>NC_079192.1:311562622-312785122 GCF_029499605.1 Hyla sarda
AATGTGCATTTTCCGTGCAGAAAATCTTCAGTTTTCACTTGGATTTTTTTTTTTTTTTTGTTAAACACCCAAAAATTGCCAAATATGCCACATGGCGTTTTTCAGCAATACCAGGCTGCAATACATAAAATACATAAATAATTTGAAAAAATAAAATAAAATACATAGGGCCCCCTATCTTCTGTAACCATGGTTTTTGGGATTCCCCAGCCTAATGAAACCAGTAGTGGGTACATGGGTAATAATGGTGAGTTAGTGTTAGCCTATTTAGCGGCTTAAACTATGCCCTGTCTTAGTAATGGATGGTGTCAATTAGCTAGTGCCATCGCTAAGGCATTAGTAATATATAATACACATATTAAATATATATATATATATATATATATATATATATATATTTTATTGAAAGAAAAACACCCTCATACCATTTTATTTTAAAAAAATATATGAATTTAAAGTAGTCATTTGCATGTGAAAGTCTAAGGAAATTTTTTTTTATTAAAGGGATATTCCAGGAAAAAACTTTTTTTTATATATATATATATATATATCAACTGGCATATATATATATATATCAACTGGCACCAGAAAGTTAAACAGATTTGTAAATTACTTCTATTAAAAAATCTTAATCCTTTAAGGACTTATGAGCTTCTGAAGTTAAGGTTGTTCTTTTCTGTCTAAGTAATCTCTGATGACACGTGTCTCGGGAACCGCCCAGTTTAGAAGAGGTTTGTTATGGGGATTAGCTTCTAAACTGGGCGGTTCCCGAGACACGTGTGATCAGAGAGCACTTAGACAGAAAAGAACAACCTTAACTTCAGAGGCTCATAAGTACTGAAAGGATTAAGATTTTTCAATAGAAGTAATTTACAAATCTGTTTAACTTTGTGGAGCCAGTTGATATATATATATATAACTTTTTTTTCCCCTGGATAACCCCTTTAAATATTTGGCACTCTTCCCTGCTGCTCTAGCAGCTATAGCTAGCACATGTGGTCCACTACCAGATATGCGAGATGCTGGCCTCTAGCGGAGCTGGGAAGAGTGCCCAGAAAGTGCTGGAAGGCTGTTTTCACACATTATGTTTCAACATGCATCCCCCCCCCCCCCCCCCAAAAAAAGGCATGTTAAAAACGCTATGTGGGAACACAGCCTAACACTCACCCCTCCCTGCTCCTGGCCTCTATCTACAGCTGCACTGCAGCCTCTAGTGACTATTTGGTTGATTCCTAGAGGCTGCTGTGCAGATGAAATAACAGCCTGGAGCACAATGGGATAAAAATTCAGTCATTAAAAAGGAGAAAAACACCCATCATTTTCACAGGTGTTCTGCTCCTGCACAATAAGCAGAAAATCTGCAGCAAAATCCGCACATAAGAACATACTTAGGCAGGTTACGAGCATGTTTCCTGCTGTTCCACAGCTGATTTTCCACATGAGAAAATCTGCAGTAGACCCCATTGAGGTCAATTTAATCTGCTTCTGACTTTCTGCTACATAAACGCAATTGTGTAAAATTGGTTGCAGAACACCTGCAACATCTCAAACATGCTTGAAAATGTAGGTATTGTTTTAGTCATATTTTACCCATAGAAAAAGAATTACATGTTTACAGCTTTACCATAAAGCGCATTGCGTAAAAACAACCCCCCCCCCCCCCCCAAGAAAAAAAAAAAGTTGCAAAATTGCTTCCCCTCCCCCCCTTTTTTTGCTTTGTCGTACATTTTATGGTAAAATTAAGGCTAAGTTTCCACTTGTTTTTTTTCTGGCAGTTTTTGGATATCTGCCACTGCAGTTATTGAGCCAAAGTCAGAAGTGGATCCATAAGGGAGGAGAAGTGTAAGTCTTTCCTTTATATGTCCTATTCCTTTTGAATACACTTCTGGCTTTGGCTCAAAAACTGCATTGGCAGTATTCCAAAAACTGCCAGAAAAAAACAAGTGGAAACTTAGCCTAAAGGTTGCATTGTTCAGTACAATTGGTAAAAAAAAGAAAAAAAAAACAAGCCCTCATATGGCTCTGTGGATGGAAAAATAAAAGAGTTGTGTCTCTTAAAATGCGAGGAGAAAAAAACAAAACACAAACATTAAAATTGGCTGCATCCTCAAGGCCAAAACCTGCTGTGTACATAAGGGGTTAAAACAAATCTGTCGCAAGTATATCCCATACTAGCCTTCTGATGCAGGCTGGTAAAAAAAACCTCTATGGAAATACTTGTTATTTTAACCTGTTGGGGACCACGGGCGCATGGATACGCCCTTGCGTCCTGGTACTTAAGGACCAAGGGCGTACCTGTACACCCGTGGGAATTTTCGATCCCCTCCGCTAGCCGGCAGGCATCCCGTGCAAATGCCTGGGGGGGGGTCCTGAGATTAATTCAGATCGGCGATTTGCAGCTATTCCGGGCTGATCGGGTCTCTGATGACCCGATAACCCAGAAAATAGGGATGATCGGAGCTGTCAGAGACAGCCCTGATCATCCTAAAGAATAGGAGGGAGGTGGCAGGTGCCACCTCCTCATATCCCCTGAGATTGGCAGGGGCGGGGAAATGTTCATTTCCCCCGCTCTGCCCACCCCTGGATGTCGGGGCGGAGTGGTGGAAAGATGGCGGTGATGGTATGGCGGGACCGCCGGCGCGGGTACACCGGGAGGCGGCAGGAGCTGACAGGAGGCGGGCGGCAGGAAATCGACGGTGGCGGTGTTAGGTGCAGCTGTGAAGATCGCCATAAAGTGATCTTCACTGCTGTATCTAGGAGTCTCAAAATTACCAACTCCCAGCATGCCTAGACAGTCTTTGGCTGTCTGGGCATGCTGTGAGTTGTAGTTTTGCAACATCTGGAGGGCCACAGTTTCAAGATCACTATACATAGGTGTCCAAACTGTAGCGCTCCAGATGTCAATTCAAAGCATGCCAAGACTGTCCAGGCATGCTGGGAGTTGTAGTTCAGCAACATCTGGCCCTTCAGATGTTGAAGAACTACTGCTCCCAGCATGCCTGGGTAGTCTGGGCATGCTTGGAGTTGAAGTTTTGCAACATCTGGAGGACTAGAGTTTGGATACCTACACAGTGGTCTCCAAACTGTTCTCCCCCAGTTGTTGCATAACTACAACTCCCAACATGCCATTCGGCAGTCTGAGCATGCTGGGAGTTGTAGTAATGCATCAACTGGAGGCACACTGGTTGAGAAACATTGTCAAACGCCGGTGGGGTATTAAGGCTCACTGCACCTCTTTTTACGTTCCTTGAGGTGTGTAGTTTCCCAAATAGTATGCCATGTGGGGTATTTCTTGCTATTCTGGCACCATGGGGGCTTCCTAAATCCTAATGTCGCTCCTTCCCTTTTGAGCCCTTTAGTGCACCCGCAGATCACTTTACATCCTCATATGAGGTATTTCCTTACTCGAGAGAAATGGTGTTTAAAATTTTGGGGGACATTTTCACCTATTACCCCTTGTGAAAATGAAAAATTTCATTTTCACGTCCAACTTTATTGAAAATTCGTCAAACACCTGTGGGGTGTTAAGGCTCACTGTACCACTTGTTACGTTCCTTGAGGGGTGTAGTTTCCCAAATATTAAGCCATGTGTTTTTCGCTGTTCTGGCACCATAGGGGCTTCCTAAATGTGACATGCCCCCCCAAAAGCGATTTCAGCAAAATTCGCTCTCCAAAATCCCATTGTCGCTCCTTCTCTTCTGAGCCCTCTAGTGGGCCCACAAAGCACTTTACATCCACATATGAGGTATTTCCTTACTCGAGAGAAATGGGGTTACACATTTTGGGGGGCCTTTTCTCCATTTATTCCTTTTAAAAATAAAAAAATATGGGTCTACAAGAACATGTTAGTGTAAAAAAATGAAGATTTTTAATTTTCGCATCCACTTTGCTGCTATTCCTGTGAAACACCTAAAGGGTTAACAAACTTTCTGAATGTAATTTTGAATACGTTGAGGGGTGCAGTGTTCATGATGGGGTCCATTATAGGGTATTTCTAACATAAAGACCCTCAAATTCACTTCAAAACTGAACTGGTCACTGAAAAATTCAGATTTTGAAATTTACTTGGAAAATTGTTGATGAACTTTGATGCTAATGTCTTCAAAAAGTAAAAACATGTCAACCTTATGATGCCAACAAATAGACATATTGTATATGTGAATCAATGTATAATTTATTTGTAATGTCTATTTTCCTTACAAGCAGAGAGCTTTAAAGTTAGAAAAATGTTACATTTTCAATTTTTTCATGACATTTTTCAATTTTTCACCAAGAAATGATCCAAGTATCGATGGATATTTACCACTAACATAAAGTAGAATATGTCTTGAAAAAACTATCTCTGAATCAAATTCATAAGTACAAGCATCCCAGAGTTATTAATGCTTAAAGTGACAGTGGTCAGATGTGCAAAAAATGCTCTGGTCCTTAGGGTCAAAATGGGCTCAGTCCCCAAGGGGTTAAGAGCTGATGAATCACATGATAGCAAATTCTTCCACAGAGGAGTGTTCCGATAGCTTCACAGTTTTGGCCACTATATTGTCAACACATCAACATTATAACTTAGGCGAGAGAGATAAGCTGGCCACGGGCTCTAGGTAAAAAGCTACTGTCAAACAGGGGTGTTTCTAGGGTCTTTAAAATTCAAGTGCCCTAAATAAAAAAAATATATTTTGCCCCATGCCCACTCCCCCTCCAAAATATCTTAGCACAGCTATAAGACAACTTGATGCTGTTTTATGGGTATGTGATGGTTCTATAGAGCTATCAGGGGGAGGAGCAGCTGTGAGAAGCTATTATCCTAGAGGAAATCTGCCCAGAGATTGGTGAAATCATAGGGAGCAGAATCTGATTGGTGGAGCATTCAGCTTATAATATGCAGCAGTGGGAGGGGCCTCATCCTTACCTTTCTTCCTTATGGCACATCCATACAGGCCGGATAAGCTGCAGATTTTCCATCTGGATATTATTGAAACTCCTGGACTGCATGCATTTTACCACATGTAAAAGAGAAAGATTTACAGAGAATAACGTCATCATTCTGTCAATTAGTTTAGTCTTACTGTATATTACAGTAAAGCCGTGTTCACATGAGAATGAAAAATATTTTCCCTTCACATCAGAAAACACAGCATAAATCAGAGTGTAAACCCAGCAATAAGGAAACACCTGTCTTTACACATCCTAATAATTTTACTGATAATATTTTGTCCCCAGAATATAACAATGAGTGAATATAAGAGATTCAGATGTGACATCCAGATACCGAGTTTGAGATGATATCACATTCATTTTAGCTGCTGCAGCATCCACCACAATATTGGTTTGCCAACAGCTGCTGAGAAGCCCCCAGAGAAGTGATAACCAAAATGGAGGTGAATACTAATTTCTGTTTTGCAAAAAACTATTGGTATAAATGTGAACATAATGAGTTCATAAAATGATGAATATATTAATGAAAATTATGATTTTGACTAATAATATTTTATTTCTGTAACTATGGTAATCTAGTAATGAAGGTTTATTGTATGACATTTATAGATTATAAGGTTAAATATTACACAATATAACGGGGTTTTGGGAGTGTCCACCTGCATGCTTTGGGGTCCCTTACCCCTGTTACCTCTCCAAGCTTGGAAGGCTGATCCTGCGCCTATATTTTCTGGGAGTTGGGGAACATGTCCCAGTAGTGTCTCCACCCAGAGGAACATCCAAGGTATAGATGTGGGGTCCCACTGGGAACCTCTGAGACACTACTAAAGCTGATACAAACTACCATATTTATCGGGGGTATACCACGCACCGGCCTAAAACACGCACCCTCATTTTACCAAGGATTTTGGGGTAAAAAAAGGTTTTTACCCAAATATCCTTGGTAAAATGAGGGTGCGTGTGTGTGCATGCGTATACCCTGATACACTGTTTCTGACCCCGCAGAAGCCCCCAGGAAAGGCAGGGGGAGAGAGGCCGTTGCTGCCTGCTTCTCTCCCCCTGCCCTTCCTGGGGTCTAGAGCCCTGCTGCCGCCGCTTCTCTCCCCCTGACTATTGGCGCCGCTGCCCCTTCTCTCCCCCTAGCTATCGGCGCTGCTTCTGGCCTCCGGTGTGGCGTCCCCTCCGTCGTTGCTATGTGCGGCGCGGCGCAATGACGAGTGATGTCACATTGAAGACGTCACTCGTCATTGCATCTCGCAGCACATAGCAACGACGCAGGGGACACCACACCAGAGGCCAGAAGCAGCGCGGACCCGACCCCGGCAACAGGTAATTATAAAACTGGGGATGGGGGAGGCAATGGGGCCGCGGCGCCGGCAATGGGTGCCGCTGCCCCTTCTCTCCCCCTCGCTATTGGCACCGCTGCCCCATTGCCAGCGCCGCTTCTCTCCCCCTGGCTATCGGCGCCGCTGCCCCATTGCCGGCGCCGATAGCCAGGGGAAGAGAAGCGGCGCTGGCAATGGGGCAGCGGTGCCGATAGCCAGGGGGAGAGAAGCGGCGCCGGCAATGGGGCAGCAGCCGCGATAGCCAGGGGGAGAGAAGGGGCAGCGACACCCATTGCCGGCGCCGCTGCCCCATTGCCTCCCCCATCCCCGATTTTATAATTACCTGTTGCCGGGGTCGGGTCCGCGCTGCTTCTGGCCTCCGGTGTGGTGTCCCCTGCGTCGTTGCTATGCGCTGCGAGATGCAATGACGAGTGACGTCTTCAACGTGACGTCACTCGTCATTGCGCCACGCAGCGCATAGCAATGACACAGGGGACGCCACACCGGAGGCCAGAAGCAGCACGGACCCGACCCCGGCAACAGGTAATTATACAACCGGGGATGGGGGAGGCAACGGGGCAGCGGTGCCGATAGCCAGGGGAAGAGAAGAATCGGCAGCAGCAGGGCTCTAGACCACAGGAAAGGCAGTGGGAGAGAATCAGGCAGCGATGGCCTCTCTCCCCCTGCCTTTCCTGGGGGCTTGTGCGGGGTCAGAAAATCCGGGGATGGGGGGAGGCAATGGGGCAGCGGCGCCGGCAGTCTCTGGACCCCAGGACAGGCAGGGGCAGAGAAGCCGGCAGCGACGGCAGGTCTCTGCACCTGCAAAAGCCGCTGCAGTTCATTAATTTAAAGCGCCCGCTTTAAATCATTGAACTGCAGCGGCTTATCGGCGTATAACACGCAGATAGACATTAGGCTGAAAATTTTGCCTATAAATGCGTGTTATATGCCGATAAATGCGGTAACTTAAACAAAATTTGTCTTGTGTCTTGTTGTGGGCCAGGGGAGAGGAGCTTCAGGCTTACCCTTACAATGCCCGTAACCATGTCAGTCAAGCTGTAGTTTCTCCTACTGCTCACTGAGGCTGTAGTGTAATCAGTTCTAGATCTCTCCAACTTGCCATCAGGTCTCTCTTAGCTGCTGAAGCACTCTTGGGGTAGACCCTAGTAACCTCCTTCCTCTGCATCCTCTCTGCTTGGCTTGCTCTGTTGGACTGAAGAGTTATCCAAGATGACTGCAAGAACATTTTCAAAGATCCTCAGGAAGTCAATGCTCATGTCTAGAGATGAGCGAATTTTTTAAAAACTCGATTCGGCCGATTCGCTGAACTTTCCGAAAACATTTGGTTTGGTCCGAAAAACAGCTATTTCTGGCCTACAGAGAGCCTCAATAGGGAGTGTAGAACATGTTGCCTTGCTGTAACACGCATAAGGTATGTGCTGGATTAGTGAAATAATACTGTTATTCCGTATGACATGCAGATTAGAGGTGTCATTATTAGAATCACTGTCGCAGAGCAGCACAATGACAGAGCCTGGAGGTGGCATCAGTGTGAGGAGACCGTATAGTGGCCGAATGAAAAAGCGTGGAGGTGGTGGCAGCATGAAGAGACTATATAGTGGCTGAATGACCCAGCCTGGAGGTGGCAACAGCTTGATGAGACCAAAGGGCCTCACAACAAAAGAATAAAGATATTTTTAACATTTAAATTGAAGATTTCAAATATATGAACCTAAAAAGTTTTAATTAATGTGTCAGCAGCATGAGTAGACCACAAGGCAGTACAGTGACACAGCCTGGAGGTGGCGGAAGCATGAGGAGACCATATAGTGGCTGAATGACAGCCTGGAGTTGGCGGCAGCAAGAGGAGACCATATAGTGGCTGAATGACACAGCCTGTAGTTGGAAGCAGCATGAAGAGACCATATAGTGGCTGATTGGCAGCCTGGAGTTGGGGGCAGCATGAGGAGACCATATAGTGGCAGAATGAGACAGCCTGGAGGTGGCAGCAGCATGAGGAGAACACATGGTGGCAGTATGAGACAGCCTGGAGGTTGCATCAGCAGCATCAGGAATCCTGAAAGTGAAACCCAGTAACATAGTGGGGCAGTGGGTGGCAATATCAGTACCCGGTGAGGAAGGTGGGTGAAAAAAGGAGAACTTAGCATCAGATATGTGGCATCATGTGGGTGGCAGGATCAGAATAGTAGCTGAGGAGGGTAGGCAGAATAAAACGGTCTCTTTTGTAAAAGTGTTAGTGTGCACAAGTAAGTATTGAGGATATGCATTACATAAAACTTTACTTTTAATAATATTCTTAGGATAAAATATATGTACCCAAATTTTTTATTAAATCAAACAAAAGGTGTGCAAAAACATGTGCAACATGTGCATACTACACCACCAAGTATTGATGTGATGCAAAGACCTATAAAATGTGGAAGGGAAATCAGACTATGTTGGGGAATGCCGTTCTGACGCTGCAGCTCAAGTAAGGTGTGTGCTTTGCGGCATACGAGTGGATGAAGTGCATGCAAAGTTTCCTTCCCATTGTTAGGATGTCTTGCAGATCGGGGGAACACTTCAGGAACCACATTCACCCATTTGGCCGTAAAGGACATATATTGTCCCTGACCGTAGTTACAGCTCCACACGTCGGCGTTGCCGTGCACTTTGGTACACACCGACAGGCTCAAGGACTGGCCCAACTTCTGTTCCACAAAATTCTGCAGGGCTGGTACTGCCTTCTTTACAAAGAAATGATGGCTCGGGACTCTCCACCTCAGCTCGGCACAAGCCATCAGTTCTCTGAAAAGTGCAGAGTCCACCACTTGAAAAGGGAGGGACTGCAGCACCAGCAACTTGGACAGGAGCACATTCAGCTTCTGCGCCGTTGGATCAGTTAGCGCATACTGTTGTCTCTTGGACATGGCTTCGCTGATGGATTGCTGGCGGAATGACTGACTCAAAGTAGGAGGAGCAGGAGCATCTGGAGCGACAGAAGATGGGTATGACACACACAGCTCCCTTCGGCTGAGGTGGTGGAACCTTGGCTGGCTGAAAAAGGGAGAGGCGTGCCACTGGGTGGTTCAGCAGGCTGGACCACAACATCGGAGCCACGGTTCTTCCAGGCCACTTTATGGTGACGCTGCATATGTTGATGCAGGGCTGTGGTGCCAACATTGGGACCCTGGCCACGGTTCACCTTCTGCTGACACATCTTGCATGTGGCCAGGTTAACATCCTCCGGATGCTTGATGAGAAACTGCCACACCGCCTAGTAGCTGATTTTCACACCAATAGTCCCCACTGATTTACTGCTAGTGCCGCCGACTCCAGGAACCCTTGTTCCACTACCTCCCGGGAAGGTAGGCTGCCGCAAAACAGGTGGTCTACCCTTGGGCATGTTTGGCTCCAGACTTTCCACTTCTGCCACCATGCTGACTGCCAACCATGCTACCACCTTGCTGGCTCATCTGCTGCCTCACTGGTAGCCTGCAACCCTCTTCTCCTGCTGATGATGAAGCCCCTTCTGCACCCGGCTCCCAAGTGTGATTGGCTTCATCATCATCGAGTTGTGTCTGCACATCACTGATGTCCTCCTAAGGTTCCTCTACAGCAGTGAAGGCAAACCTTTATGAGCCCGAGTGCCCAAACAGTAATGCACGCCAACTTTTTTTCCCTTAAAGTGCCAGCACAGAAATTAAATCAGAATACTAAGGTTTAAGTTTAGAAAAAAACAACTCATACAGTTGCCATAACTAATTAACATCTTTTGTTTTAAAAGAAGAACACAACAACAGAGTTCAATGATCCAAACTTGTTTTTTATTTTATTTAAAAAACATCAATTCTAGTAAAGAAAAACCACTGGTGGTTGGTGGTGCATCACCTAAATAAGCACCTATTCCCACCTTTCCATCAGTTTGCATGCATTCTACATGCTGCTTTGGCATAGTTTACATCAGAATTTCATCCGGTTTTGGTACAGCTTTGCATGCATGTCAATAGACCTTTATTTTTCTTCAGGTTTCTGATCGTCCAGCTGCACCAAAGCTACATATAAATGGTGCCAAAGATGCGTACAAGGTGATACTCAATTTGTGATATGATTACATACCAGACTGCAATTGTGTGAAGTGCTATGTGTGGGGGTGCTGTGTGTGTGTTTGAGTGGTGCTGTGTGTGTATGAGGTGCTGTGTGTGTGTGTGAGGTGCTGTGTGTGTGTGTGGGGGGGGGGGGGTGATGTGCAGACTGGCATCCTCCGAAGGCAGAGCAGGGGGAGGGGAGATGCGTGTAGTATGTCCCCCTTCACACATAGAAATCATCCCCAGTCTGTGATGTTGACCCCTCCCCCTTTATCCCCAGCCCGTGCAGTATGTCCCCCTTCACACATAGAAATCATCCCCAGTCTGTGATGTCCCCCCCTTATCCCCAGCCTGTGCAGTATGTTCCCCCTTCACACATAGAAATCATCCCCAGCCCATGCAGTAAGTCCCCCTTCACACATAGAAATCATGCCCAGTCTGTGATGTACCCCCCTTATCCCCAGCCCTTGCAGCATGTCCCTCTTCACACATAGAAATCATCCCCAGTTTGTGATGTCCCCCCCCCTTATCCCCAGCCCTTGCAGTATGTCCCCCTTCACACATAGAAATCATCCCCAGTCTGTGATGTCCCCCCCTTTTCCCCAGCCTGTGCAGTATGTCCTCCCTTCACACATAGAAATCATCCCCAGTCTGTGATGTACCCCCCTTATCCCCAGCCCTTGCAGTATGTCCCTCTTCACACATAGAAATCATCCCCAGTTTGTGATGTCCCCCCCCCTTATCCCCAGCCCTTGCAGTATGTCCCCCTTCACACATAGAAATCATCCCCAGTCTGTGATGTCCCCCCCTTATCCCCAGCCTGTGCAGTATGTCCTCCCTTCACACATAGAAATCATCCCCAGTCTGTGATGTACCCCCCTTATCCCCAGCCCTTGCAGTATGTCCCTCTTCACACATAGAAATCATCCCCAGTTTGTGATGTCCCCCCCCCCTTATCCCCAGCCCTTGCAGTATGTCCCCCTTCACACATAGAAATCATCCCCAGTCTGTGATGTCCCCCCCCTTATCCCCAGCCTGTGCAGTATGTCCTCCCTTCACACATAGAAATCATCCCCAGCCCATACAGTAAGTCCCCCTTCACACATACAGTAGAAATCATCCTTAGTCTGTGATGTCCCCCCACCACACCGGCGGAGCGCATCAAAAGTCATCCATGGCAAACTATGGCCGCGTGCCCACAGAGTGGGCTTGGCGTGCCACCTGTGGCACACGTGCCATACGTTCGCCATCACTGCTCTACAGTCTTTGCTTCAGGAGCCTGAACACACGCAACACCCCCTCCCACACCACTGTCCTCATCACTACTTGCCTGCCTAGTGGAGGATGTCTCCTCCACTTCTTGGCTGGGCAGTAGCTGATGACTGTGCTCTAGATCGTCCTCACTAAATAGTGTTACTGAACCCACAGCATAAGATACTTCTGTGGGGGAGGGAACAGCATAGGACAGTGGCAATTGGAGGACAGGGACTGCTCCCTGGCCATGCCAACTGAGGGTAGTGTCTGAGGAACCCACCGACTGTTGACTGGGGTATCAGATGTCACTTGTGATGAAGTGGATGACCGTGTTAACCAATCGATGATGGCAGATGGCTTGCTGGTTGAGACATGACCGCTAGCTGATACCGGGAACTCAGGCCTCTCTACAACACCAGCAACATTTGTCTACAACACCAGCATGTCTGTGTACTTTTGGCTGTCCTTTCACAGTATCTAGGCCCTTAAGACTTTAACAGGAACAAAATAGTACACCACTTAGATATACATATGTGGTATGCACTTATGAGGGGAGGACAATGCGCTCCAGTACGCTTAAAACAGTATTTGTCTACAACACCAGCAGGTGTGTACTTTTGGCTGGCCTTTCACAGTATCTGGGCCCTTTAACAGGAACAAAATGCTACACCCCTTTGATGTACTCACAGGTTAGACTCAATAGAGGACGATTGGCTACTGGCTGGCTACTATTAGCTTTTCAGTTGTTGTACACACCAGTGCTGCAGCACACAGTGGCTGTGTACTACACCCAAAACTGCACTCTCTCTCTAATTCTCACTTCCTTCCCTATCAGTGCTTCTAGGCTGGATTTGGGCTTGTGGTGAATCGCTGCTGTAAAAAAGGTTTTCTGTGCAACACAGACTGCTATCTGTCCCTCTCTCTCTGCAATAGAATGCTGATGTGACTGGGAAGTGAATTGCTGCTGTAAAAATGCTTTTTTGCGCAACACACACTGCTCTCTGTCCCTCCCTCTCTGTAATAGAACACTGATGTGACTAGCTGCAAGATGTCTGCCGATTATATAGGGCTGTGACATCACAGGGGTGGCTGGCTGCTGTTAGGCTGCATGCTGCGTGTGATTCAGGGTCATCTTGCCGACCTTTGTTCCTGTCTTCCCAGGATTCCTTGCCCCATGTCCTCACATATGGATCCGTCATTTTAGATGTCCATCCACTGTAGCCTGGACCACACTAAATGGAGTTCAATGAAGTGATTTGCGCGATCGAATCATGACGTTCGCATTCGTTATGAATCAAATTTTTCCTGAAATTCATAACGAATTTGGATTAGTCAGATTCGATTCACTCATCCCTACTCATGTAATTTCTTGGTGCAATCTGCCATTTCCCGAGCACTTTGTGCATTACGATATGGAAGCTGCTGTGATTGGTCACTATGGGAAAATGAAACCAGTCTTTGTTTGACATTAATGTTACATAAATGTAATGATAAAACTTGTTTGTCGCTATATGTGAGAGTATAGAGTTTAACCAGCTTTACCTGATTCCTGAATGGCAGAACTCTCCAAATCTGCAGACACTGATAGAGTAACCAGGAAAGTTGTCCATCTTTCAACAGATTGATTTTTTTATAGAATCAAGTAAGCTGAACTTCTGTATAAAGCAGGCAGTGACTGTAAATGAATTGTATGTGGGAATGGCACATTCTATACTCCTAGTATTTGGTCTTGAGCAGGGTCGGTTTTAGACTAATTGTGGCCCTGGGCAAAATAATAAAATGGGGCCCCAGAATTGAGTGACCAAAGATTTTCCTGGTTTCCTCTGTTTTGTGATACAGAAAACACAGCACTAGGTTACTGATCACGCACCATGTGAATACGGTCTGACATCCCAATGAAGGTAAAAGCATCTAAGGCCATAACACAAACTTATCAGGGTCCAAATCTAAGATCTATTGTAAATATTTTAAGAGAACGTTCACACGTCCGTAACTAGCAGTAGGTTTCCACTACGAGTTATGCTATGATTCACTTGTTTGGGCACATGGACAGTCCGTAATAGTGGCAGACTTGCAGACCTGTTGAAATTAATAGTAGCGTAACCCGCAGCGGTTTTTCCGCAGTGGGAAACCGGCTGCTATTTACGAGCCTGTGACAGTACCCTGAAGGAGTACTTCAGTACAAAAAAATGTATCCACTATGTCCGGGCTGCCAGAATAAAAATAAACTTTAACCTTTCACCACTCCCCTGGTGCAGCAAATATCGCAGTCCCGACCTCCTGTCCTGATCTTCTTATGGCTTTTGGTACCCAATTAAAATAATATATATTGTTAATGATCCCATACAGTGAATGTAAAGTAAAAGAAACAAACAACCTGCTTGCTGCTTTTTGGTCAAATCATTTATTCCAGAAAATGAAAAAAAAAGTTATCAAAAGTCACAAATACGCAAAAGTAAAAGCAATTAAAACTACAAAAAAGTGCAAAAAAACAACCCTCATACATCTCCGTATATAGAAAAATTATAAAGTTACAGGGGTCAGAATGGGGCAATTTTACATACTGACTTTGTTAACCCCTTAAGGAGAGACCCATTTTTTACCTTAATGACCAGGCTCTTTTTTTTAATTTTTATTTGACTGGGGATCTTTAAATGCTAATAACTTTAGAATTCTTTTTCTGAGCGGAGCGATTCTGAGATTTGAGATTCTGAGTTTTTTTGTGACATATTGTACTTTATATGGTGCATTTTTATTGACACATGTAGGATTGTTTATGAAAAACTATTGGGAAAAACTGGAAAATTTATGGCGTTTTTTTAAATAATTTTTTTATGGTGTTCACTGTGCGATAAAAGTATGTTACATTTATTATGCGGATCAGTACCATTATGGCGATACCCATTTTATATAGCTTTCTATGTTCTTTTTTCCTTTTCTGAGGAAAATTCTTTTCCTGCCATTCATTTTCCAACAGCCATAACTTTTTCATTTTTCATCTGACTCGATTGAATGAGGGCTTATTTTTTGCAGGATGAGCGGTACTTTTTATTGGTATAATTTTTGCCATACCTGCTACCTTTTGATCTTTTTTGCATCCGTTATTTGTACGAAAATTGGCGAATTTAGTGCTATTTTTTTTTTATATGGTGTTCACCGTGCGGGATAATTGACATTATAGTTTTTCAGTACATTATTATATATGTAGGGGGCCCTCTTTTAGTTGACCTGTATGTTTATAATATTCCTCAGTATTGATGGCTTCATTTATTATATTTTTTTTATACTAAAATGAATCACGTGAGATCATAATACATTACATTGTAACCACGAAATGATATGTGCATCACCGCTCAGAGCCACTTGGATCTTTAAAGTGGTACTCTGCCCCTAGACATCTCCGTGCAGCCCCTGGCATAGACATGAATCATGAATGTAGGACGTGTGGCGTGATGTCACAGCCGCCCAAACTGCACAGAGATTGCGGGGGGGTCCCAGTGGTGGCACCCCCGCAATCAGACAATCTTAGGGGATAAGATGTCTAGGGATGTTACACTCAAGTAGAGAAGCTTAGTGAGCAGCCACAGTCGCAGTCTGGTGGGGATTATGGGACTTGTTGTACCTCTACTTACTTGGACTATAGACTTTATGCTGACTTTATACAAACTTGACTTGTTCTGACTAGGCCAGGGCTGACCGAAGACTATTTACTGACCTGACTTTGGCACTAGCATTCTCCTTGCTCTGCTTTTGGGCTCAGAGGCTTATTGGGTTTCTGCCCTGGCATATCACTACTTGCTTCACTTTGAGGGGTGCTAGGCAGTTGACTGACTAGTTGGGTACTTCAGACACTGAGCTGGGCTCTTAGCTGATGGGGGGGTCTAGTAGTAGTGCTTACCACCAAGATCTTTACGGGGCAGTTCGTGTAAACTTGAAAGTTCCCTCTCAATCACCTACTTCTCCTTGGACACCACTAACTTGACAACACTTACTTGCTTGACACCACACCACTTACTTGAGGGCATCTGACAAAGTCTATCAAGGGGACAGATGCGGCCCTGAGGATTCCCACACCTTCGTCCAGTTGCCAGAGGGCTCTTGCCCTAAAACACCACTAGAGCGATGTTTCCACATCGGAAGCAGGATCTCCCACAAAGGATTGCAGCTAGGTCTGAAACTTGGAGGCGATGCTTTGGGCCTACCCTCATTGAAGATATGAGGACAGGAGGCTGGAAAGCAGCTCCTCAATGAAAGTGTGAGAAGATTGCTGCTGGAGCTGTGACTCTGTTACTGGCCTGAGCCGGACTAACTAAACAGGTAAGGTCTCCTCCCTGTCCCAGTGAACTAGTGTGGAGGCAGGACCGACCTCCCCAATAGGCTGCAGAAAGACATGTAGTTACTCACCAGCCATTACAGCAGAAAACAATTAATCCTCACATAACAGTTAAAGACAAAGTAAGCTGGAAGCACTAAAAACAGAATAAAATACATTTATACACCAGAACACAATAAGATTTGAACTTTGATCAGAGACAGGCATCTGCTCTGGGTCACCACACGAACATCAACTCCTCTGCCTGAGAATAGTCGTGACCTCATCAATGGATAGTATTTCTATGGCTAAGAGCCCACATATTAGGACAGACCTGAAGCAATGGCATACACCATTCTTGTCATTGCAGGGTAGGATATATACAATCAAAATCATTGCCTGTCCCCCATCTTTATTACTTAACATTGCCCATTCTAGTCCTCTGTCTAAACTTTGCAAAGTCCAATAACTTTATTAAAGTGTACCTGTCATCAAACCATATTTTCTAAACTAACTCAGATTATTTTCCCTAACTACTCCTAACATCCCTCCTACTATTACATTTTTTATAATTTTTTTTACCAAACTTTAAAAAGCTCTGTATCATACCTTTCCCCTTGCTCACATTGTGTGAGCTCCCGGCAGGAGAAAGTGGGCATTCCCCAGCAGGCGGTTTATTCAGCACAATAAACAATGCGTTTCTTGCCCGGAAAGAGCACTTCATCAGGCAATGTGCATGGCAATGCACATTACCTGATGCAGTGCCCTTCCCGGGTAAGAAAGCGTTGTTTATTGTACTAAATATACCGTTTGTGACACATTATCCATGAACCGCAGGTACATATGAGGCAATACACAACAAATGGTGTCCTGCATGTAAAAAAATTTTGATGGTTATATCAAAACCCTCCCAGGTAATACATTTCTGCTTCCCATTAAAACTACAAAATGAACAAGATCCACATGAAAAATTACCTATGGGTCTGCTGTCTGCTAACCAATTAGTCTTTTGTATTTTATGCTGTTTCTTTTGTTGTTTTTTCATGTAACCATGAATCGTGATATTTTTTCTATATGTAATGATGTTTTTTTTTTTTCTGTACTAGGGGGCTTAGATCTGTGTCTCGTTGCAACATATACCAGTATTTGTTTATAGCTGTTTTAATTTTGTCATTCATTGGTGTGTTTTTGAAGGCAAATGTAAATCTAACAGGGTTTTCTTTACATTTCTTACGTGTTAGATCTGTTCTTGATGTATTTTCTATTTTTCTACGGGCTGAGCTGACGACACCGGGTGGATAACTCCGTTGTATGAATCTTTTTTCCATTTCAGACGCTTGTTTCTCATATAGATCGGGGTTGTTGTTTATTCATTTTAAACAGGTAAACTGTCCGATTGGGATGGCATTCTTGGTATGTGTGGGATGGGACGATTTATAGTGTAACAATGCATTTTTAGAAGATGATTTTCTAAAGCCTGATGTGATAATATTGTTCGCAACAATATCAATCTTCACATCAAGGAATTCTAAGGTTGAATTACCGTAGACACTAGTGAAAAATACATTCATAGTGTTTACTTCGTTTAGGAAAGTAACAAATTCATTAAATTCAGTATCGGTCCCATCCCACATCACCAAAATATCATCCACAAATCGGAGAAAAAGTTTGATATGTTTTGCGTATACATCTTGAGATGAAAAGATGTATTGGCGTTCGAAAATCGACAGGAAGATATTAGCAAAAGCCTTGGCACTGCCTATACCACTGTGCATCGTATTTAAAGCAGTTGTTCTGCAATATGAATGCTATAGATTCTGTCACAAACTGTATAAACTCAGTAGATTTCTATGTGCCCTCCAAGAATCTGCCGATCGCCTGTACACCCGCATCTTGGGGGATGCGGGTGTACAGGCTCTCAACGTCTATGGAGGCCAAAGAAAAACCCTCCTGCCATTGGAAATGTTCAAGGATCTGGATCAATTCACCAGTGTCTTGTATGAAAGATGGAATATGTTTGAGCATAGGCGAAATCAACCAATCGATGTAGCTGGAGAGGAACACAGTAGGTGAACCTACTCCAGCCACAATCGGTCGTCCTGGTGGTGGGATAATTGATTTGTGTATTTTGGGCAGTATGTACCAGTTTGGGGAATAGGATTTGTTGGGATAAGTTTTTTCGCTGTTTTCTCACTAATGATGTTTTTTTCTACACTTTTTCTAAGGAGAGTTCTTAAATTATTCACAGATCTAACACGTAAAAATGTAAAGAAAACCCTGATAGATTTACATTTGCCTTCAAAAACACACAAATGAATGACAAAATTAAAACAGCTATAAACAAATACTGGTATATGTTGCAACGAGACACAGATCTAAGCCCCCTAGTACAGAACAAACCCATCATTACCTATAAAAAAAATATCACGATTCATGGTTACATGAAAAAACATCAAAAGAAACAGCATAAAATACAAATTACTAATTGGTTAGCAGACAGCAGACCCATAGGTAATTTTTCGTGTGGATCTTGTTCATTTTGTAGTTTTAATGGGAAGCAGAAATGTATTACCCTGGGAGGGTTTGATATAACCATCAAACAATTTTTTACACGCAGGACACCATTTGTTGTGTATTGCCTCATATGTACCTGCGGGAATTTCCACATTGGCAAGACAATTAGGCCCCTATTTCATAGGGTAAGAGAGCATCATAGATCCCTAAGGACAGGGGTAGGAGCTCCACGCCTGATCGCCCATATGGCAGAAATCCACAACAGCAATCCCAATGCATTGAAGTTCTTTGCTATTGAAAGAATAGAGAAGTCCAGACCAGGTTTTACAAAGGATCAAGACCTTCTCAATAGAGAAGCTTTATGGATCCTGAGAACAAACGCCCCTGGCCCACTCGGCCTGAATGATAAATACGAAAGTACTGCACTCATTTAGATTCCTCCTCTTTTTTTAGGTAATCCAAGTAGAGGCCAATGAGTGCAGATATGTTAATATCTATACAGTAATTGCAAGATGATTTTGATGTTTTTAATGTGTTTCTTTTTATGCACATTTAAGTAGGTGTATGTTTTGTTTGGGAGTAACCATGGTGACCCTTACCTGTTTTAAACACACCTCTTCCTTCACATCCTTAAGCACCTGCCTGACAAAGCGATTCGGCGCGATACCAGCCTGTTGCACAGCTTGAATACCCCCGCATATTCCATCCTGCTCCCCTGTCTGTTATTTGATTTTCATGGACGTATGAAATAAATGAAGTCCCTGCACAACGATACTGGTGAGTTGCTCCGCTTCTTCTCTTCATATTGGAACTATTCACACTAAACTTTCAGCGTGTTCAGCACCGCACAGTTACTCAGGTGTGACTTCCCACATCAGCGTACCTACACCGGTGATATCCTAAGATCCATATAGCAGTAGGCAGTTAGTGCCGGTCCCGCACTTCTTTAATACATTGGCTATATGGTGTTGTGCGCTCAGCGCAACACCACTTGGTAAGTGAATTTCTCACTTTGCACTTGCCAAATACCCAAGGATACTGCACTAGGGGCGCGTGTTCTCTCTTTTTTTTTTTTTTCTCTGTTTATAATTACATAAGGAACAATATATTAAAAATTAAGTTTGTGACAGGTGCTCTTTAAATAATACATACCTGTAGATACAGCGGTTGACACAACCTGCTTCTAATGCTTCATATAGGTATGTACTGTCAGGGGGCTTGGATAGACTATATACCTGGGCCGGTGACGGTGGTGCTCACTCAAAGGAATAGTGGAAAAATCCAACAAGGCATCAATAGAAATAACGAGAGGCCACACACCAGGTTGGTGCTCCAGAAATTTTTGCTTTATTTTCAGTACATTAAAAACGCCAGCAGGACAGGACCAGACGCCTGGGTGGCGCTGCAATTACAGCGGCAGTTTCACAAGGAATCGTGCTTCATCGGACACGGAATCGTGCTTCATCTTTAAATAATAAATGGCTGCGAGACCAACTCAACGAATGTGGATACATAATTCCACAACTGCACTGTTCCGTATGCAGAATTCCGCGAGTGGAATTCCGCGCAGTGAATGTTAACATCAGTGTGAATGGGTCTTCCGCGGGAACTGCTCACACTGCTGAAATTCTTCAGCGCAAAGAAAAAACATGTTCATTCTTCGCGCAGAAGTCCACGGGCACTGCATAGCCATCAATGGTAACGGCGCAGTGCCGCACGATCCTACCGCCAAAGTATTTTCGGCAACGGCCCCCAGATGCAGTGTGAACTTACCCTTATGGGTAAAGGTACAGCTTGAGCTCTGTCTTATGCACTGTTTTTTCTGTCGAATAAAAATCCAATCCTGAAGGACATTAGGCACATTTCAATACATACATAATACACACTTTTTTTTCTCTTCTGCTGAGGAAAGTAGTACGATCTTAATTTAAAAATGTATTGTCCAATTTTCAAAGACCCTTTTCAACAACCTGAGGGGTTAAATGATACAATTGTACTGACTATTCTTTTCCTTACAAAACAATAAATTCCATGGAAACTAGGATATGAATATAAATAAATAAAACAAGGTATTAATAAGAAATCATTTTGTGAAGTTAACAATGTACAATTATCTGGGATTATACTACATGCATTGTGCTACATAACATGACAAGGATGCAAAAATATAAAATGCAAATGGACATAATAAAAAAATAGCACAAGGAAACTTGTTTGAGAAAGATTAATATCCTTCAGCCAAATCGGTGTTCCTGCTCTATGATTGTTTTGCATTTTATCCCTAAGAGGATCATTCGGTTGTTTCCATAGGAACCTTACACTGACTTCAACCATTTCAGTACCCTCATGTTTTGTCGTCCACTGGTTTAGGATGTAGCAGACAGTGCCATCTAGTGAATACTAGAATACCAGTACTTCAAAGATAATTCTTTTCCATGGTGGTTTACTATGGTGGTGATGGTGTCTTTTTTCTATCCTGTTATTTATATACAGTAATTTAAATTATTATTCTATATAATATCCCACAATAGAAAAAAAAAATAGGTTGTCCTTTCTTTCAAAGGAAGAAGGGCCTTATGCACTTTTCTCAATTTGTTTTAAAGCGTACCTGTCAGATCCAACACATAAAAAAATATATATATTACTCAGTATCTAATCCTGACAATGTGCATCTAATTTTTATGTGTCTAGCATCTTTATTATTTTTTTTGTTACACCCCAACATAACGGCCAGAGCACGGATGCAATTGCTGGATGGCACACCAATGCGATGCAGAAAAGGAAGAAAATCTAGCTCAAGGATGCTTCAAGTCATGGCTTTATTTCAATCCAGTGCACATAGACAGGTAGAAGGCTAAAGTAAACTAGCTCACTTGTCTGAATTCCTCTCCAAGGGAGGGGGCGTGGCCTCACTGTGCAGGTCTCCGCCCCCTACCTCAGTATGCTGTCTGCTCACATCTCCCCTAGCAATAGCAAAACTACATCTCCCAGCATACCTCAATGTCAGGGCATGCTGGGAGTTATAGTTTTGCTAATGCTAGGGGAGATGTGAGAAGGTAGATGGTTACATCTCCCCTAGCATTAGCAATACTACAATTACCAGCATGTCCACACTGTCAGGGCAAGCTGGGGGTTGTAGTGTTGCTAACCCTAGGGGAGATGTGAGAGGCAGGCGGGCAGAGATGTGAGCAGTGGCGAGCGGAGATGTGAGTGGAGGGGCGGGCAGCTATGGGAGTGGCGGTGGCTGGCGGTTATATGAGCGGTGGAGAGAGGGCTGAATAGTGTGCACGATCCTGTGAGCTGCATTAGCCGACATCAGCTGATTTCCCCCGTGCATTCCTAGCACTCACAGCATCAGTGATGCTAGGAGCGCTCTGATGTCGGCTGTTGTGGAGCTCCGGTGTGGTGAAAACTCCTGTGTCTCTCACAGCTAACAGAATCTGGAGGGAAGCAGGAGTTTTCACTATACAGGAAGCCCTGGAGGGGATAGAATAGTACCGGAGGGGCACATGACAAGGGGATTATGCAATATGAAGGGGTTAATAGTGGGTTTTTCTTCAGTGGAGGAGGAGTTTAGTGAAGGTTAAAAGGCAGGGGTTACGGGGAGGGGCTTCAGTTTGCGCGTGGCCAGAAGAATGTGAAGAGCTCCCTACCTGAGATGGCTGACATAGAGGACATGTTGCGGAGGGTGAGGGAGGGGGCCCTCCGATCTGGGCCCCAGTCGCTGGAGGAGCGGCTCCAATCCTTTGCGGCTCCTGTGGCACTGCCGGCAGATGAGCTCGGGCCCCGGTCCAGCGGCTGGCGCTCTCGTACTCCGGAATGCCTGTATCCTGAGTCCTCCCCTTCATCGTGGCGCTGGCGGATTAGCCTCTCTCCGGCAGCCACTGGTCGCCGTTCCAGGGAGTCTGGTGGTGGGCAGCTTGGGGAGGCCTCCAACAGTGGCTCTGCTACAGCTGGGCGGCATGCGGGACATGTGGCCGGCACGACACATGGACGTCAGGGGGAGCGTGATGCTGTTACGGCCCAGCGGGGATCGTCGGCACATGCTCCGGCAGCCTCCACCCCTCAGTCCGGGGGGCGGGCACCTGCAGCCCTGGTGGTGACCCAGGCCATAGTTCATGCGGTGCCTGGGGCTTACTCCTTCAGGGGGGGTCGGCAGGCTCGGAGGGTTTGTGCGAGGCAGGCGGTGTCTCCTACTGTGGTGGCGGCCTCGGGTGCGGGGGGTGGTGTGCGCCCGGTGGACGCTGCTAGGGGCGAGGTATACGTGTGCTTCAAGGGCCCCTTGGGGGCTCATCTTAAGGCGGAGGTGCACGACAAGATTTGGAAGCGGGAGTACGTCAATATATCTTCGCTGTTGCCGCTTGAAAGATTTAATCTGGATTGGGTGCGGCCAGACGAGTTCAAACGGATGAAGATGGTTGAGGAGGAGGAGCGACGGCGGTACCAGTTGATATTGCAGACTTTTTCCAATTGGCTTCAGGCCTTTGCGATCCTGACCAGCGTAGTGGTGGCGAAGTCTCTTCTGCTATATGGACGCGGTGGGGGAGGCGTATCGGTTTTACGGGGGCATGGCGTTGTTAGGATTCGGCAGGCTGGAGGTGGATCCTCTGTGTCAGAGAGGGATTGGCGTGGACAGTACCGGTGGACCGGTTCTAAGTTGCTACTGGTATTCACCAGAGCCCGCTGCAAAGCGGGATGGTCTTGCTGCGGCAGTGGCAACCAGGTCGTATCCACCGGTAACGGCTCAACCTCTCTGACTGCTGAGACAGGCGCGGTACAAAAGGACAAGGCAAGAGCAAGGTCGGACGTAGCAGAAGGTCAGGGCAGGCAGCAAGGGTCGTAGTCAGGGGCAACAGCAGAAGGTCTGGAAAACAGGCTTGGGACATACACTAAACGCTTTCTCTGGCACAAGGCAACAAGATCTGGCAATACTGGAAAGGGGAAGTGAGGTTAAATAGGCGTGGAGCAGGTGGAAGCTAATTAGACTGATTGGGCCAGGCACCAATCATTGGTGCACTGGCCCTTTAAATCTTAGAGAGCTGGCGCGCACGCGCCCTAAGGAGCGGAGCCGCGCGCGCCAGAACGTGACAGCCGGGGACTGGGACATGTAAGTAGCTTGGGGTGCGATTCGCGAGTGGGCGCGTCCCGCTATGCGAATCGCATCCCCGTCGTCAGTGTCAGTGCAGCGCTCCTGGTCAGCGGGTCTGACCGGGGTGCTGCAGAGAGGAAAATGCCGCGAGCACTCCGGGGAGGAGCAGGGACCCGGAGCGCTCGGCGTAACAGGCGTGGCTGAGGTACGACAAACAATTCAGGCAGCGGATGGCGTTGCGTCCCGAATTGCGGTGGGACCATAAGGATATTGGTTTGTGTATGCGGCTTATGGCGGCTCCTCGTGGGGGTGGAGGGCTGCAGTCCTTTCAGGACAGTGCCAGTGGTTCGAGGTTGGGGGGCTGGCCGATCAACTGAATCTGGGCGGGGAGTGTGCTGGCAGTTTAATGAAGGGAGCTGCAAGTTTGGGGCCGATTGCTGCTTCAAACATGAGTGCTCCGGCTGCGGTGGACGGCATGGGCTGTCCCGCTGTTTCCGTCAAGGGAAGGGTAAGCTGCGAGAGGCTGACCAGAAGAGGGGTGATTGGTGTTGTGCAATCTGGTCTCGGCTTTAGCTTGCCTGTAGTGGAGAAGCTGCTTAAAGAGGTGTCTCTGGGCAAGAAGGAGCCTAATAAATTTTGCCTTTTTCACCACCTCTCGCATCCGGGAGGGGATTGGTGAATGACTGCATTTTTTGCCGTCGCCTTGCTGCAGCCACTGCAGGTGTCTCTAGGCTGAATCATTATGTGAGGTTGTCGGCGATGGGATGAGGAATGGTGTGCGGCCGGTGGGGCGGCAGTTGGGTTTGGAAAGTTCGTCAGTGCAGGTGCATTGGCTGGGAAAAAGTGGGATGAGATGGTCCGAGCTGTTAGTGAGGGTCCAATTTTTTGTTCAGTTGGCCAGGTCCCCTGATGTGCTAGTCATTCAATTGGGGGGAATGATCTGGGAGTCCTGGAGGTCCCTTGATCTAATGCGGGATATTAAACTTGATTTGCTCTGATTGTGGTCTTCTTTCCCGGGTTTGATCATAGTTTGGTTGGAGATGGTAGCTCGGAGGAAATGACGGCAGGCTCGTTCTGTGGTGGTGTTGAATAAGGCAAGGATCAAGGTCAATAAGGTTTGTAGCGAGGAATGGTGGAGGTGGTGAGACATAGTGATTTAGTGGAGTGGGTGCCTGAGTTTTTGGCGGTGGATGGAGTGCACCTGAATGAGCTGGGGATGGATGTATAGATTCTGGAGTTGAGAGAAGTGGTGGAGCAAGCTGTTCTGTTATGTGAAGGAACGGCGATAAGGAGTGGGTCACTTGTCGCCGTTGTGGCGGGGTGAGGAGGGGGATCTGGAGGCACCAGTGGACAGTATGACGGTCTTCTTGAATGGAGTGTGGAGGTGGGCTAGGAGCGGTTCCCAGCCCGTTGGTGAAGTCCATGTGGACATGGGCCCCAGGAAGGTTTGTGGGCTTCACAAATGGTGCTCCTGGGCAGGTGAGCTACGGCTAGGAGCAAGTGAAGACCCCCTTTTTTGTTCGGTAACGGTGCCTTCAGTGGGCTGCTGTGGCTTTTTTTGCACTAACACCTTGTCTTGTCTTACTTATGGTGAATTAAATTATGGTATAGATGGATTGGTATAAGTGGTTGGAGGGACATAGCAGCTATAATATCCTCTAGTCAAGGAAGCCCTGGAGGGGATAGAATAGTACCGGAGGGGCACATGGCAGGGGGATTATGCAATATGAAGGGGTTAACAGTGGGGGTTTTTTCCAGTGGAGGATGAAGAGGAGTTTAGTGAAGGTTAAAGGGCCGGGGTTAAGGGGAGGGGCTTCAGTCGGCGCATGGTCAGGAGAATGTTCCCACAATATGTTGCAGCAGCGAGGTCATAAGGGGGATCTGGAGGCACCAGAGGACGGTTTGACGGTCTTCTTGAATGGAGTGTGGAGGTTTGCTGGGAGTGGTTCCCAGCCCGGCAGTGAAGTCCAAGTGGACATGGGCCCCAGGAAAGTTTGTGGGCTTCACAAATAGTGCGCCTAAGAAGGTGAGCTACGGCTAGGAGCAAGTGAAGACCCCCTTTTTTGTTCGGTAACGGTGCCTTCAGGTTCTTCTTGTCACGATTCGGCTGGCTGGAGGTGGATCCTCTGTGCCAGACAGGGATTGGCGTGGACCGTGTTGGTGGACCGGTTCTAAGTTGCTACTGGTATTCACCAGAGCCCGCCGCAAAGCGGGATGGTCTTGCAGCGGCGGTAGCAACCAAGTCATATCCACCAGCAACGGCTCAACCTCTCTGACTGCTGAAGATAAGCGCGGTACAAGGGAGTAGACAAGAGCAAGGTCGGACGTAGCAGAAGGTCAGGGCAGGCAGCAAGGATCGTAGTCAGGGGCAACGGCAGGAGGTCTGGAACACAGGCTAGGAACACACAAGGAAACGCTTTCACTGGCACAATGGCAACAAGATCCGGCGAGTGGCGAATCAGTGGCGCAGAGGCCCTTTAAATTGCAGAGACCTGGCGTGCGCGCGCCCTAAGGAGCGGGGCCGCGCGCCAGGACAAGACAGACGAGGAACGGGTCAGGTACGGGAGCCGGGATGCGCATCGCGAGCGGGCGCCTCCCGCATCGCGAATCGCATCCCGGCTGGGAGTGATATTGCAGCGCACCAGGTCAGCAGGTCTGACCGGGGCGCTGCGAATGAGAGGATGCTGCGAGCGCCCAGGGGAGGAGCGGGGACCCGGAGCGCTCGGCGTAACAGTACCCCCCCCCTTGGGTCTCCCCCTCTTCTTGGAGCCTGAGAACCTGAGGATAAGACTTTTTGTCTAGGATGTTGTCCTCAGGTTCCCAGGATCTCTCCTCTGGGCCACAGTTCTCCCAATCCACCAAAAAAAATCTTTTCCCTCTGACAGTCTTGGAGGCCAGAATCTCCTTCACAGAGAAGACGTCAGATGAACCAGAAACAGGAGTGGGAGAAACAACTTTGGGAGAGAAGCGGTTAATGATGAGTGGTTTAAGGAGAGAGACATGGAAGGCATTGGGAATACGGAGAGAAGGAGGAAGAAGGAGTTTGTAAGAGACAGGGTTAATCTGGCACAAGATTTTGAAAGGACCAAGATAGCGTGGTCCCAGTTTGTAACTGGGGACACGAAAGCGGACATATTTAGCGGAGAGCCATACCTTGTCTCCGGGAGCAAAAATGGGGGGAGTTCTTTTTTTATCAGCAAATCTTTTCATCCGGGATGAAGCCTGTAAAAGAGAATTTTGGGTTTCTTTCCATATGGTGGAAAGATCACGAGTCACTTCATCCACAGCGGGCAAACCAGAGGGCAAGGGAGTAGGGAGGGGAGGAAGGGGGTGACGGCCGTACACCACGAAAAATGGGGATTTAGCAGAAGATTCGGAGACTCTGAAGTTGTATGAGAATTCGGCCCATGGTAGAAGATCTGCTCAGTCATCCTGGCGGGAGGAAACAAAATGCCGTAAATAGTCACCCAGGACCTGATTAATTCTTTCTACTTGCCCATTGGATTGGGGATGATAAGAAGAAGAGAAGTTTAATTTGATCTTGAGCTGTTTACAGAGGTTCCTCCAGAATTTAGACACAAATTGGACGCCTCTATCCGAGACGATATGCGTGGGCAAACCGTGAAGGCGAAAAATGTGTACAAAAAATTGCTTTGCCAACTGAGGCGCTGAAGGAAGACCAGGAAGAGGAATAAAATGTGCCATCTTGGAAAATCGATCAACGACCACCCAAACAACTGTGTTGCCACGGGATGAGGGCAAGTCCGTAATAAAGTCCATACCAATCTGTGACCAAGGCTGTTCAGGAACAGGCAGAGGATGAAGGAGACCAGCAGGCTTCTGGCGAGGAGTCTTATCCCGGGCACAGACAGTACAGGCCCGCACGAAATCAACAACATCAGTCTCCAGAGTCGGCCCCCAATAAAATCGAGAGATGAGTTGCAAGGATTTTTTGATGCCCGCATGGCCTGCGAGGTGGGAGGAGTGTCCCCATTTGAGAATCCCGAGACGCTGGCGTGGAGAAACGAAGGTCTTTCCTGGAGGAGTTTGCCTGATGGAAGCTGGAGAAGTGGAGATCAGACAGTCCGGAGGAATGATGTGTTGCGGAGAGACCTCTACTTCAGAGGCATCAGAAGAACGAGAGAGGGCATCGGCCCTAATGTTCTTGTCAGCAGGGCGAAAATGGATTTCAAAGTTAAAACGGGCAAAGAACAACAACCACCTAGCCTGGCGAGGGTTCAGTCGTTGGGCAGACTGAAGATAGGAGAGATTCTTGTGATCAGTGTATATGATAACTGGAAATTTTGATCCCTCCAGCAGATGCCTCCATTCCTCAAGCGCCAATTTAATGGCCAGTAGTTCTCGATCACCAATGGAGTAGTTTCTCTCCGCCGGAGAGAAGGTCCTAGAAAAAAAAACCACAAGTAACAGCATGCCCGGAATAATTTTTTTGTAGAAGGACTGCTCCAGCTCCCACAGAGGAGGCATCTACCTCCAATAGAAAGGGTTTAGATGGGTCAGGTCTGGAGAGCACGGGAGCAGAAGAAAAGGCAGACTTGAGATGTTTAAATGCGTCTTCCGCTTGGGGAGACCAGAACTTAGGATTGGCATTTTTCTTGGTTAAAGCCACGATAGGGGCCACAATAGTGGAGAAGTGTGGAATGAATTGTCTGTAATAATTGGCGAACCCCAAAAAACGTTGGATAGCACGGAGTCCGGAGGGGTGTGGCCAATCTAAGACGGCAGAAAGTTTATCTGGGTCCATTTGTAGTCCCTGGCCAGAGACCAAGTATCCTAGGAAAGGAAGAGATTGACATTCAAAGAGACATTTCTCCATTTTGGCATAAAGTTGATTGTCTCGAAGTCTCTGAAGAACCATGCGGACATGCTGGCGGTGTTCTTCTAAGTTGGCAGAAAAAATCAGAATATCGTCCAGATAAACCACAACACAGGAATATAGGAGATCACGAAAAATTTCATTAACAAAGTCTTGGAAGACGGCAGGGGCGTTGCACAGGCCAAAGGGCATGACCAGATACTCAAAGTGTCCATCTCTGGTGTTAAATGCAGTCTTCCATTCGTCCCCCTCCCTGATGCGGATGAGATTATAAGCACCTCTTAAGTCCAGTTTGGTAAAGATGTGGGCGCCTTGTAGGCGATCAAAGAGTTCCGAGATAAGAGGTAAGGGGTAGCGTTTTTTTACCGTGATTTTATTAAGTCCGCGGTAATCAATGCAAGGGCAGAGGGAGCCATCTTTTTTGGACACAAAAAAAAATCCAGCTCTGGCAGGAGAGGAGGACTTGCGGATAAACCCCTTTTTTAAATTCTCCTGGATGTACTCCGACATGGCTAGAGTCTCTGGAGCAGACAGAGGATAGATTCTGCCCCGGGGTGGAGTAGTACCCGGGAGGAGGTCAATAGGACAGTCATAAGGCCTGTGAGGAGGTAAAGTCTCTGCTTGCAAAAAACATCAGCATAGTCCATATAAGCCTTAGGAAGACCGGATACCGGGGGAACCACAGGGTCACGACAGGGAGTACCTGGAACCGGTTTAAGACAGTCCCTGAGACAAGAAGTACCCCAGTTCTTGATTTCTCCTGTGGACCAATCAAGGGTTGGGGAATGGCGTTGAAGCCATGGTAATCCAAGAAGAATTTCTGAAGTGCAGTTGGAGAGGACCAAAAATTCAATTTTTTCGTGATGGGGTCCGATGCACATTAGGAGAGGTTCCGTGCGGTAACGCACGGTACAGTCCAATCTTTCATTGTTAACAGAATTGATGTAGAGGGGTCTGGCGAGACTGGTCACCGGGATGTTGAAGCTGTTGATGAGAGAGGCCAAAATAAAATTTCCTGCAGATCCGGAATCCAAGAAGGCCATAGCAGAGAAGGAGAAGGTAGAAGAAGATATCGGCACAGGCACAGTAAGGCGTGGAGAAGCAGAGTTCACATCAAGAACTGTCTCACCTTTGTGCGGAGTCAGCGGACATCTTTCCAGGCGGGGAGGACGGATATGACAATCCTTCAAGAAGTGTTCGGTACCGGCACAGTACAGGCAAAGATTCTCCATGCGGCGTCGTGTCCTCTCTTGAGGTGTCAAGCGAGACCGGTCAACTTGCATAGCCTCCACGGCGGGAGGCACAGGAACGGATTACAGAGGACCAGAGGAGAGAGGAGCCGGGGAGAGAAACCGCCTCGTGCGAACAAAGTCCATATACTGGCGGAGCTCCTGACGCCTTTCGGAAAAACGCATGTCAATGCGGGTGGCAAGATGAATAAGTTCATGCAGGTTAGCAGGAATTTCTCGTGCGGCCAGCACATCTTTAATGTTGCTGGATAGGCCTTTTTTAAAGGTCGCGTAGAGGGCCTCATTATTCCAGGATAATTCGGAGGCAAGAGTACGGAATTGGATGGCGTACTCGCCAACAGAAGAATTACCCTGGACCAGGTACAGCAGAGCAGTCTCAGCAGAAGAGGCTCGGGCAGGTTCCTCAAAGACACTTCAAATCTCCGTGAAGAAGGAGTGTACAGAGGCAGTGACAGGGTCATTGCGGTCCCAGAGTGGTGTGGCCCATGACAGAGCTTTCCCAGACAGAAGGCTGACTACGAAAGCCACCTTAGACCTTTCAGTAGGAAACTGGTCCGACATCATCTCCAAGTGCAGGGAACATTGCGAAAAAAAACCACGGCAAAACTTAGAGTCCCCATCAAATTTATCCGGCAAGGATAATCGTAGGCCGGAAGCGGCCACTCGCTGCGGAGGAGGTGCAGGAGCTGGCGGAGAAGATTGTTGCTGAAGCTGTGGTAATAGCTGCTGTAGCATCACGGTCAGTTGAGACAGCTGGTAGCCTTGTTGCGCTATCTGTTGCGACTGCTGGGCGACCACCGTGGTGAGGTCGGCGACAACTGGCAGTGGGACTTCAGCGGGATCCATGGCCGGATCTACTGTCACGATTCGGCTGGCTGGAGGTGGATCCTCTGTGCCAGAGAGGGATTGGCGTGGACCGTGTTGGTGGACCGGTTCTAAGTTGCTACTGGTATTCACCAGAGCCCGCCTCAAAGCGGGATGGTCTCGCATCGGAGGTAGCAACCAGGTCGTATCCACCAGCAACGGCTCAACCTCTCTGACTGCTGAAGATAAGCGCGGTACAAGGGAGTAGACAAGAGCAAGGTCGGACGTAGCAGAAGGTCAGGGCAGGCAGCAAGGATTGTAGTCAGGGGAAACGGCAGGAGGTCTGGAACACAGGCTAGGAACACACAAGGAAACGCTTTCACTGGCACAATGGCAACAAGATCCGGCGAGGGAGTGCAGGGGAAGTGAGGTATAAGTAGTCAGTGCACAGGTGAACATACTGATTAAGCCTGCTGTGCCAATCAGTGGCGCAGAGGCCCTTTAAATTGCAGAGACCCGGCGTGCACGCGCCCTAATGAGCGGGGCCGCGCGCGCCGGGACAAGACAGACGGGGAACGGGTCAGGTACGGGAGCCGGGATGCGCATCGCGAGCGGGCGCCTCCCGCATCGCGAATCGCATCCTGGCTGGGAGTGATATTGCAGCGCACCCGGTCAGCAGGTCTGACCGGGGCGCTGCGAATGAGAGGATGCTGCGAGCGCTCCGGGGAGGAGCGGGGACCCGGAGCGCTCGGCGTAACACTTCTCCTGCGCTAGGGATACTTAAAAAGTTATCTTGCTCCGGTTTACGCATGATGTTCATATGATTTGTTAAGGTTACAATATTTTAATTGGTTTATTTAATAAAGTGGGCTGCTGTGGCCTTTTTTGCGCCAACACCTAGTCTTGTCTTATTTATGGTAAAGTAAAGTATGGTATAGATTGGTTGGTATAGGTGGTTGGAGGGACATAGCAGCTATAATAACCCATAGTCAAGGCAGTGAAGCTATTTACTTACCCAGTGCTCGCTCACGATGGCCATGCGCTCACACAGGCAGAGTGAGGGGGCCGGGAGCAAGCAGAACAGCGCTGGACCTGCTGTCAATCACACCAGATGGTCCATGATGTAATGATGACCGCTGGACACGGTCTGGCTAGTATGTGTCCAAGAAGGCAGGGGGACCCCTAGTGGCCAGTTTTTTGACTGGCTTTTTCAGTATAAAATACTGAAAATTTTCTGATTAAAGCAATTGCAAAAAATACTGTTTTGCAATGCTTTATAACATGCTAAAAGTTTTTGTATCTGACAGTGCCAATTTAAATAGTACAATACTGTCTTTTGATCTGTTATTTTTAAAATTTATAACACTTATGACATATTCACAGGATATACCATGAGTGTCTGATAGAAGTGGGCCCCAAATCTAATGTGGTGAGGGTGTGATGAATAGTGTTGCTCGTGAATATTCGCAATTCGAATATTATTCGCGAATATCGCATATTAGCGAATTCGCGAATTTCGCGAATATAGCGCTATATATTCGTAATTACGAATATTCGTATTTATTTTTTTTTCTTCACAGTACACATCACAGTGATCATCCCTCTCTGCTTCCAGCTTGTGTGGTGTAAAGAAGGCTCTAATACTACTGTGTGAGACTGGCGTGCGAAAATTCGCATATGCGAAAATTCGCATATGCTAATGTTCGCATATGCGAAATTTCGCGTATGCTAATTTTGTATATGCTAATTTTCACATATGTTAATTTTCGCATACGCGGATTTTCGCATATGCGAAAATAAAACGAGAATATAACGAATATGCGAATATTCGCGAATATATGACGAATATTCGTCCATATATTCGCGAATATTCGCGAATTCGAATATGGCCTATGCCGCTCAACACTAGTGATGAAGGGCATATGTTATTACCCTTAGTATTTGTGACGCAAGGGCGTGGTTATCCTCTATACCACCTGAGGTATGGCCACTGGTTCCTGAGCCAGGCAGGGGGCAAATAATCACTAAGATGCAAGGTCATGGAACAACGGTAGCTTTACTGAGGCAGATAGATGGTATAGTCTTTACAGCTCAGTTAGGCCAAAGGAGATGACCAGTGACTTTAGGTGACTTTTGGGCTTGCTGGGACTTGTAATGAACTTGGACTCAGACTTGACTTAACTATTCTGACTAGACTTTTCCCCTGTGGTTGCTTACCAGATTTTGACTTTCACCTGAAGGGGGTTCACTGATGATGGAAGCGTGGCTGCGTGGTTAGGCAATGGTCTCCCTTAGGAACACCAGACACTTTCAGATCTTGACTGTACTGTTGCTCAGCATGCACTCTACTCAACTGACTGAACTAGCTCCTCCCCAGTATATATGGGAGTAATTTGGAGAAGTCCCAACAAGTCACCTGGTCACTGGCACCTTCCTTGGTTACAGAGGCTTAGTAACAACACTTAAATGGGCACTGTCAGATACAAAAACTTTTGATACTGTTGTAAAGCATGCAATACCAATAGGTTTTGCAATTGCTTTGATTAGAAAATTTTCAGTCTTTCATACTGAAAAAGCCAGTCAAACAACTGCCCCCCCTGCCTGCTTGGACACATACTAGTCCTGCGTCATCACCTATGTCATGGACACACTTCCTTGATTGACAGCTGTGAGCACAGGGCTAACAGCTGGAGGAAAAATCCTCTCACTGTCACTGTCAGTGAGGACAAGCTGGGAGTTGTTGTTTTGCTAATGCTAGGGGAGATGTGAGCAGACAGCATACTGAGGGAGGGGGCGGAGACCTGGAAAATGAGGCCACACCCCCTCCCTTTGAGAGGAATTCAGACTAGTGAGCTAAATTAAAAGTGTAATATAAAATTAAATAAAGGTGCTAGACACAAAAACATTTGATGTACATGGTCAGGATTAGGTACTGTTAGGTAATGTTTTTTGTTGGATCTGACGGGTACGCTCATAACATAAGAGGGTGATGAGAATCCTGATGAGAATCCTGAGGAGTGTGGGGCCAGGGGACTGGGACTGAGTCCACTTGAAAGGACCAAACAGTGTACAGAAGGGCCCAAAACAAGGTAAACTGTTCCTGAGGCATTTGGTAAATGTCCTGCACAGGGCTGGTGAACTTGAACAATGTCCTTACATGCTCATGTGCAAAGGGGTACTCTACCAGTACCTCTACCCTGATGCCTGTGCTAATGGGGCCCATCGTCATATGCTACTTCTCCCCGTGACAATTGAATAGAAGGTATATTTACTTTTTCACAATACATGACAAGAAATATATGTACACAATAGCTCCAGGTGATCTATCTGGCCACAAGAGAACCCTGTGCACAGAATTATAGAGATCAGACATTACACTTTTGATGACTACTATAATCTGACATTTACTACTAAATGTATTGGCTTTTAGCTAACAGTCCTAGCTAAATATGACTATATTCTGTACAATAAATGCAATATTTACATTACTGACTAGTGTACATTTTATACTGACTTTCTGTACATGAAATTACGCAATAAGTAGACATTTTTGAGTGACTAAGAATGACTAGACAATCTGGACGTAACTATACGTGTTATTAGTGACTATTATATAGATATATTACTTTACTCTCTATATCTAGCTGGTAGTTTACCCTGGGTGGACCGTTGAGACCTGCGCAGCACCACCTTTTGGGGGTCAGGAACTGAAGGGACATCTGGAAGCTCTATTTATATGTCTTCCGTAGGCACTGAAACTTGAACTTGATCTTGCATGGAGTCCAGGGCCGGTTGGATAGAAACTGCTAGTAGAGTAGGTGCCGGAACATAGACTGGAGTTACATGGATTACTTCCAGAGTTCTTGGAACTGGCACATAAACTGGAGCCGATGGAGATAAGCCAGAAGTTGGAGGTTGACAGATGTATGTGGGTTGAGTGGGTGAGAACATGTGAAAATCCATAGAGGGATGTTTCCTTTCGCCAGGAACATATTCACGGGCTGGTCTGGCAGATAGAGGCAGCGGTGGTGGAGATTTTGATACTGTGACCTGGGGCTCATACCCAGGTTTCTGGACTTCATAAACATCAGATTAAGGGTAGGGAATAGCTGTTGCTATATAGGGCTCTGTCTCCCAGATGGAGTCCAACTTGTCTGTTCTCGGGAATGTCCTTAACCAGACTCTGTCTCCCACCTGTAGGGGCTTGGCTGTGGCATAACAGTTGTAGTCATCCTGCTGCCTTTTTCGGGCCTCACCCATCTTTTTACTGATGATCTCTTTGGCCTTTTGAATCTGCCGTTGGTGTTCAGAAACCCACTCATGGGATGCTTGAGGAGAATTGTTGATCGTGGCTTGCAACCTGAACATCTGATCTTTAGGTAGCTGTCTGTGGTGTCCCATCATCAAGTAGAAAGGGGTATATCCAGTGGAACAGTGCACGGTATTGTTGTAAATCTACAGCAGCTCAGGTAGTAACCAAGGCCATTCTTCTTGTCATGACACAGAGGCTGCTCGCAGCATATGGGTGCGTTCACACTTTGGAATCTCCACTCGCTGAATTCAGCAAGCGGAGATTCAGTCTGGTGGCCACCGCCTAAAATACTTCGGCGCTAGGGCCGCGGGGCACTGATTCATTACCAAATAATGAACATGTTCTTTCTTTGCGCTGAACAATTTCCGCTGCTGAAATTCCGCAGTGTGAACGGGTCACGCGGAGACCCATTCACACTAATGTTTAGCTCACACCGCAGAATTCCGCTTGTGGAATTCCACCCGTGGAATTCTGCGGCAATTCCGTAGTGTGAACGTACCCTTTAAATGAAGACTTGATTGATCCGCTCACAGAGCCCGTTTCCTTGAGGGGGATAGGCGGTGGTTCTGAGTTTTTTACAGTCGTGGAATTGACAGAGTTCTTGAAAGAGTTGGGCCTCAAAGGCAGTTCCATGGTCATCTGGGCCGCCGTCTTGGCTGTGAGATCTTTGACGGGGACAACAACAACCCACTTGGAGAAGTGGTCCACCATGGTAAGAGCATAGGTATACCCGGACCGGGTAGGATACAATTTCACATGGTCTAGCGCGACCAACTGGTTGGGTCTGTTACTCTGGATGGAGTGGAGGGTTGTTCTTGCGTCCTTGCGCATATTCTTGGTGACGTTACAGACAGAGCATTCACTGCACAATTTCTCAATCTCACTCCGCATTCCAATCCAGTAGAATATTGGCCAGACAGTGGCTTCAGTCTTGTGGACTCCAAAGTGTCCCGACTAGTCATGATATGCGTTGAGGACCAAGTCGATCACCAGAGACCGGATCCAAAGAATTTTGGTACAATAGTCCTTTGTGCACAGTCGCTTCCTCTGTCGTCACAGACGCTTCAACTCGTAGTCACAATGGGCCCGGCGTAGACGGGTTGGTACCTTTTTCACCAGAAGGTATTCCAACAGATCCCCCATGACTCGACTTTTGTCCTGTAGAGTCTTCCAGGTGTACAGGTCTTATTTAACCTTCTTGGACCTGGGTTCTCCGTCCACAAGGGCGGTAACAACATTCTGGTTCACAAAACGTTGATAAAATGGGGGCAACTCAACGTCTTCCCACTCATCTTTGACAGGTGGTTCTTCGCAGGGGGTCATTCGAGACAGGACATCGGCATTGATGTTGGACTTGCCGCTTCTGTAAGTCTTAGTAAGGTTGCAATTAGCTAATTGTTACGCCGAGCGCTCCGGGTGCCTCCCCTCCCCTGGAGCGCTCACGGCGTTCTGATCCCTGCGCCCCGGTCAGACTCGCTCACCTGAGGCACTGTGTATCCGGCGGGGATGCAATCCGCCTGGCGGGACGTGCCCGCCCGCGAGTCGCATCCCGTTCCACTCACCTGCCCCGTCCTCCTTCAGTCCCGTCCCGGCGTGCGCGGCCCCGCTCTCTAGGGCACGCGCGGCCCCGCTCTCTAGGGCGCACGTGCCGGCTCTATGAAATTTAAAGGGCCAGTGCACCATTAATTGGTGCCTGGCCCAAATAGTTTAATCACTCTTATTTCCCATATAAACCCACTTTCCCTTCCTGTCCTTGCCGGATCTTGTTGCCTTGTGCCCTGAGAAAGCGTTTCTGTGTGTTCCCTAGCCTGTGTATCCAGACCCCTTGCCGTTGCCCCTGACTACGAACCTTGCCGCCTGCCTTAACCTTCTGCTACGTATGACCTCGCCTTGCCTTGTCCTTGTGTACGTCACCTGTCTCAGCTGTCAGTGAGGTTGAGTCGCTATCGGGTGGTACGACCTGGGGTTTACCAGCTGCAGCAAGTCCATCCCACTTTGCGGCGGTCTCTGGTGAAAACCAGTAACCTCTTAGATTCCATTCCCCTGGTACGGCCCACGCCATCGCCTCACTGACACAGAGGATCCACTCCAGTGTCCTTCCTGCATACCAGATCCTGACACTAATCTTAAAGCCTATTGTTGTTCAAGGGTGCCTAATTTGGCAGTGTTCAGGTGGGTAAAAGGGTTATTATCTGTGTAGACAGTAAAGAGTGTGGCAGCTAAATAATCTTAGAATTTTTCTGTCACGGCACATACCAGGGCGAGAATTTCCAGTTTGAACAAACTGTAATTGGCATCATTCTTCTCTGCCCTTTGCATATTTCCACTGGCGTAGGCAATCACTCTCTCCTGGCCATCTTGAACTTGGGACAGGACTGCTCCTAGACCTTCAAAACTGGCATCAGTATATAACCAGAATGGGTGGTTGTGTTAACAGATGCTTGAGAGCTTGGAAAGCTGTCTCCTGCTCTTCGGCTGAATCAATAGGTAGTCTTCCATTGTAATTCTCCTTTGCCATTCCCCGTAGGAGAGCTGTAAGTGGTTCTGCGATTTGGGCAAAGTGTGGGATGAAACGGCGGTAGTAGCCATCCAATCCCATGAAGCTCCTGATATCCTTCACCGTGCACGGGGTAGACCAGTTCTTGACAGCATTCACCTTTTCAGGATTTGGCTAAATTCCCTCTGCGCTGACAACATGGCCGAGCAAGTGACACTTTGATGGCTTGATCTTCAGCCCATGTCTGGTCAGGACTTGAAAGACGTCTGACAGATGACTGAGGTGTTCCTGATAAGACTTGGAATACATGATGACATTGTCCAGGTACAATGAGACACTTTGGAAATTCAGATGTCCCAGGCACCTTTCCATCAGACACTGGAACATAGCAAAAGCATTGCGCAGCCCAAACGGCATACTTTTGAACTCGAACAACCCCATGGGTGTCACGAATGCGGTCTTCTCCTGATCCTACGAGGCCATGGGTACTTGCCAGTACCCGCTGGTTAAGTCCAGGGTGAAGAAGCAAGCAGCAGAGCCAAGGGCAGTAAGTGACTTCTCAATTCGTGGCAGAGGATAAGCGTCCTTATGTGTGACATTGTTCAGTTTCCTGTAGTCGACACAGAAGCAGATAGTTCCATCCTTCTTTTTTTTCAGACTAGTGACGCCGCCCAGGAACTCTGTCTTTCTTGAATCACGTCCATCTCCTTCATGTCGGCTAGCATCTTTTTGACAGTCGGATACATGCCAGGCGCGAACGAATGTTGCCTCTCTTTGATAGGCGAGCTCTCGCCTGTGAAGATACGGTGCTGGATCGACTTGGGCCGCACGCTGTTGGTCCACCAGGCGTTCAGTCACAATGTCTCTCGACTCTAGGAGTTATAACTGGGCTACTGGAGTGTATTTGGGTAAGACATTAGCAGAATCAGACAGGTTCACTAATCGTACTGGTACTCTTCCGTTTGAGACGGTGACAAGACTTCTTGTAGCTCAGACTAATGGATGATCTTCTAGCTCCATGGGTTCCAGCAGGGCCTTATAATCCCGATTCTTGTTTCCGGGACTTGCACGGCACCATATTATGGTTTCAATTCCATTCTGCTTGTAGGACTTTTAGGTGGTGCTGTACAGCCTGCTGGTCTGAAGGGGGCATATTGGAAAGAGACAGAGGACGGTGATGGTATAAGCCTGGCCATCGCCCCTAGTGGTTCCTGAGCAGGTGCAAGGGGAGTACAAACATCTTCCTCTAGTGCCGGCCCCTGGAGTTGTCCCGTTAGCAGTTGCACCTGTTGGTTAGGAGGGAAAGATTAAAAGATAAGCAAACTCTGGATCCTCTCTTTGAAATTCCTTATGGGGGGAAGGGGTCTCCATTGTAGATAGAAAGGACAGGATTTCCCATTAATACCGGTGCGGACGCTAGAACACCTGGGTTGTTGATGCCATGACACTAGCTGCTGGACCAGGTGGCAGGCTCACCACTGGAGATAGAGGGGCGCTGACACCTCGTTGATCTGTGGTGCTGGGTTCAGACATCTTGGAGATTTTTTGAGTGCGTTGTCGTTTTAAGGCAAATGAGGTGCGTTCCCCTTTAAGAGAGCTCGTGAGGTGCTGCAGCGGCTCCAGTTCGGATGATGGGGATAACAACAGCAGATACTCCCCCTCTATTTTGTACGTATCTGGTAACAGGAGGCTTAATAACCAGGCTTGCGGACAATACCGGAATGGTGGTAACAGACTCTGTATTGATGATTGGTGAGGCTTTTAGAAGTTGCAGCTCAGCGCTGACTTTGAATACAACAGTCGTGGCTTCGAAGATGGCTGTGCCCAGGGAACTTCCTGTTTGGGTCCAGCCAGGAAAATCTTCCCCTGTGCAACATAGGGCGGTCCTTTTGGTTCCTTCTCGCTGGGCTGAAGAGGCGTCACCACTGGGGACTGATGGGGGCGGAGCTGCAACCGCTCGAGTGGAAATCGCTGGACCAAATTAACCCCTTCAGGTACAGATTTTACACAGGGCTGCACAACTTCAACACTGTTCACAATGGCAGACAATAAACGTTTCTTCACCTTCCCCTCTATTTCCCAAGCGTCTCTCGACATAGAATTTTCACAGACAAAGTCATGTACACTTTTGAGCGCAATTTCTTTTTGCATCGGCGTGCAAATTTTTGGCAGTAAAGACACAGTTCAGATTGGGGGGGGGGGGGGTACTTTTCGCATAAGGCGCACACCCGTATCCTGTTCGTAGGATGCCAAAAGTTTTGGTGAGGGTGTGATGAAGGGCAGATGTTATTACCCTTAGTATTCATGATGCCAGGGCGTGGTTATCCTCTACACTACCCGAAGTATGGTCGCTGGTTTCTTGGCCAGGTGCGGGGCAAATAATCACTCCGATGCATGGATTCAGAAAAATGGCAGCTTTATTGACGCAGACAGATGGTATAGTTTTTACAGCTCAGTTAGGCCCAAGGAGTTGACCAGTGACTTTAGGAGACTTTCGGGCTCGCTGGGACTTGTAGTGAACTTGGACTCAATTATGCAGTCCCACGCTGACTTTACACTTGACTATTCTGACTAGACTTTTCCCCTGTGGTTGCTTACCAGGTGTCAACTTTCACTTGAAGGGGGTTCATTGATGATGGAAGCGTGGCTGCATGGTTAGGCCTTGGTCTCCCTTAGGAACACCAGACACTTTCAGGTCTTGACTGTACTGTAGCTCAGAATGCACTCTACTCAACTGACTGAACTAGCTCCTCCCCAGTATATATGGGAGTAATTTGGAGGAGTCCCATAGGTCACACACAAGTCACCTGGTCACTGACATCTTCCTTGGTTACAGAGGCTTAGTAAAAACACTTAAAGGCATAAATACTTATTTACCACATTACTATAATATATTAACTTTATACATAACATAAGAGGGTGATGAGAGTCCTGAGGAGTGTAGGGCCAGGGGATTGGGACTGAGTCTACCTGAAAGGACCAAACAGTGTACAGAAGGGCCATTTATGTACTGGGCCACCACACTAAGTACTGCATCTAACAGGTCCCCAGCTATGTGGTTGTGGTAATTAGGATTTAAAAAACAGCCAAGTGGGCTATTCTACAAAGTTTACAGAACTTCCTTAGACGTCAATAGCCAAGGAGCCAAGAAAGATGTGGGTCCCAAAGGTTTATATACAGTATCCTGTGAAGGTGCAATAAATGTTTGCTAATACCTTTAAATTTGAGGAATAAGATTTTTCTAAATACCGCTTTGTAGGTTTGTAGAGTAAGTGATGCTGATGTCAATGGTACCTACCTTTTGTTGATAGGTTCTGGGGTTCTAATCCTGTTTACATACCTACCAACTATCCCGGATCTGTCAGGAAATTCCAATTTTTGGGTTGATGTCCCGCCATCCTGGGACGGCCCTCACATTTCCTGCATGTTACTGAAACATCCCAGCCTGGCGCTGTATAGTACCTCTCACCTGGTGTGGTCCCAGGCCTGGAAGTTAACTTACATACAGTGCTCAAAGACTGCACACAAGCAATGTTTCTTCCTTTTTGGAACAGACATCACTGTAAAGACATGACCCGCTTTTCCCTTCAGGCTCCTGCATTATCCACTCATAGCCTGAGGCAGAGGGTGAGACATATGCTGCACTTAACTCCTCCATGTCTCTAACAGTAGCTGTCAGCATGAAGGAAGAAGGCAAGCAGAGGAATGTACATTAAGTTGAAGGCTGTATGCAGGCCTGGTGCAAGGATTTTTGCCATCCTAAGTGAAAGCTAATTTTGCCGCCCATTGGCTCTTCCCTTTTACATGCCCCACCTTACTACTGGGGTGACACACTGTAAAAAAAAAACTCCTCCTGATGTAATCTCCTTACTTCTGGGGAGAAACACTGTAACAACCCCCTACTCATGTCATCTTCTTACTACTAAGGTGACACACTGTAACAAACCTCCTCCTGCTGTAATTACCTTACTACTGGGGTAACACTGAGGTGCAGATTTCTTCACACACAACATGACAATAGTGACTACTCCGCCTACAGGTAGGCTAACTTTATTGCAGCAGGCAGAGTGGCGCCCCCATAAAGAGGGCACTCTAGGAGGCTGCCTATTTTGCCTATAGGCAGAGACGGTCCTGGCTGTATGTGGGATCAGCATGATACCTATTTCATGCTCCCTCCCCCTTTCTGTGCAGTTTAAGTAGACTCACAGGGGTTTGGAGGTGACAGCTCCCTGAGCTCATGATAAACATTTGTATTGAACTTCCAGGGTACGGTCCCACGTAGTGCTTACACAGCATATTTTACGCTGCACAGTGGGAAATACACAGCATATTCTCTGTTGAGCATACACACAGGGATAGCCGGTGGCAGCCCTATGGTTTCAGTGAGGATTGGAGGGGGGGGGGGGGGGGGGCGCACTCCAGCATAACCTCACTGAACACACAGGGCTCCCTCCAAACTCCATGCCTGTTCTACAATTAATAATATGCAGATGGAACATAACAGACACAACACTAAAATCAGTGTGCCCATCATTACTCTATACTGCCCCCAGAGAGGGTATTATTAAAGGGGTACTCCGGTGAAAACCTTTTTTCTTTTAAATCATCTGGTGCCAGAAAGATAAACATATTTGTAAATTACTTCTATTAAAAAATCTTAATCCTTCCAGTACTTATTAGCTGCTTAATGCTACAGAGGAAATTCCTTTCTTTTTGGAACACTGATGACATCACGAGCACAGTGCTCTCTGCTGACATCTCTGTCCATTTTAGCAACCATGCATAGCAGATGTATCCCACTAAGGACAACAATAAATAAATAAAGACTTATTATTATTATTATAATAACGTCAGCAGAGAGCACTGTGCTCGTGATGTCATCAGACAACTCTGTGTTTCAAAAATAAAATAATTTCCTCTGTAGTATTCAGCAGCTAATAAGTACAGGAAGGATTAAGATTTTTTAATAGAAGACATTTACAAATCTTTATACTTGCCTACTGAAGAAGGGGTCAATTTGAGCACCCTGAAACGCATCTAGGCCGTTTCATCTGAACAGAGCGATATACAAGCACTACCTTAATTACCAACAACATCTGAACTTTAACCGGCATGGAAGTACGCAACCCAAACCACCTGCTGCACTAACTACTGATCTCGCTCACCGAGCCTACCACAAGTCTGCTGCTTCTAGTGTAAGTCCGTTACCGACATCGGTGTTTGCTGACACCACGGACCGCTTACAAGGGAGCTCCTTGCTGGAACCCTCCAACTGCCAAGGCATTCACGCCGAGAACATCGCAGAGAATACAGCACATGTTTCCATTGGCCCGCCGCAGTGCGGAACCAGCAGCCAGGGTGAGACTGTTCCATTCATTCTATACAAACTGTGAGCGAATCCATCTAATGCCACTCTAACAATTGTGCCATCATTGAAACATCTACTGTATTTTTTTTGCCGGACTAACAGTCCAATTCGGAGCAATATCCATGGACTATTCTAGAATTATTTAGGTAGTTGCTTCAACATCCATCTGTCATTAGGGCCCAGTGACAGTTTACTATTACTAATGCTCTGATCTTTTAACTACTATTTTATATTGATATTTCTGTTTTTTATTAAAATTTGCATTTTTTCAGAAACCATCTGTCTCATTTTTTATTCATTGTGTACCCAGTAGGGTGATATTCTTGAGGTGTGGTTAAATTTGCATACTTAATTTACAAATCTGTTTAAATTTCCGGAGCCAGTTGATTTAAAAGAAAAAAGGTTTTCAACAGAGTACCCCTTTAAGGAGGGGACAGGTTCACTTTAATTCTGCTTAACCCAGTTAAGGGTCATAAAATTGTACAATTTATTTTATTCCACAGGACACACTTCATTTTTCTAAGGTATCTGTGATTTTCTAAGAGTAAATTTCGGTATACAGATCCTTTTCGGTAAATTGTGGAGAATGTGAAACTTTTAGCACCTGTTCTGAAGCGACATGTTGCACCTGCATTACTTTACACTTGGTGGTTTGTATGATGTAAATATTTAAAGTAAACATAAATAATTAAATTTCCATTTCAGTGAGAAGCTAATGGTTCTCAGCAGTGGAAGACAAAAAAATATCAAAATCTGAATGGTATTAACCCCTTAATGACCAAGCCCATTTTCACTTTAAAGGGGTATTCCAGGCAAAAACTTTTTTTTTATATATCAACTGGCTCCGGAAAGTTAAACAGATTTGTAAATTACTTCTATTAAAAAAATCTTAATCCTTCCAATAGTTATTAGCTTCTGAAGTGGAGTTGTTGTTTTCTGTATAACTGCTTTCTGATGACTCACGTCCAGCTCCTATGGGGATATTCTCCCATCATGCAAGGGATATTCTCCCATCATGCACAGCTCCCGTGACGTGACATCATCATTGAGCAGTTAGACAGAAAACATCAGAAGCTAATAACTATTGGAAGGATTAAGATTTTTTAATAGAAGTAATTTACAAATCTGTTTAACTTTCCGGAGCCAGTAGATATATAAAAAAAAGTTTTTGCCTGGAATACCCCGGACCAGGCCAATTTTATTTTTGCATTTTCTTTTTTCCTCCTCACCTTCTAAAATCTGTAACTCTTTCATATTTCCATCTACAGACTCATGTAAGGGCTTGTTTTTTGTGCAACTGATTTTACTTTGAAATGAAACCTCTGATTTTACCATAAAATGTACTGCGAACTCAAAAGAATATTTTTTTAGGGAGGAAATATAAATGCAAACCACAATTTTGCACATTTTGGAGGGTTTTGTTTTCACACTGTACACTTTACGGTAAAAATGACATGTGTTCTTTATTCTGTGGGTCAATACGATTAAAATGTTACCCATGGCTAGATACTTTTATATTTTTGTACGGCTTAAAAAAAATCTTAAACTTTCTAAAGCCTAAAATCTAAAATCGCCCTATTTTGACCACCCATAACTTTTTCATTTTTCTGTATATAGGGTTGTATGAGGGCTCATTTTTTGTGCCATCATACGAACTTTTTATCGATACCAAATTTGCATATATAAAACTTTTATATCATATTTTATTAATTTTTTTAAATAAAATGTAACAAAAAGCAGCATTTTTGGACTTTTTAAAATTTTGTACATTTACGCCGTTCACCGTACGGGATCATTAACATTAAATTTGATAGTTTGGACATTTATGCATGCGGCGATACCAAATATGCTTATTAAAAAAATTACGCTTTTTGGGGGTAAAATGGGAAAAACTGAATTTTTTTTTTTTTTATTGGGGGTGGGGATTTTTCACTTTTTTTCACTTTTTATTTTTACATTTTTCAACTTTTTTTTTACACTTTTTATGCCCCCATGGGAGACTATCTATAGCAATCCTTTGATTGCTAATACTGTTCAGTGCTATGTATAGGACATAGCACTGATCAGTATTATCGGCTATGTCCTGCTCTGGTCTCCTCAATCTCGGACCAGAGCAGGAGACGCCGGGAGACGCCGGAGCCAGGTGAGGGGACCTCCGGCCGCCATGCTGGATGATCGGAGCGCCAAGGCAGCGCTGCGGGCGATCCGATCATCCATTCAAAGTATCGTACTGCCGCAGATGCATCTGGGGGGTTAATGGTGGACATCCGCGCGATCACAGATGTCGGCCATTACTGGCGGGTCCCCGGCTGCGAATAGCAGCTGGAACCTGCCTGTGTATAACGCGAGCACGACTCCGATGCTCGCGTTCATACACAGGACGTAAATGTACATCCTGGTGCGGGAAGTCCCGCCAAACCAGGACGTACATTTACGTTCGTGGTCGTTAAGGGGTTAATATGGGGAACCAAATTTGGAATGTAGGTCATTATATATAGGTATTTGTTTTTTTTTTGTTAAGCACACATTACTGTACATCCTTAGGGTAGGGTCACACTTGACATCTTTTTCTGTGTATTTTGCTGCATATTTTCTGCAGTTGATTTTGCTACCTAATGACTTCAATGAGTAGAAAAACATGGTCCTGAACCCGGGTCACTAGGAACCTTGCATCATCATGACCTGGTATGCTTACTGCCGACTTGCGGTACCTATTACAGGAAGGGCAATCTACCTGGACTGCTACCATCCAGAGTCCATTTTTGTGCTGTATATGGGCACATGTTAGGAAATGGTTAAAGGGCACTTGGTATATACCTGGTACCTATGATGGATGATAACTGACCTATTTCCATGCATTTTTTTGTTCATCCTGGCCAGTGCATGAATCTTATTTGGACCCATGCAGTATCAAGGCACGTGTTATGAAATGAATAAAGGACACACAGTAGCACATACCTGAAATCTATGCTGGATGATTCTTGGCCCATATTCTGGCATTTCTCTTTTTTCCTGGACAGTGCGCAAATTTCATTAAGACCAATGAATGTTTATCTAGGTCATCTGGGAGGGAACAAAACATGAGATACGTACCAGCTCCTGTCTTGATATCCTTTAGTCCATTTAGCCCTTAAAGGGGTACTCCACTGGCCAGCGTTTGGAAGTGAATGTTCCGAATGCTGTTTTAGCGCTGTGGGGGTCGCCCATACCCCTTGTGATGCCATGGTCACGCACCCTCAATGCAAGTCTATGGGAGGGGGCGTGACGGCAGTCATGCCCCCTCCCATAGACTTGCATTGGGGGCGTGACCATGATGTAACAATGGGAGTAGCCAACCCCCGCAGCGCAAAAACAGCGTTCGGAACATTTACTTTCGAACGTTGGCCAGTGGATGCTTGAAAAAATCCCATTGAGAGGGTTGAAATGTTACAGATGTGATGGGTGAATAAAGATCACAGTTTTTTTTTCACTTTAAAATCGCTGGAGTGCCACTTTTTGCGTTTTTTTTGGATGCCTGTGGTCTGGGCTTGGGCTTGCTGAGCACCCACTGGGGGTTATCTTCATTGTGCCACTTCTCCATTTTGCTCTCTGATATATATATAAATATATATATATATATATATATATATATATATACATAGTGACCCCCCGACCTACGATGGCCCCGACATACGATAATTTTAACATACGATGGCCTCTCAGAGTTGAAGGCAGCATCAACATACGATGCTTTTGTATGTCGGGGCCATCGCATAAACAGCTATCCGGCAGTGCAGACTGCTTCAGCTACCATTGGATAGCCGTTTAAGGTGCCCCGTGTAGTCCGGTGATGATCACTCACCTGTCCCCGGCGCTCCGGACCGTTCTCTTCAGGATCCCCTGCATCACCTTCGCTCTCCTTCGTCGTCATCACATCACTGCGCATGCCGTTCCGTCATCCAATAGGAGAGGCGTGCGCAGCGAAATGATGACGGCGATGAAGAACAACAATCCCAGGCAGCGGAGAGACGGTCTGGAGCGGCGGGGACACCCCGGGGACGCAGCGACATCCAGGGCAACGGTGATGGTCCGGAGCGGCGGGGACAGGTGAGTATAACTTCCTATACTTTTCATTGCACGGATCCCTCAACATACGATGGTTTCAACTAACGATGGTTCATTTGGAACGAATTACCATCGTATGTTGAGGGACCACTGTATATATATAGATATACAGTAATAAAATAAACATAGTTGAATGTCAAAAATGTCAAAACTGTAAAAATATAATGTTATTGACCAAAAGTAATGCTTTTTGACTACATCACATCCCAGAACATTTTTTTATTAAAAATGATCAAAAGTCAAAAATTGTTGTATCAGTAAAAACTACCAATTACAGCACAAAAATGAGCCCTCATACAGCCCCATATACAGAAAAATCTGAAAGTTATAGGGGATCACAATTGGGACATTTCAAGCATATTTATTTTGTTGTTAAAGGAGTAGTCCAGTGGTGACTCAGTGGTGAACAACTTATCCCCTATCTTAAGGATAGGGGATAAGTTGCAGATCGCGGGGGGTCCGACCGCTGGGGCCCCCTGCGATCTCCTGTACGGAGCCCCGACAGCCCGCGGGAAGGGGGCGTGTCGACCACCGCACGAGGCGGCGGCCGACACGCCCCCTCAATACAACTCTATGGCGGAGCCGAAGCGCTGCCTTCGGCAATCTCCGGCTCTGCCATAGAGATGTATTGAGGGGGCGTGTCAGCCGCCGCTTCGTGCTGGGGGTCGACACCCGCTATCTGGCTGGAGAGCCTGGCCCCTGTACAGAGAGATCGCAGGGGGCCCCAGCGGTCGGACCCCCCGCGATCTCAAACTTATCCCCTATCCTTAGGATAGGGGATAAGTTTTTCACCACTGGACTACCCCTTTAAAGCTTGATGTTTGTCAAAAGTAGTAGAGTAATAGTAAAGCATGTAAATATAAAGTACACTGCGTAACCCCTCCAAATTTTAAAATTGCATATTTTTTTCCACCCCCCCCCTTCCCTCCAATTATTCAATTATTAAAGCACCCCAAAACCCAGCAGATATTAAAGTGCTATGGCTTTAAATGATACCTGTCATCACTAAAAATTTTATATATTATAGATTTGCTTATGTATGATAAATCCCTTCAGGAAACAGAAGCGGCACCTTCTTGGAGCAGGGCAGCAGCAGGACATGTCGGCAACTGGTGGCGGTGAATGAATGAATGAAGCCGACATGTTCCGCATGTAGGCTTAATTCATTCCTTCATTCGCCACTGCCCGACATGTCCCCGCTGCTGCCCTGCTCCTAGTGCAATCAGCATACCACCGGGACATGTCTATTCTCTCTGCTCATCACTGTCTGGTACAGAAATGAGCAGGAGAGAATAGACATGTCCTGGCGGTGCGCTGATTGTGCTAGGAGCAGGGCAGCAGCGGGGACATGTCAGCTGTGAATTAATGAACGAAGCCTACATGCGGGACATGTCGGCTTCATTCATTCATTCATTCACCGCCACCGGGTCCCGACATGTCCCAACTCCTGCCCTGCTACAAGAGAGGAGAAGCAGGCAGTGGGAGGGGGCACACTGGGGCCAATTAATTATTATAAACATGTATGGGGGCATACATTTGGGGGACAAAGTAGTAGTTTAAAAACCCCGCCAGGAGCCCTGAATAGCTCCTCGGTGCTGGCCATTCAGGGCTCCCGGCGGGGGATTTAAAAAGGAAAGTTTACACAGTAGTATATACATCGCAGGGGAGCGGAGCATGCTTTATAACTGCTGATTGCTATCAATCCCTATACCCTGTACTACTACCCCCAACATGGAACAGACTCTGTTCTATGATGGGGGTAGTAGTACAAACACTAATGTAGCCTCCCCAGCCGCTGGCAGACTCCAGCAGCCGGGGTACTATTACTCCCATCATGGAAAGAAGTCTGTTCCATGATGGGAGTAGTAGTAGTCCCGGCTGCGGGAGTCTGCCCACGGCGGGTACTAACGGATGAATAACTGATGCAAATGGATGCCACTAAATTCTAATCCGTTATTAGAATGGTCCGTTTAGGAGAAAATAACGGAGAAAATATGAACTTTAGAGATCCAAAAAAGTGATGGAGATACCTTATTTAATAAAATTCTGTAGGGTATCATTAAAAAATAATATTAAAAAAGATACAGTAGTGATGGAAAAAATTGTATTTAACAAAATGTATATTTTTTTTAACAAAATTTGTATTAAGTTTTAAACAGGGATCAATTTATGTGGGCAGACAGAGTACTAAATATGTAGCCGTCAATAATAAAAATGTAGTGTGTGTGTTTTTCACCTTTTTTTTTTAGGTAGTACTACTACTCCCAGCATGGAACACACTGTTCCATGATGGGAGTAGTAGTACGTGTACTAATTGACAGATCACCCGTGTGGCCGGCCGCTCTTCTATGGTCCCCTGCACTGCCGTATATATACACCTATTCATATTTCCCACAGAGAGCTGTAATTGGCCAAATAGTTCCAGCCACTCACAGCTCGCTGTGGGAAATATGAATAATAGGTATATATACGGCATATACTCATTCTACAGTGGGACCAGAGAAGAGCGTCCGGTCACCCGCATCTATACATTATACAGGATGATCGCATCTGGTGTCAGAAGTGACACTCGCTGCAATCTGTCTATTAATCCAGGTACTACAGCTCCCAGCATGGAGCAGAGTGTACTCCATGTTGGGAGCAGTAGTACCTGCAGTTGAGGACAGATCACAGCAAGTGTCACTCCTGACACCCGATGTGATCGTCCTATCTATTGCAGAGATGTGAGCACAGGAGAAAGCTTCTCGCATCTATACATTGTACAGGACGATTGCAGGGGTGTCGCTTATGAAGAAATTCATTATTTAGAATCGAGTCGAAGTTTGGATTTGGTCCGATTCGAATTTTTCATTAAATTCGGAACAAATTCAACTTCATCAGATTTGATTCGCTCATCTCTAGTACGCACGGCACAATGGCCCACATTTATTAATCTGTGTTAGAGGGAAACCTTGATTGATTTGCCCATAACAAGCAATCACAGCTCAGCTTTTACACCTTAGTAAATTCTGGTGATAGTTGAGCTGTGATTGGTTATTATGGCAAATCATTTCAGTTCTTCCTCTCACACAGAGTGATAAATCTGGGCCAGCAAGTGTCTAAAACACAATAAATATGTTGCTAATTTTTAAGAATACTGGCGCATTTTGAACAGTAACTCTTCCACATCTGTTCACTCTTGCAGGGATTTATACAACCTACCATCGGGCCACATTAAACATTTCCATAGCGTGAAATTATTCATAATGCTGTGCAAATAATCCAAAACTGATGTGCTTGCAGTACAGCCATGGAAAGTTACTTGTTAGCTTATAATGCATGAAGTTTAATGGGAACTGTGAGGATTTGTGCTAAGTCTGGGGATTTACTTGGAATTCTGAACGGAAGACTCTACAAGTGATTTGAAAGCCTTGGGAGTTTATACAAATAATATGTTGTTCTCTATTATGCATAAGCACATTCGTAATACACTGGAGTGCCCACATCCTTCTGCTGGTAAAACATATGGCAGGGGAAGTGGCATAAAGTAAAAATGCACCTGTATTAGTCTTGTTAAAAAATAAATCCCTCTGGTGTTTTTTTTTTTATTTGTAGAGGAAACTCTGTTGCTCTTTTATGGCCATTTTTCCCTTAAAAAATACTAGAACTGTCAGGTAGGGAGCAATGCACATCTTAGCATGCCCCAAATCACTGTCCTTACCTACTTTGATGATCAACCCTAAGCTGTGTCCCCCAACTGGGTGATGGTCCCTACACTTGACATGCCAGGTCAGCAACACATGGGAAGAATATGTACCAAATCAGCGAACAAGAGGTCAACCAGGGGCAAGCCAGAAAGTCAAAAACCAAGAGAGCAGTGTAGTACAAAGACAAAGTCAGGGCGCAAGTAGATGTCAAAACAGATCAGTTAACAGAATAGAACAGTGTATAGGAACGCTGGTGAATGAAAAAGCCAGAATCACAGGCAATTCAGATAGTGATCTGGCCATTAAATTATTCCACCAGGAGGTGTGAGCACATGTGCCACAATTAATTGGTCTGGTGCTCCCACCTCCTGATAGGCTGGGCCAACTATGTGATAAATAGATAACCAGCCCTTAGAAGGGCAGGGCAATCGTCAAGACAACAAGAAACACTGCCGACCACACTCTGCAAGGATTGGAAGCAGTCTCGGAACCGGCACAAGTAAATTAGAACTCTAAGAAATCTAAAAGGCTTGGCTCTATTAAAATTTACTAGTATATTGAAAATTTATCAAAAGGTAGACCATGATATTCATATTCTAATTCATACATGTATTTGTAAAAAAAAAAAAAAAAAACTATAAAACTATAACATGCTAAGTATTTCAAGTTGTTTCTGACTTTTTCTAAAGAGGAAGTCAGATTGACCTTGAAACACAAAGAATGTCATTTTTTTTCAAAAATATTTGTTTAAACCAATATATCCCTAAATGTGAGTATGGTTAGCAATATTTTAAATATTGTTTTAAGATCCCAATCCATGTGATCTGCACGATGTTTAGAGATGAGTGAAATTACAGTGATTCAATTCGTCACAAACTTCTCGGCTTGGTGGTTGCTGACTTTAGCCTGCATAAATTAGTTCAGCTTTCAGGTGCTCCGGTGGACTGGAAAAGGTGGATACAGTCCTAGGAGAGAGTCTCCAGCCCACCGGAGCACCTGAAAGCTGAACTAATTTATGCAGGCTAAAGTCAGCAACCACCGAGCCGAGAAGTTTGTGACGAATCAAATTACTGTAACTTCGCTCATCTCTAACGATGTTCAGCAGCCATTGTGGACTCGGTGGAAGTATAATCTCTGATTCTGGAAATGCATTGAGGAGTGTCGTGTATTTGTTTGCAACAACCATATTTGTTAAGATGCCTGTAGCCTATAAACCTCTAGTGGGGGACCCTTAGTTGCTACATTTTTGGACTGCTCTTGGTTTTTTGGTTCTACATACATGAACAAAGCCTAAACATGATAGAAAATACATTAGTCTATAAAATACCAGTAAACGGGATTCTCCATGATCTAGGTTAAATTTGGAAATCCCTTTAAAAAAAAAAAAAAAAAAAAGTTGTCCAGAGCCTATTTTTCAAAAAAAATTGTTATTAGTAGTCAGTAGAGATGATTAAACTTTTGAAAAGTTTAACTTGCCGGTTTTGCTGAACTTTTTCAAAATCGCCAGTTTGATTCGGATAGGTTTGACGTGAACCAGCACTAAAATAAGCCTCAAAACGTCTCTTACACTGTCTAACAGCTGTGAAGCCCTCTCTAACACTGATAAGTATGTTAGTAAGTTTTTAAATATTTTTAAGGCTAAGTTATGGTGACATGTGGTAACCCTTGGTAATTACAAAAGGAAAAATAGCCAGTACAACAACGTAATACACAGGTGCCCGCTGCTGTGGCAAATACAAAATGTACAAAAAAGAAAGTTGCAACAGCACTTTACGTCAAAAAATTTAGGCTCTCAGCGCACTTTTTCATCAAAATGTGTCCCCCATCCACCACGTGGAGGTGGCCTCATATCGGATTGGACCCTAACATGATAACTCACCTCTGCTGTGCATATAGCCTCTGACTGTGTGACATGTTGGATCAGCCATTGACAGCACCCCACCCCTCTCAGACTAGAGGTGGTTTAGTCAATGGCAGTGTGGCATTGTGGTAGGGCCTTGGGGGTGTAGTGTAGTTGGGGTGTTGCTTCGGTATATGAGGGGTTAACTTAACCCCTGTCACTCGTGACACCAGGGTGAGGGTTAATACGCTGAGGTAAATCTTCGGCCTATCGACACCCTTCCCAGAAACAATAGGTGCGTGCTTAAATGAACGAAGGTCCACAATAGGGATGAACTTGAACTTGTATAAACTTTACTGAGGTACTTGCGGTACATCTAATTAACAGCAACAGTCTTAGCAATTCAGTCTCTACGTAGTACGGCAGTGATTGACAGATGCTACAGACCATTAGCTTATCCAAAGGACTAGTAGAATTAGGATTGATGCAGAGATCCGTCCGGATTTAGGGGTCTGTTTAGGTCCGGTGATCTTGCAGACTTAACAGGGATTGAAATAACTCACAGTTTTATAAGATGGCCGTTGCCGCAAGGCTTGGGCCTAGTCACTGCTGATGAGAGCTGCGCAAATCCTCCTCTATCAGCAGCCCACGAGGAAAGAGAGATGCTGCTTGCTTGGCAGTACAGGAACAAGAGAGAGATTAATGGCCGCCGCTCCTTTATATGGGCAGGGGCAGGGCTGTTTTGGATTGGTCCCTGTCAGCTGTCACTCAACGTTACAATGCAGGGTGGGCGATCACCTGACTTCCTCCAAAGGTCCTTGAACCATAAACCATAGAGTTTTGGAACGCATCACGTGACCCTCAGGTCCGGCGACACTACAACAAGGTAAGTACACTTTATCTACATATTTACACATTGGATTTGAATATTTGTAACTATTACAGGGTTGACAAGGGGCTAACTACAGATGAGGACCCCACCGGTACCTAGGGACTCTGACTTTGGGGACCTCACCACAAGGTAACGGATGCAATCCGATATCGGGACACCACAGCAGTCAGAATAAATCCCTGGATCAACGTTCTTTCCCTATAAATCTAGTATACATACCGTATATACTCGAGTATAAGCCGAGTTTTTCAGCATGATTTTTCGTGCTGAAAACACCCCCCTCGGCTTATACTCGAGTGAAATCTCCGCCTTCAGTGGTCTTCAACCTGCGGACCTCCAGATGTTTCAAAACTACAACTCCCAGCAAGCCCGGGCAGCCATCGGCCGTCCGGGCTTGCTGGGAGTTGTAGTTTTGAAACCTCTGGAAGTCCGCAGGTTGAAGACCACTACGGCCTTCGACATCATCCAGCCCGTCCCCCCCTCTCACCCCCTTTAGTTCTGTACTCACCTCCGCTCGGTGGGACGTTAGGGTGCGCTGGTCCGGTGCTGCGGGACTGTCCGGTGGGGAGGTCGTCCGGTGGGATAGTGGTTCCGGGCTGCCATCTTCACCGGGGGGCCTCTTCTCCGCGCTTCGGGCCTGGCCCCGGAATGGTCACGTTGCCTTGACGACGACGCAGAGGGACGTTCATTACCAACGTCCCTCTGCGTCATCGTCAAGGCAACGCCTCTATTTCGGGCCCGAAGCGCGGAAAAGAGGCCCCCCGGTGAAGATGGCAGCCCGGAACCACTATCCCACCGGACGACCTCCCCACCGGACAGTCCTGCAGCATCGGACCGGCGCACCCTGGGAGTTGCTGGGAGTTGTAGTTTTGAAACATCTGGAGGTCCGCAGGTTGAAGACCACTGTATCAGACATTGACAAGCGGTGATGATGAAGGTGGGGGGGGCTGATGACATGTGGTGATGATGACAAGGGGATGATGAAGGGGGGGTGGGATGATGACAAGGGGATGATGAAGGGGGGGTGGGATTATGACAAGGGGATGATGAAGGGGGGGTGGGATGATGACAGGGGGATGATGAAGGGGGGTGTGGGATGATGACAAGGGGATGATGAAGGGGGGGATGATGACAAGGGAATGATGAAGGGGTGTGTGGGATGATGACATGGGGATGATGAAGAGGGGGTGTGGGATGATGACAAGGGGATGATGAAGGGGGGGTGGGATGATGACAAGGGGATGATGAAGGGGGGGTGGGATGATGACAAGGGGATGATGAAGGGGGGGTGTGGGTTGATGACAAGGGGATGATGAAGGGGGGTGTGTGGGATGATGGCAAGGGGATGATGACAGGCGGTGATGATGAAGGGGGATGATGACAGGCGGTGATGATGAAGGGGGGATGATGACGGGGGTCTGGATGATGACAGGGGGGATGATGTATTTCACACCCTAGGCTTATACTCGAGTCAATAATTTTTTATTTTTTTCCTGGGATTGTGGGGTGAAATTAGGGGTTTCGGTTTATATTCGGGTCGGCTTATACTCGAGTATATACGGTAACCAGCGATGTTATTATTCTCCAAAAATGCATCCAGACCCTTTTTGAACTCTTTTACAGAGTTCACCAGGACCACCTCCTCAGCCAGAGAATTCCACAGTCTCACTGCTCTTACAGTAAATAACCCCCATCTGTGCTGGTGTAGAAACCTTCTTTCCTCAAGATGTAGAGGATGCCCCCTTGTGTTAGATACAGTCCTGGGTATAAATAGATCATGGGAGAGATCTCTGTAAGGTCCCCTAATATATTTATACATAGTTATTAAGTCTCCCCTAAGCCTTCTTTTTTCTAAACTAAATAACCCCAATTCTGATAATCTTTCTGGGTACTGTAGTCCTCCCATTCCCCGTATTACCTTGGTTGCCCGTCTTTGAACTAGTGATTTATACAGCAGTAGAATAATTTCCTTGTCATGGGCATCTATGCCCCTATTGATGCACCCCATGATTTTATTTGCCTTGGCAGCAGCTGCCCGACACTGGTCACTACAGCTAAATTTACTGTTAAACTAAGACTCCCAAGTCCTTTTCCACATCAGTTGTCCCAAGTGTTCTCCCATTTAATACATAATCCCAGCCTGGATTTTTCTTCCCATGTGCATTACCTTACATTAATCAGTGTTGAACCTCATCTGCCACTTCCCAGCCCAAACCTCCAACCTATCCAGATCAATTTGTAACAGTTCACTGTCCTCTATTGTGTTCACCACTTTACAGAGTTTAGTATCATCTGCAAAGATTGCTACTTTACTATTCATACCCTCTACAAGGTCATTAATAAATATATAAAATAGAACATGACCCAAGGCGGACCCCTGTGGTACCCCACTAGTAACAGTCACCCAATCAGAATAAGTGCCATTAATAACCACCCTCTTTTTCCTATTACTGAGCCAGATACTTACCCACTTGCTCACATTCTCCCCCAGCCCAATCCTTCTCATCTTATGCACCAACCTTTTATGTGGAACCATATGAAATGCTTTGGAAAAATCCAGATATACGACATCCAGCGATTGCCCCTGGTCAAGTCTGGAGCTCACCTCCTCATAAAAGCTGATCAGGTTAGTTTGACACGACCAATCCCTCATAAAGCCATGCTGATGTGGAGACACACATTTATTTTTATCAAGATATTCCAAAATAGCATCTCTTAGAAAACCCTCAAACAATTTACATACAACGGAGGTTAAACTAACAGGTCTATAATTCCCGGGGTCACTTTTTGATTCCTTTTTAAATATTGGCACCACATTTGCCATGCACCTGTCCTGGGGAACAGTCCCTGTTACTATAGAGTCCCTGAATATTAAAAATAGGGGTCTGTCTATTACATTACTTAATTTCTTTAGAACACGGGAGTGAAGGCCATCTGGACCTGATGATTTAGATTTTTTGTAGGCGGCACTGTGCTTCTTTCTGGGTTAGACAGGTGACCTGTACTGGGGAGTTTACCTTATCTCGCTGTATTTCACCTGGCATTTAATTTTCCTCGGTGAATACAGTGGAGAAGAATTTGTCATTAGCCAGCGTACAGCAGGAGTTGGTAGACTGTTGTTACTGGCATCAGTCAGCGGACCGCAGGAGGTGACAGACTGATGTTACTAATAGTTTTGCTCGCGAATATTCGCAATGCGAATTTTATTTGCGAATATCGCATATTCGCGAATTCGCGAATATTCGCGAATATAGCACTATATATTCGTAATTACGAATATTCTTTTTTTTTTCCCACAGTAAACATCACAGTGATCATCCCCCTCTGCTTCCAGCTTGTGTGGTGTAAAGAAGGCTCTAATACTACTGTGTGAGACTGGCGTGCGAATTTTCGCATATGCGAAAATGTGCATATGCTAATTTTCGCATATGCGAATTTACGCTTATGCTACCTTTGGCTAGGGGATAAGATGTCTTAGGGCCGGAATACCCATTTAATGAGTTTCTTACAACAAGTACAAGTACAGACCAGGAAAGTATAACAGCAAGATCTAGCACATGTGCCAAACAGGGACAAAATGAGTTTTATTTGGTTTTTGCCCAAGTCAGGCGGTGCAGGCCTGGCTGGAGGATGCACCATCAAGGGTGATGGTGGTGGCATAGTGGTTGACAACAGGGTGACTGGGACAATACTGTTATCTGAAGGAGTAGGATTCCACAATGGAAAACTGAAGGGTTCAGGGAGAAGGCTACAACACTGATGAGGCAAATCCAGAAAATGTGCTGCCTGTGGAGGAGGCCTGACTCTTAGACAGTTTGGAGAGATCTGTACTATTAACAGTAGAGGCAGCAACAGCAGCGTTTTCATCACGTTGTGTTGTGTCCCGACTGTCCCGCTTGGCCACTTGTCCCACCCTGGCCACTGCTTACTTTCTCTTTTCACAGACAACATAGTGCCATGTTCTCTGCATCAGGTAAGGTAGAAAATAACTTTCACACAGCAGAATACGGACAGAGACTGCACCACCTGACTGTTACCCTCCTCTGAAAGTTTTTTTACAGAACCTAAACATGCAGCAGTGTTGCTGCCACCCAAGCTAATCAGGCCAATAGCCCTATGTCTGTTACGTTTTGAAGGTTTTTTTCCCCTACCTCAGCTATGCTCTTCTTCGCTGACACTACCCTCCTGCTCTGAACAGTTCAGTTCCTCTTCAACTGGTTCCCACTTCCTGTCTAACATGACATCAACATCATCATCATCAAACTCCTCATTGTCCTTCATGCCACTCCCCTCTGCACAAACTTCTTGCTTTTCCCCAGCATAACCACCATGACGCCTTACAGTATCACCAACATGCCTACCACCACCAGTCCCGCTTGTGCTATGCTTGTGCTAGGCCTCTGATTCCCCCTCCACCACCTTGGCAACACAGTTCAAAGTTGACTCTCCTCCTCACAAAACTACTCCCCATGGCTAGTGCTATCCTTCTGCGTGGCAGTAGGGGTGGGAGGCAAAGACGGAGATAAGGAAACACAGCATATCAGACAGATAGTTCCACCGCACAATGTGACTGTAGACAATAGAGGAATCCCCTGACAGGTCTGTCACCATAACATTGTCAGAATCCTTTGCCCCCTCCTTAATACACATGTAGTCCAGAAAAGCCTGATTATCAGCCAAACAGAATAGCCTCTGGCAGGCAGGGAGAACTTGGGACGGCTGACCTGGCTGCTGTTGCCGCTTCCTGTACTGGTGAGGGAACTGGCACCAAAATACTTACTGCCAAAGAACATGGCAGGGGTCTTCCGACCTCTACCTATCCAACATTTCCTTTACCAAACATAGTTTTGGAGGATAGTTTGGATTTGAAGGTTAGTATAATACAAGTTTGATTTACCCCCAAAAAATTGTATGTACAGTCGCTGGAGAAGGCTAATGCTCGTGGGGTCCAAATGCTTTTTAGTGTGTGTCTATGTCCCAAACAGATAGATGCAAACAGTGTTTGCTGAAACCAATATAATATTTCCGAATAACATATTAACAGGGCTGATCCTTGTGAAATGTTTCCCCTTTTAAGGCGCTACTATGTCTCAAACAGACAGATGTAAAAGGTGTTTGCTGAAACTGATATAATATCCACGAAGAACATATTAACAGGGCTAATCCCTGTGAAATGCCCCCCCTTGTCAGGCACTTCCATGTCCCAAACTGACAGTTTGCGAAATAAAGCTGTGTTTAGGGCACTTTGCACATGTATCACTATGTGGCAAGTTAACTTCTTCAGCCCAGCTTGGCCACTATATAACATTAAAACAAATTACTAGAAAATACCTTTCACTGGTCTGAACATTACTGTTGGTCTTCTGGGCAGTGACATGGCATCCATTAAGATGTCACTTGACCATAACAGCCAGTTGTGGCATAAATTGGTCTCAGTCATGTGATTTGGGTCCTTAATGAACGGGATGTCACTATCTAGAGAACTGGTTGTAGTTAAACTAGGGGAAACATTAAAGGATTTTTCAGAATTCATCCAGACCTTGGAAAACCCCATAGGGTTCGTTCACAGAGACAAAATCAGCATGGTTTCTGAGGCAAAACACACTTTTTTGCCTCATATCCACATTATCCATACTATGTGTATTGATGCGATATAACACTCAGTTTTTTTTTCTTTATCAATAAACCAATTCAGTTTTGGATCCTCTTCTATGATTTCTCTCCCAGTTACTTGGCCGATCGTGCCAACCTGATCTGAGGATTTGTTTCCAGTGAAGACAGCTCTTATGCCGGAGGGACTTGGAGGCTGTGGTCCATAGCTTACATACGCTTATAGATGTTGTCCCCTAAGCAGAGCACCATTTAGTAAGGTGCCAACCTTTCCTCTTTATCTATACACATATTGTTGCCCCATGATATTGTTGCCTCATGATCTTCACCAAGTCTTTTTCTCCCACATTTTTCTTTCTAATTACATCTCTCGCTCTCCCTCTTTTCTATCAATCTATCTATCTATTTATTTATTTGTCTGTCTGTCTGTCTATCTATCTATCTATTTATCTGTCTATCTATCTATCTATCTATCTATCTACCTGTCTGTCTGTCTATTTGTCTATTCTTCTAGGATCATACAACTATATCTATCTATCTATCTATCTATATATCTATCTATCTCATATCTATCTATCTCATATCTATCTATCTATCTATCTATCTATCTATCTATCTATCCATCTCATATCTATCTATCTATATCATATCTATCTATCTATCTATCTATCTCCTATCTATCTATCTCATATCTATCTATCTATCTATCTATCTATCTATCTCATATCTATCTATCTCATATCTATCTATCTATCTCATATATATCTATATCATATCTATCTATCTATCTATCTATCTATCTATCTCATATCTATCTATCTCATATCTATCTATCTAAAAATACCAACAGAGCAGCACATCCAAAGGGGTAGATAAATAAGAGCGGTGCCAGCAGCAACATAGCCCGGTCCAGGCAGTCACACATCCAGAGTAGTAATCCGCAGCACTCCAGGGGTAGGTGCAAAAATAAAGTGCTTTATTCCATACTAATACAGAGCTCTGTATTAGTATGGAATAAAGCACTTTATTTTTGCACCTACCCCTGGAGTGCTGCGGATTACTACTCTGGATATCTATCTATCTATCTATCTATCTCATATCTATCTATCTATCTATCTATCTCATATCTATCTATCTATCTATCTATCTATCTATCTATCTCATATCTATCTATCTGTCTGTTTGTCTATTCTTCTAGGATCATACAACTATATCTATCTATCTATCTATCTATCTATATATCTATCTATCTCATATCTATCTATCTCATATCTTTCTATCTATCCATCTCATATCTATCTATCTATATCATATCTATCTATCTATCTATCTATCTATCTATCTCCTATCTATCTATCTATCTATCTATCTCATATCTATCTATCTATCTCATATCTATCTATATCATATCTATCTATCTATCTCATATCTATCTATCTCATATCTATCTATCTATCTATCTATCTATCTATCTCATATCTATCTATCTATCTATCTATCTATCTCATATATATCTATATCATATCTATCTATCTATCTATCTCATATCCATCTATCTCATATCTATCTATCTATCTAAAAATACCAACAGAGCAGCACATCCAAAGGGGTAGATAAATAAGAGCGGTGCCAGCAGCAACATAGCCCGGTCCAGGCAGTCACACATCCAGAGTAGTAATCCGCAGCACTCCAGGGGTAGGTGCAAAAATAAAGTGCTTTATTCCATACTAATACAGAGCTCTGTATTAGTATGGAATAAAGCACTTTATTTTTGCACCTACCCCTGGAGTGCTGCGGATTACTACTCTGGATATCTATCTATCTATCTCATATCTATCTATCTATCTATCTATCTCATATCTATCTATCTATCTCATATCTATCTATCTGTCTGTTTGTCTATTCTTCTAGGATCATACAACTATATCTATCTATCTATCTATCTATCCATATATCTATCTATCTCATATCTATCTATCTCATATCTATCTATCTATCCATCTCATATCTATCTATCTATATCATATCTATCTATCTATCTATCTATCTATCTCCTATCTATCTATCTATCTCATATCTATCTATCTATCTCATATCTATCTATATCATATCTATCTATCTATCTATCTCATATCTATCTATCTCATATCTATCTATCTATCTATCTCATATCTATCTATCTATCTATCTATCTATCTATCTATCTATCTATCTATCTATCTCATATATATCTATATCATATCTATCTATCTATCTCATATCCATCTATCTCATATCTATCTATCTATCTAAAAATACCAACAGAGCAGCACATCCAAAGGGGTAGATAAATAAGAGCGGTGCCAGCAGCAACATAGCCCGGTCCAGGCAGTCACACATCCAGAGTAGTAATCCGCAGCACTCCAGGGGTAGGTGCAAAAATAAAGTGCTTTATTCCATACTAATACAGAGCTCTGTATTAGTATGGAATAAAGCACTTTATTTTTGCACCTACCCCTGGAGTGCTGCGGATTACTACTCTGGATATCTATCTATCTATCTCATATCTATCTATCTATCTATCTATCTATCTATCTATCTATCTATCTATATATCTCATATCTATCTATCTATCTCATATCTATCTATCTGTCTGTTTGTCTGTTTGTCTATTCTTCTAGGATCATACAACTATATCTATCTATCTATCTATCTATCCATATATCTATCTATCTCATATCTATCTATCTCATATCTATCTATCTATCCATCTCATATCTATCTATCTATATCATATCTATCTATCTATCTATCTATCTATCTATCTCCTATCTATCTATCTATCTCATATCTATCTATCTATCTCATATCTATCTATATCATATCTATCTATCTATCTATCTATCTCATATCTATCTATCTCATATCTATCTATCTATCTATCTCATATCTATCTATCTATCTATCTATCTATCTATCTCATATATATCTATATCATATCTATCTATCTATCTCATATCCATCTATCTCATATCTATCTATCTATCTAAGAATACCAACAGAGCAGCACATCCAAAGGGGTAGATAAATAAGAGCGGTGCCAGCAGCAACATAGCCCGGTCCAGGCAGTCACACATCCAGAGTAGTAATCCGCAGCACTCCAGGGGTAGGTGCAAAAATAAAGTGCTTTATTCCATACTAATACAGAGCTCTGTATTAGTATGGAATAAAGCACTTTATTTTTGCACCTACCCCTGGAGTTCTGCGGATTACTACTCTGGATATCTATCTATCTATCTCATATCTATCTATCTATCTATCTATCTATCTATCTCATATCTATCTATCTATCTCATATCTATCTATCTGTCTGTTTGTCTGTTTTCTAGGATCATATAACTATATCTATCTATCTTTCTATATATGTATTTATTTATCTATCATTTATCTATCTATCTATCTTTCTATCTATCTGTGTCTGTCTACATAACTGTCTCTCTGTCTGTCTATTTTTCTAGGATCATATAACTATATCCATCTATCTATCTATCTATCTATCTATCTATCTATCTATCCATCCATCCCTATAGCTTCTGTAGCAGACCAGCCCTGCTTGCTTAGAATAACAATTCTCCCCTATTATTAAATGTTCTTCCCATCCTCTCCAGTCTCCAGCTGTCTAGGTTACATTTCTTCCCTGAAGTACTCTATGCCTCCGCACACGTCTTTATCGCGTCTCCAAGGAAACATGACGCACATTTCTCATCCTGCTCTCAGTCGACAGGACCAGACACGTTCTCCTCCACAAGTAGCTGGGAGCGCGTGCATATTACCCTCTATTGTCCTTAGTCGTGTGTTGTAGCCCACAATAACATTTACTGTTAAGATGAGGGAAATAAAAAAAAAAAAGAAATAATAATCCGGTATTCTGCTGCTTTTTCTCTAGGGGGCAATGCTGGTTCAAAAGTATGGATTGGTTTGGATTAACTGTAGCAAATTGTTATGTCAACACCAGATGGCGCTAGAGTACAGGTGAATAGTGCAGCTGCTCCAGTCTGAGTGCCGCAGGAAGCATGTACTGCAATAGGCGCCTTATTCCCCTCTAGTAGCTTATAGAAGCCGCTGTTCTAAGAGCATTGTCTGCATCAGCACCACAGACAGGGCTCGCTGCTCCTGCCTTCTCCAGCCTGGCCATAGACATAGGAGAAAGACTTCTTACTGTGAGTATTGTTACCTGTTATGTTCCAGTATGGTCTGTGCAGTCAGCTTGGTGTCAGAGACACTCCCTAGCTGCACAGAGATCCATGTATATGTGTATACTCTGCTGAATGATAATACAACATATAGGCTCTGGGCTTGCCGTAATATAAGGTGGGCTGAGGTGCATTGCATAGGATTGCCTTGGTTTCCTTTATTGGCAGTGTCTTCTGTTCCGTCTCCATTGATCATGCAAGTATCTTCTTTATTCTCTATTCATCCGGGCTCTTCTCTTCATACACCAGGTCTGTAAGTAGAGGAATAAAGGATGGTGAAGCTGGGGAGTAATCTGAGTGACAAAACCAGTAAGGAGCCTTCTGGAGAAGATGGATTTCAGACGGTGCCTCTGATCACACCCTTGGATGTAAATCATCTGCAGTTCTCTGCCCCTGAGAAGGTAAAGTCGTGAATGGATGGTCTGATAGCCGAGGTCTAGATAGCTGTAAACCCCCGTCAATCTATCAACCGCATTGGCTCTTCCCCGTATGTACCATTAAACCAGCAGTGCGTACATGTCAGGCAAGGGGACATGGGGTATGCCAGATTTCATATATATATATATATATATATATATATATATATATATATATACATATCTCAGTGATCATTTTATAGCTTACATTGCATAAGATGTATCATTTATTAACATAAGGCAGTGGGCTCCAAACGGCGGACCTCCAGCTGTCGCAAAACTACAACTCCCAGCATGCTGGGAGTTGTAGTTTTGCGACAGCTGGAGGTCCGCCGTTTGGAGACCACTGACATAGGACATGTTCCAGTATTCGATCATATCCAATGCTCTCCTATTGCTAATTGACATTATTCAGAGAAAGCTGAGAAGGCTCGGCAAACAAGCTCCAGAGTCATTGCCGCAGTTGGCAAAGCCTATTTCACTACCACAAAAAAAGGAAACAAAGAGAATAAAAGATCATCGCCCCCTGTGTATGCACATAACAATACTCTGCATGTAAAAACTGATAACATAAAGCGACCAAGGAGCCCATTGCTCATAATTCCTGGTAACCAAAAGCACAACTAGTATTTTAAAAGAGAGCTTTTGTTGCACTCTTTTTCTGTCTTTGACTTTTTAGACACTTTGATTATGCATTTGTGCCATTTTCTTTGTGACTTTTTTTTTACCATACTCATCATTTTTGGCCTAAAAAAAAGGAGTGTGGTTTAAAGCGTACCTGTCATATCACAGAAAAAAAAAAGAAATTATGCTTATACAGTATATATGTTACTTACTAGGTCATACAGATTCGTTTTGTGTTGGTTTTTTGTGGGTTTAGATTCTGTATTTGGCTCACAAATCCCTTTTGTTCTGCTGCTCACTTATTCTGACATCCTCTGCTCAGGAAGGGGCCTGTCCAAGGCAAGCACTGAGCCTGCCCCTACTCACCATGCATTTACTTCCTTCTGAGACTGTTGTGCTCTGCTGGGTCTTTTCAACCAATCACTGTAGGCTGCTCTGTAACCCCCTCCTTTCTGTTTTTATGCTGCAGTTTGATAGGACAGGAGTGAGCACAGGGGAGTGCTAATCCCCCTCTCACTTACTGTTTTTTGTCCCAGCCTCTGCTTGTGGGGACAAATATGATGCAGCAGCCAGACAGTATTATGTTCAAGACGTATGAAGGCCCCTAGTGGTCTTTTTTTATAAGGCATGATTTCTTTAAAAAGATGATTGCATTTTTTTAATGAACTATATTATAAAAGATTAATGTTTTGCCAAGATGTACAACATGTAAAAAGTTTTTTATTCTGACAGTGCCTATTTAAGTGTTGTAGCTTTTTAGACACATTTATTATTTGTGACTTTTTAAAAAAGATTTGTTGCATTTATGCACAACTCCATTCCATGCAATAGGTGGCGTACAAAGCACACAAAAAAAAAGGGCATTGAAAAAAATGTGCAGATTCATCATATGTAGTGTGACAGAAATTTTTTATGCAATTAAAGGCGATCTGTAGTGCTCTGAACTTTATCCCCTATCCGAAAGGATAGGGGATACGTTTTAGATCGCAGGGAGTCTGAGCGCTGGGGCCCCCCGAGATCTCCTATACGGGGCCGCGGCAATGTCCATTAAAAGGGGCATTCCGTCCCCGCATGATTTGGCAGCCGGCACACCCCTCCATGCATCTCTATGGGATTCATGGAGGGGTGTGCCGGTTGCCGCGTCATGCGGGGAGGGAACGCCCCCTTTCCTGTACATTGCCGCGGCCCCGTACAGGAGATCGCGGGGAGCCCCAATGCTCGGACCTCCAGCAATCTATAACTCTTCCTCTATCCTTCGGATAGGGGATAAAGTTCAGAACACTACATATCTCCTTTAAAAGTGGCATAAAGAAGAAAGTGCAAGTTCCAAAAATATGCAAATGATAAATTCCCCTTCTGTGTTTTGTCATTTAGAGTCACCTGAATTTTCATGAAGCCTAATTATATGCGAACCTTTATGCTTTATGGTTCAAACTACGGAATTTGCTGCCAATGAAATTCTGCTACACAGTGCACACTACAGAATTTCAGTGGCGGATGTTCCACCTCTCAAATTTCCGCAGCCAAAAGAATGAACTATTCTTCTACCGGAATCTGCTCTGCAGACATTGCTGTCTATTGAGACGGTAATGTTCGCACGGTCCTAGCACTGACTAATTTTAGTTGCTGCTGACTGCACATGGAATCTTTTGCCAGCTGGACATTCTCAGTGTGAACCCGGCCTTAAAGGAAATCTGTCATCAGAATCACCCGCACTAAACCTGTTACACAGGCTTGTAGTGCGGGTGATCCTGATTAAAACGCTCCTTACCTGGTTAAAAATGGTTGAGCGCTTCTTAAGATATCTATATTTTTAGTTTTCTGTTATTCCCTGGCTTGGGACTCAGTGGGAGGTGTTATCATCTGGGACTCGGCCACACGTCATTCTAGCTGGGCGGAGCTGCCGCCCGGCTCATGAATATTCATGAACTTATCCTCCTGGTCTAATTCTTCTTTCCCGGTCTAAGTTCATGAATATTCATGAGCCGGGAGGCAGCTCCCGGCTCATGATGATGTGTTTCCCTCTTTATGCACTGAAGCTGGCACGTTCCCTGAGTTTTTCCAGCAAGATGGTGCACCACCTTATTATGTGTGTCAGGTCCGAGCATTCCTAGATGAACAGTTTCCTGGAAAGTGGATTGGTCGTCGTGGGCCAGTTGAATAGCCCCCAAGGTCTCCCGATCTGATCTTTGGGGTCATCTGAAGGCAATTGTCTATGCTGTGAAGATACGAGATGTGCAGCACTTGAAACTACAGATACTGGAAGCCTGTGCTAGCATTTCTCCTGCGATGTTGCTATCAGTGTGTGAAGAGTGGGAGAAGAGGGTTGTATTGACAATCCAACACAATGGGCAGCACATTGAACACATTTTATAAGTGGTCAGAAACTTGTAAATAACTCATGAAAGAATAATGTTACATTAAAACCAAGCACATCATTGTTTTTCTCGTGAAATTCCCAATAAGTTTGATGTGTCACATGACCCTCTTCCTATTGAAAAAACAAAAGTTGGATTCAAAATGGCCGACTTTAAAATGGCTGCCATGGTCACCACCCATCTTGAAAAGTTTCCCCCCTCACATATACTAATGTGCCACAAACAGGAAGTTAATATCACCAAACATTCCCATTTTATTAAGGTGTATCCATATAAATGGCCCACCCTGTATATATATGTGGTGTTTCTCTAACCATACGGCTGTGCAACAAACTGCACAGTGGGAGACTAGAGTAACTCTGTGCCAACGCTTTGTCCGGTTAATCCTTAGGATTGTCAGACCCCAACCAACCATAAATTAATGGCATATACTTGTAATATGCTATAACTTTATGAGAAGAAACTCATATTAATTGTATGGCTGTGCAGGTGGCTAACAAAAGCGGGGTGAGCTTCAGCAGTATTAAAGATTGTGTATAAAAATAGGACAGAATGTTGGACCTAGAAATCACCCGGCATGAAAATTTCCATTACAATTCACTTCCATTAGCTGAAGTACCCAGCAGTTTATACTCACGGTCATTCAGGAATCTGAGATATATATTTGATAAGGTCCTCATAGTAAAGCACTGGTGCACACCAATAATTTTCTTTTCCTGACTATTAATTCAGTTATTCTGCTATTGTGCACCTTATAAAAAAAAAAAAAAACTATGTTTACCATTTACAAGCTGTGAAAAAAATCCTCCAGTGAAGAGTTATGACATTAACTTACACCTAGTACGGTGCCACCTGGCTTGAAAGTGTATAGCAATGTGCATGGCCACCTTGGAGGTCTGGTAGACATAAATGCTTAGTTGCTAAATAACTGCTAAATAATGCTAAATAAACGCGTAAATAGCTGCTAAATAATGCTAAATAGACGCGTTTCGGACCTGCTAGGTCCATCCTCAGTAGACTACTGAGGATGGACCTAGCAGGTCCAAAACGCGTCTAGTCCTAGCATACCAAGTCAAGCGCTACTACTCTCAAGCACTGCAACAACTGATCTAACCCTGAGGCTAAGCACAGACCAAGGAAATCATCCTAGCGCACCCGGGACCACACACGCGCCCATCACCACCAGCTCCGGTCACCGCTGGCTGGTACAGCATAATTTCTTCACCTGCAGAGAGGACGGACACCGCAGAAGCTACAGGAAGCACCGGGTGAGTGGTACATAGTACCTGACATCTTCTCCCCCTTATCTGCTTACCTATATTTGCAACTGCTGGAGCCTCCTCTGTCTGTCCCACCACGGGACCGCAGTACATCCTGCGGCTTTCCCGCTCTGCTGTATCCAGCGCGGTCGCAGCACCGCCAACAGCTATACTACTACAGGCTTGTATCCTTCTTATATCACAGCCGCAATATTGCTATATCGGATACATTGTTTCTACGGGACGAGATTGTCCCCACAGTCGCAGTACAGCTATATCCATAACTTTCTTTCACTTTACAATTGATTGTTTCTTTCACCTTTGCATTGGAGACACTGCATAAGTATGGTCGTAGTACCGTGCATAACTTACTAACTTCTTTTCGGTCGCAGCACCGATACTGTGCATTGGCCAATTGGGTACATGGTCCAGTGGGACATACTGGCCAATATACGTGAACATTACCATCAGTTACTTGAGAAGCAGAGCTTCTGTCCAGTGCTTTGAACTATTGACTTTATGGCTATTGAATACTGACTCTATGGTATAATTATTTGACTTGGTATTATCAGTGTAGTACTATATATATTAATTTTTTTTTATTGATTATTATTATTTTTTATTGTGCATTGGAAAACATAAGTGCTAGGACCCAGCACTTTTTTCCATATATTGTATGTCATTTTATAACAAATAAATTGTTTAAGCATCCAAGTACAAACCATTCACCTTTTCCTTCTTTCTCTCTCCTTTTTTCTCTTTGTCCTCTTCACATTCACCCATCACACCTAACCTCTATCACAGCTACACTAACATACACGCCTCAGCCATACACACATCATACACACACACTCACACACACTGTCATACATTTTCAACGCATCTCATACACCGCCATACACTCTAGTACATTCATTACCATACATATCACATTCACAATATATAACACTCTACCATAACCATCATCCCATATACACAGACACACTGACAACACCCTACCACTCCACCACCCAATCAAACCAGAACATCACTATAGTAATCCCTATAGACCTAGAGAACCAGTCACCTTTTTTCCTTTCTCTTGATATATATATAAAAAAAGGTTTTGCCTGGAATACCCCTTTAAGGACACAAGACTCCATCAGTTTGATTGCTTGATTATTCATGCGGCCCATTAAATTCATCACTGCCAACCGCACATCCATTGTTTTACAAAGGGCGATGTGCGTCCAATAACAATAATTTAAAAGGAACCAATCAGCCAATGAACGAGCATTTACATTGTGCTTGAGACTATATTGGGCTTTAGTTTTGTTGTCTGCACTCTGTCAGCTACTAGGTCTATGCCTTACAGTGAAGTATTTTGGTAGGTAGTTACCGGGAGGTAGTTTTTTATGCTTTTACACCCTCTTTTACACCCTATACACTTGGATTTCATTTTTAGATTATTTTGGCTTGTACCCATGGAGCAGTTTTCACCATTTGCACTGTTCTGGACTATAGGATTCTCTCTGATTATATTTTGTTTAAAAATGTATAAATAGTAATAAATATTATACAGTAGTCATCTTAAAACATTTTTGGGCATATTTCCTTCATCATTTGTGGAGTAAAGTAACAATACAATTGCCTTTAAATAGAATTGTTATTATGATTTTTGATTATGTAGATATCGTAAGAGAAGTATTAATCTTCAGAGTTGGGGGTTGGTCCACTTTTTTCTTGCTAATATGTTCTTATCTTTAGGAAATCTCTATTATATTTTTTTTATCTTACCTGAGCTTCTGTTGAGAACTTTCCTTACAGCAGCTACATGGACCAAAGTAAATTGTAGTCTGGAGAAGACTCATTGACTTCTGTGGGAGAGTTTCCTAGGCATGCTCTGCAACCTGTGCAGGGGAGGAGGGTTCAGAGTTCAGTGTGCAGAAAGTAAGGCCCCTTTCACACTATAAAAATTCATCCGTAATGAACGTCCGTCATAAAAATCTTGAAAATCGGCCGTTATTTTGTGATGGGCGATAGTAACCGGAGAAATAGTGCATGCACTATTTCTTCCCTTCATTTGCCCATCACAAAATAACGCCCGTTGTTAATAACGGGCAATAATGGGTTAAAACGGCTATTAGAAAACTCCCATAGACTATAATGGGACTTTCTAACGGCCGTTAGGGATTTTCTAATGGCCGTTTAACAGCCGATTTTCAAGATTTTTATGATGGATGTTCATTACGGATGAATTTTTATCGTGTGAAAGGGTCCTAAGTCTGCATGTGATGACCACTGAGGGGCATGCCTGCTGAACAGTGATCTGGGTAAGGCATGGTACCCTGGTGTCAGTTGGGCATCACTGATAAGACTAAAGAGAAAATAGGGTTTCCATGAGTATGAAAGATTTTTTTTTGTTACTAAAAGAGCAGTGAAACCTCAGCATGGTACTTTGGTACTTTGATATTGTTATGGTTTATTTCTTATATCCGGAGGAGGAGAAGCGCCACTCGGGAAGTCCTCTCTTTTTATTGGATATATCCACAATCTCACATAGTTTATTTATTGTCCTTGTTAGGAATACGGTATGATCACATTGTTGGCCTGTACGTAACCTCGTTTTATTATTCTCATTTTACCCTTTTTACGCATTTAGTGCAACCTTTTAGTATTTTGTGACAGATTCTATGTGTGTGAAAAAAAAATCAATTTCAAAGCAAAGGTTGATTGTTTTCAGTAGGCATTTGCTTAGAATGTCATGTCAGACAAATATCTGAGTTATGCCAAAAAGGTTTAGGTCTTCATTTTGGTGTGTGTTTTTTCGCATCATTTTTCACATGTGTTGCTTTGTGCATATTTCTGCAAAACGGATTTGCTAGATGTTATTCTTCAGATGTGCTTGTGGTGGTCATGAATTTATCAACTGTGAATTGTTTTTGCAAAGATACAATGCAAATGGTCCAAAAATTTGCAAATCTGCACCACCCCAAGAAGAGGTCTAGAAAAAGGCTTTCTTATACTTTTTTTTTTTTTTTTTTTATCTCACAGCCTTCTTTAGTGAACTGAGAAAGAAGAGAAAGCAACTACACAAGCAATGATAAATTCCCTCCCATATGTCTTCATGTATATACAGTATCTAGTATGGCAAAAAAAATTTTGACTGGATTTCCCCTTTGAAGTTAATCATTTTCGATTCTTTGATATGTTTTCGGAGCTTCAGGAAAAATAACAAAGAAGCACACGTACCTGAGATGATCTCACACCGCTTCTGTTTTCCTGAGCATCTGGTCCCCACTGTAGTCCTCTTTTTGATGGTTTCTGTGACATGCCGTGCAGACAGGAACTGCCGACTCCAGTTCCTGTCCACAGGGCATTTCATAAGAGCCATAAAGAAGAGGACCGTAGTGGACATAAGACATTTAGGAAAAAGGCAGCTGCAGAGGATCAGGTTGGGTAAGTATGTTTCGTTGTTATTTTCTCTGAAACGCCAGAAACATATTAAAAAAAAAACAAAAAAAAAAAAAACCTTCCTGTCTGGAAAACAGCCAACGAGGCCTTAAAGGGGTAGTCTGCTGTAAACATCTTATTCCCTATACAAAGGATAGGGGATAAGGTGTTAGATTGCGGGAGTGCCACCGCTAGGGACACCCTCCGTCTCCGCTGCGGCACCCCTGTCATTTGGTGCACGGAGCAAACACCGCTTAGTGCCCTATGACTAGTGATGCTGGCCACGCCCCCTCCATTTATGTTTATGGGAGTTCTATGTCCATTCAAGTCTAGGTACTAGCTGTCACGTCCCCTCCCATAGACATGAATAGAGGGGGCGCTGCATGATGTCACGAATGTGGAAGCTGCAAGCTTCCGTGTTCTGGCCCCGCCACTGGGGACCCCCGCAATCTAACATCTTATCCTCTATCCTTTGCATAGGGGATGAGATGTTTACAGTGGAGTACCCCTTTAAGAACCATTTTTTACGTCCTTTATACATAACTATATAGGAAACTCCATTCTACTAACAGGTTGATATACTAAGAGTCTTACCCCAACTATCATACATCTATGACATATCCTATGAAAATACCCTAAATGTCTAAAAAAGAAAAAAAAATCTATAATAAATGGGACATCTCTATTAGTCAAAGAAGCTGATTGTTAGTGGGGCTCTTCTATGAAACAGGAGTTGTCCTAAGCAGAGCACCCTAGAATCCAAAGTGGAAAGATTTCTATTTCTGTACATCATCATATGTAAAATTCTAATAAGCTGTTGTGTTCTAGGTGGTTGTCAAGACAAGGACAGAATATCAGTCAGAACAAAAGAACAAGAAAATTAGAGTGCCAAAGATAGCAGAGTTCACTGTCAGCTTCACGGATGGGGTGACTGAGAGGATAAAGGTATTGTATCTGTATTTTGTTTGTGATAACTTCAGTTTCAATTGCTTGCCAGGTGTAGATGATTTTTTTTGTGCATCAAGATTGTATCATTTTGTATTTTTGCTAATTACTTTTATTTTATTGCATTTTAATTATATTAATTAAACAAATTAATTGGTTGAATATGAGGAATACATATGAATATTTATCCTATTTTTTTACCATAACTGCTATACATCTAGTTTCAGGAGTAATACATCTAGGAGCACATTTATCAAAGCATTTAGTAGTTTTTTTTCTTTGCTTAAAATTGACGCTAAAAAAGTTGCATGTTCGACTACTCTATTTTTTTGTCCGACTTTTTGAAAAAAAAAAAAACTTGCTTACCAAAGCAAAAAGTCAAAAAAGTTGCATCGCATGAAAAAAACTACCAAATTTACTCCCTGTTGGTGATTTTACGGCATTTTCTGGACATTTTCAGACAGTCTTGTAACAATCAGTTTCTTCCTATATTTTTCAGTTTTAATTATTATTTTATTTAAATAGGAGAAAGGTTAGAGAGGAAATTAGAGGAAGAACTGGAATACTTTTATTTATTATTTTGGCAATTTTTATATTTTTAAAGCACCTTTAATTTCTTTCCCCTCCATGTCTTAGCTTTAATTGGTATCAATCACTATAAAAGCATAAATATATTTAGTTTCTTATGATGTTTTAAAGGAAAACAGTCATCTGTTCACCCACACTGGACCCAATACACTGGGTTATAGTGTGGGTGAACAGGAGACCGATGAAGGGTTAATGGGTTAAATACATACCTGCACTCCAGCGATCTGTCCCTCCGCAGGATTGGCATCCATCTTTATTGAATTGCGCGCTGGAGGCGGGCCTGCTGACTCAATTAAAATATTTGTTGTCGCGGGTCACATGAGCGCTCAGTCTGTGCAGTGCTCACATGACCTGTGACAATGAATATTTATATTGAGCCGGCCGACAGATGACCGTTTTCCTTTAATGTAAAACATAGTATGGTATCACGTACAAAGAAGTCCAATAGCTCAGCTCACCACACCTGCAACTTGTAAAGCCCCTCCTCGGTGCACGGAAAGCCGGGGGAACAGCAACAAAAGATCCAAATTCACAGAAGATGCTGCTCACGAGGTGATGATCCCACTATTACTTTATTAATTTTCCAGCATACAAAGCCATATAAAAGCAAGACTAACGCGTTTTGGACGCCATGTCCTTAGTCATTGTCACATAGCCAAATGGTATCAGTTACAAAATCCATATTTGTTCAGAAGGGATGAGTCTTATATTTGACCCTAGTTTATAGCCTTTAGTTTTTTTGTGTGTTAAAATTTGAAAACATAAAGAAGTGGAAGTAGAGTTCAAAGGTGGCATCAGCCAGAAAATGTGTAGAGAAGGACAAAAATAGGGGGCGCTCCCAGGGAAAGACACAATGCAGAATCTAATGCCAGATTTTGCTTGTAGCTCGCAAATTGTGGTTGTGAGTTGTTGGATAGAAGCTGCTGCACTCCGACTGGTTCTGGGCTCTTGTGCCAGAGCCAGTGGAGAAACAGGATAGGTAGCTGGAGCTACGAAAAAAAATGGTCTTTTGGGAGGCGCTGCTCGTGTGTGTGAAAGGACAGAGAGACTCAGGCCAGCACAGGTTAAACTTGTTTATTTTGCAAAAAGGGTGGACAACTCGTTTCGGCACACACAAAGTGCCTTCCTCAGGTCCAAAGAGTACAATGCAAACTTCTGTTAGTATGCATTGTACTCTTTGGACCTGAGGAAGGCCCTTTGTGTGTTCTGAAACGTGTTGTCCACCCTTTTTGCTAAATAAACAAGTTTAACCTGTGCTGGCCTGAGTCTCTCCATCCTTTCACACACACACACGAGCAGCGCCTCCCAAAACACCATTTTTTTCGTAGCTCCAGCTTCCTATCCTGTATCAGCCAGAAGAGCTACTTTTCATATGTGGGTTCACTAGAGGTCACTATAGCCAGAGGGTTAAAACAGAACAAAAGAATGGCAAATGATGTAGCACTTTTATTGTACATCTAAAGACACAATGGCCCTCATTTACTAAGAAAATCGGGTTGTAAGTCTATGTTGCTTTCTTACCCGACTGCTTTTTTCCCCTGGTATTTATTATTATGTCGCCTCCTGTTTGTCGCACGTGGGTTTTGTAGGTTTTGGTTTCCAACTCCTCTGAGCTGTCGGGAAAAAATCCACAACAATTCAACAAATTCGGGTTGGAAACCTTAATAAATACGTGGGAAAGCTCAGAAATGTCGGGTAACGCCCCTTTTTCGGGTTTGGGAGAATCCACATCGGGTCTGTCGGGAAGAAATGTCGCATAGTGTCGCAGACTGGCGCACGATGTCTGCGACATGGCGCAGACAAAGATGCGACAAAAAAACCCGACAAAAGAGGTCGGGTTTAGAATAGTAAATGAGGGCCAATGAGTGAACTGTTCTTGTTCAATCTTGTAAAATTGCATGTTAGATTTGGAAGACTATTTATTTGTACCAGAACCCTGTCTATGCAACAATACATTATAAATGTGTTCAAATGTCTTAGTGTAAAGAAAATCTTCACTTTTTATTACCATGTTTTTAAGGCGCTAAATAATTTCACAATATATATTTATATTAGGTGGTGCTATTTTTTCCTGATACAGAGCTCCAAGTCCATCTCCTTAAATAGATTTAAAGTATTCATACAGTTAAATATTGAACACATTTGAAAGATAGTACGGAATGTTAAAAGCTCCTGTGCCATATAATGAAGTTAGGAGAAGAAAGTATAGCTGCAGAAGCAGACTACACAGGGTGGGTTTGTAGTCTGTTACCATGGATGCACATACAGAAGCTATAGATGAAAGGCATTAAAACATTTTATATTAAAACTATTTGCAAATTGCTTCATTTTTCATTTTAGTTGCTTTGGGGACAAAATTAAATATGAAGCCTGACATAACCTTTAGTTTTTTTAAGTTTGCAAATAGTCATGAAAAGTAGTAACATTTTATGTTTTGTGCTCCATGTAGACCTATGTATATTTATGGTCACAGACTGCAAACCTGCATGTAACTCTGCAGCCCTGCATTACCCTACATTCTCTGCTCCCTTTTCCTGGTGTAGTTAAAGGGGTACTCCGGTGGAAAACTATTTTTTTTTTCATGTCAACTGGCTCCAGAAAGTTATACAGATTTGTAAATGACTTCTATTAAAAAATCTTAATCCTTCCAGTACTTATCAGTTGCTCTATACTACAGAGGAAGTTGAGTTGTTCTTTTCTGTCTGACCACAGTGCTCTTTGCTGACACCTCTGTTTGTGTCATGAAATGTCCAGCGTAGGAATAAATTCCCACTGCAAACTTCTCCTGCTCCAGACAGTTCCTGACATGGACAGAGGTGTCAGCAGAGAACACCGTGGTCAGACAGAAAATAACAACTCAACGGAGTATACAGCAGCTGATAAGTACTGGAAGGATTAAGATTTTTAAATAGAAGTACAGTGACCCCCCCGACTTATGATGGCCTTGACATATGATCATTTCAACATATGATGGCCTCTCAAAGCCCATCATATGTTGAAGGCAGCATCGACATATGATGCTGCTGTGTGTCGGGGCCATCGTACAAACAGCTATGTGACAGCGCTGACAACTTCAGCAACTGACAGATAGTTGTTTAATGTGCCCCGTGTGCCCCGTTCTGCCTCCTGTTACTCACATGCTGTCCTGCTAACTCATACAGGCTTTCACTGTGAGCTCTGTGTAAGCCCCGCCCCCCAGTGCAGCCATAGCCAATAGCCTGTAGCATCTTGCTGCAGGCATCCAATGAGCTGCTGGCTGCCCTCCCCTTCCTTTCCTATAGAGCTGTAGTCGGCAGGATGGCAATGGAGGACATTCTGTCCCCCCTGAAGGTATTTAAAGAACTGTACAGTACTGTATGCGATGTCACACATCAGATACAATACATATACACACTATACACCCCTTACATCAATGTTTCCCTATCAGTGTGCCTCCAGCTGTTGCAAAACTATAACTCCCAGAATGCCCAGACAGTCAATGGCTGTACATGCATGCTTAGAGTTGTAGTTGTGCAACAGCTGGAGGCACCCTGGTTTGTTAAACACTCCCCATACACTCCACATACAATGGTCATCCCAGAACCAATTAGCAGTTTCCCATAGAGATATGTATTCAACATACAATGGTTCCAAGGCCCCAGAACCAATTACCATTTTTACATAGACATATGTACTCGACATATGATGGTTTCAACATATGAGGGTTCTACTGGAACCAATTAATATCATATGTTGAGGGACCACTGTAATTTACAAATCTGTTTAACTTTCTGGAGGCAGTTGAAAAAAATTGTCTTCCACCGGAGTACCCTTTAAAGGAAACATGTCACCAGCTTAAACTACAACTAATTCAGAGAAATCATAGTTTAAAAATGCCACTAAGACCCCTAGTAGTCATTTGGGCGGGTTCTCCGCTGCTGCAAGCCTCTCAAGTGACTCCCTAAAACAGACGCATCATTCAGTACATGCAGGGCAGAGAGCAGCCGCTGTGATTAGTTACACGGGTCCCGACACCATTTTTCGACTATGATTTCTCTGAATTATAGTATATCAGGATGGTGCTGCTCAGGGTGATTTGTGTATGCCCCAGAATAGAAATATCATAAGAGATTGCAAACTGTATATTGTCAGGCTATGACTGGCCTACAAATTGTTCTCCTATTGCCAAGCTAATCCAGTGATGGCAAAGATAGATGAAAAGTGACTCATTATTGGCCATTATCAGTGCTTGCTTTGTCTTCTTCTCTATACTTTTTATGTTTTGTTATATCTTTTTTCATCTCTCTTTGTACTGACTGTCACAACATTGTACATTTCATTCTTCAGAAGAACGTTGCCAATCTTCTCCTATTATCTACCATTATCCACAATTTTAAGGACTTCAGCAAACCCTACATTAGTAATGGTTTCATTTTTTTCCCAGGATACAAAGTGCAAGGTTGCTCAATGCTCTATTTTCTTTTCCATCAAGTATTATAGAACCGCTACTGTGCAGTAATATTCAGACCACACTCTTATATTCACCTTCTGCTGCACATTTATTAGTGTAATAGTGTAATCAGTCTGGCAATTATACAGGGAAATGCTTAATGTAACTGAGTCATTACCGAAGTCGGCCAATGCTGCACTTTACAAGTCATTTCCTTAAAAGTTTAGCATTTCTGGATGATTCAACTTTAAAATTCGAATTCCTTTTTGCTGCTCAATAAAATAGGTATACAGTAATTCAATCTATTTATTAATGTCAGAATGGTTGCCTAATATAGGACACATTACATTAACAAATATCCAGGGCATCCTATTTTATCTAGAGGCATTTAAGGGAATCATTTAGTTCTATATCATGCTAAAAGTTTCAAAAAGTGTCAAAGAGGCTTTGCTAAGCCTTAGCATATATGCCAAATAATTCCCCCACCCCCTTGTCTTCCATGATTGATAAACAGGGCTTGTCTTCTAGTACTGAGCCCTGTACATTAACCGTTCTGCAATGTCTTCTTGACACTTAAGTTCTGAACATAATATAGAGCTGACAGATTCCTTTTAAAGGGGTGCTCCGCTGCCACAGCGTACGGAACATTTTGTTCCGAACGCTGGGTTTGGGCTGCGAGGGTCGTGATGTCCTTTTCACGCCCCTCGTGATGTCACACCAACTCAATGCAAGTCTATGGGAGGCTGCCACACCTCCTCCCATAGACTTACATTGAGGGGGCATAGCGTGACGTCATGAGGGGCTTGGCCGTGACATCACGACCCCCGCAGCCCGCACCCAGCATTCGGAACAAAATGTTTCGAATGCTGGGGCAGGGGAGTACCCTTTTAATATGGAGTTGATGCCCCTCTAAAGTTATAACAGTTTCTGATCTTTTGAATTTTTACTCATTCATTCAGAAGAGCGTGGGTGAGGTCAGACAGTAATGTTGGACAAGAAGGCCTGGCTCACAGTCTCCATTTTAGTGCATTCTAAAGGTGTTTAATGGAGTAGAGGTTAGGGCTCTGTGTGGCCCCACGAGTTCTTTTACACTCAACTCACCCTGCCTTTATGGACTTGCCTTGTGCTGTGGGGCACAGATGAGCTGGAACAGAAAAGAGCCTTCCCAAAATGATTCACACTAAACTGGAAGAATACAATAGTCCAAGATGTCTTGGTATGCTGAAACTTTAAAGGGGTACTCCGCCCCTAGACATCTTATCCCCTATCCAAAATGGCGGGACCCCGCGATCTCCCTGCTGCACCAGGCATTCATTTAGAGCGCCGGGTGCAGCGTTGGAGGCTTGTGACATCACATCCATGCCCCCTCAAGGCAAGTCTATGGGAGGGGGCGTGATGTCCTTTCCCATAGACTTGAAATGAGGGGGCATGGCCGTGTCATTATGAGCTGGGCGTGACCATGACGTCATGTGCCTCCATGCCGCATCGCCAGTTATCTGGCATGGAGCAAAGTTTGCTCCCTGCACCAGAGGTCTGGGGTTCTGCAGCCGAGATCCCCTTTGGATAGGGGATAAGATGTCTAGGGGCGGAGTACCCCTTTAAGAATCCCTTTGACTGGAACCAAAGGACCCAATAGCATCATTACTCCTCCACCAAACTTTACACTCGACTAATGCATAACATTCTGAGACTGCCATAGAGAAGTAAATTCATCAACCTACAGAACACATTGCACTGCACAGAGTCTGATGGTGGCACGCTTTCCACTGCGCAGTACGACTCTTGGCATTATGTTTGGTGATGTAAGGTTTGCATGCCGCTGCTTGGCCAAGGAAACCCTTGCCATAAAGCTCCTGGCCAGGCATAGTTTTGTGCTGATTTCAGTTCCAGAGCGTTGGTGACTTTTAATGCACCATGCCTCTCAGCATTCAGTATCCCTGCTCAGTAATGTTATGCTGTGGTTCCCATATGCTTCCACGTTTTCGATAAACCACTCACAGTTTATTATTGAGGATCTATAAGAAGGGACTTTAGTTGGCTGCTGCTTATGCAAATTTTCTCAACTTCTATATTTTTAGCCATAAGCGGCAGGTCCCCAGCTGCAGTCTATGAATCGAGTGCAGTCCGGATGTCTCTCAGGATGTACATGTTCATCCTTGTGCAGTAAGTACCAAGCAGCCAGAATGTACGTGTACATCCATTGTCCTCTGGTGGTTAATAGGGTATTTTGATGTATTTATTACAACAAAAAAGAGACGGAATACAGTGCATACAATAGTATATCAGATATATACAATTGTCCCCTTTTTAGTCTGTAAAAGTAGAAATGGTAATGGTAAAAGTCTTTAAAAACTTCTATATTTCCCATAACAATACAGTCCATATGTAGAAAATCCTGCAAAAAAAAAATCCTTCGAGGAGAGAAGTTATTGGTACTTTGCACCACTCAGTGTTCTGGAGATGCATGTCGCTGTTGTAGTATGCCAATCCCTTAAGATGCTGTGAAAATGCCTTCTAGTCTCAAGCAATTGTGCTCGGCCGCTGCAGAATGACAGGCCGCCCGCATACACGAGAGGGGGTAAAGTAGTAGCTGCAGTATACCTGCAGAGGAAGAAGCATTCTGATTGTAGTGATGTACCCGTGAAGGAGGCAATGGAGTAGCAGAGAATGCTATCATCCTTGTGGAATTGATGGAGCTCGGAGTGTGCGCTCTCTCCTTTTGAAGAAGAAGATGATGATGATGGATAATAAACTTCTCTGGATTTTGGGTCAATTGTTGCCATCACTTGTAGTGACTAAGATGAAAAATTGTAATGTGCTAAGCTTTTACAGTAATTTCTTTCTGTACAGTATTCATTTTTGATGTCCATGCCACAACAACTTACGCTCTAGCTCTTTCGCTCGAAGTATTCTCTGTCTGTTTGGTACAGCACCAGTTATAGTGGCAATTCCGGTATCAGAAATTTGTATTTAAATAAGACTATCTCCCCAAGACAAACATATATATATATATATATATAAATATATATATATATATTATACTGTATAACATATGTATACTTATTATACAAGTAAAGTGTTGTCACTATGTGGTGTCGGGTGAAGGTAATGTGCAAATTAACATTTTTGTGACGCCAGGGCGTGGTTAGCCTATACACTACCCTAGGTTAAGCCAGCTTCTCCTGGGCCAGGCACGGGGCAATAAGTACTCCGACGCAAGGTTACGGAAAAGCTGACTTTACTGAGGCAGGATAGATGATAAAATCCATTACAACTCGAATTGGTATAAAGAGAGGTACAGGGTGAACCTTGGGAGCTTATCGGCTTGCTGGGACTTATAGTTGATTGTGCTGTGTATGACTGACTTGTTGTATGGCAACCCACATTTGACTTTACTGACTGTATGACTAATTTGACTGACTTGAATTGAATCCCTGAGACTTAAGTGCTTACCGCTAGACTTGACATTTACCTGGGTGCTGGGGTTATGACTTAGCAGATGTGTGGTTGCAGGATTAGACTTGAAGCCTCCTCAGAATTACCTCACAGACTCACTTCAGACATTCCCCAAACTGTAGCTCAGCTACATCTCTCTCCTCTCCTGAACTGAACTCTGAACTTCTACCACACTATATAAGGGGCAGATTTGGAGCATTCCCATTGGGCAGATATGTCACATGGTTCACCTCATACACACTCCCCTAACAACAAGGTCTCTAAGAACAGGGATTAAAGCAACAGGTATACAATAAATGACAATACATTAACCATAGCATAATATTAGTAGATATAGAGTCCTGAATAGGGTGGGACACTGAAGGCAACATCTGCCGCACAGGATAGGCAGTATGCTATATTTTGTACTGTGTCACCACAACTATAATTTTACCGGCTTTAGCATGCTTTTGCATAGTTTTACCTTGATAGAAAGTTATGTAATGAAATCATTTTTTTGTGTTATTTTGTCTCAGCTGCTCCTTGGCTCCTCCCTAACTCTCGACACAATATCTCATCTTCTACTGTCTGAGTAGGTGTAGCTGGATCTTATCTCTAAGCTCAAGATCTTTATTGGGGTGTTTAGGAAGAATGATGCATGCTTATAGCATGCTTCCATGTGCTAAATAATGGCACAAACAGAGGAGCAGACAGGGAATGCATGGCAGGTTTTGCAACCTCACTGTGCAATAGTCTGTTGTGAAATTATATGTTCTGCTGTAGTTTTGGGTAAGGAAACTGGCAGGAGTGATATGGGAGGGGAGTATGCAGTGTAGGGAGGACTGTGATGAAAATTAGAGGGAAAGCAATGCTTTCTGGGGATTGTAGTACAACCTATAAGTACAGGATTAAGACACCCCAAACAAATAGATTTTTAGCAGACAGGTAAGCAATGCTATATGCTTCTGCAACATTTTATGTGTTTATACCTATGGCAACTGGTGCTTTCATATGCAGCTGTGCAAATATAGGCACAAGTTTAGGGAGTACTTTTAAGTTGGCTACAGGTCCACAATGCTGGGCTGGTATGAGCAGGTAACAAGAAGTGATATCAATAATGCAGTGGGAAGCATTGTATGACAGAGCCAGTTTAGTCTAATTGGAGCAATTACAGTTCTCAAAAGCATAAAATATATAAAATCATTTCTTTGAAACATTCTTGTTTTTTTCCAGCAATAGGAATTTTGCAATCATAGAAGAAAGACAATACGGTTCTGCATCGCTCATTTAGTTCTGTACTACTCAATCTGTTTTAGTACATTTTATTGCCCATTTCTTCATGAAATGTTCTCTAAAATGTATACATACTCAATCATATCTTTAAATGGACCATATCAGCTACTGTACTCAATCAAAATGTATGGTGACTTGTGGAGCAGTTAGAAGTGTTTTATGGCTCTACATTAAAGGAAACCCGTTAACATTAGTTAAAGCTTCATTCTTTTAAGCTTAAACAAAATCTGTCACCAGTGTCACCTGCACTAACCTGTCGGTAGCGACAGGTAGTGCAGGTGACACTGATGACAACGGCACTTACCTTGTCCTGGTTCATGGCGGGGATCTCCTGTAATCTCCTCCATTAGCTCCAGCTCTGGGCACCAGCTTGGGCATGGACAGAGCTTAATGACGTCCCCACTGCTGTTCCCAGGCCCCAGGACCCAGCAGAAAGCGGCAGTGGCTTGGGGCATGGGTGGAGCTTAGTGACATCACTGCTGCTGCTCTCTTCTGGGTCTCGGATCCTGGGAACAGCAGCGGTGACATCATTAAGCTCCACTCGTGCCCCAAGCCGGGTGCATGGAGCTGGAGCAAACGGAGGAGATTATAGGAGATTCCCGCCATGGACTGGGACAAGGTGAGTACCGTTGTCATCATTGTCACCTGCACTACCTGCCTGTAACGACAGGTTAGTGAAGGTGACCCTGGTGACAGATTTCCTTTAATGTAATATTAACCAAGCAAATGGCACTTTCAGTGCCAAAGGCAGGGACTGACATAAAGATAAAATATGAAGCTGCAAATTTACTGTGGACAATTTTCCTACATCATTCACATAGGAATGTAGTTATCCTAGCTCTCCCGACACACATGCTCCCCCACCAGTGCACAGGTTCGCTGGATATATGCAGAAGCACAGATTTCAACAGCAGTTAACCTTGTTTTGCCAGTGTAAACTGCAGTAAATCTGGCAAGCGGACATGGGCACCCCCCCCCATGACTGTAATCACCCCTTCTTTACACTAGGCTATACCCCTAGTGTGTGTGCTGGCAAAAAAGATAAGTAATGGCACAACATCTACAGCTTGTGTAAATATTGTTCACAATTAATAGTAACTACCCTCCTAGTGTTTTGCCATTGCACCTCTGACAGCGTGATGATGGAGTAGTAGTCCAAGCAGGGGCATAACTATAGGGGCAGCGGTAGCAGTCGCACCAGGGCCCTGGTGCCCAAGAAGCCCCAAGGCAGATCTACCCCATATTATAAATGACACAAGGGGTCCTGTTGCATATTTTGCATTGGGGCCCAGGAGATGCAAGTTACGCTAAGACATTGCCAGTAGAGATAAAAATGCTGCATCTTTTCATTGATAAACAGGTATAGATGCTATGACAACTCTGCCCTTCATGACTCCTACATGTAGAGCAATGTTATTTGTGCTAGACAGTTTAACAATTGTCTACGTCTGTAATCAAAGACTAAATCCCAGCAAGTCTTACAGACATCTAGTCTTGTTTGTTGTAGTCAGTAATTTGGCATAATGCTCATGAGCTGCTTATTTTCTCCAGTGTCTGCTCCTTGGCTGTTTAGTTCTGCCCCATTAGGATCTAGCTGTGATTATTGACTACAAAGTATCTGCATTAGCTAAATGGAGTTGCAGATCATTTGAAACCAATTTCCTGTCTGATCAGAAATATGGGCTATTGATCGGTCCGCTCCCCATTCTTGACACCGCAGTTGTTATTGTTCAGACTAGTTGCTGTTTATAAGGGCAAGTCCAACTATTATCTCACTAGTAAGGATAGAACGATAAGAATATAATAAGCAGCTTAAAAGAATAATAGGTCGCTTTCTCACTTATATTGAGACTAGCTTTTGCCAGCGGCTTCGCTCGTGTAAAATTTGGAGTAATATAGATCTACTTTTTATGATCCTATAGTAATGAGGCCCTTCTAGCGTTGCTTATATACTGTCCGGGTGCAGCGTTTATAAGGAGGTGGCCCGCCTTCTCGCGCTGCATATTTTTTGGGGGTTTTGATTAATTTTTTGGAGGATTATTATGTAAATACAGATACAGACAGACATTGTTTTTATTTAAGAGTAATAGTGCAAATTTCTTAATTCAAAAATCAACCTAATCTTAATTCATACAAACTTTGAACCTCCTTTTCACCCCATCAGGGGTGGAATTTTAGAAAATGTTAAAACACGTGTTTCTTTATCTCTAATTGTTAGCCTAAAAACAAAGTTTAATGCTTCTAGCTTCAAAAATGATGGACCTCCATACAAACTTTCAACCCCTTTTTCATAGGGAGCCGGGTGCAGAAGGGGCTTCATCATCAGCCGGGTGCAGAAGGGGCTTCATCATCATCAGGAGAAGAGGGTTGCAGGTTGCCGTGAGGCAGCAGCTGAGCCAGCAAGGTGGTAGCATGGTTGGCAGTCAGCATGGTGGTAGATCTGGAGCCAAATGTGCCTGGGGTAGACTACCTGCTTCGCGGCAGCCTTCCTTCCCGGGAGGTAGTGGAACAGGGGTTCCTGGAGTCGGTGGCAGTAGCAGTCAATCAATGCAGACTGTTGTTGGGAAAATCAGCATCCGGAGGATGTTAACCTGGCCACATGCAAGATGTGTTGGCAGAAGGTGAAGCGTGGCCAGGGTCCCAATGTTGGCACCACGGCCTTGTGACAACATATGTAACATCACCATAAAGTGGCCTGGGAGAACCGTGGCTCCGATGTGGTGGTCCAGCCTGCTGCATCACCCAGTGGCACGCCGCACCCTGTTTCAGCCAGCCAAGGCTCCACCACCTCACCCGAAGGGAGCTGTGTGTCATACCCTCCTTCTGTCGCTCCAGATGCTCCTGCTCCTCCTACTTCGAGTCAGTCATTCCGCCAACAATCCACCTGCGAAGCCATGTCCAAAGACAACAGTATGCGCCCACTCATCAAACGAGGCAGAAGCTGAATGTGTTATTCAGGCGCTATATGGTCTCCTCATGCTTCCGCCACCTCCAGGCCATGTCATTCAGTCACTATATATTCTCCTCATGCTGCCACCAACTCCAGGCTGTGTGCTTCAGCCACTACATGTTCTCCTCATGCTGCCACTGCCTCCATGCTGTGTCATTCAGCCACTATATGGTCTTCTCATGCTGTCGCCACCTCCATGCTCTATCATTCAGGCACTATATGGTCTCCCCATGCTGCCGCCACCTCCACGCTGTGTCATTCAGCTACTATATGGTCCCCTCATGCTGCCGCCAACTCCAGGCTGTGTCATTCAGCCACTATATGGTCTCCTCAAGCTGCCGCCAACTCCAGGCTGTGTCATTCAGCCACTATATGTTCTCCTCATGCGGTTGCCACCTCCACACTGTGTCATTCAGCCACTATATGGTCTCCTCATGCTGCCACCACTCCACGCTGTATTATTCAGCCACTATATGGTCTCCTTATGCTGCCGCCACCTCCATGCTGTGTCATTCAGCCACTATATGGTCTCCCATGCTGCCACCACCTCCACACTGTGTCATTCAGCCACTATAGGATCTCCTCATGCCGCCGCCACCTTCACGCTGGGTCTTTCAGCCACTATATGGTCTCCTCATACCGATGCCACCTCCAGGCTCTGTCATTGTGCCGCTCTGCGACAGCGATCCTAATAGTGGCGCCTCTGATCTGCATGTCATACTGAATAACAGTATTATTTCACTAACCCAGCACACACCCTATGCATGTTATAGCAAGGCAAAGTGTTCTACACCACTATTGAGGCTCTCTGTAGGCCAGAAATAGCCATTTTTAATAGCGATTCGCCGCAAATAAATTCAGACCGAAACAAATATTTTTCCAAAATTTGCTAATCTCTATTTATTAAGTCATATAAAAGTGAGCATGATATCCTAGATTAATGTTTCTATATGGCACAGGTCTATCCATTAATTTAAGCGTACAATGTGGTCACATGGTGTATTAAAGGGGTATTCTGGCTTTATACATTTATCCAAAGGTTGGGGCATAAGATATATGATCGCAGGGGTCCCACCGCTGGGGACCCCCCCGATCTCGGTGCAGCCCTCGGTGCATTCTGTGCTGGGTCCTGCCTCCAAGATGGGGATGTGACATCACGGCCATACACCTAGTAATGCCACCGAAATCGCGGGGGTCCCCAGTGGTGGTACCCCTGAGATCCTACATCTTATCCCCTATCCTTTGGATAGGAAATAAGATGTATAAAGCCGGAATACCCCCTTTAAGAATAGGTTGACAAATGCTATCAACTTCCAGTAGTTAATCTGCAAACTCAAGTCCATTTGGCTCAATGAAAAAATATCAGCCAGGAAGATAAACGTTCACTCTCAATATTCCCTCTTTTAGGCCCCTGAGAACCTTACCTCGAATTCATATTGCTAATAGAGTGTTCTTACTTGTCTATTGAATGTTGATTTATTTCTTTATTCCCCACTATTATATTATGAGACTTGAATTAGGCCTTCACTCTTAAGATAAATTACTAAAATTACATAAAAATAGATCCTGCGGCCATGACCTGACATTGGAGAAAATTGATCAGTTACCTTGAATGTATGACTTTAAACTAAAAATTGTTATATAAATAGAGCACTGGGCTTGGCAAGTCATCAACTCGCGAAAAGTCATCCTTCAGGAGAAAAAAAAAACTCTAAAGGAATATAACACTGGGGATTAATGGCATTGTTTTCTTTGGATTTAGGAGGCCAAAGCTGTGATGACTAGTATAGTCCCAGTAGGATTTTTTCCAAAACATAATTACAGTGAAAAATTTGATAAAAATATAATAATAACTTAAAACACACAGGAAGAGAATTATGCAATGCAAGTGTAAATGTTTTTGACATGTTTTTTGGGTCAGAGGAAGAGGAGGAGAACAATGAAACAAGAGTGTTTTGTCAGCAAAGTACAATTTTTTACACTAGCAGGAAACATTCACAACCTAAAATTTCTACAGTTACAAAATATACTAACTAAAGTAAGCAATAAAGGGAATCAATCCTCTCTATTTGCTGCTATGATCTGCAAACATCATTGTTTAAAGACTAAAAGTAACTGACACCTTACCTGGAGCTGATGGCGGCTGCTTAACAGATAACATCATCTTTTTATTTCTCAGCTAAGTGCCAAGAAGGCGGAGCTTAGCTGCTCAAATGTATGCCTCATTTGCCTTCTTCTCCCAGTCACACTTAGATTGACATACAGATGTAAGTAAATGTAGTATTTCTGTATTCATAAATTTCATCCTTTTCATTTCTGTTTTGACATATCTCAAATTTTGACCTTTTTTTGGAATAAAGATGCAGTCCTCTAAAACCAGTTTGGGCAGTGCACCATCACAAGATATCTATTTTTGCACACATTATTTAGCATATCTAAAGCAAAAAATTACTGTTAGCTGATCACTTGAACAAGAGGCCAATGGAAAAAAAACTCACCTAATATGCAAAAAATAGCCGGTGTGTGGTACTTAAGAAGCTTAGTTCCACCTCCTTAACACTTGGCTGAGAAAAAAGGAGATTTTTTAGGTTTGGCAAACACCATTGACTCCAAAAAAGGTAAGTTTGCCTTCATACTTCATACCCTAATATCAATTCCACAGTGTCTGCAAATACAGCTGAAAGATTTCTTTCAAAGGTCTCCTCCACCCAAATACATATCCCCTTTAGTATAAATGTTATAGCTTTACCTGCACTTTTGAATTTAAGGTATCACCTATATGTTTTTACTAATTCAATCAAGCATAACATTAGTGATATGCTTTACGTATAGCAACTGTAGTCTAGAGATGGCTAATTGAATTGTGGGCATGCTCTGTGACTTTTGCATTGGTCACCGGAAGAGGGAAGAAGTGAGCTTGGAATAAGTAAATTTTATTGTTTATTGCTTAACCCCTTAAGGACCCAGCTATTTTACACCTTAGGACTCGGCCATTTTTTGAGCATCTGACCACTGTCACTTTAAACATTAATAACTCTGGGATGCTTTTACTTATCATTCTGATTCCGAGATAGTTTTTTCATGACATATTCTACTTTAACATAGTGGTAAAATTTTGTGGTAACTTGCATCCATGATGAAAAATTAGAAAATTTTGAATTTTTCTAACTTTGAAGCTCTCTGCTTGTAAGGAAAATGGATACACCAAATACATTTTTTTTATTCACATGTACAATATGTCTACTTTATGTTTGCATCATAAAATTGACGTGTTTTTACTTTTGGAAGACACCAGAGGGCTTCAAAGTTCAGCAGCAATTTTCCAATTTTTCACAAAATTTTCAAACTCACTATTTTTCAGGGACCAGTTCAGGTTTGAAGTAGATTTGAAGGGTCTTCATATTAGAAATACCCCACAAATGACCCCATTATAAAAACTGCATCCCCCAAAGTATTTAAAATGGCATTCAGTCAGCATTTAACTCTTTAGGTGTTTCACAGGAATAGCAGCAAAGTGAAGGAGAAAATTCACAATCTTCATTTTTTACACTCGCATGTTCTTGTAGATCCAATTTTTTTATTTTTACAAGGGGTAAAAGGAGAAAATTTATACTTATATTTGTAGCCCAATTTCTCTCGAGTAAGCACACACCTCAAATGTCTATGTAAATTGTTCGGCGGGTGCAGTAGAGGGCTCAGAAGCGAAGGAGCAACAAGAGGATTTTGGAGAGTACGTTTTTTTGAAATGGTTTTTGGGGGGCATGTTGCATTTAGGAAGCCCCTATGGTGCCAGAACAGCAAAAAAAAAAAAAAACACATGCCATACCATTTTGGAAACTAGATCCCTCGGGGAACGTAACAAGGAATTAAGTGAGCCTTAATACCCCACAGGTGTTTCACGACTTTTGCATATGTAAAAAAAAAAAATTTCACTAAAATGTGTGTTTCCCCCCAAATTTCAAATTTTTGCAAGGGTTAATAGCAGAAAATACCCCCCATAATTTGTAACCCCATCTCTTCTGAGTATGGTGGTACCCCATAAATTGACCTGAAGTGCACTACAGACGAACTACAATGCTCAGAAGAGAAGGAGCAATATTTGGCTTTTTGAGAGCAAATTTTGCTCGGGGGGCATGTTGCATTTAGGAAGCCCCTATGGTGCCAGAACGGCAAAAAAAAACACATGCCTTACCATTTTGGAAACTAGACCACTCAGGGAACGTAAAAAGGAATTAAGTGAGCCTTAATACCCCACAGGTGTTTCATGACTTTTGCATATGTAAAAAAAAAAAAAAAAATTTCCCTAAAATGTGTGTTTCCCCCCAAATTTCACATATTTGCAAGGGTTAATAGCAGAAAAGACCCCACAAGATTTGTAACCCCTTCTCTTCTGAGTATGGCGGTAGCCCATAAGTGGACCTGAAGTGCACTACGGGCAAACTACAATGCTCAGAAGAGAAGGAGTAATATTTGGCTTTTTGAGAGCAAATTTTGGTCGGGGGGCATGTTGCATTTAGGAAGCCCCTATGGTGTCAGGACAGCAAAAAAAAAACCACATGGCATACCATTTTGGAAACTAGACCCCTTGAGGAACGTAACAAGGAATTAAGTGAGCCTTAATACCCCACAGGGGTTTCACGACTTTTGCATATGTAAAAAAGGTGGGGGGTGGGCGGGGAAGTGTGTATGTGGTGCTTGGTGTAAACTTTATATAATAACGGTGTGTAATTTACAACCACACACATAAAAAAAGCTGCAGCCAAAAAAAAGGGGTGGCAAATGCAGCTCCCTGAACCCCTAATAGGACCCAGGGTAAGAGATCAGACCCTAATAGGACCCTGGGGGACCTATTTGGGGGTCAGGGGGGATTTTTTTTTATAAAAAAAAAATAAAAAAAGCTGCCGCCAAAAAAAAAAAAATGGATGGCGCACGCAGCTCCCTGAACACCTAATAGGGCCCGGGGTCAGGGATCAGACCCTAATAGGACCCTTGGGGACCTATTAGGGGGTCAGGGGGGAGGGGGGGGTTACTTTTTTCTTTTTTTTTACTTTTATTAACTTTATTGACACTTATTCACCTACCTGTCCCTGCAAGAGTCTGTCCCTATTCTAACGGCTCCTGAGGGGGCTCCGGAGCTCTGAGGGGGATCCACGGTCCTCTCTGCGCTGCTGTACCCGCTGACTCAATGCAGCGAGCGGGTACAGTGGCGGGAAGGACCGTTAACCCCAACCTCTGCCGCGCTACTATTGGCCGGACGATTGCCGGCCAATAGTAGCGTTGCTGGGGCGGTGACAGTATTGTCCCACTCCCCAGCAATGGCAGGTGATTGGCGGTGTATCGTTCACTGCTGATCACCCTGTATTTTGCGGTCATCAGGTCACAAGTGACCCGAATGACCCGAATCGCCGAAGATCGCTTGCGTGAATTCGCAAGCGATCTCCGGCGATCGCCGACATGCGGGGGTCCCGGGACCCCCTCAGCATATGAAAGATTTCAGCCGGCCAGCCATTCCGATCTCTGCCCGGGGCACGGCAGAGACCGGAGAAACACCACGATGTACTAGTGCGTCCTGGATCCTTAAAGCCCAGGGTGCCAGGACGTTCTAGTACGTCCTGGGTCCTTAAGGGGTTAATAATAAAACTAGATAATTTCTGACCACAAATTCTCCAGCAATAACGTCAGTTGGTCTTTTCCTAAGCTCCAGCTGGTTGTATGTGCATTGATGGAGGCTGGAAAGAGACAGTTAAAGGGAAAGGGTCACCAACACTAACCTGAAAGTACAGGTACAGGTAGATAGTGTAGGTAACCCTTTTTCTAGCGCTTCTTACCGGGTAAAAATCAGGGCACCTGTTCAGGAGATATTCCTTTTGTTGCTTATATAGTAATTTCTTCTTAACTGCACTGGAGGCGGCTGCTGCTGTTGCATGTGCAAAGCTTCTCCTGCCTGCTCCGAGGGATAAAATCGCCCCTCTTGCTGATAACTACCCCCTTTCACTGAATTGCTGTGGAAAGGGATTCATATTTCTTCAGGGGGTGGGCTTATTGTCATAAGGGTTGGGGTTATCACTGGAAGGGGCAGGAGAAAACTTTGCCCATACAACAATGGCCTGCCTTCAGTGCAGTTAAGAAGCGAATACCATACTAGCAACAAGATAAATATCTCCAGAACAGCTGCATGGACTTCTAACCAGTAAGAGGTGCTAGAAACAGGGTCACCTACACTATGTACCTACATATTCAGACTAGTGTGTGTGACCCTGCTTTCCCTTCCCCTTTTAATATGCACAACTGGTAAAAGAAAAGCCTATGGCTTTTGGTTGATTCTCTTTGGGTTTCTCCTGGGGTGAGCTGTAGTTTCTCAAAAGCCACCTCACTCCTTTTCGTCACAGGAGCACTGTGACCTATTAATTGTTTAGTCCTAAATGGCAGGCCCCCACTAATTAAAGGAGCATTCTGGGATTGTTTTATGTATTCTGCTGGGGGAAGGGTAAAAATAGAAAACAAATTATACTTACCCACCTTGGCTCCCCTTTAGCTCTCATTGCAGCGATGTATACTTATATTCTGCTTTAGTCTTCTCTCTGATCCCGAGATGAAGCAGTAAGACCTGCCCAATCAGTCAAACGCTTGACGCAGTGTCCTGTGTTTGCCAGTGATTCTGGTGGAAAGTAGATTTATGTCCAGTTTCTTACACATTGATATATTTATTTGAATAGCCTCTGATTAGGTAGTGACATATATTGTGAATTCCTAAGTAATTCCTAATTACTTTCCTTCTCCGGGGTGCTCATAACTTATGCAAGAGTAGTTTATATGCACTTTCTTCAATTATTCCACTTGCTTTTTCTGCTGGGAAAATGTTGCTATAGCAACTTCAGTGTCACACGATGTAGTTTCTCAAAAGCCACCTCACTCCTTTTCATCTCAGGAGCACTGTGATCTATTCATTGTGCAGTCCTACTACTCTTTACCTGTATTACTGAAGTGTATGCACTGACTGGTGTCTGGTAGCGCCTCCCTACAGTACAGGGAGGTATTACATGTTCTGTACTCTTTACCTGTGCCATAGTTAGCTGCTTCTTTGGACACCAGGTGAGGGCGGCTCCATGTTACTTTGTTACGACATTGCATGTACTGTACAGGACCCTGTAGAAGCTCCTGTCCTCTACATAGACCAGCGTTTCCTAACAAGGGTGCCTCCTGCTGTTGCAAAACTACAACTCCCAGCATGCCCGGACAGCCTTCGGCTGTCCGGGCATCCTGGGAGTGGTAGTTCTGCAACAGCTGGAGGCAACCTGGTTGGAAAACACTGACATAGACAGTGATTTACAGCTCCCTGCAGCTCTTTGTTACTTTTATATGTAAGGACTTGCTTTATCTGTGTTAGTTATCTACTTTTTGTTTAATTCTCACTTTTTCCTATTTTTGGATGACATTTTGGTGGCTTCAGAACTAATTACAAGGTTTCCATAGAGTTATAGTCTTAACATACAATGGTTTTAAAAAGCAAAGTACAGAAAAGTGGGAAGGCACACCTATAATGCACTGTCCTGATCTGACTATCCGCCGGGATACACCAAGGAGGACTCCTAGGACGAGTGCGGGCAGGACCTGCGGGGTGCACATGCGAGGGTGAAGTATCATATAACTAACAAGCAACAAGAGGTGTAGTGCACTCACCGCTCGGTCCGTAGTGAGCTGCTAACAAAGCCGGTCCAGGGTAACGGGATCACGCAATGTTGTACGGAGTGCTCGGAGGCGATGCCAACATTTCGCGCATGCAAACGCGCTTCATCCGGCCTCTGGCGCGAAATGTCGGCATCCCCTCCGAGCACTCCGTACAACATCGCGAGATCCCGTTACCCTGGACCGGCTTTGTTAGCAGCTGACTACAGACTGAGCGGTGAGTGCACTACACCTCTTGTTGCTTGTTATTACAATGGTTTTAACATACAATGGTCGTCCTGGAACCAATTAATATTGTAACTCGAGGGACCACTGTATAAGAAACTTTGTAACATATCTTATTAGACAAAATTGTTTCTTTCCCTTGTTATCAAGCTTCTCCCTCCTCTTCTCCATCTCAAATATTTTCTGAATACAGCTCAGCTTTGTTCTGTGTCTGCAGAACAAGCAATAGAAGTCTATGCAGGGGGAAGGAGGGAGCTCCACCCACCAGCACGGGGAGAACTGTAAATTATAGCTGAAGCCAGAGCAGAAACCTGATTTCTGAAAAAAAACATACACATGCTATATAACTAGAGATGAGCGAATTTACAGTAAATTCGATTCGTCACGAACTTCTCGGCTCCGCAGTTGATGACTTATCCTGCATAAATTAGTTCAGCTTTCAGGTGCTCCGGTGGGCTGGAAAAGGTGGATACAGTCCTAGGAGACTCTTTCCTAGGACTGTATCCACCTTTTCCAGCCCACCGGAGCACCTGAAAGCTGAACTAATTCATGCAGGATAAGGCATCAACTGCCGAGCCGAGAAGTTCGTGACAAATCGAATTTACTGTAAGTTCGCTCATCTCTATATATAATCTTAGAAATGTACACTAGCTGGGAGCTGCTATACATTTTCACTATAATCAACACCGTCTACATAAAAGGGCTAATTAGTAACTATACCCCCCCATGTATCTTAACCAATGTCTTTCCCAACTTGTGCGTCCCAGCAATTGCAAACTAAAACTCCTAGCGTGCTGGGAGATAATTGTTATCTATAAATCATATCGTGTTTGCCTATATAAAATACATCCTACTGTATGTGCTGATCTAACAATCGCTTTTTGTCTATTCACTTGCCCATGGTGATAAATACCTTTTTATATATTATACTTCAAGCTATTCTATATTATCCAGCCAAAATATAAATAAAGAATGCAACAACATCTAGTTTATATATTAAATTATATTTCTAGGTGTTTGTTAATACTATAGTAAGATTACACTAATATAGCACCTAGCAATGTTTTATTTCTCCAAGTAACAAGAATAGTTTTATGCCTTTTTAATCTGATATTTAGCTGATAATCTTGGTGGCTGGATGCCATGTTCAGGATATGCCATTGCATTATAACCTTATTCATTTTATTTGGGCATGTTATTATTTATTTATTAGGCATGTCACTCCTCCTCTTCCTTATTGTCCTCTGTCTGGACATCTGGCTTCATGAGGAGTTTCCCCATAGGCCCTGTGTGCAGTAGAACATGCCCCTTTGGCTTAGCCTTACCCCTCGGTCATTTTATGGCAGAGGGCAGAATGCTGTGATAGAGTAGAATGTTGTCACATAATAGTGTTATGGTATGAGCAGAATACAGTGATCCCTCAACTTACAATGGCCTCAACATACAATAGTTTTAACATACAATGGTCTTTTCTGGATCATTGTAACTTGAAACCAGACTCAACATACAATGCTACAGACAGTCCAGATCTGTGAAACGCGTCACAAGTGGAGGAACTGACCAATCAGAATGGGCATTTACTGGTAAATCACCTCTATTACTAAAGTGTATGCACTGACTGGCTGTCTGGTAGCGCCCACTACAGTACAGGAAGGAACTACAAGTTCTGTACTACTCCTTACCTGTGCCAGGGTTAGCTACTCCTTTGGACACCAAGTAAGGGTGGGTCCATTTGGGACATTGTGTGTACTGTATAGGACCCTGAAGAAGCTCCTGTCCTCTACATATACCATTGTTTCCCACCAGGGTGCTTCAAGCTGTTGCAAAGCTACAACTCCCAGCATGCCCGGACAGCTGTTGGCTGTCCGGGCATGCTGGGAGTTGTAGTTTTGCAACAACTGGAGGCACCCTGGTTGGGAAACACTGGCATAGACAGTGATTTACAGCTCCCAGCAGATCTTTCTTTTATATGGAAGGATTTGCTTTATCTATTTTAGTTATCTACTTATTTTTCTTTAATCCTCACTTTTTCCTATTTTTGGATGACATTTTGGGGCTTCAGAACCAATTACCAGGTTTCCATAGAGTTATGGTCTCAACATACAATGGTCGTCCTGGAACCAATTAAAGGGGTTATCCAGGAAAAAACTTTTTTATATATATATATATATATATATATATATATATATATATATATATCAACTGGCTCCAGAAAGTTAAACAGATTTGTAAATTACTTCTATTAAAAAATCTTAATACTTTCAGTACTTATGAGCTTCTGAAGTTAAGGTTGTTCTTTTCTGTCTAAGTGCTCTCTGATGACACGTGTCTCAGGAACCGCCCAGTTTAGAAGCAAATCCCCATAGCAAACCTCTTTTAAACTGGGCGGTTCCCGAGACACGTGTCATCAGAGAGGACTTAGACAGAAAAGAACAACTCAAGGCACACTGAGTTAAGTAGCAAACCAGTGTGTCTCCAGCTGTTGCATAACTACAATCCCCAGCATCCCCAGCCAAAGTAGTATGCCTCCCGCTGTTGCATAACTACAACACCCAGCATGCCCTTCCGCTGTCCGTACATGCTGGGGGTTGTAGCTTTTGCAACAGCTGAAGGCACACTGGTTGCAAAACACTGAGTTTGTTGCCAAACTCGGTGTTTCACAACCTGTGTGTCTCCAGCTGTTGCAAAACTACAACTCCCAGCATGCACTGATAGACCGTACATGCTGGGAGTTGTAGTTTTGCAACAGCTGGATGTCCCCCCCCCAATGTGAATGTACAGGGTACACTCACATGGGCGGAGGATTACAGTAAGTATCCGGCTGCAAGTTTGAGCTGCAGCAAATTTTCTGCTGCAGCTCAAGCTGCCAGCGAGAAACTACTGTGAACCCCCCGCCCGTGCGACTGTACCCTAAAAACACTACACTACACTAACACAAAATAAAATAAAAAGTAAAAAACACTACATATACACATACCCCTACAATAAAAATGAAAAACGTCTGGTACGCCACCGTTTCCAAAACGGAGCCTCCAGCTGTTGCAAAACTACAACTCCCAGCATGCACTTATAGACCCTACATGCTGGGAGTTGTAGTTTTGCAACAGCTGGATGTTCCCCCCCCCCCCCCCAATGTGAACGTACAGGGTACACTCACATGGGCGGAGGATTACAGTAAGTATCCGGCTGCAAGTTTGAGCTGAGGCAAATTTTCTGTGATTGTCAATTTTCATTTTTTTCATCAAATTTTGGGATTTTTCACCAAGAAAGGATGCAAGTTACCATAAAATTTTACCACTATGTTAAAGTAGAACATGTCACGAAAAAACAATCTCGGAATCAGAATGATAACTAAAAGCATTTCAGAGTTATTAATGTTTACAGTGACAGTGGTCAGAATTGCAAAAAATGCTCTGATCCTTAAGGTGTAAAATGGCCTGGTCCTTAAGGGGTTAATATTGTAACTTGAGGGACCACTGTATCTAAGCCGATACAATACAACAAAACTACAGCAAAACCGCTTTGTGGCATCTAGCTTTAGCTCAGCAGGCAGTTCGTAGTACTTTTATTACATTGTGTGTACCTCATTGTGCTGAAAAGTGATTGTCAATGCTTTTTTTTGTATACAGCCGTCCCTGATGGTGCAACTCTGTTGTTCCTTTACTATTATCATCAACATTCATCATCACATTACAAATATGTGAAAATAGCATTGAACAGCACTCGGGTGATTTTTGTTCCTCCTGCCTGCTAGTATTGTGCATATTGGGAAATATCTGCACCTTACCGGCAGCTTCCTTTTCAATATACAATCCTGCTCTGACACCACATAATCGCCAATCTGACTTGTGAACCGGAAGTCCCTTTCTGCATTCTATTTCGGGGAGAGGCTTGAAATGAATAGAGATTTCCAGTCTACCCAGAGCTAAACTGGGCGGTTCCCGAGACACGTGTCATCAGAGAGGACTTAGACAGAAAAGAACAACTCAAGGCACACTGAGTTAAGTAGCAAACCAGTGTGTCTCCAGCTGTTGCATAACTACAATCCCCAGCATCCCCAGCCAAAGTAGTATGCCTCCCGCTGTTGCATAACTACAACACCCAGCATGCCCTTCCGCTGTCCGTACATGCTGGGGGTTGTAGCTTTTGCAACAGCTGAAGGCACACTGGTTGCAAAACACTGAGTTTGTTGCCAAACTCGGTGTTTCACAACCTGTGTGTCTCCAGCTGTTGCAAAACTACAACTCCCAGCATGCACAGATAGACCGTACATGCTGGGAGTTGTAGTTTTGCAACAGCTGGATGTTCCCCCCCCCCAATGTGAATATACAGGGTACACTCACATGGGCGGAGGATTACAGTAAGTATCCGGCTGCAAGTTTGAGCTGCAGCAAATTTTCTGCTGCAGCTCAAGCTGCCAGCGAGAAACTACTGTGAACCCCCCGCCCGTGCGACTGTACCCTAAAAACACTACACTACACTAACACAAAATAAAATAAAAAGTAAAAAACACTACATATACACATACCCCTACAATAAAAATGAAAAACGTCTGGTACGCCACCGTTTCCAAAACGGAGCCTCCAGCTGTTGCAAAACTACAACTCCCAGCATGTACTTATAGACCCTACATGCTGGGAGTTGTAGTTTTGCAACAGCTGGATGTTCCCCCCCCCCCCCCAATGTGAACGTACAGGGTACACTCACATGGGCGGAGGATTACAGTAAGTATCCGGCTGCAAGTTTGAGCTGAGGCAAATTTTCTGCCGCTGCTCAAACTGCCAGCGAGAAACTACTGTGAACCCCCCGCCCGTGTGACTGTACCCTAAAAACACTACACTAACACAAAATAAAATAAAAAGTAAAAAACACTACATATACACATACCCCTACACAGCCCTCCTCCCCTCCCCAATAAAAATGAAAAACGTCTGGTACGCCACTGTTTCCAAAACGGAGCCTCCAGCTGTTGCAAAACAACTACTCCCAGTATTACCAGACAGCCACTGACTGTCCAGGCATGCTGGGACTTTTACAACAGCTGGAGGCACCCTATTTGGGAATCACTGGCGTAGAAAACCCCTATATCCACCCCTATGCAAGTCCCTAATTCAGGCCTCAAATGCGCATGGCGCTCTCACTTTGGAGCCCTGTCGTATTTCAAGGCAACAGTTTAGGGTCACATATGGGGTATCGCCGTACTCGGGAGAAATTGTGTTACAAATTATGGGGGGTATTTTCTGCTATTACCCTTTTTAAAAATCAAAAATTTTTGGGAAACCAACATTTTAGGTAAAAATTTTTTTTTTTTTTTACATATGCAAAAGTTGTGAATCACCTGTAGGGTATTAAGGTTCACATTACCCCTTGTTACGTTCCCCGAGGGGTCTAGTTTCCAAAATGGTATGCCATGTGTTTTTTTTTTGCTGTCCTGGCACCATAGGGGCTTCCTAAATGCGGCATGCCCCCAGAGCAAAATTTGCTTTCAAAAAGCCAAATGTGACTCCTCCTCTTCTGAGACCTGTAGTGCGTCAGCAGAGCACTTCTCACCCCCATATGGGGTGTTTTCTGAATCGGGAGAAATTGAGCTTCAAATTTTGGGGGGTATTTTCTGCTATTACCCTTTTAAAAAATGTAAAAATTTTGGGAAACCCACCATTTTAGGTAAAAAAAAATGTTTTTTTTTACATATGCAAAAGTCGTGAAACACCTGTGGGGTATTAAGGTTCACATTACCCCTTGTTACGTTCCACGAGGGGTCTAGTTTCCAAAATGGTATGCCATGTGTTTTTTTTTTTGCTGTTCTGGCACCATAGGGGCTTCCTAAATGCGGCATGCCCCCAAAGCAAAATTTGCTTTCAAAAAGCCAAATGTGACTCCTTCTCTTCTGAGACCTGTAGTGCGCCAGCAGAGCACTTCTCACCCCCATATGGGGTGTTTTCTGAATCGGGAGAAATTGGGCTTCAAATTTTGGGGGGTATTTTCTGCTATTACCCTTTTTAAAAATGTAAAAATTTTGGGAAACCAAGCATTTTAGGTAAAAAAAAATTTTTTTTTAACATATGCAAAAGTCGTGAAACACCTGTAGGGTATTAAGGTTCACTTTACCCCTTTTTACGTTCCCCGAGGGGTCTGGTTTCCAAAATGGTATGCCATGTGTTTTTTTTTTTGCGGTTCTGGCACCATAGGGGCTTCCTAAATGTGGCATGCCCCCAGAGCAAAATTTGCTTTCAAAAAGCCAAATGTGACTCCTTCTCTTCTGAGACCTGTAGTGCGCCAGCACTTTTCACCCCCATATGGGGTGTTTTCTGAATCAGGAGAAATTGGGCTTCAAATTTTGGGGGGTATTTTCTGCTATTACCCTTTTTAAAAATGTAACATTTTTGGGAAACCAAGCATTTTAGGTAAAACATTTTTTTTTTTTTTTTTACATATGCAAAAGTCGTGAATCACCTGTGGGGTATTAAGGTTCACTTTACCCCTTGTTACGTTCCCTGAGGGGTCTAGTTTCCAAAATGGTATGCCATGTGTTTTTTTTTTTGCTGTCCTGGCACCATAGGGGCTTCCTAAAGGTGACATGCCCCCCAAAAACCATTTGACGCTCCTTCCCTTCTGAGCCCTCTACTGCGCCCGCCGATTAATTAACATAGACATATGAGGTATGTGCTTACTCGAGAGAAATTGGGTTTCAAATACAAGTAGAAATTTTCTCCTTTTTACCCCTTGCAAAAATTCAAAAATTGGGTCTACAAGAACATGCGAGTGTAAAAAATGAAGATTGTGAATTTTCTCCTTCACTTTTCTGCTATTCCTGTGAAACACCTAAAGGGTTAATACACTTATTGAATGTCATTTTGAATACTTTGGGGGTGTAGTTTTTATAATGGGGTCATTTATGGGGTATTTCTAATATGAAGACCCTTCAAATTCACTTCCAACCTGAACTGGTCCATGAAAAATAGCGAGTTTGAAAATTTTGTGAAAAATTTCCAAATTGCTGCTGAACTTTGAAGCCCTCTGGTGTCTTCCAAAAGTAAAAACTCATAAATTTTATGATGCAAACATAAAGTAGACATATTGTTTATGTGAACCCAAAAATGTTTTATTTTGAATATCCATTTTCCTTACAAGCAGAGAGCTTCAAAGTTAGAAAAATGCAAAATTTTAATTTTTTTCATCAAATTTTGGGATTTTTCACCAAGAAAGGATGCAAGTTACCATAAAATTTTACCACTATGTTAAAGTAGAATATGTCACGAAAAAACAATCTCGGAATCAGAATGATAACTAAAAGCATTCCAGAGTTATTAATGTTTACAGTGACAGTGGTCAGAATTGCAAAAAATGCTCTGATCCTTAAGGTGTAAAATGGCCTGGTCCTTAAGGGGTTAATATTGTAACTTGAGGGACCACTGTATCTAAGCCGATACAATACAACAAAACTACAGCAAAACCGCTTTGTGGCATCTAGCTTTAGCTCAGCAGGCAGTTCGTAGTACTTTTATTACATTGTGTGTACCTCATTGTGCTGAAAAGTGATTGTCAATGCTTTTTTTTGTATACAGCCGTCCCTGATGGTACAACTCTGTTGTTCCTTTACTATTATCATCAACATTCATCATCACATTACAAATATGTGAAAATAGCATTGAACAGCACTCGGGTGATTTTTGTTCCTCCTGCCTGCTAGTATTGTGCATATTGGGAAATATCTGCACCTTACCGGCAGCTTCCTTTTCAATATACAATCCTGCTCTGACACCACATAATCGCCAATCTGACTTGTGAACCGGAAGTCCCTTTCTGCATTCTATTTCGGGGAGAGGCTTGAAATGAATAGAGATTTCCAGTCCACCCAGAGCGAACCCTGTGGGGTAAGTTAAAACCGATTAGTGGTCAGGTGGAGGCAGAGGAGGACTGGAACAAGATTGTATATTGAAAAGAAAGCTATCTGTAAGGGAATTACCTGCACAAAAAATAAGGCTGGAGTGCTGCTTTAAATGTTACGTTCTCTTATTTTTGGAAGATAATTACTTGAATTACTGCAAAGTGTGAGGGGTTTTGTAGCCTATTTAGGAACTACCACTGCAGAAAGTGCTTTTAGTCGAATTGATAAGTATTGATGATACAGAGGGGCAAAGTCGTGTGTTAGTCCACCCTAAAGCCATGTTCACATGGCATAAAAAGTGCAGAATGTCCCCCCTAGGCAAATCCAATATATACAATATAACCGAGTTATATCAATTCGTTGGGTGTATGAACACTGCCCATACAACAGAGCTCCAGCCTCTCTGCTCAACAATTTGTGATAAGACACACGTGTATAGGGCACAATTCCAGCTGACACGCCGGCAACTACGACTTAGGTGAGTGTACACTTATCATTGGCGACTCACTGTTTAGTAGAACATTTCTTTTCGGTTTATTCAAGTATTTTCAAGTAATTAGTTGTCTCGCAGGACATCAGGTTAGCAGCAATACATCAAAGCAGCATAGGTGAAAACACGCTCCGTGCTTCCTTCAGTCATGGTCCAACGTTTCAGGGGCAAGCCCCCTTAGTCTCCCCCCTAGGCAGACATTTTTCACATTTGAATAATCCGGCAGGTTCTAGGACTGATCAGAAATGCGACGTCTATTAACGGCAATGCATTTCCTAGCAAAATCTGCAAAAAGAATAGGCAAGTCATCTGCAGAGGAAATTCCACTGTGTGCACAGTGCAGCAGAATCTCGTTGAAATCAATGGCACTCTGATGCAGCGCAATGGCTATGCGGAATATTCTGGAAATTCTACACAGACATACCCAGAGACCATGTTCACACGTTGGAATTTCTGTTCTGGATTCTGCATTAGAATTCTGCACTAAATTTAATGGGATTCTGCTGCGCTATGTACACGTCAGAATTTCCGTGCCAGATTTTTCAATCATGGAAACTCCGTTTTCCATGTCCACAGAAAGAATGAACATGTTCATTCTTTGTGCGGACTCCGCACGGAATGCATAGCCGTTTATGAGACAGCGCATTCCTGTGTGGCCCTAGCGCAGGCAGTTTGCAGAATGTCCGCACAGAGATTCTCTTTGCGGACATTCCATCGTGTGAACATAGCATTAGTCTGCGTCCGTGTTTCCAACCAGTGTGCCTCTTACTGTTGCAAAACTGTAAATCCCAGCCTTAGACTTGTCAGCTATTCCCTAATACACACCTTTTTGCACAAAATATTGCAAGCTAGAGCTACTAAGGTAATAGGGATGAGCAGTCGAAAGGAAATCCAATTTAGGAAATCTGTTAGTTGACAGATGGTCATCACGTCAGCTCTTCTGCTTTTTTCATTAATAGGTGCTCCTCTATTCTGCTGAAGGTGCTAGGTACAGGCAGTGCAGAGAATTTTATTTCCCTATAGATGCTTTTTTCTATAACTCAAATTTCTTCCACTAGTGAAGTGATAGATTTTTTAAATAGGTGTAAAACAGAGACTTGCTAAACCTCTGTCTTAAAGAATTTACAATGTGTAAGGTTAGGTCTGCTTGCCAAGTGGCATTGCTGCCATTATCCTGGTATATGCCCAGCATGCCCATTCACAGAAGTCATTTGAAGCATCATGTAACTGTTCTACGGCAGGGAACCAATAAAGACATTCAGTACATTTTGTCACTTTCTCTGAAACCACTAAAGTAGAAGTTAAAATAGACATTCTGGCGTCAGAAAATTGTATTAAAATAAAATCACCTCAAGATGTATACGTTACTAATATCGTGTTATCTTTAATTGTACTGGTGTCAACATGAAATAGAGCTGGAAATACCCCTGACATGAAGTTGTGTAATCTTTTTATTTTTAGTGTGGTGTTGTCTCTGCAGCTCCCCGACTCCCCCTTTCTGCCAAAATGACACATCATCCTTTGCTGCCTCAGAAGGTTTGGCTGGATCTTGTCTCTGAGCTCTAGCCCCACCCCCTGAGTGATGTCACCATCTCTGACCAGCCCCTATAGGCTACATCACCATCTTCCTGTCACATGCACATATATATATATAGCAGACAAAGAATGAAGCAGCATGTGCTGCAGAATTACTAACAGCAGAGCAATAATCTGCTGTGTAATGAAATGCTGGCAGGGTAGGCAAGGATCACACCATGATTGGGGTCAATATTCAACATACTAGCCTAGCCTTAAAGGAGTAGTCCGGTGCGCACTTTTCTTATTTTATCCGGTCCGGGCTGCAAAAAAATAAAATAAGAAAACTGTTTGCTTCTTACTTCCTTTTAGCCCGGCACGTCACACGGAGCTTCAGCCTATCACCGGCCGCAGCGATGTCCCGCCTCGGCCGGTGATAGGCTGAAGCTCCGTGTAACGTGCTGGGCTAACAGGAAGTAAGAAGCAAACAGCCTGGCGACCGAACACCTGCACCGGAGCTCCGGGGGCGCGTTGGCAGGTAAGAGAAAGTTTGTTTTCTATTTTTTTTGCAGCCTGGACCGGATAAAATAAGAAAAGTGCGTGCCGGACTACTCCTTTAAATGAAAAAATGCCAAAGAAGTTCCCCCAGCATAAAGATCAAATCTGGGTGACAAGCAGTTAAACACTTCATGATGGTGACAGAATTAATGTCCCAGCAATTGTTTACTTTATTTATTGCTCTGTGACTATAAGGAATCTGAAGTGTTTTTGCCCCTTATAAATACCGTCTGCATCTGTCCAGATTTCCCTCGAGTTTATTAGAAAATTAAAAGGCAGATTCTTCCAGGCACGAGTTTCCGTCTGTCCTCCTCCTCCGTCGCCTTCATGCATATTACCAAGCAACTGCGCGTACTCTATTTGAAGGTAGTGTGAGCATTGCATGCAAATGATGTAGCCAAGGTTTACTTATTTATTAGTCTGTGGGGCTTCTTTGTGCTGCGCGATGAAGAAAAGAAATGCCACTGAAAATACTTCTATTATCGGCTTCATGGTAGGCTATGATACATTTTCATCAGGTCCACAAATATTATATAACAGTGCCAACTGAATGTACCAGGAAAGTAATATAGTTAGTTCTGGAGGTATAGCTTTCATTATTTTCATCAATACCGTTTTAGAGATTTAATATAAAAGAAATTGACTTGGGTTCCAAAAAATGTGTTACCTTTCTTGCTCCATATGAAGAAGAAGTAATAAGGTATTTAGTTTCTTATCAAGTAAACTATCAGCTCACTACAATGAGAAGATATAGTTAAAACATAACTTTTATTAGTGTTATTTAAAACATAATAATCTCCTTAACATTTTTAAATATCAATGCCAATATTCACAAAACTTAAAATGGCTCAAAATGCATTTATAGAGGACCTGTGGTCAACCCCCCAAAAAACAAGATTGCATTATCATTAAAGCATACTTGTCCCCTTGTCCCCCCAAAAAAAAACTGTTATATGTTGCTCAGTATCTCATCCTGATCATGTACATATCATTTTGATTTGTCTATGACCTATATTTCTCTCTGAATTGATTTCTGAATTACATTAATGTTGTCGACTAGAAGCAGGGGGGCGGGTCCTTTTCTTCTCCTCAGGTGATAGCTATTCCCCCTCCTCCCCCCCCCCCCCCCTCACTCTCCTCAGTCACTGGACTTGGTAGTGAGCATCTGTAACCCTTTCCTCTCTGGTTTTATGCTATACACACATTGTGTGCTTACAGCTTTTGCAAAACTACAGCTCCCAGCATGCCCACACATCCTTTGAGTTGTAATTTTGCAACAGCTGGAGGCATATAATTGGTAAAACTCAGATTTACGGCAGTGTTGCTGCAGGCTGTGTTCCTACTACTGTTGAAAACTACATGACTGTGCTGGTATGCTTGGAGTTGTAGTTTTGCAACAGCTGGAGGCATATGATTGTAGTTCCCCTGTATTAGATACACACACACACACACACACACACACATAGACTTCATTTATTCATACACATGCACATTACCTAGACAACACAGATTTACACACATACATATATATCCACACACACATATACATGCAGGGACACTTACCTTTTAAACAAAAAATCCTCTATTCAGTCCCCATCTTCAGTCACCAGCTTATTTAATCATCTGCTCACAGGCAGCAGTGTACTCCCGCCCCTCCCCCTTTCTCCTCACACAGGAGACTGAAGTGAGGGAGTCGATCACAGCAGCTTAAGATCTGTAGACCTGTCAATCATGAAGTGTGTCCATGACTTAGGTGATGACGAGTGGACACAGCCAGGCTGGTATGTATCCCAGGAGGCAGAGAGGCAGTTGTTTGACTGGCTTTTTTAGTATGAAATACTGAAATTTTTTTATGAAACCAATTGCAAAACCTATTGGTATTGCATGCTTTACAACATATCAAAAGTTTTTATATCTGACAGTGCCCATTTAAATAGCTTAGGCTGCCCTGATCAAACACTTCTTACAACTTCTTGATACTCCCTTCTGTTCCAGAGATATGAGGGTTTATAGTTTGTCTGACAATTCAGGGAATCAGTCAGATGGACGGGGACTTTATTTGAATAATGGGATTAAATATAATGTGATGGGCAGGAATATACAGCTAGGTGGTGTGTATTGTCAGCCATCCTATAAACCTTCATATCTCAGGAACAGAAGAGTGTATACGAAAACTGTAAAAAGTTGTTTGATCAGGGCACCCTAAGTTATTTAATAAAATTTTGGGGGGTTGGCCATAGGTCCTCTTTAACCTTTATCTGAACACAGACAGAAAATAGAGTCAATAATAAATATCACTGTTAATTTTGCATTACTAGGACAAGGGAAACAGTCACACAGCATAACTTAGAGCATGGGTTTTCTCTTTGAAACATTAAAAGCAGTGACACAGAAAATCTGTCCCTGATTATAAGAAGATATCCCTAAGGAGATAGGAAATGAATCCCAAGAAAATGATCCCTTATCACCTGTATGCCCTGACCATTGGTATGTAGCTGGGGCAGTCACCCTAATATGGGCAACCCACCTAAACACTCACCTGATTAGCCCTTTGAGGTGCCCCATAAATAGATAAAGTCCATAGCCCAATCCCCCTTTTCTCCTTTTTTTTTTTTTAGCCTACACTAATAATAATTAAAGATTAATGATGTCACTGCAGGTTTAATGAACACATGTCCCAGTGCAAGGGTAATGCAGTTATTGACTGCTGTTGATAGATGGTCATCTCTTCTACATGGATGCTGTAACAAGGCCTCTGTTCTTCTGAAGGTGTGTGGATTTCGATCTCCCAATGGGGCTATTCTCTATTACTCAAATTGTTCCTTGTGAAGTGAGAGATAGTTAACTGGGACTTGCAAAGTCATTACTTTAAGAACTTCACAATACGCAGTGTTCGGTCGAAGTGCCACATGTATTACTGTTCCTATCCTAGTGTATGCCCAGCATGATCAGTCACAGTATCAGTAATTTGAAGTATCATTAATGTGGCTATTCGATTGCAGGGAACTGATACAGACAGACATCTGATAGCTTTTGTCACGTTCCCTGAAACAAGCTAAAGTTAAATAGTAGGCCATAAGGTCAGATAAAATGGAAACTTGTCATATATTGGTCTCAGCACTCACTGATAACAGCTTGTTATAATCTATTGAGCATTACATGTGCATAAAACATATTGGTAAAGTTTCCACCATGATTGGGGTCAATGTTTGGCAGATACATCTGGGAATTTTCCTGACCAATACATTAAAGGGGCACTCCGCCCCTAGACATCTTATCCCCTATCCAAAGGCTGCTGGGGCCCCCCGCGATCTCTCTTCTGCATCCGGCCCCTTTAATGCAAGTCTATGTGAGGGGGCTTACATTGAAGGGGCTTGGCCGTGACATCACGAGGGGCATGGTCATGATGTCACGGTCCTCCACCCCGCATCACCAGTCATCTGGCATGGAGTAAAGTTCACTCCATGCACCGGAGGACTGGAATGCTGCAGCCGAGATCGCGGGGGTCAGAAATCTTATCAGACATCTTATCCCCTATACTTTGGATAGGTTGACTAATGCCAGAAGTCTGATCAATAAAACAGATGAACTGGTGGGGTTGATGTCTGAGGAGAATTATGACATAGTGGGTATAACAGAGACTTGGTTTGACGATAGCTGTGACTGGGCAGTCAACATACAAGGTTATAGTCTATTCAGGAAGGATCGGACAAAACAGAAAGGGGGAGGAGTCTTTCTTTATGTAAAGTCCAGTCTGAAGGCCGTACTGTGGGAGGATATACGGGAGGGAAATGATAATGTGGAGTCATTATGGGTAGAAATATATGGAGATAAAAATAAAAAAAATTCTGATAGGGGTTTGCTATAAGCCACCAAACATAATGGAAGAGGCAGAAGATCAATTAATGAGGCAAATAAACATGGCAGCAAATCAGAAGAAGGTGATAATAATGGGGGACTTTATCTATCCTGATATAAACTGGGAGACTGCGTCCTGTGAATCTCATAAAGGAAACAGGTTTCTGACTATAGCTAAAGACAATTATCTGTCCCAAATGGTGCAGGGCCCAACCAGAGGCGACGCCCTACTAGAATTAATATTAATGTACCTGACAGATTAATTACCAAGTAGAAGGACACCTAGGAAATAGTGATCATAATATAATATATTATAACTTCTTCTTCAATAAGGGAATCTCTTGAGGGGCCACAAAAACAATGAACTTTAGGAAGGCAAAGTTTGATCAACTCAGAGAAGCCCTTAGCAACATAAAATGGGATAATATCCTCAAAAACAAGAATACTGACACTAAATGGGAGACTTTTAAAAATATCTTACTCTCACTGTAAGATGTATATGCCTTATGGGGATAAAAGGGTCAGAAATAAAAGAAAACCAATATGGATGAATAAAAACGTTAAGGGGACAATAAATGACAAAAATAAAGCATTTCATCTACTAAAAGAGGACGGCACTGAGGAAGCATCAAAAAGCTATAGAGAAAAATGTAAAATATGTAAAAAACAGATAAAAGCAGCAAAAATAGAGACAGAAAGACTCATTGCTAAAGAGAGTAAAACTAACCCCAAAATGTTCTTTAACTATATGATTAGCAAAAAGGTCAAAAATGAAAGTGTGGGCCCTTTAAAAAACGATAATAAAGAAATTATAAACAGGGATCAGGAAAAAGCAAATATATTAAACAAATTCTTCTCCACTGTATTCACCGAGGAAAATGAAATGCCAGGTGAAATACAGCGAGATAAAGTAAACTCCCTAGTACAGGTCACCTGTCTAACCCCGGAAGAAGTACAGTGCCGCCTGCAAAAAATCTAAATAGACAAATCGCCAGGTCCAGATGGCATTCACCCCATGTTCTAAAGGAATTAAGTAATGTAAGAGACAGACCCCTATTTTTAATATTCAGGGACTCTATAGTAACAGGGGACTGTTCCCCAGGACTAGCGCATGGCAAATGTGGTGCCAATATTTAAAAAGGGGACAAAAGGTTACCTGTTGGTTTAACCTCTGTTGTATGTAAATTGTTTGAGGGTTTTCTAAGAGATGCTATTTTGGAATATCTTGATAAAAATAAATGTATGACTCCATATCAGCATGGCTTTATGAGGGATCGGTCCTGTCAAACTAACCTGATCAGCTTTTATGAGGAGGTGAGCTCCAGACTGGACCAGGGGGAATCACTGGATGTCATATATCTGGATTTTTCCAAAACATTTCATACAGTGCCACATAAATGGTTGGTGCATAAAATTTGAAGGATTGAGCTGGGGAGAATGTGTGTAACTGGCTCAGTGATAGGAAACAGAGGGTGGTTCTAATGGTACTTATTCTGATTGGGTGACTGTTACTAGTGGGGTACCACAGGGGTCCGTCTTGGGTCCTGTCCTATTTAATATATTCATTAATGACCTTGTAGAGGCTTTGAATAGTAAAGTAGCAATCTTTGCAGATGATACTAAACTCTGTAAAGCGGTAAACACAATAGAGAACAGGGCACTGTTACAAATGGATCTGGATATGTTGGAGGTTTGGGCTGGGACGTGGCAGATGAGGCTCAACACTGATAAATGTAAGGTAATGCACATGGGGAGGAAAAATCCGGGCTAGGATTATGTATTAAATGGGAGCACACTTGGGATGACTGACATGGAAAAGGACTTAGGAGTCTTAGTTAACAGTAAATTTAGCTGTAGTGACCAGTGTCGGGCAGCTGCTGCCAAGGCAAATAAAATCATGGGGTGCATCAATTGGGGCATAGATGCCCACGACAAGGAAATAATTCTACAGCTGTACAAATCACTAGTCAGACTACACATGGAATACTGTGTACAGTACTGGGCACCAGTGTACAAGAAAGATATAGTGGAGCTGGAGAGGGTTCAAAGATGGGCAACCAGAGTAATACAGGGAATGGGAGGACTACAGTACCCAGAAAGATTATCAGAATTAGGGCTTTCTTAGTTTAGAAAAAAGAAGGCTTAGGGGAGACTTAATAACTATGTATAAATATATCAGGGGACAGTACAGAGATCTTTCCCATGATTTTTTCATACCCAGAACTGTATCTATAACAAGGGGGCATCCTCTACGTCTAGAGGAAAGAAGGTTTCTACACCAGCACAGACGGGGGTTCTTTACTATAAGAGCAGTGAGACTGTAGAATTCTTTCACGGAGGAGGTGGTCATGGTGAACTGTGTAAAAGAATTTAAAAGGGGTCTGGATGCATTTTTGGAAAATAAGAACATTGCTGGTTATGTATATTAGATTTATAGGGACAGGACCTTGATCCAGGGATTTATTCTGACTGCCATATTTTGAGTTGGGAAGGAATTTTTACCCCTAGTATTAGGTTTTTTTTGCCTTTTGCCTTGGATCAACTCAGTAGGGACTATAGGTTATAGGTTGACCTTGAGGACTCTGGTCTTTTTTCAACCTTATGAACTATGTTACTATGTCTAGGGGTGGAGTACACTTTTAAATGTGCCCATAAACATTAAGCATTAGTGAGACTTGTGCCAAAGCAGTATCCAAAAAGTATACCTTTGTCTAGATTTTATTAAGAAGCAGAGTTGATGTTTCTTTTCAATACAATTGCATGCAAAACAAAAATTATGAAAGTTCCTATTTCCCAATAATGACAAAAAAATGCAGACTAAATTTCACTGCAGTACTAAGCCTTGGAAACATAAAGCCCATTGACTAATTGGCTTTTCCACCGAAACAACAGCCATGTTCATTCTTTCGGTGGAATCCGGAGCCACATGGGGAGTACAGCTATGAAGCCTCCATAGTTGGCTCTAATCAACAGAATTCCATTTAGGTCAATGGGAATCTGCTGCAAGTGGTTTGAAAATCCTGAGCTGAATTTATTAAGCATGCATGGGCCCTAAGACTGCGTTCACATGGCATAATTTCCTCACTGAATTTCCTCTACTTTTCAATGTAAAAACCATGGAAAACAAGTAACCTTAGGCACATCCTCGCAAAATTTCCATGTTGAAATGCTGCCAGAAAGGCATATTTTCCGCCTGCACAATAATTTGTTTGGTCCGCATGGAATTTTGAGATGGAATTTGGTGCAGATTTTACACTCAAAAATTGCACAGAGGGTTCACAGAGGGAACAAGTTCTGCTCCTTTTGGATCAAATGGTCACCTGACCAAAACCAGTGGGCTTTACAATGTTTAAATTCAGCACGGAATCCGGATGAAAAAGCCGCTGCAAATTCGCCTTCATTCTGCTCAAGAGTAAATTATGTCTCAAAATCAGAGTCCCATTGACTTCAATGGGATTCCGCAGTGGAAATCCTCCAGATCATGTAAAACGAGTGGATTTTCCAGGCAGAAATTCCATCTTTAAAATTCCACAGTGTAAATGGGTGAACAGAAAATCCATTCATTCTCATTTTATCTTCATGCAGTAGAATTTCTGCCTGGAATTCCAAAGCGGAATTCCAGATGGAAATTCCTCAGTATGAACCTAGCATAACTATGACTGGGCTGAGTCTAAATTCCCTATGTCTATAATTTACTCTCTGTCCTGTTTTAGTTCTTTTCCTCATCAGTGTAACTAAATGATTGAACACAGCATCAAATCCACAGTGTCAAATCTGTAGAAAATCCTGTAGGTGGCAATACATCTAATTTTAAAGAGGTGGTTCCACTGGTTCCGAACATTTGGTTCCGAAGGCTGTGTGCACGCTGCGGGGGCCTTGCCGCACCCCTTTGTGCTGTCAGGCCACTCCCCTCAATGCAAGTCTATGGGAGGGGGCGTGGCAGATGCCATGCCCCCTTCTATAGACTTGCATTGAAGGGGCATGGCCTGATGGCACAATGGGGCGTGGCTAACCCCTGCAGCGCACACACAGCGTTGGGAACTAAATGTTCCGAACACTGGCCAGTTAAGTACCTCTTTAGAGTCTATTCACACGTACAGTATTCTGGGCAGATTTGATGCGCAGGATTCCAAGGTGTGTTCAGTCATTCAGTTTACATTGAAATCTGCAGCAGAAAATCCTGTGTGCAAATCTGCGCAGAATACTGTATGTGTGAATAGACCATTAAAGAGCATCTGTCCTCTAAACGCATTCATATAAACTATCCCCATAAACACATTTGTTAGTGTGGAATTTCCTTACATACCTTTAGTTAAGTTGAAACAAGCAAAAAATAAAAAAAAACACTTTGTAAATCCAATGTGAGCGTCCTGGAGGCGGGGGCAAAGGGTCCGAAGCTGCGCTCAGCCAATACACCTCTGTCCACAACACCACTTCTTTTTTTGAATGTCACACACCCTACGTGTGCAGTGTGCCAGAAAACAAGTAAGCGAGTTCTGAAGGCATTTTTATATATTTTTTTGCTTTAGTTTTGCTCATGTGCTGCATATTTATCATACTAACACAGGGGGTTGATAAATTTGGAGCACATAAGCAAAACACAAAAGTCTCAGGTGAGACTTTTTTGCGACTTTTAAAATTTGCTCACTTACGGGAGTTTTGTACTCCAGGTCAGACCTGGAGTAGACTAGTGACTCTATTAAAGACTTTTTTTTTGCCTACGTGCGACATTCGCACATCATAAATGCGTGACCACTGCAAAGTAAAAACTGAAAATTGCTTATATAAGGCTGTTTGTAACTTTATGCTTACCCACGAAAGACACACTAAGCAGAAAAAAGGCTCTAAATACCTAAATGTCCCCCTATGTGTTTGTAGTTAAAGTTTACATAGGTGAGTTTACTGTAGATAACTTAGGGTACTCCGGTGGAAAACTTTTTTTTTTTTTTTTTTTTAAATGAACTGGTTCCAGAAAGTTAAACAGATTTGTAAATGACTTCTATTAAAAAATCTTAATCCTTTTAGTACTTTTTAGCAGCTGTATGCTACAAAGGAAATTCTTTACTTTTTGAATTTCTATTTTGTCTTGTCCACAGTGCTCTCTGCTGACACCTCTGTCCGTGTCAGGAACTGTCCAGAGTAGCACAGGTTTGCTATGGGGATTTTCTCCTGCTCTAAACAGTTCTTGATACGGGCATTAGGTGTCAGCAGAGAGCACTGTGGACAACACAAAAAAGAAATTCAAAAAATAAAGATTTTCCTCTGTAGCAAACAGCTGCTAAAAAGTACTGAAAGGATTAAGATTTTTTTTACTAGAAGTCATTTACAAATTTGTTTAACTTTCTAGCACCAGTTCATTTAAAAAAAAAAAAAAAAAACAGTTTTCCACCGGAGTACCCCAGTTCCTCATATGCCAGTAAAAACAGCCAACTTTATCTTTACGCATTTTCTTCATTGCCTTATATAAATATGTTCACAAAGGTTTTCTGTGTTTAAAATATAGTACCTAATACATAGACTTGTAAAGGATACATATTTTTTAAAGATTAGATTTGAGGACTTTCTTGTTTGTGGTATTACACACTGTATTTGGACAGCGGGCCGTTGGAGGAATGCTTGGACTCAACTGCATTTGCCTCGTCCTTGACTCTCTAGCAATGTTATGAAGATAACAACACTGTCCTCTGAGCCAGTAATGTAGAAAGTCAATGTGAACTCGACTTCCTCTAGGTGCAGGGATGCCAGTGGAAAACTGGGCTTTCATCTTCATTTTGTTTCAAGTTGGCAGATAAAAGCAATAGAGACGGATGAATTGATTCTGGGCAATTAGCGGCTGATGCCTGATTGTCCCTTCAATGCTGTCACTTGTCACTGGGTGCAGCGAGGGTTTTATTGGCACACTGCCGTTCCAGTCTAAAAGATAGAGAATACATTCATGGGAAGCCATCAAAATCATCGCCTCTGCTGGAAGATGATCAAACGCAATGTTGCCGCTTTTAAATTAACAAAACAAAGAGTTTACATTGAACCAATACCTAAATTGCCAGTCATGCTATGTTGTTTGTTAGTGTACATGTTTCCTGCAGTATGAGGGGGGAACAATGTAACCCCTTCACTGCAGTTTAAATGAACAGAGATCGGAAATAACAAAAAAGAAATATCCTAAACAAGGACTGTTGTTTCAAGTATCATCACACTGATCCAAATTCCATCAAATACTCCAAATATAGTTAATAACCATATCAGTCCTGAATAAATCTGAGGTCCTAAAAAACAAGAGGTTCTTTGGATTAGACATTATACTTTAAATGGAAACAATTGTATCTATAGTATTTGGCAGATGAGTAATTGGTCCATCTATGCTAACATTCTCCATCAAATACATAAACACATATATGTTCCCTTCCGACCTTGTTTGGAAATAGAGAAAGATCTATCAATCGTGGCCAGTTGAGTGGGGGGAACCACTGAAGGTGGCGGGTGGGGGACCACTAAACTCTACGTGTGTGTGTGCTTATGTTCCTGCATAACATAAAATAGAGTACAGGTAAATTAACCCTATCCCAACCCCTTCTGAGGTTGCAGTTTTTTTCTGAAGTCCATTGCAAGTCTATAGGACTTCTAGTACATCTGATCATGTTACTCTCAGCTTACAGAGATTGGCCGGGACTTTTAAACATCCTGCCAACTGTCCGACAGGCAGGTGCAGAGAAAAGTTAGCGAAGGGGACAGGCTTCACTAACTTTTCCCCTCCCACAAGGCTTAGGCAGGAAGACAGGACAACGCTGGGTACTCTGCTAGTATTTATATAATATGCAAGCTGTACCACTCTGGCTAATCTCAGTCACTTTTTATGAGAGTTGTGCAAAAAGAAACACATTTTTGCACAAAATGAGGCATATTGTAAAATGTTGCAACTTTATGCATCAAAAAACTCTGGCTGGCTTCTTACATGACAGTGGGCTTAGCCTATCACAGGCCGTGGCGGGACATCGCTACGGCTGGTGATACGCCGACGGCTCTGCGGCGTCCCCGTCCCCAGGAAGTGGAATGACGTCAGCACTGCCGGACCGTGAGGCCTGTGCCGGACCAACGGGGGCTCGTAGGAAGGTATGTATGAGTTTATTTTGTTTATTTTTGAGGCACGGGTATATATAAACGTGTACCACTACAGTTGTCCTTTAACTTTCTGGAGCCAGTTGATATAAAAAAAAAAGTTTTTTCCTGGATAACCCCTTTAAGGCTTTGCATTTTTGGAAAAGGCATTTGACCCAACAAGACTTTAGTATTGTGAAACCAGTATATTCTTCTCTATTGTTCTTTGCTTATCTGACATTCTCCTTTATGAAACCTATGACGTGACTATGAATGAATATAAGTATGAATATGTTCTAAATGAAATATCAAACTACTAAAGAGCAATATATTGAATGATCAGATGCTAAATCCTAAAAGAGTTTTGATTTATATTTCTATAATTACCAAACATCATCTTTTTTTGTGTTTTTATGTATTTCCAATCAAAATCAATACTTTCAAACCAATACAAAAAGGGACATATGTTTATTTTTTTTTATTATTCTCTCTTTTTAGACAAATTTAAGAAAATATGTATCATCTGCTAAATAGATTAATCCTATCTAGAAGCCAACCATTGTTAGAAGTATTAACTAAACCTCCGTGAACTCTTGAGCTGTAACCTGTAGCAATTTGAGCTTTTTATTGCTAATTTATGTTCAGATATTAAAACCCACCAAAGCTGTGTGTATGTATTGTAAGGGATATGTGTTCTAATATGTATATCAGCTGTACCTTTGCAGTTTTGGAACCTGGCCTTATGACTTAGGTGACCAACAGATCAGCTTTTACTTAGAAAAAGAATTGCCTATGTGACACAAGCCCTATAAGAGAAAAATGTGCTCCCTTTATAACATGGAACTATTTCAAATTATTTTATTTGGCTGCAGGGAACTACAGAATACCTTGTAGCTAGGGTCAGATTTAACTTTAGACACAGTAGGTATGTGTTTATGAGTGGTCCTGGGGAAAAACAGTTTTAAAGGCAAAATTCACAAACAAAAGTGTGTATTCATATTTAAATTATAGGTACAAATGGGAAGAGTGCAAAGGGTGCTGCATGTTATGAGTGGTGTATCACAATGGCATGATATACAGGCGAACACTACTTTAAGGTATGGCTTGATGCATAGGTAGAGTCTACAGCACTACATAACTGGTATTGCATGTAGCAATTTAGTACAGTCTATAATTTATAAATGCTGGTCTTGCTTTATTGGTATTGAATTTACTGGTTACAGGCTGCTGTAAATGGTATCTACAATCTGGTCATATTTTTTGTCAATATTGACAACTATACAACTATATGTTACTATAAAGCTAAGGTTTCTTATATGTCAGAAGTGAATACTGAATATGCTTTATACAGCTCTAACATGCTGTACTATGCATTTCCAATAAATTGATTTGTTACTCTTTGATTCCACGCGGTTGGCATGCTTTGGATTGTTTGTTGACTGGAAACAATCATCTATACATCAGAGGAAGCAGTTTGGTTACCTAGAAATGCGTTATGTGTATTGTGATATTTAATGAGAATTACTCTTCAACTCCATCCAGGGGTTAGCGATGTAAGTCCTAGTTTTTCAAAGTTTGTTTATCCCAAGGCTACCCCCTGCTGTATATTAGAAAATCAACAATCTTAAATAACATTTATTGCAGACTGTACTGTATCTGGAGACTATATTTTAATCCATTCATATGTAGAGTTGAGGAGTGGAGATTAGCTGAACTTGACATTTTTGCCTTTGTATGTATTTATCCTATTGTGCTGGTTTTGTACACAAATACGTAGCTTATTGTAGTGTCTTCGAAACAAAATTGTTAAAAAAAAATACAAATATTTTTCTGATGATTGATATTGTTGGAGAGCTCTTCACAACAAGTGCCTTGTATGAAAATGTTAATTTCACCCTACAAGTCAATTTACACTTATTAGAGTAAGCGGAAGCTTTATTCACAGGTTTTTCCTCACCTTTCCTTGACATATTGTATTTTGCTGTCACCAGTTGTCAAGTGAAATCTGAACAAAAAGAAGCCTGGATTAGCATTTCCTTCTTCAGCTGTCTGATTTAGCACAAAAGAAATTAGTAAAATGATATTATTATGCAAATATTCACTAAAATGTATTTAATAACATGGATCATTGCCTAGTCTGCCTAATATGTGCTGACATTTCTGATTCACTTTGACTACAGAAAAAGTTGTCAGATGTAGATGGAATCTGTGCTATTAATATAAGTTGTGACTGTGTGATTGTGTTCAGAATACCTATGGCTTTATACTGTGAAGCCAAAGGCTATCCATATGCTGTTGCTTTGTGGGATATTGCGCCAAATCACTCTCCTTAAAGCAATCATCTGATGAAATATAGCAAATTTTTTTCCTTTACTGCTTCATATACTGTAGACCCATTTGTAGAAATGTTCACATAACTCTACTTTATTACAGTATGGGGCTGCAGAGTTTTATAGGTGCTGTGTACAGTACCATAGAGTATGAAACATTGCCAGAGCTTTAAAACAGCTGTATGCATGAAACCTTAATCATTTGTGCTCATATATATATATATATATATATATATATATGTATATAAAGTATGAACAACTGCAGGACACCAGAAGTAGCAAAAAAAGTAAAAAAGTGAAGCTTTTTATCCAGCTAGAAAAAGGACGTTTCTGTGGTCTCACACCACCTTTTTCAAGTCAAAGTGCAAGTGATCCATGGTAGTTTTAAATAAACATAGTCATGTGATAAAGTAATTAACATGCATAATACATAATTAAAGTGACAAGTGCATGATTATAATACATAAGTGTATCATAAAAGATACTGTACAAGTATCAACCAGTGCCATTGAGAAAAAACATAAGTGCAGAGAGACAGTAGTGATAGAAACACTAAAACCATTGAGAATATAGATAATTATAGCAGCTGACGCTTGCACTGTGTCTTCAACCTGGCGCCATGATCGGCGCTTCTGTGTGTAACTGGCGAGCCAATCGTGAATTGTCATCTCCTGCGCGTCACCAGTCACGGGACCCGCGGCCACATGATCGAGGCGGCAATGTCATCAACCATGGGACCAGTGGTCACGTGACCGGAGCACCACACAATGTATTGCAAGGAGCGTATGTAACCCCAAGTGTGAGCATGCGCAGTGCACTTGGGAAACAGTTGCGCAACCATAGTATGAATGGAAAACAGGAACAAGAAAAGGGAAAAGAAGGGGATGAAAGCAAGAGAATAAGGATAAATTAATAAAAAAGAAATGCAGAAAGGAAACAAAAAAATAATAAAAAGAAAAAGTAATAATATTTAATAAAAGAAAAAATAGTAATAAAGGTAACCAATAGGTGAAGAGCTATAATAAGTATGTTGAAGCAACCTCTAGGGGAATTAAGTATGTCATTAGATGAATCCACAAATATTAAGGTATAGTATTTTGCACGGAACCCACCAGCAAAAAGGATGAAACATGCCCGACACTATATGTCCTGATCCTCCCAAGCTATCCACCGCCCCAAAAACCTAAACATAGGATATGGGCGAGGACTTTTCCACAGACCCCACCGGGCTCCCAGTGGGATCTGTCACAGGAGGATCTGAGGGTCAACCCCACCAGGGGATTACGGAGTACCGCCCATACATGCACACATCCATACTGTGGGAAACGTATCAGAATTCTATGATATAATTCTATATTATATATCATATAATTCTGATACGTTTCCCACAGTTTGGATGTGTGCAAGTATGGGTGGTACTCTGTAATCCCCTGGTGGAGTTGACCCTTACACCCTCAGATCCTCCTGGGACAGATCCCATTGGGAACCCGGTGGGGTCTGTGGACAGGTCCTCACCCATATCCTATGTTTAGGTTTTTAGGGGGGTGGATACCTTGGGAAGGTCAGGACATATAGTGCCGGGCATGTTTTATGCTGTTTGCTGGTGGGTTTCGTAAACAATACTTTACCTTAATATTAGTGGATTCATCTCATGATGTTCTTAATTCCCCCAGAGGTTGCTTCATCATACTTATTATAGCTCTTCACCTATTGATTACTTTTATTACTATTATTTTCTTTTATTAAATATAATTTTTTTCTTTTTATTATTTTTTATTTTCCTTTATGCATTTCCTTTTTATAAATTTCCCCTTATTCTCTTGTTTTCATCCCCTTCTTTTCTCTTTTCTTGTTCCTGTTTTTACCATACATACTATGGTTGCCACTGTTTCCCAAGTGCGCTGCGCATGCGCACACTTGGGGTTACTAACGCTCCTTGCAATACATTGTGTGTTGCTCCGGTCACATGACCACTGGTCACATGGTTGATGACGTTGCCGCCTCGATCATGTGGCCGCGGGTCCCGTGACTGGTGACATGCAGGAGATGACGATTCACGATTGGCTCGCCGGTTCCACACAGAAGTGCCGATCATGGCACCAGGTGGAAGACACAGTGCACGCATCTTTATTTATAAACACAGGCTGGTAAGAACAATATGCCACGATTCCTTCCCACCCTCTGCAGCAATGTGTGATTACTGTCAGCTGCTATAATTATCTCATTGGTTTTGGTGCTTTTATCACTACTGTCACTCTGCACTTATGTTTTATCTCAATGGCACTGGTTGATAATTATACAGTATCTCTTATGATACACTGTATTATAATCATGCACTTGTCACTTTAATTATGAATTATGTATGTTAATTACTTCAACACATGACTATGTTTATTTAAACTACCATGGATCACGTGCACTTTTACTTGAAAAAGGTGGTGTGAGACCACAGAAATGTTGTCCATTTTCTAGCTGGATCAAAAGCTTCACTTTTTTTTTGCTACTTCTGGTGTGCTGCAGTTGTTCATACTTTTTCTGCATCATTGGACCCAGGACCAGGGTCCAATAGACCGCCTGCACCCATATACATGGACTTTTCCTTTTGGGAGTGCTGCTATGCCTTTCCTGTATTTATATATATATATATATATATATATATATATATATATATATATATATATATGTAAACAAAAGTCCAGGTAGAGCAGCACATCACTAGATAAAAATAGTTGGTGCAGGCGGCAATATACAGGAGCTCCCAGGTATTCAAAAAATGAATGCTGCAGCAGCACACAAATGTGGTGAATCAAGTAATTTTATTCCAGGCAAGGTTTCAGCCACCCATGTGGCCTATTCAAGCATATATGAATATGTAAAAAGGCTAAAAATAAAATAAAACAGCCCATGGATTTCCACAGGTTGTTTAAAAAAATAACAAAATGAATACCTTCACACCAGAACTACACTCAGTTTGGAGTCATTAACTTTCATTTTCTTCTATATCTGGCCCAAACTGCCATGATGGCTTCTTGCAGCCACAACTTGTCTTGCAGAGGTTAATGTACATAAATATTTGGCTACTCACTTTTCCTGTACCTTCCCTACCTATTCTCTACTATTTGCACAAATGTTACATTCTGCTGCCACTGTGACAGAACCATGTTCTGATGTTGCTTCCCCCAATGCCATCAAATTTCCCACCCACAGCTAAAGTTGCTCACATACACACAAATGCATTTATATAGTTCCAACATATTTTGCAGCGCTTTACAATTCTAAAGACACATACACAGATACAAATCAGACATTTGAGATTTACAAATGGACTTCAAAGGTGCGGTGGGTCTTTTGTGGCGCCGACTCGGAACAGGCACATCAGGTGAGTATAAAAGGTTTATTAAAATGCAACGTGTTTCACTGCACATGGGCGGCTTCATCATGCCTGATGAAGCCGCCCATGTGCGGTGAAACGCGTTGCATTTTAATGAACCTTTTATACTCACCTGATGTGCCTGTTCCAAGTCAGCGCCGCAAAAGACCCACCGCACCTTTGAAGTCCATTTGTCGCTATCTAATTGGTTGGGAGGCTGCAGAGCGGGCTCTAACAATCCTTACACGCTGTCCATTGTTGTGTGTGAGCTCACACAACCACCTGGGGTAAGAGGTTTTAAAAAGAATCCTTCTACCAATACCTACCCAGTCGGTTTTACGCTATGGAGCGCTCTCTTTTATATTTTTAATTTGAGATTTACAGACTTATTATCTATTTAAAAGAGAAGTGGGGGCCTTGTTTAAGAGCTTACAATCTATAAAGAATGTGATTGAGCCTAAAAGCATAAAGTGCTTTATTTGTTTAATGGTCCAGCCATCATATGTATATAGGGTAGAGCGGATGAGACTGTTACCAGCCAGTCTTTGTAGCTACCAGTACAAAGTGCATGGAGCATGAGGCTAAATGGAAGTTAAAGGGAATGGGAAGGAAGGGGATTCTAGTTTGAGAATGTCACAGGCCTGCCTAAAGCGATGTGCTTTTTGGGCACACTTAAAAAGAGTATCAGGAACTATTCCGATTGTCTGCGGTATCACATTTCAGAGTAAGTAAAGCATGAATCTTTGAGACAAGAGTGAGTGATTCGGATTATAGAATATGGTAAACCTAAATCATTGGCAGAAAGCTTAGCCCAGGTAAGGTGGCAAACAGATGTATGGACAGATGTATTAGAGTCTTGAAGTGCCTTCTTTCTACAATAGAGTATGGCACAGCAGAGAGCTGGTTTCTCTGTGCTTTTTCATAGTATTCAACTCAATGTTGTTCTGAAGATGCACATACAGTTGAAAGGGGAGCAAAGAGGCAGTTTCAACCTTAAAATTACCCATTTTACTTATACCCCTAAAACAGCCACACAGATGCCTACCATTTAAGAAGGGGTGGCTGCGTATATTAGGTTCATAGACACCCTATACAGATTCCTTTATGACCTTTTAGCGTATCATTTCGAAGAGTTCCCAGTGTGTGTCTTATGTTCTGAAATACTTCAGTAGCTTAATGTATGTATTCTACCACATGTTTGGCTTGTACTCTACCACATGTTTGGCTGTGTAGTACACACTTTTTTTTTTTTTTTTTAAATAGGAGTGAATTGGCAGACTTATGTATCTGTATGGGCATATGGTTAAATACTGTAAGGGTCATACTTTGAACAGACCATTTTAAGTAGTCCTGACAAAGGTCCATATAGACGAGACATGGGGTGAACATAGCCTTAGTATTACAGCATTTCAATGGGAACTGTTATTATGTCTGGTCAATGTATGAATAAATATGGCCTCTTCCTTCCAATGACAATTTGTAACATGTAATTCATTGTACAGTAATTTGATGTCTATCTTTAAATCAAATATCAATATTAACTTATGCTCATGGGACAGTAGGCTGAATTGACTGGAAAAGGTCTGTTCTAGAGACAAGGCCAGAAACAATTGGGAATTTTAAGTATTTTCCGAGTAAATAAAGATAGCTCAATGTGGATAAACAAGAACCTATCAAGACCTTGTAAAAATAAATAAACTCTATATTTTGAAATGTGTTCTTCTATGACACAGAAATACTATATCTTCCAGGGATATACAAAAGGCTGATCTGTCATGTCTCTTATGTTAGATTCAAGTTCATGGTGAGTTCATTTACCCGGTAAGGTAAATTCACATACTGACATTTGGTGCCTGGGTTTCAAAAGATATCAAGGATTATAACATTAACAGAATAATAAATTTCAACATGTTTAAGGTATTTACGATAGACAGTCTGTTTTTATTATATTATTTTGTTTGCATGTTTCAAGTCGATATCTACCTCTGCTTCACTGGATCCAAAAACATGAGGTAACTGCAAATTACTGATTAAAAATAATTTACTATCTTGCATAGTTGACAACATAATCCAGGGACATTTAAACCCTCCCCTGGGATGCCCCAAAATACCCCCAAAACATACCCTTTACTGTTGTTTTCTGGAACTGTTGACAGAAATGCCGCTTTTTTTAAGATTTAAGTGCCTCCATAGTTACAGACTACAAACAAACCAAGTGTAGTCAGATCCTACCGTGATGTTACCCCATTTGACCCCTCTACTTCTTTTTGAAGATTAGTTAAGAATAATAATAAAAGTAAAATAATAATAACATTCATTTATATAGCACCTACATATTTTGCAGCGATTTACAATTTTGGTGGTAGATAAACAGACAATTAGGCATTACAGAATTACACCGTAATAATTCCAAGAGGAGAAGTGAGGGCCCTGCTCAGAAGAGCGTACAGCCTTTGAGGAATGAGGGCTGGGACAAAACACAGAAAGTGCTTTATTGGTATAATGGTCCACCCATGTTTTATAAATAGGGTAGTGTGTAAAAGATGTTAGCATGTTAGCATGTTATCAGCCTGCCTAAATAGATGTGTCTTTAGGGCACACCTAAAACTGTGGGTGTTAAGAATAAGTCTGTACTGGGTATTGAATTACAGAGAACCACATTTCAAAAAGTAAGGCTACAGATACTATAAAGTGGATCAAACTAAAAACAGTTTTATATTCTATGATGACATACTGGTTAGCACAGTAGCTGTATACCCATAACAATAGACCATTTATAAAATTCAAACACATCTGAGCACTCAGCACTTGCTTAACTTCATTGTCTCTGTTATGGGAACAGGTAGCTCACAGGTGAAACTGCACTGGATTTCAGGGTGCTTCTCCTAGTGCTACAGGCAATATAAAGAACACATAGAGGAAAGGAAAAATGAGAGCGCACACTGTTCTGTAGTCCTTGTTTCTTTATTGTGCAATTCTTCGCTGTGGGGGTATAGCAGCAGTGGGCGATGGACCGTATCGCATGGCGTGCACTTCATCAGGCCCCTGAATACTGCCACATGAGACCGGATATATCTAGCAGCCCAACCTCCTTAACCATAGTGATTACAAACAACGAAGTGGTTAACACCTCGTGTGCCAAAACAACATAGAAGAAGGTAAGCTAATAACAATAGCCTATGCATGGGAGAAAAATAGCGCTAAATAGATACTGGCTAATCAAAGTAAAGCATTCAGTTCTAACTTATCATTGAGACCCAAGGGGCCAGTGGCATCCAATCTGAGTATCCATCTTGCTTCCTTGACTAATAGAACTTGATGCTTGTCTTTACCTCTGTAGGGCTGGTCAACTCTTTCAATCGCAGCAAATTTTGAAACCGTGGATCTCATTCACATGGGTTATCAGCTCATTACATCCGATTTTTGTGTTGAAAGACCAAAAGTGCTCCCAGATTCTGTAAACAGGGATCTTTTGGTCTTTCCTATATAGAACATGCCACATTTACATATGATACAATAGACTATATAGCTGTCACGATGCCGGCTGGCAGGTAGTGGATCCTCTGTGCCAGAGAGGGATTGGCGTGGACCGTGCTAGTGGATCGGTTCTAAGTCACTACTGGTTTTCACCAGAGCCCGCCGCAAAGCGGGATGGTCTTGCTGCGGCGGTAGTGACCAGGTCGTATCCACTAGCAACGGCTCAACCTCTCTGACTGCTGAAGATAGGCGCGGTACAAGGGAGTAGACAGAAGCAAGGTCGGACGTAGCAGAAGGTCGGGGCAGGCAGCAAGGATCGTAGTCGGGGGCAACGGCAGGAGGTCTGGAACACAGGCTAGGAACACACAAGGAAACGCTTTCACTGGCACAATGGCAACAAGATCCGGCGAGGGAGTGAAGGGGAAGTGAGGTATAAATAGGGAGTGCACAGGTGAACACACTAATTGGAACCACTGCGCCAATCAGCGGCGCAGTGGCCCTTTAAATCGCAGAGACCCGGCGCGCGCGCGCCCTAGGGAGCGGGGCCGCGCGCGCCGGGACAGGACAGACGGAGAGCGAGTCAGGTACGGGAGCCGGGATGCGCATCGCGAGCGGGCGCCACCCGCATCGCGAATCGCATCCCGGCTGGAGACGGTATCGCAGCGCACCGGGTCAGTGGAGCTGCCCGGAGCGCTGCGGTAGCGAGAGAGAAGCGAGCGCTCCGGGGAGGAGCGGGGACCCGGAGCGCTCGGCGTAACAATAGCACAATATGCAAGTGATACACTATTTTACATTTACCCTATATCCACAATGTAAATTGTTACTTTTTCAAATTATGTTTACAAAAGGAACAATTGCAACAAAAATGTCCTATTGGTCTCGTGTCCAACAGCCATTAATTTTTCTTTTTCTTTTTAGATTGTTGTCTTTTTAAAAAAAAACTTACTGTTAGATATCTCTTAAAGGTGACAATAGGGGGTCCACTGGTTACGTCTTTTAACGTGGGGCCTTGTTGGAGCAAAGACCAGTTGTTCCTTATGACTCTATTTAGGGTTCCATTCATATTCATATTTTCAAATGAAAAAAAATTATCTGGTTACTGCGTTTTTTTAGGTTAGTTTTTAATACATCTTTTCTACGGATGTTTTCAATTTTTTCACATGCTTCTCTTATAATTTTAGGGAGGTAACCACATTTTGACAGCCTTTCTCCCAACTCGTCCACCTGCTCACGGTAAATCTCTTGATCATTATTTATCCTTTTAAATCTAACCATTTGGCTGTATGGAATACTTTTTTTCACTGTGTCAGGATGGGATGATTTATAAATGAGTATTGCGTTTTAAGAGATTGGTTTTCTAAATGCTGAAGTGATTAATGTATCTTGTATCACTTGAATCTCAACACCTAAAATTCAGATCTTTTGTCCCCAAAGACAGAAGTAAACTTCATTTTTGCGTCATTTATATCATATATCATTTATATGGAAACAAAACATTTTCATTGATTTTTCTAATCATTTTAACCAAGTCCTCTTCAAAGTAGTGATATTTAAAAGGGGCTTAATTTTGGACTGACTGAGACTTTTAAATATCACTCCTTAAAAAAATGATTTTCCACTATGCATATTGAAAAAAAGAAAAAATTGGACACACCGACTACTAAAGAGGGAGAGATTCCATGTGAAATCTTCCCTATGGGCTTTAAAGTGGTAAAAGAGTTCAATTCAGATGAAGAAAGTGTTGTTAGAGATCTAATGGAGCTGGTTGTGGATAGTAGTGGAGCATTTGGAGTTGGAGAAGATTAACCGTTATTTTTTGCAGGAGGTAACCACTCCAAGTTTAATCCGCTCATTGCCCAGGCATTTCCATTGATCTGTTTCAGAAAGCAGTATACAGAGAGGTTAAGGCTTTAGTGTATCCTACGTGCCAATCTAATATATCTGAGAAGGAGCGAGGGGCACTTGAATGGCTAGCAAAAAGGGATGACATTGTCATATCAAAAGCAGACAAAGGAGGGTCAGTGGTAGTGTGGTATGTACAGGATTTCAAACAGGAAGCAGAAAAACAGCAACAGTGAAGTGTACATTACATTAAAGGGGTACTCCGGCGCTAAGACATCTTATCCCCTAAGATGCCTGTCGTGGAGGTCCCGCCGCTGGGGACCCCCCGGATCTTTCATTCAGCACCCCGTTACCATCAGCTCCCGAAGCATGTTCGCTCCGGGTCTGATGACTGCCGATCAAGGTACGGAGTATTGTGACGTCACGGCTCCACCCCCTCAATGCAAGCCCCTGATAGGCCCATTGTAGCTGGAATAGGTTATCCAACACAATATATATCCAGCTACATAGAATGGCTTGGTTCTCCCCAGCTTAAAAATATTCAATCATATCTCCAAGATATTATTACCTCATTAGAAGATTTTTCTTGGAAAAAAGAGTACAAGTTAGCGTCCATTGATGTAGAGAGCCTCTACACTCGCATCCCACAAGATACAGGTGTGGAGGCTCTAAAAGAATTCTTGGAGTGTTCCAATAAAAGTCGAGATTTTATTGAATTTGTGGGTGAGTCAGTGGAGTTCATCCTCTTGAATAATTGTTTCCAGTATGATGAACAGTGGTTCCGACGACAATTATTCAGAACCGCGATTAGCACGCCTATCTCGTGCTCATACGCTAATATATTTCTGGTGATTTTCGAGAGAAACTATGTCTTCACCTCACTCAATCCGGACACGGAACATCAAGCTGTATCTAAGATTTATGGATGATATTTTTCTGGTGTTAGACAGAACCAAATCTCAGTTTTAGGAGGTCGTCACATACCTAAATGATATAAATGACGCAAATAAGAAGTTTACTTCTGTCTTTGGTGACCAGAGATTGAATTTTTAGATGTTGAGATTCAAGTGATACAAGATACATTAATCACTTCAGCATTTAGAAAAGCAATCTCTAAAAATGCAATACTCCATTATAAATCGTCCCATCCTGACACAGTTAAAAAAAAGTATTCCAAATGGTTAGAATTAAAAGGATAAATAATGATCAAGGGATTTACCTGGAGCAGGTGGACGAGGTGGGAGAAACTGTAGAAAAAAGAGAGAAAAATGGAGGACAGCACCTTGTGCGTTACACAAGACACCAAAGTCCCAATGAGGACCATGATTCGTTGGCTCTAAAGGTGGCCGCTCACCTTGTCAAAATGATAGTGTGCACATAACCCCAATAGGGGCACCAGTATTCTTGTGGAAGTGAACTGCCAAGCCCAAAGGTGAATGGGAAAAAGGATAACCTTGTCCCATATAAACATCGAAAAAGTAGCAGGAAAAAAACCTTCTTGCAGGCGCTGTTCCTAGTTCCGAAATTCAAGCCAGATGCTAATGGTTGGTTAAGGTGCTGTGTAGCACTATGTTTATTAATAAATAAAACCAACAATTAGTTTTATTTATTAATAAACATGGTTAGGGAGGTTGGGCTGCTAGATATATCCGGTCTCATGTGGCAGTATTCAGGGGCCTGACGAAGCGCATGCCGCGCAAATCCAATACGGACCGTCACCCGCTGCTGCTATACCCTCACAGCTCTCCACATCCCCCACAGTGAAGAATTGCACAATAAAGAAACAAGGACTACAGAACAGTGAGTGCTCTCATTTTACCTTTCCTCTATGTGTTCTTGACATTTATAAAATCGCTTCTCTTTTTTTTTTTTTTAACATACATTAGAGTATTAAAACTACATGTATGTATTCACATTAGGAAAACTTCCCAGTATATACTCTGAACGTATAGCCTTGATATATCCAACTGTGCGTCATAAACTATTAACCTAAAAAGTACAGGGTTTAAAGGGATACTCCGGCGCTTAGACATCTTATCCCCTATCCAAAGAATAGGCCATAAGATGCCTGATCGCGGCAAGGTGGGTAGGCGTGATGACCCTGAATCACATACAGCATGCAGCCTATCAGGCCAGGCACCCCTGTGATGTCACAGCCCTATATAATCGGCAGCCATATTGTGACCAGTCACATCAGTGTTTTATTTCAGAGAGAGCGTTTCATTGCAGGGAGAGATAGAGCATTGTGTACTTTGCACAGAAAAACTGCTTTACAGCAGCGATTCATACCAGCCCAAATCACTGCATAAAAGCACTGACAGAGAGAGAGAGAGAAAGTACACTTTTAAGTGTAATACACAGTGGCATTAGGTTTCTATTGTATCATTAGGTTTGTATTGTAGACACAGATCTACCCCTTTACACTGCTTGTCTAATTTACACTCTTGCTCAAGATTTACAAAAGTTGTGCACTCCTTAGATACATTTTGTGCAAATAATGAAACTCCCCCCCCCTCTCTCTACTGTGCACTCCTTCTCTCCGCACACTTCACAGAGCTGTGGAATTTTTCCGCGGTACACTGCTTACATAGCTAGAAGTGGTGGAGCAGCAGTGTGTGCCAAACAACACTTTGCACAATAGTAATATCATAAATCTTTATAAAGTACACAGAGGGGGAGATTCTAAAAGAATTTTGCACCCAAAAAAATAATAATAATTTTGGCACCAAAAAGTATTGACCACAAACTGTTCATGTCAGTTTTGTAAAAGTGAGCGTTTTGTCAGTTTTGTCAAAGAGACCTTTGAAAATGTGAGCAGAAAAAAAAAAATGGTGTGAATATTGAGAATCTCCCCCAGAATGTCTGGGTTTAAAAAATATGTAATTTTGCTGAACAATCTGTCCCCTTACCTCTATATTAGTGTTTACCAACCAGAATGCTTCCAAGTGTTGCAAAACTTGGCATGCTGGGAGTTGCAGTTTTGCAAAAGCTGGAGGCACCCTGGTAGCAGAAATTAGTATGCAACATGGGTATTCAGCAGTGCTGAATGTGTGATTATGTGTAAGCATGACCATGCACACACTCAACTCTGCTAAATACACATGATCACACACTCAGCTCTGTTACATACACATAATCACACACTCAGCTCTGCTACACACACACTCACACACTCAGCTCTGCTACATTAACATACTCAAACACTCAGCTCTGCTACATATACACATTCACACACAACTCTGCTACATACACACACATTCACACACTCAGCTCTCCTACATACACACACATTCACACACTCAGCTCTGCTACATTCACACACTCACACACACACTCAGCTCTGCTACATACACACATTCACACACTCAGCTCTGCTACATACACACATTCACACACTCAGCTCTGCTACATACACACTCACACACTCATGTGGTGTACGTTTTTTTTTCATGAAATTTTTTTTTTGGGCCTAATTACTGTGAAAGGCCAGCCAAAGCTACACCCCTGTTTTTGTTGCCTTATACAGTTTAAACTGTAGGTACACCTACGTGGTGTGTGTTTTTTTTCCTGAAAAACTAATTTGGGCCTAGTTACTGTGAAAGGTCAGCCAAAGCTACACCCTTGTTTCTGAAGCCTTATACAGTTTTAAGCTGAGAGTATTGTCCAGCAATCATAAGTGTAAAATGTAGGTACACCTGCCAGTTAGGGTGAGCAAGAAAAGCCATAGTCACCTGATTACAGTGCCTAATACAGGTTGCATAGCGGAGCTTATTGTCCTCTCATAAGTGTAACCTGTGGGTACATAGGTGGTGTACATTTTTTTTTCCTGAAAAACTAATTTTGGCCTAGTTACTGTGAAAGGCCAGCCAAAGCTACACCCTTGTTTTTGTAGCCATATACAGTTTTAAGCTGAGCGTATGGTCCAGCTCTCATAAGTGTAAACTGTAGGTACACCTACGTGGTGTATGTTTTTTTTTTTCCTGAAAAACTAATTTGGGCCTAGTTACTGTGAAAGTCCAGCCAAAGCTACACCCTTGTTTCTGTAGCCTTATACAGTTTTAAGCTGAGCGTATTGTCCAGCTCTCATAAGTGTAAACTGTAGGTACCTCTACTTGGTGTACGTTTTTTTTTCCTGAAAAATAAATTTTGGCCTAATTACTGTGAAAGGCCAGCCAAAGCTACACCCTTGTTTGCCTTATACAGTTTAAACTGTAGGTACACCTACGTGGTGTACGTTTTTCTCCTGAAAAACTGATTTGGGCCTAGTTACTGTGAAAGGCTAGTTCCCCAGACCTGAATCCGACTGAGCATATCTGGGACATCATGTTTTGCTCCATCCACCAATGCCATGTTGCAACACAGACTATCCAGGAGTTGGTGGATGCTTTAGTCCAGGTCTGGAAGGACATCCCTCAGGAGACCATCCGCCACCTCATCAGGAGCATTCCCAGGCATTGTAGGGAGGTCATACGAGCACGTGGAGGCCACACACATTACTGAGCCTCATTTTGACTTGTTTTATGGACATTACATCAAAGTTGGATCAGCCTGTAGTGTGGTTTTCTACTTTGATTTTGAGTGTGACTCCATATCCAGACCTCCATGGGTTGATAAATTTGATTTCCATTGACCATTTTTGTGTGATTTTGTTGTCAGCCCATTCAACTATGTAAAGGCTAAAGTATTTCATATGATTAGTTCATTCATTCAGATCTAGGATGTGTTATCTTAGAGTTCCATAAATTTTTTTGAGCAGTGTATATTTCCTTGTTAACTCCTTGGTGACGTAGGGCATACCTATATGCCCTCAGCCAGCTCCCTGTCTATACCACGGGGCCATACTGTTTAACGCCACGTCTAAAGTGAAAGTAAAGCAGTGCCGGTGAAATCGCGGCATCCCGGACAGCTTTACAGGACAGCTGGAGGGTCCCTACTTGCCTCCTCGCTGTACGATCGCCAAATGACTGCTCAGTGCCTGAGATCCAGGCATGAGCAGTCAAGTGGCAGAATCATTGATCAATGGTTTCCTATGAGAAACCATTGAAAAATATTTAACTCCCTATGGGAGCTATAACATTGCATTGCAAAAAAAAAGTGAATAAAGATCATTTTACCCCTTCCCTAATTAAAGTTTGAATCACCCCCCTTTTCCCAATTAAAAAATAAATTGTGTAAATAAATATAAAAATAAACATATGTGGTATTGCCATGTGTGCAAATGTCCGAATTGTAAAAATATATTGTTAATTAAACTGCATGGTAAATGGCGTACGTGCAAAAACGCGCAAAAAAAATTCCAAAGTGCAAAATAGCGTATTTTTGGTCACTTTTTCTATCATAAAAAAATTTATAAAAAGTGATCAAAAAGTCCGATCAATACATAAATGGTACTGCTAAAAACTTCAGATCACGGGGCAAAAAAATGAGCCCTCATACTGCCCCGTACGCAGAAAAGTAAAAAAGTTATAGGGGTCAGAAAATGACAATTTTAAACGCTAAAATTTTCCTGCATGTAGTTATGATTTTTTCCAGAAGTATGACAAAATCAAACCTATATACCGTATATACTCGAGTATAAGCCGAGTTTTTCAGCACGATTTTTCGTGCTGAAAACACCCCCCTCGGCTTATACTCGAGTGAACTCCCCCACTCGCAGTGGTCTTCAACCTGCGGACCTCCAGAGGTTTCAAAACTACAACTCCCAGCAAGCCCGGGCAGCCATCGGCTGTCCGGGCTTGCTGGGAGTTGTAGTTTTGAAACCTCCGGAGGTCCGCAGGTTGAAGACCACTGCGGCCTTCGACATCATCCAGCCCCCTCTCACCCCCTTTACTTCTGTACAGTACTCACCTCCGCTCGGCGCTGGTCCGGTCCTGCAGGGCTGTCCGGTGAGGAGGTGGTCCGGTGGGATAGTGGTTCCGGGCTGCTATCTTCACCGGGGAGGCCTCTTCTAAGCGCTTCGGGCCCGGCCTCAGAATAGTCACGTTGCCGTGACAACGACGCAGAGGTGCGTTCATTGTCAACGTACTTCTGCGTCATTGTCAAGGCAACGCCTCTATTCCGGGCCGGAAGCGCGGAGAAGAGGCGCCCCTGGTGAAGATAGCAGCCCGGACCACCTCCTCACCGGACGACCTACTCACCGGACAGTCCTGCAGGACCGGACCAGCGCCGAGCGGAGGTGAGTACTCAGAACTAAAGGGGGTGAGAGGGGGGCTGGATGAAGTTGAAGGCCGCAGTGGTCTTCAACCTGCGGACCTCCGGAGGTTTCAAAACTACAACTCCCAGCAAGCTCGGACAGCCGATGGCTGCCCGGGCTTGCTGGGAGTTGTAGTTTTGAAACCTCTGGAGGTCCGCAGGTTGAAGACCACTGAGGGCGAATGATGAGAAGAGGATGATGAAGGGGGGGGGTGTGGGGATGATGAAGGGGGGTGGGGATGATGAAGGGGGGGGGTGTGGGATGATTACAAGGGGATGATGAAGGGGGGATGTGTGGGATGATAAGGGGATGATAAGGGGATGATGAAGGGGGGATGTGCGGGATGATAAGGGGATGATGAAGGGGGGATGTGCGGGATGATAAGGGGATGATGAAGGGGGGATGTGTGGGATGATGATAAGGGGATGATGAAGGGGGGATGTGTGGGATGATGATAAGGGGATGATGAAGGGGGGATGTGCGGGATGATAAGGGGATGATGAAGGGGGGATGTGCGGGATGATAAGGGAATGATGAAGGGGGGATGTGCGGGATGATAAGGGGATGATGAAGGGGGGATGTGTGGGATGATGACAAGGGGATGATGAAGGGGGGATGTGTGGGATGATGACAAGGGGATGATGAAGGGGGGATGTGTGGGATGATGACAAGGGGATGATGATGAGGATGTTAATGACGGGTCTGGATGATGACAGGGGGGGATGAGGTATTTCCCACCCTAGGCTTATACTCGAGTCAATAACTTTTCCTGGGATTTTGGGTTGAAATTAGGGGTCTCGGCTTATACTCGGGTCGGCTTATACTCGAGTATATACGGTAAGTAGGATACCATTTTAACCGTATGGACCTACAAAATAAAGATAAGGTGTTATTTTTACTGAAAAATGTACTTTGTAGAAATGGAAGCTCCCAAAAGATACAAAACGGCAGGTTTTCTTCAATTTTGTCGCACAATGATTTTACTTTCCGTTTCGCGGTAGATTTTTGGGTAAAATGGTACAATGGTCTTTTCTGGTCTTTTCTGGACCATTGTAACTTGAAACCAGACTCAACATACAATGCTATGGACAGTCCAGCTCTGTGAAACGTGTCTATAGCTGGAAGAACCGACCAATCGGAATGGGCATTCACTGGTAAAACCCCTGTATTACTGAAGTGCATGCACTGACTTGCTGTCTGGTAGCGCCCCCTACAGTACAGGAATGTACTACAAGTTCTGTACTACTCTTTACCTGTACCAGTTAAAGCTGTCTATAATAGCTGAACTATGATAAGCAAATATGGCATTCAGGAGTATTAAAAAGCTAAGTGAGAAATTGTCATCTAACTTTTCTGGGCTCCTGAATGGCATATTTGCTTATCATAGTTGAGCTATTATAGACAGCTTTGACTATATGTTATAAGCAAATCTGTCTATAATAGCTAAGCTATTATAAGCAGATATGCCATTCACGAACCCAGAAAAGCTAGGTGACAAAGTTTCACCTAGCTTTTTCATATTCCTGAGTGGCATATCGTCTTATAATAGCTCAGCTCCTATAAGCAGACCTGCCATTAAGGAGCATGGAAAAGCTAGGTGAGACATTGTCACCTAGCTTTTCTGTGCACCTGAATGGCAAGTCAGTTCATATCTGGTGGACTAGTGATACCTTTGGGGGAACTCCTGGGGCAGAGAGTAATGTGTGCTGGCGGCGGGACCTCATGCAGGTGGCAGCTACAGCACACACAGTAATTTTTTTAACTTGGCGGGGGCTGGCCGAACGGTGGGAGGAGTCTCATACTTTACCCTGATGTCATGTGGGGCATGCAGGTCAGCAGGTTACACAGCCACATCACCAGGGCTGCCATCAGAAATTTTGGGGCCCCTTACACACTGTGGCACACGCTAGATTTTATCTTAGTATCGGGCTTAGAAACATAAAATAATATTGCCACTCCATATTATTTCTGCAATGACTAAATAATACCACCATACTGTAAGGAAATAAAAGCCACTATACACAGACCAGTTTCACTAATAGCACCACAATACAAGGGACATATAAATCTGCCACACCATGACCACTACCTTTACCACTGACTAACACTGCTATATTGTTATTGAATAAAAACCAGAACAGTATACAAAAGATCAATAACCCTACACAGGAATAGATTTGAGCTGTACACAGGGGCTGCAGACCATATAGGTTATTATAGTTATATACTCACAGGGGCGTCTACTCTGTTCGGAGTCGTTCACTTTTCTCTTTCTTCTCCATCTGTCCTGGGTCATCATGAAGATTTCTCCTGATCACAACTCGTCTTCACCGAATCTGCCGGACAAACATTTTAGGCTCCTCGCCACAGCAAAGTCCTCACCTCTATACAAACCCCCTATATGTATTACACTGCCCATATAGTAGTCCCTTCTGTGCCCCTGTATAGTATTAGGCCCCAACATTGTCCTCATACATTATAATGCCCCCTCTCATTGCCCCCATATAATATAATGCCCCTGTACATTGCCCTCATATATAGTCATGACCTCTCACATTGCCCCCATATATAGTAACGTCCCCGTACACATCCCCCATACATAATGCCCCCTCACATTGACCCCATATATATTAATGCCTCCTTACATTACCCCCATATATTATAATGTCCCCTCATATGGTCCCCATATATAGTAATGCCCCCTCACATTGCCCCCATATAGAGTAATGACCCCCATATAGAGTAATGCCCTCTCACATTGACCCATATATAGTAATGCCCTCTCACATTGCCCCCATATATAATAATGCCCCCTCACATTGCCCCACGTATAGTAATGCCCTCTCACATTGCGCCATATATAATATGCCCCCTCACATTGCCCCATATATAGTAATGCCCACTCACATTGCCCCCATATATAATAATGCCCCCTCACATAGCCCCATATATAGTAATGCCCTCTCACATTGCCCCATATATAATAATGCCCCCTCACATTGACCCATATATGGTAATGCCCACTCATACGCCCCCCACACATAATAATGCCCCCCACATATAATAATGCCCTCTCACATGCCCCCACACATAATAATGCCCCCCTCACATGTCCCCCACATATAATAATGCCCCCTCACATGTCCCTCATATATAATAATGCCCCCTCACATGGAGCCCACATATAATAATGCCCCCTCACATTTCCCTCACATATATTAATGCCCCTTCACATGGCCCCCACATATATTAATGCCCCCTCACATGGCCCCCACATATAATAATGCCCCCTCACATGGCCCCCACACATATTAATGCCCCCTCACATGCTCCCCACACACATTAATGCCCCCCTCACATGGCCCCTCACATATTAATGCCCCCTCACATCACCCCTTCACATATTAATGCCCCCTCACATGGCCTCCTCACATATTAATGCCCCCTCACATATTAATGCCCCCTCACATGGACCCCACACGTTAATGCCCCCTCACATGGCCCCCACACATATTAATGCCCCCTCACATGGCCCCCACACATATAAATGCCCCCTCACATGGCCCTCACACATATTAATGCCCCCTCACATGGTCCCCTCACATATTAATGCCCCCTCACATGGCCCCCTCACATATTAATGCCCCCTCACATATTAATGCCCACTAACATATTAATGCATTATTAATGCATTATTATGTATGGGAGGCATGTGAGGGGGCATTGCTTATTGGGGGCAAAGTGAGGGGGGCATTACTTATTATTACTTTGCCCCCATATAAGTAATGCCCCCTCACTTTGTGCGCATATAAGTAATGCCCCCGTCACTTTGCCCCCATATAAGTAATGCCCCCGTCACTTTGCCCCCATATAAGTAATGCCCCCTCACATAATAATGTCCCCAGAAAAAAACAATAACACCACTCACCTTTGCCTCGTTCCCCTGCAGCTCTTGTTCTCTCCTCTTCTCTCCTGTGCTGACAGCCTCCGCAGAGCCGCTACCGCATAGGAAGCCCGGGCTGGAGTGACAGGATGGAGCCGCCGGCTCCTTCCTGTTACGTCAGCTGCCGCACCAAGCGCACGCTCAGCGCTGTGTGCGTCTTAAAGGCGCACTCAGTGTTAAAATCTGCGGTCACTCGGAGATTCGGGACAGGTGTCCCGAATCCGCTGGCATCCCGGATTCCTTCACCTGCTGGCCCAGTCGCAGGGGGAACGATGGGGCCCGCAGGTGAAGGGTTTGGTTATGCGCATGCAGGGACCGTGCCAGCACCGGTCCCAGCATGTTGCAGCCCTAGGTCTGTGCGGCCGTTTGTGCGGGCCGCCGGGCCTATTTTAACGCTGGGGCCTGGAGCTGCAGCTCCATCCGCCCCTACGTTAATCCGGCCCTGCCCAAGGGGTTAAACTAATTTGGGCCTAGTTGCTGTGAAAGGCCAGCCAAAGCTACACACTTGCTTTTGTAGCCTTATACAGTTTGTAGTGGAGCATATTGTCCAGCTCTCATAAGTGTAAACTGTATGTACACCTACGTGGTGTCCTTTATATATTTTCCTGTTAAACTATTTTGGACCTAGTTACTGTGAAAGGCCAGCCAAAGCTACACACTTGTTTCATCAGGCAGAGGTCACAGCAGACTAGGGGTGAGTGGCAGCAGGAGTCGCAGCAAGAGGTCTGCACTCCTGGTATCAGCTAGCAGTCGTGTCTCGTCTAGCAACCCATCTGCCATCATCGACTGGTAAACTCGGTCATCCACTTCATCACAAGTAACATATGACACCCTCAGTCAACAGTCGGTGGGTTTCTCAGACACAACCCTCAGTTGGCATGGCTCGGAAGCAGTCTCTGTCGTCTCATTGCCTCTGTCCTATGCTGTTCCCTCCCTCACAGAAGTATCGTATGCTCTGGGTTCAGCTCCACTATTTAGTGAGGATGATCTACTAGAGGACAGTCAGCAGCTACTGCCCAGCGGAGAAGTGGAGGCAGTACAAGCCTGCACAATTTTGTGGAACAGAAGGTGGACGAGTCCTTGAGCCTGTCGGTGTGCACAGCAGCGCTGACGTGTGGAGCTGTAACTACGGTCAGGAATAGTGTTGCTCGCGAATATTGGCTATGCGAATTTTATTCGCGAATATCGCATATTCGCGAATATTCGCGAATATAGCACTATATATTCGTAATTACGAATATTTTTTATTTTATTTTATTTTTTTCACAGTACACATCACAGTGATCATCCCTCTCTGCTTCCAGCTTGTGTGGTGTAAAGAAGGCTCTAATACTACTGTGTGAGACTGGTGCGCGAATTTTCGCATATGCGAAAATATGCATATGCTAATTTTCGCATATGCGAATTTTCACTTATGTTAATTTTTGTATATGCTAATTTTCGCATATATTAGTTTTCGCATACGCAAATTTTCACGTATGCGAAAATAAAATGCGAATATTTCGAATATGCCGCTCAACACTAGTCAGGAACAATACATGTCCTTCACAGCACACTGGGTGATTGTGGTTCCTGCTCAGCCACAACAGCAACTTGGACAGGTCACGCCGCTTCCATCTCCATGCTCTCAGGCCGTTGGTCCTGTAACAGTGTGCGATTCTGCCTCCTCATCCTCCACCGTGTCCTCAGCTTCCACTGCATGGACAAGTCTCAGTGCCCCTCCAGCATACCATGTATGCAGGGCACGGCGGTGTCACACTGTTTTTCACATGGTTTACCTTGGCAAACAGAGTCACACAGGGGAGGAACTGCTAAAATTCATTAATCAAGAAATCGAATCATGGCTTACTCCATGAAAACTGGAAATGGGAACCATGGTGACAGACAACAGGAAGAACATCTTGTCTGCGCTGCAACAAGGAAGCCTGAGCCATGCTCCCTGCATAGCACACGTGTTCAATCTGGATGTCAAGTGGTTTCTGAAGTGTTTCCCCCATCTGCAAGACAGCCTTACAATGGGAAGGAAACTGTACATGCACTTCAGCCACTCGTACACCGCAAAGCACACCCTCCTTGAGCTGCAGCATCAGATCCCCCAAAATAGTCTGATTTGCAACGTTTCCACATGTTGGAATTCCACCCTCAATATGTTGGACCGACTATACGAACAGAGAAAAGCCATCACCAATTTCTTGATGATCCAAGCGGATCTGAGGACTCCCCTGTGTAACTTCAATGTCAACCACTGGCAGCTCATACGTGACACCTGCCGTTTGCTCAGGCCCTTTGAGGAAGCCACATTATCAGTCAGTCGCCAGGATTATGTGATGAACAACTTCATTCCACTGCTTCATTTCTTACAACACGTGTTGGAAACGATGGCTGGTCAGCGCACTGGAGACGTGGCACCTACATCTCACACCCACATGAGCCCTGTGGGGGCTGAACTGGAGAAGTAGGAGGAGGGGGAGGGGCACAGTGGAGCACAGTTTAGGTTTCACGAAATGGGCAGTTTGTATAGTCATCTGACAGAAGAGGAGGAGCAGGAGCTGCCAGAGGAGCTAGAGGGTTATGAGAAAGAAGAGACACACCCAGACACACCGTGGCAGTATACAGTGGAGATGGTGGCAGGGAGTCCCTTTGAGTCAGATTTCGTTACTCAGTGTTTCATGCACATTGAACTCAAGGCGGATAAGTTCCCTACGGAACGAGCAAAGGCGGCCTTCATCCTCAGTCTTTTAACTGGAAGGGCTATGGCCTGGGCAACTCCGCTTTGGGATCACAGTGATGCCCTCACAACCAATCTCCTGTCGACCAATCTCCTCTTCCCATAGACATGAATGGAGGGGGTGTGGTGAAACGTCACGAGGGGGGGCGTGATCATGACGTCAAGACTGCTGCAGGAACCCGGCATTTGTTTAGGACGTCGGGTGCTGCAGGAGATTGTGGGGGGGGGGGGGGGGGGGGGCAGCAGCAGGACTCCTGCGGTTGGATATTTTATCCCCTATCCTTTGGATAGGGAATAGGACGTCTTGCAGCGGAGTACCCCTTTAAACTGTGTGTCGGCACGGCAAAAAATCCTATTTATGCAAGCTAAAGCATGGTAAATGCAACGAACAATGGGAAAATTTAGACTGTTTTGCTCATTGATAAATGACCCCATAGTGTGGGTGAATTTTTTCGTTCCAAATTTAAAATGAAAAGTATTCTTATATTTGGGAAAAACTTGTATTATACATGAGACAACAATTCTAGTGCATCTTTTCTGCATTAGGATGTTATCACTTCCGAAAACACAAATACATCAATAATAATGCCAAACCATCAATAGGGTATGTCCCTACAGTATGTCGAAGACATAACTCACACTATGCTGAATTAACCACTTAGGCCTATTTCATCCATAATCACTCTGGGGGAGATTTATCAAAACCTGCCCAAAGAAAAGTTGCTGAGTAGCCCATAGCAACCAATCAGATCGCTTCTATTATTTTTGAAAATGCCTCTGAAAAATGTAAGAAGCTATCTGATTGGTTGCTATGTGTAACTCAGCTTCTAGACAGGTTTTGATAAATTTCCCCCTCTGTGTATTAGGGCCCTTACTTCATCCCAATGTGTGTTTCACCTAGATGGCTGAACATTACTGTTTAGGAACACACCTTACTGACAAGTCAATACTAATGCCTAATTTTCAGTTTATTCAGATGTTTTCAAAGGGATGTTCTAAGAATAGCTGCAAGCATTTTTTTAAACAGATAGAGTGGGGCAAATAAGTATTTAGTCAGCCACCAATTGTGCAAGTTCTCCCACTTAAAAAGATGAGAGAGCCCTGTAATTTTCATCATAGGTATACCTCAACTATGAGAGACATAATGAGAGAAAAAAAATCCATAAAATCATATTGTCAGATTTTTAAAGAATTTATTTGCAAATCATGGCGGAAAATAAGTATTTGGTCACCTATAAACAAGTAAGATTTCTGGATCTCACAGACCTGTAACCTCTTCTTTAAGAGCCTAGTCTTTCCTCCACTCGTTACCTGTATTAATGGCACCTGTTTGAACTTGTTATCATTATAAAAGTCACCTGTTCACAACCTCAAACAGTCACACTCCAAAACTCCACTATGGCCTAGACCAAAGAGCTGTTGAAGGACACCAGAAACAAAATTGTAGTTTTGTACCAGGCTGGGAAGACTGAATCTGCAATAGGCAAGTAGCTTGGTATGAAGACATCAACTGTGGGAGCAATTATTAGAAAATGGAAAACAAACAAGACCACTGATAATCTCCCTTGATCTGGGTTTCCACGCAAGATCTCACCCCGTGGTGTCAAAATGATCACAAGAACAGTGAGCAAAAATCCCAGAACCACACGGGGTGGGGGGGGGGTAACCTATTGACTGACCAGCAGAGAGCTGGGACCAGAGTAATAAACGCTATCATCAGTAACACACTACGCCGCCAGGGACTCAAGTCATGCCAGGCCAGACATGTCCCCCTGCTTAAGCCAGTACATGTTTGGGCCAGTCTGAAGTTTGCTAGAAAGCATTTGGATGATCCAGAAGAGTACTGGGAGAATGTCATATGGTCATATGAAACCAAAGTAGAATGAATGCTGAGTTGCATCTAAAGAACACCATACCTACAATGAAGCATGGGGGTGGAAACATCATGCTTTGAGGCTGTTTTTAGGCTAACGGACCAGGACGACTGATCTGTGTAAAGGAAAGAATGAATGGGAACATGCATCATGAGATTTTGAGTGAAAACCTCCTTCTGTCAGCAAGGACATTGAATATGAAACGTGGTTGGGTCTTTCAGCATGACAAGGATCCCAAACATACCACCTGGGAGATGAAGGAATGGCTTCGTAAGAAGCATTTCCATGTCCTAAAGTGGCCTAGCCAGTCTCCAGATCTCAACCCCATGAAAAACCTTTGGAGGGAGTTGAAAGTCAGTGTTGCCTATGACAGCCCCAAAACATCACTACTCTAGAGGAGATCTGCATGGAGGAATGGGACAAAATACTTACAGAAAATGTTTGACCTCTGTCATTGCCAACAAAGGGCATATATAAGGGCCCCCTGACGAAGCCCATACGCGAAACGTGCGTTGGGGTGTTGGTGCTTGGTGCTCCTGGCCTTTGGGTATATGACAGGTAGTCTTTTTTAGGTATTTCCTATTTATGTCTGTTGTATTGCATTGCTGCTTCCTATGTTACTTCAATGTATGTTAGATATTATATCTATTGTTACGATATTATAAACATGCAGCTACGCCAGCCTTATATTATGTATACTCTTGACTGAATACCTACATTACCCATACCAGGTCCACTGGCACCTGTTGTCTCCTGTGTAAGGTCATCCTCTGCCTTTTTCTAATTTTTTAAAACTGTTTTTTATTGTCTAATAAAGATTGTTATACTTTTTGAAATAATATTAGTATTGTGGGTCTCTTTGTTTTTGGCTATATAGAACTACAACTCCCAGCATGCATGGGTGGTCTAGGCATGATGAGAGTTGTAGTTTGGCAATGTGGTAGCCCTTGGGGGGTGTATGGTAGTAGTGGTATGGTATAGGTATAGAAGGGGTTAATGTTAACCCTAGAGTTCGTGACGCCAGGCTGAGGGCTGGTATGCTGAATCAATGTTCCGGCCTATCTTCGCCCTTCCCAGTAACGATAGGTGCATAAAATAACTGAAGGTCCACAAAGAGATTGAACTTGAATAACTTTTTACTGAAGTGCTTGCAATATCCACGGCACAGTAACAGTCTCATACAAACAGTCCTTAGGTTGCTTAGTGACTGGCAGTTGTAGTGGACCTTGAGCTAGATATACAGTCTCTGAATTTAGGGAGAGATTTGCAGATCTGTCCAGATTTAGGGAAATTATTAGGTCCGGTGATGCTGCAGAGTGTCTGGGAATTGATACACTCTATAATTAGATTGTTCAGCCGTCGCTGCAAGGCTCAGGCCTAACTCACTGCGTTAGTTGCTGCGCAGGTCTTGCTTGCTTGCTTGCCCATGAACAAGAAAGCTGTTGCTAGCTTAGCAACCCAGGAACAAGAGAGCGAGAAGATGGCCGCCGCTCCCTTATATTCGCAGGGGGCAGGGCGAATCTGATTGGTCCACACATCTGCTATTCACCATTACATGGTGTAATGGGATTGCTTACGTCACAGGGCCTCCAAAGGTCCTTAAGCTTAATACCATAGAGTTCACCTAGTCACATGACCCGCAGGTCCTGCAACGCTATGGAAACAAGTAATTAACCATTCATTTACATATGTTATTCTATTTACATTAACCTTTGAATAACTTAGTGATTTATACACTAGAATAGAGGCGACTAGGGGTAGACTGGATGACAGGGATCCCTACACCCTAGGGACTCTGGCTATGGGGACCCATACATAAATAGGTACTGTGTATGATGCGGTACCGGGACACCACAGCAACATCTGGAGGGCTACTGTTTGGGCACCACTGTAACAGTGGTCACCAAACTGTGACCCTCCAGATGTTGCAAAACTACAACTCCCAGCATGCCCAGACAGCCTTTGGCTGTCTGGGCATGCTGGGAGTTGCAATCCGGCCTTCCTAGTGGTTGCCACAGTAAAGATCACATTACTTTCACTTTCATTTCTCCTCCCCACCGTTGATTCCCTACCTGAGCCGTGATCTCCGCTGGATGTCTGCGATGATCGCCGGGCCCTACGCATCTTCTCCTCAGGTACAGGCCTCCATCTTCTCCCCCCCCGTTCTGCCCGACATCCAGGGGTGGGCAGAACGGGGAGTTTCCATGGCAACCCCCTGTCCTGCGCTGCCATTGGTCAGAACTCAGTTCTGATTAATGGCAGGGGATAGGAGGAGATCGCAGCACTGTGACCTAACTCCTATCCCTTAGGATGATCGGGGCTGTCACTGACAACTCCGATCATCCCTATTTTCCGGGTGATTGGGTCACCAGAAACCCGATCAGCCCGGAATTGGAGAAAATCGCATTTGTCTGAATTGACATGCAATTTTCTCCAATCGCCGACATGGGGGGTCTCAGGACCCCCCTCGGCAATGTGCCGGGATGCCTGCTGAATGATTTCAGCAGGCATCCTGATCCGGTCCCCAACCGGCTAGCGGCGGGGACCGGAATTCCCATGGGCATATCCATACGCCCTCAGTCCTTAAGGACTTTAAAACGGGGGCGTATGGATACGCCCGCCGTCCTTAACAGGTTAAGGGGCAGCTGCTGCACTGATGCTCCTGGGCTCTGCCCATCCATGATGATGCTGCAGTAACTGCCCCAATCAGCTAGATACTGCTGCACAGTCATAATGGGGGATATTTATCAAAACCTGTCTAGAGAAAAAGTTGCTGAGTTTCCCATAGCAACCAACCAGGTTGCTTCTTTCCTTTTTGAAAAGGTCTGTGAAAAATGAAAGAAGCGATCTGAAACCTAAATAGCCCATCAGGCCACCATAATGTAACTGGACATCATGGATTGTCTACTAGGCAATTTCTCTGGACATCCTACAACATATCATAACATTATTACTGGCGACCTATTTCAAGAAATGCATTATATTGTGTAGAATTCAGCCATTTGGGTGCTTGCCAGGTTATGTGTGATCTCTTGGAAAGGGGATTCAAAGAGTATCTTCTATGGCTGAGCAGATGTGCTGAAAGTACAAACCCCTTGGAAAGCTTTTTTTATTTCTTTGAAAACCTTGAGATGCACTGTGTAATTTAATTCATGATGTATTATCAAAAGGCCATGCAAAGAAAGATGCGATGTCAGGTTCCAGGAAGATGAGAAAGAGCTCTCAGGTCCTAATGATGCCTACTTGTCTTCATTCCTAGGCATTGCAAAAGGGAAGCTGTCAATTTCCTCCTATTGACTGTAATCCTTTCAGTACTGTAGTGTCCTTTTGTACCCCAGAGGTAAAACATGCACTTGAAAACAACATCTTTTCTTTTCCTTTCTTTTTTTTTTTTAATGAATACATCAATGAGACCCCAATAATTACATTTAGATAGTGACAGCGCAGATGGCTTTATTGCAGTGATAAGGTTTTTACTCGGTTGAAAGTGAACAATTTTATTTATGAAGCAAATTCTTTTTCCTCCAGGTCACCATCCTTATAAGCCTGGCACTGGCTTTTCTCGCTTGCATAGTGTTCCTCGTGGTCTACAAAGCCTTCACATATGATCACAGCTGCCCAGATGGATTCGTATACAAGGTATGCGTAAAAATAGTAAAAATGACAATGCCACATTGTGCTGATCTTTTTTTGAATTCATCTCATATAAATTGATATAATATATATGTATGGTGTGAGATTAGCTGCTTCTTACAACAACATAATTTGGCGACACTGTCAGGAGATGCCTATGCAGTGTTTGTCTATGTGTGGATATCCAGTGATTGTTATATAAATAAAGCTCTTTTGAGTGTTCTATTAGGGTACATTCACACTACATATTTTTTAAATGGAATTCCGCTGCAGAAAATCCGGTGCAGCAGCCTCCTATAGGATTTTACTGCACCATTGACAGACTTTCAGCAGCGGAAGTTCCAGACTCTCAGAATCCACTCGGAAATGCATTGCCATCTATGTAGATGGCACATTTCTAAGCAGTCCTAGCCTGCTGCCCAAGGTGACACTGAAGACATCGGTAGACATGAAAAGTTCTATAAAATTTCAATAAGAACAGTCAGTCTGAGTTTAAAGGGGTATTCCGGGCAAAAACATTTTATCCCCTATCCAAAGGATAGGGGATAAGATGTCTGATCGCGGAGGGCCCACCGCTGGGACCCCCCGCAATCTCCCTGCAGCACCCGCATTCTATGCAGGAGCTGTGTCTCCAGTTTTGGAAGCCTCCGGGTTTCCGGGACTGGGGACATGCCATCATGCCACACCCCCTCCATTTATGTCTATGGGAGGGGGCATGATGGCCGCCATGCCCCCTCCCATAGACCTGAATGGAGGGTGCATGGCATGATGTCACGCCCCCAGTCCCGGAAACCCGGAAGTTTCCAAAACTGGAGATGCAGCTCCTGCATCCTTTGGATAGGGGATAAAATGTTTTTGCCCCGAATACCCCTTTAATATTTATTTAAGTAAATATCCATAGGATAGACTGACTGCCATGGAATTGATGGTTAATAATCTTCATTCACTTCCTAATTCTTGTCTGAGCTTTTCCTGTTTTCCTCTTTAGTAGTGTAAGGGTATGTTCACACAGCGGTGTTCATGTGGAATTCTGCAGGAATATTACGCACGGACATTCCCCTGCAGTCCCATTGATTCTGATGAGATTCTGCTACACTGTTAACAGGGCGGAATTTCCACCGCAGATATTTCTGCCATGGAAATATCTGCGGTGGAAATTCCGCCATGTTAACATTGTAGCAGAATCTCATCAGAATCAATGGGACTGCAGGGGAATGTCCGTACGTAATGAGTGAGTGAACTTGAGTTCTGCTGTTTGGGGCTTAGGATCCAATTCTAAGGCCATGTTCACATGGCATAAAATGTGCAGAATGTCCACACGGAAAATATGTGCAAATATTCTGCACATTGGAATAATCCGGCGTGCGCAAGGACCGCTCGGAAATGCACCGTTTCATAGACGGTAATGCATCTCCAAGCAAAGTCCACAAAAAGAATAGACAAGTTTATTCTTTTTCTGGCATCCAAAAAAAGAATAAACTTGTCTATTCTTTTTGTGGACTTCGCTTGGAGATGCATTACCGTCTATGAAACGGTGCATTTCCGAGCGGTCCTTGCGCACGCCGTAATTATTCCAATGTGCAGAATATTTGCACATATTTTCCATGTGGACATTCTGCACATTTTATGCCATGTGAACATGGCCTTAGAATTGGTCCTAAGCACCAAACAGCAGAACTCAAGTTCACTCAGTACACTACTATGATATTAAATAGACTCCATTAGGCTGAAGTATTCAAGCATAGCTTGTTGGCCACTTCCAGCAGACTACTGTATAAAGCTATGTTCACATATAGTTTTTGGACTTTTTTTTAATGTTTCCATAAACATTTATAAAATTGCTAACAGTTAATGTGTAGTTAAATTTTATGTGCATAATTTTAATAGCTGTAAAATTAAGACCATAGGGCTTGTTTTCTTGGTCTCATTGTGGTCTTTAAAAAATAGTTTAAAAAAAGGGAAAAAAAAGGCTGGTTTTGCTGGAACCCCTCCCTAGGGGAGTTAAATTGAGAAAATGAGCAAAGAACCAAAAACAAATAAATAAATAACCAAATCAGTTTAAATGCAAGGAAATAGGACATAACATGTGTTAAGTCACACATGTTAAGTCCTATTTTCTTGCATTTAAACTGTTTTTTTTTTTTTTTTTTTTGTTCTTTTTATTGGTAGTAAAATTAGTAGTTTTTTGAGCTTTAAAATGTTGGGAACAAAGCCTTAATGTCTCAATGTCCCAGGAACATAGGATAGGTGGCAAATGTAGAGTTTGAGGATTTGATTCAGCATTTTCATGTAAAAACATTTTATATACTGCTAGGAATGATAGAATAAACCTATGAGTCTTGTTTCCCTGACACAAGTGTATATACAGAGAGAGCTGTAAAACACTGTGTGGGTGGGAGAAAGATGAACTCACAGGAAGGCCATATTTACAGCTCCTGCACTGAGAATGAATACACCACATTTTCACAAGCGTTGGATTATTTTTTTGTCATATAGAACTGTCACAAATTTTGATCCAGGTTCACTGTGGATCTCACACCTATACACATAACGTGGTGAAATCTATCACAAATCCGCAACGTAATGAGCGGCTGGGGGTGCAAATATGCAAGTAAAATTTTCAGAAGTTCTGATCCAGGTGAATTGAAAGTGAAAACCATGATATGCAACGGTTTTCAGTCTGGACAAAAAACAAATACGGGGCAAAAATGAGCCAACCAGAGTCACTATTTGACTCCTGTCGGCCCATTCAAAAGAATGAGATAAGGTCCGGCTGGGGTACAGGAGTGCCCGGTTTTATATCTCCCAGCCGGTGACCGTAACAAAAAAACGTGGTGTGAATGCACCCTGGTCAGAATCCTGACAGTAATCCAATAGAAATGTTTTGAAAGGACCTGAAGAGAGCACTTTATGAGAGGAACCACCAAAATTACAGAGATTAACTGAGACAGTAGAAAAAAGGATGAGACGGCACTACTGAAAGTCCTTTCATGCAAAATAAATTGGGAGCATCCCGTGCAGGGAGAGATGACATCCGGGGGACAGGGGTGCAAGATGTTTTAAGAAAGGAAGACATCTGTGTAGAAATCCAGTAGAGAAACTTCACATCTGTTAAAAAACTGTACTTTATTCCATCATCTTCAATAAAAAGAAAGCTGGCCTGGTGGGATCCATTCCTGATCCCACCAGGCCGGCTTTCTTTTTATTGAAGATGATGAAATAAAGTACAGTTTTTTAACAGGTGAGTGCAGATGTGAAGTTTCTCTACTGGATTTCATAACAGAGATTAAGCTGCTTTGGGTTAATTCCTCCAAGCCGATATGCAGAACTAATCAATTATTACAGTGTACATTTAGATGCACAAGGGGGGGCATATTAGATACTTAAAGCAAAGGTTTACATACTTTTACCACTCATTACTAAATCAATAACTAAATGACCTAGTCAAATATTTTGACTCCTCTGTTTGAGTTTTATTCAAATTATTCAGAAATATAGAAAATTCTGAAGGGTTCACAAAAAAAAAAAAAAAGTTTATAGTTTAAAGTTTTTTTTACAGCCATCTATAGGAAAAAATCACTCAGACCTGTAAGCCCCTGTAATATATAAGGAATTATTGTAAAATGTAAAACATATTTAGATTTTGAAAATGTCAATCCTAATGTGTAAAATAACCACTTATTGTACAATGACATATATATCCATAATGGGAGCATTAAGATTGTATAGAACAGGCTCTGGATCTATGGCTGCTCCATACCCACCAGCTGCCAGCTGCTACCAGCCACCTATAGCTGCAGTTAGTGATTGGTATTGGAGATAGGTCAGCATCTGCTGGTCATTTAACCAGTTAGATGCTGCTGTCAGAGGTGACCACAACATCTAAGTGATTAAAAGCCGCATCCGATCAACCCCCCTGCAACAAAATCACTTGAAAACAATGAGTTGTCATGGCAGCCAGGAGCATTCTTTAAAAGGAGAAACGCATTTTGAAAGCATTCAAGTCAAGTGTAGTCAATAGTCTTAGGCAGACTGGAAAAAGAAAAAATACATTTTTCAAAATCCATTTAAAAAAAATTATAATTAGTATGAGTGCAGAAATATTCAAACTATTAATCTATATTATTATAAATCCTGCACAGTGAATGCTGTAAATAAAAAAAATAAATGCCAGAACTGAAATTTTTGATCACTTTGCTTACAAGTATATATGGGATAGAAAGTTATCCAAAAGTCCCATATACCCCAAAATGTTATCAATAAAATCTACAGCTCCGTTGACAGGAAAATAAAAAATATATAAAAATAGAAAGAATAACAGTGGTAATATGGCAAGGCAAAGCAGTGAAACATAACACAAACTGTATAAAATATAGGTATCCCTGTAATCAAACTGGCCTACAAAAGAAAGATATCTTGTGTGTGTGTATATATATATATATATATATATATATATATATATATATATATATATATATATCTTGTCAGTTTTAACATGCAAAACTAAAAAATATTTTTATTAAGTTTTATCCCACAAATATTTATTTTGACTTTGCAATGGCATCTTTCATTTTACCACAAAATGTAATGCAAAGTACAATGGGTCCCCAGAAACTTCTTTGATGACAAAATAAGAGTTATAGTGAGGAAGACAAAATAAAAATGCAAAAACAAAAAGTATGTACGTCCGTAAAGGGCTAATGTTAAAGGGGTACTCTGCTGCTCAGCGTTTGGAACAAGCTGTTCCAAACGCTGAAGCCGGCGCCGGGAGCTTGTGACGTCATAACCCAGCCCCTTCATGACGTCACGCTCCACCCCCTCAATGCAAGTCTATGGGAGGGGGCAGGGTGTGATGTAATGAAGGGGTGAGGCTATGACATCATGAGCTCCCTTTGTTCCAAACGCTGAGCAGCGGAGTACTCCTTTAAACATTTTTTAGGGACAATTGATCGATGGCTTATACTCAGCATAGACCATTAATAGCTCATTGGTGGGATGCCGATACCTGGCACCCCCATGATCAGCTGTTCTGAAGGGCTGTGAATGGGGCCAAAAGCAGATGACTCCATTCACTGTGTAGTGACTGTGCTTGGTTACTGCAGCTCAGTTGCTATTGAAGTTAATGGGAGCTAAGCTGCAGTAACCAAGCACAGTTACTATACAGTGTACAGAGCATAGGCTTCTGGCTTTATAAACTGTTACATCCACTGTTTTTATCCAGGAGCCATGGCTCACCCAAATAGCTGTTGAGCTGGGGTACCGGATGCTGCCAACTTCACAATCTACTATTGATGGCTTATACTGTGGATAGGCCATCAATCAGTTGTTCCTAAAAACAACTTTAAAGAGAACCTGTCATCAGATGTAACCACATATAACATGTGGCAATGCCTTATATATGGTAAAATCATCTTCCTCACCATCACCGGGAAACATTCCTGCCCACAGGAATGGTAGGGATATATAGTGTAAAAGTGCCCCCTGCAGGCCCCTGGGCGGGGAGCTATACTCACCTAGTCCCGTCTGCTGCGACTGTAATAATGCTCCCTCAGCATGATTGACAGCTTGCATCACCACTCTACTCCCTAAGCAGATGGAGCAGAGCAGTGATGTGGGCCATGCCCGGGCTGTCAATCATGCTGTGGGGGCATGATTACAGCACAGCAGATGGGACTAGGCAAGTATACCTCCCCGCCCAGGGGACTAGTTATGGTGCCAACGGAGGAGAAATCATATTCTCACAATCCTTGCAGGCAGGAACATCTCCCAAGCATGGGGAGGAATAAGATATTGGCACATGTTATATATGGTAAAATCCAATGACAGGTTCTCTTTAAATGGTACTCCGCTTCACAATAACATATCCTCTGTCCAAAGGATAGGGGATTGGTGTCCGATTGCAGGGAGTCCGACCTTTGGGATCTCCTAAAAGAGGCCTGGCTCTTGCCTCTTTTCACCAGTGCACTGCAGCCCCCACCTACAGAGATGTACTGGTGCTGAACAGAATTGATGGCCCATAATATTCAGTGGCTGAGAACCAGAGCCCTAAGAACCGAGTGATTAAATACTGAAATGTTACAATTCTACAGACATTCCTGTATAACCTACACATTAAAGGGGTACTCTGGTGAAAACCTTTTTTCTTTTAAATCAACTGGCGACAGAAAGTTAAACATATTTGTAAACTACTTCTATTAAAAAATCTTAATCCTTCCAGTACTTATTAGCTGCTGAATGCTACAGAAGAAATTCCTTTCTTTTTGGAACACTGATGACATCACGAACACAGTGCTCTCTGCTGACATCTCAGTCCATTTTAGCAACCATGCATAGCAAATATATGCTAAGGGCAGCATGGTGGCTCAGTGGTTAGCACTGCTGCCTTGCAGAGCTGGGGACTTGGGTTCAAATCCCACTAAGGACAACAATAAATAAAGCATTATTATTATTATAATAACGTCAGCAGAGAGAACTGTGCTCGTGATGTCATCAGAGAGCATTCCGAAAAGAAAAGAATTTCCTCTGTAGTATTCAGCAGCTAATAAGTACAGGAAGGATTAAGATTTTTTAATAGAAGTAATTTACAAATATGTTTAACTTTCTGCCACCAGTTAATTTAAAAGAAAAAAGGTTTTCACCAGAGTACCCCTTTAACCCACTGGCATAGAAATTACTATTTAAGCCAGCTATTCATGGTACTATAAATATATATTTCTCCTGTTTATTTGCAGCATAAGAGATGCATACCCTCCTCACTGGATGCATACTACTCTGCACAGGATTCCAACTCACGAGGAAGATTTTACACTGTCATCAGCCACTACAGCATGGCTAAGCAGACCAGCTCGAGATCTGTCTCTCCATGGCTTTCTTCGGGATCCATTAATCACGATACCAAGGCTAGTAAAACTGAAGGACACTAGAAGATCAAGTAGACAAGGGACATCAGCGTTCCCAGAGCCCTGGGCGATGGCTTAGAAGAGGTGCCGCATTAAAGATGCAAAGCTAAAAACTTGCAGGAGTCTTTAATGAACAACAAGATGTTTCTTTTTTGTGCATTGTTATTGTTAATTTGTAACCAAGTCACAACTTTGTACAAAGGCATGTTCAATGTTTCTTGTCAATCTGCAATGTAAAAATAGGGGGAAAAAGTGCAAAGAGAGTTTTTGTTTTCCAAACATTGCCAAATCAATAATCCGTTGATAGAAAATGCAGACATATGCAACTGAATGGCTTGCTTATTGCTCATTTATAATAGTCCTTGTTTTGTGTGAGCTGGCACAGTGTTACTGTGTATGGGGAAAGCTAGACCCATTATAGTTCGGACAGGAGTAAAATGAGTTACCGTCACCAGTGGTGTCGAAATACAATGTGTCTGAGACAGTAATAGATAAAAAAAAGCTGCTATGTAATGGAAGGAACCAGATACAGGCTATTAGAAATATACAGAAGCACTAATTGAGTACATTGTTATAGGATGACATCTACTGTTGATTCCCGCTACCACTTTGGTATTGGGTAATTTAAAAAATAAAAAAAATAAATATAATACATAAATATAATATGCACAGCTGAAGGCAAACCTAAATGGACATATCTATCAATTGATTCAATTATCAATAGGATAATTATTCACTTTAATGGGCCTTTTTAACAGTACACTTGTTGCCAAAGGAATACCGTATGTCACGCTTTATTGGAAAAGCATTTCCTAGAGTAATATATGTGGGGTTCCTCTAGCGTTTAGCGAAGCTATATATATAAAAAAGGATAATGATGCATATAAATCAGTGAATGGGAAAATATATTATAGAGCTAACTGAGTAATCAGAACACAAGGTGGGAGATTTGCCAACACTAAGGCTGCATTCAGACAAGTGTATTGTGTTCGTGTTTAAGGGATGAACCAGCACCATAGGGCTGGATACAATACGCCCACCTGGAAGGAAGTGCAGAAATGCAAGCAGAAAGTAGTGCAAAAGCTAATAATAACCAATTGGGTTGCTGAATTCCTTTGGCAGAGAACCTTTAAGGCAGTGTTACCCAACCAGGGTTCCAACAGCTGGTGGCACCCAGGTTGAGAAACATTGCTCTAGGGAATAAGAGCCAGGATCTACTCAGATATTTTGAGCCACTGCTTTCTCTGTTTTTGCACCAGATTTGCAGAATTTCCTCCTATGAGAATTTCTGATTCTGTTTTACGACACATTGCTGAGTATGAGGATATTATAATGATATAGCTTGAAGTTGTCCTTACGTTATTCCGCTCTTACATCATAGTACAATGTACATAAACCATGGTGTAGGCCTGGCTCGGTGGGGAAGCTTTCCCATGTCATTCCCTACAAGCATTTTTGCGTAGAATAGAAATGACAGTGATTTTTGCAGGGGGTCTATCCAGGCAACGCTATTGTTTTTGTTCTTGCTAAACCTGCTTAAGCTTACGGTATTCTATTAAAAGTCACTTTAATGGTTACAACTGACTGTGACGTAGACCAGAGTTAACATCAACCTGCCTTGATAGACTTTGTACATTGCGTTTTCATAAGCCATAATTGTATTTTTGTAAATGGATTGCAGCCTCACCCCCACACTCAGATTTAACACAGTCAAACATGTTATCACCAATAGGTTAGCACTACATGCATTCCATTTCTAGAAATTTACTACATTGCATACATTGTTGTTTGTTAACCTGGATTCCTGCTCTTTTTAAGGGTCTAGTTCAGAGATATTTCATATATCTCTCGGATTCAAATCATTTCTTTTGTAGCGTGAACTGTGTAGAGCTTTTCAGAACTGTGATATGCTGCCATATGTACCCCATAAACCTGAGCTGAAGGTGTAGTATGTGCTGTACCCATACTATAGTGCCAAATTCTCTAAAGGTATTCTCAACACTACTTTTTCTCACCTGTATATCCATGATCACTATGTATTATATCATCTGCCCTCTCGATAGTTTCTAATTTTGTGGTGTGTTTCTTGTTAGTAGCTAGCAGAGACTGGAGTATTTTGATGTAATCCTTGCACTCTTTTCTGACAGGAAAATAAAGCTGGATGTGTCTGAATTGTGACTAACGTTTCATACTTTATAAATAACAGTAAATTTAAAATAATGCCAAGAATCCACCTAAAGGTAACCGAATAGAGATTAATTCCATTCTTACATATATTTTGACATTGGCTTTTCCATCTTGATAGTTAGCAATATTATCATTTACTGTTAGTTAGGGCTGCAAAAATGTATCGAAATTATTGACTAAAATCAATGGTGTGGCCTTAGTCGTTAGGGGGTGGGCATAGTAACATAGTATTTCTAAAAATGTTTACTATTTTCCCTGCCTCAATCTGCCCCATTTTGCCCTCTGTCTCCCTTTACCCCCCATGCCTCACTATACCCTCCACTGCCTGTTTGAAGATGCTGCAGGCTTGCAACATCTGCAGCCGATCTCCAGCAATGAGTCCACGGCCTGGAGTGCAGTCCAGAAGTCGGAGCCCACTCCTTGTCCATGGCACCTCAAGTGACAAGAAGCCTATGGTTCTGACATCATGGGAGCTCCCCTGTCCTGCCAGAAGCTCAGTTCTCCATCCTCCAGGGAGTGACAGATCTTCCTAAGGACTGTGAACTGCTCCTTCTTCCCTGCAGCGAGGCTCAAAGGTTAATCCTTCAGGTGCTGTCCCCTCTCTTTTCTCTCCTGTTAATCCTTCAGCTGTCCCTTTGCTCTTACCCCCTGTTATCCTTTCAGGTAATTTCCCTTTGCTCTTACCCACTGTTAACCCTTCTGGTGCTGTTCCCTCTCTTTTCTGCCTTTAACTCCTCACAATGCGTTCCCCACTTCCTCCCGTCCTCCCGTTAACCTTTCCTTGGTCCCCTAATCCCGTTTTTGTTTCTTTATCCGATTAATCGTACCAATAATCGACTAATTGAGTTTACAATTTATTCTTAGTTGCAGCTCTACTATTATTATTATTATAATTTTTTTAAATGAAAATTCTTATTATGGGACAATTTTCTTATTAGTTATAGTTCACATATTTGATAACAAAGACTGACATACAGCAGTGCAATCTCCTTTGACTTGTATACAGAAAATAAAGCTCCATAATAGAAAAATTGCTGTAACTAGATGCTAGCAAAGCTAATATTCATATCAATTTACAAAATTTCTTTATTAACTTAAAGCGCTTATACTAAGATTTAATCTGGGATCTCACACAGAATCATGCACATAGCAGGAAGCCAGTGCCGCAGGAAAAGTGCAGCCTTAATTTTACACTCTCCCCTGTCCCTACCTACTTGGAGTATTCCTTCTAGGTGTGAGCCCCTAATTGAGCGATGGTCCCTTCCTAAGTGCAGTGAAAAAGGTAGGATAGTTATCTGATTCAGAACCAAATAGGCATGTCTTAAATATATTAAATAAATTAAAACCTGAACTGTAGTCAGTAACAAGAGAGAAGGTCAGAGCCAGGAGGGAACGTCAGCGACAAAGTCAGTAACAATACAACAATCAGATGCCAGAACAAGGGCCAGAACGAGGAGGGAACTTCAGGACCAGAATGAATCAGAACCAGAAGCAGTATACCAGAAAATAAGCTTTTCTATTTTATGGTTAATGTTTATGGAATGGGCTTCACTACATTCTGGCGAAATAAAACTAGAATAAAGACTCATGAAAAATGCTGACATGAAAGCCAAAGGACACCACACTTGTCATCATCACATAGTACGACAAGGAGATAGCATTATTGTAAGGCAAAGACAGAAGTAGAAGGTCAACCAAAAGTGGAGCACAACAAGGAAATAGACAAGGGTGACAGAACTACAATTAGGCTGTTAGAGGGACTCGATGTCAATAAGAAATTCTAGTCAATAAATGCAACAAAATATGGATTAGGATGCAGTGAAATTCTTAGATTATAAGTTTTCATATATTCATTGCATTAAATAACCAAATAAAGGATGGGCACCAACTGATTCAGTGTCGGTACGAATAGGTTGCTAAACATATATGCTAAAAAGTGGAAACTAGCGCTGGTGTTCTACTCTTGGATCTGATTCACGATCACGATCCAAATGCAAAGAAGGACATCACTCTAAATTTTTACTAGAAAATGGATCCAATTATTCACCCACATTTTGCCATTTTGGCTCCAGACCAGTGTCTTTTTCCTTCACATATGTGGATAATACATTCTTTTTCTATTGAAAATTATGAATGTATTCTCTCATTTCATATGTATTGTGTATATATTCAGAGTTATATACAGAGATGTAAAGGCTCATCCACATATGTCCGGCATCAGTCATCTTCGCTAAAAAGCACCAGAGGGAAACTGATGCTAGAACTCATCCCATTCATTTGAATAGGACAATTCCCATTTATCCGGCGTCTCAAGTTGGACGCTGGATTGTTAGAAATGCCGGACTGGATGAATGCATCTTGCTGCGTTCCCCTATCCGGCATTCAGAAATAATTGACGCTGGATGCTAAACAACTGATGACAATTGATGCATGTTGTCATCAGTTGTAGCACCAGTTGCGTTGAGTTTTAGGCTGAGTTCATGCCAGACATATGTGAACCCAGCCTAAGTTCATATACCGGAGGCCTAAAGCAAGATTTATACCAGGGCCCCTAACAATCACATGCCGTTTAAAATACTGATTCAATATTTTTGTTAACCTCTTCAGGACCCATGACGTATGCATACGTCATCACACCCTGGGTCTTAAGGACCCATGACGTATGCATACGTTATGGCGTTTTCCAGTCTCTGCCGCTCGCCGGGCAGAGATCGGAACCGGATGCCTGCTGAAATCCTTCAGCAGGCATCCAGGGCAAACGCCGAGGGGGGCCATGTAGGGAAATCGCCCTTGCGATCTGCGGCGATACCGGGCTGATCGGGTCTCTGGGACCCGACCACCCGGTAATTTCGCATGATCCCGGCTGTCACAGACAGCCAGGACCATGCTAACGAATAGGAGCGAGGTGGCAAGCCTGCCCCCTCCTCCTATTCCCTGCGATCTGTCGGTTAGTTAACCGACCAATCGCAGGGGGGAGGGCGGTTACTTCCTCCCGTCCTGCCCTGCCCCTGAAAGTCCGGAGAGGACGGGAGGAAGACCGGAGGACGCGGCGGGGGACGGGGGAGTGCTGGGGACCGGCCCCGGTACTTACCTCGTCCCTGAAGACCCGGATCCAGACGATGAAGATGGCGGCGGCGGTGACAGGTGAGTAGATCTTCAGCCGCGGTCGGGCCCTTTACAGCAATGCACGTCGCCGTAAAGCATTGCTGTAATAGGACCCTGTAAACTACAACTCCCAGCATGCCCAGACAGCCCTTGGCGTCTGGGCATGCTGGGAATTGCAGTTTTGCAACATCTGGAGGTCCACAGTTTGGAGACCACTGTGCCCTTCCAGATGTTGCAAAACTACACATCCTCAGCATGCCCTTACTGGCCCTTCAGATGTTGCAAAACTACAACTCCCAGCATGCCTGGACAGTTTTGGCATACTGGGAGTTGTAGTTTTGCAACATCTGGAAGGGCACAGATTGGGAACCACTGTATTAGTGGTCTGCAAACTGTAGTCCTCCAGATGTTGCAAAACTACAACTCCAAGCATGCTGGGAGTTGTAGTTCGGCAACATCTGGCTCTAAAGATGTTGCCGAACTACTACTCCCAGCATGCCTGAGAATGTTTGGGAGTTGTGGTTTTGCAACAGCTGGAGGCACACTGGTTGGGAAACATTGTTTCCTAACTCAGTGTTTCCCAACCTGTGTGCCTCCAGCTGTTGCAAAACCACAACTCCCAAACATTCTCAGGCATGCTGGGAGTAGTAGTTTTGCAACAGCTGGAGGTCCCCCCCCCTGTGAATGTACATGGGCAGGGGGCTTACAGTGAGTATCGGGCTGCAAGTTTGAGATGCAGCAAATTTTGCGCAGCAGCTCAAACTCGCTGTAACCCCCCGCCCATGTGACTGTACCCTAAAAACACTACACTACACTACACTACCACAAAATAAAATAAAAAGTAAAAAAACACTACATATACACATACCCCTACACAGCCCCCCTCCCTCCCCAATAAAAATGAAAAACGCCTGGTACGCCACTCTTTCCAAAATGGAGCCTCCAGCTGTTGCAAAACAACAACTCCCAGTATTGCCAGACAGCCGTTGACTGTCCAGGCATGCTGGGAGTTTTGCAACAGCTGGAGGCACCCTGTTTGGGAATCACAGGCGTAGAATACCCCTATGTCCACCCCTATGCAAATCCCTAATTCAGGCCTCAAATGCGCATGGCGCTCTCACTTCAGAGCCCTGTCGTATTTCAAGGCAACAGTTTAGGGCCACATATGGGGTATCACCGTACTCGGGAGAAATTGACTAACAAATCTTGGGGGTCTTTTTCTCCTTTCACCCCTTATGAAAAGGTGAAGATGGGGTCTACACCAGCATGTTAGTGTAAAAAAATAAACTTTTTACACTAACATGCTGGTGTTGCCCTATACTTTTCATTTTGACAAGAGGTAAAGGGGGAAAAAGCCCCACAAAATTTGTAACGCAATTTCTCCCGAGTACGGAGATACCCCATATGTAGGCGTAAAGTGTTCTGGGGGCGCACAACAAGGCCCAGAAGGGAGAGTGCGCCATGTACATTTGAGGTGATTTGCACAGGGGTGGCTGATTGTTAAAGCGGTTTTGACAAACGCAAAAAAAAAAAAAAACCCACATGTGACCCCATTTCGGAAACTACACCCCTCACGGAATGTAATGAGGGGTGCAGTGAGAATTTACACCCCACAGGTGTCTGATAGATCTTTGGAAGAGTTGGCTGTGAAATTAACAATGTTGTACAGCCCACTGTTCCAAAGATATGACAGACACCAGTGGGGGGTAAATGCTCATTTTATGCCTTGTTACGTTCCTCAAGGGGTCTAGTTTCCAAAATGGTATGCCATGTGGGGGTTATTTTGCTGTCCTGGCACCATATGGGCTTCCTAAATGCGACATGCCCCCGAGCAAAATTTGCTCTCAAAAAGCCAAATATGACTCCTTCTCTTCTGAGCATTGTAGTTCGCCCGTAGTGCACTTCAGGTGAACTTATGGGGTACCTCCATACTCAGAAGAGATGTGGTTACAAATTTTGGGGGGTATTTTCTGCTATTAACCCTTGCAAAAATGTGAAATTTCGGGGGAAACACACATTTTAGTGATTTTTTTTTTTTTTTACGTATACAAAAGTCGTGAAACCCCTGTGGGGTATTAAGGCTCACTTTATTTCTTGTTACGTTCCACAAGGGGTCTAGTTTCCAAAATGGTATGCCATGTATTTTTTTTTTTGCTGTCCTGGCACCATAGGGGCTTCCTAAATGCGACATGCCCCTGAGCAAAATTTGCTCTCAAAAAGCCAAATATGACTCCTTCTCTTCTGAGCATTGTAGTTCACCCATAGTACACCTCAGGTCAACTTATGGGGTACCTTCATACTCAGAAGAGATGGGGTTACAATGTTTGGGGGGTATTTTCTGCTATTAACCCTTGCAAAAATGTGAAATTTGGGGGGAAACACACATTTTAGTGACATTTTATTTTTATTTTTTTACATATGCAAAAGTCGTGAAACCCCTGTGGGGTATTAAGGCTCACTTTATTCCTTGTTACGTACCTCAAGGGGTCTAGTTTCCAAAATGGTATGCCATGTGGGGGATTTTTGCTGTTCTGGCACCATAGGGGCTTCCTAAATGCAACATGCCTCCCAAAAACCATTTAAAAAAAACGTACTCTCCAAAATCCCCTTGTCGCTCCTTCGCTTCTGAGCCCTCTACTGCGCCCGCCGAACACTTTACATAGACATATGAGGTATGTGCTTACTCAAGAGAAATTGGGCTACAAATATAAGTATACATTTTCTCCTTTTTCCCCTTTTAAAAATTCAAAAATTGGGTCTACAAGAACATGCGAGTGTAAAAAATGGAGATTGTGAATTTTCTCCTTCACTTTGCTGTTATTCCTGTGAAACACCTAAAGGGTTAAAACGCGGACTGAATGTCATTTTGAATACTTTGGGGGGTGCAGTTTTTATAATGGGGTCATTTGTGGGGTATTTCTAATATGAAGACCCTTCAAATCCACTTCAAACCTGAACTGGTCCATGAAAAATTGTGAGTTTGGAAATGTTGTGAAAAATTGGAAAATTGCTGCTGAACTTTGAAGCCCTCTGGTGACTTCCAAAAGTAAAAACACGTAAATTTTATGATGCAAACATAAAATAGACATATTGTATATGTGAATAAAAAAAAATTATTTGGAATATCCATTTTCCTTACAAGCAGAGAGCTTCAAAGTAAAAAAAATGCAAATTTTCAAATTTTTCATAAAATTTTGGGATTTTTCACCAAGAAAGGATGCAAGATACCACAAAATTTTACCACTATGTTAAAGTAGAATATGTCACGAAAAAACAATCTCGGAATCAGAATGATAACTAAAAGCATTCCAGAGTTATTAATGTTTAAAGTGACAGTGGTCAGAATTGCAAAAAATGGCCGGGTCCTGAGGTGTAAAATGGCTGGGTCCTTAAGGGGTTAAAGATGCTGTTTGGAATACCTGCGCATGGTAAGGATGATATTTTCATAGGCACTACAACTTGCATAAAACACAGTGATGTTATCTGTCCTAATTAAACTGTACATGCCAAAGGGGACAGCAGGGTTTGTGTCTGTGACACTGCACTTACTAATACTGAAAAAGAAGTGAAAACGTGCAGTTTCAATATGTCTCCTTAAATTGTTGCCATTTCAGACAAGTGTGACATAATAGGTTGCCATACATAAAAATAAAACCTTTAACTCCTTAAAGGGGTACTCCGGTGAAAACCTTTTTTCTTTTAAATCAACTGGTGGCAGAAAGTTAAACATATTTGTAAATAACTTCTATTAAAAAAATCTTAATCCTTACAGTACTTATTAGCTGCTGAATGTTACAGAGGAAAATCCTTTCTTTTTGGAACACTGATGACATCACGGGCACAGTGCTCTCTGCTGACTTCTCTGACCATTTTAGCAACCATGCATAGTAGATGTATGCTAAGGGCAGCATGGTGGCTCAGTGGTTAGCACTGCTGCCTTGCAGTGCTGGGGACTTGGGTTCAAATCCCACTGAGGACAACAATAAATAAAGCATTATTATTATTATAATAACGTCAGCAGAGAGAACTGTGCTCATGATGTCATCAGTCAGCATTCCAAAAAGAAAAGAATTTCCTCTGTAGTATTTAGCAGATAATAAGTACAGGAAGGATTAAGATTTTTTTAATAGAAGTAATTTACAAATATGTTTAACTTTCTTCCACCAGTTGATTTAAAAGAAAAAAGGTTTTCATCGGAGTACCCCTTTAACCCCTTAAGAACCAAGGACGTACTGGTACGTCCTTGGTCCTGCTCCCCTGATATAACGCAGGGTTACACGGTAACCCCGCATCATATCACGGCGGGCCTGGCGTCATATTGATGCCGGGACCTGCCGCTAATAGCGCGCAGCGCCGATCACGGCGCCGCGCGCCATTAACCCTTTAGCCGCGCGGCTCAGCTCTGAACGCGCGGCTAAAGGGTTAATGGCGCGCGGCGCCGTGATCGGCGCTGCGCGCTATTAGCGGCAGGTCCCGGCATCACTATGACGCCAGGCCCGCCGTGATATGATGCGGGGTTACCGTGTAACCCTGCGTTATATCAGGGGAGCAGGACCAAGGACGTACCAGTACGTCCTTGGTTCTTAAGGGGTTAAAGGGGTACTCCGATGAAAACCTTTTTTCTTTTAAATCAACTGGTGGAAGAAAGTTAAACATATTTGTAAATTACTTCTATTAAAAAAAAGTGAAAGCTGCCGGTTAACTCAGTGGGCTGTTAGGGATAGCCGCGGCGAAATCCCGGCATCCCAAACAGCTTACAGGACAGCGGGAGGGCCCCTACCTGCCTCCTCGCTGTCCGATCGCCGAATGACTGCTCAGTGCCTGAGATCCAGGCATGAGCAGTCATGTGGCAGAATCATCGATCACTGGTTTCCTATGAGAAACCAGTGATCAATGATGAAGATCAGTGTGTGCAGTGTTATAGGTCCCTATGGGACCTATAACACTGCAAAAAAAAAGTGGGAAAAAAAAGTGAATAAAGATCATTTAACTCCTCCCCTATTAAAAGTTTGAATCACCCCCCTTTTCCCATTAAAAAAAAACACAGTGTAAATAAAAATATATGGTATCACCGCGTGCGGAAATGTCCGAATTATAAAAATATATAATTAATTAAACCGCTCGGTCAATGGCGTGCGCGCAAAAAAATTCCAAAGTCCAAAATAGTGCATTTTTGGTCACTTTTTATATAATTTAAAAATGAATAAAAAGCGATCAATAAGTCCTTTCAATGCAAAAATGGTACCGTTAAAAACTTCAGATCACAGCGCAAAAAATGAGCCCTCATACCGCCCCATACACGGAAAAATAAAAAGTTATAGGGGTCAGAAGATGACAATTTTAAACGTATTAATTTTCCTGCATGTAGTTAGGATTTTTTCCAGAAGTACGACAAAATCAAACCTATATAAGTAGGGTATCATTTTAATCGTATGGACCTACAGAATAAAGATAAGGTGTCATTTTTAACGAAAAATGTACTACATAGAAACGGAAGCCCCCAAAAGTTACAAAACTGTTTTTTTTTTCAATTTTGTCGCACAATGATTTTTTTTTTCCGTTTCACCGTAGATTTTTGGGCAAAATGACTGAAGTCATTACAAAGTAGAATTGGTGGCGCAAAGAATAAGCAATCATATGGATTTTTTGGTGCAAAATTAAAAGAGTTAGGATTTTTTAAAGGCAAGGAGCAAAAAACGAAAATGCAAAAACGGAAAAAACCCGGTCCTTAAGGGGTTAAGGACTTAGGACGTATGAGTACGTCCTAAGTCTGGTCCCTGTCTATAACGCGGGGTCCCGGCGTCACAGCGGGATGGTCATGGCGCCTATTCACAGCCGGGACCTGTGGCTAATAGCGCGCGGCCGCGATCGTTCGGCCACGCGCTATTAACCCTTCCGATGCGGCGCTCAAAGCTGATCGCCGTATTGAAAGTGAAAGTAAATGCTTCCCGGCTGCTCAGTCGGGCTGATCGGGGTCAGCTACCCAGAGAGGAGAAAGTCCCTACCTTCTTTCGTCGGCGTCCCGGCTCTGATTGATTGCTCCATGCCTGAATTACAGGCTGGAGCAATCAACCGCCGATTACACAGCTTGTTGCCATGCAACGACAAGGCAACAATCTGTGTATGCAATCAGCCATTGCAAGCTCATAGGTCCCTATAGGAGCTATGAGCTCGCAAAAAAAAAGTGTCAAAAAAAAGTTAACCCTTTCAGGTATTCCCTTCTGAATTAAAAGTTTAAATCACCTGGCATTTCCTAGTAACAAAATAAAACAGTGTAAGTAAAAATAAACATATGTGGTATCACCGTGTGCGGAAATGTCCGAATGATAAAAATATACCACTTTTAAAACCACACGTTCAATGGCGTATGCGCAAACAAATTCCAAAGTCCAAAATAGCTCATTTTTGGTCACTTTTTATACCACAAAAAGGGAATGAAAAGTGATCAAAAAGTCTGATCAGAACAAAAATGGTACCGCTAAAAACTTCAGATCACGGTGCAAAAAATGAGCCCTCATAGCGCCCTGAACACAGAAAAATAAAAAAGTTATAGAGCTCAGAAAATGACAATTTTAAACGTATAAATTTTCCAGCATGTATTTAGGATTTTTTTCTGAAGTAATACAAAATCAAACCTATACAAGTAGGGTATCATTTTAACCGTTTGTACCTACAGAATAAAGATAAGGTGTCATTTTTACCGAAACATGTACTGCGTAGAAACAGAAGCCCCCAAAATTTACAAAATGGCAGTTTTTCTTCAAGTTTGTCACACAATTATATATTTTTTTGTTTCGCCGTGGATCTTTTCGGTAAAATAACTAATGTGACTGTAAAGTAGAATTGGTGGAGCAAAAAATAAGCCATAATACAGATTTTTAGTTGCAAAATTTAAAGGGTTATGATTTTTTAAAGGCAAGGAGGAAAATGCAAAAACGTGAAATTGCTCAGTCCGTAAGGGGTTAAACCTCCTCACGTACTGTACGTTCACTACATATATCTAGACCAAAGGAATAAAAACTTAAAATCCACTTTTTGTGGAGATTGGTAGTATAGATATATATTTTAAAAAATTATTTTAATCTGTGAAACCTTTCAGTATTTAGTGCAGTGCTCTTGGCTCATGGCCTGTTTGTGTTATTTCTTCCCACTATGTGATATTTTAATTCTTTTTGTTGCATTGTTTGTCCCTGTGTGCATGTGTATTAAGGATTACTAGATCCATTCTATATCTATGTGTGTGCTTAAAATGAGTACAAAACAGGCTATGAGCATCTCCACTGGAATCCTAGAGCTAAGCTAGATGAGACAGGACCACAAAACAGAAACAGATAAGAGAGCCAGGACACAATGCCAAGCCTCAGGACTCTGAAACAATGCCAGAACTAGAATTCAGAGCATGAACATGACCTGGCACTAAGAACAAGAATAGAACTTAAAATAAATCATGGCAAAGAGAACAACATGAACAGTCCACAGGAACTAATAAGCACATTGACAACATCTCCCATTGACCAAACTGAGCGCTAACAAAGAATAGAGAATATTTAGAACCATTTGGCATACAGGTGTGTTAAATATCTCCATGCTACATACCTTATTTTTACTTCTTTTCCGGTTATTGTGCTCTGTTGCTATGCTAGTTAATACTTACTCCTGGGTTGCTTCTGACAATGTAATCCAGGCATACTATTTAAAAACAGTCATGTCTCTCACTCATTGCCTGAGTATTAGTTTCTATACAGACAATGGGGGACATCTATTCAAATCTGTGGAAAGAAAAGTTGATGAGTTGCCCATAGCAACGAATCAGATCATTTATTTTCATTCATTTCTTATCATTTCATTTTTAACAAGGCCTCTGGAAAATAAAAGAAGCTAATTGGTTGCTATGGGCAACTGGTCAACTTTTCCTCTGCACAGGTTTTGATAACTCTCCCCCAATGCCCGTAGCCTGTTTATATCTATAGTGACTACTTGTGTTTGACCCTGGGTTTTGGCTATTGGTTTCCCATTTGAAATTTGCTCTTCCGAGTTTTTCCTGGTTTTTACTTCTGGCTTGAATTTTAAAGGGGCACTCAACCCCTAGACATCTTATCCCCTATCCAAATTATCCCCATCCCGCTTAGACCACTGGGTGCGGCGGCAGGGGTCATGACATCATTGCCATGTCCCTTGTGACATCACACCATGCCCCCCTCAATGCAAGTCTATAAGAGGGGGCTTGGCAGCTGCATTGAGGGGGTGTGATGTCAAGAGGGGCATGGCTGTGGCATCACAACCCCCTTTAATTCTGCTGTTGCTTGCTCCTCCTGGATAAACACACCTGATTGATCTTCTGGTTTGCTCTGTCTGAATACCCTCCAACCCTGTCATTGCTGTTGCATCCCACTAACAACTTGTGACTATTCTGAGAACAGCAATCTGTAAATACAGCCAATGAAGTCCTAACTTCCCACTAGCAACTGGTGACTACTCTGAGGACCACAGTCTGGATTTTCAGTCCAATCCAATCTTCCTTTCGGTGGCCACTGGTGAAAATCAAAGAACGTATAAGACTTGTCTCCTCACTTTATGTCAAACTGGCTGTAGCCTCAAGACTTATAGCACATAGTGGGATTTGAACCCATGGCTGCAAATCAGCAGTGCTAACCTCTGAGCCACCATGCTACCCTTACCACACATCTAATATGCACGGTTGCTAAAATGGACAGAGATGTCAGCAGAGAGTACCAGAAAAATTAGGCATGTACACATGGCTCAAAAATTTGGTATTGTTGCAGCCGCAGCTGTAGCAGCGCCCAGAAAAATTGCGGCACCAGAGGCCAGAAAAATTAGGCATGTACACATGGCTGAAATATAAGAACAAGCGCATATCCAAAAGTCCAGAAGACTCTATGATGCAGGACGATGAAAATCACAGAGAGATCCCTTTCAAAATAAAAATTTTCATCAAATCAAGATGAAAGCAGTGGCCAGAAAAATTGCAGCAGCAGAAAAAGTTCAGCACCAGAGGTCAGAATAATTAGACATGTACACGTGGCTGAAATATAAGAACAAGCGAGTCTAGAAGACTCTATAATGCAGGACGGAGAAACAGACAAAGAAATTATTTTCTAAATAAAATTTTTCATCAAATAAAGAAACAGAGTTCTTCCCTCTCTGTATTTTACTTTTGAAAATTTAAGTTAAAAAATAACACGCAACAAACGTTCCTTTGTGTAATGGTTAGTACTCTTGAAAATTCAAGTTTAAATTATCATAAAGCTGGTGCGGTGTGACTCTCCACTTTGAGGCAAGTCAACCCCAAGATGGCGTGACACTGCCGTATCCGGGATGTGGAATAGCACCTGGGGAGCTGGGCGGGGGGGGGGGGGGGGGTGCCAGTGATGTGGAGCAAGACGCTGCAGTGGAAGAGGACTCGGCCAAGGAGGTTATGGAAGAGGATGGAGTAGGAGGAGTAGAGGAGGTGGCAGCAGGCCTGGCTGCAAGTCGTGGCGGTGTCACCAACTCCTCTGCAGAGCCATGCATTCCATGCTTGGCAGCCGTCACCAGGTTTACCCAATGCGCAGTGTAGGTGATATACATGCCCTGACTATGCTTTGCAGACCAGGTATCAGTGGTCAGATGGACCCTTGCCCCTACACTGTGTGCCAGACATGCCATAATTTCGGCCGGGTACCTTCCACTGCGGTGTCCCAATGGCTACAAATTTTTTTAAAGGCCTCAGACTCCACCAGCTTGTATGGTAAAAGCTGGCAGGCTAGCAGTTCCGACAAGCCAGCTGTCAGACGCCGGGCTAGGGGGTGACTTTGAGACATTGTCTTCTTGCACTCAAACATATCCTTGACAGACACCTGACTGTGGGCAGATGAGCAGAAACTGCTCAATGCGAGAGACGGAGAAGCGGATGGTTGAGAGGGGGCAAGGAGGGCAGTAATGGTTGATCTGGCTGAAGATGCTGGACCAGGAGGATAATGGCGGCTTTGACTTTGTGTGCTGCTTGTACTGACGTGTTGATCCCATAGGCGTTTGTGATGTGACATCATGTGCCTTCGCAAAGAAGTTGTGCCTAGGTGGGTTTTGGACTTCCCAAAACTCAGTTTCTTCTGGCACAGGTTGCAAATGGCCTCGCTGTTAGAGGCTGTCAGAGACAGACACACAAAAAAAAATGCCACACTGCTGAGCTCTGCAATGACTGCATTCTGGTGGTGGCAACAGCATGCATTGATTGGTGTCCCGTCTGGCTGACCCCGGGTGCCGATGTATGCTGTCTGACTGTGCCACTAGCTCCTTGCGACGACCTCCCCCTGCTTCCAACTCGTCTCTTCTTCCTCTCTGTCTCCCGATCTGAACTTTCCCCCTCTTCTTCTCTTCTAGCGGGCACCCACGTGGCATCCACGGACACATCGTCATCATCAACACCTTCACCACTATCTGACACCTCTAGAAAGGAAGCAGCAGCGGGTACAACATCATCATCACATATCCCTGTTAACTACATCCTCTGGCAATAATGGTTGCGCATCACTCATGTCTGCAAACTGATGTGTAAATAACTCCTCTGACGGATCAAGTAAAGGTGCTGCGGTGCTAGTGTTGGTGGTGGCGGCAGGCGGGCAAGTGGTAAAATGAGAGGTGCCCCGAAGCTAAGCTAGAGGAGAAGGACGGTGCGTCAAGGTTGCACAACTGTCACACCAAATGTGATTTGCACTAGGGTGACACAATTTGCCCTGCAGGCAAAAAAACTGTCAACTGTGACGTGAACTGACAGTGACGACTGATTTTATTTAACAGCCAAAAAAGTTTTTTATTTTTATTTGCACAATTATCACACCTAACGTGATTTGCACTAGGGTGACACAATTTGCCCTGCAGGCAAAAAAAATGGCAACTGTGACGTGAACTGACAGTGACGACTGATTTTATTTAACAGCCAAAAAAGTTTTTTTTTTTTAAATTTGCACAACTGTCACACCTAATGTGATTTGCACTAGGGTGACACAATTTGCCCTGCAGGCAAAAAAACTGGCAACTGTGACGTGAACTGACAGTGACGACTGATTTTATTTAACAGCCAAAAAAAATATATATTTTTTTTCACAATTGTCACACCTAATGTGATTTGCACTAGGGTGACACAATTTGCCCTGCAGGCAAAAAAAAATGGCAACTGTGACGTGAATTGACAGTGACAACGGATTTTATTTAACAGCCCAAAAAGTTTTTTTTTTAAATTTGCACAACTGTCACACCTAATGTGATTTGCACTAGGGTGACACAATTTGCACTGCAGGCAAAAAAACTGGCAACATGACGTGAACTGACAGTGACGACTGATTTTATTTAACAGCCAAAAAAGGTATTTTTTTTATCTTTATTTGCACAACTGTCACACCTAATGTGATTTGCACTAGGGTGACACAATTTGCCCTGCAGGCAAAAAAACTGGCAACTGTGACGTGAACTGACAGTGACGACTGATTTTATTTAACAGCCAAAAAATATATATATTTTTTTTCACAATTGTCACACCTAATGTGATTTGCACTAGGGTGACACAATTTGCCCTGCAGGCAAAAAAAAATGGCAACTGTGACGTGAATTGACAGTGACAACGGATTTTATTTAACAGCCCAAAAAGTTTTTTTTTTAAATTTGCACAACTGTCACACCTAATGTGATTTGCACTAGGGTGACACAATTTGCACTGCAGGCAAAAAAACTGGCAACATGACGTGAACTGACAGTGACGACTGATTTTATTTAACAGCCAAAAAAGGTATTTTTTTTATCTTTATTTGCACAACTGTCACACCTAATGTGATTTGCACTAGGGTGACACAATTTGCCCTGCAGGCAAAAAAACTGGCAACTGTGACGTGAACTGACAGTGACGACTGATTTTATTTAACAGCCAAAAAATATATATATATTTTTTCACAATTGTCACACCTAATGTGATTTGCACTAGGGTGACACAATTTGCCCTGCAGGCAAAAAAAATGGCAACTGTGACGTGAACTGACAGTGACAACGGATTTTCTTTAACAGCCCAAAAAGTTTTTTTTTTTTAATTTGCACAACTGTCACACCTAATGTGATTTGCACTAGGGTGACACAATTTGCACTGCAGGCAAAAAAACTGGCAACATGACGTGAACTGACAGTGACGACTGATTTTATTTAACAGCCAAAAAAGGTATTTTTTTTTATCTTTATTTGCACAACTGTCACACCTAATGTGATTTGCACTAGGGTGACACAATTTGCCCTGCAGGCAAAAAAACTGGCAACTGTGACGTGAACTGACAGTGACGACTGATTTTATTTAACAGCCAAAAAATATATATATTTTTTTTCACAATTGTCACACCTAATGTGATTTGCACTAGGGTGACACAATTTGCCCTGCAGGCAAATAAAATAAATGGCAACTGTGACGTGAACTGACAGTGACAACGGATTTTATTTAACAGCCAAAAAAGTTTTTTTTTTTTATTTGAACAACTGTCACACCTAATGTGATTTGCACTAGGGTGACACAATTTGCCCTGCAGGCAAAAAAAATGGCAACTGTGACGTGAACTGACAGTGACGACTGATTTTATTTAACAGCCAAAAAAGGTATTTTTTTGTTTTTTAATTTGCACAACTGTCACACCTAATGTGATTTGCACTAGGGTGATACAATTTGCCCTGCAGGCAAAAAAAACTGGCAACTGTGACGTGAACTGACAGTGACGACTGATTATATTTAACAGCCCAAAAATTTTTTTTTTTTCATTTGCACAATTGTCACACCTAATGTGATTTGCACTAGGGTGACACAATTTGCCCTGCAGGCAAAAAAAATGGCAACTGTGACGTGAACTGACAGTGACAACGGATTTTATTTAACAGCCCAAAAAGTTTTTTTTTTAAATTTGCACAACTGTCACACCTAATGTGATTTGCACTAGGGTGACACAATTTGCACTGCAGGCAAAAAAACTGGCAACATGACGTGAACTGACAGTGACGACTGATTTTATTTAACAGCCAAAAAAGGTATTTTTTTTTATCTTTATTTGCACAACTGTCACACCTAATGTGATTTGCACTAGGGTGACACAATTTGCCCTGCAGGCAAAAAAACTGGCAACTGTGACGTGAACTGACAGTGACGACTGATTTTATTTAACAGCCAAAAAATATATATATTTTTTTTCACAATTGTCACACCTAATGTGATTTGCACTAGGGTGACACAATTTGCCCTGCAGGCAAATAAAATAAATGGCAACTGTGACGTGAACTGACAGTGACAACGGATTTTATTTAACAGCCAAAAAAGTTTTTTTTTTTTATTTGAACAACTGTCACACCTAATGTGATTTGCACTAGGGTGACACAATTTGCCCTGCAGGCAAAAAAAATGGCAACTGTGACATGAACTGACAGTGACGACTGATTTTATTTAACAGCCAAAAAAGGTATTTTTTTGTTTTTTAATTTGCACAACTGTCACACCTAATGTGATTTGCACTAGGGTGATACAATTTGCCCTGCAGGCAAAAAAAAACTGGCAACTGTGACGTGAACTGACAGTGACGACTGATTTTATTTAACAGCCCAAAAAGTTTTTTTTTTTTCATTTGCACAATTGTCACACCTAATGTGATTTGCACTAGGGTGACACAATTTGCCCTGCAGGCAAAAAAAAAGGGCAACTGTGACGTGAACTGACAGTGACGACTGATTTTATTTAGCAGCCATAAAAGGTTTTTTGTTTTTTATTTGCACAACTGTCACACCTAATGTGATTTGCACTAGGGTGACACAATTTGCCCTGCAGGCAAAAGAAACTGGCAACTGTGACGTGAACTGACAGTGATGACTGATTTTATTTAACAGCCAAAAAAGTTTTTTTTTTTTTTTTGCACAACTGTCACACCTAATGTGATTTGCACTAGGGTGACACAATTTGCCCTGCAGGCAAAAAAACTGGCAACTGTGACGTGAACTGACAATGACAACTGATTTTATTTAACAGCCAAAAAAGGTTTTTGTTTTTTATTTGCACAACTGTCACACCTAATGTGATTTGCACTAGGGTGACACAATTTGCCCTGCAGGCAAAAAAAAAATGGCAACTGTGACGTGAACTGACAGTGACAACTGATTTTATTTAACAGCCAAAAAAGGTTTTTGTTTTTTATTTGCACAACTGTCACACCTAATGTGATTTGCACTAGGGTGACACAATTTTCCCTGCAGGCAAAAAAACTAGCAACTGTGACGTGAACTGACAGTGATGACTGATTTTATTTAACAGCCAAAAAAGTTTTTTTTTTTTTTTTTTTTTGCACAACTGTCACACCTAATGTAATTAGCACTAGGGTGACACAATTTGCCCTGCAGGCAAAAAAACTGGCAACTGTGACGTAAAATGACAGTGACAACTGATTTTATTTAACAGCCCAAAAAGTTTTTTTTTTTAATTTGCACAACTGTCACACCTAATGTGATTTGCACTAGGGTGACACAATTTGCCCTGCAGGCAAAAAAAAAATGGCAACTGTGACGTGAACTGACAGTGACAACTGATTTTATTTAACAGCCAAAAAAGGTATTTTTTTTTAATTTGCACAACTGTCACACCTAATGTGATTTGCACAAGGGTGACACAATTTGCCCTGCAGGCAAAAAAAAAACTGGTCACTGTGACGTGAACTGACAGTGACGACTGATTTTATTTAACAGCCAAAAAAGGTATTTTTTTTTCTTGCACAACTGTCACACCTAATGTGATTTGCACTAGGGTGACACAATTTGCCCTGTAGGCAAAAAAACTGGCAACTGTGATATGAACTGACAGTGACGACTGATTTTATTTAATAGCCAAAAAGGTATTTTTTTTAATTTGCACAACTGTCACACCTAAGGTGATTTGCACTAGGGTGACACAATTTGCCCTGCAGGTAAAAAAAAAAAAGGCAACTGTGACGTGAACTGACAGTGACAACTGATTTTATTTAACAGCCAAAAAAGTTTTTTTTTTTTTAATTTGCACAACTGTCACACCTAATGGGATTTGCACAAGGGTGACACAATTTGCCCTGCAGGCAAAAAAAACTGGCAACTGTGACGTGAACTGACAGTGACGACTGATTTTATTTAACAGCCAAAATATATATATATATATTTTTTTTTTGCACAACTGTCACACCTAATGTGATTTGCATTAGGGTGACACAATTTGCCCTGCAGGCAAAAAAAATGGCAACTGTGACGTGAACTGACAGTGACAAGTGATTTTATTTAACAGCCAAAAAAGGTATTTTTTTTATTTGCACAACTGTCACACCTAATGTGATTTGCACTAGTGTGACAATGAGCAATAAAGCTTGCCAGCGGAGATCCCTTTTTAAGCAGTGGTCCCCAACCAGGGTGCCTCCAGCTGTTGCAAAACACACGGACTGATATATTTCAGCCCTTTGAATACTGTAGTAGTTAGTTGCTTGAAGAAACTTAAGTTTTATACTGGAGTACCCCTTTTAACCTCCCAACCAGGGTGCCTCCAGCTGTTGCAAGACACACGGACTGATATCTTTCAGCCCTTTGAATACTGTAGTAGTTAGTTACTTGAAGGAACTTAAAGGGGTTGTGCGCTGCCCTGCAGTTCGGAGCTCCGCTCACAGCGTCCAGAAGTTCATTACTCCGAACGCTTTCGTGTTCGCAGCCGCTGGGCGTGACGTCACGCCTGGCCCCTTTGTGACGTCACGCCCGCCCCCTCAACGAAAGTCTATGGGAAGGGGGCGCGACTTTGGGAGAGGGGGCGGGCGTGACGTCATGATGGGGCGGGCGAGACGTCACGAAGGGGCCAGGCGTGACGACGCTGGCAGCTGCGAACACGGAAGCCCGCACACAACGTTCGGAGTAATGAATTTCCGGACGCTGTGAGCGGAGCTCCGAACTGCAGGGCAGCGAACAACCCCTTTAAGTTTGATTCTGGAGTACCCCTTTTAACCAGCGGTTCCCTCCCAACCAGGACTGATATCTTTCAGCCCTAAAAAGGGCTTTTTTGGGTGCTGTCCTTAAAGCAGATGTTACACTAGTGCTTTAGAAGTAAACTGGACCCTGAATACACCACCTAGCAGCAACCTAGCTATCGCTTTCCCTATACAGCAGGAGCAGCTTCTCTGACCCTCCACTTCCGAAGCCTGCAGCATGCTGAATGAGGCTAAAATGGCATCCATGCAAGAGATATGAGGGTCTGGAAGGGAGAGACTGCTGCTGATTGGCTGTAATGTGTCTGCTGACTAGGAGTCACAGGGTCAAAGTTTACTGCAATGTTAAAGTATAGGGGGCGGATCAAACTTCACTTATGCTAGCCCGGCGATGCGAACGCGAACATGCTAAATTCGCGACATCGCAACATCTCTATGACTGACACTTTAAAAGAAAACATGCTGGCTTTGTGCAGCAGCCGCTAAATGGAGCAAGTGAGCTTATTGAGTGCAATGTATAAACAGTATGCACTGCATGCTGATATGAGAGGGGCCTGACAAAACGCTGAGTGTGCGATATGAACCATCACCCATCCACTTCCCCACACCACCGCTCCTGTCCGCTTCCCTGCATGTAAGTTTTATATATGAAATAAAGAAGATATTTCACTGAAGCAATTGACTGGGTGAGTGCTCCTTTTCTTCTACTTAACAAGTGCTGGAGTATTGTTATATGAATTTAATGTGAGCACCAAAGAGGTCTTGCAGTCACATGTTGCTGTAGGAGCTGTAGTGAACGCCCAGCTAGCATAGTGATAGCGGTGCCAAGGTATCCTCTTTTTTTGTGAAAGATTGGAGATATGATATTGTGGTGTCCCAGCACCAAAGGCTGTCCTGTGGCTTCAGACTGCTTCGGGCAAACCTGCGGCACAGGTGTTGGGCCCACTGAAAGACTTCTTGTCATATTAAATGTGTTTTGCACTTTACCAAGAATGAATATATTTTTATAATTATTTTGTTGCTTTTATTCCTATGTATGTTATTAATGTATTACTGTACCGTTAAGCAGAGAGCAGTGTAAACCCCATGTGACCCTGCCTGCCAATGGGAACCCATAAATTTTTGCCCATATAGTGTAGTGGGGGAAGAGTTTCCCCAGTTAAGTTCAGTGTAATCTGAGCTCAAGTGTGGTAAAGGAGTGTTGTGTGTGGAAAGCTCTAAGGGAAGGCCCAGATCAAATCTTCTTTATCCAGTCACTCTGTATGGATCGCCTGCACAGTGCAAGTTGATGCCCTGGCAGAGGAAGCTACAAGACCTTGACAGAACCCTAGCTGCCAGGATTAATCTTGAATTCTCTCAAGTCAGTATCAATCTATTGGGTGAAAGCATCACAAGTCCCAGCAAGGCAACAGGGCTCCCATCCTCTCACTCTGCACCATACTGTCCGTGTAATACCATCTGCACTCTGCTCAACACAACGTCTAGCTGTATTTTTGCTTTGTAAGGGTACACATTTATCGGCTACTTCTAACAGTATGATATTATGTGTATATGAATACACAAAAACTTACTGTACTGGCTCAGTTAGATTGTAAAATTATTAGTTCAATTATTTGTTTCCTGAATGCAAAAACTTTCTAAAAAGTCCTCATTTAACCCGTTAATGACGCAGCAATTTTTAGTTTTTTGCCGTTTCATTTTTTTCTTCCTCACCTTTTAAAATCCATAACGCCATCATTTTTCATCAATTTTCCATCTATAAAGCTTGTTTTTGCAGGAGTTATTGTACTTTGTAATGACATCACTCATTTTACCATACAAAATATATGGAACAAAATTGGAAAAGAAAAAAAAAATACGCCATTTTGTAACTTTTAGGGGATTGCATTTCTACACAGTGCACTTTTCAGTAAACATGATATTATCTTTTTTCTTTAGGTCCACATAATTACAGCAATACAACAATTTATATAGGTTTTGTTTTATTTTGCTAGTAAAAAAAATATATAACTTTTTGTAGGAAAATTAGTTGGCTCAAAATTGTCCTCTTCTGACCTCTAACTTTTTTATTTTTCTGTATATGGGGCTGTGTGAGGGTTATTTTTTTGCGCCGCAGTCTGTAGTTTTTAACGGTACCATTTTAGTTTTTAAGAGACTTTTGATCACTTTTTATGATTTTCTTTCTGTTAAATGAAGCAAACAGAAATGTGCAATTCTGGATTTCCTGTTTACGCCATTGACCATGCAGTTAACTATCATTATATTTTAATAATTCAGACATTTACGCACATGACAAAACCACATATGGTTATTTTTACAATATATTATAAAATGGGAAAAGGAGGGTGATTCAAACATATTATGGGTAGGGGTTATACACACTTTTTTTTTTTTGTCCCCATAGGGCTATTACACAGCATTGATCAGTGTTATCTGCACACTGTTGCTCTAACCTGCCAAAGCAGGCTTGAGCAATACAAAAAAGATTGGATGGCACAGAGAAAAGTATGGACCCTCCGGCCATCATTTAAGGTGATCGGTATTGCACGATTGCCCCGCAGTGGTCCCGATCCCCCATAGATTTGATCACTGCATCTAAAGGGGTTAATAGCCTTGCAGCGATGATTGCCGCTGCAGGCTATTAGCTGCGGCCCCTGGTTGTTGATTCCAGCTGAGGGCCGTGCGGTACAGAGCGGGAAGATGTCACAATCCCGCTTCGTAGCTGCTCACCCCTCCTCCCAGGACGTAGTCATTTGTCCTGGGGAGGGAAGGGGTTAAAATGTTCTCTTATTTCAATGCTATTCAAAGATAAGATAACTCTGTCAGGTTTTGTGCTTTTAGTATAAGAAAAAGCAGCAGGAAATGGACAGAGGGGAGAAGATGGAAGGCAGCTCACTCAGGCTGTAGATAGTAAGGAAAGCACACAAATGTTTGCAGAGGAGAATCACACAGTCTTTCTACAAGTGTAAAGAAGAGAACACAAACTGTATTAAAGGGAGGACCTACCTGTATGAGAAAAACCTAGATGTAGGCTGCAAACTGCATTTTAGGGGCTCTGAAAATCAATGAAGTGATAAAGAGTGCAGACTCCAATTTAAAGGGGAACTCCAGTACTGAACTTCTTATCACCAATCTTCTGACCGAGGTGTCCTGGTTATCCTCAAGCACAGAGTGACCACTGCTGACTGTAACAAAGCAGTGGTCGACAAGCCCCCTCCATGCATCTCTATGGGATAGCTGGAGATACAGCACTCGTGTATCTCTGGCTCTACCATAAAGATGCATGGAGGGGACATGCCAACCACTGCTTTGTGTGGTGATTGATAAGTGGGGGATAAAAAGTTCAGTACCAGAGTCAAGTTAAGCACAATATTTTTATTTTATTTCAAAGATGTTTGTTGATTTTAAATATGCACTGTCAGAATCAAAAACTTTTTATAAGATGATCTTGGCTGAACATTTAGCTTTCTAATACACTTCTTAAAAAAATATCTCCTATTAACAGAAATCATGATATATAAAAAAAGACCACTAGGGGTCCCCTATACCAGGGGCTCTCAACCGGTAGTACGTGTACCCCTAGGGGTAGGCCACGGTTTGTGCGGGGGTACGCCAGTTCTCTGACAACTACCGGCCATGCATTGGCTGGTATTTGCCAGTGCAGAGCGGGGAATGGCCGTGGCTGCTCTCTGTAAAATACTGCAGCATCTCTAAATGATTATATATTTTTGGCGGTGTCTTTACACTCTGACCCTATCATATTTGCTCACAATCCCTAAACAGTTTCTCTCCTGAGGAAGCCGCCAGTGACTTGGCGACAGAAACACGTTTGGTGGTTCTAGAGGCATTGTAGTGAGCCACAAATAAGAACTTGTGTATGTTTTGCCCTAATTATATGTGTTCCTCAACCAGACTGTAGATATGGCAGTACGAGGTTTACTCTCTATGCAGGGTTTATGTGGATGCTGATTGTGGCACCATTTTGCTTATGGCTGCTGATTGTGGCATGTTTCTTATAAATTTATGTTGGCAATATTTTTTGAAGATTATTAAATGTTAAGTTTTGAGTAAGTAAAATATACTTTTACACTTATAATTGCCTTGACTTAAGTTGCTTCACAGACAACCTGATGGTCTGGTTATGAAAACAGAGAGGAAGGGGTTACAGAGCAGCCTAAAGTGAATGAATAAAGAGATCCAGCACAGCACTCTCAGGGAGGAAGTAAAGGCATGGTAAGTGAGGGTGGGCTTAGTGCTTGCCTGGGACAAGCCCTTTTCTGAGAAGTATATGTCAGTGAGCAGCAGAACTCACATATGTCACCAAAAAGCACTTGTTTGCATGTCCCCTAGGCTGTTTATATCTCAGCAACTAATTTTTGTCATCTAAAATGCAAAAATTAAGCAACTTTGCAGTAGATTTTGCCTGGAATTTGTCTGAAAGAATGAACATGTTCATGAGCCCTTACTTTTTTTTTTTTCTTTCTTTCTTTTTCTTTTTTTTTTTTTTTTTTTTTAGGAAAGAAGGGCATGTGGTTGGGGTACTATCAGCCAGGGTTAAACAAACTTCCCCTTTGCTCCAAGTTGAAGAAAGCTTAACTACTGCTTTGGGCATGGACGAGTGCTATATAATTGTGCTTTTCTCATTATAACATGTAATAAATCATAAGTAAACCTCCTGTCAGGAGTATAGAATGATATTTTTTCCTAAAGTTAAAAATACACCCATCATCTATGTCAACCCCAATGGCAGTGTATCCTATTATATGTGAACTGTGACGACAGTGGTGTGCTTTTAGCCGTGATTTACAGTATATGTCACGGTTAATGCAGTTTTCCTTAGACAGTTGTCATAATCACTAACATTGGAAGGAAGTAATAGCAACATAATGACTTACATCCTATGTAGCCACATTGTGTAATTGAACATAGAGAAGCAAAATAGCATTATAACAGAGTTAGAGAACATTTAGGTGACTGTTACATGCATGCAGGAAACAACCATAATAACTCTTAAAATCTAGTCATTGCAGTGTACTTAATATATTATTGGCTTTGCTTTATTTTAAAGTCACAATGTACACAGTTAGATCAGATGAAACATGCACTAGCTGAGGTAAGTTGAGGAAATATTATAAAGCTTAAAGGAGAACTGTAGTGAGAATTCTTTCACTATCTCTGTGCCCGGGCTGCAAAAACTAATAAAAACTAACTTTAACTCACCTTCCACCGTTCCTTCATTGTCCAGGTATTGGAGTCCTGGTCCTCCGGTGCTGGTCTTCTTCCTGCTTCTGGGGATGGTGAGTCATAATGTGCTCAGCCTATCGCCTCGGCCGGTGATAGGCTGAATGCATGTCATGTACAGAGCCCGGGCAGCAGGGAGATGGTGGGCCTAGGCTCTTTACATTCCTCGAGGCTCACTGTTGCTTATCTACAACTCCCATCATTCGCAGACAGCAAAAGGCTGTCTGGGAATAATGGCAGTTGTAGTTAACAACAGCTGGAGGCTCCCTGTTTGAGAACGCACTGGTTTTTTGGTGCTTTCCCCAGGAAGAGTGCCCTAAATGGTATAACCCATTTTTCGTGTTTTTCTTTTCTTCTCATTTCAGATGCATGTATGCAGTGGACTATTTTGGATTCGGTGGACTAGGTCAATGAACTGTATTGTTTTTTTTTTGTTTTTTTTCTTTTGCTTGTTTTTATAAAATGGTTAACCAGGACTTGGGGTGATGGAGTGATTTTTTTTTTGTAATAACATTTTTTAAAATATGTATCATGTTTTTTTAAATTGATTTTACAGGCTTAGTAGTGGAAGCCATCTCATAGATGGAATCCATTACTAAGCTCTGGCTTAGAACCAATAACAGCTAGCGCCAACCCCCAATTATTACCCTGGTACCCACCGCCACAGGAATGCCAGGATGAGCCCACACCAACAGACCTAGAGCATAAAAAATGGAGCTCCTTGGCCTAGTCGGTAACAGGATGAATTTATTTAGGCTGGGAAGGGCCAGCAACAACTGTCCTTGCCCACTCTAGTAATGTCAGAATGTTGCTATTTAGTTGATATCTTGCTGAGAATAGAAATACGGTGAACAACACATTTTTTTAATAAATAAATAATTATATTAAAAAAGTGTGTGGTTCTCTGTATTTCCATTAGTGTTGAGCGTGAATATTCAAAATGCAAATTTTTTTCGCGAATATTGGCATTTTGCGATTTCTCAAATATTTAAAATATAGCAAAATATAATCTTAATGGAGAATAGTTTTTTTTCTTCACAGTACACATCACAACAACAATGATGTGTACTGTGTAGTGTAAAAACAAAAAGTGATCATCCCTCTCTGCTTCCAGCTTGTGGTCCAAAGAAAGCTCCAATATTATTTACTGTGTGAGTCGGTGTGGAGCGCGAATATTTCTTATATATGAATATGCAAATATTCACGAATATCGGCACTTCCAGAGGACACTGATCCCTCCCTTCTTTAAGGTGAAAAATATAATCGCGCATGCGCACTATGCAAATTTCATTACAAGTTTTTGCAGGGAAAAAAAGGGAATGAACATAGCTAATATGCAAATTTCATGAACATAGGACAAATATTTGTCCATATATTCACTAAATTTCACAAATTCGAATATGGCTCATCACTAATTACCAGTAATTACCAGCTCATCACTAATTTCCATTCTCAGCAAAATACCAACCAAACCCTGGCAACTGATTTTTGGGCTAATGCTAACACTTACCAGCCTTGTTCTTAGACCGTCGATGATCTTCGGTAGCTCCACCTCTAATGATGACATCATTAGAGGTGGGGCTACAATAAAAGATTGTTTAACCAAGAACAAGGCTGGTAAGTGATCTTCTACTGTATACAGTTAAGACTGTATCGAAACCTCCTCAAGGGTTCATTAGCACTAATTAACCCTTTCATCACTTGACTGGATCATATTACTTCCACAGCCTGTCATTCAGGATCGCAGTGATCAAAACAACTTTTGACATGTCTGATTGACATGTCAAAAGTTGTTTTCATTTCAGTAGTCCTAACTTCTTGCTGGGCTAAGCGCGCAGCACTCAGCCCAGCAAGGGGTTAAAGCATGAGCTGTGCTCGCTGCTGTTTAGCTGTGGGCACAGCCCAGATCCAACATTCGTCCGAGCTGAACCTGGCAATGTTCGAACATTCTGCGGCTTGCTCAACTCTAATTATCAGGCTCAGTGCTGCATAATAGTCATTTTTTTTTATAAAAACACTGGAGGTATGCTATAACTGGACACTGGACTCTGGACACTGTTATTTGCAAAAACCTTTTATATAATGTAGATATGGTTAAACGTTGTGTACAGGCAATGTGTATTTTTGGTTAAAAAATACTGTCTTGTCCCTGCAGCTATTGCCATTGTGTCTGTTCAAATACAGGAAGTGTGGGTGAACAAGCAGGGATCTGTGCAGTGAGGACAAGCAAGGATCTGTACACTGAGGACAAGCAGGGCTCTGTGCAGTGAGGACAAGCAGGGCTCTCTGCAGTGAGGACAAGCAGGGCTCTGTGCAGTGAGGACAAGCAGGGCTCTGTGCAGTGAGGACAAGCAGGGCTCTGTGCAGTGAGGACAAGCAGGGCTCTGTGCACTGAGGACAAGCAGGGCTCTGTGCACTCAGGACAAGCAGGTCTCTGTACACTGAGGACAAGCAGGGCTCTGTGCACTGAGGACAAGCAGGGCTCTGTGCACTGAGGACAAGCAGTGCTCTGTACACTGAGGACAAGCAGGGCTCTTTGCACTGAGGACAAGCAGGGATCTGTGCAGTGAGGACAAGCAGGGCTCTGTGTAGTGAGGACAAGCAGAGTTCTGTACACTGAGGACAAGCAGGGCTCTGTGCAGTGAGGACAACCAGGGATCTGTACATTGAGGACAAGCAGGGTCCTGAACACTGAGGACAAGCAGGGCTCTGTACACTGAAGACAAGCAGGGCTCTGTACATTGAGGACAAGCAGGGCCCTGAACACTGAGGACAAGCAGGTCTCTGTACACTGAAGACAAGCAGGGCTCTATACACTGAGGACAAGCAAGGTTCTGTACACTGAGGACAAGCAGGACTCTGTGCAGTGAGGACAAGCAGGGCTCTGTACTTTGAGGACAAGCAGGGCTCTTTGCACTGAGGACAAGCTGGGCTCTGTGCAGTGAGGACAAGCAGGGTTCTGTGCAGTGAGGACAAGCAGGGCTCTGTGCAGTGAGGACAAGCAGGGCTCTGTGCACTGAGGACAAGCAGGGCTCTGTGCACTGAGGACAAGCAGGGCTCTGTGCACTCAGGACAAGCAGGTCTCTGTACACTGAGGACAAGCAGGGCTCTGTGCACTGAGGACAAGCAGGGCTCTGTGCAGTGAGGACAAGCAGTGCTCTGTACACTGAGGACAAGCAGGGCTCTTTGCACTGAGGACAAGCAGGGATCTGTGCAGTGAGGACAAGCAGGGCTCTGTGTAGTGAGGACAAGCAGGCTTCTGTGCAGTGAGGACAAGCAGGGTTCTGTACACTGAGGACAAGCAGGGCGCTGTGCACTGAGGACAAGCAGTGATCTGTGCAGTGAGGACAAGCAGGGCTCTGTGTAGTGAGGACAAGCAGGGTTTTGTGCAGTGAGGACAAGCAGGGTTCTGTACACTGAGGATAAGCAGGGCTCTGTGCAGTGAGGACAACCAGGGATCTGTACATTGAGAACAAGCAGGGCCCTGAACACTGAGGACAAGCAGGGCTCTGTACACTGAAGACAAGCAGGGCTCTGTACACTGAGGACAACCAGGGATCTGTACATTGAGGACAAGCAGGGCCCTGAACACTGAGGACCAGCAGGTCTCTGTACACTGAAGACAAGCAGGGCTCTATACACTGAGGACAAGCAGGGTTCTGTATACTGAGGACAAGCAGGGCTCTGTGCAGTGAGGACAAGCAGGGCTCTGTGCAGTGAGGACAAGCAGGGCTCTGTACACTGAGGACAAGCAGGGCTCTGTGCACTGAGGACCAGCATGGCTCTGTGCACTTAGGACAAGCAGGGCTCTGTGTAGTGAAGACAAGCAGGGCTCTGTGCACTGAGGACAAGCAGGGATCTGTGCAGTGAGGACAAGCAGGGCTCTGTGTAGTGAGGACAAGCAGGGTTCTGTGCAGTGAGGACAAGCAGGGTTCTGTACACTGAGGACAAGCAGGGCTCTGTGCAGTGAGGACAAGCAGGGTTCTGTACACTGAGGACAAGCAGGGCTCTGTGCAGTGAGGACACCAGGAATCTGTACATTGAGGACAAGCAGGGCCCTGAACACTGAGGACAAGCAGGGCTCTGTACACTGAAGACAAGCAGGGCTCTGTGCACTGAGGACAACCAGGGATCTGTACATTGAGGACAAGCAGGGCCCTGAACACTCAGGACAAGCAGGTCTCTGTACACTGAAGACAAGCAGGGCTCTATACACTGAGGACAAGCAGGGTTCTGTACACTGAGGACAAGCAGGGCTCTGTGCAGTGAGAACAAGCAGGGCTTTGTACTTTGAGGACAAGCAGGGCTCTGTGCAGTGAGGACAAGCAGGGCTCTGTACACTGAGGACAAGCAGGGCTCTGTGCACTGAGGACAAGCAGGGCTCTGTACACTGAGGACAGGCAGGGCTCTTTGCAGTGAAGACAAGCAGGGCTCTGTGTAGTGAGGACAAGCAGGGTTCTGTGCAGTGAGGACAAGCAGGGTTCTGTACACTGAGGACAAGCAGGGCTCTGTGCAGTGAGGACAACCAGGGATCTGTACATTGAGGACAAGCAGGGCCCTGAACACTGAGGACAAGCCGGGCTCTGTACACTGAAGACAAGCAGGGCTCTGTGCACTGAGGACAACCAGGGATCTGTACATTGAGGACAAGCAGGGCCCTCAACACTGAGGACAAGCAGGTCTCTGTACACTGAAGACAAGCAGGGCTCTATACATTGAGGACAAGCAGGGTTCTGTACACTGAGGGCAAGCAGGGCTCTGTGCAGTGAGGACAAGCAGGGCTCTGTACTTTGAGGACAAGCAGGGCTCTGTGCACTGAGGACAAGCAGGGCTCTGTACACTGAGGACAAGCAGGGCTCTGTGCAGTGAGGACAAGCAGGGCTCTGTGTAGTGAGGACAACAGGGTTCTGTGCAGTGAGGACAAGCAGGGTTCTGTACACTGAGGATAAGCAGGGCTCTGTGCAGTGAGGACAACCAGGGATCTGTACATTGAGGACAAGCAGGGCCCTGAACACTGAGGACAAGCAGGGCTCTGTACACTTAAGACAAGCAGGGCTCTGTGCACTGAGGACAACCAGGGATCTGTACATTGAGGACAAGCAGGGCCCTGAACACTGAGGACAAGCAGGTCTCTGTACACTGAAGACAAGCAGGGCTCTATACACTGAGGACAAGCAGGGTTCTGTACACTGAGGACAAGCAGGGCTCTGTGCAGTGAGGACAAGCAGGACTCTGTACTTTGAGGACAAGCAGGGCTCTGCGCAGTGAGGACAAGCAGGGCTCTGTACACTGAGGACAAGCAGGGCTCTGTGCACTGAGGACAAGCAGGGCTCTGTACACTGAGGACAAGCAGGGCTCTGTGCACTGAGGACAAGCAGGGATCTGTGCAGTGAGGACAAGCAGGACTCTGTGTAGTGAGGACAAGCAGGGTTCTGTGCAGTGAGGACAAGCAGGGTTCTGTACACTGAGGATAAGCAGGGCTCTGTGCAGTGAGGACAACCAGGGATCTGTACATTGAGGACAAGCAGGGCCCTGAACACTGAGGACAAGCAGGGCTCTGTACACTGAAGACAAGCAGGGCTCTGTGCACTGAGGACAACCGGGGATCTGTACATTGAGGACAAGCAGGGCCCTGAACACTGAGGACAAGCAGGTCTCTGTACACTGAAGACAAGCAGGGCTCTATACACTGAGGACAAGCAGGGTTCTGTACACTGAGGACAAGCAGGGCTCTGTGCAGTGAGGACAAGCAGGGCTCTGTACTTTGAGGACAAGCAGGGCTCTGTGCAGTGAGGACAAGCAGGGCTCTGTACTTTGAGGACAAGCAGGGCTCTGTGCAGTGAGGACAAGCAGGGCTCTGTGCACTGAGGACAAGCAGGGCTCTGTGCACTGAGGACAAGCAGGGCTCTGTACACTGAGGACAAGCAGGGCTCTGTGCACTGAGGACAAGCAGGGATCTGTGCAGTGAGGACAAGCAGGGCTCTGTGTAGTGAGGACAAGCAGGGTTCTGTGCAGTGAGGACAAGCAGGGTTCTGTACACTGAGGATAAGCAGGGCTCTGTGCAGTGAGGACAACCAGGGATCTGTACATTGAGGACAAGCAGGGCCCTGAACACTGAGGACAAGCAGGGCTCTGTACACTGAAGACAAGCAGGGCTCTGTGCACTGAGGACAACCAGGGATCTGTACATTGAGGACAAGCAGGGCCCTGAACACTGAGGACAAGCAGGTCTCTGTACACTGAAGACAAGCAGGGCTCTATACACTGAGGACAAGCAGGGTTCTGTACACTGAGGACAAGCAGGGCTCTGTACACTGAGGACAAGCAGGGCTCTGTGCAGTGAGGACAACCAGGGATTTGTACATTGAGGACAAGCAGGGCCCTGAACACTGAGGACAAGCAGGGCTCTGTACACTGAGGACAAGCAGGGCTCTGTGCACTGAGGACAAGCAGGGCTCTGTACACTGAGGACAAGCAGGGTTCTGTACACTGAGGACAAGCAGGGCTCTGTACACTGAGGACAAGCAGGGCTCTGTGCACTGAGGACAAGCAGGGCTCTGTACACTGAGGACAAGCAGGGCTCTGTGCACTGAGGACAAGCAGGGATTTGTGCAGTGAGGACAAGCAGGGCTCTGTGTAGTGAGGACAAGCTGGGTTCTGTGCAGTGAGGACAAGCAGGGTTCTGTACACTGAGGACAAGCAGGGCTCTGTGCAGTGAGGACAACCAGGGATTTGTACATTGAGGACAAGCAGGGCCCTGAACACTGAGGACAAGCAGGGCTCTGTACACTGAAGACAAGCAGGGCTCTGTGCACTGAGGACAACCAGGGATCTGTACATTGAGGACAAGCAGGGCCCTGAACACTGAGGACAAGCAGGTCTCTGTACACTGAAGACAAGCAGGGCTCTATACACTGAGGACAAGCAGGGTTCTGTACACTGAGAACAAGCAGGGCTCTGTGCAGTGAGGACAAGCAGGGCTCTGTACTTTGAGGACAAGCAGGGCTCTGTGCACTGAGGACAAGAAGGGCTCTGTACATTGAGGACAAGCAGGGCTCTGTGCACTGAGGACAAGCAGGGATCTGTGCAGTGAGGACAAGCAGGGCTCTGTGTAGTGAGAACAAGCAGGGTTCTGTGCAGTGAAGACAAGCAGGGTTCTGTACACTGAGGATAAGCAGGGCTCTGTGCAGTGAGGACAACCATGGATCTGTACATTAAGGATAAGCAGGGCTCTGAACACTGAGGACAAGCAGGGCTCTGTACACTGAAGACAAGCAGGGCTCTGTGCACTGAGGACAACCAGGGATCTGTACATTGAGGACAAGCAGGTCCCTGAACATTGAGGACAAGCAGGGCTCTGTGCACTGAGGACAAGCAGGGATCTGTGCAGTGAGGACAAGCAGGGCTCTGTGTAGTGAGGACAAGCAGGGTTCTGTGCACTGAGGACAAGCAGGGTTCTGTACACTGAGGACAAGCAGGGCTCTGTGCACTGAGGACAAGCAGGGATCTGTGCAGTGAGGACAAGCAGGGCTCTGTGTAGTGAGGACAAGCAGGGTTCTGTGCAGTGAGGACAAGCAGGGTTCTGTACACTGAGGATAAGCAGGGCTCTGTGCAGTGAGGACAACCAGGGATCTGTACATTGAGGACAAGCAGGGCCCTGAACACTGAGGACAAGCAGGGCTCTGTACACTGAAGACAAGCAGGGCTCTGTGCACTGAGGACAACCAGGGATCTGTACATTGAGGACAAGCAGGGCCCTGAACACTGAGGACAAGCAGGTCTCTGTACACTGAAGACAAGCAGGGCTCTATACACTGAGGACAAGCAGGGTTCTGTACACTGAGGACAAGCAGGGCTCTGTACAGTGAGGACAAGCAGGGCTCTGTACTTTGAGGACAAGCAGGGCTCTGCGCACTGAGGACAAGCAGGGCTCTGTACACTGAGGACAAGCAGGGCTCTGTGCACTGAGGACAAGCAGGGCTCTGTGCACTGAGGACAAGCAGGGCTCTGTGTACTGAGGACAAACAGGGCTCTGTGCACTGAGGACAAGCAGGGCTCTGTGTAGTGAGGACAAGCAGGGCTCTGTTCACTGAGGACAAGCAGGGCCCTGTACACTGAGGACAAGCAGGGCTCTGTACACTGAGGACAACCAGGGTGGTTCCCTCACAGACAAACTGCAAAGACATGATTTTTCCACCTTAAAACATACAAATTTTTTAACAAATGTATGTAACAAACATACAAATAATGTTATTATCTACTTTATATAAAAAGTTCTTTATGGTAAAAAATTATATGTTCTCTTTATTCCATAGATCTTTGCAAAACAATACACAATTTACTATAAATATATATAATATTTTTTTTTTTATTATTGTACTACTTTTATAAGAAGTCAAACTTGATAGGATAAAATTAGTATATTTAAAATTGTCTTCTTCTGACCCCTATAACTTTTTTAATTTTCCATCTACATGTATGTTTAGGGCTCGTTTTTTGCGATGTGATCTGAAATTTTTATCTATACTATTTTACTTTGGTGGCTCTTTTTGATTGTTTTTTTGTGATTAAAAATCTGTATTTTTGGACTTTGCTATTTGGGGAACATTAACATAATATTTTAATAGACTAGAAATTTCCGCACGTGACAATATCAAGTATGTTGATTTATTTTTATCTTTATCTTTGTTTGTTTTTTTGTAAAATGGGAAAAGAGGGGAATTTTATTTTTTATTGGGGTAGGGGCTTATTCACTTTTATTAAAACTATTGCTTACTTTTTTTTTTACACTTGTTAGAGTCCCTACAGGCGACTATTTATTGCAATAATCAGATTGCTAATACTGATCAGTGCTATGCATAGACATAGCACTAATCAGTGTTATCTGAGTTCTACTTCTCTGGTCTGCTCGAAGACAGACCAGAAAAGATGACCCTATGATGATGGCAGGAGGCAGGTAAGGAGACCTCTGGCTACTGTTTTAGCTGATCTGATCCCTGCGACCGCGCAGCAGGCAATCAGATCAGCCAATGGAACTGCCACATTACAGCAGATGCTGTCATCAATATTGATTGCGAAATCTAAAAGTTAATGGTGGACATCAGCATGATCCCAGCCAGGATTTTGTTAGTGCCTTTGTCAAGAGCGGCCCCTTGACAAAGGCACTGATGAAATGTATGTAGGGGTACAGTGGGGATCAACAGTTTGGGCACCCCAGGTAAAAAATTGTATTAATGTGCATAAAGAAGCCAAGGAAAGATGGAAAAATCTCCAAAAGGCATCAGATTACAGATTAGACATTCTTATAATATGTCAACAAAAGTTAGATTTTATTTCCATCATTTACACTTTCAAAATAACAGAAAAAAAAAATAGCATCTGCAAAAGTTTGGGCACCCTGCAGAGTTAATATCTTGTACTGCCCCCTTTGGCAAGTATCACAGCTTGTAATTGCTTTTTGTAGCCAGCCAAGAGCCTTTCAATTCTTGTTTGAGGTATCTTTGCCCATTCTTCCTAACAAAAGTCTTCCAGTTCTTTGAGATTTCTAGGCTGTCTGTCACGCACTGCTCTTTTAAGGTCTATCCATAGATTTTCAATTATGTTGAGGTCAGGAGATTGTGAAGGCCATGGCAAAACCTTCAGTTTACGCATCTTGATGTAATCCCCTGTGAATTTCGAGGGGTGTTTAGGATCATTATCCATTGTAGAAGCCATCCTCTCTTTAACTTCAGATTTTTCACAGATGGCATCAAGTTAGCATCCAAAATTTGCTGACATTTTATTGAATCGATTTTTCCTTCTACTCGTGAGATGTTCCCTGTGCCACTGGCTGCAATACAACCCCAAAGCATGATTGATGCAGGCCCATGCTTAACAGTTGGACAGAGGTTCTTTTCATTAAATTCTGTCCCCCTTCTCCAAACGTACCTTTGCTCATTCCGGCCAAAAAGTTAAATTTTAACCTCATCGTTCCACAGAACTTGTTTCCAAAATGCATCAGGCTTGTCTATATGTTCATTTGCAAAGTTCAAACGCTGATTTTTGTGGTGAGGACATAGAGGTTTTCTTCTGATGACTCTTCCATGAAGACCATATTTGTACAAGTATCTATTTATAGTGGAATAGTGTACTACAACTCCAGTGTCTGCCAGATCTTTCTGGATTGATTGTGCAGTCAAAAGTGGGTTTTGAATTGTTTTTCTCACAATCCTGTGAGCTGGTCTGTCTGATATTTTTCTTGGTCTTCCAGATCTTGCTTTCACTTCCACTGTTCCTGATGACTGACATTTCTTAATTACATTCCAAACAGAGGATATTGACATCTTAAAATGTTTTGCTATCTTCTTATAGCCTTCTTCAGCTTTGTGAGCGTCAACTATTTTCAGTTTCAGATTTCTAGACAACTGCTTAGAAGAACCCATGGTGCTGATTGTTGGGGCAAGGTCAGATGAGTCTGGGCATTTAAAACCTTTGAGATTGACATCACATGGTCTTCCCAGATGATGATTGAGAACAATCCATGACACTGGAAGGTCTCAGCTTTTCAAAGGGGGCAGTGCATGCTATAAATTCTGCAGGGTGTCCAAACTTTTGCAGTTGCCATTTTTTTGTTTTCTTTTATTTTGAAAGTGTAAATGATGGAAATAAAATCTAACGTTTGTTGATATATTGTAAGAATGTCTAATCTGTAATTTGATGCCTTTTGGAGATTTTTCCATGTTTCCTTGGCTTCTTTATGCACATTAATAAAATTTTTTACCTGGGGTGCCCAAACTTTTGATCCCCACTTGTATGGGGCACTACAACAGCATTTTATAAGGGTAAGAAGTTCTTTTAGTGTATTACTTGCTCCTGGGATAGATAGATTGTAGGATACCGAGTACTGTTTTTGTACATGTAAATGTCCTTGCATAGTTTATGCACCTGTTGATCTACCCAGGACTGTGGCTTATTATTGCTTCATTATACAGTCAGTGAGATATAGATAGAAGACCTAGAGGTATATTACTTTTTATGTTGGATCGGTTTCTGCGTATACATCCTGTTCCAAATGATTATGCAAATTGATCACTGAAAGCAATCTTGGACACCTGTGATAATTAGATTGCCAGGTGAGCCCAATTTAAGGAAAAACTACTAAAGGTGAGTGCTCCACATTATTAAGCAGAGAATATTTTCAAGCAATGTGGGGAAGAAAAAAGATCTCTACTGGCGAAAAGAGTGAAATAGTTCAATGCCTTGGACGAGGTATAAAAACATTAGTTATTTCACGAAAACGTAAGCGTTAACATCGCACTGTTAAGAGATTTGTGGCTGTGTTACGTTATGTGCTCCAGCCGCACACGCTGGCTGTGAGCGCATGGTCCCATTACCTGCTGCTGCCAGCGGGGCTGGGATTCCCATGCGACTCACTTGGTGCTTCTCCTGCCTCCGCTTCTGCGCAGGTGTCCCCGTCCCCTAGGGCACACGCACTCCGGAGCTTTAAGATTTAAAGGGCCAGTGCGCCCATTAGTGAAGTAACACCTGTGGCTCATTGATAAATTCCTCCACCTCCCACACTTCCCTGACAGATCTTTGTTGCCCTACAGCCTTAGAGAAAGCATTCATTAGTGTTCCAGTCTACTGAAACGTGAGTGTCACTGGCTGATTCAGAGTACAGATGGGTTCATGCAGCTAAAGGCAAATTGAGGAAGATTTCTGCCAGATCCATGCATCGGATCACAAGAGCAGCTGCTAAAATATCATTACATGATATTTAAATCTGCTGGTGACTCTGGGGTCCCAAAGACATCAAGGTGTAGAGTTCTCCAGAGTCTTACAACCTTCTATTCGACCACCACTAACCAATGCTCACAAGACGAAACGGCTGCTTTGGGAAGAAAAATACATGAAGACTAATTTTCAAACAATCCTGTTCACTGACGAGTACCGTGCAACCCTGGATGGTCCAGATGGATGGAGTAGTGGATCGTTGGTGGACGGTCAACCTGTTCCAACAAGGCTGTGACGTCAGCAAGGCGGTGGTGGCGTCTTGTTTTTGGCCGGAATCATGGAGAGAGAGCTGGTTGGCCCCTTTAGGGTCCCCAAAGGTGTAAAGATGACCTCTGCAAAGTATGTGGAGTTTCTGAATGACCACTTTCTTCCCTGGTACAGAAGAAAGAACTATGCTTTCCATAATAAAATCATTGTCATGCATTACAATGCACCATCTCATGCTGCAAAAAATACCTCTGCATCAATGGCTGCTATGGGGTTAAAAGGAGAGAAAGTCATGGCGTGGCCTTTAGAGCATCCTCAAGCAAAAATATCTATTACGGTGGAAGGCAGTTTACATCCAAACAGCAGCTATGGGAGGCTATTCTGACACCTTGCAAACAAATTCAAGCAGAAACTGTCCAAAAACTCACAAGTTCAATGGATGCAAGACTTGTGAAGCTGATATCAAATAAGGGGTCCTATGTTAAAATGCAACATGACCTGTTAAAATGTTTAAAAAGTTGAAATTTTGTTAAAAGTTTGATTGAAATAGCTTTTGATTTCAGTAAATATTCTGCAGTGCAAACACCACAAATGCCAATTTTCAGTTCTTTACAACTTATATTTTTTTTTTTACTTACTTACTGTGCATAATAATTTGGAACAGTGCATTGTAAGCTTTTTATGTTTAAAAAAATACTGTTATCATTAGGAGGTTTGTTCAATAAAATTTTAATTGTACTCTTAATAGTTGAAAACATGAGAATTATGCTGACTGTTATTTACATAAATTATTTAGGTAAATTAGAAAAAATATATAATTTGCATAATAATTTATTGTGCAACAACTGTGATAGTACATATAAATAGCTGTGCCATACTGGTATATATCCTGTAAAATCTGTCCACTATAGTCAAAGTATATACACTGCTCAAAAAAATACTAAGGGAACACTAAGATAACATATCCTAGGTCTGAATGAATGAACTAATAGTATGAAATACTTTCATCTTTACATAGTTGAATGTGCTGATAACAAAATCACACAAAATGTATCAATGGAAATCAAATTTATCAACCCATGTAGGTCTGGATATGGAGTCACACTCAAAATCAAAGTGGAAAATCCAACTTTGATGTAATGTCCTTAAAACAAGTCAAAATGAGGCTCAGTAGTGTGTGTGGCCTCCACGTGCCCGTATGTCCTCCCTACAATGCCTGGATTGTGTCCTGAGGAATGTCCTCCCAGACCTGGACTAAAGCATCTGACCACTCGTGGCAGTCTGTGGTGCAACGTGTTGGATGGAGCGAGACATGATGTCCCAGATCTGCTCAATTGGATTCAGGTCTTGGGAACAATAGCATCAATGCCTTCCTCTTGCAGGAACTGCTGACACACTCCAGCCACATGAGGTCTAGCATTGTCTTGCATTAGGAGGAACCCAAGGCCAACCGCACCAGCATATGGTCTCCAAGGGGTCTGAGGATTTCATCTCGGTACCTAATGGCAGTCAGGCTACCTCTGGCGAGCTCAGGGATGGCTGTGCGGCCCTCCAAAGAAATGCCACCCCACACCATTACTGTCCCACCACCAAACCGGTCATGCTGGAGGATGCTGCAGGCAGCAGAACGTTCCCCACGGTGTTTCCAGACTCTGTCATGTCTGTCACATGTGCTCAGTGTGAACCTGCTTTCATCTGTGAAGAGCACAGGGTACAAGTGGCAAATTTGCCAATCTTGGTGTTCTCTAGCAAATGCCAAACGTCCTACATAGTGTTGGGCTGTGGACGTCGGGCCATCATACCACCCTCATGGAGTCTGTTTCTGACCATTTGAGTGGACACTTGCACATTTGTGGCCTGCTGGAGGTAAGTTTTAAAGGATATTAAACATTACATATTGACTGCGGGACGCTCACTTGCAATCTATAAATAAATAATTTTATCTCTAAAAATATTGTTAGTAAGGGCACATGGTGGGTGCCCTATGCTTTCTGAAGTACTGCACAAAGCTACTTGCAGCATGTAAAATGATGTTTTCTACAACATTGCCCAAGGCTATAGCATGAAGGTGATGCAGCTGCCCTACTATTGATTCTAATATTTATTTACTTGTCCGAGGAAACAAGGTCAAACCCACAGTCACACATAAGAAGAAGACAGACACAAGCAAGGAGCGTCTGAAAAAGCTGCGTTCTTCAGTTATTGATTCTCTGTATTGTTTAGATTAGAACACTACAGTAAAAAAAGGGTAAAAAATTATACACCAGTTCATAAACTTTCATGTATAGTTTATATCTTTCTTGAAATATTTAGTTGTGAACCTTGTTAGTATTCTAGAAAACCTTCTTTATCGGTGTCTTATGTGTTAGTAAATGCAATAGGTTATATATTTCCTAAAGGATTTTAGTTAGGTTGTGCAGAGCTAGAACACGTATTCTATGAATGTTATTTTTTCTTTAGTTTACTGAAAATCCTTGTTTATAAACAGCTGGGAGTGAGGAAAGGTACAATTTGAACCCCTTAATGACTCAGGGTTTTTCCGTTTTTGCACATTCGTTTTTCCCTCATTACCTTCTAAAAATCATAATGCTTTCAGTTTTCCACCTTCAGACCTATATGAGAGCTTGTTTTATGCACCACCAATTTTACTTTGTAATGAAATCCGTCATTTTACCACAAAATCTATGGCAAAACCAAAATAAAATATTTGTGGGACAAAATTGAAAGAAAAAAAACGCCATTTTGTAATTTTTTTTGCAGCTTCTGTTTCTACGCAGTGCACCTATGGGTAAAGTTGACACCTTTTATTTATTTTGTAGTACCATACGATTCCAATGATACCCAATATAGGTAGGTTTTATTATACTACTTTTGAGGAAAATTATAACTATATGCACCAAAATTAGTATGTTTAAACCTTTTTTATTTTTCTGCATATGTGGCTATATGAGGGCTCATTTTTTGCACCGTGGTATGTAGTTTTTATTGGTACCATTTTAGTTTTAATGGTACTTTTTGATCGCTTTTTATAAAAAAAAATGCAGATAAGGGGGGATCCGTAGTTGTGATGGACATTTTGCTATATGAAAAGCTGTTATTGGAAATAATCAATGATACGTCTACACACAGAAAAATTCCATGAAAGGCCAGCAAATCTTTTCAAATTAAACTTGAGAAGCTACTGGAGGAAGGGTTCACATTAGGTATATTTTCACAACAACAAAAATAATTTTTGTGTTCATCCCATCCTATATGTCCAGTTTTTCACACCCTCCTAAAGATACACAAACATTGTTTTCCACCCCCGCTCCGTCCCATAGTAGTGGGGATTGGATCTCTGCTAGAAAGGCTAGGTTCGTGGATTGATTCACTATTAGGCTAGGTTCAGACTACTGAATCTCCGGGCAGAAAATTTCTGCCCGGAGATTCCGAGTGCGGCCAGCGCTGACTGAATCAGTCGGCGCTAGGACCGCGCGGACACTGCAGTCTCCAATAGACTGCAATGTGTTCCGCGCGGATTTCCGCCTGAAGAAAGAGCAACCGCTTTATTCAGGCGGAAATTTCCAAGCGGATTTTCCGTTCACAAATTCCCCTTCACAAATTCCGAAGTGTGAATTTGTGAATGGAAACCCATTCACTACACTATACATTTTAGCAAGCGGAATTTCCGCCTGTAATTTCAAAGAGAAATTGCAGGCGGAAATTCCGTAGTCTGAGCCTAGCCGTACAACCATTAGTGTGCCGCACAGCAGGGTTCATAAAAGATACAAAATCTTTACTAAATACAGTCCAAAAGTTATCTTGGCAGGAGGGTGATTCTTTTCTATCTTGTGACGTCAAATCACTGTATTCATGTATACCATACAATACAGCAATAACAGCTATTGAATATCACATACGCAAATATAGTATATACAGTCCAGACCTCAGCAATTTCATTATACAGACATTGGAATTTTTACTTAAACATAACTTTTTCGGTTCCACCAACAATATTATTTTCAGGTCACAGGCTTTCCCATGGGAGCCTGTTTCTCCCCCACTTTAGCCAATTTGTACAGTCATGGCCGTAAATGTTGGCACCCCTGAAATTTTTCAAGAAAATTAAGTATTTCTCACAGAATAGGATTGCAGTAACTCATGTTTTTTTAGACACATGTTTATTCCCTTTGTCTGTATTGGAACTAAACCAAAAAAGGGAAGAAAGAAAGCAAATTGGTCATAAACAATGTCACACCAAACTCCAAAAATGGGCTGGACAAAATTGTTGTCACCCTTTCAAAATTGAAAAATAATATTGTTTCAAGCATGTGATTCTCCTTTAAACTCACCTGGGGCAAGTAACAGGTGTGGGCAATATAAAAAAATCACACCTGAAAGCAGATAAAAAGAAGAGAAGTTCACTTAGTCTTTGCATTGTCTGTCGTTGTGTGCCACACTAAGCATGGTCAACAGAAAGAGGAGAAGAGAACTGTCTGAGGAGTTGAGAACCAAAATTGTGGAAAAATATCAACAATCTCAAGGTTACAAGTCCATCTCCAGAGATCTAGATTTGCCTTTGTCCACAGTGCACAACATTATCAAGAAGTTTGCAACCCATGGCACTGTAGCTAATCTCTCTGGGTATGGATGGAAGAGAAAAATGTATGAAAGGTGTCAACGCAGAATAGTCCAGATGGTGGATAAGCATCCACAAACAAGTTCCAAAGATATTCAAGCTATCTTGCAGGCTCAGAGAGCATCACTGTCAGCATGAACTATCCGTCAACTGTCAGCATGAACTGTCCGTCATCGGTCGGAAATATAACATGAAGTATGGCAGGAACATAATATGTTCTATGTAAAATCTTCAAGGCAGTCTTCATCTAGGAAACCTGCCAACTACAACTACCCCTTGCTCAACTGGGCACAGCAATCATGCCATGCTGAGAGAGGAAGAGAAATTTGTAAATCCTTCCTCCGCCACAAACCCAAAAATGAGAGGCACAAGATAGTCCACCATGTTGGGACAGCCATAAGTCCAGCATCAACCTTTATAGATCCTAGGACATAACAAAATTATTGTAGCAGATTGTAGCAGACATCAGGAGGGGAGAAGGGAAGAGGGAAGAAGGGAGAAAATGAAAGAGGGCTGAACGGTAGAAAGGAGTAGGAAAAAATAAAAAGGAAAAATTGAGACGACAGTCTAAAATAGAAGTAAAGAGCTTGGAATCTAAATTAATAAGGGAGATGGGGCTATAATTAGAAGGGATAAGGGGATCCTTATTTGGTTTGGGGATAACCACTATGGAAGTGGAAAGAAAGTTATGGGACATAGGAGAGCCAGTGAGTAATTTGGTACAAGAAGAAATAATATGGAGGGTAAGGAGAGATTCAAATTTTTTATAATAAAGGCTGATAGGCTATCAGGGCCCGGAGCTTTACCTAACTTCAAACAAGAGATGGCCAAGATAGTCCACCATGCCAGGACAGCGCCAACCTCTATAGATCCTATGACCTAACAAAATTATTGTAGCAGATTGTAGCAGGCATCAGGGAGGGAGAAGGGAAGAGGGAAGAAGGGAGAAAATGAAAGAGGGCTGAGGGGTAGAAAGGAGTAGGGAAAAAAAGAAAAAATGGAGCAAAGAGGGGTAGAGAGAGGAGAAGAGAGTAGAAGAGGTAAGCAAAAGAGGGAGAATAAGGAAGCAGGGGAAACAAGATGAGAGGGATGTCTAATAGTGTTGCTCACGAATATTCGCAATTCGAATATTATTCGCGAATATCGCATATTCGCGAATTCGCGAATTTTGCGAATATAGCGCTATATATTCGTAATTACGAATATTCGTTTTTTTTTTTCACAGTACACATCACAGTGATCACCCCTTTCTGCTTCCAGCTTGTGTGGTGTAAAGAAGGCTGTAAAACTACTGTGTGAGACTGGCGTGCGAAAATTTGCATATGCTAATTTTCGCATATGCGAATTGTTGCGTATGTTAATTTTGTATATGCTAATATTCACATATGTTAATTTTCGCATACGCGATTTTTCGCATATGCGAAAATAAAACGAGAATATAACGAATATGCGAATATTCGCGAATATATAACGAATATTCGTCCATATATTCGCGAATATTCGCGAATTCGAATATGGCCTATGCCGCTCAACACTAATGTCTAATGAAGGACTGATGTATAACGTGGAATAATGAAGAGGATGGGAGAGAACAATCAGGGAAGTCCAGGGTCAATATCAAGCAACAACAGGTGCCAGTCTTGAAGAGTCACTCCAGCAGAGGGATAAGCCCCAGAAGAAAGTCCAGTAAGAAATTTGTAACAGAAGAGGTTAGTAGCAGTGCAGAGAGAAGAAAATGAAACGTTCCATACATGCTGGGAATATCCAACAGGAGAAATAAACAGCATTCAGCTGTACAATAGAAGAAGATCATCATCCCGGCTTATGGGGGTGAGAGCGATTTCTCTTATGAGGAACTTCAGTTCTTTGCCCCATGCGCTTGAGAGCAGGTGAGTGAGAAGGAGCAGAGGTATGTTCATCATAGGGGATGTTCTCATGGTGCAGTATTTCCATGCCCTCAGAGGGTGAGCGGATAGTGTAGGACTGGGAACGTATCTAAGATTGCAAGTTGAAGGGGAATCCCCAACGGTAGCGTATCTGGCCCTTTTGAAGTGCTAAGGTTACAGGTCTCATGTTGTGGCATCTTTCCAGGGTAGATGGAGCTATCTCAACATATAGATGCACCAAAGTGGGAAGGCCCGGGAGAGGGGAGACATTACGGGCTGCTTGCAAGATTTTGTCCCTCATCTCCAGGTAATGCATGCGAAGAACAACATTCCTGGGAATATCAGGGCCTTGTGACGACCAAGCGCCCCATGAATACAGTCCATGCATAGGAGAGACCTTTCAGTTTGTGGCAACAGGTAAGAGAACAAGTCCAGAGCTGCAGCTGATAAGTCTGTCACCGTCTCGGGTAAGCCATGTATATGAATGTTGGCCCTACGGGTCCTATTCTCTAAATATTAAATTCTAAGCTCCAGGAGACTTTGGTAGTGACTTTTTCTGCTCTATGTTTGAGCTGGAGTAAATTTGGTAGATTTTTTTCATGTGATGCGACTTTTTTGTGACTTTCGCATTTGATAAATCTCTGACCACTGTAATTCAAAAATCACTTTTTGCTTTGGTAAGCAAGTCGCACATGCAACTTTTTAATGACAATTTTAAGTAAAACCTAATAAATGCTTTCATAAATGTCCCCCATTGTCTTTCTCCTTGGTTCTAGTGTTTAACTCATAGGCTTTGTAACTTCAAATTGAAAAAATATGCTGCATATATTTTCCTATCGTTTGCTGGGCATTAATGGACAAACCAAGTAGATTAAAGCTAGCATTGAAATGGTGTGGGGTTTTTACTGGTTGTATCAGGCATTTTAGCTATTAAAGACTTATTGTACAGAGTAATCAAATTACTTTGGATTCTTAGGCTTTATCATGACTGTTGGGTATTTAAAAGCTAAATTCTTTCACCAGCTGTTTGAACATACCGGTTGCCTTTTTCCACTTACTGTGCATTATTCTTGATTTGTTGGGCACAGCATGCTGCTGGCAATGGGGCATGTGAAGCAGTTAGGAATTATTTAATTAAAGACAGCAAAATAGTAACTCAAGCTACAGTTTTCTTATTTTCTTTTTGATTATCAATTTTTTTTGCCAAAAGCAATTGTTGGCTAAGTGTCAGCATTATCAGATGTTATTGTTTGATCGCCGTAGCTAAATGTGTTAATATTTCATGTTATGCCCTTGGTGTTAAAGGGCCTCACTAGTTAGAGGATTAAAGCAGAACTTTACTTTGAACCTCATTTTAAAGATTAAGTCTGCAAATAATGTAAAGTGAGTAAATTATTAGAAAATACATTGGTTTACATGCTGTGTCCTGTAACATCATTTGTCTTACATCCAAAGCCACTGTAGAAATACAGCTGGTTTCCTCTTAGTTGTTTGGATGTAGGAACCCACGTGTTCTTCCAGGTTTTAAGGTGTAAGTGAAGATCATGCTCCTTGTTAACAGTTGGGGGTTTACAAATATATGTATGACAATTTAGGAATCCTTCTAGTTTAGAAAATTAATAAAAGCTCACACTTTTCTCTGGACTTAAAGGGAAAATGACAGATGGATCAACCCCCACTCATCTGAATATAAATGGTGGGTACTATGGATAATCCTGAGTAAAAAATATGATTTGCGTACCCCAATCCGTTCAGCCATTCCCTAGATAAACTGCACCGGAGGCGAGTTTGAAGACTATCTGCACCACTGACACCATCCCAGGGTCCTGTTTGTGCCACCCCCCCTCACCAATATTCTTGTCCTTCATCTCCTTGATGAGCAGGATAGCGCGAAAGGGACCCAGGGGATGTGTCAGAGGTGCAGAAAGTCTTCTAGCCCATCTCCGGTGCGATAAATAGTTCATTTTCATTTTACAAAATGATGCTATATCTTGAGATGGATTGGGATAAGGAATATATCATTACTCAGGATCACCCACACCAACCCCATGTATACTCAGGTTCGGATTGATCCATCCGAAAGTCCCTTTAATAAAAAATAACTGAATGTGGCATGCCCAAAAAATGGAAGTATGACCTTTTGAAGACAATAATAGCAATAAAGCCCTGAATAAGACATCTATACTTCAAGATTGGCAGGTTCGCCTATTATCTTTCAATGGGATCTAGAATAGAAGTCACAGAAAACTACCATATCCTATGTTTTATTATTTATTCATTGAGGCCTACTGAATTATGTCTTGGGTTATTATATGTCCGGAGAACCCATAACATGTGACCAAGACAGACTGACACTAGACACTGGCCCTGATTTACTAATTTTATATCAACTGGCTCCAGAAAGTTTAACATATTTGTAAAATACTTCTATTAAAAAATCTTAATCCTTCCAATAATTATCAGCTGCTGAAGTTGAGTTGTTCTTTTCTGTCTGGATACAGTGCTCTCTGCTGACATCTCTGCTTGTCTCTGGAACTGCACAGAGTAGAAGAGGCTTACTATGGGGATTTGCTTCTACTCTGGACAGTTCCCGAGACAGGTGTCATCAGAGAGCACTTAGACAGAAAAGAACAACTCAACTTCAGCAGCTCATAAGTACTGAAAGGATTAAGATTTTTTTATAGAAGTAATTTACAAATCTATTTAACTTTCTGGAGCCAGTGCATATATAAAAATATTTTTTCCTGGATAACCCCTTTAATAATAGAGATTGTTTTTCTATGTACTTTTGTACATAGCCTTGCAACTGAGTGCTATTGGACAGCCAATAACCATATGATTATTGAGCTTTAAATGGGCACTGTCATAATCAACAATTTTCTAAATGTTGTACATCTTGGCAAAACATTGACCTTTCTAATATACTTTAAAAATGTTTTAGCTTCTTTTTATAGAAACCATGGCTTATAAAACAAACAAACAAACAAACAAATAAACAAACAAACACTAGTGGTCCCTATACCATCCAGAACACAATCCTGTCTGGCTGTATCATTATCTATGTCTCAGCAAAGGCACAGGCACTAGCACTCCTCTGTGCTCACTCCTGTCCTGTCTATCTGACTCACTCCTGTCTGAAAACAGAGAGGAGGGGGTTATAAAGCAGCCTGCAGTGATTGGATGAAGAAACCCAGCACAGCACAACAGGCTCAGGAAGGAAGTGAATGCATGGTGAGTGAGGGCAGGCTCAGTGCTTGCCTCAGACACACCCCTTCTGAGCAGTGAATGTCAGAATGAATGAGCAGCAGAATGGAGGTATTTGTCAAACAAATACAGAAAATAGACACATTAGAGAGGCACTTAAAGATTCGGCATGACCTAGTGAGTAACATATAGAAGCATTCTTTTTTTCTATGATCAGCCAATATTTTTTAGAAGTTGTAAATGATTCATTTTCAGAGGCTAATCATTCTTGGGTTGAAATGGCTACGGTCTTATACCAGATTGCAAGGTTCATGGAATGTGTAATGCGCTTGTCATTCAGTGCCACCAGAATACAAAAGAAAAGGCAAATCTTGAAGAAAAAGTATACTGATACAAAATGCTGAATATTTTCAAATTTCCTTCCTTACACTTATAAAGAACTCGATGGACAGTGGGGAAATTGTATTTGCTTTTAATAAATTCTATAACTGGCTATTTCTGAGCATATAAGAAACAGCAAGAAACAACATATAATGTAAGAAGCAAATTAATGAACAGCAAGCAAGACGAGAGAGCATGAGAATTCAATGATTCCCTTGAGTAAACCAAACTAAATTTATTGGCAAATACAAATAAAATATATGCAATTATTCCTCCTTCCTTCCATTTCTGTGGTTGTTAATACAGAGGTAAGAACGGCCTAAATTAACAGCATGATTGGAATACAAAATCATCCAGACGATGGGAGAATAAGCATAAAAAGCTGGATTTTTGTTTTCCCACTGTTTAATGCTTATGGAAAATGGAATAACCTTTATTTAGTATTGTCACAAATTAGGTGCACAATTAAGAATTAGAAATTCAGAACAACATATCATTTAATATGTATAACACGGAATACAAATAAGAAGTTAAGTATCAAGGCAATAACAACAACTCAGGATTATGCAAATAATCTTACAAATGTTGCTACATCTCCAAAAAAAAACTGCAACCATGGCAAAAACAGCACTTATTTACCGCCATTTCTGACTGCACCTTATGGGAAGGAATTTTCTTTATCAATAATACTACTAGCAGAGTCAAATATGAATTAATGTAATGAATTTAGTAAGCTAAGCACAAATACTAAATAGAATGTGCAGGGAACAAAAGGATATTCGTAGAAAGTACAACTATTATTTGATGAGTAAGAAAATAAAGGCTGTGATGCAGAAAACAGTCACACGGAATAGAATTATTAGTGGTAATTGCCGAGGCCATGCCAAGTCTTATTAGGTTCTTTGGAACGGTACAACGTGTGGGAGGTTATCTCAGCAAAATCCACAGTGTATATTACACTTGTCTATGAATGGCATTGGGTACAAAGGCGTAGATAATGTTGTCTTTTTTGGATGTATTTTAAAAATGTATTTTTATTATTATATAATTGTTAAATAAAGTAAGCAAAGAAAGTAGTAAATAGGTGTACAGTCATGGCCGTAAATGTTGGCACCCCTGAAATTTTTCAAGAAAATGAAGTATTTCTCACAGAAAAGGATTGCAGTAACACATGTTTTGCTATACACATGTTTATTCCCTTTGTGTGTATTAGAACTAAACCAAAAAAGGGGAGGAAAAAAAGCAAATTGGACATAATGTCACACCAAACTCCAAAAATGGTCTGGACAAAATTATTGGTACCCTTTCACAATTGTGGAAAAATAAGATTGTTTCAAGCATGTGATGCTCCTTTAAACTCACCTGGTGAAAGGAACAGGTGTGGGCAATATAAAGATCTCCCTTGAAAGCAGATAAAAAGGAGAGAGGTTCACTTTGTCTTTGCATTGTGTGTCTGTGGGTGCCACACTAAGCATGGACAACATAAAGAATAGAAGAGAACTGAGGACTTTAGAACCAAAATTGTGGAAAAATATCAACAATCTCAAGTCCATCTCCAGATATCTAGATTTGCCTTTGTCCACAATGCACAACATTATCCAGAAGCTTGGAACTCATGGCACTGTAGCTAATCTCCCTGGGCATGGACGGAGGAGAAAATTTGATGAAAGGCATCAACGCAGTATAGTCCGGATGGTGGATAAGCAGCCCCAAACAAGTTCCAAAGATATTCAAGCTGTCCTGCAGGCTCAGGGAGCATCAGTGTTAGTGAGAACTATCCATCAACATTTGAATGAAATGAAACGCTATGGCAGGAGATCCAGGAGGACCCCACTGCTGACACAGAGACATAAAAAAGCAAGACTACATTTTGCCAAAATGAACTTGAGTAAGCCAAAATCCTTCTGGGAAAACTTCTTGTGGACAGATGAGACCAAGATAGAGCTTTTTGGTAAAGCACATCATTCTACTGTTTACCAAAAACATAATGAGACCTACAAAGAAAAGAACACAGTACCTACAGTGAAATATGGTGGAGGTTCAATTATGGTTTGGGGTTGTTTTGCTGCCTCTGGCACTGGGTGCCTTGAATGTGTGCAATGCATCATAAAATCTGAGGATTACCAATGGATTTTGGGTCGCACTGTACAGCCCATTGTCAGAAAGCTGGGTTTGCGTTCAAGATCTTGGGTCTTCCAGCAGGACAATGACCCCAAACATATGTCAAAAAGCACTCAGAAATGGATGGCACCTGTGAAGAGATCTTAAAATTGCTGTTGGGAAAAGGTGCCCTTCCAGGCTTGGAGTAGTTTGCAGAGGAAGAGTGGTCCAACATTCTGGATGAGGTGTAAGAAGCTTCTTGATGGTTATAGGAAGCCACTGATTTCAGTTATTTTTTCCAAAGGGTTTCAACCAAATATTAAGTTAAGGGTGGCAATAATATTGTCCAGCCCATTTTGTGGAGTTTGGTGTGACATTAAGTGCAATTTGCTTTTTTTACTCCCTTTTTTGGTTTAGTTCCAATACACACAAAAGGAATGAACATTTTTATAGCAAAACATGTGTTCCTGCAATCCTTTTCTTTGAGAAATACTTCATTTTCGAGAAAAATTTCAGGGGTGCCAACCTTTATGGCCATGACTGTACATGTTGCTAGTCAACTTATGTTCCAGTCTCACACCACCTTGAGAAAACAGAAAAGCTCAATGACTTTTTATTTATTTATTATTATCTAGTATTATATAGACTATAACCGTGTTCTTCAAATTGTGGACCTCCAGATGTTACAAAACTACAACTTCATATCTATCATATGATTTGCTGGTTTTATGTGTCATTCAGACCAAAAGCCAATAGGAGAGGGAGAGAGAGGGAGAGAGAGGGAGAGAGAGAGAGAGAGAGAGAGAGAGAGAGAGGCAGGAGTGACACCTGCTGTGATCTGTCCTCAACTGCAGGTACTACTGCTCCCAACATGGAGCACACTCTGCTCCGTGCTGGGAGCTGTAGTACCTGCATTAATAGACAGATCACAGCGGGTGTTACTTCTGACACCCAATGCGATCGTCCTGTATAATGTATAGATGTGGGTGGCCAGATGCTCTTTTCTGTTCTCACTGTAATATGAGTATATACCGTATATATGCCTATTATTGATATTTCCCGCAGAGAGCTGTGAGTGGCTGGAACCATCTGACCCATCACAGCTCTTTGCGGGAAATATGAAAAAGTGATGTGAATTCTATAGTGCAGAGATGCGAGCACAGGAGAAAGCCGCTCGATCTCTGCAATAGAAAGGACAATCGCATCGGGTATCAGGAGTGACACCTGTGGCGATCTGTCTATTAGTACAGGTACTACAGCTCCCATCATGGAACAGTCTGTTCCATGAGGGGAGTAGTAGTACTACCTAAAAAAATGTAAAAATTTGAGGAAAAAAAAGAGAAACACACATACACATACTTTATTAAACACAATATTTAAATACATTACTAATAAAAAATTCAAAAAATAATTATAAAAAATTTATTATTTTTCCATTTAAATGGCCCCTTTCTAAATTTTTGTTATTGTCAGCTACATTTTTAGGTCCCTGCCTGCCCTTATAAATTGATCCCTGTTTAAAAACTTAACATTAACATTTTTTTTTGTGGCTTTATAATTTTTTATTCACCCAAGAATGGAACCTACATTTTAGGCTGTTTTCACACAATGAGTATTCATCTGTTATTAAACATCCGTTTTCTGTATTGTATAATAAAAAAATGGATGTATAATAATGGATGAAATAACGGGTGCTAACGGGTGAATAATATCCATCAAAATAACGGGCATATTCATCCGTTAAGACCCGTTATAACATCAAACATGTACCGTTATTTTATGGCCGTTTTAAACACTTTTGACTACAGACTCCGGCAGCCAAGACTACAACTACTCCCATCATGGAACAGACTTGTTTCCATGATGGGAGCAGTAGTTCTCCAGCAGCGGGAATCTGCCAGTGGCTGGGGAGGCTACATTAGTGTTTGTACTACTACTCTCATCATGGAACAGACTCGTTATTTCCCGTTATTTCATCTGTTATTATACATCCATTTTTTAATTATACAATACAGAAAACGGATGTTTAATAATGGATGAATACTCATAGTGTGAAAGCAACCTAAAATATAGACTCCCTTCTTGGGTGTATAAAAAATTATAAAGCCACCAAAAAAAATAAATAAAAAAAAAATTTAGTTAATGTTAATTTTTAAACAGGGATCAATTTATGTAGGCGGGCAGGGACCTAAAAATTTTGCCGACAATAATAAAAATGTAGAAAGGGGCCACTTAAATGTAAAAATAATATATTTTTTGCAATTTTTTTTTATTAGTAATGTATTTTAATGTTGTGTTTAATAAAGTGTGTGTGTATGTGTGTTTCACTTTTTCTCTCTCGATTTTTTACATTTTTTAGGTAGTACTACTACTCCCAGCATGGAACAGACTGTTCCATGATGGTAGCAGTAGTACGTACCTGTACTAATAGACAGATCACCACAGGTGTCACTCCTGACACCCGATGCAATTGTCCTATCTATTGCAGAGATGAAGCGGCTTTATCCAGCGCTCGCACCTCTGCACTATACTCCGGCCGGCCAGTGATGTGAATAGAATTCACATCACTCATTCATATTTCCCGCAGAGAGCTTTGATTGGCCAGATGGTTCCAGCCAATCACAGCTCTCTGCGGGAAATATGAATAATAGGTATATATACAGCATTTACTCATACTACAGTGGGACCAGAAAAGAGAGTCTGGCCGCCCCCATCTATACATTATACAGGGCAATTGCATTGGTTGTCAGAAGTAACACCCGCTGCGATCTGTCTGTTAATGCAGGTACTACAGCTCCCAGCATGGAGATGAGTGTGCTGCAATGTTGGGAGCAGTAGTATGTGCAGTTGAGGACAGATAACAGCAAGTGTCACTCCTGACAACCGCTGTGATTGTCCTATCTATTGCAGAGATGCGAGTGCAGAAGAAAGCCGCTTGCATCTATACATTATATTGGATAATCACAGGGCTGTCACTAATGAAGAAATTTATTTCGAATTGAGTCAAAGTTCGTATTTGGTCCGAATCAAACTTTTCAGGAAATTTGGAACGATTTCGACTTCGCTCATCCCTAACAGCAGTCATTAGGGACTTGCATGAACATGAAGGCTCAATAGTTACCTAGTGCTTGTGTTGCAGATAGAGTATATATATTTTTTTACATTGGGGTTTGTCCCATTATATTTGTACTGTATATATAGGGCCTTTCAGTCACAACTGTCAATAGATACTGTTCACCTTCTGCGTTGCATTTGGCAACTGTCATTATCTGCTTTATTGTGCGCATCATGATTATATTTTAATGTATATTAATAAAAGATGTTTTTATGATTTATTCTGTGGCTTTATTGAACTTAGCTCTTCTTGGTATATATTGACAAGAGATGGTGGTGCCACCAAGTTCCATGGTCCATGAGTTCAGCTTGATATCTAAAATGCATCATCACTTATCACAATATCACAGATACACAATATCACATTCACATATGAATTTTATATACAGTGCAAACACAAGGCAGACAGAGTAGAGGGAAGTATATATTTATAGTCATCAACACCATCTGGTAAACACACATAAATAATTCTATTTTGAGGATAAAAAAACATATTTAGATATAGCAAACAATATTTTGTAGTACAGGTGGTGTTGAAAATGGCATATGCACAATGAACGAATGTTACTTATTTTTTCTTTTACAGATGGTCGAAAGATTTTTGTTAGTTGATGTGGCCAAACAAGAGATGAGCGCCGCATGCATACGGCAAGTTCAACAAATAACTGAGCCGTACATTATAGCGGGCTTTTCTGAAGGGTGAGATGACGAAATCTGACATTGTAAGATAAAACATCTTTATGACATTTCACTTATGTGCCAAATAACTCTAAGGGTATGTTCACACTGAGGAATTGGAGAGGAATTTACTCGAGTAATGCCGCTCCCTTATTCCAGTCCAATTCAATCAGCAGTGACACACCCAATAGGGCTTAACTGTATTTCCGCTCCTCAGTTCCTACTCCTCAGTTCCGACACTGAATTAAATTCCGCATGAAGAATGAACATGTTCTTTCTTCATGCGGAATCCATGTCTTTGTTCCGGCGCTGAAATTGGAAGTTGTGGTCCAGCAAAAAAAAAAAGTGTTTTCTCCTATATTTCCGTGCAGAATTCTGCTCAGAATTCCACGTGATGAAAAAAACAGAGATTTTGCGTCAGAATTTTTAAGCTAGAATTCCTTGCCAATTCCTCAGTGTGAACATACCCTAAGTCCACTAGCTAGATTTGCTTTAACAAGAATATTTGAGTGAAATGTTCAACCATGGCTGTCATACTTGCTGTAACTTTTACTTGATATGATATTATTACTGCTTTTTGCAGTTCTCCATGTGATAGGTCCCAGTGAATGATTTTGGCAGGCTATAATACTGTAAAACATCTAATACCATCTAAACACCACTTCAAATGCACCCTATTAGGCCATTGAGCAGTATATATATATATATATATATATATATATATATATATATATGTGTATATATATATATATTTTGATGTAATCAAATTTATAAATAATTGTTTGCTACATTTTTAAACAATTTATATTTTTGGAAACGAAAATACAATATTGTGGGTACAATTTTTTGAGTCTTAAATTGTACTTAATAGTGTTACGCCGAGCGCTCCGGGTCCCCGCTCCTCCCCGGAGCGCTCGCTACACTCTCCTCACTGCAGCGCTACGGTCGGATCCACTGACCCGGGGCGCTGCGATACCGCCTCCAGCCGGGATGCGATTCGCGATGCGGGTAGCGCCCGCTCGCGATGCGCACCCCGGCTCCCGTACCTGACTCGCTCCCCGTCAGTCCTGTCCCGGCGCGCGCGGCCCCGCTCCCTAGGGCGCGCGCGCGCCGGGTCTTTGCGATTTAAAGGGCCACTGCGCCGCTGATTGGCGCAGTGGTTCCAATTAGTATTATCACCTGTGCACTTCCCTATATCACCTCACTTCCCCTGCACTTCCTTGCCGGATCTTGTTGCCATCGTGCCAGTGAAAGCGTTTCCTTGTGTGTTCCTAGCCTGTGTTCCAGACCTCCTGCCGTTGCCCCTGACTACGATCCTTGCTGCCTGCCCCGACCTTCTGCTACGTCCGACCTTGCTTCTGTCTACTCCCTTGTACCGCGCCTATCTTCAGCAGCCAGAGAGGTTGAGCCGTTGCTAGTGGATACGACCTGGTCACTACCGCCGCAGCAAGACCATCCCGCTTTGCGGCGGGCTCTGGTGAAAACCAGTAGTGACTTAGAACCGATCCACTAGCACGGTCCACGCCAATCCCTCTCTGGCACAGAGGATCCACTACCTGCCAGCCGGCATCGTGACAGTAGATCCGGCCATGGATCCCGCTGAAGTTCCTCTGCCAGTTGTCGCTGACCTCACCACGGTGGTCGCCCAGCAGTCACAACAGATAGCGCAACAAGGCCAACAGCTGTCTCAACTGACCGTTATGCTACAGCAGTTACTACCACAGCTTCAGCAATCATCTCCTCCGCCAGCTCCTGCACCTCCTCCGCAGCGAGTGGCCACTTCTGGACTACGACTATCCTTGCCGGATAAATTTGATGGGGACTCTAAATTTTGCCGTGGCTTTCTTTCCCAATGTTCATTGCACTTGGAGATGATGTCGGACCAGTTTCCCACTGAAAGGTCTAAGGTGGCTTTCGTAGTCAGCCTTCTGTCTGGAAAAGCCCTGTCTTGGGCCACACCGCTCTGGGACCGCAATGACCCCGTCACTGCCTCTGTACACTCCTTCTTCTCGGAAATTCGAAGTGTCTTTGAGGAACCTGCCCGAGCCTCTTCTGCTGAGACTGCCCTGTTGAACCTGGTCCAGGGTAATTCTTCCGTTGGCGAGTATGCCGTACAATTCCGTACTCTTGCTTCAGAATTATCCTGGAATAATGAGGCCCTCTGCGCGACCTTTAAAAAAGGCCTATCCAGCAACATTAAAGATGTTCTGGCAGCACGAGAAATCCCTGCTAATCTACATGAACTCATTCACCTAGCCACTCGCATTGACATGCGTTTTTCCGAAAGGCGTCAGGAGCTCCGCCAGGATATGGACTCTGTTCGCACGAGGCGTTTCTTCTCCCCGGCTCCTCTCTCCTCTGGTCCCCTGCAATCTGTTCCTGTGCCTCCCGCCGTGGAGGCTATGCAGGTCGACCGGTCTCGCCTGACACCTCAAGAGAGGACACGACGCCGCATGGAGAATCTCTGCCTGTACTGTGCTAGTACCGAACACTTCCTGAAGGATTGTCCTATCCGTCCTCCCCGCCTGGAAAGACGTACGCTGACTCCGCACAAAGGTGAGACAGTCCTTGATGTCTACTCTGCTTCTCCACGTCTTACTGTGCCTGTGCGGATATCTGCCTCTGCCTTCTCCTTCTCTACTGTGGCCTTCTTGGACTCCGGATCTGCAGGAAATTTTATTTTGGCCTCTCTCGTCAACAGGTTCAACATCCCGGTGACCAGTCTCGCCAGACCCCTCTACATCAATTGTGTAAATAATGAAAGATTGGACTGTACCATACGTTTCCGCACGGAGCCCCTCCTAATGTGCATCGGATCTCATCATGAGAGGATTGAACTTTTGGTCCTCCCCAATTGCACTTCTGAAATTCTCCTTGGACTTCCCTGGCTTCAACTTCATTCCCCAACCCTGGATTGGTCCTCTGGGGAGATCAAGAGTTGGGGGCCCTCTTGTTCCAAGGACTGCCTAAAACCGGTTCCCAGTAACCCTTGCCGTGACTCTGTGGTTCCTCCTGTAACCGGTCTCCCCAAGGCCTATATGGACTTTGCGGATGTTTTTTGCAAAAAACAAGCTGAGACTCTACCTCCTCACAGGCCTTATGATTGTCCTATCGACCTTCTCCCGGGCACTACTCCACCCCGGGGCAGAATCTATCCTCTGTCCGTCCCAGAGACTCTTGCCATGTCTGAATACGTCCAGGAAAATTTAAAAAAGGGCTTTATCCGTAAATCCTCCTCTCCTGCCGGAGCCGGATTTTTCTTTGTGTCCAAAAAAGATGGCTCCCTACGTCCTTGCATTGACTACCGCGGTCTTAATAAAATCACGGTTAAGAACCGCTACCCCCTACCCCTCATCTCTGAACTCTTTGATCGCCTCCAAGGTGCCCATATCTTTACCAAACTGGACTTAAGAGGTGCTTATAATCTCATCCGCATCAGAGAGGGGGATGAATGGAAAACGGCATTTAACACCAGAGATGGACACTTTGAGTATCTGGTCATGCCCTTTGGCCTGTGCAACGCCCCTGCCGTCTTCCAAGACTTTGTTAATGAAATTTTTTGTGATCTCCTATACTCCTGTGTTGTTGTATATCTGGACGATATCCTGATTTTTTCTGCCAATCTAGAAGAACACCGCCAGCATGTCCGTATGGTTCTTCAGAGACTTCGTGACAATCAACTCTATGCCAAAATAGAGAAATGTCTGTTTGAATGCCAATCTCTTCCTTTCCTAGGATACTTGGTCTCTGGCCAGGGACTACAAATGGATCCAGACAAACTCTCTGCCGTCTTAGATTGGCCACGCCCCTCCGGACTCCGTGCCATCCAACGTTTTTTGGGGTTCGCCAATTATTACAGGCAATTTATTCCACATTTTTCTACCATTGTGGCTCCTATCGTGGCTTTAACCAAAAAAAATGCCGATCCCAAGTCTTGGCCTCCTCAAGCGGAAGACGCCTTTAAACGGCTCAAGTCTGCCTTTTCTTCGGCTCCCGTGCTCTCCAGACCTGACCCATCTAAACCCTTCCTATTGGAGGTTGATGCCTCCTCAGTGGGAGCTGGAGCTGTCCTTCTACAAAAAAATTCTTCCGGGCATGCTGTTACTTGTGGTTTTTTTTCTAGGACCTTCTCTCCGGCGGAGAGGAACTACTCCATCGGGGATCGAGAGCTTCTAGCCATTAAATTAGCACTTGAGGAATGGAGGCATCTGCTGGAGGGATCAAGATTTCCAGTTATTATTTACACCGATCACAAGAACCTCTCCTACCTCCAGTCTGCCCAACGGCTGAATCCTCGCCAGGCCAGGTGGTCTCTGTTCTTTGCCCGATTTAATTTTGAAATTCACTTTCGGCCTGCCGATAAGAACATTAGGGCCGATGCTCTCTCTCGTTCCTCAGATGCTTCTGAAGTTGAACTCTCTCCTCAACACATCATTCCTCCTGACTGCCTGATTTCCACTTCTCCAGCCTCCATCAGGCAAACTCCTCCAGGAAAGACCTTTGTTTCTCCACGCCAACGCCTCGGAATCCTCAAATGGGGTCACTCCTCCCATCTCGCAGGTCATGCGGGCATCAAGAAATCTGTGCAACTCATCTCTCGCTTCTATTGGTGGCCGACTCTAGAGACAGATGTGGTGGACTTTGTGCGAGCCTGCACTATCTGTGCCCGGGATAAGACTCCTCGCCAGAAGCCCGCTGGTTTTCTTCATCCTCTGCCTGTCCCCGAACAGCCTTGGTCTCTGATTGGTATGGATTTTATTACTGACTTACCCCCATCCCGTGGCAACACTGTTATTTGGGTGGTCGTTGATCGATTCTCCAAAATGGCACATTTCATCCCTCTTCCTGGTCTTCCTTCAGCGCCTCAGTTGGCTAAACAATTTTTTGTACACATTTTTCGTCTTCACGGGTTGCCTACGCAGATCGTCTCGGATAGAGGCGTCCAATTCGTGTCTAAATTCTGGAGGGCTCTCTGTAAACAACTCAAGATTAAATTAAATTTTTCTTCTGCATATCATCCTCAATCCAATGGACAAGTAGAAAGAATTAACCAGGTCTTGGGTGATTATTTACGACATTTTGTTTCCTCCCGCCAGGATGACTGGGCAGATCTTCTACCATGGGCCGAATTCTCGTATAACTTCAGAGTCTCTGAATCCTCCTCCAAATCCCCATTTTTCGTGGTGTACGGCCGTCACCCTCTTCCCCCCCTCCCTACCCCCTTGCCCTCTGGTCTGCCCGCTGTGGATGAAATTTCTCGTGATCTTTCCATCATATGGAGAGAGACCCAAAATTCTCTCTTAAAGGCTTCTTCACGCATGAAGAAATTCGCGGATAAGAAAAGAAGAGCTCCTCCCATTTTTTCTCCTGGAGACAAGGTATGGCTCTCCGCTAAATATGTCCGCTTCCGTGTCCCTAGCTATAAGTTGGGACCACGCTATCTTGGTCCTTTCAAAATGTTGTGCCAGATTAATCCTGTCTCTTACAAACTTCTTCTTCCTCCTTCTCTTCGTATTCCTAATGCCTTTCACGTTTCTCTCCTTAAACCACTTATCATTAACCGTTTTTCTCCCAAATCTGTTCCTCCCACTCCTGTTTCCGGCTCCTCAGACATCTTCTCCGTCAAAGAGATTTTGGCATCCAAAAAGGTCAGAGGGAAAACCTTTTTTTTAGTGGATTGGGAGGGTTGTGGTCCAGAAGAGAGATCCTGGGAACCTGAGGACAATATCCTAGACAAAAGTCTGCTCCTCAGGTTCTCAGGCTCTAAGAAGAGGGGGAGACCCAAGGGGGGGGGTACTGTTACGCCGAGCGCTCCGGGTCCCCGCTCCTCCCCGGAGCGCTCGCTACACTCTCCTCACTGCAGCGCACCGGTCGGATCCACTGACCCGGGGCGCTGCGATACCGCCTCCAGCCGGGATGCGATTCGCGATGCGGGTAGCGCCCGCTCGCGATGCGCACCCCGGCTCCCGTTCCTGACTCGCTCCCCGTCAGTCCTGTCCCGGCGCGCGCGGCCCCGCTCCCTAGGGCGCGCGCGCGCCGGGTCTTTGCGATTTAAAGGGCCACTGCGCCGCTGATTGGCGCAGTGGTTCCAATTAGTATTATCACCTGTGCACTTCCCTATATCACCTCACTTCCCCTGCACTTCCTTGCCGGATCTTGTTGCCATCGTGCCAGTGAAAGCGTTTCCTTGTGTGTTCCTAGCCTGTGTTCCAGACCTCCTGCCGTTGCCCCTGACTACGATCCTTGCTGCCTGCCCCGACCTTCTGCTACGTCCGACCTTGCTTCTGTCTACTCCCTTGTACCGCGCCTATCTTCAGCAGCCAGAGAGGTTGAGCCGTTGCTAGTGGATACGACCTGGTCACTACCGCCGCAGCAAGACCATCCCGCTTTGCGGCGGGCTCTGGTGAAAACCAGTAGTGACTTAGAACCGATCCACTAGCACGGTCCACGCCAATCCCTCTCTGGCACAGAGGATCCACTACCTGCCAGCCGGCATCGTGACAAATAGGCTGGGTTCACACAGTATTTTGGTTAGTATTTTTAAGCAGGAATGGGTTTAAAGGGGTACTCCGGTGGAAAACTTTTTTTTTTTTTTTTTTTTTTTTAATCAACTAGTGCCAGAAAGTTAAACAGATTTGTAAATTACTTCTATTGAAAATTTTTACTTTTTGCAACACAGAGCTCTCTTCTGACATAATGACCACAATGCTCTCTGCTTTTTGGGTAGTTTCTTCCTGCAAAAAAAATTGGCAGTGGTAGAGGAACAAGAAAGGTGAGTATGCCAATTTAAATTTTTTTAATGCTCATATCCAGATTTCTGACCTCTTCATGCTAGAGAGCTGTATTGTTTCCTGTTTCTCTTTGCACAGATCATATCACATAATTTTTTTACATTGGCAGAGCCAAACCAGGGCTGTTTTTTCGTGTTGGATCAATTGTATTTCCCAATGTTATTACTTAATTTTACTGTTCTTCATTTTATCTAGAAATTGCATTTTCTACACAATGTCGTCTGTGTGCACAACAACATTTAATGTTGTCATTGGAATAGTGCCATAACATCATTATTTGACATTTCAGACCCCCCCACTGATCTAAAGAGACAAGGTTATTCCTACATTTTTCCTGCACAGCGGCAAACCACTGTGTGGAGAACAGCAAAACAGCCTCATATAAGTCATTGGGGCTGTGTTGCAATTTCTAGTATAGCGGCAGGATGAGAGTGTTGTTCCGTAGGGAGGGTCAGTCAAGGAGCCACATCATTTACTTGAATCTACTGCTCCTTGTTTTAGGAATTGGTGGGGGTCCCAGTTCAGAGACCTAAATCGATTTGTGTGTGATGAATGTATCCTATTAATGTGTGTTTTTTGTTTTGTTTTTTGTTTATGTGTTTAATACTATAATTGGAAAACCCTTTAAAACCTGAATTAAAGGGATATTCTGAAGGTAAAAAAAATTCTTTAAATTAACCGGTGCCAGAAAGTTGTGCAGATTTGTAAACTACTTCTATTTAAAAATCTTAAACCTTCCAGTACTTATCAGATGCTGTATGCTCAAGAGGAAGTTGTGTAGTTCTTTCCTGTCTGACCACAGTGGGACAGGATGATGAAGATAGTAACAAAGAGCCATGTTGCAACCGGGACCTGAAATCTTCTGGCAAGGCCTGATCAAGCAAACAGTGTCTGGTGAGGCTACAGAATGGAGGGGGTGGGATGTCACAACCACAGCAGCCTGAACCCAGCGTTCAGACATCTTATCCCATATCCTTTGGATGGGGGATAAGATGTCCAGGGGCAGAGTACTCCTTTAAGGGAAACTACTGTAGATCCAGAGAGAATTTGCAGCAATGGGAAATGCATGTGAATGGGATATATGATCCTCCATTCACATGCCCCAGAAAAAATGAACAATGATCATGGATATGGTAATATGCAACACACTTATTGTGGAAGCAGATTTGTTAAAAAAAAGTTGGATTGGAAGTTGGATTGATACACATCAAAGGCTGCCTCCCTTTTCTGTTAACTGAAAGAGCTATCTAAATCAATTTCCAATACATTATTATTATTTTAAACTTGATGTATCTTAGAATTAGACTGTACAGCTGATCCCTTTAGCATAGATCATTAAAAAAAAAAAAAAAAAAAAAAAAACAGATATGGAGATAAAGCCCGGAAGCCAAAAATTAAAAGAGGCAGAAATAGAGTTGTAAGTATCTAAAAAATACTTTATGAGAAAGATTATATAAAGAGAGATTTCTGGGAAGGTTTTAATCTGAATATCTTTATATAAACATTTTGCAGATTTGTAAGCCCTTAATATTTGGAGATGTACGAATATACAATACAAGCACAAAAATTTATGGAGACAAAGAACACCCCGATGGATGTCATTGGTAATACAACATTTTTTAGAAAAGTGGCTGTGTATAATGATGAAGTGACAGAAACACTATCCTTCAATTCAATTTTATGTAAGACTGCTTTCAAATAGCTCCAGTATACTCAAACAAACGCCTTCTCTGCATTCATTGTGGGGAAAAGAGTTGAACAGACTTTTTAAAAGTTCGGCTTGGCAGGCTCGCTCTACTTCCCAAAAAGTTTATTTTGTGGTGAACAGGTCCTCTGCAAAGCAGTAAGCCTCTAAAAATGTGTATAACACTGCCCAAGAGCTCTAAAGCCCTGTATAAGGCTGGGTTCACACCACGTTTTGCTAAATACGGTTCCCGTATACGGCTGGGAGGAGGGGGCAGGGCTTAATCGTGGCACCCGCACTCAGCCGTATTCGGGAACCGTATTTAATGTATGTCTATGAGGCGATCGGAGTGAACCGCAGCCTCCGGTCGGCTTCGTTTTTGGCATACCGCATACGGCCGAAAACGAAGCTGACCGGAGGCTGCGGTTCACACCGGTCAGCTCATAGACATACATTAAATACGGTTCCCGAAAACGGCTGGGTGCGGGCGCCGCGATTAAGCCCCGCCCTCCTCCTCCCAGCCGTATACGTTAACCGTATTTAACAAAACGTGGTATGAACCCAGCCTAACACTACTAGATTCACCAAGGAATGTATTCAAGTAGCTTTAAAGAGATTTAAAGGCTAAGTTAATGTCAACATTACAGGGACATATGGTAACTACAGTTTGTTTAAAAACCCACTGCGCTAGTGGATTTTGTATGCTTTTAACACTACAATAAAGGTGCATAAAGTATCCCTCTTTGTTGGAAGATGTCTGCTGGTGTTAAATTGCACATTGAGGTATCGGAAGACACAATAGCTTTTTCCAAGCATTCCAAACATTCTCCCCTTTCGGGAGTAGCAACAGGATTAGTGATGGTGTCCCAAAATAGTAAAGAACTAGTAGATAGTGAAGAAGCAGCTTTTGTAAAAATTAGCAAATTGGGATTTGAAACAGGACTGGTGTCCCAAAAAACTGGAGAAAAAATAGGGTTTGTATGAAAAGGTGTAAAAAAAAAATTATACATTTTATTGGGCCAGGGGTATTCCAAAATCTTCCTTTATGGGTGTTGAAACAGGATTGGTGTCCCAAAAGGGTACGGAATAAATAGCTTTTGAGTGAAAAGCCCAAAAAAAAGAAAGATCCCTTTTAGGATTAGGAAAAAGAAGTGCCGAAAATGTGGGGGTTCTGTCTCCCAAGCGCTACTGAGAATTATAGTCGATATGCCAATAGGTACACAGTATTCTTTTTATTTTCTTCGTATAAAAGGTACAACTGGACAAAGCGTTTCGGCGTGTTCTCACACCTTCCTCAGGTTCACAGTAAAAATATTGTGGCGTCCTGTGTGAGGATTCCTGTGTAGCCGCCAGCTACAGGCCTAAATCTGGTACATTTGAGCTATGTTTTGGCCTTACCTCAGATGTTTTCATTCCTGAGATCAATATCAAACTCCTCATCATCATCCCCACCACTCCTCTCAGTATGGACTTCTGATGTCTAATCATGAGCTCTTTGCTCCATCTCAGCATCTCCATCATGATGCCTTAAAATCTTCACACCAACTTTTATTTAGTATAGGCTGCTGGCCAATGATGCTAATAGAAATACTTTTCATTCATAGCGCTGCTTGGGTATATGTATATAGATGCACTGGGGGGCAGACATATAGCGTTATCTGCCCCCCTCCCCAGGAAGTAAATGGCCGTGTGAACGCACCCTTATAATAGAGGTTTCACTGTAATTCTGCTTTCTGATCATGGTTAGTGTTGAGCGGCATAGGCCATATTCGCATTTGCGAATATTGGTGAATATATGGACGAATATTCGTCATATATTCGCTAAATTCGCATATTCGTAATATTTGCGTTTTATTTTCGCATATGCGAAAAATTCGTGTATGCGAAAATTAGCATATGCGAAAATGAGCGTATACAAAAATTAGCATAAGTGAAAATTCGCATATGCGAAATTCAGCATATGCTAATGTTCGCATATGCGAAAATTCGCATGCCAGTCTCACACAGTAGTATTAGAGCCTTCTTTACACCACACAAGTGGAAGCATAGAGGGATAATCACTGTGATGTCTACTGTGATAAAAAAAACAAAAAAAAACAAAAAAACGAATATTCGTAAATATGAATATATAGTGCTATATTCGCGAATATTCGCGAATTCGCGAATATGCGATATTCGCGAATAAAATTTGCATTGCGAATATTCGCGAGCAACACTAATCATGGTTAGACTGCTGACCATTCCTTACAAGGCACACATTTTTTCTTTTTTTAAATATACAATGGATTCAGAAAATTTTCAGATCCTTTGACTTTTTCACATCTTGTTATGCTAACATCTTGTATAATGACAAAGTGAAAACAGAGGCCCTCATTTACTTAGAAAATCCGGTTGTAAGTCTATCTTGCTTTCTTACCCGACTGCTTTTTTTCCCTGGTATTTATTATTATGTCGCATCCTGTTTGTCGCACGTGGGTTTTGTTGGTTTTGGTTTCCAACTCCTCTGAGTTGTCGGGAAAAATCCACAACAATTCAACAAATTCGGGTTGGAAACCTTTATAAATACGTGGGAAAGCTCAGAAATGTCGGGTTACGCCCCTTTTTTCGGGTTTGGGAGAATCCACATCGGGTCCGTTGGGAAAAAATGTTGCATCGTGTCGCAGACTGGTGCACGATGTCTGCGACATGTCGCAGACAAAGATGCGCCAAAAAAAAACGACAAAACAAGTCGGGTTTAGAATAGTAAATGAGGGCCAGAATGTTAGAAATCTTTGCTGATTTATTGCGAGTATTTCGACCCTTTATTCCTTAGTTGAAGCACCTTTTGCAGTTTTTACAGCCTTCAGCCTCCACAAGGCTTGCACACCTGAATCTGGTGATTTCCTGCAATTGTATTTTCTTTGCAGATCAACTCAAGCCCTGTCAGATTGGATGGGGACTGCCGATAGCCATTTTCAGGTCTCTCCAAAGATATTTGATTGGGTTCAAGTTGGGGCTTTGGCTGGGCAGCTCAACATAGTCACTTAGGGGGAGATTTATCAAAACCTGTCCAGAGGAAAAGTTGCTGAGTTGCCCGTAGCAACCAACCAGATTGCTTCTTTCATTTTTGAAACATTTATGAAACATGAAAGAAGCGATCTGATTGGTTGCTATGGGCAACTCAGCAACTTTTCCCTCTGTACTGGTTTTGACAAATCTACCCCATAGTTTTTAAGGTAAAAAAAAAGACAAGAGTCAATCCAGGTAAACATAAAACTGTGTTGATCCAGAGGAAGCCCATGAGGCTGATGCCAATTGCCCCATGAGGAAAAATTGCTTCCTGACTCTAATATGGCGAGCAGAATAAATCCCTGGATCTAGATCTATAAACCCCTTAAGGACCGGGGTTTTTTCCGTTTTTGCATTTTCGTTTTTTGCTCCTTGCCTTTAAAAAATCATAACTCTTTCAATTTTGCACCTTAAAATCCATATAATTGCTTTTTTTTTGCGCCACCAATTCAATTTTGTAATGACATCAGCCATTTTGCCCAAAAATTCATGGTGAAACGGAAAAAAAAATCATTGTGCGACAAAATTGAAGAAAAAACGCCGTTTTGTAACTTTTGGGGGCTTCCGTTTCTACGTAGTACATTTTTAGGTAAAAATGACACCTTATCTTCATTCTGTGGGTCCATACGATTAAAATGATTTCCTACTTATATAGGTTTGATTTTGTCGTACTTCTGGAAAAAATCATAACTACATGCAGGAAAATTAATACGTTTAAAATTGTCATTTCTGACCCCTATAACTTTTTTATTTTCCCGTGTATGGGGCGGTATAAGGGCTCTTTGTTTGCGCCGTGATCTTAAGTTTTTAACAGTACCATTTTTGCATTGATAGGACTGATTGATCGCTTTTTATTCATTTTTAAATGATATCAAAGTGACCAAAAATGCACTATTTTGGATTTTGGAATTTTTTTGCGCGCACGCCATTGACCGAGCAGTTTAATTAATGATATATTTTTATAATTCGGACATTTCCGCACGCGTTAATATCATATATGTTTATTTTTATTTTTATTTACACTGTGTTTTTTTTTATGGGAAAAGGGGGGTGATTCAAACTTTTAATAGGGGGTTAAATGATATTCATTCACATTTTTGTTTTTCACTTTTTTTTTGCAGTGTTATAGCTTCCATAGGGACCTATAACACTGCACACACTGATCTTTATCATTGATCACTGGTTTCTCATAGGAAACCAGTGATCGATGATTCTGCCGCATGACTGCTCATGCCTGGATCTCAGGCACTGAGCAGTCATTCGGTGATCGGACAGCGAGGAGGCAGGTAGGGGCCCTCCCGCTGTCCTGTCAGCTGTTCGGGATGCCGCGATTTCGCCGTGGCTATCCCTAACAGCCCACTGAGTTAACCGGCATGGTTTCACTTTTGCTTTTAGCCGCGCGGCTCAGCTCTGAGCGCGCGGCTAAAGGGTTAATAGCGCGCAGCGCCGCAATCGGCGCTGCGCGCTATTAGCGGTGGGTCCCGTCTTCACTATGACGCCATGCCCGCCGTGATGTGATGCGGGGTTACTGTGTAACCCCGCGTTATATCACGGGAGAAGGACCAAGGACGTACCTGCACGTCCTTGGTCCTTAAGGGGTTAATATTATATTTTTCCAGAAAAGCATCCAGGCCCTCCTTGAACTTATTTAACTGAGTCAGACATCACAACATCATGGGGGACATTTATCAAAGAATTTAGTAGTTTTTTTTTTTTTGCTTAAAATTGTCGCAAACTACTCTCTACTCGACTATTCTCTTTTTTTCTGCGACTTTTTGCCCTAAGCAAAAAATCTTGCTTACCAAAGCAAAAAGTGATTTTTTTGACTTGCAGTGGTCAGAGATTTATCAAGTGCGAAAGTCGCAAAAAAGTCGCATTACATGGAAAAACCTACAAAATTTTCTCCAGCTCAGACCTGGAGCGTAAAAAGCTACTACCAAGGCAAAAAAAGAAAGATTGCTTACGTGAAAGAAATTTATCAACAGGCTGAAAGTAGTTGATAAATAAGTCGCACATAAGCAAAAAAAATAGTAAGAAAAAAATAACTAGAAAAAGGAATACATAAGCAAAAATTGATAAATGTCCCCCCATGTGTCTCACTGCTCTTACAGTAAAGAATCTCTGTCTGTGAATCTTCTTTCCTCTAGGCATAGAGGATGCCCCCTTGTCATGGTTATTGGCCTAGGTATAAAAAGATCACTAGAAAGGTTTCTGTACTATCCATTCATATATTTGTACATTGTGATCAAATCACCCCTAAATAGTCTTTACTCCAAATTAAATAACCCCAAGATTGATAACCTCCCATACCATCAATTATCTGTGTCTCTTTCCTCTGCACCCTCTCCAGTTCAGCCATGTCCTTCTTATATATAGGTTCCCAAAATAAAATCTATAGCAAAACCATGTCCCTGTCATGAGCCTCTATGTCTCTCTTGATACATACCATGACCTTGTTAGCCTTAGCAGCAACTACCTAGCACGGATCACTAAAGTTAAAATTACTGTCCACCAATATTTCAAGGATACTTTCAGAGTGTGAGCCTGTCTTGTTCCCAAAAATGGGAACTCAACTTCAGTTCCTTTTCCTGTCCTTAGCTTAGGTTTCTCATTGTGCTTCTTATTTGGAGGTTACCAACAAACTCCTCTATCATGGATATATTTCACCTTATCAGTTATCTAAGATATATCCTGGCAGCTGCAAAATGTGCTGGAGGTTCCACAATCAGGTTGGCACTCTCATCCATATATGGTTGGATTGTATGTGTATCCAGTCCATTTGGAAGCATATTCATGTGGTGTTAGATTTTGGGTTACCCTGTCCCTTAGTGTTCAGAAGTGGCCCAACTGCATTTATGATTGTAGGATATCCCTTTGGCCAATGTGACTATTGTTGTTCAATGTGACTATTGTTAGTTACCAGCGGTAACTAAAATGATAAAAGGGCTCACCTGGTAAAGCTCTGTGGTCCCTATTCCTAACCAGCTGATAAATGAGAGATCTGTTGCCTTGGCGATGGGTAGTTTATCTCAGTTCTCTATTACCTGGTCCACATGGGTAGAATTTATGGGTTAATAGATGTCTTTGGTACTTTCCCCATGTTTATCCTACTATGGTGCTGCCTTTTCTGTTGCTTTTGTGCATATGTGCTAATTTTAGCCTTTTGCATTCTTTGGGTTTACATTACCCTATTGAGATGACGCCTCCATGGGAGTTGTGTTTTGTTGTTTTCAGGATTCGGCAGGCTGGAGGAGGATCCTCTGTGTCAGAGAGGGATTGGCGTGGACCGTACCGGTGGACCGGTTCTAAGTTGCTACTGGTATTCACCAGAGCCCGCCGCAAAGCGGGATGGTCTTGCGGCGGTAGCAACCAGGTCATATCCACCGGTAACGGCTCAACCTCTCTGACTGCTGAGAAAGGCGCGGTAGAAAAGGACAAGGCAAGAGCAAGGTCGGACGTAGCAGAAGGTCAGGGCAGGCAGCAAGGGTCGTAGTCAGGGGCAACAGCAGAAGGTCTGGAACACAGGCTTGGGAAATACACAAAACGCTTTCTCTGGCACAAGGCAACAAGATCCGGCAATGCTGGGAAGGGGAAGTGAGGTTATATGAGCAGGGAGCAGGTGGAAGCTAATTAGACTGATTGGGCCAGGCACCAATCATTGGTGCACTGGCCCTTTAAATCTTAGAGAGCTGGCGCGCGCGCGCCCTAGAGAGCGGAGCCGCGCGCGCCAGAACGTGACAGCCGGGGACCGGAACAGGTAAGTGGCTTGGGATGCGATTCGCGAGCGGGCGCGTCCCGCTATGCGAATCGCATCCCCGACGTCAGTGTCAGTGCAGCGCTCCCGGTCAGCGGGTCTGACCAGGACGCTGCAGAGAGGAGAACGCCGCGAGCGCTCCGGGGAGGAGCAGGGACCATCTTTGATGTTGCTGGATAAGCCTTTCTTGAAGGTCGTGCAGAGGGCCTTATTGTTCCAGGCTAGCTCTGAGGCAAGGGTACGAAACTGGATGGCGTATTCGCCTACGGAAGAAGTTCCTTGGACTAGGTTCAGCAGAGCAGTCTCGGCAGAGGAGGCCCGGGCTGGCTCCTCGAAGACACTACGGACTTCAGCGAAGAAGGACTGGACTGTGGCTGTGGCAGGATCATTGCGGTCCCAGAGCGGTGTGGCCCAAGACAAGGCCTTTCCAGACAGAAGGCTAACTACGAAAGCCACCTTAGACCGTTCTGTAGGAAATTGGTCCGACAACATCTCCAAATGTAGGGAACATTGAGACAGGAAACCAGGGCAGAGATTAGAGTCCCCATCAAATTTGTCGGGCAAAGACAAGGGGAGGCTAGGAGCGGCCACTCGCTGCGGAGGAGGTGCAGGAGCTGGCAGAGGAGATGGTTGCTACTGTAGCAGTGGCAGAAGTTGCTGTAGCATGGAGGTCAACTGCGACTTGGCAGCGGCACCTCAGCGGGATCCATGGCCGGATCTACTGTCAGGATTCGGCAGGCTGGAGGTGGATCCTCTGTGTCAGAGAGGGATTGGTGTGGACCGGAACGTGACAGCCGGGGACCGGGACAGGTAAGTGGCTTGGGATGTGATTCGCGAGCGGGCACGTCCCGCTATGCGAATCGCATCCCCGACGTCAGTGTCAGTGCAGCGCTCCCGGTCAGTGGGTCTGACCGGGGCGCTGCAGAGAGGAGAACGTCGCGAGCGCTCGGGGAAGGAGCAGGGACCCGGAGCGCTCGGCGTAACAGTTGTGTTCTGTTTTTGTCTTGTTCAGTTGTATTCTGCCCTTTTTCCTTTAGTTGACAGTGATTGGCTTACTGTTCTTGGCAATATATGTGCACATACAGTTTCCCATTCCATGAGGTATCCCCTGCGGTGTGGTCTTCATTGTCACCCTTCACTTTACCCCCTATCTGTATAGCTCCTAAATCTTTTACTTATGTGTAATTGACTATATTTGATGCCTCTTATATTTTATGATTGAGGTAATTGTACAATGCATGTACATACAGTAGTTCAATTTATTTTCTATGCAATAAAAAGTTATAAAAAAAAAGGTAAAGGTAGCCTTCTAATGTAATGAAAATCTTATCCCTCTAATAATAGGCTAAGAGTACTAAGTCTACTAAATTTCTGCTACCAATCCGCTACTCCTACAGCTGTTGCTAAATAATGGAGAACATTTTTCTTATACTGTGTGCTTGTAATATATCGCATCCTATGTCAAAACCAGGACCATGAAAGAAAATGTAATATGTAATCTATCAGATGGAAAATGTATATGTCTATTTTTGCCTTTTATTTTTCTATATTTAATTCTGTGTCTGGAAGCAGATAATGATGAATGTGTCTTTTCAAGAACAATCAGTAGAGAGCGGGATATAAGACCTAAAGGAAGGGAATTAATCTCCCAGTGTGCATGTTACAGTTTCTAAATGATCTTCAATGAGACCTTTATTAAGTCAGGTACACATTAAGATGAAAGAATGTGCTCCTGGTGTTAAAGATTTACACTTATGTCCATATTGATGTGTTAATAATGGAAAGTACATTAATCCTGATCTTTAAAGACTGGCATCATTCACACTTGGTGACTGAGAAGCCTTCCATTTGGAATGGATGTTAAAGGACAGTAAAATAAGCATTTTATAATTGGAAACTATATTGATAAACTTACCTGGCAAGTGATCCCCATATATCAATGATGGCAGGACTACAACAGCATTGCCACTATGGATTTACTGTTCTCTTCTTCTAAATGAATGCAAAGATAAGATACATACTCAAACATTTTCTCTAAGTGGTTGTCAAGTTCCTCACATGAGGTCTGGAATCATCAAAGTAAAAATTTTAAAGGGGTACTCCGGCCCTAAGACATTTTATCCCATATCCAAAGGACAGGGGATAAGATGCCTGATCATGGGGGTCCCGCCATTGGGGACCCCCGCAATCTTTCATGCAGCACCCTGCTATCATCAGTGTTCGGAGCGAACCTCTCTCCGGGGCTGATGAATCACGATCACGGGGCCGGAGTATCGTGACATCACGGCTCCACATAGGCGTGACAGCCACCACACCCCCCTTCCATAGGTTTGCATTATCGTGATTCATCAGACCTGGAGCGATGTTCACTCCAGAGGCTGATGATAGTGGGGTGCTGCATGAATGATTGCGGGGGTCCCCACCGGTGGATAGGGGATAAGATGTCTTAGGGCTGGAGTAACCCTTTAAGTGAGAAAGTATTTAGCAATGGCAAAGTAATAGGGGTGCAGGGATGACGTAAGTTGTTTGCATCCTAGAGCAAAGATTCTAAAAGTGGTGTTCCCATTTCCTCAACCATGCCTCTATGTGTAGAGCATGGCAGCATAAACAAGTTTGCAATTGTCTTCATTTAACACACATGTCTGGCTCTCTAGACATCTTTTCTTATGTCCCCTCTTGTTGACAGATGGTAGTCCTGATTTCTGTCCATCAGCTCTTCTTTAGAAGCAGTGGTGATGTCACTTCCTGTGGCCAGAGCTTCTGAGCTGAGCCCCCATCAGGCTCCCTGTTTGGATTTTATTTTGGGAGCTGTCAGATACAAAAACAAATCCCCAGCCTCCGACCCGAGCCTGTCCACCTGCAATTCCTGAAGTGTGAGCACACAGCAGTAGCAGGGGAAGGTAATCAGCCAGTTGTGAATAATCCTTTAACTCCTCTTCTCAAGGCCACCAACAGGTTGTGTTTTCAGGAATCCCTTAGTACAATTATGGTTAGCGCATCAGACTCCCCACAGGTGTTAGTTGTGTGGGGTATCCTCAAATCATGACCATTTAGGACACCTTAAGGACTGGTGTTGAGAAATACAACCCAGTTGTTTTTTTTTTGCCTTGGAAAAGGGTTTAATATAATTTGTGTTGGAATAAGATTTTGTTTGGGTCTAAAATCTTTAAGTTACAGTATGCGTCTGCTATTATGGTCTGAGCACTATTGCAATATATTAAAGAAGTGAATAAGACTATAATGCCAACAGTTATATGCAGTTAAAGGGACATTTCACATTTTTCTTTTTTACTCAACTGTATTCAGTGTGCAGTTAAAGAGAAAACAAAAACTATATTTGCACTATACTTACCACTCTTGCTCCTCCGCTCCCACTATCTCTGTGTTGGTCTTTTACTGCACTGGACTTTCTGATGTCTGTATCCTGCTTAGCCAATCAGTGGCTACAGTGGTGCCCCTCTTAGTCCTCTCCTTGGCTGAGCAGGAAGGTCCTTGTGTGACACAGACACAGAAAGGTCAGAGTGAAGGAACTAACACGGAAATAGCAAGCAAGGTGGGTAAGTATAAGTTTTGTTTTCTTATCTGTGCCCTGAGCGCAAGAAAAGCCAAGAAAAAAATCTTCAGAATACCACTTTAAATAGACAGTGTTGTTTTAATAAACTTTTATAAATTGATAATAAAAGCAAATGTAAGAAACAATGTAATATACATTGAAACCTATCTCAAAGGACCAACAAAATTGCATTGAAAAGTGACTATCTCATAGAAAATGGCCAAGATGCATTATGCATTGAGGACTGAAATTATGTCACAAGAAATGTCGTCTGAATAAGGAAGTGACCTTCTTAAAGATGTGGTCTTTTGGAGAGGTTTCAAAAAAGTGCTTTTTCCTCTAATCAGACTTCTTTTCTGCAAACCTCCTCCAAAACATTCTTTCACTTTGAGAAACAGCTTAATTCCATCTAGTCTTTACAAGACTAACAATTCACTGAGGGATCTAATTATATGTTGCAAGGAGGAGTAGTTGGACAGACAGAAGCAAACAGAGGCTGGAAAGAGAGTTCAAAAGTTTACTGTGAGTGCTGGATTTACAGTTTATGCTGCTCACTACTGCTCCAAAAGGAAATCTGTCATCAGTTTCACCTGCACCAACCCGTCTGTACAGACAAGTAGTGCAGGTGACACTGATGACAACCATACTTACCTGACCACTTTCTGTGCTCCCGTTCCCCCACTGTCTTCTTCTGTATCTTCCATTCCAGGGCTGACTTAGAGTATGGGCGGAGCTTTGTGACATTGCTGCTCCTGCTATACTGATGGGTCCCACTGCTAGCAAACAGCAGCGGTGACATCATGAAGCTCTGCTCATGCTCCAAGTCGGCCACAGAACGGAAGATATCAAAGAAGGTAGCGGGAGAACTGGAGCATGGAACAAGATCATGTAAGTATTATTGTCATCTTTGTCACATGCACTCTGTCTCTACCGACAGGCTAGTGCAGGTCAAACTGATGAAAAATATATTAGAAAAATGCCATATACTGACTTTAGGACCTTGCATCTTTCTAACCAGGCTCTTTACTCCCAGCTGAAGTTATTGTCTTTCTTCTCTTCAGTGTCTCTTCCCTTTCTGCCTTTGGACTTTTTTAGGGATTCCCTTTCTTCCAAAGGAGCGTATCCACGGAGCTTTAAGTTTGCAATTTCCATCCCCCTCCTGTCTTTCCCCCCTACTCTTCTCTTTCCTCCTTCCTTTCCTTCCCTATGCTTTTTCTTTTTTTTATCTTTTTGTTTGTTCTGATGTTGTTAAAGGGTTGTCTTGATGTCTTTACTAATATCTATACTGTATGTCAGTATGTTTTGTGAATCCAAAATGTTAGTTTGCTATTAATAGAACCAAAGTAAAAGGAAAGACAGATGAAAGAAGCAGCACTCCAGAAATGTGGATTAAAGTGTGTTTATTTCCCCAATGTGACTAAGCGACGTTTGAATTCTGCATGTATCTTTTTCAGGCCAGAAGAGTTGAAATGTTGCTTGCCCACACTGGGCAAATAAACACACTTTAATCCACATTTCTGGTTTGCTGCCTCCTTCATTTGAATTGCAGATGTAAAGATGAAACTTGGTTCAACCTCTGGAGCAATTTGGATCCAAACTTCTTTGGCTTCGACAGTGTTGCCCTAGGATTGAATTTGGACAATTTGAAGTAAAAGATGGAGGTGGTGATGATGAACCATTTGTGTTAAATATGTGTAGAAACCCCTGCATGGGTCAAACATCAATAAGTCCAGGTAAAAGACACTTGTATGTTCTGGGAAAATTAGAATAGAGATATTAAACTATTACTATTGCAAACCCAACATGTTTTGTCGGGTTGTGCGTCAGATTCTGTCGCATTGTGCCAGAAATTCTGTCTGCACCAGATTTTGCGCCAGAATGGAAAAAACCCCGACTATCTCTCCATTTTGATAAGATAACCCGAAAAAGGGGTATGGCTGCCGGGAAAAGGGGGCATGGTCTCAGAAAAGGGGTGTGTTCCCGACATTTTCACAAAAACCCAACATATTTATTAAGGTTTCCACAGAAAATGTGGTGGATTTGAGCTGAGGAAAACCAGACAGATCAGAGCATGTGTAAAAAAAAGCAAAGTGTAGGGAAAGTGGAAAATGGAGGGAAACCTTAGTAAATAACATGGAAAATAAATTGTAGGGAATTAAAACCCACAAAGAAATCTACAGTCCAGTAAATGAGGGCCAATATGAGGGCCAATATGTGTGAAAGAACTAATATTTTGTTAGTTAAGGAGAAGCTTGAGAAAAAAAGAACCCTTTAGAGATGGCGCTGCGGTTACCTCAGAATGAAGAGGATGGACTTGATATAGTTTAAAAGGTTCACAGTGGAACCATATTTATTGAATACACAATTCTGAGGGAACCGCAGCGCCATCTCTGAAGGGTTCTTTTTTCTCAAGCTTCTCCTTGTCTGTACCCAGGACAGCTGTGTAGCTGGTCCTGCAAACAAGAAGGCAAGCAGTGACCATCCCTCTAGTCAGTACCCCATTATCAGTGGGGTGAAAGGTTTTTTTTTGATCTTCTCCAAGGTGATCGGCCATCTATACAGTTTTGGGGCCAAACTCTGAATCTCACTGCACTTGTTGCCAACGGTAATGCATTAGGTGCCGGCATCAGTCTCTCTCTCTCTTTTTTCCAATGTTTTGTAAGTGGGGTTTAAAACTGGGTCAGTAAATATTACAATTGTTAGAAAGTTGTTTTAGGGTATAAGAGGATATATGTCATAACTTAAAAGTAGGTGGGAGGTAGAGATGTCAAAATGGTATTTGATTTGGTTTCAATGACTGCTTTGAATTCATACAGAAGCAATAATGCCTGTCAAAAGACAGGAGTCCCTCCTCCTCTACACTGAGAATCAAAGCATACATTGCAGGCCATGCCTCTAAGCATGCATGTGTTTTCAAATGGTAGTGGTGGTGGTGGTGGTAGTAGTGGTGGCGGTGGTGGTGGTTGTGGTGGTGGTGGTGGGATGGGGGCAAGTGGAGATAAGCCACTTCTAGAGAAATCTGCCGGTGGTTATTTCCCTGATACCTGATCCTTTTAACCTGTGACATCTGCTGTTGGAGAAAACTGGAAAGTGAACCTTACACATTCCATGGTTTGCCAGTCCCTGCCATTTAAAGTTATTCAATGTATAGGCCATCTGTAAGTGGTGTGCTCTTCGCTCACCTACTTAGGATCTTTGTGTTCTGAGACCAACCACTGTGTGTGAATGTCTACTAAAAAGCTATTTGCGCTTGAATGCAATCATTAAGAAAAATAGAGCTTAAAGGCCATTTGTGGCCGAAAACAACTTATCCTCTATCCACAGGATAGGGGATAAATGTTTGATTACAGGGGATCAGAATGCTGGGACCCCCGAAGATCTCCTGCATCAGTCCACAGCTCTGCCGTGGCTCTCCCGTGCAGGAGGCATGCCGACCGCAGCATGAGCCGCGGCCGACACGCCTCCTCCATGTGGTTCTATGGGACAACTGCAGCATTATTACACTTATCCCCCCACAAACTGGGCCCCCACATTAGCGCTTAGTGAGATAGCTAATGTGCGTAGTGTCGACCTAGAAAGGTCGACCGTTATGCCCCTTCCCCATACAGTTCTATGGGAGAGGCAGGGAGGCATGAAGGCTGCCTCCCCGCCTCTCCTATAGAACTATATGGGGAGGGGGCGTAACCGTCGACCTCTCTAGGTCGACGCTATGCTCATTAGCGCTCCCACTAAGAGCTAATGCGGGGGCCCCGTTCGGGAGGGGATAAGTGTAATAATGCTGCAGTTGTCCTTTAATGTAAAATAAGTTAACCCTTTAATGAAACAGACTGTTTACAGGTACTGTTCTACTTTAAATACACAGTGCTCGTGTATCTCTGGTTCTCCCATAGAGATGCATCACAAGGTGAACTGAGCACCGCGGATGGGGAAAAAGATTTCATGTAGTGCTGAACTCCTTTAATGATAGGAAATTTTCATTTTTGTTTTTTTTCCTTCCCACTATTAAACCCCTTAAAGGGGTACTCCGCCCCTAGACATCTTATCCCCTATCCAAAGAATAGAGGATAAGATGTTAGATCGCCGTGGTCCCGCTGCTGGGGACCCCGGGGATCGCTGCTGCAGCACCCCGCTGTCATTACTGCACACAGCGAGATCGCTCTGCACGTAATGACGGGCAATACAGGGGCCGGAGCATCGTTACGTCACGGCCCCACCCCTTGTGACGTCACGGCCCCCCCCCCGTCAATACAAGTCTATGGGAGGGGGTGTGGCGGTCTTCACGCCCCCTGCCATAGACTTGTATTAAGGGGACGGGCCGTGATGTCATGAGGGGCGGAGCCATGATGTCACGCTGCTCCAGCCCCTGTATCGCCCGTCATTATGCACAGAGCGAACTCGCTCTGTGCAGTAATGATGGCGGGGTGCCACAGCGGCGATCCCGGGGTTCCCAGCAGTGGGACAGTGGCGATCTAACATCTTATCCCCTATCCTTTGGATAGGGGATAAGATGCCAGGGGCGGAGTACCCCTTTAAAGGACGGAGCACATTTTGACCTTAAGGACCAGGCCAATTTTCTTTTTTTTTCACTTTCGTTTTTTCCTTCTCCCCTTCTATAAATCATAACGCTTTCAATTTTGAACCTACAGACCCATATGAGGGCTTGTTTTTTGCGTCAACAATTTTACTTTGTAATGACTTCAATCGTTTAACAACAAAATCTATAGCAAAGCCAAAACAAATATACAAAACATTTTGTAATTTTGGGGGCTTCCGTTTCTACACAGTGCAATTTTCGGTAAAAATTATACCTTATCTTTATTCTGTAGGTCCATATTGTCACAAGGACAACCAGTTTATGTAGGTTTATTTTATTTTACTACTTTAAAAAGTTATAACTACATGCACCAAAATTAGTATGTTTAAAATTGTCATCTTCTGACCCTTATAACTTTTTATTTTTCTTCATACAGGGCTATATAAGGGCTCATTATTTGCGTCGTGGTCTTTAGTTTTTATCGGTACCATTTTTGTTTAGATGGGACTTTTTGTTCGCTCTTTATTCCTTTTTTATGATATTTGAAGTGACCAAAAATGCACAATTTTTTTTTTACGAGTACGCTATCGACTGTGTGGTTTAGCTAACCTTATATTTTAAAAGCTCAGAAATTTACACACACTGCTGTACCACATATGATTATTTTTTTTATTACACTATTTTATTTAAAAAATGGGAAAAAGGTAAAAAAGTGTAAAAGATAAAGTTAATAAAAGTGAACGAACCCCTTTACGAATAAAATTTAGAATCACTTCAAACTTTTATTAGGGAAGGGGTTAATTCACTCTCATTAGCTTTTTTTTCATTTATTAAATTTCTCTTTCTTTTTTAGCCCCCGTAGGGGGCTAGGAGCAGCGGAAGACTGATCAGACAGCGAGGAGGCAGGTAAGGGCCCTCTTGCCATCCACTCAGCTGATTGGGACCTGCGATGTCAACGCGGATGTCCCGATCAGCATCACTGAGCTACCAGCACCATTAACTTTGCACCATTAACACTGTTAATGCCCTGCATTAACCCTTTAGATGTCACAATCAAAGTTGATTGTAGCGTCTAAAGGGTTAATTCCGGGGATCTGCCTGATCAGTGTTGCCCAGCGTTAACCATGGGTCCTGGCTGCCCGTAGCAACCTGGACCTACCTGGTTTAAAGCATTCTCTGCTAGTGAGAACGGTTTTAACTCTGTTAACGGGACCAGGGCGTACAGGTACACCCTAGGTCCTAAAGTACCAGGACATGAGGGCATCCTTTGTCCTGGTGGGGTTAATAGCCATAAATATTTAAATGTTTCACCTACAGTGCCATGTGAGGGCACTTGTACTTTGTAGTGACATCATTCATCTTTTTAGCACAAAATGTATGGCGAAGCCAAAATAAAATTATTTGTTATTTGTGGGGCAAACCCCCCCCCACAATTTTTAGGGGGGTGGGTGGGGTAGGGGGTTTTTGTTTCTAGGCAGTGCACCATACAGTTAAAATGACATGTTATCTTTATTCTGTAGATCCTGCAATTAACTTTGATTGTGGGATCTATAGAGTTAGTGACATACATTGGCATAAATGCCAATTCATGGCATTAGTAGTGAGTCAGCCAATACCCACTGTCTAGTAAGTGAGCGCATTTCCACCGCTCACTTCATAGACTGTTAATACAATGTAGATATACATCATAGGGCAGGAATGGGTTAATGTACAGTATATGGTTATAAAGTCTATTTGTTGTAATGTTCAAAATGTAATATTTTTTTTTGCATAAAAAAACAATCAACAAGGCAGTGATTTTAATCATCAGTGTTAAATGGCTGATTATTCATTTTCATTTCCACCAGCTTCACTTCACGCTGGCAGCAAAAACACATTTACTCTGCAATGAAGCTGAAAAAATCTGTTTAATCAGAAATATGCTGAAGCATCTTATAGTTGTAGGTTGTTTTGCTGGCAACACTTTTGATGCTCCTTGTGTAGTTGAAACGGCCTGAACACTGCTGACTGCTGGAATTTTTTTGGTTCTGCAGCAATCTCCATGTAATCCTCATGTCTGCGATTGACATAGCAACGGCTATGAGACTACAACGGCTATAACGGCTTATTTTACCACTTAATTGTCTCTGAGCACACACTTTACTTACCTTTATGATCCTAAAATACTCTAATATTATTGTATTTGTTGGCTGTGCATCCTGTGAATCTACCATTCCACCACATCATATGAACAAAAACAAACATGTAACAATTACACACCCTGGGGTAAAAAATATATATAGAGAGGGGTGCCCTCAAATTAGCTACCCATAAGTAATTTAAATATTGTGCCTCGAGAAGAGGCAAATACAGTATAACTGTAAGGAATACCCTGATAATGTGTAGAAAAACCTATAATATATACCATACATACTCAAGTATAAGCTGACCCGAATATAAGCCGAGGCCCCTAATTTCACCCCAAAAACCCAGGAAAAGTTATTGACTCGACTATAAGCCTAGGGTGGGAAATACATCATCCCCCCATGTCATCATCCCCCCTGTCATCATCCAGATCCCCGTCATTAACACCCCCGTCATTAACACACCCGTCATCATCCCCCCTTCATCATCCCCCCCTTCATCATCCCCCCCTTCATCATCCCCATCTTCATCATCCCCCCCTTCATCATTACCCTGTCATCATCCCCCCCCCCTTCATCATCACCGTCTGTCATCATCCCACAGCCCCCTTCATCATCACCGCCTGTCATCATTCCCATGTCATCATCCCACACTCCCCCCTTCATCATCACCGCCTATCATCATCACCCTGTCATCATCCCACACACCCCCCCCTTCATCATCATTGCCTGTCACCAGTGATCTTCAACCTGTGGACCTCCAGATGTTTCAAAACTACGACTCCCAGCATGCCCGGACAGACGATGGCTGTCCCGGCATGCTGGGAGTTGTAGTTTTGCAACATCTGGAGGTCATCAGGTTGAAGATCACTGAGGAAGGGATTGACAGGCAGAGAGTTCACTCGAGTATAAGTCGAGGGGGGTGTTTTCAGCACGAAAAATCGTGCTGAAAAACTCGTCTTATACTCGAGTATATACGGTAGACTCCAATAGATTATGTATACCCAAGAAAAACAGAGCTATTCACACAAATTTATATTCAAAAGAATAACATACTTTATTGATACATAATGTGTAGCCTGGGACATATATGTATGTGCTGATCAATTAATAAAATACAGTGTGGGTGGTAAATACAGTAGTGCAAATTGATAATAAATAGCTGTATAGTGACTAAGGGGCCATGCAGTCTATATTGCTCATAAATTAATAAAGTGCAATACTATAAAGTGACTAAGGTAAGTAAGTAGTGCAAAAAAATGATTTAGCACATTAAATTCATGAGAGCAAAGTCAAAGTTCACTTGCACTTTGACTTTGCTCTTATAAATTTAATGTGCTAAATAAGCTATCATTCATAAGCTATCATGTGATGCCATCATTGTAAACATGTAACCAAAGATCTTTAGCAATGCTTTGGCAAGTCTTCTTGCGTGTGACTGTATGCCATACATGTAACAGCCAAGAAAGACAGCTGATACAGAGATAAGGCTTAAGTCCTACCATGCAGAGTTATTGATACCGTAATTGGCCAGTGCACATTCATCCAGCTGTTAGATAAGCTTTTCTCCGAACCAAATAAACTAACAAATGTATTAATTTTAGTTACTTACCTGTAGCAACTCATTTACAGGGAGACTGAAAACTCTACTTTATTTTCTTCCATTATAATTGTTGTTTAGGAGAAAGTGCACACCGAACGTGAAACGCAGAATGTATAAAGACGGCAATGTAATGTGTAACTGCACAGATGGTAGGCAGGCAAATAATGACATCGACAACAGATTCTGCCATAAGGAAAGAAACATCAGAAGAAAGCAGCGGGAATCTGTGGGAGTTAATGAGTAAGGGCAGCGTAATAGAAGTGCCAACAGTATTGGGATTTTAGTAGGTCTATATATTACTAAAGTACTTCACCATGATTAGATATCATGTATGTTCTGGAATGAGAGTCACTGAATGATACATCAGGGGCATAACTAAAATAACATGAGCTCCAAATTTTGAACCCACCCCCCTCCTCCATATAGTGGCAATACTGTAATAATACAGCCATAATACAGCCATTATTACTGAATAATACACATTGGCCCTCATTTACTAAGAATGTCAGGTTTATCTCTGAGTGTTTCTTGATTTACTCCCTGTATTTTTCTCCCTGATTTACTAATGTGTAGCACGGATTGTGTCGCACGGGTTAGAAATTGTGTCGCATGGTAAATTGTATATATGCCCCCGACACAGCGCAATCATATGCCCACAGCAGCGCATGTATATACAGTATATATATATATATATATATGCCCCCCCACACAGTGCAAACATATGCCCCCAGCAGCGCATGTATATACAGTATATAGCCCCCCACACAGCGCAAACATATGCCCCCAGCAGCGCATGTATATACAGTATATATGCCCCCCACACAGTGCAAACATATGCCCCCAGCAGCGCATGTATATACAGTATATAGCCCCCGCACAGCACAAACATATGCCCCCAGCAGCGCATGTATATACAGTATATATGCCCCCCACACAGCGCAAACATATGCCCCCAGCAGCACATGTATATATTATATATATATATATGCCCCCCACACAGCGCAAACATAAGCTCCCGGAGCATCTATATACATATGCCTCAAGCGCTATCAAGGACAAGCATTTTATTAGCAGAGCATCTCTCCTGGAAGCTGCAGATGCTCTGCTAATGCTCCGCTTGTGAGTGATAGCGCTTCAGAGGCATATGTGTATAGAAGCAAAGTGGGGAGCAGACAAAATAGCGTTATCTGGTCCCCACTTCGCTTCTACACAGTCCTCCTTAGTCCAACCACCACAGCTGCCCCATCACCTCCCCCATCCGCGGGGTTATAATTACCTGTTCTTAGGGCCTGCGCTTCTTCTGGCTCCAGCGCTGTCACTGTGCGCACTGACGGTGATGTCGCGTTGGTGACGTCACTCGTCATTGCGCAGCGCAGCGCACAGCTACAGTGCCGGAGCCAGAAGAAGCGGGGGCCCCGGGAACATGTATTTATAACACCGGGGATGGGGAAGGCGATGGGGCAGCTGTGGTGTTGTACTCAGGAGGACTGTGTATAGAAGCGAAGTGGGGACCAGATGACACTATATGTCTGCTCCCCACTTCGCTTCTATACACATATGCCTATGAAGCGCTATCACTCACAAGCGGAGCATTAGCAGACCATCAGCAGCTTCCTGGAGAGATGCTCTGCTAATGAAATGCTTGTCCTTAATAGCGCTTGAGGCATATGTATATAGATGCGCCGGGAGCTTATGTTTGCGCTGTGCGGGGGGCATATATATATATATATATACATGTGCTGCTGGGGGCATATGCTTGCGCTGTGCAGGGGGCATATATGTACTGTGTTTACATGCACTGCTGGGGGCATATGTTTGTGCTGTGCGGGGGGCATATATACTGTATATACATGCGCTGCTAGGGGCATATGTTTGTGCTGTGTGGGGGGCATATATATATATATATATATCCAGAGTACCGTATATACTCGAGTATAAGCCGAGTTTTTCAGCACGATTTTTCGTGCTGAAAACACCCCCCTCGGCTTATACTCGAGTGAACTCTCCACCCGCAGTGGTCTTCAACCTGCGGACCTCCAGAGGTTTCAAACCTACAACTCCCAGCAAGCCCGGGCAGCCATCGGCTGTCCGGGCTTGCTGGGAGTTGTAGTTTTGAAACCTTCGGAGGTCTGCAGGTTGAAGACCACCGCGGCCTTCGACATCATCCAGCCCCCTCTCACCCCCTTTAGTTCTGTACAGTACTCGCCTCCACTCGGCGCTGGTCCGGTGCTGCAGGACTGTCCAGAGAGGAGGTCGTCCGGTGGGATAGTGGTTCCCGGCTGCTATCTTCACCGGGGAGGCCTCTTCTAAGCGCTTCGGGCCCGGCCCCAGAATAGTCACGTTGCCTTGACAACGACGCAGAGGTACGTTCATTACCAACGTACTTCTGCGTCATCGTCCAGGCAACGCCTCTATTCCGGGCCCACAGCGTGGAGAAGAGGCGCCCCCAGTGAAGATGGCAGCCCGGAACCACAATCCCACCGGACGACCTCCTCTCCGGACAGCCCTGCAGCACCGGACCAGCGCCGAGCGGAGGCGAGTACTGTACAGAACTAAAGGGGGTGAGAGGGGGCTGGATGATGTCGAAGGCCGCAGTGGTCTTGAACCTGTGGACCTCCGGAGGTTTCAAAACTACAACTCCCAGCAAGCCCGGACAGCAGGTTGAAAACCACTGAGGGCGGATGATGACAAGAGGATGATGAAGGGGGGGTGTGGGATGATGAAGGGGGGTGGGGATGATGACAAGGGGATGATGAAGGGGGGGTGTGGGATGATTACAAGGGGATGATGAAGGGGGGTGGGGATGATGACAAGGGGATGATGAATGGGGGGTGTGGGATGATTACAAGGGGATGATGAAGGGGGGTGGGGATGATGACAAGGGGATGATGAAGGGGGGGTGTGGGATGATGACAAGGGGATGATGACAGGTGATGATGATGAGGGTCTGGATGATGACAGGCGGTGATGATGATGAGGATGTTAATGACAGGGGTCTGGATGATGACAGGGGGGGATGATGTATTTCCCACCCTAGGCTTATACTCGAGTCAATAACTTTTCCTGGGATTTTGGGTTGAAATTAGGGGCCTCGGCTTATACTCGGGTCGGCTTATACTCGAGCATATACGGTAGGTATTAGGCAGCACACCAAATAGTGTTCAAATCAAAAGTGCGGTTTAATATCCCATATCAAGATACAACATTTCGGCAGTATCACACTGCCTTTCTCAAGCATAACATGGTGGGTATCAGAGTGACAATATACCAGGTGATCAGTCAAATTCCAATCATTGCATAGTTACAAAAAATGCAAGGAAAATGCAAGTGTTGCAAAATGCAAGGAAAATGCAAGTGTTCATATAATAAAAATTCTGTGCATATATATATTTTTATATTCCATCATGAAACCATAAATAGTTAATTGCAGTGCAGGTGTAATGATTAAAAACATTAGTGAGGGGGTGGGCTGTCATGAATCACCATAATTAACTTTACATCATAAGTATGCGATATATATCTCTTGGTTACTGCCGCCATTGCAGCTTCCGGACGCCGAAATCACATGACCCCCGGGCTCACATGGCACCGGTGTCATGTGATCGACGTATCTGCGTCATTTAGTCATATGATGTGTATACGTCCTGGACCGGGGCATGCGCGGACACAGCGTGAGTCCCGGTACTGAATCCGGGACACACGCGTGCGCAGTAGCAACGCAGGTCCTGAACCGACATCTTTATTGAGGGCGTGGTGTTGGCAAAAATGTTACTGAAAAATGTGTATATGTGCATAAATCAATACAATGAGATGGGAAAAGAGTAGATATATAAGAAAATAGATATATAAAAAATGAGAAAAATGAATATATACGATGTGAAAAAACAATTGTAGAAAAATTTTAGAAACATTTTTTTTGAAAATCTTTTTTTTTTTTTAAAAAGGGGACGTGAAATAGAATGAAAGGTTAGATATGTATCAACTGTGCTTGTGTAAAAGAGTAGTGGATAGTATTTAAATATGTGATGTATCAGTGTCCATGCGAACGCCACAAAATGTGGCGCACACATGTGCACATCTACATCCACAAAAAATTTGAATGAGGAAATATATCAAATGTGAACTAAACACTATAGTGTATATATAAATATGGTATACAATTACTTCATAGCCATAAGTAATTAAAAATAGAGCTAATGTGTGTCCCAGCACGTGATCACGTGCCGGGATAGCTCAATATAAACCCCCAACAGGTGTCAGTAAAGACAAAAAATATGTTGATGCAGTAGTAATTCAAATGTCATAAAACGAATATTGATATTAATGCAGTAGAATATCAACATTGGAACAGTCTGGTGAGTCATCACAGCCATTCTCAAAGAGTTAAAAACGATCTAAAAGGCAAGAGAAACAAAAATTATTATTACAGATAATATATGTTTTTTAACAGTTCAAACAATAGTAGCTGATATCCACTATCCGAGATGACAATCATGCGTTATAGATGGTTGGGGTAACAGAGAAATCAACATTAAGACCCAATGGTCGCAGGGAGCCTAGCTCGTAAATCCAATACAATTCTCGCCTTTTAAGGCGATTTTCCCTGTCACCACCTTTCTTGGTATTGGGAACATGATCAATTAAAGTGTATCTTAAATCCGATTCCAAATGACCCGCCTCAATAAAATGCTTCGACACAGGTAAATCCACACGTCCTTTACGTATGGAATACCGGTGTTGATTGAGGCGGGTCCGGAAATCCAATGTCGTTTCTCCGACATAAAGTAGTTTGCAAGGGCAAGTCAAGACTTATATTACATAACTCGATTTACATGTTAGATAATATTTTAGTTTATATTCTTTCTTAGTTCTTGGGTGACAAAAAAAACGGACCCTTATCCATGCGAGGACAGTTAATACATGTCCTGCATGGGAAGGACCCCTTTTGTGCCACTGTCAGATATTTTTGTCGGTCACCCTTGTTGCCAGACACATCCGCCTTCACCAGCTTATCAAGTAAGTTGGGGGATCTGCGGTATGACATCAGGGGGGGAATTTGAAATTCAGGGATATTAGTATAACATTTTTGCACAATAGACCAGTGCTTTCTAATGATCCTAGCGATGTTATTAGAGGCTGTATTGTAGGTGGAAATAAAACTGATACGTGGTGGTTTAATGATTCTTTCTGTAGAGGAAATCAGGGTGTCACGTTTTAGCGCAAGCGCTTTTTGTTCACTTTCTTTTAGTAATACTGATGGATAACCTCTTTTAAAGAAGTTAGAGGACATCTTGTTAAGAGCCGGTTTTATCCTCTCCTCCAGACCAACGACCCGACGTACTCTAGTCATCTGACTGCAGGGGAGGGACCGGATCATGGGACGAGGATGATGACTATCGTACCTTAGATCTGAGTTTGAATCCGTTGGCTTGGTGTATAAGTCTGTGACCAACCTTCTGCCATCAACCATGACCATTGTATCCAAAAAATTAATAGATGTAGTAGAAAAGGATAACGTAAATTTAATGTGCTCATGAATACTGTTAAGAAAAATGGAAAAATCTAATAATTGTGAATCTGAACTTGACCAGATGAGAAAGATGTCATCGATGTAGCGCCACCACCCCAGCACATGGCTGAAGTGGTGGCACTCATAGATGGACATCTCCTCCAGGGCCGCCATGAACACGTTGGCATACGTAGGGGCCACGTTCGTGCCCATGGCGGTCCCTGTCAACTGTAAATAAAATTTGTTATTGAGAGAATGTTCCAATGTTGATATTCTACTGCATTAATATCAATATTCGTTTTATGACATTTAAATTACTACTGCATCAACATATTTTTTGTCTTTACTGACACCTGTTGGGGGTTTATATTGAGCTATGTGTGTCCCGCCACGTGATCACGTGCTGGGACACACATTAGCTCTATTTTTAATTACTTATGGCTATGAAGTAATTGTATACCATATTTATATATACACTATAGTGTTTAGTTCACATTTGATATATTTCCTCATTCTAATTTTTTGTGGATGTGGATGTGCACATGTGTGCGCCACACTTTGTGGCGCGCGCATGGACACAGATACATCACATATTTAAATACTATCCACTACTCTTTTACACGAGCACAGTTGATACATATCTAACCTTTCATTCTATTTCCCTTCCCCTTTTAAAAAAAAAAAAGATTTTCAAAAAAAAATTCTAAAATGTTTCTACAATTGTTTTCTCACATCGTATATATTCATTTTTCTCATTTTTTATATATCTATTTTCTTATATAAAGCATAAAGGATGACCGCAGCACTCAATAGTAGTGAAAATATCAAAAAAGTGGCTTTATTCCAAAAGCAAACAGCAGCGACGTTTCGGTGTTCTCACAACACCATTCTCAAGCTAAATAACAGTGATCACAGCGCAGTATATATAGAGAGTGAAATAAATCAATCATAATTACAAACAATTATAAATATGTAAACATTCATAAAGTGCCAGTGCATACAGTGCATCAAAAAAATATTAGGGGATGTACAATAGTCATCCAGATACAAGTGAGTGATATTAAAAACATTTCTATGCAGATCTTATACATAGGTAAAACAGAGAATGGTATAAAATATAAAAACAGTAAAGTATGTAAACAAACAACTTAAATACCATAGGGATTCAGGGCAGGTGTGTGGCGTCACTCACCGAGGAAGCGTGTCCCATGTGTAACAAGTGTAATGGCGGCGAACGCCAGTATAGCGATACAGCCAGTGTCATGGCGACGGACGCCAGTGCGTGTATAAATAAAGTTGTAAAGGAACGGACCAATCACTCAAATGGAACCAGATCACATGACTATCGGTGTAGTGTCAGTATGTTGGCCGGAGGCGCATGCGCACTGCTGCAAATCGCATAGCGGTGGCCATCTTACTGTAGGGCAATGCTGTATAAAGTGTTGGCAAGGCGCTAGTCAGCGCAGTATCGATGTTAAAGAAACTGTACTATAGTCCCCACTCATCCTGATCATAGCAATCATACTAGGCACATATATCTCTCTAGCCCACCAGGGAGTCCCAATGTCCACCGCCCGATCCTTGCGGACCCAGAGGGGATCGCCCGGTCGCATGTCACAGGGCCACTAAGGGTCCCGGGCACTGACGTCGGGGGGCGCTCTGGTACCTGGGCTACCAATACATGGACGAGAGTGCCACTCAGTCATAAAATACACAGGCGCAGGGGAACATAATCATGTCCACAGGATTTATTATAAATCGTCAACCTGCTCAACGAGAGGAATGTCCCAACATAAGGTATAAAAATAAAGTTAAAATAAATAATGAAAATAAAATAAAGTATAAATCAAAATAAAAATAAATATAAATAAAATAAATAAAATTAAATAAAAATAAAGTATTATTAAGCCAAATAAATAAATAATAATATAGAGATAATGAAATAAAATAGAGTTAAAAATCAAAAGTAAAGATAAAAGATCAAAAATCAAAAATGATAATAAGTCATATTGGATGTTAGTAATCTATTCCAGTATGGGTGAATCCGTTCCTTTACAAACAGGGTGATTAATGTACAGTACAGTGTGATGAAAAATAAATTTCAAAGGGGACCGCTGTCGCTTCGGTTCATATGTTCAGCCACCGACTGCACCTGATCCCTATGAGAAAACAAAAAATAAAAAATGAAAAAAGTCATTAAAATAAAATAAATTCATATCATTATTCAAGATAGATCACTATTATCAATACCCAATCAGAACAATGATACCCACCGGATCCCCGGGCAAAACAAGGGTCAGACGCCACTCTAACTACATATTCATTATGCATTATATATTTGTTGGGTGACCGTGAAGTCAACATTGAGGCCCTTCGGCCGAAGGGTCTGGAGCTCATAGATCCACTTGAGCTCACGACGTTTTAGTACGCTCACACGGTCACCTCCCCTCTTCAAAGGTGGAATACAATCCAACAAAGTGAATCTAAGATCGCCTTCTGTATGATGCGCCTCAGCAAAATGTTTGGACACTGGTAAATCCAGTCTCCGTTTGCGTATACAATATATAATATATAATGCATAATGAATATGTAGTTAGAGTGGCGTCTGACCCTTGTTTTGCCCGGGGATCCGGTGGGTATCATTGTTCTGATTGGGTATTGATAATAGTGATCTATCTTGAATAATGATATGAATTTATTTTATTTTAATGACTTTTTTCATTTTTTTTTTTTTTTATTTTTTTTTTTATTTTTTGTTTTCTCATAGGGATCAGGTGCAGTCGGTGGCTGAACATATGAACCGAAGCGACAGCGGTCCCCTTTGAAATTTATTTTTCATCACACTGTACTGTACATTAATCACCCTGTTTTTAAAGGAACGGATTCACCCATACTGGAATAGATTACTAACATCCAATATGACTTATTATCATTTATTATATTTATTATTTACTATCATTTTTGATTTTTGATCTTTTATCTTTACTTTTGATTTTTAACTCTATTTTATTTCATTATCTCTATATTATTATTTATTTATTTGGCTTAATAATACTTTATTTTTATTTAATTTTATTTATTTTATTTATATTTATTTTTATTTTGATTTATACTTTATTTTATTTTCATTATTTATTTTAACTTTATTTTTATACCTTATGTTGGGACATTCCTCTCGTTGAGCAGGTTGACGATTTATAATAAATCCTGTGGACATGATTATGTTCCCCTGCGCCTGTGTATTTTATGACTGAGTGGCACTCTCGTCCATGTATTGGTAGCCCAGGTACCAGAGCGCCCCCCGACGTCAGTGCCCGGGACCCTTAGTGGCCCTGTGACATGCGACCGGGCGATCCCCTCTGGGTCCGCAAGGATCGGGCGGTGGACATTGGGACTCCCTGGTGGGCTAGAGAGATATATGTGCCTAGTATGATTGCTATGATCAGGATGAGTGGGGACTATAGTACAGTTTCTTCAACATCGATACTGCGCTGACTAGCGCCTTGCCAACACTTTATACAGCATTGCCCTACAGTAAGATGGCCACCGCTACGCGATTTGCAGCGGTGCGCATGCGCCTCCGGCCAACATACTGACACTACACCGATAGTCATGTGATCTGGTTCCATTTGAGTGATTGGTCCGTTCCTTTACAACTTTATTTATACACACACTGGCGTCCGTCGCCATGACACTGGCTGTATCGCTATACTGGCGTTCGCCGCCATTACACTTGTTACACATGGGACACGCTTCCTCGGTGAGTGACGCCACACACCTGCCCTGAATCCCTATGGTATTTAAGTTGTTTGTTTACATACTTTACTGTTTTTATATTTTATACCATTCTCTGTTTTACCTATGTATAAGATCTGCATAGAAATGTTTTTAATATCACTCACTTGTATCTGGATGACTATTGTACATCCCCTAATATTTTTTTGATGCACTGTATGCACTGGCACTTTATGAATGTTTACATATTTATAATTGTTTGTAATTATGATTGATTTATTTCACTCTCTATATATACTGCGCTGTGATCACTGTTATTTAGCTTGAGAATGGTGTTGTGAGAACACCGAAACGTCGCTGCTGTTAGCTTTTGGAATAAAGCCACTTTTTTGATATTTTCACTACTATTGAGTGCTGCGGTCATCCTTTATGCTTTGTATGAATTGGACCCAAGACCAGGGCCCCTAGACTGCTTGCACCATATCCATTTTTTCGGAAGTGCTGCCTACCAAAAAAGCTATCCATTCCTGGTCACCTGAGCTTGCACTCCTTCAACATGGCTACCACACCTCCTGGATCTTCCATTGTGGATACTGTGATTTCCATGAGCACCTTTTCCTATTCAGCTGATGAGATCGACCGGATCATGGGTGACCCTGGTGAGGACGCCACCTTTCTACATACACCATCTATTGTGGACTTACAACGCCAATATGAGAATGAATCTAAACGCCTACTTTCTCTGAAATTACATTTGACTACTTTGCGGGAGTACTACCGTGTACAACGAATTCCGAGAGGCTTGCGATCTCAACCCAGGGACAACGCTTATGCCTCAGATCCCGATTACAGATCACGGTATGAAATGATTTCCAATAAATATGCATGTGACCTCATTATTTTGAATATGGAATTTCTACAAAAGGACATTAACAATACTCAAACCAAATTGCGAGCAGTGGAGACTCTATTATCTACAATTGATAAAGAAACATATGAAAGAGTGAGAGAGAAACAAACAACATATTTGGCAAAACTAAAAGAAGAACTGGAAGCCTCAAAAAAACATAAGTGGCACAGAGACCTAACTGACTACTCGTCTGGAAGAATATACATATGGAACCAACTATCCTCTTTTTCCTCTCGTCGCCTGCGGAAGGGCAAAGACCAAGCAGAAATTGGGACCAAGACCGCTGGGAAGACAACTAATACCACAGTTACCAACAACACAGATTTTTTAGGATCGGACATTGTGGCAGAATCAAACCAACCCGTAGAGGCGGCCGACGTCATAGGAGAACCTGTAAAGACCAGAGCACAAAAAACCAACCGCTCAGCACAACAGAAACTGAACTTCAAAAAGAAATAATGAAGCCATTGACGGTAAATATTTCATCTACTACACTTTCTGACAGTCAATTAGAACTATTATCCAAAGGACTCAGTTTTTGTCCCAAGATGGCCCCTGACTGGTTTCAGGTGGAGTTGGATCTTATCCAATTCTTCCGGAAACTTAAGCTTAAGATTTGGTTTTCCCGTAATTCTGACAGTAAGAAAATTCCTTCCACTGATGTGGACGATTGTTTTTCCTTCACAGATTTCGATCTGAACACGTCTAGTAATTTCACCCCTAATGTTGATTCTAGTGCATTGAATACATTCTGCGATCTAGTGAGACAGGAGACAACCCGTATCCAAAATACCCTTACAACAACAGGTCATTCTAATCTTACACGTAATGAGCAAATTGCATTGAATACCCTGATCCATGACCACAACCTAGTGGTGAAACCTGCTGACAAAGGCGGAGCCACAGTGGTCATGGATCGGGGAAAATACATCAGAGAAGCTGAACGGCAGCTCAATGATACATTCACCTATTTAAGACTTAATACGGATCCTACTCAGGAAATTGCCAACAAAATTAAAAGGGTATTGGATGCGGCCTTGGACTCCTGTCTCATAGATAAATCCTTATTTGACTTTTTGTACATTTCTCATCCTGTGATTCCTATGCTATATCTGCTCCCAAAGATCCACAAATCGCTGGTGGATCCCCCCGGTCGGCCTATTGTATCAGGCAGGGGATCTGTCACCAGCGGTTTGTCGATCTTTGTTGAGCAGATTCTCCGCCCTTATGCCACCCGGGCGAAATCTTATCTTCGTGACACGTCAGATTTTCTGTTGAAAATCATGGATTTATACGTTCCGGATGGTACTATACTAGCTACCTTGGACGTGGTCAGTCTGTACACCTCCATCCCACACGATGGAGGTGTGCAGGCTGTACGATCCAACATTTCACCTGATTTCTCGGTCAGCAAGACGGATTTTGTCATTACACTCTTGGAATTGATTCTTAAAAATAATTATTTTCTATTTAATGATAAGTTTTTTCTGCAGACCTCCAGCACCGCCATGGGCACGAACGTGGCGCCCACGTACGCCAACGTGTACATGGCGGTGCTGGAGGAAACGTCAGTCTATGTGTCCCACCACTCCAGCTTTTTGCTGGGGTGGTGGAGATACATAGACGACGTCTTTTTAATTTGGAATGGGACCATGGATGCTTTAACTGAGTTTGTCGACTACCTGAACTTGGTTGACTCACACATCAAATTCACGCTATATGCATCCACCACTTCGGTTAGCTTCTTGGACACACGGGTTATTATTGAAAACAACAGACTGACCACTGACATTTTTGTTTAAGAGACAGATTGTAATTCGGTACTACATTTTGACAGCTGCCACCCCCGCCCAATGGTGCGTTCACTCCCATATAGCCAAATGCTTAGGGCGAGACGCATCATTGAGGCGGAGGACAAAACCGATCATGCTCTAAATAAGATGATTTTTAATTTTTCCAGACGGGGATATCCAAAACAATTACTTCATGATGGCAAAGAAAAAGTTCTTGCCACAGACCGCAAAAAACTTTTATCTGAGTCTAGGAAGAGAACAGACAAAGCGCGAGTAGCCTTCGTATCCACCTATGGTGAACATTCCAAGTTGATAGCCAAAGCCCTAAACAAGAATTGGAATATTCTAACCAGAAGCTTCCCCAATATACCGGAGTTCGCTACGAATCCACTTATTTCATATAGACGTCTCCCTAATTTACGTGACAGACTCGTTAAAACAGACATCTCTCTCAATATGCCCTCCCAAAAGTACCTGACGGTCAGGAATAAGGGCTCTTATCCCTGCTGTCGGTGCACGAACTGTAGTTACATGGACAAAGGTCCGGTATTTGTACATCCCACTACTGGCAAGCAAATTAAATTACATCACTATCTGACATGTACATCAAGTTTTGTCATATATGTCTTGAAGTGCCCATGTGGTCTCCTATATGTTGGGGAGACCACATGGGACTTCAAAACCAGATTTAATCAGCACCGCTATTGTATACGCAAACGGAGACTGGATTTACCAGTGTCCAAACATTTTGCTGAGGCGCATCATACAGAAGGCGATCTTAGATTCACGTTGTTGGATTGTATTCCACCTTTGAAGAGGGGAGGTGACTGTGTGAGCGTACTAAAACGTCGTGAGCTCAAGTGGATCTATGAGCTCCAGACCCTTCGGCCGAAGGGCCTCAATGTTGACTTCACGGTCACCCAACAAATATATAATGCATAATGAATATGTAGTTAGAGTGGCGTCTGACCCTTGTTTTGCCCGGGGATCCGGTGGGTATCATTGTTCTGATTGGGTATTGATAATAGTGATCTATCTTGAATAATGATATGAATTTATTTTATTTTAATGACTTTTTTCATTTTTTTATTTTTTGTTTTCTCATAGGGATCAGGTGCAGTCGGTGGCTGAACATATGAACCGAAGCGACAGCGGTCCCCTTTGAAATTTATTTTTCATCACACTGTACTGTACATTAATCACCCTGTTTGTAAAGGAACGGATTCACCCATACTGGAATAGATTACTAACATCCAATATGACTTATTATCATTTATTATATTTATTATTTACTATCATTTTTGATTTTTGATCTTTTATCTTTACTTTTGATTTTTAACTCTATTTTATTTCATTATCTCTATATTATTATTTATTTATTTGGCTTAATAATACTTTATTTTTATTTAATTTTATTTATTTTATTTATATTTATTTTTATTTTGATTTATACTTTATTTTATTTTCATTATTTATTTTAACTTTATTTTTATACCGTATGTTGGGACATTCCTCTCGTTGAGCAGGTTGACGATTTATAATAAATCCTGTGGACATGATTATGTTCCCCTGCGCCTGTGTATTTTATGGCACTCTCGTCCATGTATTGGTAGCCCAGGTACCAGAGCGCCCCCCGACGTCAGTGCCCGGGACCCTTAGTGGCCCTGTGACATGCGACCGGGCGATCCCCTCTGGGTCCGCAAGGATCGGGCGGTGGACATTGGGACTCCCTGGTGGGCTAGAGAGATATATGTGCCTAGTATGATTGCTATGATCAGGATGAGTGGGGACTATAGTACAGTTTCTTTAACATCGATACTGCGCTGACTAGCGCCTTGCCAACACTTTATACAGCATTGCCCTACAGTAAGATGGCCACCGCTATGCGATTTGCAGCGGTGCGCATGCGCCTCCGGCCAACATACTGACACTACACCGATAGTCATGTGATCTGGTTCCATTTGAGTGATTGGTCCGTTCCTTTACAACTTTATTTATACACACACTGGCGTCCGTCGCCATGACACTGGCTGTATCGCTATACTGGCGTTCGCCGCCATTACACTTGTTACACATGGGACACGCTTCCTCGGTGAGTGACGCCACACACCTGCCCTGAATCCCTATGGTATTTAAGTTGTTTGTTTACATACTTTACTGTTTTTATATTTTATACCATTCTCTGTTTTACCTATGTATAAGATCTGCATAGAAATGTTTTTAATATCACTCACTTGTATCTGGATGACTATTGTACATCCCCTAATATTTTTTTGATGCACTGTATGCACTGGCACTTTATGAATGTTTACATATTTATAATTGTTTGTAATTATGATTGATTTATTTCACTCTCTATATATACTGCGCTGTGATCACTGTTATTTAGCTTGAGAATGGTGTTGTGAGAACACCGAAACGTCGCTGCTGTTTGCTTTTGGAATAAAGCCACTTTTTTGATATTTTCACTACTATTGAGTGCTGCGGTCATCCTTTATGCTTTGTATGAATTGGACCCAAGACCAGGGCCCCTAGACTGCTTGCACCATATCCATTTTTTCGGAAGTGCTGCCTACCAAAAAAGCTATTTTCTTATATATCTACTCTTTTCCCTTTTCATTGTATTGACTTATGCATATATACCCATTTTTCAGTAACATTTTTGCCAACTCCACGCCCTCAATAAAGATGTTGGTTCAGGACCTGCGCTGCTACTGCGCATACGTGTGTCCCGGATTCAATACCGGGACTCACGCTGTGTCCGCGCATGCGCCGGTCCAGGACGTATACACATCATATGACTAAATGACGCAGATACGTCGATCACATGACACCGGTGCCATGTAAGCCCGGGGGTCATGTGATTTCGGCGTCCGAAAGCTGCAATGGCGGCAGTAACCAAGAGATATATACTTATACTTATACTTTACTTATGATGTAAAGTTAATTATGGTGAGTCATGACAGCCCACCCCCTCACTAATGTTTTTAATCATTACACCTGCACTGCAATTGACTATTTATGGTTTTATGATGGAATATAAATATATATATATGCACAGAATTTTTATTATATGAACACTTGCATTTTCCTTTAACACCTTATATGATTGGTTTTTATTTTTGCTATCATGTTGTATATGAATTTTGATAATTTTTTGTAATTATGCAATGATTGGAATTTGATTGTTCACCTGATATATTGTCACTCTGATATCCACCATGTTATGCTTGAGAAAGGCAGTGTGATACTGCCGAAACATTGTATCTTGATATGGGATATTAAATTGCACTTTGATTTGAACACTTTTTGGTGTGCTGCCTAATACCTACTCTGGATATTGGCTATACAGTCTGCGACTGGGACTGTCGACTTTGGCCTGCACCCACCTGCTGTGGAACTACTACGGTGTGCTGTCCTCGCATCTCTCTCTGTGTGGCTATATATATATATATATATATATATATATATATATATATATATATAGATATAGACATAGATATATATATATATCTTAACATAAAAAACTACTTTGTACAAATGTGAACATGTTTTGTACAACAGCTTGCAGCTGTTGGGGGAAAAAAAGGACAAAATCTGAGTAATGTGGTCGGGAAAATTGGTAAATCTGTGTGAAAGTAAGGTTTTGGTCGGGAAACGCCCCTTTTTCGGCTTTTCAGCAAGCCGAGTCGGGTGGTTCGGGAATTAGTGTCACTGGACCTTAACCTACCCCTAAATCCAGCGGATCTATGCTACAAAATCCTCCTAAACTAAAGAGAACTTACCCGGTCCCAACCACTGTCTATCGCTGCTCAGCTGTATATAGACTCTGTTATCTGGACTGTTACCGGTTACTGCATGTTACAGAAAATCTTCAGTAAAGTTTCAACAAGTTTTCAGCTAAGCACTGGTTGTGGACAATCCGTTATTCTGCACTCACCTATCAATCTTGGGAAGGGTGGCGATAGGCCCAGCATTACCTCAGCATTTAACCCTCACCCTGGCGTCACGAGTGACAAGGGTTAATAAACCCCTGATACCTACTCAGCAACACACCAGCTACCCTACACCCCCCGAGGCTTACCACATTATTACACAGACAGCTTGTAGGATGACCAGTAGTAAACTTGAACCTGAAGTAGGCCTCTACTTAGGACACACAACACACAGCACAACTGAGCTTTGATTTTGCTCAGGAGTCTCACTAGGTTGGAAACTAACTGTTGACTAACTAACTCCTCCCCTGCACCTCACTATACAGAGGAGACCTTTGTGGTCTCCTTGGCTCACATGGTCACATGGGGTTCCCTGCTCACATTTTAACCTGTTAAGGACGCAGGGCGTACAGGTACCCCCTGAATCCCGAGTCCTTGAGGACGCAGGGCTACCTGTAGCAGAGAGTGGGTTGAATAGCAGTATTCCCTTAGACGCCGCAATCAAAGTTGATTGCGGCATCTAAAACAAAACTAAAACTGTCCCGGCAGCTCTGCTCCATGCCTGCTCAGAACACTGCTAGGGTATAGCATTGATCAGTTTATGCAATCAGAAGATTGCATATTGTAGCCCCCTATGGGGGCTAACAAAAAAGTGTAAAAAAAAAGTTAATTAACCCCTTCCCTATTAAAAGTTAAAATCACCCCCTTTTTAATTTTTTTAAATAAAATAATGTAATAAAGAATAAAAATAATCATATGTGGTATCACCGCGTGCATAAATGTCCGAACTATTAAAATATAAGGTTAGGTAAACCACACGGTCGATGGCGTACACGTAAAAAAAATACCAAAGTCCAAAATTGTGCATTTTTGGTCACTTCATATACCATAAAAATGTTAATAAAAAGTGATCAAAAAGTCCCATCAAAACAAAAATGGTACCGATAAAAACTAAAGACGACAAAAAATGAGCCCTCATACAGCCCCATATATGGAAAAATAAAAAAGTCATAGGGGTCAGAAAATGGCAATTTTAAACATACTAATTTTGGTGCATGTAGTTTATGATTTTTTTAAGTATTAAAATAAAATAAAACCCATATAAATTTTGTATCCTTGTAACCGTATGGATCTACAGAATAAAGATAATGTGTCATTTTTACCAAAAAGGGCACTACGTAGAAACGGGAGCCCCCAAAATTGACAAAATGGCGTTTTTTATTTTTATTTCACCTCACAAATAATTTTTTTTTGTTTTGCCACAGATTACGTTATAAAATAAGTGATGTCATTACAAAGTACAATTGGTGATGCAAAAAACAAGACCTTATAAGGGTATGTAGGTGCAAAATTTTAAGTGCTATGATTTTTAGAAGGGAAGGAGGAAAAAATGAAAATACAAAAACGAAAATTTGTTACTGTGCCTTTAACCCCTTAATGGGGTACTCCGATGTAAAACTTTTTTTTTTTAAATGAACTGGTGCCATAAAGTTAAACAGATTTGTAAATTACTTCTATTAAAAAATCTTAATCCTGTCAGTAGTTTTTAGCAGCTGTATGCTACAGAGTAAATTCTTTTCTTTTTGAATTTATTTTTTATCTTGTCCACAGTGCTCTCTGCTGACACCTGATGCCCGTATCAGGAACTGTCCAGAACAGGAGAAAATCTCCATAGCAAACCTATGCTGCTCTGGACAGTTCCTGACACGGACAGAGCTGTCAGCAGAGAGCACTGTGGCCAACACAAAAAAGAAAGAATTTGCCCTGCAGCATACAGCTGCTAAAAAGTACTAAAAGAATTAAGACTTTTTTTTTAATAGAAGTAATTTACAAATCTGTTTAACTTTCTGGCACCAGTTCATTAAAAAAAAAAAAAGTTTTCCACTGAAGTACCCCTTTAAGGGGTTAAAGGCACAGTAACATTAACATGCACAAATGAAACCATAACAAAAATATATTATTCTTATTTTACTGTGGTAGCCCTTGGGGGGTGTATGGAAGTGGTGGTATGGTATCGGTATATGAGGGGTTAATGTTAACCCTATAGTTTGTGACGCCAGGCTGAGGGCTGGTATGCTGAATCAATGTTCCGGCCTATCGCCGCCCTTACCAGTAACGATAGGTGCATGAAATGACTGAAGGTCCACAAAGAGATTGAACTTGAACTTGAACTACTTTACTGAAGTGCTTGCAATATTCACAGCACAGTAACAGTCTCATATGAACAGTCCTTAGGTTGCGTAGCGACTGACAGTTGTTGTGGACCTTGAGCTAGTTATACAGTCTCTGAATTTAGGGAGAGATTTTGCAGATCCGTCCGGATTTAGGGGAATTATTAGGTCCGGTGATGCTGCAGAGTGTTTGGGAATTGATACACTCTATAATTAGGATTGTTCAAGGCTCAGGCCTAACTCACTGTCAAATTGCAGGGTATAGAAAAAGTATTATGCCCAAAGAGAGGAGGAGATCATAAAAAGAAAGTTTTGGACAGAGAGATTTATTGGATCCTTAGGTTAGACACTAGGTTTCCTAGGGGTCTTAATAAAAGGTTGGACGTAGTGCTTCATTATTAGCGGTCCATTATTATCTCCCCCCTTTTCTTTCACTACTGGTCTTATTGTTGGGGTAGTTTACTCATGATATTCGCCCATTGATAGAAATTTGTCCCTACCATGTTCCTGTATACTCTTTTCTAGCTTTGCCTTATTATATTTATTAATGTTATATATATATATATATATATATATATATATATATATATATACACTTTTTTATTATATTATCATGCAATATTATACCCCTCACCATTACCTGCATAAGGTCCCCTGTTCTCTACTCATTTATTACATGAGATCAAAGAAATCTTGACATTTATGTATTTATTTTTTCTATACAAAATCTCATGTATTGCAATTCTTCCTATGCCGTTGTGTGAATTGCGACATTTGCGTCTTTATATATATTTTTTAATCACATATTATATATTACATATTTCCATGTCGCAGTTCACACAATGCTTTGGAGAACTTTTTATACCACTAGCGGTTGCACACCGGATTAGCCTATGTTCCCTTGGGCTGCCGGTGTTCAATTGCATAGATTGTTAGTTATGTTATTTTATTATATTTGCACATGTTTTTTCTATATATAGTTAATAAAGATTTTGTTTTTATTTCTTTTTAACTCCGATCACATCATATTATTAATATAACAGTGCATAAGTGTTTTTGTTCTCTATGTTAGTGGATCCGGGTGTGAACGGGAGCCACTCCTCCCTGGCTAATTAGCCCTGGGTGTCTCCCCTCGCCCCCGGTTCCATATATAAGAGTACTTGGAATTTGTAATCATTTGTACGACTAAGGCCAGCACCTGGCCGAAACGCGTCACTTCCTCTCTGTACCTGTTGCCTCGTTGATGTGAATAAAGCCGCATTTACCTGAGCCGAGCTGGAGTTTGCTTTCTTCATTTCCACTATGGAAACAAGTAATTAACCATTTATTTACATATATGTTATTCTATTTACATAAACCTTTGCATAAAATACTGATTTATAAACTGGAATAGAGGCAACTAGGGGTAGACTGGATGACAGGGATCCCTACGTTCTAGGGACTCTGGCTATGGGGACCCATACATAAATAGGTACCGCATAGAATGCGGTACTGGGACACCACATTACTATATTCACATAATTAATAACAGTAGGACGCTAGTGGGCCCAAAACTTAGTGCTATCAGACTGCCCGAGACAGTCCAAAATCATGGGACAGCCACTTGTGCTGGGACACCACATTTGCCACTCTGATTCGATGGTCAGGCTGGGGGTACTCAGTCTATAGGTTCTTGAGATCTGCCAGTCTCTGGGGTTCTCTAGGTACTCCAGTCTCTCTGCAGATTTTAATACACTGTCACTTTTTTAGGATTTAGTGCACTGTCACTTTTCTCACCTCCTTACTCTATTAACCGATATCTTCTTGTAGGCCTTAGGCTGCCATGACAACCGGCAGATTACATTGTAAAGTTGCTGGTCGGATCCACTGAACCCCAGTGACGCATGCCTAAACTGTTTAAAGGTTGCGATCGCTGAGTTTTGGAGGCAGAGCCACGCATCACAGTGACGCCGTGTAGACTGATCTCTGATGTTGGTCATGACTGGCATAACAGCCTGCACCCACCAGATATGGAGCTGGCTCACCTCTCACCACAAAACCTGCCAGCAATATATATATTAAAATAAGAAAAGACACATTGCTCACATTTTAAATCACCTGTCACTTGAATGTCAGTGCGCCTGTGGTCCCCCACCGTTCTTTACGTAAAAGGCAATGTGCGTAGACCTACTGTGCTGTGCCACCCAGTGAGTTTGGTCCCCCTTTTGAGTGTATTGTCTAAGTTGCCCTATGTTTTCACCCTTTAACCTTTCCTATGAGGATCTGGTCTTCTGCTAGTGGCTACAAGGTCACTACCTCTGAGTGAGTGGTGGCTAGGCCAGTGGAGCAAAAGACAATAGTATGAGGCACCAAGGAGACAGAGAGAGGCAAGTCCAGGCCAAGAGCAGGAACCATACTGCTTAAGTCAGAGACAGGTGAACTGGTCAGGGAGAACTGTCCAAGATAGTAGTCATCATGCTGGGTATAAAATAAGCATTCATATACAAGGGAGTGGGCAGGAATATAGTCAGGAAAAAGTCAGAGGTCAAACACAAACAGAACTGTATACAACAACACCTTTGCCGGAGTACTAGCAAGCTATAAACCTTTGTTCAGACAAGGTAGAAAAGTTGTAGGGCACAGCAGCGATAGGTTTAAAGGGGTACTCCGCCACTAGACATCTTCCAAAGGATAGGGGATAAGATGTCAGATCGTGGGACCCCCGGGATCTCGGCTGCAGGACCCACCTGTTGCGGCTTCTGGAAACGCTGGAGGCTTCGGCTCCCGAACACGGTGACGTGAGACCGTGATGTCATGACTCCGCCCCCGTGTGACATCACGCCCTGCCCTCCAATGCAAATCTATGAGAGGGGGCGTGACAGCGGTCACGCCCCCTCCCATAGGCTTGCATTGAGGGGGCGGAGCATGACATCACATGGGGGAGGAGAGTGACATCATACGGGGCGGAGCCGTGACATCACAATGCTCCGGCCCCGTGATCGACAGTAATCAGACCCGGAGTGAACGCGCTCTGGGGACTGATTTTTACGGGGGCCGGCGTGCAAGATCACGGGGGTCCCCAGCGGCGGGACCCCCCCGATCAGGCATCTTATCCCCTATCCTTTGGACAGGGTATATGATGTCTAAGCACGGAGTACCCCTTTAAGACAGATTTTTGGTGCGTGCTCCCAGCCTTTAAGAAATTATGGGGGAGCATGAATGAACTCTATGGGCCAGTAGTGAAACAGCAGCAGGAAGAGGAGTATCCAGATAATGGTAATCCATGTTTTGTTAACTCTTGGAACACCCATTTAATAATATACCCTTTATTGGCTGGTAAACAATAACTAATAATACTTCAGTCTATGAAAAACACTGTGCAGCTCTCCTTACCAACAAAAACATGGACAGAGAAAACATTAACAGAGAACATTGTATTACATGACTGCTTTCCTTACATGCTTCATGTATTCCGCACAGCAAGTAATGTGCTGTTTAGCGAATCATACAAAGGCAACAAATAAGGACGCAAAGTAAAGGACTTCTCTTCCCATTTACACAGGCCATAATAACCCTTAATTGTTGTTAGTCAGCACAAAGAAAAAAAAACTAATGATGGATGATTTTCATCAAGAAGGAATAAATGGTTTTCGGATGTTATATATTCTGGGGCCGTCATCTTCTCTGGAAGAAGATTTAATAGGCTTCTTGATTACTGATGGGAAGATGAGTGAATCATGGAGCAAAAGGGTCTGAGAGTGGAATCTGTGTGCATGATGAATGATATCACTGCTGGGGACAAAACACCCACAAACTGGCATTTGGCAGAACCTTCATGTCAAAGTATAACACAGAGGCCTTACCTTTCTTATACAGCATATTTACTTATTTATTTCCTATTATTAATATGGCTCCAACCTATTGTACAGCAATGTATGCACTGAATGTAATCACTCACATCAGTCCTTGTCCCCATTGGGGCTCACAAGCTCATCTACTTATGTTAGGTATATACACATGCTTATCCACTTTCACTGTTACAACCATTTAGATTATATACTGCTTTTCCCAGGCAGTTTCACCAGGGACCACGCAAGGAGTGTAATTGATGGATTCCAGTGTATACAGCACTAGCTAAAAATGCTCTCTATATAAAAAGGATGTTTCTGCTATTGTGAACGTATATATACCCTTGGTAATGCCATGTGATGCAATATGTTCTTTGTTTAAAGGGGTATTCCAGGATTTTTTTATGTGAAGTTAGTGTAGTTCATAATGTAGTTTCTGTACCTATGTGTGACGGTTTTCTCACAATTCTTATGTGATTTTCACCCCAATATTTATTTTTAACAACATACAAAATGACTGTTGTCTCAGATTTTTCCCAGGTTGCAATGTGGCCAAGACCTGACTCACTAGTCAGCAGATGACAGGGAGCCTGTCTGCTTCAATGGGTGGAGCGATCACTTGGTGGGAGTGAGATAAATCTGCAACTAATGCAACAGCTGTAGGCACCCTGATTGAAAACCACAGGTCTTTTGAATGGACGCAGCTCATTTATATTTCAATGGGTGGGGTGGCTGGTGTGTGGGAGGGAGGAAAATGGAATTATGGGATTTGTAGGCAAAAAAGGAAAAGTCAAACCGGAAATACCAGTTCACAAAAGCTAGCCACAGTGTTATGGTAATCTCACAACATAGCCATTTAGCCCCAAGATAAGTGCAGATCCTTCCTAAGCATGTCCATTACTGTCTGCCAGGTATGTACTAAAATCACCTTATGGTGGATAACTCCTTTAACAACTAATTCTCTTAACAGGTAAAGTAAATCTGTGTATGTCATAAACTTCAACTCTACAGGAACATCTTTGTCCTGACAATATATATAATTGAATGAGTTTGAAACATAAAAATAGCCACTTGCTTTACACATGAGCCCTCCTAGGCCTGTGATACTTTACAAATGAGCCCTCCTAGGCCATGGTTACTTTACACATGCGCCCTCCTAGACCTTGGTTACTTTACAAATGAGCCCTCCTAGGCCATGGTTACTTTACACATGCGCCCTCCTAAGCCTGTGATATTTTATACTTGAGCCCTCGTAGGCCTTGGTTACTTTACACATGAGCCCTCCTAGGCCTTGGTTCATTTACACATGAACCCTTCTACTGTAGGCCTTGGTTATACACATAAGCCCTTCTAGTCATTGGTTACTTTATACATGAGCCCTACTAGGCCTGTGATACTTTATACATGAGCCCTTCTGGGCTTGTGATACTTACACAGCTACACACCAGCTTAACACACCTTTATAATGCTCCAACATTGATATAAACCCCAGAGATATTACATCATATGTAACTGATATCAGCCGCTCTTATAATGCTTCAGTACTGATATAACCTTCAAAGACATTACATCCTATACTGTATGTGACTGATATCAGACGCTTCTCTTATAATGCTCTAGCTCTAATATGACCTCAAGAGACTTACATCAGTGAGGAATTGTTATACTTTCTGTATTCACAAAGTTTATGTTTTTTCTCTCACATGAGAATAATTTCCCATTTACATTGTTTTTTCACTCTGGAAATATTAATTGAAATTTTAAAACAGAGACATTACATCATATGTGTATATCTTATAATGTTCCAGCAATGATATACTGTAACCAACAGAGCAACTAAAAATATATGTATCTGTATTCTACCCTCTTTTAATAATGCTTTTTTTATGCAGAACATTGAGTATTCTTTATTTGAAGGTCTTTCAGTTTCAAATCATGTAATATATCAAATACTCAATTATTGAGGGGTTTAACTGTTGGCAGCTATGTATACAGTAATCTGCAGGTAAACATCAACGCTATACAAAGATACTACATGCACATCACACAGTATACAGGCACTTCATGTACAGCACATACTATACAAAGACACTAGATAGACAGCACACACTATACAAAGCCAGTATGTCATGACCGACTGGGGGGGGGGGTTGATTGGGAGAGTGAGGCATAAGCTGTCCCTAATAACACTCTCCCTGCCTATTTGCCCATCCGCCCTAAACGTCAGATCGACAACCAAGGTGCCGGGCCTTACCTGCGCTAAAGTGCAATTGGCGTAAAACAAAAAATAATTAACATAGTCTGTCACAGATCAGAGACAAAACTACAAACAAGCAAATGCACCAGCTAGATAAACCAGGCAGGATATAAACAGGCAAACAGGACTAGATGAGAATACTAACATTCAGATCAGAAGCTGGAATCAAGATGAACGGCAGATATAAATAAATGAACAAGACTAGATATGGAACAAGTATACAGCAGAAACCAGAATATGCAGGGGATAAACAGATAGATTAACTGAATGCTAAACTCAAAACAGATCAGGAAACATAGAACACTGTTAACACTGGGACAAAGAACAGAAACAAACTGGACACCCCACACCACAAAAGGAGTAGACAGCAATAATAACTCCAAATAGACTTCTAGCCAGCTGGCACACTCCAGCGTGTGATCAGGATACTGGCCTTGAAGGAAACAGAAATATCATACACAGAACACTAACATAAACGGATACTAGTTCAAAGGACACAGATCAGTAAGCAAGCACAAAGGACACTATAGACAAATGGTAAGGCACAGAGGAAACCAGATCAGTGATCATGTACTCTATGATCAGAGCAAGTAATATAAACTCTAAAAATTAGCATTCATGAGATCTATAAAAACGGATACAAGAAAACCAAACTCCACAACATGAAGGAACACAGGTCAATATTTTGAATATTTTTCAAGATACAAGACAGGATGTATTCAAAATCAAACTCCACAACATGGAGAGACACAGGTCAGGATTGTCACAGTGTGAACATGGACTAAGAAACAAGGCTAAAACAGAACGGACATACAATAATCCTAAAAATGATCAAATGTACTACAGACTAAAATCAATAATAATAAGGACTATTAACCATGGTAAAAAAAAACTCAGAAATATTACAAGATAAATACAAGGTACATGATAAAGCAGACGTGGTCAGAATTGCACAAATTACCAGCTCACAATACAAACAGAGCTGGGTATTTAAAGCCAAACCCAAGCTGCAATAGGATGAGAACATTAACTCTTCCAAGCACAGGAAGAATTAGAACAGAAACTGCACAGACATAAAAATTAATGTCTGAACAGACCCCAAGACAGAAAAACACAAAAAGGACATTACTCAGTTCATATACAGCGCACAATATACAAAGACACTACATATTCAGAACACACTATACAAAGACACGACATGGACAGCACACACTATACAAAGACACTACATGTACCACACACACACTATACAAAAACAATACATGTGCAGTGCACAGTATACAAAGACACTACATATAAATCACACACTATACAAAACACTACACTACATTACCATGACTCCACCAGGCATCCCAGCTGATTTGTCTCAAATTTGGACCCCTGTAGCCCCCATAAATAGCCTTTAAAAATCAAGGTACTTCCTGGTTTGTGAGGGGAAATGAGAGCTACATAAACTAAACAGACCATCAGCCCCTGAACTTGTTTCCTGCTTCTGAGAGTTGAGCAAATCAAATGGTTAGGGAAGCAGTGAATATAGATAAAGGAGGTATGTGTTCCTCAGCCAATCACAGCTGATCCCACACTAAAGCGCTCACATCTCTCTCAGACCTGAGGAGAAGGGAATGTAACATTGCAATGGGACGTGTCATCTACATCCAGAAAGGTGAAGACGACATCTATAGAGTGTGATAAGAACTACTGGACTTCCTGCCTGGGGAAAAAGCTGAGAGAAACAGGTTATGTGCTCAGCAAAGATTATACTTTTACAATACCATGTTATAAAACTTTAACATGTGCAGCTATATAAAGATAATTTCATTTGACTGGAGTTCTCCTTTAGGGAACTGTAGGTCATGGGACTTCCCTGCAGGTCCTTTTGATTTCTCTTATGCATAGATCTGTGATTCGGGATGATTGTAGTACACTGCTATGCTGAAGACCCAGGGCTATGGATGTCAGACACTGACATCCCTGTCTCACTGCTGACAATACATATATAAGAAAAAAAACTAGAGGCTGTGCACTCACTACTTCACACTGTAGCAGAGTGTCATTTCTTTAGTGTTGTCACCTGAAAAGATATCATAACATATCTACAAAAATGTGAGAGGTGGACTCACTTATGTAAAATACTGTATATTAACTTACCAGATTTCTGAATGACATTGTCAACTGAAAATGAGGCTCTGGAATATATCTGGAAAAAGTTGCTCCATTTCTGAAAGAATGCCCTGAGATTCCTTATGGTGTGATTCCCAATATGGTGGGCAGCCATTGGGATGTGGGGGGGGGGTACCCCAGTACCCCAGGACCCCAGTAAGGGGCCCATGCTTCCAGGGGTCCTAGGCCCCTGCTGCACCCCCCTGCCAGTACTTTTTTTTAAATTACATTTTATTTTTATTTATCTTTTGTTATATCTAAATTTACCTCCACCCTGCCTGCCTGCCACACACAGGTACACACTATGCAGATTACGGTCGGGCAGCAGAGATCTCCACTCACAACACAATAGCAGTGACTGCCCGACCAGGACATGCTCTGTATCTGCTAGATGCCGGAGGTAAAGGACCTTTGGTGATGTCACAATCATGTGACCTGTACATGTGAGGGGTGGCGCTTAGCAGAAGAGCTATGTTTGTGGCTTAAAGGGGTTCTCCGGTGCTTAGACATCTTATCTCCTATCCAAAGGCAAGGGGATAAGATGCCTGATCGCGGGAGTCCCGCCGCTGGGGACCCCCGGGATCTTGCACGGGGCACCCAGTTTGTAATCAGTCCCCGGAGCGTGTTTACTCCGGGTCTGATTACCGACGACCACAGGGTCAGCGGCGTGTGACGTCATGCCTCCGCCCCCGTGTGACATCATGCTCCGCCCCTCAATGCAAGCCTATGGGGGGGCATGACAGCTAACACGCCCCCTCCTGTAGGCTTGCATTGAGGGGCGGAGTGTGACATCACACGGGGGTGGAGGCGTGATGTCACACGCTGTCGGCCCTGTGGTCGTCGGTAATCAGACCGGAGCAAACACGCTCCGGGGACTGATTACAAAAACGGAGTGCCGCGTGCAAGATCCCGGGGGTCCCCAGCGGCGGGACTCCAGCAATCAGGCATCTGATCCCCTATACTTTGGATAGGGGATAAGATGTCTAAGCACCGGAGAACCCCTTTAAGGACTTGTTGAGCCGAGCAGCCAGAAGAAAACAGAGCTGTGAGGAGCCTGGTGAGTTCTTCCTGCATAATACCCCCAGGGCTGCAGTCTCTGCTGGTGTGGATTCACTGTATACAGCATATACCCATGTACAGGGTAAGTAATGTAATTGTACATAGTAACCCCACCAACAGAACAGTGAGTGCATATTTATATCAGATGTTACTCCAGAATTACATACTATATTAAATAGAGGATCATAATGAACATCTGGTATACTACAGAAATGCACTCACTATTCTGCCAATGGGGTCACTGTGCACATACAAAACATTAACTAACTGATCCTGAGTTATATCCTGTGTTCTACCACAGAGCTGCACTCACTATTCTGCTGGTGCGGTCACTGTGTACATACTGATCCAAGTAGGAGAAATGGGGAAGAGGGAACCCCAGCTTCACAGTGGATAAAATTTAACCTTTAATGGTACATGTAAAAAATCCAAAAATGAACAAAAAAGACAAACAGTGCTCTGGTGAGTTAAAACCCACGTCCACCGACGCGTTTCGGACCGCTAACAGTCCTTAATCATGGTGCTACATCCTAACCGGACAACTGCCTTATATATACTAGATAGTATATCAAAGTCACATGACAGATTACGTCACAATCTGAGCCACACCTGTTGCATAATAGCTGATAATGAAGGTTGCGGCGAGTAAATGATAGATGTAAATATGGTAAGCTAATATAATATAAGAACTTAATATATATAAGCTAAATCACTTCTGTAATTCATGCCTTTCATGGGTGTCTTGTGATGTGGCAAGTTTATACTCTTGTATTCCTCACCATTTGGCAATAGAAGCAGTTAAAGAAGATATCCCATGCAGCAAAGAAAAAAAAAATACCTAGCCATTCCATAGTATATTCACCTACCACCTCTCTGACATGTTTGTGATTTTTTTTCCGCCCCCCATTCACCAGCTATTCAGCTCATAAATTCCAGTTACTTCCTGGTTATGGTGGCTATGCCTGTGATCTCAAAGACTACATTTCCCTGCATGCACTGCTCACATTTCCTGCCCTCAGCTGCCTGAGCAGAGAACTTGTTACCTCCCCTAACTTATGTTAGTCACTCCCACATAACACTGAGCTCCAATCTTAGCCCTATACAGCAGGGTGGCCACGAGGAAACAAAATGTAATCTCAGTGCTCAGAGAGAGGGACCCTGGAGTTGAAGCTGCAGTTTTACACTGTAAAATCACTCCCTCCCCCTCCTCCTCTCAATGAAACAGCTTTACAGTGGCACAATCACCTCCCCCCTCCTCTGCCCTGCACTCCTCTCTCCCCAGTGCTCAGTGTGACAATTCTACTCTCCCTCCCCTCCATTCTCAGTGTGACAGCCCTTCGTTGGCAGCTCCCTCCCCTCCCCCCTCTCCTTATCAGTGTAAAAACATTAGCAAGGAGAGGGGAGAGAACTATGATCTGAATCAGCCGGCATATAGGCAGTGCTGCTCAGCCAATCACTGCAGAACAGAGGGAGGACAGTGTGAATATTCATCAGATGGGAGGGGCTAAGGCCGAGTTCAGGGAGCTCTCTGCAGCACAGGGGTTTTCTGGGTAATTGTCACGTCACGGCCCCTGGATGCTGCTGATAACAGCCTGAATAGGGGGTCGAAAGTCATGAAAACCTGGAACAGCTGAATTTCCTGTCAGACAGAAGAATGCAGATAAAGCTGGTTTCTAAGCAGCATTGGTAATGGAAGTGATTTACAAACCTGTATAACTTTACCTTCAGCACTAAAAGCTGAACAATTGTTTACTGTGAGACTTGTCCTTTAAATATCATTTACGAAAATACGGTAATTATGATACAACATTGTGTAATTTTCTATTGGATGCATTACTCTTTCTTTTAAAAAATAACTTTTTTCGTTTTGACACTGACTTCTACATTCAGGTTACGGGTTGTCCCATGGGGTCTAAATTTTCCCCCAGTCTAGCCAATCTATTCATGTCCTACTGGGAGGAGGTTCATCTATATTCGGCCGACAATCCATTTGCTGGTGCTATCCAGTGGTACGGCCGATATATAGATGACCTCCTCCTGGTATTGTCTCATTCCCAGGACGAGGCTATTTTGTTCCTCAGCTATATAAACAATAACAATCTCAATTTAAGATTCACGTTGGAGTGGGTGGGACCTTCTATTAATTTTCTGGATGTCCACCTGAAAGGCGACTTACCTACCAGGTCGGTACACACCAAAATGTTCAGAAAATCCACCTCCGGGAATAGCATATTACATGCCACTAGTTGCCATCCCAGTCACGTCATAAGGAATTTACCGGTTGGTGAATACATAAGGGCTAGACGAGCCTCGTCAACAGACATTATTTTTGAACAAACATGCACTGACATTGATGACAGGTTGAAAGCAAGAGGTTACTCCAGAACCACACTCAATAGAGCTAAGAATATAGCTAAGAGCAAAAGCCCTATTAGTAGAGAAAAGTAACCCCAAAACCACTGGTGTCAATACTATGAACAAAGTTACATTTTCTACTCAATATAGCACAGATTTTTCAGCTATTAAGAACATTGTATCCAAGCACTTACCGGTTTTGTTTGAAGATGAGATACTGATGTCCATTCTATTGAACCCTCAGACACCTGGCTCCACCGCAAGGGCTTTTTTAAGTGTGCACGCACTAGATGTAATCTATGCAAACATGTTATTAAGACAGCAGAGTTTACATCATCGGAAAACGGAAGCAGATACCCTATAAAAACCTTCATCAATTGTGACACGACACATGTTGTTTATTTAGCAACATGTGGAGTGTGTAAAGTGCAGTATGTTGGGTGCACTACCCGCAAATTGAAAAGACGCATATACGAACACTTTCATAATTCACACGCTGCGACTTTCAATATGCGTTCTCTATCAGGTCTTGCAAAACACATTCATGATATTCATCAAGGGGATGTGTCTTCCATAGAAGTCTGCGGCATTGAAAGGGTGCATCCGCCACGAAGAGGTGGAGACTGGTCACGTGTCCTTTTGAAGCGTGAAGCCTTTTGGATACTAATGTTAGACACGAGATACCCGAAAGGCATGAATTACAGTAGTGATCTAGCTTATATATATTAAGTTCTTATATTATATTAGCTTACCATATTTACATCTATCATTTGCTCGCCGCAACCTTCATTATCAGCTATTATGCAACAGGTGTGGCTCAGATTGTGACGTAATCTGTCATGTGACTGTGATATACTATCTAGTATATATAAGGCAGTTGTCCGGTTAGAATGTAGCACCATGATTAAGGACTGTTAGTGGTCCGAAACGCGTCGGTGGACGTGGGTTTAACTCACCAGAGCACTGTTTCTCTTTTTTGTTAATTTTTTGATTTTTTACATGCACCTTTAAAGGTTACATTTTATCCACTGTGGAGCTGGAGTTGCCTCTTCCCCATTTCTCCTACTTGGATCAGCTGGTTCACCGAGGATATGGCTTGGCTTTCCGCTCTCGTGCTCCCTGCAGATGTATCTCCTTGAACTGATGGCACCCATGGTGAGCTGGAGTCTCTCTTTTTTTGTTATATTATTTTTTTTCACTGTGTACATACAATACATTACATTGTGTACACACATTACATTAAAAAGGTCTATCTAAACTAAAATGGTACCAATAAACACTACATAAATAAGTGTTATTTATTTTGCGCCCAAGCATTGAGTATTGTAAGGGGACCCAACATTTCTGATGGTAGTCCTGCCAATATGATTTCTAATGTGAACATGCTTAATGACATTGGAACTTGATAGACGTAACACTGGACAAAGTAGAAGAGAGCTACCTGCATGGCCTAGGTACCATGGTTTTTGAGAAGCAAATTATTTTTGTGCTAGTAGGATTAGCAGTTTGTTGTGACTTACACGTCGACTACCCAGGGAGAACCTCTACCTCTCATGCCCAGATTTTTTTTTACCCTTATCACAGTTTAATTATTTTTTTTATCCTCTGGCCATATAAATGCAAAAATGAAAAATAAATGGCTGCTTGCTGACAATACTCGAAAAACTCAAATGGTGAAGTGACTAAAAACTAGGGCACCAGAACAAGGCTGCTAACACTCGTTGCCCATAAAGACTACTTATGCTACTCAAGTTGCTCTACTGTATCCCCTTCAAAATGAACCTAACTCAATGGGACTTAATCAATGAGGGTGTATTGGGGGGGGTCTAAGAAAAATAGCCCTGGACACAAAAACATATTCCAGACTGCATCGTACATCTTCCAGGTACTAGTTGTCAAGTACTGTATTAACTCCTGAGCTGGGAGCTGAAGATTTTACAGACCAGAGTAAAAGAAAATTGTGAGGGGCAGGGATGGCTTGCTGGTCTGTCAATGGACAAGCCTGTCTGAAGCCCTTGAAATTAAAATGAGTGAGTGAGTCACTTGTCCTTTTCTAAAATCAGAGGTGAGGGTGCAATAATGTGAGAGTTGTGCTGCCAGTTAAGCCATGTAAACAAATGAAGGGCATGATGATGGGAGCCCTGTACCTACCCTGGATGAGGATGTCTGGGGTAACCCAGTTATCAGTGCAGAACACCACCGTAGATCCTGACAAATGCCCCCATACTCCTGCTGTGGCTACCATTGGACAGATTTCAACAAGAGTGGATGGCTGATGAATCCATACAACTCAACACTACAGCAGGCCAACCTTTTACCAACCATAGACTCCCATATATTACTGAAAACCTACCAGACAACACATGTGTATCCCCTGTGACAAATCGGCTGCGATGGGTATGAACATTGATACCTATCCAACAACGACACTCTGGTGGGAATCCTATGGCAATAGCATGGAAATAGCAAATTACAAGGCACCCTTGAAGGTGTTGCTGAGACACCAGTTGAGCGCTTGCACAAATATATTTGAACAACCAATTGCTACTTTTAGACACTGAGATAAGCATGAAAAAATAATAAAAGCCCCCTACATTAAAAGCTGTGCCACTGCCATGGTGTCAAAATGATGGGTAACCATTTAAAAATGTCACTAATGTCGACTTCAAGAGCCATGTACTGTACCAAGGGAAACCTACCTAGGACAGGAAAAAAGCACGGACACTAAACAGTACTGGAGGGAATGCATATGCACTACTCTAATTATGGGAACCCATTCTCTTAGGACAGAAGCAGTCTCCAGAAGCAGATTAAGCAGATGTGCAGTAACCTGCACTGGTAGTAATTGCACCAATCTGATACCTTTTTGGGACAAGCCTCTACCGATACCTGCTCAGACATTATGCCTCTCAAACTACTATCTTTTGTATCCTTAAGTTAAGCTCCTTACGCCTGAGAGGCCTCATTATGACACCAATGTCCAATTTTAGATGTCCAGCTTAGCAACTGAAAAGTTATTAAAGGGGTACTCCAGTGGAAAACTTTTTTTTTTTTTAAATCAACTGGTGCCAGAAAGTAACAGATTTATAAATTACTTCTATTAAAAAATCTTAATCCTTCCAGTATGTATTAGCTGCTGAATACTACAGGGGAAATTATTTTCTTTTTGGAACACAGAGCTCTCTGCTGACATCACGAGCACAGTGCTCTCTGCTGACATCTCTGTCCATTTTAAGAACTGTCCAGAGCAGCATATGTTTGCTATGGGGATTTTCTCCTACTCTGGACAGTTCTTGAAATGGACAGAGATGTCAGCAGAGAGCTCTGTGTTCCAAGAAGAAAATAATTTCCTCTGTAGTATTCAGCAGCTAATAAGTACTGGAAGGATTAAGATTTTTTTAATAGAAGCAATTTATAAATCTGTAAAAAAAAAAAAGTTTTCCACCGGAATACCCCTTTAAGCATTTCGTAAATCTGTGTTAATGAATTGTGCATAGTTTCAATAGAGACAACCTTGCCAGTAGTGCTCCTGATTACAGGAACAGCAAGCATAATAGTTCAAAATTGTTTCTTTGTTGAAGCTTTGCCACAAGCCTGTGCACTATCCAAGCCCTGAGTGACTGGATGCTGCTGGGTTCATAGCAGGAGACTGGTAAAGTGTTACCACCTAATTATCCACAAAACCGGTTGCTCTAAGCAATGTACCACCCTAAACATGACACATTTGTTATAGTCAGTAATGATCAATGAGACTAAACTACAGAGTGAATGAACCCCCTAACCATAAACCCGCTGACTCCACTGGTAGCATAAAGTATTATACGGGATAAAATATGAGAAATGTGGGCAAAAGTAATGAGTGCAATCCTGACTGAGCCGCACAGTACTAAATCAAAATTGACCACGTGTAGTAACTATATCAATGATAGCCCAACACAGACCGGATGTGGGAAGTGCTAGTCTGCACGTGGAGACTCCCCCCAGCCCTCCTCCTCCAGGTTGCTGCTGGCACTGTGAAACCAGGTGCCCTGCAAAACTTCAAACTCCGGAGACCGAACCGAACTCCGCTGAACCGGCGCCGAAATCCATTTACTTTAATGAGCCGACCGGAGTCAAAGGGTGCCTCCGGTCGGCTAATTTTTGACCCGTAAAACCTCTGGTCCATCAGGGGTACAGGAGCGCTTGGTTTTCCTCTCCCCCAGCCGGATCTGGCAACCGTAGATTGAAACCGAGGTGTGAATGCAGCCTATGTGGTAAGGCAGAGCATCCATGGCAACAGAAAGAGGTATTGAGGTGTATAATGCTGTAAAATCACAGGCCGTGCCTGTGGGGTGGCGCAAGCTCAGAGTCTTTGGCTTGGTCAGGCAGCATTAGGGTTGCTCTGACACTGGGCTGTTCCCCTATGGGCACTGGCATTGTGGCGGTTGTGGACTTCGCCCAGCGCAGCACCATTTTATGCGAGGGATGTTAGGGACTGACTATATACAGGTGGCTGTGACGTCACTAGCAGGCTTGTGCTGTATGAACATCATGTACACTATATAGTACATTATAGTATAATGACCTGTTAGTATCTATATATCAGGTTTCCAGAGCACTTCTTTCTTATGGATTTATTTTACTTGACATATCCTGTGTGAACATTGCACCAAAGTTCTAAAAGACCTACCAGACTTTTGCAATGTTGTTGCTGGAGGATGATCAGGTTTGGTGGTAACCTGGTCCCCACCCAGGATCAGACTAGCACCTGGAACACTGTTTCAGTCTTCTTGTGGAGCTACTTACTCAACAAAGCAGTTGCTTGGTTCCTAATAATGTCATTTTACTACACATTAAGCACCTGTTTAATATTAATGCTGCGTACTATGTGACAGCTGTCTGAACACCTCTGTAGTTATTTAGAGCTTACAGATGTGATACAGATTTGCGCCAGAAATTCATTAAGTTAAAGAGTACACATCGTATAATCTTTTAATCAAACATCAATAGTAAAAGCGGTGATGAGAAAGTTTGTAATATATCTTATTACTGAATAATTACTTCTTATCCACTTAAAAGCATCCTCTACTCTTACTAAAAAAAACAACAAAAAGAAAACCATCTTGATCTCTACTCAAAATATTCCTGAAGAATTTTTACAGTGTGACAGGGTGCATTATCCTGCTGAAAGAAGTCCCTGCCATAAAGGAATATTGCTGCCATAGGGAGGCTACTTAGTCTGCAGCAATGTTTGGGTAGGTAATGAGTGTGAGGTCAAGTTCACTTCCATGTGGAATTCTGCAGAAAAATTCCACATAGACATTCCGCTGAATCAGAGTCCCATTGATTTCAATTGGATTCTGCTGCACTGTGCACATGACAGAGTTTTCACGCCAGATGTTTCTCCCGTGGAAATTCTGATTCCAGGTTCTGCAGAAAGAATATGTGGTGATGCCTACGTTGTGGTGTGACCATGGGGTGTGAAGGGTGTAGGTGGATGGGGCAGATGGTATTGCCCAGGGGCAAGGTGTTATTATCCCCTAATGTTCGTGACGCCAAAGTGTTTTGTCCGGTAACCACCTGTACAGTAGTACCGCTATCTCAATGTTAGGCAGGAGAATAATAGTCCAAGACTAGGTAAGGGTTAACGGTAGCTTTACTGAGGTTAGACAGTTGTTAAAGTCTTAACAGCTAGGCCAGAATCCCAGAGAGTCGACCAGTAACAGGGACAGGGCCTCACAGCTTGCTGGGACTTGCAGTACTTTTGGGTCAGACTTCAATTTAGCCACTCTGACTATAATTGACTTGACTAGTGACTTGACTTTGGTAGTGACAGCAGACATAGATGAGTTGACTTACTGACAATGTGGCTGGTGTGCAGGCCTTTATGGCCAGGATCTGTGATGTCTGTGCTTTTCTGTTCCTCAGCAGGGGTGATGGTGTAAGAGAGAGATTGTAATGGCTCCCCCTCTTATAGAGGGGGGGGGCTGAGCAAGAAGCCCATAGGTCAAGCTTCAGGTCAGGTGGTCAACTGGTGCTCTCTGGGAACAGAACAGGTGATACCTCCAAAGGTCCTTAAAGGTCCTTTAGACTTTATACACATAGTATATAACATTCTACTGACTACACACAGTAACACTAGCTTCAATACTGGGGGAGACACTGCAGGAGAGTCCCTAGGTCAATGAGGTACTCAACCTGACAGGGCCTAAGTACTGTGCATGGTTATATCCTGTACTGGGACATTACAAATATACATATCTATTCTTTCTGTGGATTCTTAAGGAAATGCATTGCCATGTATGAGACACATTTTCGAGCAGTCCTAGTGCCAGCATGTTCTGCATGCTGCATGTTGTATGCTCTGCTGTCGGTGGAATGTCCGCAAGAAAATGTATCCAGGCTATTACCCAGAACATTACCCAGGTCCTCACATAGCCTCCAGGAGGTTGCTTTCTTCCTATATTCCATCCTTCTCATGCCATCTCTACCCAAGGTAAAGGAAAATATGATTCATCAGACTATGCCATCATCTTCCATTGCTCTAAAATCCATTTGTGATACTCATATGTCTATTGTAGGCATTTTTAGCAGTGCATAGGGGTCAGCATGGGCACAATAAATCTGGAAAAAAAATACTACAAAAAGTGTCGGCTTTCAGTTTAGTAAATTTGGGCCATTGTGTCATAATGTAAAATGCTTTATTGACTTGCACTCACCTTTTTAGAGATAGGAACGGCTGCGTGTCGGTGCACTGAGTCATTGGGCTCCCATGGGAGTTACAACTGTGGCGGTCTGGCCTGGTGAAGAAGATTGCTTTAAAATTCTATTCATTAGAAAATAAATAATGCAGGGACACATACATTTTTTATGTGTGTACTTTCAAAGAACAGCATAGCAGATGTATGTTATTTATCAGTCTTACACTGTTAACTGTTTATCCTCATAGAAAACAGAGGACTGGAATTACAAGATCTTTTTCAACATGTTGGAATATAGACATTAGCTGCAGGATATGACCAGAGGCCAAGATGTAAGGAAAGGCTGAATCCATGAGGAAGCCCATGAAAGACAGCTTCGGTATGACACTACAGCTAGGGTTACACAACGGAATCTCTGGTCATAAAAATTCAAACCATGGATTCCGAGGGCGCTCAGTGCCGACAGTAGTCGAAGCTAGAATAATGCAGACTGCATTGCCATCCCCATAGACAGTTATGCATTTCTGAGCGGATCTGCCAAAAGAATGAACATTTATTCACTTGAAAGAGTCCAAATTTTAATTTCCATGATGAAATGGGTGGCTGTAGCACCAGAATTCTGTTCAGGAATAAGAATTTACCAAGTTTGTTCCCAGGGAATAAGCCATATATGAATTTCTTTTATTCCTCTTTGGCCGGGTTCACACGGCAGAATTTCTGCACTGAATTCATGCGGAATTCTGCTGCTGAAATTCTGCATTCCGCACTCCAAAAAAAGAGAAGTCTGGTCTTATATTTTTCCGAACTTTAATTGTGGAATCCCATTGAAGTCAATGGGGCTTGATTTCTGCAGAATTCATGCAGAATTTGAGCAAAATTCATGCAGATTCAGCACCAAATGTTAGTGTTCTATTAAATAAAGTCTATCTTTTTACTGAGATGCGGATCCATGTGGATTCCGCACGGATTCCACAAATGGTAAACTGTGGAATTCTGCACAGAACCAATGTGGTTCCAGAATTCATGCAGATATGCAGATTTTCCATTTCCATTTTGCCACGTTCACACGACCAAAAATCCGTGCAGGATTCCCCATGAATTTATTCCCCATTAAATTTAAAGGATTCCGCACTGTCATTCACATAGCAGAATTTTCGCATGCAGAATTCAACTGCTGAAGTTCTGTTTTCTGTGGTCTGGAAAAGTCTGGTCTTATATTTTTCCAGACTTCAGCTGCGAACTCCCATTGAAGTGTTGGGGCTGACTTTCTACTGAATTTGTGCGTAATTCAAGCATGCAGATCCCGTGTCAAATCCGTATGAACTATCACAGTTTAGTTTAATAACATTTATCTTTTTTTTCCGCAGTCACCCACAGACCCCCACAGCCGAGAATGCTACTACTCTCATCATGGAACAGACTCGTTTCCATGATAGGTGTAGCAGTTCCCCCGCAGACTTCCGCAGCTGAGGGAACTACTACTCCTATCACGGAAAAGAGTTTGTTCTGTGATGGGAGTAGTAGTAGCACCGCAGCACTGCAGGAGTCCTGGGTGGCTGCGGAGTAATGTAATGAGATGCGGAATCATGTGGAATACGTGCGGAATACATGCAATTTTTCCCCACTGATTGCGCACGAGTTCTGCATGAATTCCGTATATGTTTAAAATCTGCAGAATTCTGCACCAAATGAATACAGATGCAGAATTGATGCAGATTGGTGGGATTTCTGTCGTGTGAATGCAACCTAAGGCTATGTTCACATGCCAGAATTTCTGCATTAAAATTCTGCATGAATTTATAGCCAATACACTTCAATGGGATTCCGCTGTCCCATTCACACAGCAGAATTTCAGCTGCAGAATTTCGGCTGCAGAATTCCATTGCAGTGAATAGGCAATTCATTTTTGTGGAATTTACTGCAGAATTTTCATGCAGAATTACTGCAGAAATTCTGCCGTGGGAACATGGCAGAAATTCTGCACAAAATTCTGCATGATTTTTCCTCACCGAATTTTGCCTAAATTTATTGTCCACTCACTTTAATGGGATCCATACACCCAACAGAATTTCTGCTGCAGAATTTTTGATGCTGAAATCCACTTTATGCGCTTTGGAAAAATATAAGTCTGGTCTTATATTTTACTTGACTTCGGCTGCAGAATATTACTGAAGTCAATGGAGATTAAATTACTGCGCAAAGGGGAGATTTATTAAAACCTGTACAGAGGAAAAGTTGCTCAGTTACCCATAGCAACCAATCAGATCGCCTCTTTCATTTTTAAAAAGACCTCTGCAAAATGAAAGAAGCAATCTGATTAGTTTCTATGGGCAACTTTTCCTCTACACAGGTTTTGATAAATCTCCCCCAAAATGCTTGATGCTAACATACGGAATTTCACACAATGGAATTTCCATACAAAGTTTCTGCATGAGCAGAGTCCCATTGATTTCAATGGGATTCTCCTAAGTTGTTCACATAGCAGAATTTTCATACCGGAAACATCTGGCACAGAAATGTAAATTCTGGTGTCTGCAGAAAGAATAGAAATGTTTATTCTTTCTGAGGACTCTGCACAGAAATGCATTGCCGTCTCATTTCTGGCACATTTTCGAGTGGTCCTAGAGCTGGCATGTTATGCCGGCGCTTTGCTTTCAGGGCAATGTCCGCCGGAGATTTTCTGTGCGGACATTAGCCAGTGTGAACATAGCCTAACTCAGTAGAAACAGGTATAAATAATGGTTTATGGTGTGCTGATGAGATTGAGAGGCTAGTTGATGAGAACAATGTCTAAATAAATTTGGTTCTAATAGACTGAGATTATTTTCCCAGCATTTTTGATGCATGTTTGCTGTATGCATTGTACATTTCCTGGTGTATGTAATAAATGGACCCTGGTGGAGGCCGAAAGAGTACCTCTGTTTCCACACCTCGGGTGTTTTTTCTTAGGCTGTATGTTTGTTGTATGGAATAGCACAGGTACTGATATGTACCTCGGAAAAACACTGCACAACACAGAGGGGCCTGATTTGACTACTAGACTAACTATTCACATCTACTATTAGCAGCCATACATTTGCTGTGTTATCTTGCTTCTTTTTTAAAGGGGTACTCCGGTGAAAAACTTTTTTTTTTAAATCAACTGGTGCCAGAAAGTTAAACAGATTTGTAAATTACTTCTATTAAAAAATCTTAATCCTTCTGTACTTATCAGCTGCTGAATACTACAGTGGAAATTATTTTCCGTTTGAAACACAGAATTGTCTGCTGACATCATGAGTACAGTGCTCTCTGCTGACATCTCTGTCCATTTCACGAACTGTCCAGAGTAAAAGGAAATCTCCATAGCAAACATATGCTGTTCTGGACAGTTCCTAAAATGGACAGAGATGTCAGAAGAGAGCACTGTGCTCGTGATGTCAGCAGACAGTTCTGTGTTTCAAAAAGAAAAGTATTTCCGCTGTAGTATTCAGCAGCTAATAAGTACAGGAAGAATTAAAAAATTTTAATAGAAGTAATTTGCAAATCTGTTAAACTTTCTGGAACCAGTTGATTTAAAAAAAATAAATAAAAAAATTTCACCGGAGTACCCCATTAACCCCTTAAGGACGCAGGACGTAAATGTACGTCCTGGTGAGGTGGTACTTAACGCACCAGGACGTACATTTACGTCCTAAGCATAACCGCGGGCATCGGAGCGATGCCCGTGTCATGCGCGGCTGATCCCGGCTGCTAATCGCAGCCAGGGACCCGCCGGCAATGGCCGACGCCCGCGATCTCGCGGGCGTCCGCCATTAACCCCTCAGGTGCCGGGATCAATACAGATCCCGGCATCTGCGGCGGTTTGCGATTTAAATGAACGATCGGATCGCCCGCAGCGCTGCTGCGGGGATCCGATCATTCATAACGCTGCACGGAGGTCCCCTCTCCTTCCTCCATGCGGCTCCCGGCGTCTCCTGCTCTGGTCTGTGATCGAGCAGACCAGAGCAGGAGATGACCGATAATACTGATCTGTTCTATGTCCTATACATAGAACAGATCAGTATTAGCAATCATGGTATTGCTATGAATAGTCCCCTATGGGGACTATTCAAGTGTAAAAAAAATGTAAAAAAAATGTAAAAGTAAAAGTAAAAAAAAAGTGAAAAATCCCCTCCCCCAATAAAAAAGTAAAACGTCCGTTTTTTCCTATTTTACCCCCAAAAAGCGTAAAAAACATTTTTTATAGACATATTTGGTATCGCCGCGTGCGTAAATGTCCGAACTATTAAAATAAAATGTTAATGATCCCGTACGGTGAACGGCGTGAACGAAAAAAAAATAAAAAAGTCCAAAATTCCTACTTTTTTAATACATTTTATTAAAAAAAAAATTATAAAAAATGTATTAAAAGTTTTTTATATGCAAATGTGGTATCAAAAAAAAGTACTGATCATGGCGCAAAAAATGAGCCCCCATACCGCCACTTATACGGAAAAATAAAAAAGTTAGAGGTCATCAAAATAAAGGGATTATAAACGTGCTAATTTGGTTAAAAAGTTTGTGATTTTTTTTAAGCGCAACAATAATATAAAAGTATATAATAATGGGTATCATTTTAATCGTATTGACCCTCAGAATTAAGAACACACATCACTTTTACCATAAATTGTACGGCGTGAAAACAAAACCTTCCAAAATTAGCAAAATTGCGTTTTTCGTTTTAATTTCCCCACAAAAATAGTGTTTTTTGGTTGCGCCATACATTTTATGATATAATGAGTTATGTCATTACAAAGGATAACTGGTCGCGCAAAAAACAAGCCCTCATACTAGTCTGTGGATGAAAATATAAAAGAGTTATGATTTTTAGAAGGCGAGGAGGAAAAAATGAAAACGTAAAAATTAAATTGTCTGAGTCCTTAAGGCCAAAATGGGCTGAGTCCTTAAGGGGTTAACCATTGTTTTTGATAAATAAATCTACAATTTGGCTGCACATTTTTCTTTATTTCATTTAGAATTGAAACACAAATTTTGCTAATTTTTACACATATTTTCAGTTTTCTAACAAATAAAAATCTTGTTTTGATGTCATAGGTGTAACCTAGAACTCATGCACTACAATACAACAACTGTAGCAAATCCACCTAAGTATAATGTGCCATTTATAATACTGATATATTTTTATGTGGCAGATGCACCTTTGGGCACCCTCAAACAACAGGACTCAGGGGCTGCAGCATCTTTGCATTTTTTACTTGTTCTGTAAGGGCAAGTAACCATATGTCAGTGAACAAATGTAGTCGGACCCATGCCTCCATAATAATAGATTGTGGGCAGAGTCGAGGTGACAGAAAGTTTGAAATTATTGAAAACTTAAAACAAAGCTTCCTTCATTCCATCTGCCTCTCCATTGTCCTGATGCATGCACGGTTAGTGGCCTGGGAAACCACGGCAGCCATTTGAGGATCTATTACAAGTGTATTGCGTGTTGTGCCTCCTCTCACACAACCTTAAAAGGTGAGTAAGATACTAACCTGTTTTCTTTACATTGTACCATCAAGTTGTATAGTGGTTCTGCACAAGGGAGTGCTTTTCTATCTATTTTATTTTTTATATACCCGTAATAATCCCAGCAGCACCATGTGGACATTGGTGAATGCATGGGGGCATGGTTTTAGCCTAGGTATTTAACCAGCCTGTACAAAGAGGCCACAGGAAGCAGGACCTTCCTTGACCGTGATCAAGTGTGACTTTGTGTTTGACTCTTCACTAGAGTCAGTCTTTTTAACAGTAGAGCAAACAGTCTCCTGATCAGGTGCCAGTAAAATAACTTACATGGAGAGCATCCAATCACAGTCACAGTTTACCAGGGAAGCTGGGACTCGCAGTACTTGTGGAGACAATCTGGACTGACTTGACTCAGCACTTTTTAGGCTGACTGGTGACACTTGACAGAAGATGACTGGAGATGGCTGAAACAAGCTGAATTCTTCACGAAAAAAGTATCTTTTGTCATGCATCCTGCTAGGGAAGACACAAGGGAAAGGTAAGGCCAGGAGGATACCCACCCCCTGATCCAATTTCGCTATTGAGCTCATTAGATGTATGCTATTGTCCCTTAAGTCATTCTGAGACTAGGTGACTTTACCTTTGGCAACGAGATCTGTGTGAAAGAAGTTCAGTTACGCTGGAACACTTGAGGCCTACTAACATAAGGTACCAGAGCAGGATACAGCAGCTGGGGATTTCTCCTCACTTCTGGCTAGAGCCAGACTGCACAAATAGGGCTCCTCCCTGTCTCACGAGACCAGGGTTGAGGAAGGGTGGACTCAACCTGATTGGTTAAGGACTGGATGAGAGACAAAAACAGCCTCAAAACAGATTTAAACTCAGATTAGAATCAAAGAAAGGCACCTTGTGGGTAACAACCACCCGACAGAGCTCAGGTAGTAAAGGTATTCTGCTCTTGGACACCACAGAGCACACTCAAGTTGATGCTTTTGGGAAAATTGCAAAGCTGAGAGGCTCTATAGTAAAAATAAGTACTAGGTTCAGGTATCCTCTGGGCCGGCCAGTCCAAAGTGATGGACAAACATGTTGAGGCTCGCTTCTACATGTCCTCAGTTCAATGATGTCTTTGAGGTATTTATTTTCAGGCTTTTAATACACATAGCTGTTTTATTTGAAGTAGTGGTAAGTGAAAACTATCAGTTAACTACAGGTTAGTTACAATTCAGCTGTAGAAACTACAACCCTCATTATCAGTCATACATGCTAACTAAATCACCTACATCACAAACCTGCCAACCAAGTGTCCAAATCAATTTCATAGCATTTACGCCAGACCACGGTGACCACATATCCCTCCCAGAACGAAAAGGTCAGATGATAAAAATCCAGCAAGCCCAACCCTTCTCTCCACAATATTATCTTTTGGTGGGGAGTGAGGATACTCCCATACACTTTAGATAGTCAACAGAACAGCTGGCAGCAGCAGGTTTGGTTAGCTTTAGTATATGCTTTATGGACACCTATACCGACCTGTGTGACTAAGGGGGTGTATCTTAGGGTATCATCTTTTTACCACATGGCCAACTACTGTATGGCATCTGCCAACTGGTTGCGTTTGATACCAACATTTTTGCCAAGTGCTTTCAGTTAGTTTCAGCTATGCAGCCAAAAAACATCACAAAACTATTATGAACGTTACAAGTGTTCTATGCTTATATACAATAACAAAGCGGGGGTTATTTACTATGGGTTTCCTGAAGTTTTTTCCTCAGGTTTTGCGTCTGAAATTTGTAGCACCTTGCTTGCACCAAAATGTGTGACCAAAAGACCCTTCCAACCACACCATCACTTCCAACCCAACCATCTATGCTTATATACAATAACAAAGCGGGGGTTATTTACTATGGGTTTCCTGAAGTTTTTTCCTCAGGTTTTGCGTCTGAAATTTGTAGCACCTTGCTTGCACCAAAATGTATGACCAAAAGACCCTTCCAACACAACCATCACTCCCTTTAAAAAAATAACAAACACACAACACAACAAAACAGAAAAAGGGGCATGGCCACAGTGAAAGGACACGTGACCACTGAAAAGGGGCATGTCCTCTACAGTTTTGAAAAATCCTAACATATTTACTAAAGTTCCCACATAAAATGTGGTGGATTTAAGCTCTGGAAAACCTGACAGTTTAGAACAGTTGTTAAAAAAAAGATATCAAAATGTGAGGAAAAGGGCAAATGTAGGGAAACATTAGTAAATACGGTGGAAAATTACCTGTCGGGAAAAAAGAGCCAAAAAGAAAACTATACTTAACTCTAATAAACTCTAATAAATCAGGGCCAGTGTTTCCCAAACAGGGAAACCTCCAGCTGTAGCAAACCTACAACTCCCAGCATGCTTCCACAGCTTTTGACTGTCTAGGAATGCTGGGAGTTGCAGTTTAGCAACAGCTAGAGGCTGCCTGTATGGGAAACACTGCAATAACACATAAAATATACCAAGAATGGGACATCAATGAAACATGGTCCTTTAAAGAATGCTTTAAAGTTCAATTTAACAATACAAATGATCTTGTACATGTCCAAGGGCAATAGAAATGTCTTTATATAGTAAATTATGTCCTGATTTGAACCTAGCATTGGGAACAAATGGAAGATTGATTAGCTTAACAATTCTGAAGCCAGATTTAAATTTTGCTTCACTGACCCAGGTTAATTAAACAGTACTTTGGTCGAATACTCCTTTATTATGCTGCAAGATAGGAGCAATTTAGGAATGAATTCTACTTATTTTTAAAAAGAGGGATATATTTTTGGAATCCCAAGGAGGAGTCACCTTTTGTTACTCTAAACACTGTTTGGGTGACTGAGGGCTCATGGTTTCCATTCTCTTTTCTAAGTATCTTTCTAAGTTCATTAAAATGCAAATGGTTTTATATATCTCTTTATATTATCTCCACATGCACTGAGCCTGACAGAAGTGTAAGGGGTTAACATTCTCTACCCAGAAGCCCTATCATCACAAATCTGGCAATATGTCACATTTCTACCCCTTAGTCTATGGGAGTTTGCCTCCTTCAATATTTCAGCACAAAGCAACAAAGCTGCAACCTGTCTAGCATGTCCAGCTATAGGATGTTCCATAAGCTGTAGCATTAGGACAAAGGCAAACCCGATGGCAGGGGCATAGATATAGGGGGTGCAGAGGTAGCAGTCGCACCTGGTGCCTAAGGGGGCCCCAGAGCACATCTGCCCCATAAGAGATCAGTATTATAATTGGCACATGGGGCCCTGTTGCAGATTTTGCATCAGTACCCAGGAGCTACAAGTTACATCTGTCTGCCCTTTATTTCAAAGGAAAGACTAGGTGCGACTATTCCTCAGGACCTGGCCTAGTTAGTGACAGATTTACATCTCGGGATTCCTTTCCTGCATGTACTCCAAGAAGCCTGTATCTCAGATTACCCAAGCAAACGTAAGTGAGAAAAAGGGATCTTTGCATATCTTACCAAAGCACATCCCTGTGGACACCCTTTTAGCATGCACATAGACATTGGACATAAGCTTGTGCAGAAGTACAGTGTATAGCTAAGTCTTAATCCTTTCAGGCAAGTTGCATCCTAAGTACTATGAGGAACAAGCCAGGTACCCACAGAGGTGACACACAGTAGTACGTCCAGGGTAGCCACAGTCAACATGTTTTGTAAATTATCAGTTATTGATTCCTTAGATGTCACCTATTGTAATAACTCTTAGCAATATGGCAATTCATCATAAATTACATGGTAACATAAATTTGCCCTATTGTAGTCCTGGCAGGTTAGGTAGTGGCTGCCTAACAATAACTTGTTGCATTGATAACTTGGGGGAGTTGTCAATGTGGCAACCATGCAGTTAAAACTAAAGTAACAGTTGGTTATACTGTAGATGTCACCAATTGTAATAACTCATAGCAAAATGGAATCTTACCACATAACACTGTGGTTAGAAGAATCTCTACAGTATACAAAAATATAAACCAGTACTTACCTCCAGTGCTCCAAAGGTGTCCTGTACCGAATCCGATCCCTGTCTGTGATCCTCTTTCAGAGAGAAAAGGTGACACTTGGGCTCGAAGTGACATCGGGGCCCAGAGTGTCGTACTGCCGCTCAGCCAATCAGTGGCTAAGGTGGAACAGGATAGAATAAGTGTCTGATAACAGGGGTTACTAGAACCCCCGCAATCTCCTGTTATGGGCACAATCTGGACCCCACTTACCTGTCCTGGGCACACTCCAGCCCCCATCTTCTTGGACTAGAGCTCCTACCCCTACCTTCTAAGTCACCTTCTTCATGAGTGGGGGGGGGGGGCATTGGAGCGTGCCCAGGATGGGTAAGTAGCCTAATTGGGGGTCCCAGCGGTCTGACCTTATGTGATCAGATTCTTATCCCCTATCCTGTGCAGCTACAGATCCAAATCTTAATGATACAATGATACATTAATGAAATTGTGACAGTCCACATCTGTCGTGCTGTTGTGATGGAGATTCTGTGTGGATTAAGACACCTCAATATCTACAAACTACTTTGTATAAATGTGTACAGTATATGGGGGAGCATTTTAAATTTTGATGTCTGGAACCACATTAAGTTATAAAGTTCCTTTTGGCTTCAGTCAGCTTCCCAAGAGAGGGGGGGGGGGGGGGCAAGGCATTCAAGTGTTACTGTAATGGGTCGTGTTTGACGGACAGCTAGGGTGTGATATATGCTACCACACATTTCACCGGGTTATAACTTCTAAACGTATCTGGTCTTAAGGCTGAGATCCAATGCAATCAAAACTTTTGACATGTCTCGACAACATCAAAAGATTTTTTTTATAAATAAAAGAGATGCTTTAAGCCATTAACTACATCAATGTGGCACCATGTGTAAGTGGCCATAATAACTAGTTAAATCTAAAGAATCAGTTACTTGGTGCTTTACATTTCTAAGCATTTATAGAATAGTGGTGGGTGCCTATTCAGTGCAGGTAGGAATAGGAAAAAGTGCAATTCACAACCCAATTTAATGTTTTCAGACACCTATAGTAGGAATCTGATTTGAGAGATTCACTGGATTTCTTGTAATATAGTTTGCCTTTGAATTAACGTCATCATGTAAGTCATAGCTGTCAATATGGCTGCTGCCTCACCCAAGAATTTGCAGTCACTTTTTTTTACCTTCGATTCCATTATTATTTCAAAGGATTGATCAAAGAGGGGACTATGCTAGTGTGTTTAGGATGTGCTTTATAACTTAACTTTTATTAATCCACTTAAAAGATTAAACAATTGTGTCCAAGTGATGCAATATCAATTTATAATTACTCGGTCAAAGTACATCAAAGTATAGGTACTCAGTTCATCTGGGACTCTGCAGGGCCCAGCCAGTCCCAAATGACCATTCACCATAAAATAGCGTAAGTGATATACCAAATGGGTGAAAAAAGATATATACAACCGCCAACGCGTTTCTACTGGCTGATTTTTAGCCAGTGTCCTCGGGGGATACAAAACAAAACAGCTACGACCGAGATAGGTACTGGTTCAAGCCGTCCACCAGTATCCTTATATATCTGCTAAAACATTAGCTAGTAGTTTATGCCATCATATAATTAAAGTAACATAGCAATAACACTGTATCGATAATGCTTGGCGTAGTAATAGTGTGACCAAAGTGCCTAGAAAAGAAAATTCTCTCCCTATACAACCTGTAATGGAAAGCAGATAATGCATATACAAGACATCGTGGCTGTGGGAATAAGAGGATGTCCCTATTGGTCACTACTGCGAGCAATGAAATATGCAGCCAGGAATCTTTAATCCACCTGCAAAGGAAACAAAACCGCTTTTCAGAACTTGAACCTGAAAATGAAAGGACAGTGCTATACTCTGATAGTCTGTCTGTTACTCACGATTCCGCTGGTCTGCTAGTTCGTGCAGACACAGTCCCGCTGGTAACCGGGAGCCGGAATTGTCCGGCCATACTCCCCTCGTGCAGAGAGTGATGGCGTCTGACGTCACACCTGTCAGCTGAGCTGCCTTTATACAGCGCGGAGCGCACCGCCCCTGATGACGCTTATGGGAGGCGTGTGCCACAATTGTAAACAAATTCACGCCGTGCTGTCAAAGAACACAGGCAGTCACTGGCGCTGTGAACTGGTGTGTTAACTACGATCAGTAAGGTAAGTAATAGGTAGAGATCCAGACCATGGATACTAAGAACAATGGCTAGGTATACGCTATACAGCTAAGATGATAATACGTAAAGATAACAATTTATTTATACTATGAATTGTTAGTTTTATTCATTAGATGCAGAAGTATAGCATAGTGAGTATTTAAAGGGGACGCACCTAAACAGCACTAAAAAATGCAACAATAGTGCACAAAGGTGCCATATGAAAACATTAGTATAGACTAACAATGTATTTATTAATAACTCAGGACCAAGTGTAAACCCTTAGTAGTTACACAACAAGCCTTGGTCCAGGGGTTAGTTAAGTACTCTGCTGGGTACAGTAAAATTCAGCAGAGTATCCATGAATGGTGTATTCATGGATTACTCCTCAGTGGGGCAGATCCTCCTTATAGCAAAACAGGCATACATCCAGACCATTATGAGATATCCCCCATTATAGGGTAAATAAGTAACATTTTATGGGGAGGGAGGTCCCTAGTGAAAGGGGGGATGGGAGGGAGAAAGACAGTGCCCTAGTGTTCCTACACTGGCCCTAAGTTACCCTGTCGCTGTTCCCTAAGCCTAGGTGGGGTGGCTGCCCTAATAGACCCTATGGTGCCCTAGGAAAAGGGAGAGGGTTATTAACTATCTCCTAATCGACCAACTACAGTCGTCCCTTACTACCTCAAAAGTCACCCCTTGGGAAGTGTTGTATTAAAGGAAACAGGCGAATTGTAATTGTTCATTAAGTCCTCTTGGGGAAATAGAGTCAAGGTGGTAAATCCACCTACACTCTTTCTGTAGAATTAACCTATCAAAATTACCACCCCGTTCCGAGGGAGATACCTTTTCAATGGCCACAAGTTTGATGCTGCTCAAATCCCCTTTGTGGACAGTATTCACAGGGAGTGCTACTGGTGTATCACGTGTGTTACGAATGTCATCCACATGTTCTAACACTCTTTTCTTAAAGGGGCGAATGGTTTTCCCTACATAAATGAGGGGACAGCTGCATACTGCTACATATATGACACCCAGGGATGAACAATTTATAAACTGTTTGATTTTTTTTTGTAGAAAGGGGAACCATTGCTGTCTTCTTTATAACTTGGCAGGCGGGGCAACATCCACATTGGAAGCTGCCCTGTGGGGGTTTGGATTTCGCCAGCCAGGTTTGTCTCTGCGTGTCATCCAAAGGTAGATGGCTATGCACCAGTAAGTCTCCAAGGCTTTTGCCCCGTTTATATGTAATTTGAGTTCTTTCAGTGACTATTTCACGTAAGTCAGAGTCCATGCGTAAGATGACGTGTAATTATTTCCCTTATCGGTGCTGCTAACTTATCACATGTTCCTATAATTCTAGCCTGTTGTGAATCAGTAGATTCATGTATCCTGGGGGTTAGTAACTCAGTAGGTGGCCTGGATGCAGCCTCTCTGTACGCTTGTTTGAGGATATATTGGGGGTAGCCTCTATCTGTAAAACGTGAAAACACATCCTGTGACTCCCTCTGGAAATCCTCCGTTCTTGAACAGTTCCTCCTGAGGCGTAGGAACTGCCCCTTCGGGATCCCCCTCTTCAGGGGGCATGGGTGGCAGCTCTCCCACCTCAGCAGGCTGTTCGTGGAGGTCTTTTTCCAATATATTGTACTCTGCAGTGTGTAGTCGGTATCTATAAAGATTTTTATGTCTAGAAACGCAAGTTCCCTTATTTGTGTTTCGTAGGTAAAGAACAGACCTATCGTATTCTGGTTTAAGTTCTGAACCAGCTGGACAAACTCCTCCTGTGTACCATTCCATAAGACGAAAATATCGTCGATAAATCTCAGCCAGATCATGGCTGATTCGCTGAAGTGTTCCCGTTCGTCATTGAACGCGGTGGTCGCCTCCCTCCAGCCCAGGGTGAGGTTTGCGTAGCTGGGGGGTTCCCCTGAGCTGGTGGTAGAAGCGACCTTGGAAAATAAAATAGTTTTTTGTTAGAGTTAAATGTAATAATTGGAGTACCAGCTGGTTGTGTTCCTGAAAGTGTAACCCCCGTGTACTCAAATAGTATTCGACAGCTCTTAGGCCCACAGTATGATGAATTGATGAGTATAAAGCCTCGACATCAATACTGGCTAAAATTGTATTCTGGTTAACCGAGATACCCTCAATACGCTTAAGCAGATCCATGGTGTCTCTCCGATAGGACGGTAGGCTGAAAACGAACTGTCGAAGTATCTTGTCAATGTAGATCCTCACGTTTTGCGTTACACTTCCTACTCCAGACACTATCGGGCTGCCCTTGAGTGGTACCAGGCCTTTATGGATTTTCGGAAGTGCGTAAAACGTGGGGATCGTGGGTACATTGGGAGACAAAAATTCTAATTCTTTTTTGTCTATTAATTTTCTCTCCAAGGCTGTCTTGAGGATCACAGAGAGTTCTTTACAGTATGTTGATGTAGGATTGGTGGGAAGGATCTCATAGATTTCCCTATCATCCAAGAGTTTTTTTTACCATTCGTATGTATTTGGGTTTGTCCATCAAAACAATGTTACCGCCATTGTCAGACGCTTTAATTACAAGTTGGTCATTCTTTTGCAGTTCAGTCAGAGCGCGTCTTTCCATGAACGATAAATTGTCCGGATGTCTATTGGAAGTATGAATAGATTTGAGATCCCTCAACACCAATTCTAGGAACACATCAATACAAGAAGTGTCAGAAATAGGGGGAAATAGTTTGCTTTTCAATTTAAGATTTGTAAATGGGCCTTCGCCCTCAGTCCGATCACCCTCATCCAAGAGTCCCACCAATTGTCTAGCTGTAGCCAGTTCACCCTCAGTCAAACCATGATCCAGACAAGTTATTTTGTCTTTGAGCTTAAAGAATTTATGCCATTTAAGCCTTCTGGCAAATAAGTGAAGATCTTTGGTCCATTCAAAGGGGTCATGGTTGACTGAGGGAACGAAGGAGAGGCCTTTCAAAAGGACTTTAGTTTGTAATTCAGAAAGTGAGAAACTGGATCAATTAATGACCTGAATTTGTGTGGAGTTCACTAATGTCAGTATTGAGGTCTGTAAGGTGGAGGTTCTCTGAGTTGGTAAGGGTCCCTCTGATTGTTCACTAAAAAAGGAGAAGAGGAAGATTGTTGCGTAGGGTCACATGGTGGGGCTTGTTTATGGAATGCTCCCCTGGAATCTCCTCTACCTCTCCCACAATTGTTTCTGCCTGTACCTCGATTTGGACCTCTTCTTCTACGTGTTTGTGATCCTGTCTCGGATTGTCGGAAGACGTAATGTCTGTTTCTGTGTCTCTAGATTGCGTGTTTTTTTCCAATACGCTATATACTCTGTTCTCTTTGAAATCAGCAAGGTCTCTTGTAAACTGAGTATGTTTGCGTTGTTTTAATAAATATTGATATTTCTCAATTTGGTTTTGTAGTGGTGTTTCCTTCTGTTCTCGTAATCTAGTTGAGATTTGTTCTAGGTTTAGTTTTTCAGCTTCTAATAAAATGGTCATAAAGCAGAGGTTCGGAGTCTCTTAGAAGGTAAGATAGGAACCCTCAAGCCTCTAGAAAACATATTGTTTTTCAGGTAACTCTCGAACGCTTGGACCTCCCAAAAAGAGGTGATATGCTGTTTGTAGAGTTTCGTTAGTTCTCTGAACGCTAACCTCATAGAGGGAGTAAATTTAGGTTGAATATAATTATTCTTTGAAAGAACATCTCTAGCTTCTGTTACTCAGCCATTTTTATCCAAAACTGTGTTCAAGAAACCTGCCATTAGAAATCCAAATCAAATAAAAAAAAAGGAACATGGAATTAGGTTAAGGAACCACGTAAACCCAAGATAGACTATAGTCCATCCAGCATTGATTATGATCAAAGAGGGGACTATTCTAGTGTGTCTAGGATGTGCTTTATAACTTAACTTTTATTAATCCACTTAAAAGATAAAAAAATTGTGTCCAAGTGATGCAATATCAATTTATAATTACTCGGCCAAAGTACATCAAAGTATAGGTACTCAGTTCATCTGGGACTCTGCAGGGCCCAGCCAGTCCCAAACGACCATTCACCCAAAATATCGTAAGTGATATACCAAATGGGTGTAAATATATATATACAACCGCCGACGCGTTTCTACTGGCTGATTTTTAGCCAGTGTCCTGCTGGATGAACTATAGTCTATCTTGGGTTTATGTGGTCCCTTAACCTAATTCCATGTTCCTTTTTTGTATTTCAAAGGATTAGCAGCACAAAGGAATTCCGCTGTCAAGTGTATAAGCCCCTCAAATATTTTAGCGTTGAGGGTATTGGTAATAGACTGGTATTATTTCTGTCACATCTGGGCAGGGAAGGAGTGCACACTATTCTCGCCCACTCCCCTGTCCCTGCCTACTTACGTACCTGCCCTAGACAACAGGTCCACAACCATGGTGACAGTCCCTTCTTAAATAAGTGAGAGACAGTCAAAAAGTCAAAACAAACTACAAAACTGACAAAAGGTCGGGAAGGCTGGAGGTACACGACAAACAGAAATCAAACCTAAACATATGCACACAAAAATACGTAGTCAGAGGGCCGAAACCTGGAGAGCACGAAGTACAGTAACAGAGTTTCATAGGGAAGTCAAAAGCCAAGCCAAAAGTCACAAAAACAGAATAAACAGAATGAGCAAAGAGATAGCTAGGTATGTTACTTAGAACTATCACAAGCAGAGAATAACTGAAAAGAGCCTCCTTATATATGCCTGAGCTGCAACCAGGAGGTCTCTAATTGGCTCAGCATGCTTAACCACACCCAGGAGCACAGAGGCGTCATCCCAGCAGCCAAAACAAACAACAGGGCTAGTAATCATTAATCCTATGGGTTCTGGCAGAATCAGTCATCACAATTTCTATGTTGAATAATCAACTACTATTAAATGAGTTGAATGTTAATGAGTTTCCTTTTTCCCCCCCAGATTTTTACTGAATTGAGGGAGTTAGTCGTTTCTGAACTTGCACTTTTTTGTATTATTCAACCATTTTATATTTGAAGAACACAACATTTTTTTAGTCTGATATTAAATATGCATTTACAGTTTTTTTTCTGTAAAATATTAGTTTTTTATTCTGTAAATAAAATGTTGTATTCATTTTAACTGGTGTTTTTTAGATTTATTTTCATTTTAATGTGGAAAATAGTAAGGTCTAATCCAGCAATGATTCCTGACACTGTTCAATTGATAAAAAAAAAAAAAAAAAAGATAAAGTGGTCATTTAAATCGATCATCTCTAATATTTATAGGGGTAATCCAGTGAAAAAAAGTTTTTGGGTGAAAAACAATCAACTGGCTCCAGAAAGTTAAACAGATTTGTAAATTAATTCTATAAAAAAAATATATTAATCCTACCAGTACTTAACAGCTGCTAAAGTTGAGTTGTTCTTTTCTGTCTGACAACAGTGCTCTCTGATGACACCTCTGTTTCAGGAACTGTTCAGAGCGGCAGCAAATCCCCATAGCAAACTTCTGCTCTGGACAATTCCTGAGACAGACAGAGGTGTCAGCAGAGAGTATAGTTGTCAGGTAGAAAATAACAACTCAACTTGAGCAGCTGATAAGTACTGGTAGGATTAATAGAAGTAATTTACAAAATTGTTTAACTTTCTGTAGCCAGTTGATATGGGGAAAAAAAATCATGGAATACCCCTTTAATCATCAGAGGTCTCATCAGAAGGAGAGGCTGTTTTGTCATTTTGTCAATGTCAATGACATTTTGTCATTTTGGATGAAGATGTGAAAAAGGAAAGAGTAGAATATCTTGTATGTATAGAATAGCATGCCATCGGTGAAGTATCTGTTTTCTGTAAAATACACAACAGCTTGTCAGACCTGTAGAGTGTGTGATGTAGAAGGATGTTGCCATCATAGGGAAGCCACCAGGTTAGCCAGTCATCTGTGTCTGGTAAATATCTGACAAGATGTTTTTGGGGAAAGCTCCAGAAATATTGGTGCAAACCTTCTTGAGATAAAATCAATGCTGGGATTAATGGGGGAGATTTATCAAAATGTGTGCTTAGGAAAAGTTGACCAGTTGCCTATAGCAGCCAATCAGAGTGCATCTTTTTTTTTCCTCTGCACAGATGAAAATGAATTGAAAAATATCCCCATATGTCCAATTGAATGTAAAAATAAAACATAGTCTCTCTATGTCTTTCAATATTACGTTTTGAGGCTGTTGCTTTTCATTAGATAGAGAATGTAAAAGTACACAACACAGCAGACTTTTAAAATGAAACATTAGCTCCAAAACTATACCCACTGGGGGAGGGTAGGTGGGAGTACATTTTCTAATTATAAGCATACAATACAAAGCCTAGGCCCCTGGGGAAACATAAAAGGGATTGCTTGAATGGGCACTGTCAGTTACAAAAACTTTTTATATGTTGTACAGTGAAGAAAAAAAGTATTTAGTCAGTCAAAAAAAATGTGCAAGTTCTTCAATGAGAGAGGCCTTTAATTTTCATCATAGGTATACCTCAACTATGAGAGACATAATGACATTGTCTGATTTTTGAAGAATTTATTTGTAAATTATGGTGGAAAATAAGTATTTGGTCAATAAAAGTTCATCTCAATACTTTGTTATATACCCTTTGTTGGCAATGTCAGAGGTCAAGCATTATTGGTATTGTTGGTATTTTGGCCCATTCCTCCATGCAGATCTCCTCTAGAGCAGTGATGTTTTGGGGCTGCGGCTGGACAACACAGACTTTCAACTCCCTCCAAAGGTTTTCTATGGGGTTGAGATCTTGAGACTGGCTAGGCCACTCCAGGACCTTGAAATGCTTCTTACAAAGCCACTCCTTCATTGTGTTTGGAATCATTGTCATGCTGAAAGACCCAGCCACATTTCATCCTCAATGCCCTTGCAGATAGAAGGAGGTTTTTTCTTACATATCTCACGATATATGGCCCCATTCATTCTTTCCTATACGCGTATCAGTGGTCCTGGTCCCTTTGCTTAAAAACAGCCCCAAAGCATGATGTTTCCACCCCCATGCTTCACAGTAGGTATGGTGTTCTTTGGATGCAAGTTGAGTTTTTACCAAAAAGTTCTACTTTGGTTAAATATGACCATATGGCATTCTCCCAATACCCTTCTGGATCATCCAAATGCTCTCTAGAAAACTTCAGATGGGCCCAGACATGTACTGGCTTAAGCTGGGGGACATGTCTGGCACTGCATGATTTGAGTCCCTGGCAGCGTAGTGTGATACTGATGGTAGCCTTTGTTACTTTGGTCCCAGCTCTCTGCAGGTCATTCACTAGGTCCCCCTGTGTGGTTCTGGGATTTTTTCTCACCGTTCTTTGATCATATTGACACCACTGGGTGAGATCTTGCATGGAGCCCAAGATCGAGGGAGATTATCAGTGGTCTTGTATGTCTTCCATTTTCTAATAATTGCCCCCACAGTTGATTTCTTCACACCAAACTGCTTGCCTATTGCAGATTCAGTCTTCCCGGGCTAGTGCAGGTCTAAAATTTTGTTTCTGGTGTCTTTCAACAGCTCTTTGGTCCTGCCATAGTGGAGTTTGGAATGTGACTGAGGTTGTGGACAAATGTCTTTTATATTGATAACAAGTTCAAACCGGTGCCATTAATACAGGTAACAAGTGGAGGACAGAGGAGACTCTTGAAGAAGTTACAGGTTAGTGAGAGTCAGAAATCTTGCTTGTTTGTAGGTGACCAAATACTTATTTCACCGAGGAATTTACCAATTCATTAGAAATTCTACAATGTGATTTCCCATATTCTTTCCTCCCATTATGTCTCTCATAGTTGAAGTGTACCTATGATGAAAATTACAGGCCTCTCATTATCCGTTTACAGTCTGCAAAAACGCGGACAGACGGCCGTGTGAACGCACCCTTACAGTGACCATCTAATGCAACTGTTCTTTATGCATTTTTACGAATAACCACATCATGACCAATACTATTGCCAAAAAGCTATCATTTTTTATGCCATTGCTTCTTTAGATAACTCTGTGTGCATGTAAACATTTTACAGGTACTTGCCTGTAAAAAAGAATAGTTTTCCAGCTTTTATTTTATAAAACAAAAAAAATCCTCTACTGCAGTGTGTTTTTATTCAATCTATTAGTTACCACCAGGTCCCATCCATTTACCAATAGCCATATATGTTGCTATAACCTTGGAATCAACTTTGTTTTATAAACAGCTCAGAAGTCAATAGATATACTGTTGTGACCAAACAGTGCTATACACACATTTTTGGGCTTTTGGCGAAGTAAAGGTTCAAACAGAACTAGTTTGGTCAGAACCAGAACTTTTTGCCAGTGTTCTGTGAACCTGCACAACTGAACTTTTGAAATGTTTGCTCATCTCCATTATTTATGATATTTATTTATGATAGTGAAAATATAGATTTTGGACTTTTTTTTCTCCTCACCTACTAAAATCCATAAGTATTTGGATATCTGTGCAGCCATAGTTTCTGGAAACATGATGTGTATTTTCTCTTGGAAACAATTTAGGATACAGGACACATTTTTTATTGCTTTTTCAAACCTTTTCTTGTGTGATGTGAGGTGAAAAAAATGTGAAACTGTAGCCAGTGGATATTTCTTTTGACATTTCCTCATTCTATGTGCAGGATCGATAACGTCAAACTTACAATTTGGACATTTTCGCATTCAGCAATAACTATAACGTCAATTCTTTTATTAGAGTTTAGATGTAAACATTTTTTATATAAAAGAAACCTGACAAACACAGTGACCTTCAGAAGGCTTTTGTCAGTCATATCATCAAATCATTACACCACAACTGTGAAGCAAGTATGACAATAAGCACACTTACACATATGGTATTTAACAATTATCTTAGGGGTCTTTCTATAAGGGTTTAACTTCTTTTTTATGTTCAGAAGAGTGTTGTTTCCTTTGCTTTATAGTCCTTATAAAAAGGTCAATTACCCTAACTGCTGATATCTGCACCCTAAACTGAGGTGACAGATACACTTTAATCTTGTCGTATCAGTTTATGGTGCATAGACAACCAAAGATTTTACTCTAGTGTGCTGTTGTTTGGCTCAAGGCTGGTGTATGTGATACAGGTCTTATTAAAGGGGTATTCCAGGAATTTGTTTTTATTTGACTATGCTACAGGGGCTGTAAAGTTAGTGTAGTTCATTATATAGTGTCTGTACCTGTCTGTGACCGTTTTCTCACAATTCTTTTTCACTCCAATGATTATTTTTACCAGCATACAAAATGACTGTTGTCTCATATTTTTCCCAGGTTGCAATGCAGCCAAGACCTGACTCACTAGTCAGCTGATGACAGGGAGCCTGTCTGCTTCAATAGGTGGAGCGATCGCTTGGTGGGAGAGAGAGCACTCTGCAACTAATGCACCAGCTGTAGGCACCCTGATTGAAAACCACATGTCTTTTGATGGATGCAACTCATTTATGTTTCAATGAGTGGGGGGGGGGGCTGATGTGTGGGAGGGGGAGAAATGGAATTGTGGGATTTGTAGTCAAAAAAAGAAAAGTCAAACAGGAAATACCAGTTAACATAAAGCTAGCCACAGTGTTATTGTAATATCATGACATAGCCATTTAGCCCCAAGGCAAGCGCAGATCCTTCCTAAGCATGTCCATTACTGTCTGCCAGGTACGTACTAAAATCCCCTTGGGGTGGATAACCCCTTTAAATTTCTTCCTATATGTGCTATTCTATCACCTTAAGGGTGCATTTACACGCACAGGATCCTGCGCAGATTTGATGCTCAGGATTTGATGCACAGGATTTTCTGACTGAGCATAGCTTCTAATCGGCAGTTAAAAATCCTGCGCATTAAATCTGCACATGATCTGGTATATGTGAATGTACTCTAAAGGGGTATTTGGCTGGAATCTTTTTTTTTATTCAATTGGTGCCAGAAAGTTATACAGATATGTAAATTACTTCTATTTTAAAATCTTCATCCTTCCTTTACTTACCAGCTGCTATTTGCTCCAGAGGAAGTTGTGGAGTTCTTTCCAGTGTAACCACAGTGCTCTCTGCTGACCCCTCTGTCCATGTCAGGAACTGTCCAGAGCAGAAGCAAATCCTCATAGCAAACCTCTGCTGCTCTGAAAAGTTCCTTATATGGACAGAGGTGTCAGCAGAGAGCACTGTGGTTAGACAGAAATAAATTCAAAAAGGAAAATTACTTCCTGTGGAGCATACAGCAGCTGATAAGTACTGGAAGGATTAAGATAGAAGTAATTTACAAATCTGTTTAACTTTCTGGCACCAATTGATAAAAAATAATAATAGTTTTCCACCGGAGTACCCAGACAGACATTGCCGATCAGGATTATGCCCGGCATAAACCCCTTTTGATGCGGCAATTAAAGTTGATTGCAGTGTCTAAATGCAGGATTCAGGGCTCGTTCACATGGGAAGATCCACAGTGTATTTTACGCTGCAGGTCCGTCGACAATGGACCCATTACAGCGTGTCTCCGATGTGCCTGCTCAAAACAGCAATCTGCAACTACAAGCAGACACACTGCGATGTGCGAGTCGCCATGCACAGTATACTTGCACACATTGCGGCTGCTCTCAGCCTAGCTCACGAAGCAGGTGGAGTGGCCGTGGTGTGTACGAGTACACCACGCATGTGCATGGCGACTCGCACATCGCAGCAGTGTGTCTGCTCGTAGCGGTGGATTGCCTCTCCGAGCAGGCACATCTTAAACACACTGTAACGGTCCATCATCGGCAGATTCACATAGTAAAATATGCTGTGGATCTGCCCATGTGAATGAGCCCTTAAGGTTGACGGTTAGCTTAGGGAGTTGATCGGGACATCTGCTGCGAAACTGCGGTGTCCAGATCAGCTAAGTGGATGGCAAGAGGGCCCTTACATGTTTCCTCATCTGCCAATTGGTGCTTTGATGCTCCAGCCAGGCTCTGCAGGCTAGAGCAGCAGAGTGCCAATAACATTGATTAATGCTGATCCAAAGATCAGCATTGAACAGTGTTTGCAATCGCAAGATTGCATGTTATAGCATACGGACTAAAAAACAAAAGTAAAACATGTAAAACAAAAAAACTTTGAACTATCCCCCTTTTTCATTTCTTAAATAAAATAATGTAAACAAAAGTAAACATAAACATGTGGTACCGCCTCATGCGCAAAAGTCATAACTCTCAAAGTATAAAGTTAATTAAATTGCAAAGTAAATGGTGTACACGTAAAAAAAAATTCCGAAATTGTGCATTTTTGGTCACTTCATATACCATAAAGAAAAATGAATAAAAAGTGATTAAAAAGTCTCATCTCATGTAGCTATAATTTTTTTAACGTAGTAGAATAAAAAAGCAAAAACATAAATTGTGTATCCTTGTAATTGTATGTGCCTACAGAATAAAGATAGGTATTAACCCTTTAAACGTGATGTTCAAAGTTGATTGCTGCATCTAAAATGAGAGTAAAAGCTACCCAGCAGCTCAGTCGGGCTGATTGGGACCATTATGTTGAAATCGGAGGTCCCCTCACCTGCCTCCGTCGCATCCAATTGGCGATTGATTGCTCCAAGCCTGAAATCCAGGCTTGAGCAATCAACCACCGATTACACTAATCTTTCCCGTGTCAATGCACGGCAATGATCTGTGTATGAGATCTGTGTATGAAATAGCCACGGGGGGGGGGAGGGGGGGGCTATAACACTGCAAAAAAAATAAGTTAATAAAGATCATTTAACACCTTCCTTAATAAAAGTAAGAGTCACCCCCCTTTTCCCATTTAAAATAAAAAAAAAAACAGTGTAAATAAAAATTAAAATTAACCTCTTAAGGACCAAGGACGTATAAGTACGTCCTTGGTCCCGCTCCCGTGATATAACGTGGGGTCCCACGGTGACCCCGCATCATATTACGGCGGGCCCGGCATCATAGTGAAGCCGGGACCCGCCGCTAATAGCGCACAGCACTGATCGCGGTGCCGCACACTATTAACCCTTTAGCCGAGCGCTCAAAGCTGAGCCACGTGGCTAAAAGTGAAAATAAAAAGTGCCAGTTAGCTCAGTGGTCTGCTCGGGATAGCCGCGGCGAAGTCGCAGCATCCCGAACAGCTTACAGGACAGCCGGAGGGTCCCTACCTGCCTCCACGCTGTCCGATCGCCGAATGGCTGCTCAGTGCCTGAGATCCAGGCATGAGCAGTCAAGCAGCAGAATCATCGATCACTGGTTTCCTATGAGAAACCAGTGATCAATGTAAAAGATCAGTGTGTGCAGTGTTATAGGTCCCTATGGGAGCTATAACACTGCAAAAAAAAATGTGGAAAAAAAAGTGAATAAAGATCATTTAACCCCTCCCCTATTAAAAGTTTGAATCACCCCCCTTTTCCCATAAAAAAAAAAAACACAGGGTAAATAAAAATAAACATATATGGTATCGCCGCGTGTGGAAATGTCCGAATTATAAAAATATATCATTAATTAAACCTCACGGTCAATGGCGTACGTGCAAAAAAATTCCAAAGTCCAAAATAGTGCATTTTTGGTCACTTTTTATATCATGAAAAAACGAATCAATAAGTCCTATCAATGCAAATATGGTACCGTTAAAAAAGTCAGATTACGGCGCAAAAAATGAGCCCTCATACCGCCCCATACGCGGAAAAAATAAAAAGTTATAGGGGTCAGAACATGACAATTTTAAACATATTAATTTTCCTGCATGAAGTTATGATTTTTTCCAGAAGTACGACAAAATCAAACCTATATAAGTAGGGTATCATTTTAATCGTATGAACCTACAGAATAAAGATAAGGTGTCATTTTTACCGAAAAATTTAGTACGTAGAAACGGAAGCCCCCAAAAGTAACAAAACAGCGTTTTTTTTTTCAATTTTGTCTCACAATGATTTTTTTCCCATTTCACCGTAGATTTTTGTGCAAAATGACTGACGTCATTACAAAGTAGAATTGGTGGCGCAAAAAATAAGCAATCATATGGATTTTTAGGTGCAAAATTGAAAGAGTTATGATTTTATAAAGGCAAGGAGCATAAAATGAAAGTGCAAAAACGGAAAACCCCCGGTCCTTAAGGGGTTAATATAAGTGGTATCGCTACGTGCAGAAATGTCTGAACTATAAAAATATATCGTAAATTAAACCGCACAGTCAATGGTGTACGCACAAAAAAATTCCAAAGTCCAAAATAGCGTATTTTTGGTCACTTTTTATATCATTAAAAAATGAATAAAAATTCATACCAGCCCGTATGCAAAAAAATAAAAAAGTTATAAACGTATAAATTTTCCTGCATGTAGTTATGATATTTTTTTTAGAAGTATGACAAAATCAAACCTATATACTGTATATACTCGAGTATAAGCCGAGTTTTTCAGCCCGATTTTTTGTGCTGAAATCGCCCCCTTGGCTTATACTAGAGTGAACAAAAAAATAATAATAAAATATCGCTTTAGGCATACCAGTGGGGGGGGGGGGCGGTGGGCCGTCCATCTACACTGCAGGGACCATCCGCTTTCCGGTGGGGAGGGTGAGCTGGTCCGGGCCGTCCATCTTAACCAGGAGGCACTCTTCTCCACTCCGGGCCGTCCATCTTCACTGCAAGGACCATCCCCATTCCGGTGGGGAGGGTGAGCTGGTCCGGGCTGTCCATCTTAACCCGGATGCCTTGTTCTCCGCTCCGGGCCATCCCCGGACTAGTGATGCTGCATTGACGCTGCCGCGCAACGATGTCCATGCTGTGCAGACATATGACGTCAGGGGCATCCCTGCGCACAGATGTCTGCTGCACATGGACGTCCCTGCGTGGGGACGTCAATGCAGCATCAATAGTCCGAGGATGGCCCGGAGCAGAGAAGAAGGCCTCCCGGTGAAGATGGTGGACGGTCCCTGCAGTGAAGATGGACGGCACGGCTCACTCTCCCTGGACGGTCCCTGCAGCTACTAGAGCAACAACTGGGGAGGTGAGAAGAAAATGAAAGGGGGGTCTGGATGATGACAGGGGTCTTATGTAGAGGGGTATATTGACAGGGGGTCTGAATGATGACAGGGGGGATATTGACAGGGGGTTTGGATGATGACAGGGGAGATATTGACAGGGGGTCATATGGACAGGGGGGTCTGGATGATTACAGGGTGGGGGGATGATGGATGATGACAGGGGAGGGGGGATGATGAATGGGGGGATGATGTATTTCCCACCCTAGGCTTATACTCGAGTCAATAAGTTTTCCTAGGTTTTTGGGGTGAAATTAGGCTCCTCGGCTTGTATTCGGAACGGCTAATACTCGAGTATATACGGTAAGTAGGGTATCATTTTAACCATATGGACCTACAGAATAAAGATAAGATGTCATTTTTAACAAAAAAATGCACTGCATAGAAACGTAAGCCCCCAAAAGTTACAAAATTGCATTATTTCTTAAATTTTGGCGCACAATTAGTTTTTTTTTCAGCTTGCCGTGGATATTTTGGTAAAATGACTAATATCACTGCAAAGTAGAAAAAAATAAGCCATAATATGGAATTTTAGGTGCAAAATTGAAAGACTTATGAGTTTTAGAAGGTGATGAGGAAAAAATTTAAATGCAAAAATGGTAAATCCCTGCGTCCTTAAGGGGTTAATCTGCGGGCACTACCTCTCTACTTGGGGGGAAGGGGGTCTAATCTGGAAGCACTACCTGTCTACTGGGGGGTCTAATCTGGGGGTACTACCTGCCTACTGGGGGGAATAATCTGTGGGTACCACCTGCCTACTGGGGGCAGGGCTAATCTGGGGGTACTACCTGCCTACTGGTGGGTTAATCTGGGGGTACTACCTGCCTAGTGGGGTTAATCTGGGGATACTGTCTACTGGGGGGAGATTAATCTGGGAGTACTACCTGTCTACTGGGGGTATCTAATCTGGGGGTACTACCTGCCTACTGGGTGATAATCTGGGAGTACTACCTGCCTACTGGGATGGTTAATCTGGTGGTACTACCTGTCTACTGGGGGGAATAATCTGGGGGTATTACCTGCCTACTGGGGGGTCTGATCTGGGGGTACTACCTGCCTACGGGGGGGGGTCTGATCTGGGGGTTCTACCTGCCTACTGAGGGGTGCTGTCTGATCTGAGGGGACTACCTGCCTAAACACCTTCCAATCTAACTACCAGGAGATAAGACATGGGAGGGGGGGGAGAATAAGACATGGGGGGGATGAACAATTGTTGTATAGGGTTGCCCCGCCCTAATGCTGGCCCTGCTTATCCCCTATCCTTGAATAGGGGATAAGATGTCTAGGGGCGGAGTACCCCTTTGAGGGGTTTATAGGCAAACTCCCCAAGACTAATTTGATCACACGCGGTCTACTATATATATATATATATATATATATATATATATTCCACCACTGCTAGTACTGCAATACTTGTCAAATATTTACAATTAAGAGCCCAGTTTATTAATTCATTAAAGCCACAAAATCAATATTTCATACAGATATCCAATTATTCTAATGGATTGCAGTGAATTTTAATAATAGTGTGGGAAGCTTAAAATGTCAATGACTCTGTTATTGTCATAGGGCACTTAGATTTCCCAATTGTTGCTAAGTTACAAATCTGTTCAGGGTTGATCCCTTGTGGATTTGTATTAAATAGTATTCATTTCCAGGCCACATTCTCACTATTTTTAGCATTTGGGGACACTGCTTAATATGAGTCATAATTTAGTTAAATGACAGATGACATTTTTGAAGAACAAGTCTTATTATGTTACACGTTATTTACTATATTTGACATAGTTTCAGTTTTATGTGGCTATTGTTATCAATGAAATCACTAAGACTAAGTTTCCACTTGGTTTTTTTGGGGCGTTTTGCCCCAAAAAACGCCAAAACGGCCGCATGTGGTCAGATGTTAGCAGGGATTCAATGGGGAAACACTTTGTGTTTTTGGGTTTGGTGTTTTTTCCCCTGACCCTGGTGTTTTGCTGGGAGTTGTAGTTTGGCAACAATTCGAGGCTCTCTGTTTGGGAAGACATTGCACTATGGGCACTCTCTCCCCAGCCGAGAACGTCAAAAATATCCTAACCCATTTTTTTTGTTTCTTTTTTCTTCTCGTTTCAGATTCATGAATGCAGAGGATTACGGCGGATTTGCTGGATTACTGTAGATTAAATTGATTTTTTCTTTTAAAAAATGGTTAATGTGGGCTGTGGGGTGTTTGTTTTTTTAAATAAAACAATGTTTCCAATATGTCTTTTTTTTTTTTTTTACTGAATTTTTAGGCTTAGTAGTGGAAGCTGTCTTATTGATGGAATCCATTACTAAGCCGGGGCTTAGCATTAGTACCAAAAACAGCTAGCGCTAACCCCCAAATATTACCCCGGAACCCACTGCCACAGAGGTACCAGGAAGGGCTGGTACCAACAGGCCTGGAGCATCAAAAATGGCACTCCTGGGCCTAGATGATAATAGGCTGCCGTTATTTAGGCTGGGGAATGCCAGTAACAATGGTCCCTGCCCACTCTGGTAAAGTCAGGCTGTTGCTGCTTGTATCTTGCTGAGACTGAAAATACGGTGAACCCTATGCGATTTTTTCCACATAAAAGTAAATAAATAAAAACGCATAGGGTTCCCCGTATTTTCATTTTCAGCCAGATACCAGCCAAGCAGCAACAGCCTGATGTTAATATTTGGGGGTTAGTGCTAGCTGTTTTTGGTGCTAAGGCTAAGCCCTGGCTTAGTAATGGATTCTGTCAATAAGACAGCTTCCACTACTAAGCCTGAAAATTCAATAAAAAAATTAAAATAAAAACACGACACATTGGAACAAATTTTTTATTTAAAAAAACACTCCCCCACAGCTGGATTCTCCCTGTCTGGAGGACACTGGCAGAAGGGTTTGTTCACATTATACAAAACATACAATGTGAACAGAGCCTCACACCCTTACCAGCCTGGCTCCCGTCTGTAGCTCCACCCCTAGAGACATCATCACTAAGGGGCAGAGATACATGGACTTGTCAGGGACAGGGAGGTAAGTGGACATTGTGTTCTGTATACAATATATACAGCTATCTATAGATGTATATCGCCTAAAGGGGCGATAGGAGAAGGCAGTCCTGTCAGTCTGGTGACAGGATTCCCGGCTCCTGTATAGTACACACGGGTACACTATGCATCCCTGTATACTCTATGGCCAGCAGAGGTTAGTATAATGCTATACATCACTCTTGATCTCCTTACACTTTGTGGGCCGGGCGCTCAGCATCCAACCCACAGAGTGGTACCCTGAGGGCATTGAGAAAACTGCCACAGGGTACAAAATTGGCTGTTTCCACACACCTGAAAAAAATTCCAGAAAAAACACCAGAAAAACTTCCAAAATGCTGGGAAAAGCTGTGGCAGTTTTTCTGGCATTTTGGCTGGCTTTTTTAAGGTGTAAAAAACCAACAAACAAAAAAAAAAAACAGGTGGAAACTTAGCCTAAAGCTGGCAATACACGTCATATTATTGTCAACCAAACCTGCTGATTTTTGCAGTACTGACCAACCATCTAATGTGTATGGGGCCTCCCAACTCTACCCCAAAGCAAATGTCGAAGGAGTAAATGACTTGGAATTTGGACTTCAACATGTCCTATGCTTTTCTTCTCAGCGAAGACAAGCCACAGGCAAAAACAAGGTGTCTGGTAACGGCTTATTTCTTAATGTTTATAGATATCTATACAGAAAAGTATGCTTTTTTAATTATTTTCTCAATGACTTTCTTGCATACAGTAATGCAAGTAGTCATACTCCATGTATCTATACATTTTTTTTTATGCAAACTTTCCTGAAGGCTGCTGCACTGTCTGTATAGACAGTGCAGTGAATGCATGTCAGTTTCCAGGACATGATGAAGCATCCCAGGAAGTGACAATTTTTGAGGGTTCCCAACTAGTTGTTAAATTTTGCTGGCTCAAACAACAAATCACATTTCAAAATAAAAAAAAGATAACAGAAAAAATAGAGCCTGGAGGTATCATTTTACATTTTTATGCTTCCCTGAGGGTTCTGAAGGCAATGAGAGTGGTTTTCGTGAGGGGGATTCTTTTTAAATATTTATCCCTGGTGCCACACCGAGACCCATACCTTAATATTAGGGAAGCACGTAAGACATTTAAAGTTATAAGGAACTATTTGGTTACAGTTACTCTATTTGCAAGAAATTCTGAAAATATTTTAACAAGGTTGGTGTCTCAAGAATACTATTCGAACTATTCCTCTTTTTCTAGTGGCTAAGTGTCTTACACAACGGTAAACTGTGTCTGTAGTCCTGGTGGATTGTAGGAGCCGATGCTGCAAAAGTCTTGATAGCAAGAGGCAAGTGCCAGCATTTTGTTGTTGCGGACCTTGCCCCTTGCTGTCAGGACTTTTGCAGTATCGGCTCCTACAATTCACCAGGACTACAAACACATTTTGCCGTTGTGTATTCTGAATGTGCTAGGTGAGAGGTACATCATACCACCAACTTTATTGTGCCGGACTAATAGCTCATATATGGAGACATTGATAGAGTCCCATGTAATTTAAAATCAATTCTAAATAAGTTAATGGTTTATCTCATTAATGGTTTTAACTTCCATGCCACATTAGAGGATGCTGGAGTATTAAACAAGTATATGTTTCATTTCATTGTATCGTTCTGAATTTTCATCAGTGGTATTTATATTCAATATATACCCTTACAAGGCCAGGATGTGCATATACATTTAACTAATTTTATTGTATTTTAATAAATCACGTTGTATGACCAAGCTCATTTTGGCCTTAAGGATCAGGCCAATTTTATTTTAGCATTTTCATTTCTTCCTCCTCACCTTCTAAAAATCAAAACTCTTATATTTTAATCCACAGATGAGGGCTTGTTTCTTGTGTCACCAATTTTACTTTGTAATGATATAAATTATTTTACCATAAAATGTACGGTGCAACCCAAGAAATAGTAATTATGTGGGAAAATTTTGAGAAAACCGCAATTTAGCTAATTTTGGAAGATTTTGTTTTCACTGTGTACACTTTATGGTAAAAATGACATGTTTTCTTTATTCTGTAGGTTAATACGATTAAAATGATACCCATGACATATGCTTTTCTATAATGTACTGCTTAAAACAAATTTCTAAATATTTGAACAAAATTAGTTGTTTGTAATTGCCCTATTGCACCGTGATGTGTAGTTTTTATCGGTACCACTTTAGCTTAGGTTTTACTTTTTATTAGTTTATTAATTTTTTTGGAATAAAATGTGACAAAAATGCAGCAATTTTTGACTTTTTAATTTTTTTTACGTTTACGCCGTTCACCGTTCGCGGGATAAAAACATTAATAATAATAATTTTTTTTAAAGATTTTTTGGGGGTAAAATGGGAAAAATTGATGATTTACATTTTTATTAGGGGAGGGGATTTTTCCAATTTTTTTACTTTATTTTTTACATTTTTTAACTTATTTTTTTACTTTATTTTTTTACACTTTTTATGTCCCCATAGGGGACTATTTATAGCAATCATTTGATTGCTAATACTGTTCAGTGCTATGCATAGGGCATAGCACTGAACAGTGTTATTAGTGATTTTCTGCTTTGGTTTGCTCGATCTCAGACCAGAGTAGAGGACCCCTGGAGATGGACTGAGGCAGGTGAGGGGACCTCCATCTGCCATTATTGATGATCGGATCCCCGTGGCAGCGCTGCTGGCGATCTGATCATCCATTCAAAGTACCACACTGCCGCAGATGCCGTGATCTGTATTGATGCCGTGATCTGTATTGTACTGAGGGGTTAATGTCATCAACCTGATTGCGGATGTATGCCATTACCGGCGGGTCCCTGGCTGCTGATAGCAGCCGGGACCTGCCGCACATGACGCGAACACTAGTCCGGTGCTCGCGGTCATGGTGGAGTGTAAATGTACGTAAATGTAAGTACCACAGCACCATGACGTACATTTACATCAATTGTCATTAAGGGGTTAAAGCACAATCTTCTAATTTATTTTTAATTTTTTTCATCATACATCAGCAGTATTAGTCTGACTGGTGATGTCCCCAAGGCTTGGACTGTTGTATTACGCTGAGTTCACAAATGTCCGGCATCCGGCGTAGGTAAACTCAGCCTAGATCTAGACGCAACTGATGCCACAACTGATTGCAAGTTGTCATCAGTTCTATGGCATCCGGCGTCCACTGTTTCTGGACTGCTGACTGCTGTCTGGGGCCCTCCGGACATTGAGATGCTGGATTATTGTGAACTATCCCATCTAGCGTCATGCCAGAGGGAAACTGTGCCGGATGCCTGATATATGTGAACCCAGCCTTGTTGTGTTTTTAAACAAACTGTCAGGTACTATAGGTTACTGCATGTTGTCATAACTGACTTAAAATCACTTTAAAACAAATTGACTTCACATTCCTTGGTGACCCTATCAGTTTTATACTGTGCTTTTGCTCTTAGGCAGTGTTATATACGTGTTTTGAGCCTTATGTAATTTCCGGTTTACTGTGAACCAAACTTTTTTGTAAAGTTCTTTTGAAAAGTTTGCTCAACTTTACTAACATGGTTTGGGGTGTTTTCATGATAAGTGATATATAGAGAAACAATACAATTGGGAGAAAATGTTGTGATGCTTTTACAATGCTACAGGAGTTATGCCTCAGACTGACAGGGTACTAGTGAATAAACAAATGTTGCTGGCTCAAAAAGTCTCATATAACCCAACAGCAATTTTAGGTCGTGCCCCAATACTGACTGAGGTTGGTTCTGTTAATGAGTAAATAAACAGAGAATATGGAAGTAAACCAGCCCTTCTGAATAGGGTCTTGTGGGAGAAGGTTGATACCGAGTTTGAAGTATAACATTCATCCATTTTGAAAAGTTGCCATTGGCCACTTTTTCCCTGCACAGGTTTTGATAAATCTCCCCCTATAGGTTTTGTGGGATCCACCAAAGCATATTGTAGCAGTATTATGCTTAAGAATCATGGACTACTGAGAAATAGTAAAACAAATCTACAGCTCAAAAGATTTTTCTAATTGAAAATCAAACGGTGTCCACAGATAAGGAATTTCTTTATTTCTTTCTGATGCAAGTGAGTGGAATGAAAAAACCCGGCATCAATTACAAATAAGATGCACAACATTTATGTTAGAGATAGCAAATCAACAATTTACAGCATAGTATAGTTTATTTTATTTTGAGAATATTGAACCTAGTAATATTAAAGACGGTAATAGGCATTGTTTTTATTTTTATTTTATTTTATCCCTACTATAAAAACATTGTCAGGGCAACCGATTCATGAACCAGGGCACATTTGCAAGTTTTTAATGATCAGCTGTATAATTCTAAATTAACCTCGGACCAATTTTTCGGTGGAAAACTTTTTTTTTTTTTAAATCAACTGGTGCCAGAAAGTGAAACAAATTTGTAAATTACTTCTAATAAAAAAATCTTTATCTTTCCAGTACCTATTAGCAGCTGTATATTACAGATTCCTTTCTTTTTGGATTTCTTTTTTTTCTGTCCACAGTGCTCTCAGCTGACACCTCTGTTCATATCAGGAACTGTCCAGAGGTTTGCCATGTAGATTTGCTCCTGCTCTCAACAGTTCCTAATACAGACAGAGGTGTCAGCAGAGAGCACTGTGGACAGAAGAAAAAAAGAAGTCCAAAAATAAAGGAACTTTCTCTGTAATATACAGCCACTAATAACTACTGGAAGGATAAAGTTTTTTTTTAATAGAAGTAATTTACAAATCTGTTTAACTTTCTGGCACCAGTTGATAAAAAAAAAATGTTTTCCACTGGAGTACCTCTTTAAGGACTTTCGTTTTTGCATTTTAGTTTTTTCCTCCTTCCCTTTTAAAAATCATAACAGACTATATAAAGTCTTGTTTTTTTGCGTCACCAATTGTACTTTGTAATCACATCACTTATTTTATAATATAATCTGCGGCGAAACGAAAAAAAAAATATTTTGTGTGGAGAGAAAAAACAAGCATGCCATTTTGTAAAATTTGGGGGCCCCTGTTTCTACACAGTGCACTTTTAGGTAAAAATGACACCTTATCTTTATTCTTTAGATCTATACGGTTACAAGTATACCCAATTTATATGGGTTTTATTTTATTTTAATACTTTAAATAATTATAAACTACGTGAACCAAAATTAGTATGTTCAAAATGGGCATCTTCTGACCCCTATAACTTTTTATTTTTCTGTATATGGGGCTATATGAGGGCTCTTTTTTTGCACCGTTGTCTTTAGTTTTTATCTGTACCATATCTGTTTTGATGGGACATTTTGATCACGTTTTATTGATATATTTGGACTTTGGATTTTTTTACATGTACGCCATCGACCGTGCGGTTAAGTTAACCTTATATTTGAATAGGTCAGACATTTACACACGTAGCGATTCCAGCATAGCATTGATGAGTGTTCTCAGCGGTCTGCTGCACCTGCCTGCTGAGCAGGTATGGAGCTAGATCGCCATTCGGATGAAGGAGAGGCAGGTGAGGACCCTCTCGTCGTCCAGTAAGCTGATTGGGACATTGCGATTTTGTCACGATCTGAAAAAGCCGGTAACTCCTCACTGGTAATTCTGTTTTTACGAGCCATGACAGCACCACCTGAGAGAGGGACTCCGCCCCTAGGAACAGGAAACCTTGGAGAATAAAAGGAAGTTCACTCCTCTCCACTTTCAGTGAGTTACAGATCTAGAAAAGCCTTCCTACTTAGTTAATAATAACCGTCATGATAATAACCAATAATAACTGAACAAGGAAAAAATATTTAAAAATTTTTTTTTTTATATGCTATACCCAAGTGATCTAAACACCCATGAAATACACTATTTAGAAAGACAAAAGGGTGGGAATGCAGCGGCTGAGTTCCCCAACAAGCAGCGTCTCGCAGGCCCCCTGTGTATCTGCTCGGAGCAGCATATTTCCGCTTTGAGCAGGCCGGGGGCGGGGCTTTTGGGTTAGTTCTTACAGCTGGAGGCACACTATGGGTTGGGTCACCGGTAGACCCGCTGTGTAAAATGCGCTGCGGATCAGTTATGTGTGACTCTACCCTGATACTAAGATTAAATTGTTTACTGATCATAGGATTTTTGAAAGCAATTGGTCGCACCAGATCTTTATTTGAGGTTTCACAGTAAAGAGGGTGCGTACATATGCAAGCAATGCTTTTCAGATTTTTGTAAATAATTTTAAACTATTCAATATTACACTCCCCCTACTCCCAAATGTTGGACAATTTGTATTGACCCATTACATAACATGACAATTGGCTCAGTGGTTATACCATGATAAAATGTTGGAAAGTTTAAGGCATTGTATACGATGCTGTGATAGAATTGGTTCTATTTTCCAGTCTCAGCTCTAATATCGGAGATAACTCCTTACTTGCGATTTTTGCTGCTTTTAATATGGACTATGACAGATAGGTGGCTTGACAGAGGAAGGGGGCTTCCTTTATCACCACCAGGAATGCCTGGCGGTAATAGGTTTCCATGCCAGCTAGGTGCCTAACATTTTAACTTTAAAAAAGTGCTTTTATTGTTCATATTTAAAACAGAAACAACTGTTGGTATTCTTAAGGAAGTAACTGAAAAGATGAAACACTGAAATAACCTGCAGAGGTATTACTTAAAGCAGTTGTCCCACCATTTACACTTATCCCCCATCCACATGATAAGGCATAAGTGTATGCTTTTAGGGGATCATAGGGCTCAAAGCTATCTCTAGAAAAGGAGTCCAGAGTCTCCTATTGGAATTGAATGAAATGCCCCTCCATTCCTTATGATGACTGCCAAATATAGACAAGTACAGTGGTCCCTCAACATACAATGGTAATCTGTTCCAAATGGACCATCGTTTGTTGAAACCATCGTATGTTGAGGGATCCGTGCAATGTAAAGTATAGGACGGTGGTCTACAACCTGCGGACCTCTAGATGTTGCAAAACTAAAACACCCAGCATGCCCGACAGCCAACGGCTGTCCGGGCATGCTGGGAGTTGTAGTTTTGCAACATCTTGAGGTCCGCAGGTTGAAGACCGCTGTTATTAAAAGTTGTACTCATGTGTCCACGCCGCTCCGGACCGTCACCGCTGTGCGGGATGTCGCCTTCTATCGCTGTCGCCGCGTCCCCGGGGTGTCCCCGACGCTCCGGCAAGGCCTCTGCTTCCCCGGCATCCTCGCTCTCCGTCACCGAGATCACGTCGCTACCGCACGGCGCTCCTATTGGATGACAGGACTGCGTGCGCAGCGACGTGATGACAATGGAGAGGGCCGACGATGCAGGGATCCCGAAGAGGATGCGCCGAAGCCCCGAGGACAGGTAAGTGATCGTCGGCGGACCACACGGGGCATCGTAAACGGCTATCCGGTGGCAGCTGAAGCAGTTTGCGCCACCGGATAGCCGTTTATGCGATGGCCCCGACATACAAAAGCATCGTATGTTGATGCTGCCTTCAACATGCGATGGCCTCTGAGAGACCATTGTATCTTGAAATGATCGTATGTCAGGGCCATCGTAGGTCGGGGGGGTCACTGTTCTAGTTAATGGTTGGACATTTTTAAAGATCTTCAGCCCCTTAATAAAAACCTGGGACAGGCCCCTTTTCTTATAGAGCCGAGGGACCATTTGAGTCCTTTCAGGCTACAGGGTCCAACTTTAACTGCTATCTCTGCTGTAGTTACATTTCTGCTTTAAGCAATACTTCATTGTATTATATCAAAAAAACTTTCAAAAGAACATCATAAATTATGTAAAAGCCATCACCATTTTTTTCTTAGTGCATAACGCAAAGAATAAAATACCTTAAACAAGCTGTATCTAAGTAACATATAGCAACACACGTTGCAATGAAGAATCTGTATCATTAACACTGGAAATGCAGAAATTTGCATGTTTCCATAGAAACAAATTAAGGTTTCATCATAAAACCGGTCTTTAAAGTCCCAAAATAATTAACATGCATAAGTCAGAAAGCAATATATCGCCTTAATTGCTTTATTATTACAACAGATTGCTGGGAAGGCATATCTAAATTCTGGGATATTTTAATTTACTAAAACATTGTAGCATGTGTTTCATTCTGCTATCTGGAATGACAACAATAGACAATGTACGTTGAAATATGCACACTCTACGGGAAACAGTAAATATAGTAAAGGCGTTTTTGGGATATAACTATTGCAGTCTAAAGATCATTTTCATAAATACATATGATTACTAAATGTTGAAAATATGGACTAGATGGTGTTTTGTGCATTAAAATATTGCTTTATGACATTCTTGTTATGGCAGAAGGTATCAAAAAGACTCATCCCAAGTTTGTATATGGTGACTGTGAAATGTATGCATGAGTAGGAGGGTTGAGCAGGTAGTAGGACATGGTCTCAGTTAAAGGGGTACTCCAGTGGAAAAAAAAATTTTTTTTATTCCACTGGTGCCAGAAAGTTATACAGATTTGTAAATTACTTCTATTTAACCCCTTAACCTGTTGGAGATGGAGGGCGTACCTGTACCGCCCACTCCCTTTCTATAACGTGGGGCCATGCCTCTAACAACAGCCGGGACCCGTGGCTAATAGCGTGCGGCACTGATCGCGGTGCTGCGTGCTATTAACCCTTTAGACGCGGCGTTCAAAGTTGAACATCGCGTCTAATTAAAGTAAACTGCTCCCGGGTAACTCAGTGGGCTGTTCGGGATTGCCGCAGCAAAGTCGCGGCATCCCGAACAGCTGTAGGACAGCAGGAGGGCCCCCTACCTTCCTCCTCGCTGTCCGATCGCCGAATGACTGCTCAGTGCCAGAGATCCAGGCATAAGCAGTCAAGCGGCAGAATCATTGATCAATGGTTTCCTATGAGAAACCATTGATCAATGTAAAAGATCAGTGTATGCAGTGTTACAGCCCCCTATGGGAGCTATAACACTGCAAAAAAAGTGGAAAAAAAAGTGAATAAAGATCATTTAACCCCTTCCCTAATAAAAGTTTGAATCACCCCCCTTTCCCCATTTAAAAAAAAAAAAAACAGTGTAAATAAAAAAATAATGTGATAATAATTTGAACATGTGATATTGCCACGTGCGGAAATGTCCAAATTATAAAAATATATTGTTAACTAAACAGCACAGTCAATGGTGTACACGCAAAATAGCGTATTTTTGGTCACTTTTTAAATCATGAAAAAATGAATAAAAAGCGATCAAAAAGTCCGATCAATACAAAAATAGTTCCGCTAAAAACTTCAGATCACGGCTCAAAAAATGAGCCCTCATACCGCACCGTACACAGAAAAATAAAAAAATTATAGGGGTCAGAATTTACAATTTTAAACGTATACATTTTCCTGCATGTAGTTATGATTTTTTTCATAAGTAATACAAAATCAAACCTATATAAGTAGGGTATCATTTTAACCTTATGGACCTACAAAATAAAGATAAGGTGTCATTTTTACAGAAAAATGTACTGTGTAGAAACGGAAGCCCCCCAAAAGTTACAAAATTGTGTTTTTTCTTCAATTTTGTTGCACAATGATTTTTTTTTTTCCGTATTGTTATAGATTTTGGGGTAAAATGACTGATGTCATTACAAATTAGAATTGGTGGTGCAAAAAATAAGCCTTCATATGAATTTTTAGGTGCAAAATTGAAAGGGTTTTGATTTTTAAAAGTAAGGAGGAAAAAACGAAAGTGCAAAAACTGAAAAACCCTGAGTCCTTAAGGGATTAAGCAACAGCTGGAGGCACATTATTTCTTTGAAAAAGTGTGCTCCAGCTGTTGCATAACTACAACTCCCAGCATGCATGGACAGCCAAAGGGCATGCTGGGAGTTGTAGTATGGTGCCTCCAGTGGTTGCATAACTACAACTCCCAGCATGCCCTTCAGCTGGTTGCAAAACACTCACTTAGGGTCTGTTACCTAACTCAGTCTTTCCCAACCTGTGTGCCTCCAGCTGTTGCCAAACTGCAACTCCCAGCATGCGCTGACAGATCGTGAATGCTAGGTAGTTGTAGTTTTGCAACAGCTGGGGGCACACTGGTGGGGAAACACTGAGTTAGTCTGTTACCTAACTCAGTGTTTCCTCATCAGTGTGCCTCCAGCTGTGGCAAAACAACAATTCCCAGCATGCACGGTCTGTCAGGGCATGCTGGGAGTTGTAGATTTGCAACAGCTGGAGGCTTGGTGGCAGAGACAAGTGCAACACTTGCATCCGCGTCCGCCCCTAGCTACTCCCTAATTTAGGCCTCAAATGGGCATGGAGCTCTCTCAATCCGGAGCCCTGTCGTATTTCAAGGCAACAATTTAGGGTATTTCTGTATTCTGGAGAATTTGTGTTACAAATTTTGGGGGGCTTTTTCTCCTTTTACCCGTTATGAAAAGGAAAAGTTGGGGTCTACACAGTATGTTAGAGTAAAAAAAAAATTTTTTAACACTAACATGCTGGTGTTTTCCCATACTTTTCTTTACAAGAGGTAAAAGGAGAAAAAGACCCCTAAAATTTGTAACACAATTTCTCATGAGTACGGAAACACCCCATATGTAGACGTAAAGTGCTCTGCGGGAACACAACAAGGCTCAGGAGTTAGCGCGCTCCATGTACATTTGAGGCCTAGACTGCAGCGAAATACCCTTAGCACCCTGAAACTGGTCCCTCCCCCTTGTCCTGCCAATAATGACACAACACATTTTAACTTTTAAATGGGCTGGGTGGTGGTCACAGCTCTGTTTATTATTTTTCCAATATAAATAACCGAACAGTTAACCAAACATTCACTATATATATATATATATATATATATATATATATATATATATATATATATAGAAAATCCAACAAGTGCAGCACTCAAATTAAATAAAGTGCATTTATTTGTTCATGTCTCAATACAATAATAGCTGTATTGAGACATGAACAAATAAATGCACTTTATTTAATTTGAGTGCTGCACTTGTTGGATTTTCTACATTACAAGGAACCTTGATCAGGTTGGAGCGCTGGCAACATTAAACGGACTGAGCTGAGTAGTGCTGCGGATTTTTTCTATGATATATATATATATATATATATATATATATATATATGACCTAATTTAGGCTGAAGCGGTATGGCAGCCGTCGGCACCGCAACGGGCATGTGTGTCATCAGCCCCCTTTAAACTCCAGATAGATCATACTCCAGGCCAGCTGTGACTTGACACACTTCTGCAAAAAGGCAAACACAAAAAACAAAAGGGAAAGGTAAGACACTAGTAGTTTCCAAAATGGGGTCACAGGGGGGTGGGGGAACTGTTCTTGGCACCATGGGGGCTTTGTAAACGCACATAGCTCCGACTTCCATTCCAGCCAAATTCTCTCTCCAAAACCCAGTGGTTTCCTTCTCTTCTGAGTCCTCTAGTGCACCTGCAAAGCACTTTACATCCACAAATTAGGTATTTCCATACTCAAGAGAAATTGGGTTAGAAATTTTGGGGGATTTTCCTCCTTTTACCCCTTGTACAAATGAAAAAATGGGTCTGCAAGAACATGTTAATGTAAAAAATGCAAATTTTGAGGGTGGCACTAAGGGGGCACTTTAACTGTATAGAAGCCCTAAGGGGTTATTATTGTGTGAAGACACGGTGGCACTATTACTGTTTGAGCCTCAAAGTGGGGAACCCTATGACCATGTGGGGCACTGTCCATTTGGCACATTATTTTTGCAAGGATCCTGATTCTATTATTAATGTTCATAAACAGCCAAAAGGCTGCATCATTATACATAAAATATCATACTGTCTTATTTTTGTTATACAAACCCATTCTCATGTCTGTCCTACATATACATAATCCATTACTGCTTATTATTTACAAACAAAGGCCAAAGGGACAGTCTAACCACTAAGCTAATTATGTCTTCCGTTGTCAGGAACAATTCAAAATTCACGATTCTTCACTAGGAATCAAGGCAGATAACTAACATACGGTATATGAGATGCAAATTGTTATAAAAAAAAAAAAAAGAAAGCTTCTAAAAACAATTGTCTAGTATTTTCAGAGCAATGCATTTTTACGTGCTGTTTAATTGATCCTGTAAAAAGTCTTTATTGAACCACACTACATTTTACAAGCAGTGCTTATTTCTTCTTCATGTAATGGAAAAAGAAAAAGTTCTGGGCCTTGATCGATACGTGCAATTAAGTCTTTTTACGTAACGTTAAAGTAAAACAAAGTATCTGCATGTCGTAGAAACAGCATACATAGGCTTCATGCATACTGCTGTATTATGGCTCCATAATATAATTCCCATAGCATGCAATGGGCCACATTGTGCCTACTTTTGTCTCTGGTTTTATAGGGCGGTACATTTGTAGATTATTTTAGCAGATTTATTTGAGAAAATAATAATGAGGGTATGCTCCATTCAGATGTTGCTTCTAAGTTAAATTGTAGTACCTTATGAAACTCCATCAGGTAGCACTTGGAATCTCTGTAGTAAAAATGTAACTGGGTATTCCAGGATTTTCTTCATTTGACTGTGCTACAGGGGCTGGACAGTTAGCATAGTTCATAATATAGTGTCTGTACCTGTGTTTAATGGCTGGTCTCGCAAATTTTTTTAAGACCTTTGCCCCGATGTTCATTTTTAGCAGCATACAAAATGAGTGTTGTCTCAGCTTTTCACAGGTTGCAGTGGGGCCCAAGACATTACATCACTAGTCAGGTGTTGAAAGGGAGTCTGCCTGCTTCAATGGGTGTTGCAACTGCCTGGTGGGTGGGAGACCATTCTTTCCATGGCTGCAGGAAATTGTAGTTTACAGCACAGCACAGCATGGAAGGGAGCAAAGGTTTGCTTCAATGGGCGGGGTGGCTGATGTGTGGGAGGAAGAAAAGGGACCTCACACTTACAAACAAGGGATCCTGGGACTTGTAGTTGGAGGGAGGTTACTCCAGCAATAAATAGCCATTTTACAAAAAAAAACACAGTAATTTAGCCCCAACACAAGCACATATCCTTTCTATGCATTCCGTTGCTGTCTGGCAGGTAAGTACTAAAGTCACCTTATTGTGGATAACCCCTTTAAACGGGTACTCTGGTGGCAAACAAATATTTTAAAATCAACTGGTGCTAAAAAGTTAAACAGATTTGTAAATTACTTCTATTTAAAAATCTTAATCCTTCCATTACTTATCAGCTGCTGTATACGACAGAGGAAGTTGTATAGTTCATTTCTGCCTACTCCTTGCTGGCTTTATTGGCATACATAAAAAATGCACTAATACACCGTTAAACACAGCCAGAGGCATTACTTGTAGCTTCAGGCATGATGCTAAATCTGCTACAGGGCCCCATGTGCTAATACTCCTCTCTTAAAAGGCGGATGTGCTTTGGGGACCTTTTTGGCACCAGGACCCCAGTGCGACTGCTTCCTCTGCACCCCCTATAGCTATGCCCCTGAACACAGCAGCTAACACTATAGATCATTAATAAAAACAGATAGTGCTGTCCATGAACAACAGCTAGAACTGTCATAGAGACTTTTTTCAAAGTGGAACACATTTATAAAGTGTTCTCTCATTTTAAGAATTAAAGGGGTATTCTAGGAACTTGTTTTTATTTGACAATGCTACAGGGGCTGTAAAGTTAGTGTAGTTCATTATATAGTGTCTGTACCTGTTTGTGATGGTTTTCTCGCAATTCTTCTGTGATTTTCACTCCAATATTTATTTTTAACAGCATACAAAATGACTGTTGTCTCAGATTTTTCCCAGGTTGCAATGTGGCCGAGACCTGACTCACTAGTCAGCTGATGACAGGGAGCCTGTTTGCTTTAATGGGTGGAGGGATCAATCTGCAACTAATGCAACAGCTATAGGCACCCTGATTGAAAACCACAGGCCTTTTGAATGGATGCAGCTCATTTATGCTTCAATGGGTGGGGTGGCTGATGTGTGGGAGGGAGGAAAATGGAATTATGGGATTTGTAGTAAAATAGGAAATACAAGTTCACAAAAAGCTTGCCATAGGGTTATGGTAATCTCATGACATAGCCATTTAGCCCCAAGACAAGCGCAGATCCTTCCTAAGCATGTCCATTACTGCCTGCCAGCTACGTACTAAAATCACCTTATACTTTTAAACAAAAGTACTGTACAAGTAACACAATTATTACATGATCTCCAATAGAGTGACATTGGCATCAAGGCAAACAAGTCTACTGAGTTTTTAAAACATGTGTGAACATTTGTAACTGTGAGCAGGCAATGGAATTAGTTCTAAATCCTGTATATAAAAGTTGTATATAAGAAATAAATGATCCAGGCTTACTTTTTAACTGGTGACAATTCTGGGGCCCCCCTTGATCTTCTGCGCAGCGCCCCGACCCTGCTTCGTGCCAGATTACTGTCAATCATCGCACAAAGCGGCGATCAGCACGCCCCTCCATGTATCTCTATGGGATATCTGGAGATACACAAGCGTCTCCGGCTCTCTCATAGAGATGCATAGAGGGGCGTGTTAACCACAGCAGCTCTGAGCGAGAGAAGAGCCAGCATTCTGAAAACAAGGCTTCAAGACATCGGGGAGTCGGGCTGGAGATTATGGAGGCTTCCAGCGGTCAGACAATTGTCCCCTCTCCTGCGGATAGGGAATAAGATGTAATGAACCAGAGTTCCCCTTTAAATGGACAGTTGTGTGGTGTCCCGGTACCGTATTGTATACGTTACCTGTATAGAGGTCCCCATAGTCAAAGTCCTTAGGATGTTGGGGTCCCTCTTCTGTAGTATTCCCCTTGTCACCTCTCAGTTAGTCAATGACTATATAGCAGTTCTTATCAAGTATAGATATATGTATATATATGTATATATTTAGTTGTCTACCTGTTCAAGCGTAGCAGGACCTGCGGGTCACGTGATCAGGTTAGAACTCTATGGTTTTGCTAAAGGACCTTTGGTGCTTTTAGTCAGGTGATCACCCACAATGTAACAGTGAGTGACAGCTGATTGGACCAATCCAAAACAGCTCAGCCCCTGCCCATATAAGGGAGCTGCAGCCATTAATCTCTCTCTTGTTCCTGTGCTGCCAAGCACGCAGCATCTCTCCTCTCCTCTCTTGGGTTGCTGACTCTGGAAAAGGTAGGACCTCTGCAGCTTACAAGATAAATTGCTAGGCCAAAGCCTTGCGGCCTAGGCCTCTAACCTAGCGGATAGACTACGCAATTCCCCGCTACTCAGTGCAAGATCACTGGACCTAAATACTCCCCTAAATCCAGCGGATCTCTGCTATACAATCCTTCAGAAGCTAAATTGGGCTTACCTGATCCCAACCGACTGTCAATCACTGCTCGAGTTTTATGTAAAGAGACTTTGTTATCTGGACTGTTACTGTTACTACATGCACAGAAACTCCTCAGTAAAGTTCCTGCAAGTTTTCAGTGAACAGCGGTTGTGGACAATCCTTTATTTCTGCATCACCTATTGCTCTTGGGAAGGGTGGCAATAGGCCTATCAAAAACACAGCATTTAACCCTCACCCTGGCATCACGAGTTACAAGGGTTAACTGCGCCCTTAACTATCTTGCACAGCAACACCCTAAATACCCTACACTCCCACAAGACAGTGTCCTCTCATCCGCCACCACAGTTACACTTTAAACTTTCAAAACATTTCTGGCGTGTGGGAGATAACTAGTACACAGAAACACGCAAATCCCATTACCAGAAGATTTGTTCAAACTCAAACACAGAACCCTAGTGCTCCAATGCAGCAATGCTGACCACAGAGTCTGTCTGCTGCCATCCCATGCCTTGGCATGTGCCTTCTCCTACTTTGTAAAAGAAAAAATTCACAAGTTAAACAACATTTTTGTATGCCTTCATGGATTCGATACATGGAAATAAATAGGACTTTCATTTTTTGTGTGCAGGTTGCTGAGTCTGTAAAATCGAAATTAATTTTACAATTTGCCGATTATTGCATTTCTCACATTATAAAATGTAATACTCTGGATTTTATTTTCTGCAAAGTGCTTAATACATCCCATGTTGTTTAATTAGGTTTAGCTGTAAACTCAAATGTCAGATACAGTTACCACTCTCTAACAAGCACAGCGGGGATTTATTCATTTATTAATGCTGTATATTATTAATTATGGAGCCTGTTTATTGTGCAAATACTTTGTGCATCAGCCTTTTGGTCACACAGTCTTTCTTGTTTGACAATAAAAAAAACTCTTTTTGAAATTCTTTTTGTGAGTTCACCGTGACACTTTACTTTGACAGAGAGTTCCATGGTCTCATTGCTTTTGAGCCTGGTTCAAACAAAGCAAAAACCTGCAATATATATATATATATATGTATATATATTTTTGGGGCGCAGATCTTTTTCTGTAATCAGCAAAATAAAATAAAAAATGCAGCAATTTACAGATGAAAATCTGTGTGTAAAATAAAGTAAGTTGCTGATTTTTGGGAAAGTGAACCAGGCCTTACAGAAGAATCTCCTACTATGTTGCTCTAGAATCCTTCTTTACTTTAGGTATAGAGAATACCATTGTTTTATAGATACATTCTAACAATCATTTTAGGTTGCCCCCACTCCAATTCTGAACTGTACTGTACTGAACTGTCCACCCATTCCATTTATTAGTTTAGTTGTCCACTGTTTAACACCCTCTACAGCTCCTCTATGTCTTTCCTGTACACTGGTGCTCAAAACGGTGCACAATATTGCATGTGCAGTCTGACCAATGATTTGTGGAACTGATAAGTTGTAGTATGTTTTCATCATGTGCATCTATGCCTTTTTTAACCGCAATCCCATTTTCCCCTTAAAGGGGTCCACAGGTGGAATTTTTTTTTTTTTTTTAAATCAACTGGTGCCAGAAAGTTAAACAGATTAGCAAATTACTTCTATTAACAAAATCTTAATCCTTACAGTACTTATTAGCTGATGAATATTACAGAGGATATTATTTTCTTTTTGGAACACAGTGCTCTCTGCTGAATCACGAGCACAGAGCTCTCTGCTGACATCTCTGTCCATTTTAGGAACTGACCAGAGCAGCATATGTTTGCTATGGGGATTTTCTCCAACTCTGGACAGTTCTTAAAATGGACAGAAATGTCAGCAAAGAGCACTGTGCTCGTGATGTCAGCAGAGAGCACTGTGTTCCAAAAAGAAAATAATTTCCTCTGCATTCAGTAGATAATATGTACTGGAAGGATTAAGATGTTTTTTAGTAGAAGTAATTTACAAATCTTTTTAACTTTCTGGTACCAGTTGATTTAACCCCTTAACGACGAAGGACATATATTTACGTCCTCCGCCGGCTCCCCCGATATGCCGCGGGGTCACGCGGTGTCCCAGCATCATATCGGGTTGGTCCCGGCAGCTATCAACGGCCGGGACCCGCAGCTAATACAGGACATCACCGATCGCTGTGATGCCCTGTATTAACCCTTCAGACGCGGCGGTCAGCTTTGAAGCTCTGAAGTGAAAGTAACCCGGCTGCTCAGTCAGGCTGTCCGGAACCACCACGGTGAAATCGCGGCATCCCGAACAGCTTACAGGACACCGGGAGGGCCCTTACTTGCATCCTCGGTGTCCAATCAACGAATGAGTGCTCCGTGCCTGAGATCCAGGCAGGAGCAATCAAGCTCCGATAACACTAATACACGCCTGTGATCTGTGTAAAAGATCAGTGTGTGCAGTGTTATAAGTCCCTATGGGAGCTATAACACTGCAAAAAAAAAAAAGTAAAAAAGAGTGTTAAAAAGATCATTTAACCCCTTCCCTAATAAAAGTTTGAATCACCCCCCTTTTCCCATAAAAAAATAAAACAGTGTAAATAAAAATAAACATATGTGGTATCTCCGCATGTGTAAATGTCCGAACTATAAAAATATATCATTAATTAAACCGCACGGTTAATGCCGTAGACATTTAAAAAATTCCAAAGTCCCAAAAAACTTATTTTTGGTCACTTTTTATACCATTAAAAAATGAATAAAAAGTGATCAAAAAGTCCAATCAAAACAAAAATGGTATCAATAAAAACTTCAGATCACTGCGCAAAAAATGAGTCCCCATACCGTCCTGTACGTTGAAAAATAAAAAAGATATAGGGGTCAGAAGAGGACATTTTTAAACGTATACATTTTCCTGCATGCAGTTATGATTTTTTCCAGAAGTACGACAAAATGAAACCTATATAAGTAGGGTACCATTTTAACCGTATGGATCTACAGATTAATGATAATGTGTAATTTTTACCGAAATATGCACTGCGTAGAAACAGAAACCCCCAAAAGTTACAAAATGGCGTTTTTTCTTCGATTTTGTTGCACAATGATTTTTTTTTTCTGTTTCGCCGTGAATTTTTGGATAAAATGACTAATGTCACTGAAACGTAGAATTGGTGACGCAAAAAATAAGCCATAATATGGATTTTTAGGTGGAAAATTGAAAGGGTTATGATTTTTAAAAGATAAGGAGGAAAAAACAAAAGTGCAAAAACTGAAAAACCCTGCGTCCTTAAGGGGTTAAAAAAAAAAAAGAAAAATTTCCACCGGAGTACCCCTTTAAGGATCAGAGCATTTTTTTTTTTGCAAATCTGACCACTGTCATTTTAAGCATTAAGAACTCTGGGATGCTTTTATTTTTCATTCTGATTCCAAGATTGTTTTTTCAGGACATATTCTACTTTAAATAGTGGTACATTTTCGACATTGCTTGCATCCTTTCTTGGTGATAAAATACCAAAATTTTATGAAAAAGGTAAAAATTCTGCATTTTTTTTACTTTGAAACTCTCTGCTTATAAGGAAAATGGACAATCAAAATAAATTTTATATTGATTCACATATACAATATGTCTACTTTATGTTGGCATCATAAAGTTGACAAGTTTTTACTTTTAGAAGACATCAGAGGGCTTCAGAGTTCAGCAGCAATTTTTCAGGGACCAGTACATTTTTAGTGGATTTAAAGGGCCTTAAAATTAGAAATACCCCATAAATGTCTCCATTATAAAAAAAACTGCACCCCTCAAAGTATTCAAAATAAAATTCAGAAAGTGTGTTAACCCTTTACGTGTTTCACAGTAATAGCAGCAAAGTGAAGGAGAACATTTTAAATCTTCATTTTTTACACTTGCATGTTCTTGTAGACCCAGTTTTTGAAATTTTACAAGGGGTAAAAAGAGAAAAAGCCCCCCAAAATGTGTAACCCAAGTTCTTTCGAGTAAGGAAATTCCTCATATGTTTATGTAAAGTGTTCGGCGGGCGCAGTAGAGGGCTCAGAAGGGAAGGAGCAACAATGGGATTTTGGAGAGTGAGTTTTTCTGAAATGGTGTTTGGGGGGCATGTCACATTTAGGAAGCCCCTATGGTGCTAGAACAGCAAAAAAAAATCTCATATGACATACTATTTTGGAAATTTCACAAAAATTTTTTTTCACTAAAATGCTGGTTTTCCCCCAAATTTTACATTTTTACAAGGGGTAATATGAGAATATGCCCCCCAAAATTTGTAAACCCATCTCTTCTGAGTATGGAAATACCCCATAAGTGGACTGTGGACATCAAGTGCACTGCTGGCGCACTACAATGCTCAGAAGAGAAGGAGTCACATTTGGCTTTTGGAAAGCAAATTTAGCTGAAATCGTTTTTGGGGGGGCATATCGCATTTAGGAAGCCCCTATGGTGCCAGAACAGCAAAAAAAAAGGCATGGTATTTTGGAAACTTCACCCCTCAAGGAACGTAACAAGGGGTACAGGGAATCTTAACACTCCACAGGTGTTTGATAAATGTTCATTAAAGTGGGATGTAAAAAGGAAAATTTTTATCTAATTTGGGGTTACCCCAATGTGGCAGTGTGGCAAGGAAAGTGTGTATTTCCTTGGCTCACCCTGCAGAAGCTCTCACCTGCTTCTTAAGTAATGAGGCAGGAGGGAAGGGAGGTGTATATGAGATGGAGACTCAGTGTAATGGGGGCTCTTCCTAGGAGACAGCATGTGGGCTGTAGGGAAGAGACAGAGCCTGCTGAGGAGTACACAGCCCGAGCTATGAGGGGCTCAAAGAGAGTGACATTGTGAGTAGAAGGTTGCAGGGGACATATGTTTAACCGGCTGAGGGAAGCTCAGCGGTTGTTAGTCAGGACAAGCTGATCTGTTTAGTCAGTGACCAGACGGTCTAGGATTTTGTTTTGTTCCTGCTTTTTTGTTTATTTCTTTCCCTGCAACCTGTCTAATAAAACTGGCAAGGTGCCAGATTTGCATTATAAGCGTTTGTTTGCTGTTTTATTGAGAAGAAACGCATCCTGTGGAGTGGTCCAGGACGATCCCAGAGCTAATCCCCAAGACGGATCGTCACATTTTGGTGGAGGATGCGGGCACGCCGTTGCTAAGGGCAACCCGTTGCCAAGGGCAACCAACAAGCGAGTTGGAGAGGAGCTGTTGCTAGGAGCAACCCCCTGCAAGATTGCAAGTCGGAGGACCCAAGCAGAGGAGTTCAAGCACAGTTTGGTGTCTGTGGAGGAGCATTGCTAGGGGCAACGGATCGAGAATTTTTTTCAAGAAAATGGGACAACCTCGAAAGGCCGTTGCTGGGAGCAACCGACGTGGGCCACAAGCTGTGGTCGCCAAGACGAAGCCGAGGTCCCGTGAGTTGTCGGTGGGCGGAATCCCACTGTGGGTGGACTTGGATTGTTGCCAGACTGTATCTCGGATTATGCCAGAAATAATTCCCTTTGTGAAGTCCCGCCCGGAGCCCGGTAAGACTGTTCAAATTACCTTTGATACATGTTTTGGGACAGTAAGCCATATGATGGAGGTATGTGCGGAACTTACAGTGGAAATTGTACTGGGCAGAGACTTTCCGTATTTCTGGCAGCTGTGGGATGCTGAGAGTGCACCTAAGAGTTCGCACACAAAGGTTCCTGAAGGAGTGAGGACTGGGGGGTCTCTACTGGACTGTGTGAATGGTGCTGTATATTGTGAACCCATGCAGGCTGATAATGTTTTTCTTGAAACACTTATGTTAATGTGTTCTGATGTAAAGAGTTCTGTTCCCACCTCTCGCAGGACAAAAGAAAACCTGTGTGAGCTGGAAATAGAAGGTAAAAAGATGACTGTTTTGTTAGATCCAAAATGTGTAATAAGTCTGGTAAAGACCAGCGGCAGAAAGCCAGACCCCGCTATAGTGTCTATACAAGCTGGTATTTGGGGTTATAAAACAGTTAATGTGTTTATTTCTACTCCCTATGGTACCATAAGTCACAAGGTTGCACTAGAGCCTACCTTAGAGTATGAAGTAGTGCTGGGGAAGGATTTTCCGTTTTTTCAGCAGTTGTGGGAAGATAGTCAGGTGACTAGAGCAGGAACACCTGATAGGCTCACAACACTTGGTTTTCACCACATAGCAGGGGACAGTAACTCGGCTGAGGACGGGGAGTGTCAGCAGACCCTAGGTATATCTCAGGTGGGAGTGTGCCAGACGACTAGGGGAGCTGAAGAACAGTCCGCGAGTCAAGTTAAAGAGGTGACTGGAAAAGAAGCTCCAGAGATGGCTGCGGAAAAACCAAAACTCCGGAAGAGAGTACCAGTGGAGCTGGGGGCTGCACTTACGGTCACAGACAGAGTCCTAAGTGAAGGAGACTGTGACAAGACAAAAGAAAAGTCTGCCAAGAAGCCGAGAGACAGTTCAGAGGAACTGATCAGGAATCTCCCTGACTCGCTGGTGCCAAGAGCCATTGAAGTTGTTGCTAGGGGCAACAAACTTACCGCCAAAGGATTGCCGGTCCGACGGGAGTGTTTAGCGAGAGTCTCCAGAGTTGCCAACGTGGTGGGAGAGGAAGAGTGCCAGGTGTCAGTGGCACCTGTTGTGGATGATAATAATGAGGCACAAGTGGCCGCAACCACGGAAAAGGGGGAGACTTCATCTAGAGATGGAGAAGAGCTGGGTCGAGTGTCTGACAGAGGTTCAGAGGATGTCTCAAGGTCTAACAGCGAGAGTGAGGAGACCGCTGTCAGTAAAAGGTCTCGGAAAAGACGAGCTGGCCTTGGGAAAAAACTGGAGCAGATCCAGAATCTGGAAGAAACCCTGCAGATGGTTTCTGTGAAGTTGTTGGAGAAAGAAAAAGAGGTACATCGCTTGACAGAGGAGAGGGACAAATCACTTGCTGACTTTAAAAAAGAGCAAGAAGTGAGGCTTCAGCTGGAAAAAGTCATGGAGCATCACAGAAGTGAGTTGTGGCTCTGCAGGATGAACTGTCCCGCTCCCAGGGTCTTGTGACCAGCAAGGAGAGTGAAGTGAAGTCTGGCCAAGCGGGTGTCATTCCAGGAAGAAGAAGTGAGTCTTCTACATGGTGCATATCAGGCTCTGCAGAGTGATCACAAGGCTAGCCTGGTAGCCATGGAAAAAAATAGAAAAAGAGAAGAATGAAATGAAGATGGAAGCTGAAGCTCTTGCCAGCAATCTGGAGAGTGTCTCTAAAGCTAAGAGACAACTTGAGGAGGAAGTGAAGGTGAAGAATGCCCTTGCACATGCTCTTCAATCTGCCAGGAGGCCCTGGAACAAGTTGAGAACTTGCAACAGGAGATCTCAGATCTATCTCAACAGATTGGTGAGAGTGGAAAATCTATCAATGAGTTAGTGAAGTCCAAGAAACAGTTGCTGGACAGTGAGAAGGTGATCTCCGCACATCTCAAGAGTGAGCAGCTGAGATATATAAAGCTGGAAGATGACATGAAGATCTTAAAAGAGAGCCTGGAAGCGCAGAACGAAACGCGCAGAAGGTCCCACGTAGCTGCCTTGGTTTTGCTGGGAGCGCAACTCTACGAGCAGGTGGCTGTGCTGACGGACAATGAACAATTGAGGAAACAATTGCTGTCTTCGGAAGATACTGTCAGGGACTTGACAGAGTTACTTGACAGTGAGAGGATGAAGTCCGCTAAGCTCCAGTGTAAGCTGCGAAAATGTGAGAAAAAAGAAGAGGACCAGGAAGTCCTAAAAGTGAGCAGAGACCAAGATATGGCGGAATTGGCTCAAGAAAGGCTTCTGGGGCCGAAGTTACAGGATACAGTTATGCTTTCTCTGATTGCAAAAAAGTCTCCTGAAGCTAGGACTGAGCTGAAACCTGGTGGGAAATCCTCTGAAGTGAAGACTAAGGAGAAGAGAGGTGGGAAATTCTCTGAACCTGAGCAGACCAAAAATTCTGAAGGTAATGCTGAGGCAGAGAAATCCTCTGAAGCAGAAGCTAAACCAGAGTCAACCTCAAAAGCTGTGAGTAAAGAGAATGGAACAACTGAAGCTACAGGTGAAGAGAAGAGTAAGCCTGAAGAAGCTGCAGTAGTAGAAGCTGATTCTACACAAGAATCTGAAGGAGCCAAAGACTCTGAAGCCAAACATGAGGAAGCTGGTGCCCCAGAAGAGAAAGCTGGATGGGATGAGGTGAAACCATGTGAGAAATCCACTGAAGACAAGACTGAGGTGAAACCAGGTGGGAAGTTCTCTAAAGATGAAACTGAGATGGACCCGTGTCAGAGGTCCTCTGACGGTACAGAGAACAAGACAGTGGTTGGTGAAGCCACTGAGGCCGAAAGATTCTCTAAAGCAGAGGCAGAGGTCCGGCAAGCAAGAAGAAGACAAAGGTTAGAAGCATCAGTCCTCTCACTCCTTAATTTCAAAAACCCTGCCCACACCAGGGTGAAGAACCTGGTACTGGAGAGGTATGACCGAGAGACTTGCAATTGGTGGCTGGTAAAAGTCCGGAAGAAAAAAGTCAAGGACTTCAGAGACTGTGGGACAAAAGTTGTCCAAGAGAATGGAAAGGCAGATGGTTTCTGCCTTTCAAATACATGTGCTCCTTCCCGGTGGTCTGAGCAAAGGGGGGGGGGGGGATATGTGGCAGTGTGGCAAGGAAAGGGTGTATTTCCTTGGCTCACCCTGCAGAAGCTCTCACCTGCTTCTTAAGTAAAGAGGCAGGAGGGAAGGGAGGTGTATATGAGATGGAGACTCAGTGTAATGGGGGCTCTTCCTAGGAGACAGCATATGGGCTGTAGGGAAGAGACAGAGCCTGCTGAGGAGTACACAGCCCGAGCTATGAGGGGCTCAAAGAGAGTGACATTGTGAGTAGAAGGTTGCAGGGGACATATGTTTAACCGGCTGAGGGAAGCTCAGCGGTTGTTAGTCAGGACAAGCTGATCTGTTTAGTCAGTGACCAGACGGTCTAGGATTTTGTTTTGTTCCTGCTTTTTTGTTTCTTTCTTTCCCTGCAACCTGTCTAATAAAACTGGCAAGGTGCCAGATTTGCATTATAAGCGTTTGTTTGCTGTTTTATTGAGAAGAAACGCATCCTGTGGCGTGGTCCAGGACGATCCCAGAGCTAATCCCCAAGACGGATCGTCACACCCAAATTTGTCATTTTCACAAGTAGTAATAGGAGAAAATGCCACTGTAAATTTGTAAATACATTTCTTTGGAGTAAGGGCATACCTCATATTAGGACGTAAACTGCTCTGAGGGTGCATACCAGGTCTCGGAAGAGCAGGAGAGCAGTCAGGGGCCTTGAGCATTTACATGGAGCCAGAACAGCAGAACCCCCTCTCAATGAGCATTACATGGGGTACACTAAGTTACTAAAGTTGGGTACAGTGGGCAGTAAAACAATAAAATAGGTTATATTCCCAGAATGATGACCCAGAGCATAGCCAAAACTTAAAAATATGCCCACCCCAAACCCTTTGCTCTGAATCATCATTCTGGGAATGTGATGTGTGTGGCCGTCCCTAACCTGTTCACCGCTCAGGTGGAGAGAGAGTGCTTCGCATTTGAGGCAACATAAAAAAGTCCCTGATGATAGAGACTCGGTGACCCATAATCCATTTTTGGAAAAAGAAAATACCCCCCCCAGAGGACTTATCAGTTTTTTTTATTTTTTATGAAAGCTTATTTTTGGGCAATTTAGTGATTTTTGGGGTTAAAATTTGGAATTTACTCTGGACTTGATACACTGTGGTCAAATTATGGGAAATGAAAATGAAAAGGGAAAATCTAGTACTGCATGGAAGTGTGATACTCCCTGAAGCAGTTTTTAATGCAGAGGCCCGGATGATTGGGGCAAGTGTGACACTGAGTGGTGGTGTCCTTCCAAATCTCCCTCTTGTGACACACTCTGCATTTTTTCTGGGATCGTCCCTTCTTTCCAGTGTGGGGGACCTGCCGCATTATTATTGTAATGCATGCATTTCCGAATGGCCTTGAACTGTCCTCGTGTCATGGCCATACTGTAGAGTGGGGTCTGGTAGAGGACGTCCACGCTCCAGTACTACCTGACACTGGGGTTTTTGACTAGGCTCATATGCAGCATGAGGCCCCAAAATGTCCTCATTTCGGCTGCATAGATGGTGTGCCATCCATTGGGCCAAGCCAAAAACGAATCAGGATGGTGGGCAATGAACTATTGGGCGTACAATTTTGTTTGCTCCACCATATGATTGACAAAGTCGTCACTGAAATAATAACTAAAATAGTCTATTTCAGTGTATCCAGCCGTGTCAATCCGGACTCTTGAGTCGCCAACAAACTCAGGAATCCGTGGCTGATATCCCTCTGGGGGGTCTCCAGACAGGTTCACAGTTAAGTGGGCTCCGGTACGCTTGTACTAGTGTCTGCCACTGGGTCACTATCATGGCGGGGGGGGAGTGTGGCGTCTCCGCCGCCATACAGGGGACTCATCACTGCTAGATGAGGAGGAGGACGAGGAAGAACACAGAAAAGTAGGATCTTCCTCTTCCTCCCGTACTGCCTGACACTGGGGTTTTTTGGAGGCAAGTAGCAGGGCGTGAGGGTGTGTGTGTGTTGGGGGGTTGGGCGGTGGCGACAAGTGTGTAGTGTATGTGTTTGGTGTAACTTTATATATGATGGTGTGTGATTATAAATCACACACCGTTATATGGAAAAAAATATGGCCAAATGTTTTTTTTTTAAAGGGGGCCAAATGCAGCACGCTGAAACCCTAATAGGGCCCGGGTCGTGCTGCAAAATCTGCGGCGGACCCTGGATGTCCTATTGTGGGGGGGGGGGGCACTATTTATTTATTTTGTTAACTTTTTTTGTTTACTTTTTTTTTTTTTTTTTTACTCCTAGCTGTCCCTGTATTGGAAACTCACACTGCACTAACAGCACTTCTTCAGCCCTGAGGGGCTCAGATCTTCACAGAGGGGGGGTCCCTGGCTATTTCTCTCAGCTCTACCCGCTGACTGAACTCGGTGGGCTAGCAGAGCTGAAAGAAGGGGACACTAACCCCCCTCTGCTGGCTGCTCTTAGTAGGACCAATAGCAGCGCTCATGGGGTAGTGACGGCAATGTGGCGATCTGCAGCAATCGCTGACATGGGAGGGGGTTGTAGGACCTCCCTGGGCATTGTCATGGGATGCCTGCTGAAGGATTTTTGCCGATCTCCGCCCGGTGGGGACGGAAATTCCCACGGGTGTACAGGTACGGCCTGTGTCCTTAACTGCCAGGACGTCAAGGCATACCTGTACGCCCAGCTTCCTGAAGGGGTTAAAGCACCCAGTAATCTTGTTGGCCTTGTCAGCAACTGCCTGCCACCAGTTATAACAGTTGAAACTACTGTCAACTGAAAGTCCTTTGACAGGTCAGTTTTACTTGATGTGTTCCTATTAGGTATGTAGTTTTGGCATGTATGTTTCCTTCCTATGTGCATAACCTTAAATGCATCAGTCTTAAACCCCATTTGCCACTTCTCCTCTAGCATGTTAACTACTTAGTTTAGTATCATCTGCAAAAAATAATATAATAATATTCTACTATACCATATGTAAAATATTCTACTATACCATATCATAAAATAAGATACTTTACGTGTGAAAATTCCCTCAAGGTGTATTCAGGAGAACTGTTCAGGGTGCAGGTAAATAAAATAAAAAAAACTATACTTACCCTCCTTGCTTCCCCTTCACTAATCTCTCTGTATCGATCCCTGGTGGAAGCACTTTCTTGTGTCTGTAAAGCACAAGAACCTTCCTGCTCAGTCAATCAGTCTCAGCTTAGGCAAGACATTGTTGCAGCCACTGACTATGTGGAAAGGTCCATATGCGACACAGACATAAGGAAGTGCAATACAACTAGGACCAACACCTAGACAGTGGTGTTGGAGGAGTATATATTTTTTTTTAATAGGAAGAACTGGTTTAGATAGAATGTGCCATGTAAATCTATGGTGAATTATTTAGATTCCTTACTTAAAATATCACCTCTGATTTCTTAGAATGATCATTTCACCATCATTTTGTTTAGAAACAATCCCACCAAGTTACCATTTGGGGACAATAGTGTAAGCATTGTTCACCACTGCAATCCTGCTAATATGCTGCAACCTCTGCTGTGTTGTAGATTCTTTTCACATTGTGTTAAAGTCTCCATTTTAACTCCTTAAGGACTCAGCCCATTTGGGCCTTAAGGACTCAGACAATTTTATTTTTACGTTTTCGTTTTTTCCTCCTCGCCTTCAAAAAATCATAACTCTTTTATATTTTCATCCACAAACTAGTATGAAGGCTGTTTTTTTGCGTGACCAGTTTTCTGTTGTAATGTCATCACTCACTTTACCATAAAATGTATGGCACAACCAAAAAATTGCTATTTGTGTGGGAAACTTAAAAAGAAAACCGCAATTTTGCAAATTTTGGAAGGCTTCATTTTCACGCCGTACAATTTACGGTAAAATGGACATGTGTTCTTTATTCTTTGGGTCAATACAATTAAAATGATACCCATGATAACATACTTTTATATTACTGTTGATAAAAAAAATCGCAAACTGTTTTAACCAAATTATTACGTTTAAAATCCCCTTATTTTGAAGACCTATAACTTTTTCATTTTCCTTATAAGAGGCGGTATAAGGGCTCAATTTTTTGCGCCGTGATCTGTACATTTTATTGATACCATGTTTGCTTCTATAAAACTTTTAATACCTTTTTTATACATTTTTTTTGGGAATAAAATGTTATAAAAAAGCAGCTATTTTGGACTTTTTTTCTACGCTCACTCCATTCATCGTACGGTATCATTAACATTTTATTTTAATACTTGGGATATTTACACACGTGTCGATACCAAATATGTATATAAAATATTTTTTTTTACACTTTTTGGGGGTGAAATAGGGAAAATGGGACATTTTACATTTTTATTGGGGGAGGGGGGGTTCAAATATTTTTTAAAACTTTGTCTACTTTTATTCTTACACTTTAATAGTCCTCATAGGGGACTAATTATAGCAATCTTTCGGTTGCTAATACTGTTCAGTGCAATGCATAGGACATCTACGGAATACGACATCTACATTACGTAATCTAGTGGCCCCCAGCAGATTTAGATCTACACCTATTTCCACTGTCCCCTCAAAGGACCGTGGGATGCACAAGTGCAATAGACCACGGTGTCTCTGCTGTGGGATGGTGTGCACCGATTGCTCCTTTAAATCAGCGGTTACTAATGACATATTTTATATTAAGGGTTCTCACTGTTGTGAAAGTTCATTTGTAATTTATTTATTATCCTGTGACTGTCTTTTACAATATGTTGGCCGAACTATCCAGCCAATTCGCGCCCGTATGAATAAGCATTGTTCCAACTTAAAAAATGTATATTATTACACAGTGTGTCATGCCATTTTATGACAGTGCACAGCAAGAAGACCGATTGTTTGAAGGTCCAAATCTTGGAAATGATTACCAGTGATACACCCAATAGATACCAAAAACACATCAACCGGGAATCATTTTGGATGTTCAAATTATGCACTTCATTTCCGAATGGACTAAACTAAACCATTGAGAACACTCGCTGATTTAATCTTTTAATAATGTTTTGTATTTTATTGATAATGTCTTTGGTTTATATATTTTCGTGTGTGTTTTTTTAATTTACCGTATGCACTTTACACTTCCCATTGCATACTGGGAATAAATGTTTTACTGTCTCCACCTTGTCTGGTCCTTCAGCGCCTGAAGTCCACTTTCCTTGGAGGTTTTTGTTTTGCAAATGCATAGGACATAGCACTGATCAGTATTATCGGTCATCTTCTGTTCTGGTCTGCTCGATCGCAGACCAGAGCAGAAGATCCGAGGAAGGCAGTGGAGGCAGGTGAGGGGACCTCCAGCTGCCATGCTGGATGATCGGATCGCTGCGGCAGCGCTGCGGGCGATCCGATCATCCATTCAAAGTACCGCGATGCTGCAGATGCAGTTATCTGTATTGATCACAGCATTTGAGGGGTTAATGGGGGACTTTCCGCGCAATCGCGGATGTCCACCATTATGGACGGGTCCCTGACTGCTATCAGCAGCCGGGACCTGCCGCACATGACACGAGCATCGCTCCGATGCTCGCAGTTATGCATAGGACGTAAATATACGTCCTGGTGTGTTAAGTACCAGCTCACCAGGACATACATTTACACCCTGCGTCGTTAAGGGGTTAAATGCATTGCAGGTAAACTTCCTGACAAACTTTATATGCAGGTAAAGCTAACACAGTTTATGGAAACATACATTTTCAGGGCTAGAGTAAATAGCCCTCACCTGCTTCAATAGGTGGATTGAACTCTGGGTGGGGGTATATCATTCTCCACAGGGATGCAGGGAATTGTGCCAGATGGGCTTTAATGGGGATGGGGCAGGTGTCTGATGTGTGCAAGGGAGAAAAGTGACCTCATATTTACAAACAATGGATCCTGGAACTCGTAGTTGGAGGGAGGGAACCACAACAGGAAATATCCATTTCACAAAAAAGAAGCAGCTGCGTAATAGTGGACTGAAAACCCAGCCCATTAACCCCAAGATAAACATAAACCCTTCCTAAGCATATCTATTACTGTCTGACAGGTAAGTACTAAAATCATCTTATGGTGAATAATTTTTTTAGCCTTTAAATGTAATGGGCACACTTTAAAAAGCATTTTTTTCTTGCTTGGTACAAATCACTTTCTTCATAAGTATTGTGGAAGAGAGATTTTTTTTTTTTATAAAGATCAATTAAGAAATTTAGAGTAGATTTATCAAGCTATTTTCTAGTAAGATTTTATTTGTTGAACCAACCAGAGCTCCAATTTTTTTTCTCATATTGCTCTGGTAAGTATGAAAACTGACCTGGGATTGGGTGTAATAGACAACAAATCTTACTATAAGATAGCTTTATATATCTATTCCTCAGCAGTTTGTTTTTGTACCAAGCTAAAATAAAAAAATAAAAAAACTTTTAAAGGTGTTTTAAATAGCTTTTGAAAACAAAGCAGTCCTGAATGCACTGCAAAACAGCTTCACAACTTTCTCACATGGGAGAAGCATCACTGTAGGCTGCCAAAGTATATGTGTCAGGTCTCCTATCGAAGGGTAGCATAGTATAGAGGGGAGCACCTGACCTCATGGATCTACAAAAGGTCTGCTATTTCTACAGAGCCTTACAGCTTATAAAATGTATAATATAATCTCTTGGTTATTGTGCATTTTTTGTTTTTATGCTAATAAAGTTTTAGAATTAGAGACAGAGTCAATAATGAAAGAAACAATGAATATGTGAAATTTAAAAAAAGTAAATGAGCACAATTCATAATAATTCTATAATTCAAGAGGGAAAGAATACAAGACTATTTTCTGTTAATGCACAGTAATAAAAGACCTCTCAATTCTTCCTTATGGAGCTATGGATATCTATTAGATAGGAGAGGTCAGCCTGACAATTTATATTCTTCTGTTTATTAGTTTATAGAAGCAAAAGCCAGTGGGGATATTTTAAAGTGCAGAGTCCCGTTATTCACATAAAAGTTATGAGACACAGGCAGTGGACATAGAATGGCACGATACTGGCATTTCTGCCCTTAGTCATATATGACTAAGGGTGGCAACACCTGAAACGCGTCATTCTATGTCCACTACCTGTGTCTCATGACATTTATGAGAATAAACGGGACTCTGCACTTTGAAATATCCACACTGGCTTTTGCTTCTATTTCCATTGGACTCCTGGTGGTGCCGTACACCTGCCGTGCTGTGGAGGAAACACACCTGTGGTGAGCTGGCTTACCTTCTCTACTAGTTTCTGTTTATTAGTTTGTCTGGAGAAATTCCTAGGTAACTACCTCACAGATAATCTATTAGTGCTCATCAACTGATTGTGTTGCTTAGCTCAGGGATCATTTAAAGTAGAGTTTCTGATTTGTTAGTCTCTTAAAAAAATATGGCTTTTGCACTGTGGTGTGGATTGTAGTTCGGATTAAAGCAGGCTAAAGACACAAAGAAGATCCAATGGCACATAGGAAGGTAGGGACCCTCCGGCCATCAGTTAAGGTGATCAGGACCGCACAATTGCCCAGCCGTGGTCCCGATCACCAATAGCAACCAGCTGGCAACATTGAGTTGCAGGCTTTAGGTCCCTTGATCAGTAGAGATGGGGGAATCATAGATGACAAAGTCAAATTCATTCCGAATTTCATGAAAAATTTGATTCTGAATGAATCCGAATTTCCACACACTTCGTGGTAATCAATTGCTGCATTCACTACATTATGTGCAGGCCAGAGGGCTAGAATGGTGGCTACATGTGTGAGGACATGGGACAAAAAAATCTGGGAAGGCAGGTAGGTGTGTTCACCCTGAATCACATGGCGGTATGCAGCCTATCAGCAGCCAGCCAGCCCTGTGATGTCACAGCCCTATATATTCGGCAGCTATTGTCAAAGACAAAAGAGACAGGCGCTCCATAAAGTAGAAACGTTGAGATCCCATAGTGAGATAACTATATAAATAAATTGCTCACCCTGGGTGGTTGTGCAACTTCATGCACAACAATGATGTAAGCATAGGATAGTAATAAGTAGACTGCTTCAAAGGAAACCGGCTCCACGGTGCTGAATGCCCACAACAGGTGAACAGTAAAAGGAGTTTATATGACCAGAGTGCAGCGCATTTTGCTGCGCATGCACAGCTTCCTCAGGCATGACAGGTGGGACATACAGCAGGTTTAAATAGGTAAGAGCATTAACCCATTGAATGACAGAACAACAGAAGGTAACCACCCCCTGTAACCACTGAGAGTCTCCGGGGACTGCCATGAATGGCAGAACCATGGCAAGTCGCAGTATGTGACCATACACAAGATATAAAAAACAAATTACAATTGGCAATATAACACAAGTAAACACATAATATTCAACCATTATTAACCCGTTTTCCGGGTTGCCGGGGGAGAAGCCAATTCAGCCGAGCACCTGACAAACCTGCACAATATACGGTTCACATAAGGCAAAAAGTAAACAAAATATATTAAATCCAAATGAGAAAAATATATGAAATCTCACATGTATCAAGAAAATAGTTTAAAAAAATACAGAATATATATAATATTTAGCACCATATATATCTTGTAAAAATTATTATAAGAAATTGTAAAAAAGACAAAACAATCAATAACCTATGTTGCGGGTTGCTGGGGAAAACAGACAAATCAGCTGAACCTGCGGCAGACCACAACATACGGTCCACATAAAGTAACAATTAGCCAACAGGAGGGGTTAAAGTTGCTAACTTGAAGATCCAATCTGATTCACGGTTAATTAATTTTTGATAACGATTGGGAGTAGTTATTGGAATTGTTTCTAAGATGGTAAGTTGTAAATCATTGACATTATTATTATGTATTGTAGAGAAGTGACGAGATACACTGTGTAATAAAAAACTTTTTTTATGTTGGACCTATGCTTGCACATACGCGATTGCACGGTTTGAATCATGCGACCTACGTACTGCAACTGGCAGCTGCAATTCAAAAGATATATAGCAACTGTGTGTCACAGCTCACTTTATATTCAGTAGGAAATGTTCGATTAGTTTGGTTCGACTGAAAATTATATATTTTATATATATTAAAAGTATATTGTTGAAGACAGGCATTTCCCGGAGCAGAGGAGAGACTGTGTGTGCGCACTAATCACCCTAACTGATAATACAGATATTTACATTCACCTCAAGCCCGCAATAGTTCTGGCTAGAGAGAGAGCAGACACTGTGCGGTCACTAATCAGAGTTACTGACAATACAGATCAGTACAGGGGAAATCCATTGACCTCAAGCCCACATCACTGCAGGCAGGCAGGCAGGCAGGGAGAGTTTAGAATTGTTTCATAGTCTGCCAATTGAGATCATCACAGGAAGCACTCCCCATTCAAAGACTGCAAGCAACCATAGTGCAGACAGGGACAGTTCAGAGAGAGAGAGAGAGAGAGAGAGAGAGAGAGTACCCTTTTTCTATTGCAACCGTACTGGGGTTTATTACTGTAAAATATACGCACTCCACAGTTCTACTTTTTTTTCTAGTTAAAGCGAATAGGGGGCAGTAAGTGTAAAAGCACTAAAAGACTTACGCACCAGATTGTTATGCTTATTTCTGGTGCAACCGTACTGGGGTATATTACTCTAAAAAAAGAGAAATACATACGCACACCACAATTCTAAGTTTTTGCTGGTTAAAGCTAATAGGGGGCAGTAAGGGTAAAAGCACTAAAAGACTTACACACTAGAATATTACGCTTATTTAAAAAAAAATATATATATATATATATATATATATATATATACGTACTCCGCTGTTGTACATGTTTTCTGTTTCAAGCTTATAATGGCATGTTAGTGTAAAAGCAGGGATATATACTCACACATTGTGTGTTCCGCAAGTTTCTGTTGCGGCAGTATAGGGGTGTATTTCTCTATAAAAAGTAAAATATAGAAGCACTCAGCTGTTGTACGTGTTTTCTGTTTCAAGTGTATAGTGAACTGTTAGTGTAAAAGCAGGGATCTATATACATACATCGAGTGTTCTTCAAGTTTCTGTTGCATCCGTATACGGGCATATTGCTCTATAAAGAGTAAAATATATATGTACACCAGGGGCGTAGCTAGAAACCACAGGGCCCCGGTGCAAAAATTTGCCCAGGGCCCCCCTATCACCTGACGACCCGCTTCCCCAATCCCGGGCGACCCCTTACTCAAAGATATCAGTGACTACAGCACTGATGAGACACAGTCAGAAGAATACACAACTATATAAGTGACTAACAGGCAGGGCCGGACAGACAAAACATATACCCAGGCATTTAAGAATAAGCAGTCCATTTTTCTAGTGGGGGTCCAACTGTTGGGACCCTCACCTATCACCTTGGTTCCAGTTGCTCTCCAGCTGTTGTAAAGCTATAACTCCCATCATGTCTGGAGAGTCTAAGGCATTATAGGAGATGTAGCTTTGCAATAGCTGGAGAGCCACAGATTAAGCTACATCGTCACCTATCATCACTGCAGAACTAACAAGTGACTACAGCTCTGATGGGACAGTCAGGAGAATACACAATGATATCAGTGACCTGAGTGAAGTCTTCTCTGTTGTCTTTTCTTTTCTTCTCCATCTGGTCCAGACGTCAGGACTTCTTCCAGCTCCATCTTCTCTGCAGAGTCTGAAAGCCGGACATCATAGGTTCTCATTTTGTCAGTAGATCCTCATCCTCTGTATGAAGATATGAATCATTATTATTCTGCTTAATCCTGTACCCCTGAATATAATACTGCCACCCACTTTATCCCCTGAATATAATACTACCTTCCACTGTACCCCTTGAATATAATACTGCCACCCACTGCACCCCCTGAATATAATACTGCCACACACTGTTCCCCTGAATATAATACTGCCACCTACCCTACTGTACCCCCTGAATATAATACTGCCACATACTGTTCCCCTGAATATAATATTGCCACACACTGTATCCCCTGAATATAAAACTACCATACACTGTACCTCCTGCATATAATACTCCCACCCACTGTACCCCTGAATATAATACTGCCACCTCCTGTTCCCCCTGAATAAAATATTGCCACCTACTGTTACCCCTGAATATAATCCTGCCCCCTACTGTGCTCTCTGAATATAATACTGCCACATACTGTTCCCTTTGAATACAATCCGGCCACACACTTTACCCCTGAATATAACCCTGCCACACAATGTACTCTGTGAATATAATACTACCACACACCGTACCCTCTTAATATAACATTGCCAGATGGTGCCCATGAACATAATACTGCCACCCACTGAACCCATGAATATAATACTTCCACACACTGTACCCCTGAATATAAACCCTCAAAAATAACCATGTTATACGCCGTACCATACCACCCTGCCACACACTACCTTCCAAATATAATAATCCCTTTATAATAATAATACTGATACTGTTACATACTGTTTCTTCTCAGTTTAGCTGAACCACACCTGTCCTCCTCCAGACCCCTCTGTCCTCCTCCTAGCTCCTCTGTTCCAACCCCCCTTTCCTCCCAGACCCATAAGTCCTCCTACATGCTCCTCTTCCCCCCTCCCTAGACCATCCGCCACCCCCCACCCCTCCAACACACATACATGCATAATACATACATAACAACCTAAAAAAAAGAGTCCAAAAAATGGCTCAATAAAAAAATAAATAAAAGGGGTCTGCTAGAGAGAGAGACCAAATATTAACCTACAGTACGCCACAAAGGCGTAACCCTTGAGCCCCAATGAAAATGAGGTACAAATAATCAGTATGTAAAAATATATATAATTTTGTTTAATACAAAGACATGAATTAAAAATATGCATATAGGACGGAAAAAATTAATATACAGTCAATGTAAATACATTAATAAAAATTCATCTCAAAGTTACAACATATATTAAATAAAAAGCAGGATGAACAAAGGGAGGGGTGGAGTCCGTATAGGTAGAATATAAAAATGTATATACATATATATGAACCAATAAAAAATGTAAATGTAAAAAATATGTGATATACACCGTATGTATCGGCGTATAACACGCACTTTTTAGGCTAAATTTTTTAGCCTAAAGTCTGTGTACGTGTTATACGCCGATACACCCCCAGGAAAGGCAGAGGGAGAGAGGCCGTCGCTGCCCGCTTCTCTACCCCTGCCTTTCCTGGGGTCTAGAGCGCTGCTGTCGGCCCTTCTCTCCCCCTAGCTATCGGCGCCGCTGCCCGTTCTGTCCCCCTGACTATCGTTGCCGGCGCCCCATTGCCAGCGCCGATAGCCAGGGGGAGAGAAGGGGCAGCGGCACCCATTGCCGGCACCGCTGCCCCGTTGCCTCCCCCCATCCCCGGTGGCATAATTACCTGAGTCGGGTCCGCGCTGCTCCAGGCCTCCGGCGTGCGTCCCCGGCGTCGTTGCTATGCGCTGAACGGCGCGGCGCATGACGTCAGTGCGCCGCGCCGTGCATAGCAACGACGCAGGGGACACACGCCGGAGGCCTGGAGCAGCGCGGACCCGACTCAGGTAATTATGCCACCGGGGATGGGGGGAGGCAACGGGGCAGCGGCGCCGGCAATGGGTGCCGCTGCCCCTTCTCTCCCCCTGGCTGTCGGCGCCGGCAATGGGGCGCTGGCACCGATAGTCAGGGGGACAGAACGGGCAGCGGCGCCGGTAACCAGGGGGAGAGAAGGGCCGGCAGCAGCGCTCTAGACCCCAGGAAAGGCAGGGGGAGAGAAGCGGGCAGCAACGGCCTCTCTCCCCCCTGCCTTTCCTGGGGATGTATCGGGGTATACACGCGCACACACGCACCCTCATTTTACCATGGATATTTGGGTAAAAAACTTTTTTTACCCAAATATCCTTGGTAAAATGAGGGTGCGTGTTACAGGCCGGTGCGTGGTATACCCCGATAAATACGGTACATTGATTTGAATTCTTTCATATAGATATATAGATATATAGATATATATATAGATATATATAATATTATATATCATATATTTTTTACATACACATTTTTTATTGGTTCATATATATATATATATATATATATATTTATATATACACACACACACACACATTTTCATATTCTACCTATACGGACTCCACCCCCTCCCTTTGTTCATCCTGCTTTTTATTTAATATATGTTGTAACTTTGAGATGAATTTTTATTAATGTATTTACATTGACTGTATATTAATTTTTTCCGTCCTATATGCATATTTTTAATTCATGTCTTTGTATTAAATAAATTGATATATATTTGTACCTCATTTTCATTGGGGCTCAAGGATTACGCCTTTGTGGTGTACTGTAGGTTAATAATACATACATATACAGGCACATCATACACACACATACATTATACATAAACACATACACCTGCTGCTTCCAGATCTCCCAGCATAATACATCTCCACACATCATACATACATCTTGCTTACACACATCAATCATTCATACACACACCATTCATACACACACATCGTTCATACATCATACAAACAGTACATACACACACATCATTCATACATACAGTACATACACACACACCATACATACACCATACATACAGTACATGCACACACATCATACATACACCATACATACAGTACATACACACATCATGCATACAGTACATGCACACATCATACATACACCATACATACAGTACATACACACACATCATACATACACCATACATACAGTACATACACACACATCATACATACACCATACATACACACACATCATACATACACCATACATACAGTACATACACACACATATCATACATACACCTTACATACACCATACATACAGTACATACACACACATACCATACATACACCATACATACAGTACATACACACATCATACATACATACAGTACATTCACACACATCATACATACACCATACATACAGTACATACACACATCATACACACATCATACATACACACTCTGCCTCCGGACCCGAAATCAACATGTACCCCCCAGTCCCCCCTCCCCTCCGGACCCGACATTAACACCGACTCTCACCTCCCCCCCCCCCCTCTCCGGACCCAAAATTAAGCCCCAGCAACCCGACCACCTGGCCACCCCCACCGAACCCCAAATTAAGCCCCCGCCGCTCCTCCAGACCCAAAATTAAATTAACCCCTTCTCACTCACCTGCGGCCGCCATGAAGTTCTGTGAGGAGTCCTGCTGGTGATCCGGTCCCTCCTCTGCGCTCACTTGTAGGCCGTTGCTGCAGGCATTAGGAGCGTGTCAGCATACGGTAAGGGGAGGAGGGGGGTGTACGTCTCGGCAACATTAGGTGTACTTAGGGGTTGTGGTAGAAAGGGGAAGGGGGGGGGGGTTGAGGCTAGCGCCGCACCTGGTACTGGCAGCGCCGCTGCCACAAGCCTCCCCTTCAGACCTGGGACCTCGGCGGGGAGGGGCGGGGGGTTTGAGGCTAGCGCCGGGCCTGGTCCTGGCAACGCCGCTGTCGCAGCGTCCGCGGCGACAAGCCTCCCCTTCAGGCCCAGGATCTCGGCTTTGCCTGAGGGCCTGAAGTGCGGCAATAGTAAGGTATAGTGGCAGGGGGGCCCTGCGGGCCCCCTGTGGTCAGGGGCCCGGTCACGTTGGCGACCTTTGCGACCTCTATAGCTACGCCACTGATGCACACTACTGTTCTACAAGCATGTCAGGCAGAGACGTGCCAGGCTGCGCACAGAGGAGTGACAGAGGCCTAAATTTATCCGGCGCAGGCAGATGTCGCTGCAGAGTAGGGACGCATGGCCGCAGGAGTCGCAGCGTGAGGTCTGAGCTCCCGGTGTTAGCTAATGGTCGTGTCTCGACCAGCAACCCAGCAGCCTTCATTGATTGGTTAACTCGGTCATCCACTTCATCCCAAGTGACATCCTAGTCAACAGTCGATGGGTTCCTCAGAATCAACCCTCAGTTGGCATACAATACTTTTCTGTTCCCTCATGCAGAGAAGTATTGTATGCTGAGGACTCAGCTCCACTATACAATGAGGACGATCTAATAGAGGACAGTCAACAGCTACTGCCCAGCAAAGATGTGGAGGCTAGACATCTGCTGCTTCCTCCGCTAGACAGGCAAATATTGATGAGGTGAGTGGTGTGGGAGGTGGTGTTGCGAGCATTTAGGCTCCTTAAACAGCCATCGTTGAGGAACTTGAGGATGACATCAGTGACGTGCAGACACAAATTGATGATGATGAAGCCTATCACACTTGGGAGCTGGGTGCAGAAGGGGCTTTATCATCAGCAGGAGAAGAGGGTGGCAGGTTGCCCATGAATCACCAGCTAAGACGGAAAGGTGGTAGCATGGTTGGGAGTCAGCAGGATAGATGCAGTGGGAGGTCTGGAGCCAAACGTGCCCAGGGTAGACCACCTGTTTCGGGGCAGCCTACCTGCCCGGGAGGTAGTGGAGCAGGGGTTCCCGTAGTCCGCAGCAGTAACAGTCAGTCAGTGCGTACTGTTGTGGGGAAAATAAGCTACTCGGCGTTGTGGCAGTTTTTTGTCAAGCATGCAGAGGAGGTTAACATGGTCACATGTAAGATATGTCGGCAGAAGGTGAAGCGTGGCCAGTGTCACCATAAAGTGGCCTGGGAGAACTGAGGCTCCGATGTGGTGGTCCAGCCTGCTACAGCAACCGCGGCATGACCCAGTGGCACGCCGCTCCCAGTTTCAGCCAGCCAAGCTGTCTGCCATTCCCATCTTCTGTGGGTCCAGATACTCCTGCTCCTCCTACTTATCATCTTTCATTTCAGCAGCAATCCATCACCGAAGCCATTTCCATGAGACAGCAGTATGCACCCACTCATCCAATGGTGCAGAAGCTGAATGTGCTTCTGTCAAAGTTGTTGTGTTGCAGTCCCTCCCTTTTCAAGTGGTGGACTCTGCACCTTTCAGAGAACCGATGGCTTGTGCTGAGCCGAGGTGGAGAGTGATTTGTCAAGAAATAAAATCATGGCTTTCTCCGCAACAACTGAAAATGGGAACCAAGGTGACCGATAACGGGAAGAACATCTTGTCTGCGCTGTGTCAAGGAAGCCTGAGCCATGTACCCTGCATGGCACACGTGTTCAATCTGGTTGTCAAGCGGCTCCTAAAGTGTTCCACCATCTGCAAAACATCCTAACAATGGCCAGGAAACTTTGCATGCACTTCAGCCACTCGTATACCACAAAGCACACTCTCTTTGAGCTGCAGTGTCAGAACGACATCCCCCAACATAGTCTGATATGTGACGTTTCCACTCGTTGGAATTCCACCCTCCATATGTTGGACCGACTATATGAACAGAGAAAGGCCATCAACGATTACTTGATGATAGAAGCAGATAGGGGGACTCCCCTGTGTAACTTCAATGTCAACCAGTGGCAGCTTATACATGACACCTGCCGTTTGTACAGGCCTTTTGAGGAAGCCCCATTATTTGTCAGTCACCAGGATTACGGATGAACAACTTCATTCCACTGCTTCATTTCCTACAACAGATGGTGGAAACACTGGCTGGTCAGGGCACTGGAGATGTGACGCCTACATCTCATGACCACATAAGCAAGGTGTGGGTTCTGAACTGGAAGAGGAGGAGGAGGGGGACAGTGGAGCACAGCTAATGTGTAGTGAAATGGGGGGTTCTTATACTCAGCTGACAGGAGAAGAGGAGTAGGAGCAGCCAGAAGAACTACAGGGTGATGAGGAAGACGAGACAGAGGATCTAGACACACCATGGCAGTATGCAGTGGAGATGCACTCCCCACTGAGAGGGAGGACAAACTGACCTACTACATAGAGATCCTACTTAGTCAGTTGGCCAATGCCTATTTGTGCCATCGTCCATCCTCTCGCAGGTCTGACGGGGGGGCCTTCTGCGCTCACGTTCCACTGCCATGGCTGCTGGGGAGGGGTGGCGTGGCAGGGGCAGTACCAGCTCCATCAGCAGCAGCCTGAGTCTACAGTCATTGAGGAGTAGCTTTCTTCACCCGCATAGTGAAGCAACTAATCAGCAGCAGCAGGTAGACCTTGAGCAGGACCTGAACCTGCAGGTAGTGGCATACTTGGACATGACCCTGCTATCCCACATTGAAGATCCGCTGGACTTCTGGGCAGCCAAATTTGATTTATGGCCGCAACTAGCAGAGTTTGTCCTGGAAAAACTGTCCTGCCTGCCAGTAGTGTGACATCAGAGTGAGTGTTTATGGCGGGTGCCATAGTAACCCCAAGGAGAACTCACCTGTCCACCAAAAATGTGGAGACTGATCTTTGTGAAGATGAATAAGGCATGGATGAGCCAGGATTTCCACCCATCAATGCTTGATGCATCAGACTAGATTATCCAAGGTGCCACACCAACACTTTGACAAAAGAGACCGGTTTCTTCTACCTACCTGCCTCAACTACTATTTTGATCCTGCCACCCGCCTGATGCTACACATCTGATGCCAAGTGCTACTTCTTTCACCCACCTTCGTCAGCGGGTACTGGCATTGCCACCCACTTCCCCACTCTGTCATCGGGTGACTTTCAGGACTCCTGATGCTGCTGCTGCCACCTCCAGGCACTGTCATTGTGCCACCATATGATCTCCTCATGCTGCTGCCATTTCCAGGCTCTGTCATTGTGCAGCCATATGGTCTCCCCATGCTGCTGACACCTCCAGGCTCTGTTATTGTGCCACCCTATGGTCTCGTCATGCTGCTGCCACCTCCAAGCTTTGTCATTATTCTACCCTATGGTCTCGTCATGCTGCTGCCACCTCCAGGCTCTGTCATTGTGCTACTCTGTGGCCTACATAGGCTGCCGCCACCTCCAGGCTGTGTCATTGTGCCGCCATGTGATCTCCTCATAATGCTGGCACATTAAACTTGTTAATTTATTCAAAATCTTAACCCCTGAAGGACTCAGCCCATTTTGGCCTTAAGGACTCAGACAATTTAATTTTTACGTTTTCATTTTTTCCTCCTCGCCTTCTAAAAATCATAACTCTTTTATATTTTCATCCACAGACTAGTATGAGGGCTTGCTTTTTGCGCGACCAGTTGTCCTTTGTAATGACATCACTCATTATATCATAAAATGTATGGCGCAACCAAAAAACACTATTTTTGTGGGGAAATTAAAACGAAAAACGCAATTTTGCTAATTTTGGAAGGTTTCGTTTTTCACGCCGTAAAATTTATGGTAAAAATGACGTGTTCTTTATTCTAAGGGTCAATACAATTAAAATGATACCCATTATTATATACTTTTATATTATTGTTGCGCTTAAAAAAAAACACAAACTTTTTAACCAAATTAGTACGTTTATAATCCCTTTATTTTGATGACCTCTAACTTTTTTTTTTTTCCGTATAAGCGGCGGTATGGGGGCTCATTTTTTGCGCCATGATCTGTACTTTTTTTTTATACCACATTTGCATATAAAAAAACTTTTAATACATTTTTAAAAAAAAGTAGGAATTTTTTACTTTTTTTTCTTTCGTTCACGCCGTTCACCGTACGGGATCATTAACATTTTATTTTAATAGTTCGGACATTTACGCATGCGGCGATACCAAATATGTCTATAAAAAATGTTTTTTACGCTTTTTGGGGGTAAAATAGGAAAAAACGGACGTTTTACTTTTTTACTGGGGGAGGGGATTTTTCACTTTTTTTTACTTTTACTTTTACATTTTTTTACATTTTTTTTTACACTTGAATAGTCCCCATAGGGGACTATTCATAGCAATACCATGATTGCTAATACTGATCTGTTCTATGTATAGGACATAGAACATATCAGTATTATCAGTCATCTTCTGCTCTGGTCTGCTCGATCACAGACCAGAGCAGGAGACGCCGGGAGCCGGACGGAGGAAGGAGAGGGGACCTCCGTGCGTCGTTATGAATGATCGGATCCCCGCAGCAGCGCTGCGGGCGATCCGATCAATCATTCAAATCGCGCACTGCCGCAGATGCCGGGATCTGTATTGATCCCGGCACCTGAGGGGTTAATGGCGGACGCCCGCGAGATCACGGGCGTCGGCCATTGCCGGCGGGTCCCTGGCTGCGATCAGCAGCCGGGATCAGCCGCGCATGACACGGGCATCGCTTCGATGCCCGCGGTTATGCACAGGACGTAAATGTACGTCCTGGTGCGTTAAGTACCACCTCACCAGGACGTACATTTACGTCCTGCGTCCTTAAGGGGTTAAATTGACATTTAAAATATCTCTATAATCTCTTTGATTGTGACACCAAATGGTCTCCCGACCTTGCTGCCACATCCAGACCCTGGATGTCATTGTGCCGCTCTGCGGCAGTGATTCTAATAGCGACACCTGTAATCTGCCTGACATACTGAATAACAGTATTATTTCACTACCCCAGCACACTCCCTGTGCGTGTTACGGCAAGACAAAATGTTCTACACCCCTATTGAGGCTCTTTGTAAATGAAATGGAAACAGCCATTTTTAATAGCAATTTGCCACGAATATATTCGTATCGAACCAGATTTTTTCATAAAATTTGGCGAATCGGCCGAATCGAGTTTTTGAAACATTCACCCATCTCTAGTGATCAGCGTTGATCGCAGGATCTAAAGGGTTAATAGCCTCGCAGTGGCACTAGCCATTGCAGGCTATTAGCTGCGGCCCCTGGTTGTTGACTCCAGTCAGGGGCCACGCATTACAGTGTGAGATGACTTCACAATCCCGATACGTAGCTTCTCCCCCTCCCCAAGACATGCGCATATGTCCTAAGGAGGGAAGGGGATATATATATATATATATATATATATATATACATATATATCATCCTCTGCACACTGGCCCAGCTAAGCAGTAGCACTTCATAGATTTTTAGATTGGTACACGTTTGTATGAGTATTGCCTGACAATTAACCAGATATTAGTACCTGCTGAATGCTATCCATGAGAAGAAGAGTGATACTTTGCAAAACCTCATACTGCCATTTTCCTGTAATGTATTTTATATGTGGCTTTGTTTATTGTTTGTCTTGAGTTTATTTCAATAAAATATGTGGTATTTTGTAAACATCTGCCGTTTACCAAAGTCTACGATGTTTTATAGGAATATATGGGTAGATTTCACAGAACCTGTGTAGAGAAAGAACGGTGCAGCTGCACATAGCAACCAATAAGATGGTTTCTTTTATTTCTATAAAAGACTCTGAAAAATAAAAGAAGCAATCTGATCTCATTGGTGCTGTGGGTAACTGCACCACTTTTTCTCTACACATGTTCTGATAAATTCCCTCTATTGTATTGTGCAGTAGTGTTGAGCGGCATAGGCCATATTCGAATTCGCGAATATTCGCGAATATATGGACGAATATTCGTCATATATTCGCGAATATTCGCATATTCGTTATATTCCCGTTTTATTTTTGCATATGCGAACATTCGCGTATGCGAAAACTATCATATGTGCATATTAGCATATACAAAATTAACATACGCGAAAATTCGCATATGTGAAAATTCGCATGTGCTAATTTTCGCATATGCGAATTTTCGCGCGCCAGTCTCACACAGTAGTATTAGAGCCTTCTTTACACCACACAAGCTGGAAGCAGAGAGGGGTGATCACTGTGATGCGTACTGTGAAAAAAAAACAAAAAAAAAAAAAAAACGAATATTCGTAATTACGAATATATAGCGCTATATTCGCGAAATTCGCGAATTCGCGAATATGCGATATTCGCGAATAATATTCGAATTGCGAATATTCGTGAGCAACACTATTGTGCAGTAGCATGCTGCGCAAGCAGTAATTTTTGAAGAAAGTCGTCTATAGGAACAACACAGAATACTATGCCTAGAATTATGGTTCTCCCTGCCCACACACATTGATTGAATACTGTCATCTATCAGCGGGTATACAGAGAAAGCATCAATCAGTAGGCATGGACGGGGAAAGCCAGACTCAAGGTCTTAGCTTTTGAATCCAGGCATAATTTACTCACAATAATATAGTGTATCAAATACCATTAAAATATCTATCCTTGGGCTTTGATGCTCCAACTATTTTCTATGCTGTTGTAGCTGACAAGATTTAGTACTTTTACTTTTACTAAATATACATACACACACACACACACACACACACACACTATACAGGCTATGATCACACACAGTGTATTTTAAGTGTATTTCATTTTTAAAAAATGGATCCGCAAAATCTTAGAAACATTGAGTACTTTTTTTTATTATATATTTTTTTATATTCACAAAAATATTGTACATGAATACATTATATTAGAAATCGAAGAAAGAGCAATATTTCAGTATTATATGTCTGTATTTTTATTATTAATGTGCTTTATGTAATAGTATGGGAACTTAGTTCTGTGCACACAATATGTAAAAAAAAGGACACGTTTTTTACAGCTGTGTAAATAAGTGACATGTCGCGGCCGCTAAATTTTTTCTTTTTTTTCTCAACATATTTTGTGCAAAACAGCCACTTTTTCATACACTTACATAGTGCATAATAATGCTAAAAACACTGATGCAACCTTTCTCTGCACACATTTTTGGATTTTGTGGACACATATATTTTTTAAATAATATATGCCTGGAAAACACTTTAAGACAATTTCCCATGATCAAAACAAATTCCTCTAAATAAATCATACAGTTACCAAATAACACCATACATATTACCATCATACTGTTACTGACCAAATCCTGCATACTGAGACCGATATTATCAATAATACCAGTTTACAAGGAGGACTATTATCACCATGCATATTAACATCATACTGTTACCGACCAAATCCTCAATACTGAGACCAATATTACCAATAATACCAATATTCAAGTAAGAATAATACTGCCACACCATGGCCACTATCATTACCACCACATAGTGACTGTATAAAAACCACTGAAAATAGACCAATATCCCCCATACAAAGCCCATATACAGTGGGGATCAAAAGTTTGGGCACCCCAGGTAAAAATTTGTATTACTGAGCATAAAGAAGCCAAGGAAAAATCTCCAAAAGGCATCAAATTACAGATTAGACATTCTTATAATATGTCAACAAAAGTTAGATTTTTATTTCCATCATTTACACTTTCAAAATAACAGAAAACAAAAAATGGCGTCTGCAAAAATTTTTACGCCACTGTGCTGTCAGGACTTCACTCTTCACAGGATGCTGTGTGGACTTGCACAAAGTGTGATGCGTGGCTGCGGCAATACGTAGCCATGCCTCACACTGACCCAAACCGACGATAAGTGGATGTGTGTAATATTGCTTGATAGATGGGGACAAATTTATGCATACAATATTTTATATCAGAAAATATACCTTATTCCATTTCTGATCGTGACTGCAGACACTTAAAATAACACCAGTGGTATGCCTATAGTCATTTTACATTGTGCGCCCTTTACATAGATGGTGACGTGTGCCTCATAGTCAAACTGCGGCGGCGCAGTTGAAAATAGCATGGGCTCACCAAGATAGACTGCGGCGGTGCAGTGGTGAATAGCCTGGTTTCCATTCATGACTTTACACTATGCCACATACTCATTGGCTCCCTTAGTCCGTCACGTCATATGACTCAGGAGACGGGCGCGCATGCATAGTAATTTTTACATCACGCTAGCGTGGCTATGGTGAATTTGCTTTGAATGTTTACATCTACATTAAAGGGGTTATCCAGGAAAAACTTATATATATATATATATATATATATATATATATATATATATATATATATAACTGGCTCCAGAAAGTTAAACAGATTTGTAAATTACTTCTAGTAAAAAATCTTAATCCTTTCAGTACTTATGAGCTTATGAAGTTGAGTTGTTCTTTTCTGTCTAAGTGCTCTCTGATGACACATGTCTCGGGAACCGCCCAGTTTAGAAGAGGTTTGCTATGAGGATTTGCTTCTTAACTGGGCGGTTCCCGAGACACGTGGCATCAGAGAGCACTTAGAAAAGAAAAGAACAACTCAACTTCAAAAGCTCATAAGTACTGAAAGGATTAAGATTTTTTAATAGAAGTTCATTACATATCTGTTTAACTTTCTGGAGCCAGTTGATATATTAAAAAAAAACTTTTTTTTTCCTGGATAACCCCTTTAATATCTGGTGAGTGTGATCTCTGACGAATCATGTATTTAATCAGTACAGGTGATTTGAATAGGATCATTAACTGTATTCCAGGATTTTTACACTGTATGCACTGTATGGATACTTTTTTATATATGTATTTGATATGCACCTTGATAATGTTATGCACTTTACAGTTTTTTCTGCACAGATTGTATGAATTGATTATGAATTTTATGTATTCATTGCACAAATTGAATGATATGATTTGATGGATGCCCTTATATATATATATATATGTTGCAGTCACAACTATGTGCACAACTTGAGAAAGACCAGGTAGAGCTGGTTGAAACATCACTTTGTAAGGCACTTTTTATGGACTAAATTCACCTTTTTTCATCTATGGAGTGCTGTGGAGAGCTTCCTTTTTTTATGCATCAGAAGCCCTAACCAAGGTTCAAGATTCTGTGTGCACCCTTATATTTATTTACCTGTGGTGGGTGTGCTGCTCTTTTTCGCTTTTTAGATAGATAGATATGAGATAGATAAATAGATGGATAGATATGAGATAGATAGATAGATAGATAGATAGATAGGAGATAGATAGATAGATAGATAGATAGATAGGTGATGGATAGATAGATAGATAATTGATGCCAGACACCAGCAGCACATGGAACTTGGTGCAAAAAAAATAAAATAAAAAAAAAAGTAAACATTTATTGCATCATTTCAGTGTTACAGAAGCAACATTTCTGCAACCTCTCGCAGCCATTCTCAAGCTCACGAGAGGTCGCAGAAACTTTGTTTCTGTAACACTGGAATGATGCAATACATTTTTACTTTTTTTTTTTTGCACCAAGTTCTGTGTGCTGCTGGTGTCTGGCATTGATATTCAACTGTGGATCTCTCACCAAGGTCCCTAACCAATCTATGTTTGGACTACTTTAGTTGTGCTGCTCTCCTGGTCTTTTTTTTAGATAGAAAGATAGATAGATAGATATGAGATAGATATATAGATAGATCAGTGTTTACCAACCAGTGTGCCTCTAGCTGTTGCAAAACTACAACTTCCAGCATGCCCACACAGCCAAAGGCATGCTGGGAGTTGTAGTTAGGAAACAGCTGGAGGCACTCCTGTTTGAAAACACTGAGATCGATAGATAGAGAGACAGACAAATGGAAAGAAGAGAGAGATATAGAAAGTTACTTACTAAACATGGCATCAGCTGTGGGCAGGAGAGAGCTTCCTTTTCCCAGTGCCTCTGGGCAGCTCGGGGTCTGTGGTGGAGTAGGACCACCAATAGGACTGCACACAGGGGATCATGAGGGGGAGGAGGGAGGACCATTGCTCTCTGCTGCTCTTTTCCTCCCAGAGAGTCAGTGCCTCCCCTGTGCTGATTAAAAAGGATCTGAAGAGGGGAAACTGTTAGTAGAGACTCTGGCAGCAGCAGCCACTTCTCAGACTCAGGCTGTGCCCGACCTGTCAGTTGCTGTATCCCCCTGATGGTGGCCCTGGGCACAGCTCTTATAGCTGTGGCTGGAAGCTGCGGCTTTTTAGTATTAAGAGCAGGCCCAGATGGCCCGGCCCACCGGGAAAATACCCGGTGTGCCCGATGGCCAGTCCGGCCCTGTGTCATACAGATTTTGTGTACAAATTGTAATAAATACTAACCACAAATATTCATTAGTACACAATATTTTAGCTTAATATCTTGTAATTATGGCAATTTATGGTATTTTTCTTTATATTCAGAAAATATATATTTTTGATTTAATGTTTTCTCCATTTCCTACTGCTAGTCTTATAATTTGCCCTCTTATAGCCCTATCATTTATGTTCTGTTTTGATACAGAGAGTATATGTAATGCAATGTTATAAAGCCATGTAAACACAATTATATACAGTACAGAATGAATGCATGGGGATTTCTTCCCCCCCCCCCGCCCTCCATAACATCATACAATCTGTGGTCTGATGTTGCAAAAAGCCTCAATACATGTCTATATTTGTCTCTTACTGACATATATTAAAGGGGACTATTTGCTATAGACAGCAGAAAAAAGTACTGGACAAGGGGATCTGTTTTTAACCCCTTGCCGCATATCAACGTTTATAAACGTCCAAAAGCGGCTCCCGAGGTACATGCTCAGCAGGTGAGCGCGGATCATACCCGGTGGGTTCCGGTTGCTATAAGCAACCAGGACCCATGGCTAATGCCAGACATCGCTGATCGGGCTGATGTCCAGCATTAACTCTTTAGACATGGTGATCAAATTTAATCGCCCTTCTAAACTGAAAGTGAAAGCTTCCCGGCAGCTCAGTCGGGGCTGATCAGGACCATCGCGGTAAAATCGTGATGTCCCGATCAGCTAGAACGCAACAGGAGGGTGCCTTACCTGCCTCCTGCATGTCCGATCGGTGATTGATTGCTCCAAGCCTGAAATCCAGGCCTGGCAATCAACTGCCGATAACACTGATCAATGCATTGCAATGCAATGGCAGGGATCAGTGTATTGAATCAATGTACTGCATGTTATAGTCCCCTATGGGGGCTATGACATTGCAAAAAAAGTGGAAACAAAAAGTTAAAGGAGAACTCCGGAATAGGAAATTTGCCAGTCATACTCCCGGCAGTAAAAAAATAAAAAATACATACCTTCCTTAGCTCCCCCGGTGCCTCAAGTAATCCGCTCTGGTCACCGCCACGATCCTCTTCTTGGTTGCCGGTGGTCGGCGATTCATACTGCACTCACCGGCCGCAGCGAAGTCCCGACTCGGCCGGCAATAGGCTGAGCGGCAGTTTGACGTTTTCGGCCCCATGCACCTGCTTCCCTAATAAAAGTTTGAATCACCCCCCTTTTCCCATAAAAAAAAAAAACTGTATAGATAAATATAAACATATGTGGTATCACTGCGTGCGTAAATGTCCGAACTATTAAAATATATTGTTAATTAAACCGCACGGTCAATGGCGTAAGTGCAGTCCAAAATAGCATATTTTTGGTCACTTTTTATACCATAAAAAATGAATAAAAATTGATCAAAAAGTCAGATCAAAACAAAAATGGTACCGATAAAAACTTTAGATCACGGTGCAAAAAAATTAGCCCTCAAACTTCCCCGTACATTAAAAAGTTATAAGGGTCAGAAGAGGACGATTTTAAACGTATACATTTTCCTGCATGTAGTTATGATTTTTTTTTTCAGAAGTAATACAAAATCAAACCTATATAAGTAGGGTATCATTTTAATTGTATGGACCTACAGAATAAAGATAAGGTGATACTGCGTAGAAATGGAAGCCCCCAAAAGTTACAAAACTGCGTTTTTTCTTCCATTTTGTCGCACAATTAATTTTTTTTCCATTTCATCGTACATTTTTGGGTAAAATGACTGATGTCATTACAAAGTAGAATTGGTGGCGCAAAAAATAAGCCTTCATATGGATTTTTAGGTGCAAAATTGTAAGGGTTATCATTTTTGAAATGTAAGGAGGAAAAAACTAAAGTGAAAAAATGAAAAATGGCCAAAGAGGGAAGGGGTTAAAGAAGCCCCACAGGATTTTTTTTTTTTTATTATTATATAGTGCACCATAGGCTTTTGAGTATGTGTTATGTTTACCTACAGTATCCCACATAAGTGAGAACATCCCTTAGATGTTTGTAAATATCATGTGACAACATTGAAGAAATGTAAAGTAGTAAGTACGCAGCCTGTATAACAGTGTTTAATGTTGTGTCCACTCAAAATACTGTAACTTAAAACACAGCCATTAATGCATAAACTTTGGCAACAAAAGTGAGTACACCCCGAAATGTCCAAATTGGGCCATATTTCCTCCCTGGAGTCATGTGTAAATGGGAAAAAGGTGTCTTAAATTTGGTGTTAATGCTCTCACACTGCCTAATATTGGTCACTGGAAGTTTAACATGGCATCTAACTGCAAAGAACTCTCTGAGAACCTGAACAAAAATTGTTGCTCTACATAAAGTTGGCCTAGGCTTTAGAAAGATATCCAAGACCCTAAAATAGTTGCAGCATGGTGGGCAAGACCATATAGTGGATTCACAGGACAGGTTGAACTAAAAACAGGCCTCGTCGTGGTAAACCAAAGGAGTTGAGTGCACATGCTCAGCATTATACACAGATGTAATCTTTGGGAAATTGATGCACGAGTGCTCCCAGCATTGCTGCTGAGGTTAAGGGGTGGGGGCTTGTCAGATAAGCATACTAAGGATATGGATTACTGGAACCATGTCCTGTGGTCTGAAGAGACCAAGATAAACTTATTTGGTTCAGATGGTGTCAAGCATGTATGGTGGCAACCAGTTGAAGAGTACAAAAACAAGTGTGTGTTGCCTATAGTCAAGCATTGTGGTGAGAATGCCATAGTCTGGGCCTGCATAAGTGCTGCTGGCAATGGGAAGCTACAGCTCATTGAGGGAACCATAAATGCCAACATGTACTGTGACATACTGAAACAGAGCATAATCAGAGCACTCATTTTACAATGTAGCAGAGTGTCATTTCTTCAGTGTTGTCACATGAAAACATAATAAAATATTTACAAAAATGTGCTCATTTATGTGAGATACTGTATTTTAGTTGATTTATAAATATACAACTTGCCTTTCATCTTGATTCAGAGGCAAAATGGGCTTATTGCTGTGCTTGCTCTGAGTCTTAAAGGGGTACTCCGGCCCTGAGACATCTTATGCCCTATCCAAAGGATAGGGGATAAGATGTCTCACCGCAGGGGTCCCGCCGCTGGGGACCCCTGCAATGTTGTATTTGCCACCCACCTGATTGAGCTGCACGTCGCGGTGCCAACTCACAAACAGCCGGGTGGCGACAACAGGGCCAGAGTATCGTGACCTCATGACTCCGCCCCCATTTCACCCCCGCTATGCAAGTCTATGGGAGGGGGCATGACAGATGGAGTAAATTTGAATTATATGATTAAAAGAAAAACCAGTTATGCTTATTTAACAAATCTTATCAATTTGTAGCCAAAATATTTTCTACAAATTTAATAAATGCACAAATTTATGTCTTATATTTGTTTTGTAGAATTGTTGCAGATATTCCCCAATGACATTAATGGGAAATTAAAATCTGAAACAAAGTATTGTTTTGGGTTTTGCTGCACTACCTGCTAATATACAGCAACATCTGCAACTGTGAATTTTTTGCATCATGCATTAAATATTCTGCAATGGTAAATCTGCAGTATTTGATGCAAATTTGTCTGGTAGATTTTTCTGAAGACATTTTCTGCAGCTTATCTGACCAATATGAACTTTTCCTTAAAGGTAGGTGTTTATGTTCTCTTTACATTGTGTGCAGCTCATGTATTTGCAGCTAATGTAGTAACCCGTGAAAGCCCATATCTGTTCTTTTATTCCACTTAACCGGTTTCCATAGTTACACCAATGACACATGCCCTTGGCAGTAGAATTACTGTGGAGCTCAGAATATCACACCTGTTTCTTTGAAGAAAACACTTAATATAATTGTGTTGTAAGTTGTTACAGATCAGAAGCAATATTGTTAATGTTTCGCTCTGTTTTAAATAAAGCCGGAAGGGTTAATATAAACTATTTTATAATAACAAGAGTGTCATGTCTGTTCACACACAGCTATTGGATTTGGTTGTGTTTTAACAGTGATATGTTCCCCGGTCAGGGAATAGTTGAAGCCTTCGGCTTTCTATCCAATAGCTCTTTGGGTTTGGTTACTTAAGGGGTATTCCAGGATTTTTTTTTATTTGGCTATGCTACAGGGGCTGTAAAGTAAGTGTAGTTCATAATATAGTGTCTGTACCAGTGTGTGACGGTTTTCTTACAATTCTTCTGTGATTTTCACCCCACTATTTATTTTTAACAGCATACAAAATGACTGTTGTCTCTGATTTTTCCCAGCTTGCAATGCGGCCGAGACCTGACTCACTAGTCAGCTGATGACAGGAAGCCTGTCTGCTTCAATGGGTGGAGGGATCAATCTGCAACTAATGCAACAGCTGTAGGCACCCTGGTTGAAACCACAGGTCTTTTGTTTCAAGGGGTGGGGTGGCTGATGTGTGAGAGGGAGGAAAATGACATTGTGGGATTTGTAGTCAAAAAACATAAGTCAAACAGGAAATACAAGTTCACAAAAAGCTAGCCACAGTGTTATGGTAATCTCATGACATAGCCATTTAGCCCCAAGACAAGCGCAGATCCTTCCTAAGCATGCCCATTACTGTCTGCCAGGTACATACTAAAATCACTTTATGGTGGATAACCCCTTTAAGATCAGCTCAGTTTAGCCTCTGAGCTGGTGATTACATATGGATTTCCTGATGTCTTGCTGCTAACATGCTGAACATGCTGCTGTGATGTGAAGCCTTTGGTAAAACATTCCTTGTTTGAGCTTTTAATCTACTATCTCTGTTTTAGCAGACACCTTGTATTTATCTATGATATTTGCTGGACTTTTATCCATGGTTAGATTGCATGCTCTAGTAAATTTTAATCCGTGTTAGTATAGTCGGTTTTAGGATTTGTTTATCCTTTCTGCTATGTATCGGTTCCCACTGTGTTTTTGCTTTTATCCGTTTCTGTAACTAGTCATCCCTGTTACCTGTCTCAGAGGGTACTGTTATTCCTGGGTCTACTGGAGGTGTTCTGAGGGATTGGGATTATGCCTGTCTTGTGTTCAGTGTGAACAGTGTTCTATAATTATATCCTGTTGTATCTGTTTTTTGAGTTGTAACCAGGCATCCCTGTTACCTATCCATGGGGACTCCATGTCTACTGGAGGTTTTCTGAGGGATTGCAATTATTTGTATTTAGCGATAGATACCTGTTACCGGTTCATGGGGACTTTGTGTCTACTGGAGGTTCTGGGGGATTATGCTATATTCCTGTCTGTTCCTGGAGTCTGTTTAGACTCATCCGTTTCCCTGTCCCCTGGTCAGTCCCGGACAAGGAGACTACTTTGAATGTAGTCAGACTTTAGTATTTAATGGAATAGGATCATATTACAAATAATGCATAATCTAAAAACTGGACTGAACTGTGTCCACCATATTTACTCCTTGTTGACAATGGGGACAAGTATTCTCATCAACCACTTTATTAGGTACAAGGTGTTTAACCCGTCCATGTGCCATTAACAGGGTATAACGCGGGCTCCTGACTCAAGCCTGCATCATAACGGCCGTCCCCCAGCTGATTCCTGTAGCTGGGGGCCGAGGTTAATAGCCAAAATGCGGCCGGATATTAACCCTTTAGATCACCGCTGTCAAAGTTGTTAAAAGTTTAAATCACCCCCTTTTCCCAAATTCCGTACCAAAAATATTTAAACATAATAAAAATAAACATATGTGGTATCACCGCGTACGTAAATGTCCAAACTATAAAAATATATCATTAATTAAACCGCATGGTCAATGGCATACGTGCAAAAAAAATCAAAACTCCAAAATAGCGTATTTTTGGTTACCTTTTACACCATAAAAAAATGACTAAAAAGCTATCAAAAAGTCAGATAAAAAAAATGGTACTGCTAAAAACTTCAGATCATGGCGCAAAAAATGAGCCCTCACACTACCCCGTACACGGAAAAATGTAAAAGTTATAGGGGTCAGAAGAGGACAATTTTAAATGTATTAATTTACGTGCATGTAGTTATGATTTTTTCCAGAAGTATGACAAAATCAAACCTATATAAGTAGGGTATCAATTTAATCGTTTGGACCTAAAGAATAAAGATAAAGTATTGTTTTTATGAAAAAATGTACTGCGTAGAAACGGAACCCCCAAAAATTTACAAATTGGCGTTTTTTCTTCAATTTTGCCATACAATTATAATTTTTTCAGTTTCGCAGTAGATTTTTGGGTAAAATGACTGATGTCATTACAAAGAAGAATTGGTGGCGCAAAAAAAAAAGCCCTCATATGTTTTTTTAGGTGCAAAATTGAAAGGTTATGATTTTTAAAAGGTAATGAGGAAAAAATGAAAGTGCAAAAATAGAAAAATGCTTGGTTCTTGAGGGGTTAATTGCTTGTTAGCACAAATAGCTAATCAGCAAACCACATGGCAGCAGCTAAATGTTTAGGTATGTAGACTTGGTCAAGACAACTTGCTGAAGTCTAAACTGAGCATCAGAATGGCTAAGAAAAGGAATTTTGGGGACTGTACGTGTAACATGGCCGTTGGTGCCAGAAGGGCTGTTGAGTATTTCAGAAACTGCTAATCTTCTAGGATTTTCATGTAGAACCATCTCACCGTTTTACTGAGAATGGTTTAACCTCTTAAAGACTAGTGATGAGCGGCAGGGGCCATATTCAAATTTGTGATATTTTGCGAATAAATGGACGAATATTCTTCCTATGTTTTCGAAATTTGCATATTCGCTATGTTCGTTCTCTTTTTTTTTCATGCAAAAACTCTTTATATATATCTTTCACCTAAAAGAATGGAGGGATCAGTGTCCAATCTTGAAGTGCCGATATTCGCATAAATATTTGCATACATTTGCATAAAAAAATAAAATAAAATAAATGAATATTCGCCATTACGAATATAAATTACTAGATTCAAAATATTCGCAAAATCGCTTGTTGAATCAGTCTCTGGTAGTTACCAATTAGGGTCAGAGTGCAGCAGCTTCTCCCACCGTTTTTTGCATACGCTAGAGTTGTACTATGTATAGGCACAACTGTACTGTAGGCAAAAAATGCTGCACTCTGACCCCAATCTGTAACTACCAGAGACTGAATCACAAAGCCACAAAAGAGAGAAAAAAATAGGTGAATACCTCACATTTGGTGTCGCGATTGGGTACACACGTTTATTGAAATTCTACACAAGGGAGCTCCCTCTGTCTTTTGGTTCCCTCATTTCACTTATTTGTGTGAGGAAATTGAAAAGAAAACTAATATTTAGCAAATTTTCTGTAAAAATGACATGCTTTATTCATTCTGTGGGTCAATATGATTAAAATGATACCCATGTTTATACATCTTTCTATTATTCTACTGCTTTTAAAAAAACTCAAACTTTTTTCACAATAATTATGTTGTGCAGCAATTTTGCATATATGGGACTCTTTGATCGCATTTTATAATTTTTTGGGGGAATTTCATGTAACCAAAAAGCAGCAATGTTGGACACTCTTTCTTTATGTTATGTTTACGATGTTCACCATTTGATGAGTAAAATGGGGAAAAGGGGTGATTTAAATTTTTATTGGGGTAGGAGCTTTTTCACACTTTTTTTTTAACACTTTTTATGTCCCCATAGGGGCTATTTACAGCAATCATCAGATTGCTTATACTGTTCAGTGCTATGCATAGGCATATCATTGATCAGTATTATCGGTGATCTACTTCTCTGGTCTGCTTAATGTCAGACCAGAAAAGAAGACCCCTGGAGAGTGGCTGAGGCAGGTGAAGGGACCTACGCCATCTGCACTGCTGCAGATGCCATGATCTGTATTGATCACGGCATCTGAGGAGTTAATTGCGAACATCAGCATGATCACTGATGTCTGCCATTACCGGCGGATCCCTGGCTGCTGATAGCATGGATCTGCAGTGCATGTTGCAAGTACCACTCTGGTGCTCGCATCATGTACAGGACGTAAATGTAATTCCTAATGCACATCAAGTCCCAGCATATCAGGACGCACATTTACGTCTGATGTCCTTAAGAGACAAAATGTTGTGTGAATGAAAACCCCTTGCTAATGTCAGTGGGGAATAGGTAGACTGGTTTGGGATGACATAAGAACAACAGCATAGCCACTCGTTACAACAAAGTTATGCAGAATACCATCTTTGAACGCATAAGATGTTGAACCTTGAAGCAGATTGGCTACTTCCAGCAGGATAAAGCCCCATTTCACAAAGCTCATATTATCTCAAACTAGTTTATTGAACATGAACATGAGGTCACTGTACTCCAATGGCCTCCACCATCACCAGATCTCAATCCAATAGAGGAGCTTTGGGATGTGGTGGAACGGGAGATTTACAACATGGATGTGCAGCTAACAAAATTACAGCAACTGTGTTATGCCATCATGTTTATATGGAACAAAATCTCGAAGGAATGTTTCCAGTACCTTGTAGAAAGTATTCCATAGAGAATAAAGGCAAAAGGGAGTCCAAACCATAACTAGGTGTACCTAATAAAGTGGCCAGTGGGTGTTTATTATCTTTATAAATCCACTGGCTGTGCATCCCTTGATCTGAGTATCACTAGGCTGGTTATGTAGGTGCCCGATGGGATAGAGCACAGTTGTTACAGCTGGTCGCTATGAACATGTAGAATAAGTGACAGCACTCCAAAGTTGGTTAAAATAAATGAACTGACAGTTATGTTAGAAATTACAGAGATGCCTGGTGCTAAGGAAAGAGAGGCACCTTGTGCACAAGTGGAGAGGAGGGTAAGGCACCTTATGTAGGGTGGCATGAAGGGTGACCCTTTGGTGCAGGGAAGGGCAAAAGGGACATAAATTAGATATGTTCTGCAACCTGTTTTGCTTATTAACGTGCATTCACATATACATAATCTGCTGTGGATATTCCACTGCAGATTTGCTGCAGACCCATTGAAGTAGCAGGAAAAGCCACTGAGGATTATGTACATGTGAATGGCAGAATTTCTCTGGGTGGACATGTGCAGTGTGCAGCAGAATCCCATTGAAAACCACCGGAGGCTGCTGAGATGGAATTTACAAGAAGAATTCCACACTGAAATTCTGCTGTGTGAATGGGCCCTCAGACATGCGGTACATGTTGCACTTAGTCTGTAATACACCACACCTACAAAATTGTAGATTGTTTCCGGGCTCCCTTCTTGTGTGCTTGCCTCTGGCTAAGGCTGGAAATTATTCCAGTGCCTGCCAGTAGGAGAAAGAAAGCAGCACTGCAAGCCTTATCAAGCTGTCTTCCTTCTAGGGAGTGCAGCAAATTTGTGGTGAGCAGCAATGCATACAGTACTCAATGCATCACTGCTCACATCACTATATAGTACACTACAACTGTAGTCACACTATCCTATTAATATGACTAATGAGCAAACAACCATGTTACCTCATATAAATGTTCAAGACAATGGGGGACATGTATCAAAGATTTTACCCCTGTTTTGTGTGTATTTTTTTTGCGCAAAATTTTGCGCAAGCCCTTTTTTTGCGCATTTTTTTGCGCACGTTTTGGTAGAGCATGTCCTCCAGATATGGCTGAATCAGGGTACCTTGGAGCTGCATATACAGTACACATGGATTTATCACCTGCGTACTTTTCCTTTGCACCAAAAATGTTGACGCAAGTGCGTCTTTTTCCCAGCAAATATAAGCCAACTTTAACTGCACGTAGCAATCCTTTCTATTTCTGAAGGAAAGTTCTACTAAGGAACCACCAGAATGTTTTCACTTTCCTATCTCCATTCCTCATTTGGTTTGCTTTATATTTTTACTCCTTGGTTATTCCAAAGCACTTTTAAAATAATTTGCATATAGAATATTTGTTTACAGTTCAGTTATTCATTAGATCACTTGTATATTGATATTGTTATTTTATGATCCAACAATTTAATACATTTACATAGGAAATGTTTGATATCTTACTTATCATTGAACAAGCTCCGTAACATTAAAATAGCTTTGTAATCCACTTAACACTGTAGATCATTCTACTTTTATTTTTAAAATTTACTGCTTTCCGTTATACTTTTCCCCAGCGCCCGGTAAGATGGTGGCTATCACTGATAGCCAGCCATCTTACCATGTGACCACGGGGGGTCAAATCTGACTAGCTGATAGCAGAGTTTCGCTATGAGAATACTTAGCAGCGTGGTGTGTGAGTCCGGATCACGGGGAACGGGACACACACCGCTCTGCTAAGTGTCCCTTACCCGTCCCCCGGCGTCTCTTACCCGGCCATGCGGTGTCCCGAGCGGTCTCGGTGCGAGCGGCGTCCTCCAGGCGGTCCCGGGGGTGGTGCGTCCCAGCGGTGAGTTTCCGGCAGCAGGGCGGCATCTTCATTGGCAGCAGTGAGATCGCCGTAAAGCGATCTCACTGCTGCCTCTGGGAGTTTCAAAACTGCAACTCCCAGCATGCCCAGAAAGCCTTTGGCTTTCTGGGCATGCTGGGAGTTGTAGTTTTGCAACATCTGGAGGGCCACAGTTTGGAGACCACTGTATAATGGTCTCCAATCTGTGCTCTTCCAGATGTTCCAAAATTACAAATCTCAGCATGCCCACTCTGTCGAGGCATGCTGGGAGTTGTAGTTCTGTAACATCTGGAAGACCACAGATTGGAGACCATTATACAGTGGTCTACAAACTGTGGACCTCCAGCTGTTGCAAAACTACAACTCCCAGGATGCCCAGACTGCCCAAGCATGCTGGGAGTTGTAGTTCGTCAACATCTGACCCTTCAGATATTGCCGAAATACAACTTCCAGCATGTCTGGCCATGCTGGGAATTATAGTTTTGCAACAGCTGGAGGCACACTAGTTGGGAAACATTGTTCGTTTCCTAACTCTTTTTCCCAACCCATGTGCCTCCAAACTATAATGCCCAGCATGCACTGACAGACCATGCATGCTGGGAATTGAAGTTGTGCAACAGCTGGAGGCACACTGGTTTGGAATATAATTGATATTGGGCTCAAAAAGTGGTATTATTGTGAGATTAAAACTCTACATAATGAAGAAAAAAAATTCTAAAACTAATAACAAGGACACAATTACTGTTTAGGTGCAGATACGCTGCAGACAAAGCTCCTACTAAATAGAGCTGCAGTGTAAATTTATGCTCTGAGGAGAAATCTAAATTTAAACGCAATTCAAGAAAGTAGCTGCGCAAGAATGATAAATTTAACGCAGCTGCACCAAATTTAGATAACAGGCAGAGGGGTAAAAAACTTCTATTATACACTGGAAATGATACATGTCCCCCAATATGTGTACCCGGTTCCAGGAAACTGTAGTTGTGAATATGCCTTCATACCCACTTACCTACACTACAACTGCCTGCAAAGCGACCCCACATTAGCCATCACCTACAGTGCCACAGAAAATGAATAGCACACCACAGACAATGTTGGTGGCCACTATATCAGTACACTGATCACCATACCAGGTGGGAAGCTTTAATTTTATGGCTGTTTAGTGTGTGTGATATTTGTTGGTGTTTTTCTATATATAAAGTTCTGAAATATGGCAAGAGACATGGATTACCTATAATATAATGCAACTTCCTGGGGGAATTTATCACGACAAGTCTTAAGTACAATGCTGCGGCTCTTACCCATGCTGTAATGCGCCTCTCAAGAAATTCAGCACATCTACCTGTCTGTCTGTGCCAGAGCCTCAGAAATCTGCACCAGCTCAGAATTGGCCTAGATCTCTACTGCAAATTATTTCTATTAGGTGTGTTCCCCTTCTCGCAATGTCGTGCCCCACTGTCTACGCACTTGGCAAGAGCGTCACAGGGTCAGCAAAAAATGTACACATTTTTGCACAAACACATTGGGGGAGATTTATCAAAACCTGTGGAGAGGAAAATTTGCTGAGTTGCCCATAGCAATCAATCAGATTGCTTCTTTCATTTTGCAGAGGCCTTGTTAAAAATGAAAGAAGCGATCTGATTGGTTGCTGTGGGCAACTCAACAACTTTTCCTCTGGACAAGTTTTGATAAATCTCCCCCATTGTATGTGTAAAAAAAATGCCTTTTTGTAGGCTTTGCTTCTGGTGTTGCCTTGATCTCACCCTCTGTTTTTTTATGGGTGACTCTTTAGGCTATGCTACATACATTAAGAATAAGGTCACCTTTTATCATCATAGGACATAAAAAGTAAATAAAAAGTAACATCTCTATCATAAACCTAGAGTAGAGTCACAGTATTGACAATGATGGTCGCTGCTCATATCCACCTTCCTACTTATTCTGCCTGCACAGTGACCTCTGTACATAGTACAAAAGAAACCTACAACTATCCCAATGTAACCCAAACATTTTTTTTTGTGTGACTTTGAATTCTTATGTCTAAATGTCTGCTGCACCTCAAATCTAATGCTGCTCTTCCATCAACTAAATCAAGACGTCTACCCTTATAATGATTTTACCCCTTCAGGACCATGGGTTATCTTATTTCGTCCTCCCCTTCTAAAAATCATAGCACTTTCAGTTTTCCGCCTACAGACCTATTTGAGGGCTTGTCTTTTGCGCTACCAATTTTACTTTGTAATAGCATCAAACATTTCACCACAAAATCTACTGAGAAGCCAGAAAAAAAACATTTGCGGGCTAATTTTTTGCACCATGATCTGAAGTTTTTATTGGGACCATTTTTGTTTTGATGGGACTTTTTCATTGCTTTTTATACATTTTTTAGGGTATTCAATGTGGCCAAAAATACGCAATTTTGGTCTTTGGAATTTTTTTGCCATTGACCATGTGGTTTAATTAATGTGATATTTTTATAGTTCAGACATTTATGCATGTGGCGGTGCCACATGTGTTTGTTTATTTTTGTTTACAATTTTTTTTTTTTAAATAGGAATAGGGGGGTGATTGCAACTTTTATTAGGGAAGTAAATTCACATTTATTATATTTTTTTAAACTTTATTTTACACTATTTTATAGTCCCCATAGGGGACTATTACATGCAATCTTCTGATTGCATACACTGTTCAATGTTATACCATAGCAGAGCACTGATCAGTGTTATTGGTGCTCAATTACTCCAGCCTGCAGAGCGGTGCTGGAGCATCGTAGCAACAATCGGACAGCAAAGAAAGGCAGGTAAAGGCCCTCCTGCCATCCTCTAAGCTGATCGGGACACCACGGTTTCCCCGCGGTGCTCCCGATCAGCTCCGCTGAGCTGCCGGGATGCATTCCTTTCTATTTTGGATGCCACAATCAACTTTGATTGCAGCGTCTAAGGGGTAAATGTCAGACATCACTGCAACCGGTCATGTCCGGTATTAGCCATCAGAACCACCCCGCTTTGACGTGGGGTCAGCCGTGACCCTGCGTCATAGAAGGGGAGAAGGACGAGGGGGTACATGGTCCTAGAGGGGTTAAAGGGGTTATCCACCATACATAAGATGATTTAATACTTACCTGCTAGACAGTAATGGACAAGCTTAGAAAGGATCTGTGCTTGTCTTGGTGCTAAATGTCTATGTTGTGAGATTACCATAATGCTGTGGCTATCTTTTTGTGAACTGGCTATTTTCTGTTTGAGTTCCCTTGTTCAACCTCAAGTTCCACAACCACAATTCCCTGTTTGTAAGTGTGAGGTCACTTTTCTCCCTTCCACACATCAGCCACCCCACCCATTGAAACACAAATGAGCTGCATTCCATGTAGTAGACCAGTGTTTTTTTTTCCCTGGTGCCTCGTGCTGTTGCAAAAATACAAGTAGTTGCAAAATGATCTCCCTCCCCCTCAACGGTCACTCCACCCATTGAAATAGGACAGGCCTTGAAGATACAGCCAACTTGGGTTGTGATGGCCTGCCTCTGTGGGCAGACTCTACAAGAAAATCCCTGGAAGAGCACCAAGCAGGTAAGTGGAGCTTCAGACACCATTTTCACTCAATGGACCCCCGAGATCGTGCTGCGGGTGGTCCAATAAGTGTATCCAAGTACCAAAACTACTTTAGATGCTGTGATCAGTATTGATTACTGTATCTAAAGGGTAAATGGTGGGCATCAGAATAATAGCAGTTGTGACCTGCTGACTATGAAGCAAGTACAGGTCCCGTGTTCGCTTCATAGTCGGAATGCTACTTAGACTATAAATGTAAGGCCTGGTGCGTTACCAGGGCATCAGGGTGTACTTTACTCCAATTGTTGCTAAGGGGTTAAAGAAAATAGAATACACATATTATAATCAGAAAAAATGCTGGGTGGAAAAAGTATGTTTCTCTATATTTAAGTAAATGCATTTATTGAATTAAGTAAATTAATTGGTAACAAAAAATAATTCCTTTTTTTCTAAGATTTAATAGGGAAACCGAGAATGTTCAAGGCCTAGGGCTCAATAAATGGGATTGACTGATTTGTAAGTAATGTGCTTGTTGGTTAAAACCTTCAAAGAACTCATCATTAAATGTAAAAATTGTGCTCATTTGCTTTTTTAGATTCCACTGGGCTCCTGTAAAACACAGTTAAAGCAATAAAATCAATATCTGGGCAGATTACAGATAAATTAAGCAGAATGTGCTTCCAGTCGGATTAATCTCCTACTTGTCATCATGCAGTCCTAACTATTGAGCAATTAATCCATCATGCTGCTGTCATGCCTCTCTGTCTATTGATTTGAATATCTGTCATTTCATGTTAATGCTCCATACTCAGGGGCATCCAAAGTCACAAATGGTTTCCTCATTTGCAATTTGTGCAGCCAATTAATATTTTCCTTTTGCTTATTGAATTTTTCTATATAATTGATGGACTGTTTTATCTGTTCTTTATGAGTATAATGCTGTGATTGGAACACTAAGTGTCTTCTGCTTTCATACAATAGCTTATTTGACTTTTTATTTCACAAGGCTCACTTATAATTCACTAATATGTTGGCGTTAAAGGAATTGTCCAGGAACATAGAGAACATAGATGTTTTCTTCCAAAAACTCTTTGCACATGTGTATTGGGGCTTGACCCTATTCATTTGAAAGAATAGGGATATGCGGAGAGGATATGAGGACAAAATATGAGGACAGGATATGAGGACAAGATATAAGGACAAGGATAGGATTTGAGGATGGGATGTGAGGTCGGATATGAGAATGGGATATGAGGATTGGATAGAGGGTCAGGAAATTAGAATAGGATATGAGGATGGGATATGAGAATAGTATATGAGGACAAGATATGAGGATGAGATTTGAGGACACGATAAGAGGATGGGATATGAGGACAGGAAATGAGGATGGGATATAAGGATGAGGACGAGTTATAAGGTCAGGAAATTAGAATAGGATATGAGGTCCAGATATTAGATTAGGATAGGATATGAGGACGAGATATAAGGACAAGGACATCAGAGAAAAACCAGGCAACATCAGTTACTCTGCTAGTTTATTAATATATCACAGTTTCATAGCTGATGCCAGGCAGTGAAAATAATTGAGTTGTGCTGCAACACCTTAAGGGTTTTTCCATCTTTCTAAGAGGGCTCCCCAACCCCTTACAGCCTGCTTGTGGTTGAGAAGCCAAACACAGTCAAGCTGGCTGCTTTTTTATTCTTTAATTTTCTGCCTTCCTAATTTGCAGTTTTCAACCTGCTCCTAGTTTTATAATGTTCTCATGTCCTCTGTAATAAGGCTATGGGTGTGGACCCTCTGTTCTACCTGATTTGACAATTGTATAATGACTCACAGGAGACGTCTTCTCTGTTGCCTTTACTTTTCTTCGTCCTCTGGTCTTTGTCTTCTTTCAGCTCCATCTTCTCTGCAGAGTCTGATGCCCGGACATAATTGGTCACTTTGTTAGCAGATCCTCATCCTCTGTATGAAAACAATAATCATTATAACCCTGTCAGACATCATGACCTCTAAAATATTACTGTCAGAAACTGTTTCCTCTGTTTGTCAGAATCTCACCCCTGTACTTCCCGCAGACCCATTTCTCCCTCTTCCTGCAGACCCCTAAGGGCTTCTCCACACTGTGGACATTTAGTTGGTGGAATGTCCGCTTGCTGCATGCACCACTGAAACCATTGGCAGTAGGACTGCACGGATGTGCGCCATCTCTCTAGATGACAAGGCAGTCCGGTGGAATTCCACCAGCAGAATGGATGTCCACCCAAAGAGTGAACATGTTTGTTCTTAAAGGGGTACTCCCCTGGAAAACATTTTTCTTTTAAATCAACTGGTGCCAGAAAGTTAAACAGATTTGTAATTTACTTCTATTAAAAAATCTTGATCCTTCCAAGACTATCAGTTGTTGTATGCTCCACAGGAAGTTCTTTTCTTTTTGAATTTCCTTTCTGTCTGACCCCAGTGCTCACTGCTGACACCTCTGTCCATTTTAGGAACTGTCCAGAGTAGGAGCAAATCCGCAGAGCAAACCTATCCTGCGACAGATAGTTCCTAAAATGGACAGAGGTGTCAGCAGAGAGCAATGTGGTCAGACAGAAAGGAAATTCAAAAAGAAAAGAACTTCCTGTGGAGCATACAACAGCTGAAAAGTACAGGAAGGATTAAGATTTTTTTAATAGAAGTAATTTAAAAATCTTTTTAACTTTCTGGCACCAGTTGTTTTAAAAACAAAGTTTTCGAGGGGAGTACCCCTTTAAGCGTTCCCTTGCTCCGGCAGCCCTCAGCTATTCATGTGTATCGGTGTCTAAAAGACACCAATACATATGAAAGCCAGGACAGCGGCTGCCACCTCCAGGCGGTACCCTGAACTGGCCGGAGGTCCGGATAACTGGCATCCGAATTTGGACCGCGGTCTGCCAGTTGAATACCGCTGGCCTAACCATTAAAAATATATAAATGTAGTATTGCTGTACACAATTTAGAAAATAAAGATCTAATGTTATTTATAGCACATGCTAAGTTCCATAAATTAAAGCCCACAAACGCAATAGCGGAATGCATTTCTTCATAACCACCTTATTTTATACAATTTTATTTTAAAGCCATTAACCCCTTAAGGACCAAGCCCATTTTGGACTTAAGGACCAGGCCAATTTTATTTTTGCATTTTCCTTTTTTCCTCCTCTCATTCAAAAATCAATAACTCTTTTATATTTCCATCCACAGACCCATATGAAGGCTTGTTTTTTCTACAACCAATTGTACTTTGTAATGACATCTCTCATTTTACCATAAAATGTATGGCAAACCCAAACTATTATTATTTGTGTGGGGAAATTTAAAGGAAATTTTGCTAATTTTGGAGGGTTTCATTTTCACGCTGTACACTTTACAGTAACATTTTTTTCTTTATTCTGTGGGTCAATACCATTAAAATGATACCCATGATTACATACTTTTCTACTATTGTACTGATTTAACCCCTTGAGGACGGAGACCATTATAACCCCAAGGACGGGAGCATTTTTTTGAAAATCTGACCTTTATCACTTTATGTATTAATAACTCTGGGATTAATACATATACAATATATCTACTTTATGTTTACATCATAAAGTTGACATGTTTTTACTTTTTGAAGACATCAGAGGGCTTCAAATTATAGCATCGATTTTCCAATTTTTCCAGAATATTTCTAAATCAGAATTTTTCAGGGACCAGTTAAGTTTAGAAGTGAATTTGAGGGTCTTTATGTTGGAAACCCCCTATAATAGACCCCATTATGAAAACTGCACCCCTCAAAGTATTCAAAATGACATTCAAAAAGTTTGTTAACCCTTTAGGTGTTTCACAGGAATAGTAGCAAAATGGAGGAGAAAATCTAATCTCCATTTTTTACACTAAAATGTTATTGTAGCCCTATATTTTTATTTTTACAAGGGGTAAAAAGGCCCCCCAAAACTTGTAATTAATTTTCTCTCGAGTAAGGAAATAACTCAAATGTGGATGTAAAGTGCTCTGTGGGTGCACTAGAGGGCTCTTAAGGGAAAGAGCAACAATGGCATTTTTGCTGAAATGGTTTTTGGGGGGCATGTCGCATTTAGGAAGCCCCCATGATGCCAGAACAGTAAAAAAAAAAAAACATGGCATACTATTTTGGAAACTACACCCCTCAAGGTAGGTAACAAGGAGTACAGTGAGCCATAACAACCCACAGGAGAATGACAAACTTTTGTTAAATTGGGACGTAAAAACAAAACAAAATATATTTTTTCAATAAAATGCTAGTGTTACCCCAAATTTTTCATTTTCACAAGGGGTAATAGTGGAAAAAGCCCCAAAAATGTGTAACCCCATTTCTTCTGAGTATGGAAATACCCCATATGTGGATGTAAAGTGCTCTGTGGGCAAACTACAGTGCTCAGAAGAGAAGGAGCGCCATTGGACTTTTGCAGAGAGAATTTGGTTGGAATGGAAGTCAGGGGCCATGTGCGTCTACAAAGCCCCCATGGTGCCAGAACAGTGGACATGTGACCCCATTTTGGAAACTACATAATTTAATGGGGGTGCAGTGAGCATTTACACCCCACTGGCATTTGACAGATCTTTGGAAGAGTAGGCTGTGCAAATGAAAAACAAAAGTTTTCATTTTTACGGATGACTGCTCAAAAAATCTGTCAGACACCTGTGGGGTGTAAATGCTCACTGTACCCCTTATTACATTCCCTGAGGGGTGTAGTTTTCAAATTGGGGTCACAGGTGGGGGGGTCCACTATTCTGGCACCATGGGAGCTTTGTTAAACGCACATGGCCTTCAATTCCAGCCTAATTCTCTCTTCAAAAGCCCAATGGCACTCCTTTTCTTCTGAGCATTTTAGTTCGCACACAGAGCACTTTACATTCACATATGGGGTATATAGGGGATATGTTCTTAGAAATTTTGGGAGGCTTTTTTTTCTATTACACCTTGTGAAAATGAAAAATTTGGGGTAACACCAGCATTTCAGGGGGAAAAAAACACATTTTTAATTTTCATGTCCAACTTTAACGAAAATTTGTCAAAGACTGTGGGGTGTTAAGGCTCACTATACCCCTTGTTACGTTCCGTTAGGGCTGGGCGGTATGACCAAAAATGTATATCACTTTATTTTTCTAAATTACGGCGGTTTCATTGTATTTAACGGTATTTTGGGGAGGGGGTCCTCAGTATAGTGTCAGGTGGTCGGGGGTCCTCACCATGGTACCCGGGTCTCAGTCAGGCCACCCAGTAACTCTCCTCCATATCTCTGTAGTTCTGCTTGAGTTTCCCACGCCCGCCCCGAAGTCACATGCCCGTCGGGAGTTGTAATCCCCTCTCAACTCCTCAGAGTCAGTTTAGTGCGGCTCGGACTACACTTCCCAGAGACGCTGTCCGGCTGGACGTTTCTCTATGCCATCACACATTAGAGTTGGTTGCTACCGAAACAGTATTGCGGAATGTGAAAAATTCATATCGTAAAGGAAAAACTGGCCAGCACTACGTTCCATGAATGGTGTAGTTTCCAAAATGGGGTCACATGTGGGTGTTTTTTTCTTTTGCGTTTATGTCAGAACCGCTGTAACGACCAACCACCTCTATGCAAATCACCAATTTAGGCCTCAAATGTACATGGCACTCTCCACTCCTGAGCCATGTAGTTCGTCCGCAGAGCATTTTATGTCCACATATGGGGTATTTCTGTACTCGGAAGAAAATTGCGTTAGAAATTTGGGGAGTCTTTTTCTCCTTTTACCTCTTAAGAAAATGAAAAGTATGGGGCAACACCAGCATGTTTAACTGCAAGCAAAAGTGTCTATAGTCCAGCTCACTCCCTCAGCCCGTCGTGCCAGGACCGGCGTGGGCAGCACCGACTGGAAACAATGAACAAAGGCAAAATGTCCAGCGCGAATGTCAGAAGGCAGGATGTTTATTCCAATAAAAGCTACAAAGACCAGGAGAACTTGACAGGGTGACGCGTTTCGGTCCTAAGACTGGACCTTAGTCATACACGTCCACATATATGTCCACATATGGGGTATTTCTGTACTCGGAAGAAAATTGCGTTAGAAATTTTGGGGGTCTTTTTCTCCTTTTACCTGTTAAGAAAATGAAAAGTATGGGGCAACACCAGCATGTTAGTGTAAAACATTTTTTTTTTTAAACTAACATGCTGGGGTAACCCCCAACTTCACATTTTCATAAGGGGTAAAAGGAGAAAAAGCCCCCAAAATTTGTAACATAATTTCTCCTGAGTACGGAAATACACCAAATGTGGCCCTTATCTGTTGCCTTGAAATACGACAGGGCTCCGAAGTGAGAGAGTGCCATGCACATTTGAAGCCTAAATGAGGAATTTGCAATTGAAGCGGACCCGGATACAAGGATGGGGCGTATCTCTACCAAAACCCTACAGCAGTGTTTCCCAAACAGGGTGCCTCCAGCTGTTGCAAGACTCCCAGTCTGCCAGGACAGTTAATGGCTGTCAAGCAATACTGGGAGTTGTTGTTTTGCAACAGCTGGAGGCTCCGTTTAGGAAACACTGCCGTATGAGATGTTTTTTTTTTGCTTTTTTTTTGGGGGGGGGGGGAGTGTAAGGGGGTGTATATGTAATGTTTTACTTTTTATTATGTGGTAGTTCTTGTAATGTTTTTAGGGTACATTCACAGTGAGTTTTCGATTTTTTAGGGTGTTCACAGTGAGTTTTCGACTGGGAGTTTGAGCAGCGGCGGAAAATTTGCCGCAGCTCAAACTTGTAGAAGGAAACCCAATGTAAACCCCTGCCTGTATGAATGTACCCTGTATATTCCCATTGGGGGGGGGAGGGCGCCCCAAACCTTCAGCTGTTGCAAAACTACAACTCCCAACATGCACTGAGAGACCGTAAATGCTGGGAGTTGTAGTTTTGCAACAGCTGTAGGCACACTGGTGGGAAACCACTGAGTTAGGAAACAGACTCTAACTCAGTGATTACTACCAGTGTGCCTCCAGCTGTTGCAAACCTACAACTCCCATCATGTACGGTCTGTCAGTGGATTCTGGGAGTTGTAGTTTTGCAACAGCTGGAGGCACACAGGTTGGAATCACTGAGTTAAGAAACAGACTATAGCTCATTGTTTACCAACCACTGTGCCTCCAGCTGTTGCAAAATTACAACTCCTAGCATGCACTGACAGCTGAAAGGCATGCTAGGAGTTGTAGTTATGCAAAAACTGGGGAAGAACAGTTTGGAGACAGCTAAATTGTGGTTTCCAAACTGTAGCCCTCCAGATGTTGCAAAACTACAACTCCAAGCATGCCCAGACTTTCCAGGCATGCTGAGAGTTGCAGTTTTGCAACATCTGGAGGGTCACAGTTTGGAGACCACTGTGTAGTGGTCTCAAAACTGTGGTCCTCCAGATGTTGCAAAACTACAACTTTCAGCATGCTCTGACTGTCTGGGAATGCTGGGAGTTGTAATTTTGCAACATCTGGAGGGCTACAGTTTGGAGACCACCAAATAGTGGTCTCCAAACTGTGCCACTCCAGATGTTGCAAAACTACAACTCCCAGCATGCCCAGGCAGTCAGAGCATGCTGAAAGTTGGAGGTTTACAACATCTGGAGGAGCACAGTTTGGAGACCACTACACAGTGGTCTCCAAACTTTGGCCCTCCAGATATTGCAAAACTACAGCTCCTAGCATGCCTAGACAGCCTTTGGCTGTCTGGGCATGTTGGGAGTTGTAGTTTTGCAACTTTTAGAAGGCCACAGTGAAGATCACTTACCAGCGACCTTCACTGCAGCCTCCTCCCCCGCCGTACTTTCCAGCATGCCTCCTGCTGCTGCCGCTGCCACTCCCATGCCGCCGCCGCTGATCAGATGCCGCCGGTTAACCACCGGCTATGTCCCCCATGCTCTGCCCGGACTTCGATCAGTGGGCAGTGACCTGATTGGCCCGCAAATCGCCGGTCTGAATCAGGACCCCCCAGGCATTTGCACGGGATGCCTGCTGATAGATATCAGCAGTCATCCTGGTCTGATCACCACCCGGCGAGCGGTGGTGATCGGAAATACGGAGGGTGTACAGGTACGCCCTCGGTCCTTAAGTACCAGGACGCCAGGGCGTACCTGGACACCAGGGCGTACCTGGACACCAGGGCGTACCTGTACGCCCTCTGTCCCCAACTGGTTAAAAAAATCTCAAACTTTTTTTATTTTTTATTTTATAAAATCAGTATGTTTAAAATTTCCCTATTTTGACTACCCATTTTTGCGTATATGGGGCTGTGTGAAGGCTCATGCTTTGTGCCATGGCCTGTAGTTTTTTTAGTACTTCTTTTATATGTCGCTATTTCATCAATGTGATGTGGCCAAAAAGCAGCAATTTTGGACTTTTTTTTATGTTTACTGTAAGTGGTCATTAACATTATATTTTGATAGATCGAACATTTATGCATGCAGCGATACCGAATATGTTTAATAATGATTATTTATGATGCTGCTTTTGAGTAAAATGGGGAAAATTGTGATTTCAATTATTATTGGGAGAGGGGATTTTTTAAAATTTTTTAAAAACTTTTCTTTACTTTTTTTACTTTTTTTTTTTTACTCATTATGGGACATTATAGGGAACTATCTATTGCAATCATTAGATTGCTAAAACTATTCAGTGCTATGCATAGGCATAGCACTGATCAGTATTATCGACGATCTTCTGGTCTAGTCTGCTGGAAGGCAGATCAGTGCGGAAGACCCTGGGAGAGCAGCGGAGGTAGGTGAGGGGACCTCCATCTGCCATCTTAGCTGATCCATGCTGCAGGCGATCAGATCAGCTGTTACAATAGCCATTCTGCTGCAGATGCCGTGATCTGTATTGATCACGGCATCTGAGGGGTTAATGGCAGACATCAGCACGATCGCTGATGTCCACAATTACCGGAGTGTCCCCGGCTGCTGATAGCAGCCAGGACCTGCTGTGTAGCAGCTGATAGCAGCCAGGACCTGGTGCTTGCGGTAATGTACATGATGTAAATGTACGTTATGGTGCGCTAAGAACCAGCGCATCCTGACATACATTTACGTCCATTATCATTAAGGGGTTAAAAAATACAATTCAATAGGTATGAAAAACCAAAAGGCAGAAATAACTTCCCCCACTCACCAGTCTTATTAAAGTATGTAGACAGGCTTTATTCATCCAATATTCTTATAACAGGAAAACTTCACCGGATTAAGGAAGGCAGCCAGCGCGAAGTCGTGAGCAAGAGCGTATCACTGAACAGCAGGTTGTTTCGTGTCAATGACGCTTCTTCCAGTTCAGGCCTGCTCCCTCCTAGCATCAGGTGAAGTTTTTCTGTTATACAAAAATTGGATGAATAAAGCCAGTCTACATACTTTAACAAGACTGGTGAGTGCAGGAAGTTCTTTCAGCCTTTTGGTTTTTCATATCACATGCTTTTATACCTGTATGATTACCTGGCACCCCAGTGGAAAACGCTTACTCCTGGTCCCGGGGGTTACACTGGTGGTTCTGCATTGCGCTGCGCAGAGCCCATTTCCATTGTCTTGGTGGTGGTTTAATAAAAATACAACTCATACGAACAAAAGACTCAGCTACACTGACTGAAAAATAAAAAATATATTACGGCTCTCGGAATGCGACAAAAATCTAAATAAAAGCTGTGTCTTTAAAGGGGTACTCCGCCCCTAGACATCTTATCCCCCGGGTCCCGCCGCTGGGGACCCCTGCATTCTACCATGCGGCACCCACCTGTAACGGCTTCCGGAATATCATGACATCATGACTCCACCCATGTGTGGCGTCACACCCGCCCCCTCAATACAAGTCTATGGGAGGGGGCGTGAAAGCTGTCACGCCCCCTCCCATAGACTTGCATTGAGGGGCGGGGTGTGATGTCACATGGAGGCGGAGTCATGATGTCACGACCTTATGTCCCCGTGGTCGGGATGGTATTAGCCTGAGGGCCTCCAGCGGTTCCGGAAGTCGTTACAGGTGGTGCCGCATGGTAAAATGCGGGGGGTCCCCAGCAGCAGGACCCCCGCGATCAGACATCTTATCCCCTATCCTTTGGATAGGGGATAAGATGTCTAGGGGTGGAGTACCCCTTTAAAGCCCAAAATAGGCTATTCCTTAAGGGGATAACAACGGAAGAGAAAATTGTGATTATAAATAAGGGCAAAATATTTTCTCCCTTTTGATAATTAATATGGAATGTAGCCTATTAAACTTCCTCGGTATGCTTCAAATGCTGTCTGAACTTCTCATAAAAAGATGCATCTTTTTCCTTCCTCAAGCTAATTTATATAAACCAAGTCTTAAGGATGCCATGTAATTGATGTGGTACCTTGTTGAAACCTCAGAGCTGTTCACAGCTGCACAAATGGGTCATTTTATTATTCTGAAGAGATTTATTCAAAGAGAAATCAAATGATACATCAATACTTAGGATGTAATGAATAGACTGGGTGTAAGCCGCTTCCATTTGTGGTGAGGGTTGTTCTACTGTCCGTCATTAATTACACTTGTACGAGGGGCTGGCGGGCCGCATTCTCATTGATTAACCACATTAATTCAACCATCACCACTTTTCACATATTCCATGTTTTTATGGGATTAGCATAATAGGAGCTATTAAACTACGGGATTGCATTATCTCAGTTGGGTTGCTATTTAGGAATAAATACTAGATTTTTATTATGGAAGTCATTAAAATTCCAGTTCTCTTTAATGACGAAGATGATGCTCTGCAGCTTCTGTAACCGCAAGGGATTATCACTTATCAACAAAATGTGTATGTAGGAGACTTGACTTTAAATAGAACCTGAAGAGACACAATAATAAATAATGGAAAATTGGAGATGACTTAATGCAATGGGAAAAAAATTGAGTAGTTGTTTATTTATCTTCACTTTCTTAGAGCCGTAACTTTTTTATTTTTACATCATTAGAGCTATTTCTTTTCTCTGTTTTTTTTTTTAAACAATTTATTAAATTTTTTTTAAACTTTTTTTTATTCACACTAGAGAATGATGACTGGTAAACTGTACTGCAATACTTATGCATTGCAATATATATGCCTGGCACCATATCATTGACAGGCATACTATTAATTCCTGCCTTTGGCCTAATACGTATGCTAAAATAGAAGCCCTGAGGGCCTTTATTAGGGGTGTGATTGACTGACAAACGTCAGTTATTGACTTTGGAATCTAAGAAGTTTAAAGGGGTACTCCACCCCTAGACATCTTATCCCTTATCCTATCGCCGCTGGGGACCCCGGGGATCTCGGCTGCCGCACCCACCTGTCATTACTGCACAGAGCCAACTCGCGAGCCATGAAGCCCGTCATTACTCACAGAGAGAGTTTGCTCTGTGCAGAAATGACAGGTGGGTGCTGCAGCCGAGATCCTGGGTCCCCAGCATCAGGACCCCCGCGATCAGACCTGAAATGGCATTTATTAGTCAATAAATATAAAAATAAAGGCATGGAGGGGGTTAGGGATAGAAGGGCAATAGGCAGGGACAGAAAAAAAAGAGTGTTGGTGGGAGCTACCCTTTAAATGGTCACAGAGAATTTGATTAACTTTGTGCAGGTCACATTTTCTGAAATTTCACTCTTCACATACACCAAAAAGCTACACCATGTCTGGGCTGCTGTAGTTTTAGAGACTTTTCAGTGGCTTTGCGCCTTTTTTGCTCCTTTTCACAAAAAGACGCAGTTGATAAAACCCGTCCATATCATGTGTATTGCCAAAATCAGTGGATTGCAACTCAAAATCAGTAGAAATGTGTAAACAAAAAGGGGCAAAAAAAGGCACAAAAAACCCTGCCATTTTTGCCCCTTTTTTAGACACAAAAAACAGTCTAAAGACAATGTGCCTCTTACCGGCTATACCGATGGTGAGATTTGCTGGACTGTGTTTGTTGTGGCTTGCCAGTGGTGCCAATGTGCTTGGTGGAGCGTGCTTTTAGTTCTCAACTGAGACGGCAATGGCTCCTGGATTGCGGGTACTCCAGTGTGTACACAAGATCAATATAAATGAAATCGATATAGATGAAATGCTGGAAGCTTTAAGGTGCATATTGTATGTAAAGTATGTGTCTGGATAGACATAAATATAAATTTGAGCCTTTTGGGAAATGTGTGATGTGTTAGATGTGAAGTTTGCTACGGATATATACGCATAAAACTAGTTTATTGATTTAATGGATGATCTGAAAATTGTTACAGATACGTGTAAAATCTAATTTATTGCGTGTTAGGTGTGGTAGGCCTCTGGGGTAGGGGTAGTGTAGTCAAGGTATTGCTTCAGTATATCAGGGGTTAAGGTTAACCCTATTGTTTGTGATGCCAGGCTGAGGGCTAGTATGCTGAGGTAATTCTCCGGCCTATTGCTGCCCTTCCCAGTAACGATAGGTGCTTGCAAATAATGACTGAAGGTCCACAAGAGAGTTGAACTTGAACTTGGATAAACTTTACTTAAAGACTTGTGGTACATCCAATGAACAGTAACAGTCTCATTCAAACAGTCTCCATACACTTCAGTGACTGACAGTTGTTGCGGACCTTGACTTGTGTTATAAGTCTCTGAATTTAGGGTTAATTGCGAAGATTCGTCCAGATTTAGGGGATAGATAAGGTCCGGTGATCTTACGGAGTGCTTAGGGATTGATACACTCATGGTTTAGAAGAGATCAGCCGTCCCCGCAAGGCTCGGGCCTAAACTCACTGATGACAGCAGCGCAGATCCTTCCCTGTCCACAGCCCAGGAACAAGAGAGAGCTAACAATGGCCACGCTCCCTTATATGGGCAGGGCCGTTTCATTGGTCCGAATATCTGTCACTCACCGTTACAAGGAATGATGGGTGCAATACGTCTAGGGACTCTGGCTTTGGGGACCTCTATACAGGTACCGTATAGGATGCGGTACCGAGACACCACATAGGTATAATAATACTGACTATAATGGGTGTTACAAGTGAATGTGTAAATGCAAACTTTGAATGTTACGGATATATATATATATATATATATATATATATATATATATATGTGTATCGCCTGTCATTACGCAGGGAGCGAGTTTTCTCTGTGCAGTAATGACAGAGGAGTGCTGCAGCCGAGATCCCAGGGTTCCCCAACGGCAGGACCCCCACGATCAGACATCTTTTCCCCTATCCTTTGGATAGGGGATAAGATAAAAATATTAACAAATAGCACAATACCTAGGTAATTCCATGTACAATAAATAGTAATAAAAATATATGTAAAAAATTTACAAAAATATGAGTATATACTGTGTTCAACCTGGTACTAGGGAGGGCTTCATATATAAACTCCTCCTTTATAGGGGATAAGATGTCAAGGGGCCGAGTACCCCTTTAAGTGGTTTACTGGAACCATGGCTTTCTGAAGTCCCAATCCTAGGCACAAACATTAAATGAGTAGTCCGGCGCACACTTTTCTCACTTTATCCCGTCCGGGCTGCAAAATAAAAGAAAACAAACTTTCTCTTACCTGCCAACGAGCCCCCGGAGCTCCGGTACACTCCGGTACAGGTGTTCGGTCCCTGGGCTGTATTCTTCTTACTTCCTGTTAGCCTGGCACGTCACACAGAGCTTCAGTCTATCACCAGCTGAGGCGGGACATCGCTGTGGCCGGTGATAGGCTGAAGCTCCGTGTGATGTGCCAGGCTAACTGAAAGTAAGAAGCAAACAGCCCGAGGATCGAACACCTGTACCGGAGTGTACTGGAGCTCCGGGGGCTCGTTGGCAGGTAAGAGAAAGTTTGTTTTCTTTTATTTTGCAGCCCAGACGGGATAAAATGAGAAAAGTGCGTGCCGGACTACTCCTTTAAGAGACTACTGCTCTTAACATACTCCTTCCAGTGACTACCATATATGTCATAGAATGATAATGGGTTGAAAATGTGAATCTAAATACACCCAATATAATATTTTGCATTTCCATATACCATATTTCTGTTAGAAAAAATATAAGAAAAATTCAGCTCACCCAGCTTCGTGACAGGCCTAGATAATGCTCCTCCTGTTGGATGCATGGGAAACATACAGCCACGTGTGGTAGCAATTGAGAAAAAAATCTGTAAAGGAAATCCGGCACTCTCGTAGGAAGATAAAAAATTATTATATTCTTTATGCAATCATCTTAAAATATTGTCCGAGTGGACTACAAAAATAGTAAAAACCAACAAATTTCGTTAAAGTATTCGAGTATGTCTAGTGTTAATTTGTGCATTGGATATTAGAAAATAGTTCTTCCAAAATTCCTAAGTAATTGGTTGGCCTTTAGGGAGCATATGAATGCATTTGTGTTCCAGTAGGTCTGCTTAGTTGTTGTCTAATAAATCAGTGGCTTTGTGAGTATATGATATTTACTAAACCACATGATGAGCAGCCATTTTAAATATTTACTAAGGCTTATGGGTCGTCAGCCATTTTAACTACACTGACCACATGGTTTTGGGACATCTTGGTTGATCTGATCTCCGCCGCATTTTAAGTGCCGCACTGCCGCAGATGCTGTGATCTGTATTGATCTCTGCATCTGAGGGGTTAAAGGCAGACATCAGCATGATCGCTGATGTCAACCATTACCAGTGGGTCCGTGGCCGCTGACAGCTGCCTGGACCCATTGTGAATGAAGCGAGCACAGCTCCTGTGCGTGAAGTACACATTTATGGCGCATGTCCTTAAGGGGTAATATGAAATAATAATAATTATGTTTGTTTTGTTTTTTTTCTCATGAGCTGGAACAATTTTTTCACTGTTGTTTACATTTTTATGAGGGAAGTGCCCCCCTGCATCTGTGCCTCCAGACTCTGGACTTTATATTAGTTTTGCTGTGTCCTTCACTTTAGTTTTTTTTCCTTGTTTATACCTTCAAATTTTCAAGTTTGTGAATCGTAATTTACCTGACAGCCACAAGCCTGCTGTGTTGTAAACCTTTTGGTTTACACATTTCTGCTGATTTTGAGTTGCAGTCTACTGATTGTGGCAATACACATGATATGGAAGGGTTTTATAAACTGCGCCTTTTTGTGAAAAAGTGCAAAAAAGGTGCAAAGCCACTGAAAAGTCTCTAAAACTACACCAGCCCAGACTTACCTTAGCTTTTTGGTGTATGCGAAGAAAGAAATTTCAGAAAATGTTTAACTGCACAAAATTTATCAAATGCTCTCTGACTATTTAATAAATTTGGTGCTCCTACACATTACAAAAATTAGAAAGACTGCTACAAATAATTTTTTCACATTTTTGCACAGGGACACCTAACCTTGCTGAATGGTTGTCGGAGGCAAAAGAGATGTTTTCAGAGAGAGCATTTCCACAACCTAAATTTACCCCCTCATTGAAGGTCGCATTGAAAGATTTGGTCACGTGCCACAAACAGTATGCAATTTCCTTTTGGGAGGTGCAAGGATTTGAAAATGATATCAAACATAATATAGTTCCAAGGGGCCTGAGGATTCCCATACTTCTGGCACCTAGACTACGCACACCTGTTAAGGACCAAGGGCGTACCTGTATGCCCTGAGTGTGCTCCCTTTTTATTACGCGGGGCCACGGGTCGGCCACTAGCGGGTCGGGCCCGGCCTCTAACAATGACCAGGACCCGTGGCTAATAGCATGCGGCACTGATCATGGTGCCACACGCTATTAACCCTTTAGACGCGGCGTTCAAAGTTGATCACCGCGTCTAAAGTGAAACTAAACTACCCCCGGCGAGCTCAGTGAGCTGTTCGGGACCGCCTCGTGAAATTGTGGCATCCCGAACAGCTGTAGGACACAAGGAGGCTCCCCATACCTGCCTCCTGGTGTCCCATCACCGAGTGACTGCTCAGTGCCTGAGATCCAGGCATGAGCAGTCAAGCAGCAGAATCATTGATATATGTTATCCTATGGGATATTGAGAGGTTCCAGTATCTACTGAAAGAGAGAAAACACTTTAATTTCATTATAGATCTACAAGAGCTTAGAGAAAATAGGGCCTACAGTGTGTTTGATAAGGCACACACTCCACGTGAGACAGACACAGAAATATCTTCTTCTGACACCGAAGCAGGGGATAGTGATAGGTTCACCAATAGAGGCGGACGAGGATGGGGTAGCTACAGAAGTAGGAGGAATAGAGGTGAAGCTCGTAATAGAGGAGATTCCAACAGAAACCAGTTCAACAATACAGAATGGACTGGTGGCACTTCCTCCTCACAATCTCCCTCCTCCTCTTTTTTAGGGAACAGGGACCTCTACCCCATTCTGGTCATCTTCTATATCTAGGAATAATAACAGTACTCTTAGGATTGTGAATTTGTCACATTTTTCTATTTCTGATGCATAGATGCGGGTCTTGAGTCGTGGCCACTCATATGTTCCAACCACGCACTTTGATGCATTTAATTGGACTAAGGACCTCCATCTCTTCATAAGGAAATTAAAATGGAAGAAGTTTTTTCAAACAAAATGACAGGAGAAAATGCATGGAATTAGGTATTGGGATTAATGAACTCCCTGCTGCAAGAGACTTGACTTCCTTGTTAGACGATAATGAACGATCGCACTTTACTCATCTATCCCCCATGAAATGGGATTAAAGGCAGTGGCACACTACTTGTCATTTAGGGGAGTTCATTTAGAGGCACATAACAGACTGATTTTACAATTATTGGTATACATCCTTACACAAAACTATTATCTGTTTGACGGTAAGATCTTCCACAAGCTCAAGGGCACGGCTATGGGGAGCCCTTGAGCCACCACATATGCCAACTTGCTCCTGGGCTGGTGGAAGGCCACCTGTGTTTTTAGCGATGAGAGGGAACATTTCAATGAACTGGCCCTTCTTTGGGCCAGATTCATTGGAGACATCTTTATTTTGTGGTATGACTCAAATCGGGAATTTATACAGATTGTGTATTCTCTTGATCACAACAATATAGGACTACATTTTATTTAAAAGATCGGTATGACTCAATTAGCATTTTTGGATATCCTTATTCATAAAGAACCTGATGGCAACATTAGCACCACTATCCACAGAAAATCCAAAGCGACCAACAGTCTCCTGAGGTGGGAGAGCTGCCACCCGGGCACCCTGAAAAGGGGGATTCCAAGGGGGCAGTATCTCCGCCTCAGGTGGAACTGCTCCAAACAGAAGAGTTTTGTCAATGAAGCAAAGAAACTAAGGGCACGTTTTAGGGATAGAGGATATCTGGATTATGTCCTCAAAACCGCATACAAACAAGCACTTGAGACTCCGAAAGAGACCCTTCTCACTCCTAGACATCATGACGTGATAAATAATATTACCAGGGTTATAGCAATTTTTGATGAATATGCACCACAGGTCAGAGAGATCCTTTGTAGACATTGGGACATCCTTAACCCCTTAAGGACCGGAGGTTTTTCCGTTTTTGCATTTTCGTTTTTTGCTCCTTGCCTTTAAAAAATCATAACTCTTTCAAATTTACACCTAAAAATCCATATGATGGCTTATTTTTTGCGCCACCAATTCTACTTTGTAATGACGTCAGTCATTTTGCCCAAAAATCTATGGTGAAGCGGGAAAAAAAATCATTGTGCGACAAAATTGAAAAAAAAAACGCTGTTTTGTAACTTTTGGGGGCTTCCGTTTCTACGTAGTACATTTTTCGGTAAAAATGACACCTGATATGTATTCTGTAGGTCCATACGATTAAAATGATACCCTACTTATATAGATTTGATTTTGTCGGACTTCTGGAAAAAATCATAACTACATGCAGGAAAATTAATACGTTTAAAATTGTCATCTTCTGACCCCTATAACTTTTTTATTTTTCCGTGTATGGGGCGGTATGAGGGCTCATTTTTTGCGCCGTGATCTGATGTTTTTAACGGTACCATTTTTGCATTGATAGGACTTATTGATCACTTTTTATTCATTTTTAAATGATATAAAAAGTGACCAAAAATGCACTATTTTGGACTTTGGAATTTTTTTGCGCGCACGCCATTGACCGAGCGGTTTAATTAATGATATATTTTTATAATTCGGACATTTCCGCACGCGGTGATACCACATATGTTTATTTTTATTTTTATTTACACTGTGTTTTTTTTTTTATTGGAAAAGGGGGGTGATTCAAACTTTTAATAGGGGAGGAGTTAAATGATCTTTATTCACTTTTTTTTTTCACTTTTTTTTTGCAGTGTTATAGGTCCCATAGGGACCTATAACACTGCACACACTGATCTTCTATGTTGATCACTGGTTTCTCATAAGAAACCAGTGATCAACGATTCTGCCGGATGACTGCTCAGGCCTGGATCTCAGGCACTGAGCAGTCATTCGGCGATCGGACAGCGAGGAGGCAGGTAGGGGCCCTCCCGCTGTCCTGTCAGCTGTTCGGGATGCCGCGATTTCACCGCGGCTATCCCGAACAGCCCACTGAGCTAGCCGGGATGCTTTCGGTTTCACTTTAGACGCGGCGTTCAACTTTGAACGCCGCGTCTAAAGGGTTAATAGCGCGCGGCACAGCGATCAATGCCGCGCGCTATTAGCCACGGGTCCCGGCCGTTGTTAGAGGCCGGGCCCGACCCGCTATGACGCGGGGCCACGCCGTGGCCCCGCGTTATAGATCGGGAGTGGACACATGACGTTCCAGTACGTCATGTGTCCTTAAGGGGTTAAGATGGACCAGGATCTCTGGGGAGAAATATCAGATGTCCCCCTGGTCACATGTAGGAGGGGATGCAACCTTGGCGACATTCTAACACAGAGTCATTTAGCTCCCAATGTGAATTCTCGGGAGACATGGCTAGGTAGGGCCTCCAGATTCTTTGGCAGTTTCCCTTGTGGACACTGCAAGGTGTGTTCTCATGTTTCAAAAACCAATAATTTTTTTGCACCTAGGGACACTGGGATTAACATCCGACAATTTATTAATTGTAATACCCGATATGTCATTTACATGGTAACATGTGAATGTGGTCTTAGACTATGAGAGAATTCAAAACGCGTATTTTGGAACATTTTGGAGACATCAAACATGATTGTGATACCCCCATAGCGAGGCATATCAATTCATTCCATGCAGGAAATAGTAAAGAGCTCAAATTCATTGGAATAGAAAGTATTACACGATCGGTTGGGGGGGGGATGTTGACAGTTTGCTATTGCAGAAGGAGAGCCGCTGTATATATCGTCTCAATACTGTGCATCCAGCAGGTCTCATTGAACAGCTAAGTTTTGCCTGTTATTTGTGAGTAGCATCCCCATATTACTCACAGTCTCCCAATTTTGATGACAGGTAGTTGAGCGAGGGTCGTAGATGGCCTTCTGAGTTAGTGTCACCATCACAAGTTAGGGTTGGTAGGCCACATAGGAGGTTCGGGAGCAGGACCGCCCTTTTCAGGGATGATCATCCTGCCTAGGTATAGAGTATGTTATGTTTGCACAGGGATTGGATAGGCCCGATAGGGCCATATCAATCCCCCTCCTGTACCCCCATTAGGGCCGCCCTGCCCCTGGAGACAGTGTTCTATTAATTTCCCTTTACTATAATCATATATAATATTCCCTTTTTCCTTTTTGGGAGTATTGGTCGGGACGTGGGATCACAATTCAATATGTTATGTGCCCATCTCATATATAATAGGGCACCTTCATTGGCTTCCCACGTTCTGACACTCCCTAAGATTGTGTAAAGAGTATGTATTAAGGCACCATATATATATTTTGCATTAGTTCAGTGAGAAAGCTGAGCCATAAGTAGTGCGTTTGCCGGATCGCCAGCGTATAAGCACATGCACATACTATATCTTAGCCGTGCCTATCAGATGCATCAGACAGCGGCGCAGCATTTTGACGCATCTGCTCGGGCGACTGGATATAACGTCAGACGCCACTTTCTCATGGTGTGTGCAGTACAGCCGAATGTCACGGCTCCCTGCTAATGCAGGTATGCACCTCACTACTTAAGCAAATAGCCAGACAATATGACCATGAGTGTCCGCTTTGCGGAACACAGCTTTTCTCCTTCCCATTTACTTTACAGGACATTCTGTGAACGGGGCTTTTTCTGTGCTTTTTCTCCGCAGGTAAATCATTACAGCATTTACTGTGTAGAGGTTCTGGGGGACACAGGTTCTATTTTTTAAATGGACACCATTTTCAAGGTTATTATGTCCTATGTCTACCCCACCCCATGTTTGCTTTTTCATTTTAGGTACTTGGAGTCTTGCAGCTTTTCTATTTCCCACAGCATAAGGTCCACTATATCGGCATACTTAACATTGTCACGATTCGGCTTGCAGGTAGTGGATCCTCTGTGCCAGAGAGGGATTGGCGTGGACCGTGCTAGTGGACCGGTTCTAAGCCACTACTGGTTTTCACCAGAGCCCGCCGCAAAGCGGGATGGTCTTGCTGCGGCGGTAGTGACCAGGTCGTATCCACTAGCAACGGCTCACCTCTCTGGCTGCTGAAGATAGGCGCGGTACAAGGGAGTAGGCAGAAGCAAGGTCAGACGTAGCAGAAGGTCGGGGGCAGGCGGCAAGGTTCGTAGTCAGGATGGGTAGCAGAAGTTCAGGTACACAGGCTTTGGACACACTAAACGCTTTCACTGGCACAAGGCAACAAGATCCGGCAAGGGAGTGCATGGGAGGAGGTCAGATAAAGGCAGGGAGCAGATGGGAGCCAATTAAGCTAATTGGGCCAGGCACCAATCATTGGTGCGCTGGCCCTTTAAGTCGCAGAGAGCTGGCGCGCGCGCGCCCTAGAGAGCGGAGCCGCGCGCGCCAGCAGATGACAGCAGGGGACCGGGACGGGTAAGTGACCTGGGATGCGATTCGCGAGCGGGCGCGTCCCGCTGTGCGAACCGCATCCCCGACGGCCATGACAGTGCAGCGCTCCCGGTCAGCGGGACTGACCGGGGCGCTGCGGGGAGAGAGACGCCGTGAGCGCTCCGGGGAGGAGCGGGGACCCGGAGCGCTAGGCGTAACAGTACCCCCCCCCTTAGGTCTCCCCTTTTCTTTGACCGGCAACTGCCTCCCCTGGGATGAGGACACCGGGAAAAAATGGAGGGTTTCCTCAACGGCAGGCAGTACAGCAGGAGTGGGAATGGGGAGGAAGGGCAGAGGGCGAAGCCTGGCACGGGGCAGTGTGACACCAGGACGGGGGCCATGAGGAGGCACAGAGGTTTGCCTGACGGGACTGGGAGGGGGGGAGAGGCACTTCCTATGGCAGGCAGAGTCCCAGTTCTTTATCTCCCCGGAGGTCCAATCAAGGGTGGGGGAATGAAGCCGGAGCCATGGCAGACCGAGGAGGACCTCAGAGGTACAACTGGGGAGGATGAAGAACTCAATCCTTTCGTGGTGGGGTCCGATAGACATCAGGAGGGGTTCTGTGCGGTAACGCACGGTGCAGTCCAATCTGGCTCCGTTGACCGCGGAAATGTAGAGCGGTTTGGCGAGACGGGTCACCGGGATGCTGAATTTATTAACAAAGGACTCCAACATAAAATTCCCGGAGGCACCAGAGTCCAAGCAGGCCACGGCTGAGATGGAGGAGTTGGCTGTAGGGGAAATCCGCACGGGCACCGTGAGACGTGGAGAAGAAGACTTAGAAGCAAAAGATGCCACACCCACGTGAGCTGGGTGCGTGCGTGCGTTTCCCAGGCGTGGAGGACGGATAGGGCAATCCACCAAGAAATGCTCAGTACTGGCACAGTACAGACAGAGATTTTCTTCTCTACGGCGATTCCTCTCTTCCTGGGTCAGGCGAGACCGATCCACTTGCATGGCCTCCTCGGCGGGAGGCCCAGGCGAAGACTGCAAAGGATGCTGTGGGAGAGGTGCCCAGAGATCTAAGTCTTTTTCCTGGCGGAGCTCTTGGTGTCGCTCAGAAAAACGCATGTCAATGCGGGTAGCCAAATGGATGAGTTCTTGGAGGTTGGCAGGAATCTCTCGTGCGGCCAGCACATCCTTGATGCGACTGGATAGGCCTTTTTTAAAGGTCGCGCAGAGAGCCTCATTATTCCAGGATAGTTCAGAAGCAAAAGTACGGAATTGTATGGCGTACTCGCCAACGGAAGAATTACCCTGGACCAGGTTCAGCAAGGCAGTCTCAGCAGAAGAGGCTCGGGCAGGTTCCTCAAAGACACTTCGGACTTCAGCAAAGAAGGACTGGACTGTGGCTGTGGCAGGATCATTGCGGTCCCAGAGCGGTGTGGCCCAAGACAAGGCCTTTCCTGAAAGAAGGCTTACTACGAACGCCACCTTAGACCGTTCTGTAGGAAACAAGTCTGACAACATCTCCATATGCAGGGAACACTGAGACAAAAATCCACGGCAGAGTCTGGAGTCCCCATCAAATTTGTCCGGCAGGGACAAGCGGAGGTTAGGAGCGGCCACTCGCTGCGGAGGAGGTGCAGGAGCTGGCGGAGGAGATGGTTGCTGCTGTAGCAGGGGCAGAATTTGCTGTAACATGGCGGTCAACTGCGACAGCTGCTGTCCTTGTTGGGCAATCTGCTGCGATTGCTGAGCGACCACCGTGGGAAGATCAGCGAGACTTGGCAGCGGCACCTCAGCGGGATCCATGGCCGGATCTACTGTCACGATTCGGCTTGCAGGTAGTGGATCCTCTGTGCCAGAGAGGGATTGGCGTGGACCGTGCTAGTGGACCGGTTCTAAGCCACTACTGGTTTTCACCAGAGCCCGCCGCAAAGCGGGATGGTCTTGCTGCGGCGGTAGTGACCAGGTCGTATCCACTAGCAACGGCTCACCTCTCTGGCTGCTGAAGATAGGCGCGGTACAAGGGAGTAGGCAGAAGCAAGGTCAGACGTAGCAGAAGGTCGGGGGCAGGCGGCAAGGTTCGTAGTCAGGATGGGTAGCAGAAGTTCAGGTACACAGGCTTTGGACACACTAAACGCTTTCACTGGCACAAGGCAACAAGATCCGGCAAGGGAGTGCATGGGAGGAGGTCAGATAAAGGCAGGGAGCAGATGGGAGCCAATTAAGCTAATTGGGCCAGGCACCAATCATTGGTGCGCTGGCCCTTTAAGTCGCAGAGAGCTGGCGCGCGCGCGCCCTAGAGAGCGGAGCCGCGCGCGCCAGCAGATGACAGCAGGGGACCGGGACGGGTAAGTGACCTGGGATGCGATTCGCGAGCGGGCGCGTCCCGCTGTGCGAACCGCATCCCCGACGGCCATGACAGTGCAGCGCTCCCGGTCAGCGGGACTGACCGGGGCGCTGCGGGGAGAGAGACGCCGTGAGCGCTCCGGGGAGGAGCGGGGACCCGGAGCGCTAGGCGTAACAAACATTATAAGTATCAGACTCACATCTAGCTGTTTGGGATACATTATTTTTGATTTACACTATAATTGTACCATAGTATAAAAACTGTACTTCATGCAATTTTCCTCTCTGGTTTCCCCAGAGGACTCCGTTACATCTCTGCAGAGACGCGAGAAACCAATGAGTCAGGTCATGGGTTTACCCATGACATACTGTGTTATAGGTCATGAGTAACCATTCAACCGGTTATGTGTATAGTGTATCCATCATCTGTACTAACATTGGTGATCGAAGTTCGTTTTTGAATCTGGGTCACTATATGATCTATTGTCTGGCAATACACTGTTTTTACAATTGTTTCCCAGGAATGAGATGTGTAACCTACAATATTTGGTTAGTAGTAAAAGTTACTCCCCACTCTATTGGTTTGCAGCAGGAGGTTATTTCCTTTGTGCTCCTACACATTACCAGCACACAAAAAAAAGGTGTAGAAAAAAAGCTTCACTTCCACCTACAATGATAAATGCCGGCCTCTACGTGCACTAGGGATTAGCGACATTCTTTGTCTGGGGATAACAACAGGCCATAAAATGCTACAGTAGACAGCCAATAACTTGGAAAATGCCCATTTACAGTATGCACCTCTGAGCAATGCTAATATAAACAAAAAAAAATCTTACTATAATTGTATATCTATATAAATATATATATATATATATATATATATATATATATATATATATATATAGACAAAAAAATAAGTCAGCCAGCACTTTAGTTGATACCAAACTATTATATGGACCTGGCCTGCAGGTGCACGCTACTAGGCTAAATATGCAGCAACAGAAGAATGCAGCAGCACACTGCCAGCACAAGGATATAGGTGAAACATGGACATGCAGATAAAACATGGAGAGCTATACAGCTATCGTGTAATAGATGCAAATGTGAAACTATGAGATAGTGAGGCACTTAGCTCGCAAATTTGTCTCCGCCGGCGGTCAAATAGCTTGGACCGTCCCACCGCGATAAGGTGGCCTCATTGGGAGGGACCCTACACTGTGAATATGCCTCTGTGTGAACAGTTCAGTAAGCATGGCAGGATCTGGAGCATCCAAGACACCTTATATACACATCTGATAGAGGTGGGTGGGGTGCAAGGCCAACATGGAGGTAGCCACTCCCCCGTATGTGTAATACAGACAAAAGAATAAGTCAGCCAGCACTTTTGTTTATATATGTGTGTATATATATATATATATATATATATATATATATAAAACATAAAGGATGACCGCAGCACTCAATAGTAGTGAAAATATCAAAAAAGTGGCTTTATTCCAAAAGCAAACAGCAGCGACATTTCGGTGTTCTCACAACACCATTCTCAAGCTAAATAACAGTGATCACAGCGCAGTATATATAGAGGGTGAAATAAATCAATCATAATTACAAACAATTATAGATATGTAAACATTCATAAAGTGCCAGTGCATACAGTGCATCAAAAAAATTATTAGGGGATGTACAATAGTCATCCAGATACAAGTGAGTGATATTAAAAACATTTCTATGCAGATCTTATACATAGGTAAAACAGAGAATGGTATAAAATATAAAAACAGTAAAGTATGTAAACAAACAACTTAAATACCATAGGGATTCAGGGCAGGTGTGTGGCGTCACTCACCGAGGAAGCGTGTCCCATGTGTAACAAGTGTAATGGCGGCGAACGCCAGTATAGCGATACAGCCAATGTCATGGCGACGGACGCCAGTGTGTGTATAAATAAAGTTGTAAAGGAACGGACCAATCACTCAAATGGAACCAGAGCACTATCGGTGTAGTGTCAGTATGTTGGCCGGAGGTGCATGCGCACCGCTGCAAATCGCATAGCGGTGGCCATCTTACTGTAGGGCAATGCTGTATAAAGTGTTGGCAAGGCGCTAGTCAGCGCAGTATCGATGGTAAAGAAACTGTACTATAGTCCCCACTCATCCTGAGCATAGCAATCATACTAGGCACATATATCTCTCTAGCCCACCAGGGAGTCCCAATGTCCACCGCCCGATCCTTGCGGACCCAGAGGGGATCACCCGGTCGCATGTCACAGGGCCACTAAGGGTCCCGGGCACTGACGTCGGGGGGCGCTCTGGTACCTGGGCTACCAATACATGGACGAGAGTGCCACTCAGTCATAAAATACACAGGCGCAGGGGAACATGATCATGTCCACAGGATTTATTATAAATCGTCAACCTGCTCAACGAGAGGAATGCCCCAACATAAGGTATAAAAATAAAATTAAAATAAATAATAAAAATAATAAAAATAAAATAAAGTATAAATAAAAATAAAAATAAAGTATTATTAAGCCAAATAAATAATAATATAGAGGTAATGAAATGAATAAAATAGAGTTAAAAATTAAAATCAAAAGTAAAAATAAATAAAAGATCAAAAATCAAAAATAATAATAAATAATAAATATAATAAATGATAATAAGTCATATTGGATGTTAGTAATCTATTCCAGTATGGGTGAATCCGTTCCTTTACAAACAGAGTGATTAATGTACAGTACAGTGTGATGAAAAATAAATTTCAAAGGGGACCGCTGTCGCTTCGGTTCATATGTTCAGCCACCGACTGCACCTGATCCCTATGAGAAAACGAAAAAAATGAAAAAAATCATTAAAATAAAATAAATTCATATCATTATTCAAGATAGATCACTATTATCAATACCCAATCAGAACAATGATAACCACCGGATCCCTGGGCAAAACAAGGGTCAGACGCCACTCTAACTACATATTCATTGTGCATTATATATTTGCTGGGTGACCGTGAAGTCAACATTGAGGCCCTTCGGCCGAAGGGTCTGGAGCTCATAGATCCACTTGAGCTCACGACGTTTTAGTACGCTCACACGGTCACCTCCCCTCTTCAAAGGTGGAATACAATCCAACAACATGAATCTAAGGTCGCCTTCTGTATGATGCGCCTCAGCAAAATGTTTGGACACTGGTAAATCCAGTCTCCGTTTGCGTATACAATAGCGGTGCTGATTAAATCTGGTTTTGAAGTCCCATGTGGTCTCCCCAACATATAGGAGACCACATGGGCACTTCAAGACATATATGACAAAACTTGATGTACATGTCAGATAGTAATGTAATTTGATTTGCTTGCCAGTAGTGGGATGTACAAATACCGGACCTTTGTCCATGTAACTACAGTTCGTGCACCGACAGCAGGGATAAGAGCCCTTATTACTGACCGTCAGGTACTTTTGGGAGGGCATATTGAGAGAGATGTCTGTTTTAACGAGTTTGTCACGTAAATTAGGGAGACGTCTATATGAAATAAGTGGATTTGTAGCGAACTCCGGTATATTGGGGAAGCTTCTGGTTAGAATATTCCAATTCTTGTTGAGGGCTTTGGCTATCAACTTGGAATGTTCACCATAGGTGGATACGAAGGCTACTCGCGCTTCGCCTGTTCTCTTCCTAGACTCAGATAAAAGTTTTTTACGGTCTGTGGCAAGAACTCTTTCTTTGCCATTATGAAGTAATTGTTTTGGATATCCCCGTCTGGAAAAATTAAAAATCATCTTATTTAGAGCATGGTCGGTTTTGTCCTCCGCCTCAATGATGCGTCTCGCCCTAAGCATTTGGCTATATGGGAGTGAACGCACCATTGGGCGGGGGTGGCAGCTGTCAAAATGTAGTACCGAATTACAATCTGTCTCTTTAACAAAAATGTCAGTGGTCAGTCTGTTGTTTTCAATAATAACCCGTGTGTCCAAGAAGCTAACCGAAGTGGTGGATGCATGTAGCGTGAATTTGATGTGTAAGTCAACCAAGTTCAGGTAGTCGACAAACTCAGTTAAAGCATCCATGGTCCCATTCCAAATTAAAAAGACGTCGTCTATGTATCTCCACCACCCCAGCAAAAAGCTGGAGTGGTGGGACACATAGACTGACGTTTCCTCCAGCACCGCCATGTACACGTTGGCGTACGTGGGCGCCACGTTCGTGCCCATGGCGGTGCCGGAGGTCTGCAGAAAAAACTTATCATTAAATAGAAAATAATTATTTTTAAGGATCAATTCCAAAAGTGTAATGACAAAATCCGTCTTACTGACCGAGAAATCAGGTGAGATGTTGGATCGTACAGCCTGCACACCTCCATCGTGTGGGATGGAGTTGTACAGGCTGACCACGTCCAAGGTAGCTAATATAGTACCATCCGGAACGTATAAATCCATGATTTTCAACAGAAAATCTGACGTGTCACGAAGATAAGATTTCGCCCGGGTGGCATAAGGGCGGAGAATCTGCTCCACAAAGATCGACAAACCGCTGGTGACAGATCCCCTGCCTGATACAATAGGCCGACCAGGGGGATCCACCAGCGATTTGTGGATCTTTGGGAGCAGATATAGCATAGGAATCACAGGATGAGAAATGTACAAAAAGTCAAATAAGGATTTATCTATGAGACAGGAGTCCAAGGCCGCATCCAATACCCTTTTGATTTTGTTGGCAATTTCCTGAGTAGGATCCGTATTAAGTCTTAAATAGGTGAATGTATCATTAAGCTGACGTTCAGCTTCTCTGATATATTTTCCCCGATCCATGACCACTGTGGCTCCGCCTTTGTCAGCAGGTTTCCCCAGAGGACTCCGTTACATCTCTGCAGAGACGCGAGAAACCAATGAGTCAGGTCATGGGTTTACCCATGACATACTGTGTTATAGGTCATGAGTAACCATTCAACCGGTTATGTGTATAGTGTATCCATCATCTGTACTAACATTGGTGATCGAAGTTCGTTTTTGAATCTGGGTCACTATATGATCTATTGTCTGGCAATACACTGTTTTTACAATTGTTTCCCAGGAATGAGATGTGTAACCTACAATATTTGGTTAGTAGTAAAAGTTACTCCCCACTCTATTGGTTTGCAGCAGGAGGTTATTTCCTTTGTGCTCCTACACATTACCAGTACACAAAAAAAAGGTGTAGAAAAAAAGCTTCACTTCCACCTACAATGATAAATGCCGGCCTCTACGTGCACTAGGGATTAGCGACATTCTTTGTCTGGGGATAACAACAGGCCATAAAATGCTACAGTAGACAGCCAATAACTTGGAAAATGCCCATTTACAGTATGCACCTCTGAGCAATGCTAATATAAACAAAAAAAATCTTACTATAATTGTATATCTATATAAATATATATATATATATATATATATATATATATATATATATATATATATAGACAAAAAAATAAGTCAGCCAGCACTTTAGTTGATACCAAACTATTATATGGACCTGGCCTGCAGGTGCACGCTACTAGGCTAAATATGCAGCAACAGAAGAATGCAGCAGCACACTGCCAGCACAAGGATATAGGTGAAACATGGACATGCAGATAAAACATGGAGAGCTATACAGCTATCGTGTAATAGATGCAAATGTGAAACTATGAGATAGTGAGGCACTTAGCTCGCAAATTTGTCTCCGCCGGCGGTCAAATAGCTTGGACCGTCCCACCGCGATAAGGTGGCCTCATTGGGAGGGACCCTACACTGTGAATATGCCTCTGTGTGAACAGTTCAGTAAGCATGGCAGGATCTGGAGCATCCAAGACACCTTATATACACATCTGATAGAGGTGGGTGGGGTGCAAGGCCAACATGGAGGTAGCCACTCCCCCGTATGTGTAATACAGACAAAAGAATAAGTCAGCCAGCACTTTTGTTTATATATGTGTGTATATATATATATATATATATATATATATATCTCACAGAAAAGAAAACGTCCGGCACTCGAGAAGATGCAGGTAAAACTTGTCAATGGCTTTATTCACACGCTTAGGCAGGACACAATCTGACGCGTTTCGCACCCTCAGGTGCTTAATCGTAGATAGACATACATTCAATAATGCAGGTTAAAATACACATGAGTTTGGTCACATGACCACATGGATCTTAATTAAAAACAGTTGGTTACAAAACATGGCATTGGGAATCATGATCACATTTAATCGTTCAGAGAGAGTTCACACCAGGATGCAATCAATGCGGCTTTCACATGTTAAGTAAAATTTCAAACTTGAATGGTCCAAAGACTATTCTACCAATACTACCGATATTCATATTTATTTAGGGGTGCATATTTAACCGCAATAAGCAATTTAAACTATATCTACACATCAAAAAATCCGAGATATTTTTATATATAAATCGAAATATATCTCGGATTTTTTGATGTGTAGATATAGTTTAAATTGCTTATTGCGGTTAAATATGCACCCCTAAATAAATATGAATATCGGTAGTATTGGTAGAATAGTCTTTGGACCATTCAAGTTTGAAATTTTACTTAACATGTGAAAGCCGCATTGATTGCATCCTGGTGTGAACTCTCTCTGAACGATTAAATGTGATCATGATTCCCAATGCCATGTTTTGTAACCAACTGTTTTTAATTAAGATCCATGTGGTCATGTGACCAAACTCATGTGTATTTTAACCTGCATTATTGAATGTATGTCTATCTACGATTAAGCACCTGAGGGTGCGAAACGCGTCAGATTGTGTCCTGCCTAAGCGTGTGAATAAAGCCATTGACAAGTTTTACCTGCATCTTCTCGAGTGCCGGACGTTTTCTTTTCTGTGAGGTTGAGTTCTACTAAGCCGGGAGCGGTACCGGTGTCCGCAGCACGAGATAGCGCAGCAAACGCGAGAGTGGTGAGCAGCCTGACCCTATCTGCATATATATATATATATATATATTTTTTTTTTTTCTTTGTACTAGATATTTTGTTTATGAACACTTTAAATAAGAGCATATATATAAGATGTAAAAGCGTGTTTCCTCTTTACATTCATGAATAGTGCCCTTTTCTTCTGGGTCTCAGTAGCATAGTCTGGGAATAGCATTATCTTATCGTTGTTAACCCCTTAAGGACGCAGGACGTACTCAAACGTCCCCTTTTCTGAGTCCTTAAGGACTCCGGACGTTAGCTGGAGGGGAGCCGGTGCCCGATGCCTGCTGAAATCGTTCAGCAGGCATCGGGGCATATCGCCCAGGGGGGTCATTATGCCCCCCCATGTCGGCGATGGCCGCAGATCGCTGGACAATTCAGTCCAGCGATCTGCGGCAGATTCCGGGTCAATCGGGTCTCCAGTGACCCGGTGACCCAGAATTACAGGCTGTTCGGGGCCGTCTCCGACGGCCCCGAACAGCCAGGGCCTGCAGGGGTGAGGTGGCACTGGTGCCACCTCACGATTGCCCTGATTCGTCGGCCGGATTACCGGCCGACCAATTAGGGCGCCTGCTGCGGGTATCACTCCCGCAACCCGCTCCGCCCCTCTTCCGGAGGACGTGAGCGGGTGCGGGACGTGCACCCCTGGTGCTGGGGACCCCGATCCCCGGCGTCAATGTTGGGATCGGGGCCCCAGGAGCGACGGCCGCGGCGGCGACGACTAGGGACTGACCTCATGCGGCTGGATTGTTGGAGGTGAGTGACAGCCTCCTGCTGTTGCTTAGCAACAGCTCCCAGCATGCAAAAAGGGCATGCTGGGAGCTGTAGTTATGCAACAGCAGGAGGCAGACACCACAACTCCCAGCATGCCCTTATGGGCATGCTGGGACTTGTAGTTTTGCAACAGCTGGAGGCACATTTTTTCTATGGAAAAGTGTACCTTCAGCTGTTATGTAACTACAACTCCCAGCTTGCACCAACAGCTAAAGTGCATGCTGGGAGTTGTAGTAGTGCATCTGCTGGTTGCATAACTACAACTCCCAGCATGCCCGTTGGCTGTCGGTGACTGCTGGGAGTTGTAATTTTGCAACAGCTGAAGGCACACTGAGTTATGTAGCAAACCAGTGTGTCTCCAGCTGTTGCATAACTACAGTCCCCAGCATCCCCAGCCAAAGTAGTATGCCTCCAGCTGTTGCATAACTACAAGACCCAGCATGCCCTTCCGCTGTCCGTACATGCTGGGGGTTGTAGCTTTTGCAACAGCTGAAGGCACACTGGTTGCAAAACACTGAGTTTGTTACCAAACTCTGTGTTTCACAACCAGTGTGCCTCCAGCTGTTGCAAAACTACAACTCCCATCATGCACTGGTAGACCGTACATGCTGGGAGTTGTAGTTTTGCAACAGCTGGATGTCCCCCCCCCCCCAATGTGAACGTACAGGGTACACTCACATGGGCGAAGGATTACAGCAAGTATCCGGCTGCATGTTTGAGCTGCGGCAAATTTTCTGCCGCAGCTCAAACTGCCAGCGAGAAACTACTGTGAACCCCCCGCCCGTGCGACTGTACCCTAAAAACACTACACTAACACACAATAAAAAGTAAAAAACACTACGTATACACATACCCCTATACAACCCCCCTCCCCTCCCCAATAAAAATGAAAAATGTCTGGTACGCCACTGTTTCCAAAACGGAGCCTCCAGCGGTTGCAAAACTATAACTCCCAGCATGCACTGATAGACCGTACATGCTGGGAGTTGTAGTTTTGCAACAGCTGGATGTTCCCCCCCCCCCCCCCAATGTGAACGTACAGGGTACACTCACATAGGCGGAGGATTACAGTAAGTATCTGGCTGCAAGTTTGAGCTGCGGCTCAAACTGCCAGCGTGAAACTATTGTCAACCCCCGCCCGTGTGACTGTACCCTAAAAACACTACACTACACTAACACACAATAAAATAAAAAGTAAAAATCACTACATATACACATATCCCTACACAGCCCCCCTCCCCAATAAAAATGAAAAACGTCTGGTACGCCACTGTTTCCAAAACGGAGCCTCCAGCTGTTGCAAAACAACTACTCCCAGTATTGCCAGATAGCCACTGACTGTCTAGGCATGCTGGGAGTTTTACAACAGCTGGAGGCACCCTGTTTGGGAATCACTGGCGTAGAATACCCCTATATCCACCCCTATGCAAGTCCCTAATTTAGGCTTCAAATGCGCATGGCGCTCTCACTTTGGAGCCCTGTCGTATTTCAAGGCAACAGTTTAGTGCCACATATGGGGTATCGCCGTACTCGGGAGAAATTGTGTTACAAATTTTGGGGGGTATTTTCTGCTTTTACCCTTTTTAAAAATGTTAAATTTTTGGGAAAAGAGGCATTTTAGGTAAAAAAAAAAATATTTTTTTTACATATGCAAAAGTCGTGAAACACCTGTGGGGTATTAAGGTTCACTTTACCCCTTGTTACGTTCCCCAAGGGGTCTAGTTTCCAAAATGGTATGCCATGTGGGGTTTTTTGCTGTCCTGGCACCATAGGGGCTTCCTAAATGCGGCATGCCCCCAGAGCAAAATTTCCTTCAAAAAAGCCAAATGTGACTCCTTCTCTTCTGAGACCTGTAGTGCGCCAGCAGAGCACTTTTCACCCCCATATGGGGTATTTTCTGAATCGGGGGAAATTGGGCTTCAAATTTTGGGGGGTATTTTCTGCTATTACCCTTTTTAAAAATATAAAACTTTTGGGAAACCAAGCATTTTAGGGAATTTTTTTTTTTTTTTTTATGTATGCAAAAGTCGTGAACCACCTGTGGGGTATTAAGGTTTACTTTACCCCTTGTTATGTTCCCCGAGGGGTCTAGTTTCCAAAATGGTATGCCATGTGGTTTTTTTTGCTGTTCTGGCACCATAGGGGCTTCCTAAATGTGACATGCCCCCCAAAAACCATTTGTCGCTCCTTCCCTTCTGAGCCCTCTACTGCGCCCGCCGAACACTTTACATAGACATATGAGGTATGTGCTTATTCGAGAGAAATTGGGTTTCAAATACAAGTAAAAATTTTCTCCTTTTTACCCCTTGCAAAAATTCAAAAATTGGGTCTACAAAAACATGCGAGTGTAAAAAATGAAGATTGTGAATTTTCTCCTTCACTTTGCTGCTATTCCTGTGAAACACCTAAAGGGTTAAAACGCTGACTGAATGTCATTTTGAATACTTTGGGGGGTGCAGTTTTTATAATGGGGTCTTTTATGGTATATTTCTAATATGAAGACCCTTCAAATCCACTTCAAACCTGAACTGGTCCCTGAAAAAAAGAGAGTTTCAAAATTTTGTGAAAAATTGGAAAATTGCTGCTGAACTTTGAAGCCCTCTGATGTCTTCCAAAAGTAAAAACACGTCAATTTTATGATGCAAACATAAAGTAGACATATTGTATATGTGAATTAAAAAAAATTATTTTGAATATATGATTTATAATGACCATACTGTTTTTTTTTTATAACGCAGGCGATGCCAAAATTTGGATGGACAAAAAGGGCCTAAAAAATGTTACTGTTGATTAATGGAAAAGGGGCTATGTAGGAATCAAGGCTGGGATAAAATGCTAGGATAGAGATCTGCCAGCTTTTTTGGGGCAGGTTGCAAGGAGGGGGAGGTGGTTGGGGTTGGGGTGTCCCCTGCTTTTTTTTTTTTTTTCTTCCCCTCTCTCTCTCTCTCTCACACTTTTTTTTTTTTTGGTCTCCCTGGGATGTACTGGTTTTGTTATGGAATTAGACAGCAGGGGTTTATAATATATGCATCTCAAATACTTTAAAGGGATTGCGGTGCTCTCCTCGGGGTATAATACGGGCTATAAGGTGACGGGCTATTATACAAATTGTTTAACATTTTTTAGGGTAAGTTTGGGAAAAGTAAAGTATCATGTTTTTTTTAATTTTTTATAGGTATTTTGGATGGGTACACGAATAATTACGTGGAATATTAGGGGGTTGGGAGATCGAGTCAAAAGGTTAATGGTTGTGAATGCTATCAAAAATTACTTACCGGGGATTGTGGGACTTTTAGAAACACACTTCACAAATTACAGCAAACATACTTTGAATAGGAACTGGTGGTCGCATAGCTACCATTCAGTCTTTACTTCACACTCAAGGGGCGTATCTGTTTTTATTCACAGGAAGGTGAAGTGGGAAACTTTGGACACATTTATAGATGCATCAGGCAGATTTGTTGTTTTACACGGGAGATTAGAGGGTTTAGTGTGTATAATTGCCTTCATATATGTCCCGCCCCCGATTTCACCTAGGGTTCTAGAGATGATCTATGAGTATTGCTTGAGCAGGGAAACTGTCCGGTCTTAGTCAAGGGAGACTTTAACTGTGTTATGGAAGAAAATATGGACAGATTAAGAACGGATGGTAAGGAAGCTAGGAACCCTGGGTCCCCTTTGGCAAAAATGTGTAGGGAAATGGGGTTTGCGGACCTCTGGAGGATTAGATGAATGGAATAAATCATCTCATACGTTGTCCAGAATAGATTTGGGTTTGGGTAATAAAGAAAGAGTCATCCATATAAAAAAAATTAGGTACCTGACTAGGTGCATCTCAGATCACTCCCCATTAGAAATTATAGTTGGGGCAAACAAAGGGCTAGATACGAAAATGAGGAAAATTAACCCGTATTGGTTGGAATTGACTGACACCAGCAGCATTGAGAAGCGTATGGAGGAATTTTTTCGTATTAATTGGGACTCCGCACCAGACCAGATTGTATGGGATACCGCAAAATCCTTTCTTAGGGGAGAACTGTTATGGGCCATATTGAAAAAGAGGAAAGAGTTTAAAAAAAAGGAAGAGGAGCTAGTAAAAGAGGCGGTAGAACTGGAGAATAGCTGCATTATGAACCCCACAGATGCTGAAATGGAGGAGAGGTGGAAAGGCGCCCAAAATAGATTAAATAGATACTTAAGGGAGAAAAGTAAAAATAAGATGAAGTTCTATGGGCAGCAGCGAGTTAAAGAGCTAGGGAAACCCAATAAGAGACTAATGAATATAATTCGGAACCAACAAAAAATTAACTATATTGCTGTAATAAAGGGTAGTCAGGGTTGCATGTGTAGGGAGCCTGAGGAGATCAGGAGGGAGTTTGCTTTCTTTTACAAAACGCTTTACACATCAGAACTTATTAGGTCAAAGGGGGAACTAGAAAAGTACTTAGTAGATATCGCTTTGTCACAAGTGCCAGAAGAGCTTCAAGACGTCATAGAAGAACCAGTGACCTTAAGGGAGCTTGAGATGGCCCTAGAGTCAGTTACGGGAAACACTTCCCCTGGGGGAGACGGATTTCCCTTTGAAATTTACAGGAAATTCAGAAAAGTTTTGCTCGCCGAACTGTTGAGAACCGTCAAAACAGCTGGTAGAGAAGGGAAGCTTCCCAAATCCATGAGGGAAGCTGAGATAATCCTACTACAAAAGGCAAACAAGGATAAAACTTTAATGGAGTCATATAGGCCCATCTCATTACTAAATACGGATACAAAGATCGTGGCCAAAACCCTTTCTCTGAGAGTACAGAAGGTGATTACCGCACTGGTGCATGAAGACCAGTGTGGTTTTATACCTGGTAGGATGACAAAACACAACATTCACAAGGTGTTTTCTAATATAGAGCTCGGGGGAGGTGTAGGATCCCACTCCATCCTGTCATTAGATGCGGTTAAAGCGTTTGACAGGGTGGAGTGGGATTTTCTTTGGGGAGTTCTCGCCAGGATGGGGTTTGGGAAAGGGTTTATAGATTTAGTTAAGTTATTAAATTCGGAGGCGGAGGCTAGGGAGGTGCTTCAGAGAGTTTTGTTCTTTCACACGGAACTAGACAGTGTTGTCCCCTCTCCCCCCTATTAGAAAAAGGGAAATATAAGGTAAGGGATAACCTGGCATTAGTCCTCATGGGAGATGAGAGTAATGTAAATTTGCCAAAGGGGGAAAAGAGGAAATTGATGTGTAGGCTTTTCTCTGCTAGACTATTAATTATCCGAAAATGGTTATCTCCAGATATTCCATCTATATATGAATGGAGGGAAGTAATTAAAAGTATAATAGGACGAAAGGGGCTGGATAGTAAGGAGAGAGGGGGTGGGGGGGGGTTGGTGGGGGGAAGGGGAACGTTTTTTTTTTTTTTTTCAGGGGGGGGGGGGGAGGGAGAAGGGTTTACCTATCTGTATGTAATGCACTATTTGGAGGTTTTTTCCTTTTTTTTTTTTTTTTGATAATTTGAATATTTTGTAAACTAGCACATTTGAAATAAAGAGTTTAACAAAAAAAAAAAAAGGGTGATCCCTCAGAATGACACAGACATTACTGTTATTTTACCAAGGACCCAACATTTTTGAGCCAAAATGGAGAATGGGCTGTCAGCCTGTACTTCTGTTGTTATGGGTCTCTGGGTTATTTTCGGCCACCTTTTATGTTAACTCACAAGGTGGCTCTAGTCACTAACTGCAGAAATTGCTCTCCACCTTTGCAGGTCTAAACCATTGCCTTTTGCAAAATCTAGGCTGCCCTTGGCTGCATGTATAAAATATGTGCAGTGTCTCACTGGGATCCCTGCAGGACCTGTTTATTGGTTGTTGGTAAATTGATGCATTTTTTGTATAAAGGAGAGAGGAGAGGTGATGCGATGATATCACAGACTCCTGGAATCTACTTAGTGAGATTTTCTTCATTGTAAGCTGCTACATTTACAGTATATATAATATTCCTGTGCGGGACTGGTTTTTTATCTTGCTCCCACCCCGTCCAGTAACATGTGTATTCCAATCCCGCCCGCTCCCACAAATATTCCAGGTTAGTAATGGTGGCCATGTGGTTGCTGTACTAAGCAGATGTGCCATCCAGGAGACTGGGAAAGTTGTGTGTGACAGTCAGATCCTGTAATGACCCTTGATTCTGTAATCATTACAGGGTCTGATTGCCACACACAGTTCCAAGCATATTTGCCATTCAGGAGCCTGGAAAAGCTGGACGAGACAGCTTTGTCACGTACCTGGATGCGGATGTTACGGAGCAGGTCATGGTTCCTCTACCTGTGTGGCTGATGACTCTTTCCTTATCGAGGAGCGGAGTCTAAATTGCCGCTGGTCTTCACCAGAGCGCACTGCAAGGAAGGATGGATTTTCTGCAGCCGGTCGGCACCCAGTTCGCTACCCCCAATACGGCTCAACCACACAGGTACTGGGCAAGGCAAGGTACAGGAGGATGAGATAGAGGCGTAGTCAATGTAGCAGAAGGTCAAGGCAGGCGGCAAAGGTTCATAGTCAAAAAATGTAGCAAGGAAGTCTAGTAATAAGGGTAGGCAAAACAGGCAATGGGAACGCTTTCTCTTAGGCAATGAGCACTGAAGATCTGACATGGATGTGGGAGAGATGCAGGGATTTATAATGTAGTGTTCAGGTGCGCTTACTAATTATGGGCGCACTGGTCCTTTAAATTTCAAAGCTCCGATGTGCGCGCACCCTAAGGGACGGGGACACGCACACCGAGGATGAGACGAAGCAGCAGGAGTGGACGTGGGTAAGTGACGGGCACCATATCCCCGGTCTCCGGGGGGGACCGGGATTCGCATGCGGGCGCGTCCAGCAATGCGAATCCAGGTCCCCCCCGGAGACCGGGGATATGGTGCTAACCGCTGGAGCGCAGTATGTAACAAGCTTCTGCTCCAGAACCGCAAATCTGCACCCTCAGGTGCAATAGAAATATCACTACAGTCAGTATATGGTGTGGTCTAGTGGGCAGTTGGTCACTAAGGTGGATGTGCAAAACTATAAGTACTGTACTTGTTTGTATTACTTTACTATATGAAGCGGGTCCTCTAGGGCAGGCTTCTACTACATAGAAGTCCACTCCTGTAGCCGTTGTACATAATATGTCACGATGCGTACAACCTCCTAGTACCAGATGGCAGTGAAGGACATGAAGCATAGGACACACAAACAGCATGATGCCAGGTGTGTCAGTTTGCTTGCTACTACCACTGGCCCTGGGAAAATGGGGGGTGCCCACAGAGCTGCTATTGCCGCCAACATGGGCTGTGGCCATCTATTCGCTGAGCTGAAGCGTGTGCTATTTAGACCCAATATGTCATGCTACAGCTGAGGATAAGGATCGCACTGGGTACCAGTGCAGGACACCAAAGGCGCCACAGAAGCCCTGAAGGAATATGGAGGTTTATTTTTTTTTATGTACTGAAGAATGAGCATAGTTCACAAAAAATAAATAGATAAATAAACCCTTCCCACCAGATGACCCCTTTAAAATTGCCCTATTTTGCCCTATTTGCAAATACGGAGCTCTGTGAAGGCTCATTTTTTGTGCTGTGATCTGTTGTTTTTAGCAGTATCATTTTGTTTATATGGGGATTTTTGATCTGTTTTTAATAATTATTTTCTAATATATGAAGTGATCAAAAGTCATTATTTTTTCATGTTAACACCATTTACCATGCGGTTTAATTAGCTATACCAAATGTTTGTGTGGTGTCCCAGTACTGGACCTGGTCCCATACCTTAGTCATTGGTCCCCATAGTCAGAGTTCCTACGTGCTGATAGGGCTCTCTTGGTGGATTAACCACTAATCGCCTCCTAATGTCATAAATTTTTTTATATTTAATACATTTTAGTATAGTGTAATTAATGTACAGGACCTTAGGTCATGTGATATTTAATAATTCTGTCATGCTAAGGTTAAGGACCTTTGGGTCATGTGATAGGTCATGGGATGTACCATAATGCTTTGTACTAGGACAGGCAGGTTTGGGGACCTTTGGGTCATGTGATAGGTCATGGGATGTACCATAATGCTTTGTACTAGGACTGACAGGTTTGAATACACTTTGATCCTGCCCCTTTTGTATATAAGAGCGCTGTATCCAATAATCTATCTCTTAGTTCCGGACTACCAGACTGAGCAGATCTGTGATTGCAGTGACAAGACAATCTAGGCCTGAAGCCTTCCACTTCAGGCGCATGCTAAACCGTGAATTAATTCAACTCCATCCTACCAAATCCTACATGACTACTGAACCTAAACATACCCCTAAATTCAGTGGAACCGCGTACAAAAGGAATCAAAGCTTATTTCCTACAAAGTCCCAGCCAACCTGTGAGGAGCCTAAATCCCGGTCCTCTTGTAAAGACTGTTGATAATTGCATCCTGCATAAAATCTGCAGTAAAGTTATTTCAAGTTTATTACAATTCCGGCTGTGGACAATCCTTTATTCCTCCCTATCACTCTTGGGACAGGTGGTGGTAGGATATATATATATATATATATATATATATATATACACAGAGGAACCCGCACCCTGGCGTCACGACAATCAAGAGTTAATCCTATACCCAGCAACACTACATTGCAACACCCCTGTTCAACCCTACACCCCCCAAGCTACCACATTTGTTTATCTTTGTTTACATGCTTTTATTTATAAAATGGGAAAGGGGGTGCTTCTTCATATTCACAATCATATTTTTTTTTTATACGCAGTTTTTAAGACACTATAGGGGACTATGATATGCCTTATTTCGATTGCCGACAAAGGTTAAGCCATAGCATAGCACTGATCAGTGTTTTCTGCACTCTGCTTATACAGCCTTCCTGAAACACCAACTGCTTTAAAACACCATAATGATTCTAGTCATTTGTAGTGGAACTCTAGCCTTTGGAAATAATGGCGCTTGTCACAGGAGCAATTTGACCAGTGCATGGTTGACTTACATCTAAGAGATGCAAATGGTGAGCATATGCGATTTTACAGAGCAGCTCTATGATCTGAAGTTTATTCCCTTGTGCTGACATTGAGATTTCATCTCCTTCATCACATCACTAGAATTAAAATGCAGAATTTTGTTTTTACAACAAACATGAAGACTCACTCTGCCAGCACTTCATTATATATGCATGATCTTCTCTGCTAATGAAAAGGCTAATGAGGAGCTATGGTACTGTGATAATGCTGATACACCATTCTGAAAAATTAACCTAAAACTCTCCAAAAATAAAGCTACACAAGGACAACAAGAAGACATTTCGTGCCTTTATTCCTCTCTATAAACTGACTTACCTCTAAAACTAAGATGCACTAAAAGTTAAAATGATTTTGGCAGCTCTGTGGTCTCTTATTAATATTCATAAACCTAACTCAGGCATATTCTTAAAATTGGCTACAAAGAATATGCAAATCGAGATGAAGCAGGTGCTGGAAGCCGCTATTTATTCCTGTATGAGTTTAGTACATTGGTGTTTGAGATTTCGCATGCCTGCCTTGAGAATTTACATTCAAGTCTGACTTGTGTACAGTAAGGAAATGTTTCATTTCCATCAAGTGAATAATCGATGGACAAAAGAAAATCATCTGAAGAGAAAAATAATACAGATTCAATCATATCAAGTAGACTCAACAGTAAGTGACTGAAGCCAAATATTAATCCCATTTACCTCAGCAATCAACTACTTTTCTTCATATTATGGAAGCTTTTAAAATATTAGCTACATTGTGACTGTAGAGGGGAGGCTAAATAGGTATTTCTTTTTTGCAATCTAGAAGCACTATACAGAAGCAGTATGAATACAGCTAATGGAACTCAGCACAACGGTGCATGTCTCGCTCACATCTTTGCTTTCCTGGTTTAGCAAGCACCATGTATTTCTCTCTTTATGTAAACTGTTGCTATGCTAATGTTATTATTTTGACATGTCTTTCAAAGAATACTTGTTTGGTTCGAGGATTGTTTGACTGTCTGTTGTGGTCCTGATTTTTGGATTTATTCCAATCAAAAGTCCTCTCTATAATTGCATTTAACCCTGTAATGGACAGTGATATAATAGTAGTGCAAAGTCCCACTGTGTGTTTTTCGTGTTGCTTTATGGTTGTCGGATGAGTCATCTCCAAGTACCTCATTGTATTTGCCCTTCGACAATGTACTACTGCCTTCATGTACTAAGAGTGTTGCTGAGGCCTAGTAGTTGTTTTTTTTTTTAAGATAAAGAGCAAGTGAGTTGTGACAGACTAAGAATGGGAAGCCCCGGGCAGTGCAGGATCCATTGCTCTCATTTTAAGCCTGAGAGAGGATATTCTGTTGGTAGTAGGAGTTTTCTATAGTGTGAGGAGATGAGGCATATAAAGTCCCTCTCTCCTCTAGCTTAGGACACTAGACCATTCTGGGAGCGTATAAAGCCATAGGCTCTGTAAAGACTACAGATGTGTCCAGGTTTACCAGTGTACGACTAAAGGAGATTTCTTCAGTAACCAAGAGAGTTACATCTTTACTCATAAGAGTACCAGTAACTGAAAGGCCTACATCGATCTAAGCCGGTGAGGAGAAGCTATACATGCCTCATTGCATTCTAGGACCTGTTGATAGGCCAACAATTATCTTTCTCTAGAAAATCCCTTTAAGAATTATTCAGATAAACAGGTGGTGCTCAGACATTTTCAGTGAATATACAGATACAGATACAGAGAGGAAAGACTCTAGTGGACAAAAAAAAAAAAAATGCAAACATGGAATCACAGAGTAGTAGAAAAACATTCCCCTGTTCAGATTAATCCAGATTTCTGTTGCACCACACTTATAAAAGGGTCAAAGTTTTGCACACACACCCCTCCCTGTCAGGTGTCAATAGTTCATGCTGGTGGAAGGGGTGTTTTAGTAGGATAATGTTTTTGGCATACCCATGGTCCTCAGATTATTTGGACAGTAGGGCTTAGAATTGTGGCCAACCATTTGTAGCCAAGCACCATGCCATAAGGGTTGTTTAGTCATGGACTGGTTACAGAAGAATATCAGTGACTCTTTCTTGCCACCCTAGCTCTTAAAATCCAAAGATATCAATCTTCAGGGGCATCTCTGAGATAAGGCAGAATGGGTTGGCTAAAGATATCAGCAAATTTTAGTCTGGGGGGAAAACACACAGCACCTCCTGTTTAATTTCACCTCCCTATACCCCTCCTGTAACAGTACTGACAGAGAATATAACAAAAAATGTCCATGCATCATACTACTGTATACCTCTAAATACAAAGGACAAATAATACCACCACATCATAACAACTACCATTATCACAACATTGTGAATGAATATTATTAACATACTGTTACTGAATAACATTTATTTTACAAAGACCAAAATTCTCCCTATACAATGACTTTATAGTGATGGATAATAAGTCTAAACTTGTTCTGCAGACTATATAAGTGATTACAATACAGTTACATGCAATGACTCACAGGTTATACTTTTTCTTAGTGAATCATAGGTGATGCCTTGTTTGACCGATAACACACTTGTCCATTATTATTGGACAGTGCGCACCACCCTGCCACGAGGACACTACCTGCCTGTCCATCCCCTATCCACAGGAGAACCGCTGCAGCCCACAACGAGTGAGCCCACTACCCCCGCTGCAGACCTGGAACGGCCGAGTCTCTAGCAGTGCACTCTCTGCCCAAAGAGCCGGGACCTCACCGGAGACCATCGCTCACCGACAAGGTATTTTTCTGACTATCCTTATACCTCAGCACTGCAATCTGTGACCCCGAAGTCCAGTTCACCGCTGCATAATTGCGAGACGGCCGAGTCTCCTGCAGCAGGCTCTCTGGCATAGGATTGTTACGTACATCACCGCAAGGTCACTATTTGATACAAACTATTACAGGTCAGATACATTTATTTCAACCAGCGCTGTTATCTTATACATCTGAAAAGGGAAAGCACTTACTATCTAAAACATTCCCCTGGATTATAATAACTTATGCAACAGTTATCTAATACTGTCAAAATAGCATCACTTCCGAACAAGTATCCATTTGCCCTATACCCATCCAGGCTGTACTTACCATTTGTGGTTACTTTATACTAAGACATATTTTTATGTTGTTTTACTATTGATTGATATATCTATCATTTTATATATATATTATACCATCTGTGGTTCTATTGACCCACAAGGGCCCTGTGAGTCACAGACCACTACTATATTTATTGTGTATAATTTTTACCTTAAATACATAAAACATTTTCCCTTATTCATTGACCCTGAGCCCCAATTTATTTACTGATGCCTTCTTTGATTGGAGTTCTTAGGGTCTATTCACATGTACAGTATCCTGAGCATATTTGATGCACATGATTTAAAGCTGCAGATTTCAATGTAAATTAATTGACTGAGCACAGCTTCAAAATACGTAAAATATGGGCAGGATACTGTACGTGTGAATACACCCTATATGTTACCTTTTCTTCTCCATCACGCCTGGGACATCATGAAGACTTTTCCAGACCACGGACCTTTTCCATAGGATCTACCGGAAAAATGTTTTAGGCTTCTCGCTACAGCACCCTATTCACATCTATACAAACTACTAACCTGTATTGCCCCACACATTCATAGTGTGCACTTTTTGCTCCAATAAATTATTTGGCCTCTCTAGGTCTCCATATAGTAGTTAGACCCCTTTTATCCCCATATAGTAGTTAAGCCCCTCTTTGTCCCAGTTTATTTAGGTCTTCAATGTCGTCAGTGTCACCTGCACAACCTGCTGGAACAGGCTTGTAGTGCAGGGGACACTGATTACAATGATACTTAACCCCTTCAGATCCGTCGCTCTGTTTTGCTGTTAAGTTTCTCATTCAGTTGCAGACCTGGAGCACGGGTGAAGCTGCAGGAGTCTGATGATGTCACAGCTGCTACTGATTTCTCCCTCTGCCGGTCATTTTTGCACCCTGAAGAATTCTGCATCCTTGCCACCCAACAGCCGCATACACCTCAGAACACCGGTGAGAGAAAGCAGCAGCAGCAGCTCTGAGGTCATTCTTGTCCTGAAGCTCAGCCCCTCCCTCAAGCCACAACTGCATAAATAGCATAACAGCGAAACAGAGCAATGGATTTGGCAAGGGTAAGTATCATTTTATTCAGTGTAACTTGCACTACAAGCCTGTAGGAACAGGTTGTGAGGATGACGCTGATGACAGGATTCCTTTAATGCCACAATGACTTACTGCCATTTCATATATACGCAAATAGGCAAAAGTGTTCATTTTGCGGGTGTAGGCAAACAGGTTATGTTATTTCTCCATGAGAATATGAAGTGTGCATATGGCTTAAAGACTTTGTTTATTCGTTTCTTAGTTAAGATTCATGTCATGCCTATGTCTGCATAAACCATAGTTCACTTGTCCCTAGCCATGAAGTATGAACATCAATTAAATTTTAAGATGCAGGAAGGTTGACCACAAAGATGTTACAATTTCTCCGGCTGATTTAACATTTATCACCCCATGCATTAAAAGCTACTCTGTGTGGGTGTCTGCGTAGGAGGTTGCAAGTACTCAGAAAGCAAGAAGGGCACAAAATGCTGCCCCACTTCCATCTAATGAGGTTAAATGAAATGCAGGTTCTGCTGATAGTACTGAGGAAAATAATCAGAATATATGTGATCGAGCAGGATCTTTAATGCGGATACACACACAGATTCTGCACGCAGACTATCTCTAGCTTGTGAAGCGTGAGTTCCGAGGTCATTGCTAGATTCATTATTCAATATCACTCCATATTTAAATCCCTGGAAAAATCCTTTTCACGGTTCAATTAGTAGATTGTTTTTCAGTTATAGCAAATAGACAAGTGATAGCAAGAAAATGTACACGTACAAGATGTTATACAATAATGGACTCATCTGATAACTAAAGTACTTTATAAAGGAATACGCTGTCCTTGGTGCTGACTAATGGTACTACAGTCTGTTTATTAATTATATAAAATGTCTATCATCAAAAGAGACATTTACCGCACATGTACAAGCTATAGGCTTTCGTTTATGGCCATTTACAGTCTGGCAATGGAATCCAGAATGTATTGTGTGTCCAAGGCTCTATTTACACATATATTGTTGCTCTATATATCTGTATAGAAGAAGATGTATCCAGATATACAGTGTGAAATGTACATATGGTAAAAGATTGTGCTTTTGACAGGTTTAGGTCTGAAAATATTATTTTAGTGTACCAGACACCATAGGTTAGTATTCTATTGGTACTTAACTTTTATATTGGAAGATAAAAATGCAGCACTCAAGAGGAACTTTATTTATACATGAACAACAGTTCTCTGTGTATCTGGGTATTTGACAGTTTTATAATGATCACAATTGTGCTGATTCACAGAAAACAAATACATAGTAATAAACTCCAAACTGGAACACCCATTTAGAAGTTGTCTTATGTAGAAAACCCCTTGATAAATTGAATTTGGTCCAGTGAGCAGGTTTTAGAAAACTCGGGTGACTGTTTGCTAGGGGATGCTGTAGCCAGCCATATATTTCAGATAACAGAGAATTATATGCTGACCATTTACATGCTGGCATTGGAGTCCTTAGAAAGAAGCTTTCCCAGTGGCTACTAAGTTGCTGGACAGAAGAGCAAGCTGGATGCAATGGGTGAGATTTCTCAAAACCTGTGTAGAGGAAGAGTGGTGGAGTTTCCCATAGCAACCAATCAGATTGCTTCTTTCATTTTTCAAAGGTCCTTGTATCAATGGAAGAAGCAATTTGATTGGTTGCTATGGGCAACTGAACTTCTCTTCCTCTACACAGGTCAACAAACAGAAGGTCCTGCAGGAATAACACCCCCAGGGAGAAGACTCGGCTCGTCATAGCTGCAGGACCTTTAATGGTCAATCACATGCTGTGGAAGGGGTGCTGAGACACCCACCCAGAGCATATTTTTGCATCAATATTATGTCTCCAACTCCTGGCTTGTGTGCAGGTCTAATGACCTGAAATGCATCATGGAGATCTATCATAGGGATCTATTGTGCTATCAGTGGGGTGTTCTAGCACCAAAGGCTGTCCAATGGCTAGAGATTGCCTCAGACACCCTGTCTGACAGCTTACTGTACCCACTGCTCTATTGTTTAAGCTGTAAAAATGTGATTCATTGTTATGTTTATGTACTGTACCCTTAAAGGCCTGTGGCAGAGTGACTGGGTGGCTCTGATTGCCCAATGGGAGACCCCCAAACCTTTCTCTTAATGTAGTGTAGGGAGGGAGGAGAGTGCAGTTCTAGTCAGAAGTTCAGAGTGAGAGGAAAGTGTGTTCCAGCTTGTAAGCTTAGCATACCGAGAGAAGAAGCTAAGAAGAGAAGTCTACTAAACTCTGGTGGTAAGCAAAGTACTTGGAGAAATCTCTGCTTCAGTCAGTCAGTCAGTCAAGTTAAGTCTTCCAATTCAGCGTGTGCTGCTTCTAATCTTAAAGCTGCATTCATCAGCCACTACAGCTCCCAACTAGGCTAAAGGCTCCCTGGGTTCCATTCCACCCATCCCTCTGCACCAGAGACTGTATTGTTTAAGTTCTGCTACCTCCAGCAAAATAATGTATTCTCAGACCGTGTAGGTTAACAGTGCCATGGAGTCACAAACACCAAAAACCCTATGCACAGTACCCCTTATTGGGCGCCACCTCAGTGCAGGTGATTAGACCCAAAGTAAGCATGAGAACTTAAAGGGATATTCTGCCCCTAGACATCTTATCCCCTATCCAATGGAGTGGGGGGCGACTGTCACGCCCACTCCAATAGACTTGTATTGAGCGGGGTGGGGCGTGACATCACGAGGGGGCAGGGGCCATGAAGTCATGATACTCTGGCCCCTGTTTCGCACGTCATCAGGCAGGGAGTGAAGTTCGCTCAGTGAAGCAGATGACACTGGGTGCTGCAGGAGAGATCACAGGAGTGCTCAGCGACGGGACCCCTGCAATCAGGCATCTATCTTATTCCCTATCCTTTGGATAGGGGTAAGATGTCTAGGGGCGAAGTGCCCCATTAAGCTATAATACAGACTCAGAAATGCATTATTAATGTAATTTTAGCTTAACTTGGATAGTGAAATGCGGTATCTACTTACACCATTTTAGTTTGTTTCAGTGGTCAGATGATGATGATGCATCAAGCTAACAGGATCTTTTAAGTCCTTCTTTAACACCAAAGATAGTAACATTGGTATATAACAGTGATGGTGAACCTTTTTGTGCCCGAGTGCCCAAACCGTAAAGCACGCCAACTTTTTTTTCCCTCAAAGTGACAGCACAAGAATTAAATCAGAATACTGAGGTTTAAGTTTAGAAAAACTCATACAGTTGCCATAACTATTTGACATCTTTTGTTTTAAAAGAAGAACTCAACAACAGCGTTCAATTATCCAAACTTTTTTTTTAATTGCTAGTTTATAGTTACCCCACAATAGGTTGTAGTTCCCCCACATTAGATTGGCAGCACAGTTCCCCTACATTACGCTGGCAGTATAAGTCCCCCCACATTAGGTTGCAGTTCCCACCACATTAGGTGCAGTATAGCTCCCCACATTAGGTTCAGTATAGTTCCCCTAGATTAGGAGCAGTATAGTTCCCCCACATTAGGCACAGTATAGTTCCCCCACATTAGGGGCAGTATTGTTCCCCCACATTAGGTGCTGTATAGTTCCCCCACATTAGGTACTGTTTAGTTCCCCCACATTAGGTGCAGTATAGTTACCTCATATTAGGTGCAGTATAGTTCCCCACATTTCGTGCAGTATAGTTCCCCACATTAGGTGCAGTATAGTTCCTCACATTAGGTGCATTACAGTTCCCCACATTAGGTGCAGTATAGCTCCCCACATTAGGTGCAGAATAGTTCCCCCACATTAGGTGCAGTATAGTTCCCCCACATCAGGTGCAGTATAGTTCCCCCACATTAGGTGCAGTATAGCTCCCCAAAGACATACAGCCTTCAGCCATATACAGTGTATGGCTGGAGGCTGTATGCCTGTGTACTGCCCCACTTCAGTGTTCTGACCACCGTTCCTGGCCATAGCAGTAGGTCCAAGGACCAGAGGAGTGGTGGTCGGAACACTGAAGATGACGTACAACATACAGGTAACTTACCATGCGTGCGCATCCTCCTCCTTGCTGCTCTGCTGTTGCTTTGGGCCCCTGCATTACCTCCTGGCAGCCCCTGCATTTTTAAAGTTAATGCGGGGCCACAAAAAGGTAACCGGGGCATCCTTGTGTCACAAAAAGATCTTTCGGGACACAGGGATGTTCCGAATGGGCTAATGGCGAACTATGGCCGTGTGCCCACAGAGGGGGCACTTCATGCCATAGGTTCGCCATCACTGGTATATAATATACCTCTGTAATATGGGAGGGGGGAGGCTAGCCCTTTTCCCATTATGCTCAGAGAATACTGTATCATTTCCTGCAGGCGGTTCACAGAGCCAAAACTTGCTAGCTGGAGGTTCCTTACCTTCAGTAGTGAGCTCCCTGGTTTCCATTATGATCCTCATTGAGGGAAGCTTGAGTCAATTGTGGAAATTCATCAAGAGTGGTGTAGGTGCATGTTTTTTTTTTTACTCCATTCATTTGTGTGGTAATAACTGTGTACCTGAACCAAATTTAATACATGGTGCAGAGCATGTGATAAATAAGGTGCTGATCACATTTCTTACTTCAGTACTCTACTTGATATGATGCTTCCTCTGCAACTTTTTGTGCAACTTTTTAACTTATGCGACCAATATGCAACTTTTTAATTATGCCGTCCACAGTTCGTTTCTAAGCCAAGTCAGGGCTGGCGTAGATTTGTGCCCCAGCTAGGGCAGTTGGGCCAAACAGTGCGACAAACTGAAAAGTCTCACAAGATACATTCCTGACCACTGCTGGATATCAACTGAAATCACAACTTTTTTAAACTTCTAAAGCAAAAGTCGCAATGAAAAGTCTCTAAACAGCATCTGAGACAAACTGTGTGACAAATTTACCCCACAAAACCAGGGTAAACTCAATGATAAACTTCCTCCCAATGCCTACACTGAAAGCAGTTCATAGATGAGAACGTGCTCCTTCTGATGTCAGATGGGGAGGAACTTTTTGTCGAGCGGCATCATGATCTGAGGCAAGCTCAAAATCCATGGTGAAGAGAATAGAGAATTGAATAGATGACGTAGCTAGAATTTCCAGGTACGGTTGCCCCATTCTCCCTCTTCAGGTACAGATTATATTATGAACAAATTAGCTGTCTAAACCACCCATATTATAATCCAGCATTGAGCTTTCCACTCGACCTGATAGGGGAGGGGGGGTCTCAGGGGCCTAATAGTGAATATGGATATATGTCGTCTTGATCAGTCAACCTCTTTAAAACTCTTCTACTCACATTAACATTAGCAAAGATGCATTGAAACAGTTGTGCAACATTTCAAGTTACAAGTATTTCTGACCAGTACCAAGCACCACAACCACCAATACATTGTATATATTATACTGTAACATATCTCTCTGACAAGCTTGTGATAACATAAAGTGGACTGGCCCTTTAAAATATAAAAAAAATAGTAATTTGCAGTTTTGATACAATAATTAAAGACACACTAATGATAAAGCCCATTCAATTAGGATTTTTTTTAAGGCAATAATTCTCCATAAACCGGACTTTGATGAAAAATCATTATGCCATTATTATAATTTTTTAGTACAGATAAATGTATTAAATCAGAGTCAAATTCATTCTAATACATGAAAATATTCTTTACTTGGCTTTACTTATTTTATCAGTTTCCACACTGCGGGCATGCTAGCATCAATTTTATAGTTAGTTGCCCTCATTCCAACCACAGACTACACATTTTAATGCTGCAGCCAATTTATGGAAATGTGTGAGCTAGGGAGAGAGGTCTGTAATCTATGAAATGAGCAGTTCTGTTAACTGAAATGTTTTATGTCATTATTTTATGTTTAGATTAATGTTATTTTGACCTATCATTTTGTAATCAACATATACACTACATTTTACTTCTTATTCACATATGTCTAATAAAGAATTTGAAACACATTGATGGGCAGTACAAATTAATGGTATGCAGTCACATCAAACCCACCTTGGTATCATTTTTCACTGGTCTACCTTGGTCCTACTTGCCAGTTGGCACCCACTATAATGCTTGCTTTGATAAGCTCACAATCTAGAAGAGGGAGATAAATTGTAATTGGTAAGTTTTAATGGGGCAATAAGACTATAAAAGGTGTGTGCGGTCGTGACAACACGACCTCTGCTGCCCACACCTAGCATTCGGAACAAAATGTTCTGAAAGCTGGGGCAGTAGAGTACCCCTTTAAGGTCTTATTCCACCAATAAAACTTACATTTGCTTCTACCTTGAACATACCTTGGAATATCCGTATCCCTGGCTGGTGCCAGCTGCTCCACACAGACACTGGAACCTTCTACCTTGGTTTAAAAATCTAAACTGACCACTATAGTGCAAGGTTTTGGACATTAGGGCTTGGGTCTATCAATTGGGTATATCGTAATAAGTGAGTATAAGGTAACTCAGCTCACCCTTCCAGCCAGACGCCTGCCGCACGGTACTGTGTGAACCAACACCAAGGTAGCAATGAAGAAATAGATGGTCCAGCGCAGGATAACGTGCAATAAAAGGACACCCTGTGGCTTGAATCTACAATAAATTTTGGCTTTTATTGCACGTTATCCTGCGCTGGACCATCTGTTTCTTCATCATAATAAGTGCATTGTTATCAATAGCAAGCTAAGCTATACCAAAGCTATACCAAAATGTATTTTAACTTCTCAGAAACAGATTTTCTTACATTTTGGTAAAACACTATAAATGACACTAAAATAACAATAGTATTGCTGAAATCTACTTCATGGGTTATAAAACGAATGGTAATTGCCAATTCTTGTCTTTAGCTTGGATGAATGAAAAGAAAATGTATTCCTAATTTGATGAAAATTTAATATTAATGCATTTGATATTTTCGGCTTAATATACTTGTGTTCTGCAGAACTGACAAATTTAATTAGCAAGCTCGAAAAATCAAAAAATTGTATGTCACTATTAACATAAGGGGTCAAACCTTTTCTATCACATGCAGGATGAAATGCCCGCTTTGTATTAGGGATGACAGGCTTGTAAAAATCTTCAGGCCGCTCTATAATTACTAATCACTTTACTTCTATTCCATTGTGATCGCTGGCTGGATTGGAACTTTATATCCCAATCACGTGGACAACTGGGTACCATAAGCATATGCAACCATGAATAACTGCTTCCAGATCGGGCTTGTTATCCCCCTTTCTAACCAGACATATTTTCATATATTTTAGTAAATGCAGATTTCAAAGCTATAAAAGCTTCTTATTTGGATATTGAAGCAATCACAATAATTTTGTGCCATTTTTTCTGTCTTTACCTTCATGGGGAGGAATACACTCTCTGCAGCACTGAACTGGGTAATACACCATCCCAGCCTTCTCTCACAGAGATGGCTCTCCTCTCTTTCAGCACAATAAAGGCAGCTGCAAAACAGTCTTTAGGACTTTCAGGTATGTCTTTGCAGAGGTAACTGTTGACCGCCCAGATGTTTAATGTTTACGAGCTATCAGCAAGAGGTTATGAGCATTTATTGCTAAAACTGCGTTAGAGAATATTCTTCTACTTGCAGCTGTCCAGTGTGTCCAAACATCCGGCGTCAAGACTGAGATGCTTGATGATTGGGAACTGTCCCATTCAAATGAATGGGATCAGTCCTAGCATCAGTTTCCCTCCAGTGCATGCTGGAGGCCTGATATACGTAAACCCAGCCTTATAAACTCTTTGCCCTTGGTAGGATTTGAACATAGGACCCCAGCGCTGTAAAGCAACAATTCTAGATACTGAGCTACTGTGTTGCCCGTAATGCATAGTGCTATAAGTAAAAAGTCAAGCTAAAGGGTTAAGATATTAGAAGACCAAAGAAAGAACATTTTAGGGACATCCTTTGATGGTATGGAATACTGAGCAGGAGTGAATACACAGAAGGTAAAGAAAAGGAGCTAGGCAAAGGATAGAGATATCAAGAAACAAGTTTCTTAAGTCACATTAGGTTCATGACTTGAATAGAGAAACTATGGGCACTTTACAACACTTTTTCATAATATGAAAATTTGAGCAAGGCGATTGGTAATGTAGAATTTTGAATTTGACTTATATTTGTGAAAATGACTGCGGGGATATTGAGTTATTTTTTAATCGTACAGTGGTCAACTGGATTCCTATACAATGATCCCTCAACATATGATGGTAATTCGTTCCAAATGAACCATCGTTAGTTGAAACCATCATATGTTGAGGGATACATGCAATAATAATATAGAAAGATATACTCATGTGTCCCCGTCCCTCCGGACCGTCACCGCTGCCCTGGATCGTCGCTCTTCATCGCCGCCATCACGTCACTGCACACGCCGCTCCTATTGGATGATGGGACAGAGCGCCCGGCGACGTGATGACGATGAAGGCCATGCAGGGGATCCTGAAGAGGACGGTCCGGAGCGTCGAGGAAAGGTGAGTGACACTCACCGCAGCACACGGGGCACCTTAAACGGCTATCCGGCAGCAACTGAAGCAGTATGCGCTGCCGGATAGCAGTTTATGCGATGGCCCCGATATACAAAAGAATCGTATGTTGATGCTGCCTTCAAAATGCGATGGCCGCTGAGAGGCTATTGTATGTTGAAATTATCGTTTGTCGGGGCCATCGTATGTCGGGGTGGGGTCACTGTATTATTCTTGTACCTCTTTTTTGCTTTTAAGTAAGTATTGAGGATATGCATTACGTAAAATTAAACTTTTCTTAGGATAAAAGATATGTACCCAAATTTTTTTTTTAATCAAAAAAAGGAAAGGTGTGCAAAAAACACCATGTGCCACCTACACCACCAAGTATTGATGTGAGGCAAAGATCTCTAAAAGGTGGAAGGGAACAACGTAGGGTCCATTGTAAGAGGTGAGGGTAAAAACTTCCCCTGTAAGGCCCTACTCTCGCCCTATTTATTCTCTTCTTGACAAGGGTTACTCGCCCTAAAAAAGGGCGACCCCACACTGGAACCTCTCCCTATTTCCACCTACAGACACTGCCATTTCCCAGGGTTTTTAGGTAGAAATAGAGAGAGTTTCCTGTGTGGGGCCGCCCTTTTTAGGGTGAGTAACACTTGCCAAGAAGGGAATTAATAGGGTGAGACTAAGGCCTTACATGGGCAAATTTTTACCCCCACCTGCAACAATAAACAATGTGCTGTTTTCTACCACCTTTTTTGAGGAAAGTGTTACTCCTCTTAAAAAGGGCAACCCCACGCAGGAACCAGTCCCTATTTCCACCTAAAAACCCTGGGAATGGCAGGGCCTTACAGGGAAAGTTTTTACCCCCACCGGTTACATTGGACCATATGTTGTTCCCTTCCACCTTTTAGAGGTCTTTGCATCACATTAATACTTGGTCTTGTAGGTGACACATGGAATTTTTTTAACACATTTCCTTTTGTTTGATAAAAAAAAAAAAACATTTTAGGTCCATATATTTTATCCTAAGCATATTGTTAAAAGCTAAGTTTTACGTAATGCATATCCTCAATACTTACTTGTGTACAATAACATTTTTACAAAAGAGACAGTCTTCTTCTGCCTGCCTCAGCTACTATTTTGATCCTGCCACCCGCGTGATTCCACAAATCTGGTGCAAAGTTCTCCTTTTTTCACCCACCTTTGTCACCAGATACTGGTATTGCCACCCACCGCACTGCTCTGTCACCAGGTAACTTTCAGAACTCCTGATGCTGCTGCTGCCAGCTCCAGGCTGTCTCATTCTGCCACCATATGTTCTCCTCATGCTGATGCCACCTCCAGGCTGTCATTCAGCCACTATATGTTCTCCTCTTGCTGCCACAAACTCCAGGCTGTGTCATTCAGCCACTGTATGATGTAGCCAACTCCAGGCTGTGTCATTCAGCCACTATATGTTCTCCTCATGCTGCCGCCACCTCCATGCTGTGTGGTTCAGCCACTCTATGTTCTCCTCATGCTGCCTCAAGCTCCAGGCTGTGTCATTCATACACTATATGGTCTCCTCATGCTGCTGCCACCTCCACACGGTGTCATTGAGCCACTATATGTTCTCCTCTTGCTGCCACAAACTCCAGGCTGTGTCATTCAGCCACTGTATGTTGTAGCCAACTCCAGGCTGTGTCATTCAGCCACTATATGTTCTCCTCATGCTGCCGCCACCTCCATACTGTGTCGTTCAGCCACTCTATGTTCTCCTCATGCTGCCTCAAACTCCAGGCTGTGTCATTCATACACTATATGGTCTCCTCATGCTGCTGCCACCTCCACGCTGTGTCATTCAGCCACTATATGTTCTCCGCATGCTGCCGCAAACTCCAGGCTGTTATTCAGCCACTATATGCTGCCGCCATCTCCACACTGTGTCATTCAGCCACTATATGTTCTCCTCATGCTGCTGCCACCTCCACTCTGTGTCATTCAGCCACTATATGTTCTCCTCATGCTGCCTCCACCTCCATGCTGTGTCATTCAGCCACCATATGGTCTCCTCATGTTGCCGCCACCTCCTCGCTGTTTCATTCTACCACTATATGGTCTCCTCATGCTTGCGCCATCTCCAGGCTGTGTCATTTAGGCACTATATGTTTTCCTCATGCTGCCGCAAACTCCAGGCTGTGTAATTCAGCCACTATATGCTGCCCCCACCTCCACGCTATGTCATTGTGCCACTATATGTTCTCCTCATGCTGCTGCCACCTCCACGCTGTGTCATTCAGCCACTATATATTCTCTTTATGCTGCTGCAAACTCCAGGCTGTGTCATTCAGCCAATATATGCTGCTGACAACTCCAGGCTGTGTCATTCAGCTACTATATGTTCTCCTCATGCTGCTTCCACCTCCAGGTTGTGTCATATAGCCACTATATGGTCTCCTCATGCTGCCGCCACCTCCACACTGTCATTCAGCCACTATATGGTCTCCTCATGCTTTCTCCACCTCCAGGCTGTGTCATTCAGCTACTATATGTTCTCCTCATGCTGCTGCAAACTCCAGGCTGTGTTATTTAGCCACTGTATGCTGCCGCCAACTCCAGGCTGTGTCATTCAGCCACAATATGTTTTCCTCATGCTGCCGCCACTGCCACGCTGTGTCATTCAGCCACTATATTGTCTCTTTATGCTGCCGCCACCTGCACGCTGTGTCATTCAGCCACTATATGTCTCCTCATACTGATGCCACCTCCAAGCTCTGTTATTGTGCCACTCTATGACAGATTTTCTCATAGCAATGCCTCTGATCTGCATGTCATACTGAATGACAGTATTATTTCACCAACCCAACACACACCCTATGCGTGTTATAGCAAGGCAAAGTGTTCTACACCCCCTATTGAGGCTCTCTGTAGGCCAGAAATAGCCATTTTTAATAGCGATTTTGGCCAAATCGAATTTTTCAAAAAATTCACTCATCTCTCAATGTAATACTTTCCATTCCATTGCACCTACTTCAGCTCAAAACAACTAATTTAGTAGCCAAATCCTGTGACTCACACCTTCAAGTATTGTGCCTGAAGGCTGAATGATTCTTGACATTTTGGAAAAGGTCATGTATTTAACCATGTTACATGATGCTTGAAGCATATTGCAATGTTTGAGTTCAAAACAGTGAGCGGAATTAAAATAATTGACGTCAGAGTCAAAGCTATAACCATATTAATCTAGAGCTTGTAGTTGTTGCTGTTAGGAGGAATATGAATGTCTATGTTCATGTTGAGAGACAATTAAAGTTGTGCTATTTCCCTGGAGTAAAGTAGTATGGAATCTGTTTGACTGTTGAATTCATTTTCTGCACTCTGTTAAGTTACCTGCATAATTTTATTCTGCTTTGCATATCAAATGTAAAAGATAAATGATTCACAAAATTCCCTTGTTTTTAACTAAAACAACAGCATATGCTAACTTACTTATGTTAAAACCAAGAACCTGTATCGGCCCCTTTTACTCTGGGTGTCACCTATCTCTTAAGGATCTTGTACACAAGGCTGGTTATCAGCTCAATAAACATTTGTAGGAATCTTTGATAATTGATCCATATAAAAGGCCCAGTAATCAGCTGACGAATGAGAAAATGATAGTTTGTTAGCTTATTATATTGTTTATGCAGGCACAATAATCCTTGTTAAACGTTATAAGTAGTGATGAAGCCATTATGAGTGGATGTACTATACTCTTATGTCTGTTTGTTTGGTCCCCTGATGAACCTTTCATTATTTTAAGAGGGAAATGTGTTGGACCAGAAGAAAGGCAAAGTCTTGTTTAAATACTTTGGAAATCATCAAGTGCAAGGAGTTTAAAATAGCTCATCCTAGGGTGTCTGTGTGTGATGGTCATGAGGAGTTCTAGACAACAATAGAGTGGCAGCATTTCCACTGCTAGGCAATGCAAGCATTCAGGGCTAAAATAGGAATCAAGAGCTGACTTACACAAGATAACTTTTTTTTCTCTCAAGTCTACTACCATAAGTCAGAGTAACACCACATGAAAATGACTTAGGTACTATATCATGAGCCAACCTACATGGTTTTTACATCTTTAAGTTTCTGCTTCATGGTATTATACTTGCTTAGGTTGGTAGATTTAGGTTTACTTATTCAATTTTGTTCATGTGTTCAAGAAATTGTTTTACATTTAAAAACAAATACTCATGACCGTTATTGGTGACATATATTTTAGTAGAGACACAGCATAGGAAGGAGCAGCTAAAGGCTATGTTCACACATTGTTTTTTTTGACAATGATTTATAGTATCTCTAATAAGTGAGTACATCCCTCACATTTTTTATGATCTTTTTATGTGACAACACAAGAAATTACACTGTGTTTTAATGTAAAGTAGTGAGTACACTCTGAATGAAAGTGTTTAATGTTGCTGTCACCAACTGTCATTTGACAACTGTCATTTGACTTGTTAGTGTTATAAGGTCTCATGTGTGATGGGGAGCATGTGTCTTAGATTTGGTGTTATTGTTCTTACACTCTTTAAAACTGGCCAAGTAGGTATGGGGACCACTAGTGGTGGGATTTTTTGTAGCCATTTTCTTCATTAAATATTCAAAAATTAAAATTTTCACCAGTAACAACATCTAAAACGTTTTTGGATCTGACAGTGCCCATTCAAGTAGAGATGTGAGGTAAACTTCAGAAACGATGGGAATATCGGCGCTGACCAAGGAGAGGACAATAGAGCCAGGTGTGTAGCGAACAGATTTAATCCAATGCGACGCGTTTCACCGCGCTTGCGCGGTTTCATCAGGCATCTCAGGAATGCCTGATGAAACCGCGCAAGCGCGGTGAAACGCGTCGCATTGGATTAAATCTGTTCGCTACACACCTGGCTCTATTGTCCTCTCCTTGGTCAGCGCCGATATTCCCATCGTTTCTGAAGTTTACCTCACATCTCTACGCCATTTCTGGGAAGGCTGCAGACTGAGATCATCATACCAAACGCACATCTTGGTTGTGTGGGAGTACGCACAACCTGGCAGGGTGAGCCTTACTTTTCCCTCCCCCTCTCACACACCTGTGATCCGTTGGTTCTTCACAAGGGAGCGCCTGTTTTTCTCTTTGCTTTACAGTGCCCATTCAAGGCAGTGTTGCAAAATAATCATGGCCACACAAAAAATTTACACTTTGGCCCCAATTTGGAAATTACCACTGAGGGCTGTACCTACTTTTGTTGCCAAGGTTTAGACATTAATGGCTTTGAGTTATGAGTGGACACAATGTTAAATGCTGTTATACAGACTGTGCACTCCTACTACTTTACATTGTACCATTTCTCAAGTATTGTCACATGAAAATAAAAATGTTTATTGAGTTTTGTCCAAATCCTACTAATGTCACAGCTGTAATTTATGAAATGTCCTCAATTTTCTGGTTCAAAATGTGGCTTTAGATACAGCGGTATTTTTGGATGTATTTTAGATTGAGCCAATTTCTTTCAAACACATACAGCTGTAAAAGCATATATATATATATATATATATATATATATATATATATATATAAATATATATATATATATATATGCTATAGCCACAAAGTACAGTATAAATAGAATTAAGGACTGAAGGTAGTCACTAGTAAAACTAAATTGCAACCATTTTGTTTAATAAACCCTGGCATGGGTAGGCCATGGTGTAAGTCCACATACCTCTCTGCTGGTATGCTAAAGTATAGCACACACATACATTTTCTAATGTGAAAACAGCCTTAGAATGTCTAAATAAAAATGTAGCATTTCAAGCTCTGTATCATGTTTTTTTTTACTCAACGGAAACCATGTTGTGCCAGAGGGACCACATTGACTCATAATGCATTTAATAGGATTCCTTTCATTTTGCCATTGTTTTAACAGCAAAAATATGCTGGGTTATTCTTGAAAAAAAAGTGACAGAACTCCTGAATGGCAGCAATATACTATGAAATAAATTATGGCCATTAAGCGTCACTACACACTCTATCAAAAGTTCTACTAGCTTGCACAATTTTCTGTCTGTGTTAAAAAAAAAAAAAAAAAATATTGGTATTGACAGTGCCAGGAAACAATGCCAGGAAAAGAATGCTTGATAAATGCTTTGTTAACTGAAATACCACATGTTGGGATGAATAAATAATCACTTTATTCTTCCTGTTGTCTTTTCAAGGATTTGCTACATTTTAGTGAGAACTTGGATCACTTCTCATGGCCAGTCTTGCATCTCTGGCGGTGGAGGTTATTCTGTTTTCTACAGAACCAAAAACGAGACTTATTGCCAGAAGACTACAGACTCTTGCACACCGTATTTGGCAAGGTTTTTTTTGTGACTGCTGAGTATGCAGAAGTATTCTAGAAATGTGTTTTAAAGGGTAAGTGCCTTTTATAACTATTGACCCCCTTGGACTTTTCTACATTTACTTATGGTATAACAGAGTAAAATTTATTTTATTGAGATTTTTTTTATAATGGACCAACACCAAATAGTCCATCATTTAAAAGTGGGGGAAGTTTTACATGGATTTCAAAATGATTTACAAATAAATATCTGAAAAGTGTTAAGCGCATAGGTGCTTACCCCCTTCACTGGGAAACCCCTAACAAAGATCTAATGCAACCAGTTGTCTTCACAAGTCACATAATTAGTAAATAGGGTCCACCTGTCTGCAATTTAATTTCAGTACAAATGCACATATTCTGTGAAGCTCTCAGAGTTTGTTAGAAAGCATTACTGAGCAAACAACAGCATGAAGACTAAGGAGCTCACCAAATAGAGCAAGGATAAAGTTGTGGAGAAGTACAAAGCAGAAGTAGGTTATAAAAAATATATATACCACAGAGCACTAAAAAATCCGTCATCAGAAAATAAAAATATGGCACAACTGCAAACCTACCAAGACAAGGAAAATTAATCAGAAGCAACCAAGAGGCCCATGGTGACTTTGAAAGAGGTGGGAAAATCTGTCCACAGGACAACTATGCACTCCACGAATCTGGCCTTTTATGAAAGTGTGGCAAAAAGAAAGTAATTATAGAAAGTGAGTCACAAGAAGTCAGGTTTGGAGTTTGCCACAAACTATGTCGGAGACACGGCAAACATGTGGAAGAAGGTGCTCTGGTCAGATTAAACAAAATATAAACTTTTTGCCCTCATTGCAAAAAGCTATGTGTGGTATCATGGCCATCACCCTAAGCACACCATTCTTACAGTTAATATGGTGGTGATATTATGCAGTGGGGATGCTTCTCTTTAGCAGGTACAGGGAAAGTGTTCAGAATTGGGGAGAGATGGATGGAGCCAAATACAGGGCAATCCTTGGGAAAAAAAACTGAAAAGGGGCATGGTCGAAATGGTGGCATGTACGAGTATTGTGAGAGATTATTTAAGACAGGCATATGAGGTGCCAGTCTTAATAAGTCCCCCCCCTAGAGTAGACATTATAAATGTACATTTTATAAAAACCCTCACTATAAACCCACTGGCAGGTTAAGTGTATGTTTATTCTCTCTTTACAGTGTTCAAGCTGTGGGATTTATTAGGCAGCAAGAAAGCAGTCAGGTCTTAATATAGATGTGAATTCGGGTAGAAAAACAGACATGGTGCACATCTACAATCTTGTATAATGATCTGACTGCTTCTCAGCATAATATCAAAAACTAACAGGTTGTTAGTATCCATTTTTGATCAAAAAGTACAAGCCCACTCGCCATGTCAAGGCCATGAGTGGGTCCCTAACACCCCTAGCATAAAATGGCGCAGCACCGGGCGGCGACCACCACCGCCGCGACACCAATGCCCACAGGGGGGAACGACCCACCGGCAGAGCAGCCCCAATGCCACTCAAACCAGTCTATGGGCCGCACCCCCCGCAGACATGGCGCCACGGCAGCAACGGATGCCGCACAGCACCACACCAGTGTGAACAAGGTCCAATAGCTCACTTACCATGCTCTCCCAGTCAGACTGGGAGGCTGCCAGGAAAGAAATGACCCATGTGTAGCTAACTACTACTTATATAGGGTTGGGCTGAGGGGGTGGGGAAGAGTGCAGCACATGTTAAAACAAAAAAAAGGAGGGGATAGAAATCACAGTGTGAATTCGGGTAGAAAAACAGACATGGTGCACATCTGCAATCTTGTATAATGATCTGATTGCTTCTCACCATAATATCAAAAACTAACAGGTTGTTAGTATACATTTTTGATCAAAAAGTACAAGCCCACTCGCCACGTCAAGGCCACCTATTTAGAGTGGGTCCCTAACGTCCCTAGCATAAAATGTCGCAGCACCGGGCGGCGACCACCACCGCCGTGACACCAATGCCCACAGGGGGGGAAATAGTTTTTGATATTATGCTGAGAAGCAATCAGATCATTATACAAGATTGTAGATGTGCACCATGTCTGTTTTTCTACCCGAATTCACATCTTAATATAGATGTATTTGGAGCAGGAATAATATAAAGGTCTATAGGATATGACCGAATTGTCATGGCTACACTACTAGGTTTGAGCATTTCCAAAACTGCAGCTCTTGTCAAGTATTCACAATATTTTTCAATGAGGAAGTGGTCCAAGGGAAGATAACCAGGAAACCAACAACAAGGTCATGAGCACCAAAGCCATGGACAGCAAAAGCTAGCCTCCAAACCCACAAAATAACTTCAATAGCATAAAATACTGAAATAGTTTATGTTGGCTATGGCAATGTTGTCTGTGAACTATGCAGTGTATGGGGCTCTGTACCCACCTCTGTTGACCCCTGTCCACCTACAAAGTTGCCTATAGAGAGTACATGAGCAGCAGAATTGGAAGAAGATGACCTGGTCTGCTGTCACATGTGTGTACATCATTTGGATGTTATTTTAAGCAAACATTCTATGACCTTAAAAACCTGGGGTACAACTATGGTTGTAGTGTCTGGGTGCAGGTTGTTGGGCAAAAAATGGCAGCCATACATGATTGTGAACTTGGAAACAAATAATTTTCTTAACTGAAGTAATTCTTTGTGCTCGCAAAGAACAGGATATAGTCTTTGTAAGGCACAGTAAAGGCTGTTCACAATTCAGAATACAGCATCTTTTCCATATGAGAGGAGGTTTTGGTCCCCTCAGAAGCTAAATACAGGTTTAAAGTCTCTGAATTTAATCCTCTAGCATGTAAAGGGTTAATTTATCAACCATGTAAAGGGTCATATCTGACCTGACGAAGAGAGGGATACACCTCTTGTAGTCTACTGATTGATACACATTTTTTATTTCAATACAGTTAATTCCATATGCCGTTCAGCACCGTACAGCACCAGCTTCTTATGAGATTGCTTGGGATCTTCCCTGTTGACTTAAATTTATTCTATGGGTCAGTACAATATCACTGATGTTAAACTTGGATAATATTGTTGTACTATTAAAAAAAAAGAAAAATCTGTGTTTCACCTTGTTCTGACTTGTTTTTGATCACTTTATATTGAGTTTTTTCTGGAATGTAATGCGGCCAAAATTTAATGACCAGTAAATTTAGTAGTTAGTAATATTGGACTTTGGTATTTTTTACCATTTATGCTGTTGACCGGGAGGGATCTGAAATGTTATGATTTAATTAAAAAATTTTTTTTTTTTTTTGAAAATGGGGAAATTTGAATTTTTGTTAATGGGATGATTTTCATTTGACAACTTACATAGATTACTGCATATGCACTGCATTGATCTATATTATTGGTGCTCTGCTGGTACAGCCTGCTCCAGCTTAATTAGCAGATCAATCATGGCAGGCACTGAGGTTCAGCAAAGGCCTTGGGCTGCCGATGGCAATGATGCACAACCAGACTGTTAAAATGCCCCAATTGGTGTTAATCACAGCGATGTCAGTCATTACCTTGAGTGTCAGCTGCAGATATCACAGTCAAATTCCCTCCATGTAGTTCATGGGTCAGTTACAATATGTTTTTTTTCCCTGCTTTTCAAAACACTATAAAACCACACAAAAATGTCTAAAAATAATAATAATACATTTTAAAAAATGTGAATTTGACATACTAATATGAAGTGGAAAAATTGACCACAATGTATTTACACATACAGGGGGACATTTATATAACAAAAAATCTGTACAGAGGAAAAGTTGACCAGTTGCCCATGGCAACCAATCAGATTGCTTCTTTCATTTTTAAAAGGGCCTCTCAAAAATGAAAGAACCAATCTGATTGGTTGTTATGCCTCTACACAGGATTTGATAAATCTCCCCAATAGTTTACTTTTCATTATTTTATTTTTTTAAATCTACTATATACAGATCTCTGGGAGAAAGCCCAAAACATGTTAAAGGGGTATTCCAGGAATCAAAAAACCAGGCCTGTTTTCTTTCAAAGATAGCGCCCTTCTTGTCTCAAGGTTGGGTGTGGTTCTGCAACTCAGCTTTATTGAAGTGAATGGAGCCAAGTTGTAATACCACACCCAAAGTGGAGACAAGGAGGGTGCTTTTGACTCCTGGAATACCCCTTTAACATCCTGGGCTTGCTGAAATTTTTTAGGGTAGGGTCACACGTAGCGCATCTGCAGCGTATTTGACCCTAGAGTGTGCCTCCAGCTGTGCCTGTGTGTCCTGCTCGCAGCAGCAATCTGCCGCCACAAGCCGCAATGTACTCCAGATATTGCAGCTGCTTTAGGCCTAGCTCAGGGAGCAGGGGGAGCACCCAGGATGTGGGGAGAGCTGCACATCCATGCTCAACTTACAGCTCCCTCTGTGTCTACTTTTAGCGGCAGATTGCTGCTGCTAGCAGGACATACGGACACAGCTGGAGGCACACTCTAAGGATGGGCAGTTGCGCATCCCCAGCATCAAATACTCTGCAGATGTGTTATGTGTGACCCTACTTTCAATTAGTGCTACCGTGTTCAAAATGACATGACAAATTTCCCAAACAAATAGACAAAAAGAACAAAAAAAAATTTGTTTAGTGAACGCCATCATCAGCCCTGATCCATCTGGGAGAGGCACGTCTCAGACTACTGAAATGTACTGTGCAATGGGTATTCTAAGAAGAACCTGTACATTTTACATAAATTGAATTGGAGGAGCAGAAAGATGCAAAAAGGAGCAGAAGAAGCAGAAAGGAGGGCAACAGGTATTTTAATTTTACATTCAGCAGTTAATGTAAACTTTTTATGGAAAATCAGAGGGTTGCTTTAATGCTTTTCAGGAAGAATTTTCCATTAGCTGAAATTGCCTTTTATTCTCCTTGTATTACACAGTTAGAAGCAATCTTTCCAAAGGTTCTTGCCAATTTTAAGATTAAAACTTCTCAATAGCTTGGCTTTGGGCATTGGATGAAGCAGCACTGACTGATTTTGGGTGCTGTGCGATGGACTGAATCCAACGAATAATTCCTTTGTAACTTACAGTTGAGCAAATATTTTACAAGACAGCAGTTTGCTATTCCAAGAAGTTTCAGCTTAAAAATACTGTAATTTTTACTCTCAACCTAGTCACCATATTTCAAAGAACTGTCAGAATATACAGAATCTTATCACAAAGGACATAATAAAACATTTTAAGTGAATGCATTACCTACATTTTTTAAAAATTTTTACTGATTAGAGACAGAGAGTAAAACATGATCTTTTTTCTGCTTCTATATTTTTTGTCTATTATTACAGGGGGAAGCCATCTTTCCTAAGCTGTTTTACCAGCAATTAGATATATGCTTTACAGCAAGCCCCATGGATCAAAGACAACTATAAATTGACCCATCGCATTCACATTAATTGTAAACAATACTGGACTGTCAGGGACTGACCGGGGGACAGGGAGAGTGAGCCCGAAACTGACCCTAAAACCGCTCTCCCTGCATACTTTCCCATCCACCCTAACCGGTGGATCGACAACTGGGCGCCGGTCCCACCCTGAACTAAAGTGCAGGGGCCTAATAAAAACACAAACGATAAACATAACAGGAACACAAACGAGAAACATAACAGGAACATAGAACTCTATAACAGATTAAGATCAGAGGACACAGATCAGTGAGCAGCACAGGGGATACTATGGATCAGCGGTCATGAACAGAGGACACTAGATCAGCGGATATGAACAGAGGACTCAGTGGGCATGAACAGAGGACACTATAGATCAGTTGCCATGTACAGAACTCCAGAGATCTGAATAAAGAACTAATAAACATATAGAGTTCAAAACACCAGACAGGAAAACGGATTTGTCTGAACATACTCCAGAACAAAACAGGAATAAGCTTAATCCCCTAGAAAAACCTCCGGTTGACACAGGAATAACAATACCCTCTGAGTCCCCATGGACTGGTAAACGGGATCTATCGCCAAACAGGAATATTTGCATTGCCTATGCAAACCTCCAGTAGACATGAAGTCCCCATGGACAGGTAATAATCTGTAGAGAAAAGAAAAGAAAGGGCCGACGGACGGTGCCTCGTATATTTACCCTAAATAGATCGGGTGGTGGGTGGGGGGGCAACCCCACGGGGCTTATAGATGGCCGCTCACCTTGAGATCTATGCAAAAAAGCATATCACCCACAATATAATCTGGGTACTGTAGTGCGAGTCGCTGCTATGCCGATGGGTTGCAGGAGGAAACAAGTCGTCCTTGGAGTCAATATTAGAAGTAGAGCAGAAAAAAACCCTCAGGTATGGTGCTGCAGACTCTTGTAGACAGATGAGGCGGATGCCAAAGGGAGGATCCCTCCCTTCCTTCTGATCTGAGGAAGGGAGGGATCCTCCCGAAACACCTAATCTTGTCCATTTTATTGATTTTTTTTTATAAAATGTCCTGCTGAGGACTTTCCTATTACCTTTGGCATCCGCCTCATCTGTCTACAAGAGTCTTCAGCGCTATACCTGAGGGGTTTTTCCTGCTCTACTTCTAAAATGGACAGGTAATAGGGATGCCTAGAAACACAGAATATATTTATAGAACACTGTTCACACTGAACACAAGACAGGAATAAAATCGCAATCCCTTCAGAGCACCTCCAGTAGATGCAGGAATAGCAATACCCTCTGGGTCCCCATGGAGCGGTAACAGGGATGCAAACATAGGACACTGTTCACACTGGACACACACTGGACACTCCATTTCACTATCGAAGTAGCCATTAATAATAAATACAAATAGACTACTGGCCAGCGGCACACTCACCAGTGTGGTCAGAGCTAAGAGCATGTCACCTAACATGGCTAAAACCAGAAAATACTAAGGGCATGCTAAAACAGAGATGGTAGATTAAAAGCTCAAATAAGAAGAGTTTCAACAAAAGCCTCCATTAGCAGCATGGCAGTAGCAAGATGTAATGAAGTCCAAATGAAGTATCACCAGCACTGAAGCTACTCAGTGCTGAACTTAAGTAGACACACCCTAAAGGCTATTGGACAACAGAGGCTGAGGCTGAAAAAGCCAGAGACATTAACTATTCCCTGACCAGGGAACATAAAACTGTTCACACACAGCAAATTCAATAGCTGTGTGTGAACACAGACCAGGCCAGACATGACATGGACATTCTCTGTGACCTTTTCAGATGTCATTCTTTAGTAAGGGGGAAGCTGAGCTTCAGCAATTGTCAATGGCGTCTTAGCTATCTACTGGTTTCATGGAGGGGAAATAACTACATGTTTACTTTTAAAATAATGTTGATGACACATTCCATTTAAAAGTCTACTTTATAGTGTAATACCTAAATATTTGCTCACTTAATGATGCCACCTAAGACAGAATTAATTAATTTATTTTTCCTCATATTGCCTAGCTCTGTGCAGCTCAGTTGTTTTCATGCTGACAATTCCTTCTGTTGGTTACATTGAAAAGGACTACAGTTCCCATCACTCCTCCACTCATACATAAGCATTGTCTATATTTACAGATGCTTTTCTATTTAACTATTAAGAACTCATGACAAAAATGTGTGTTTGTGGCTGTTAGTTTCAACTCTATGGTGTTTTTTATCATGAAGATCTTGTTGGTGCAGTATGTTAACTCACGATATCAGCAGCGAGAGCGGGACTGTAATACATAGCTAACTTATACACCACTCTTCTAATGTTTGTTTCCTTTCAACTAACACTGCACCGAGCAGGCGCTGCACATCGAAAACCCAATCCTACCTCCAATGTCCCCATGTATAGTACTATACAATAAATCATCCCCTGCACTGCTTACACTGAACCCTGCTTAAGATGGTACTATTTTCTCCAGCAATAACTGTGTGTGCAATCTCTACTCTCTAAGCCATGAATGTACAGCAGAAAGGAATATTCCTGCCTCTATTCCTGCTCCCTGAAATCTAGAGTATAAGAAATAGCTGTGCACCATAGAGAGGACTCTCTGAGAAAACTTAAACTACTGTCAGGATTCGGCAGGCTGAAGGTGGATCCTCTGTGTCAGAGAGGGATTGGCGTGGACCGTGCCGGCGGACGGGTTCTAAGTTGCCACTGGTATTCACCAGAGCGGGATGGACTTGCAGCGGCGGTAGCAACCAGGTCGTATCCATCGGCAATGGCTCAACCTCTCTAACTGCTGAGATAGGCGCGGTACAAGGGATTAGGCAAGAGCAAGGTCGGACGTAGCAGAAGGTCAAGGCAGGCAGCAAGGATCGTAGTCAGGGGCAACGGCAAGAGGTCTGGAACACTGGCTCGGGATACACAAGGAACGCTTTCACTGGTACACTGGCAACAAGATCCGGCAAGGAAGGAAAGGGGAAGTGAGGTTATATGGGGAAGTGCACAGGTGAACACACTAATTAGAACCAGGCGCCAATCAGTGGCGCACTGGCCCTTTAAATCGCAGAGAGCCGGCGCGTGCGTGCCCTAGGGAGCGGGGCCGCGCGTGCCGGGACAGAAGAGACGGGGAGCGAGTCTGGTAAGCGGGCCGGGATGCGAACCGCGAGCGGGTGCGTCCCGCATCGCCAATCGCATCCCGGCTAGGGACATTATTGCAGCGCTCCCGGTCAGCGGGTCTGACCGGGGCGCTGCAAACAGGAGAACGCTGAGAGCGCTCCGGGAAGAAGTGGGGACCCGGAGCGCTCGGCATAACAAATACCTTGTCAACCATGCAGAATTGACAGACTTTAAGGAGTTAAAAGGTGTAAAGTAGTCCTGCAAGTTCTTTAACCCCTTAAGGACTCCATTTTCCATTTTTGCATTTTCATTTTTTCCTTATCACCTTCTAAAAATCATAACGCTTTCAATTTTGCACGTAAAATTCCATATGATGGCTTATTTTTTGCGCCACCAATTCTACTTTGCAGTGACATTAGTCATTTTACCCAAAAATCCATGGCAAAATGGAAAAAAAAGTTAATTGTGTGACAAAATTGAAGTAAAAATGACACCTTATCTTTATTCTGTAGGTCTTTATGATTAAAATGATACCCAACTTATATAGGTTTAATTTTGTTGTACTTCTGAAAAAGATCATAACTACATGCAGGAAAATTTATACGTTTAAAATTGTCATTTTCTGACAACTATAACTTTTAAATTTTTTGCGTACGGGCCGATATGAGGGCTCATTTTTTGCGCCGTGTTCTGAGGGTTTTATGGGTACCATATTTGCATTGATCAGACTTTTTGATTGCTTTTTATTCATTTTTTTATCATGTAAAAAGTGACCAAAAATACGCTATCTTGGACTTTGGAATTTTTTTGCACGTGCACCATTGACCGTGCGGTTTCATAAATGATATATTTTTATAGTTCAGACATTTATGCACACAGCGATATCACATGTTTATTTTTATTTACACAGGTTTTTTTTATGGGAAAAGGGGGGTGATTCAAACTTTCATTAGGGAAGGGGTTAAATGACCTTTATTAAAAATAACATTAACTTTTTTTTTTGCAGTGTTATAACTCCCATAGAGGACTATAACACTGCACACACTGATCTTTTACCCTGATCCCTGCAAAGCCATAGCTTTGCATGGATCAGCGTAAAAGACGCTCGATTGCTCAAGCCTGTAGCTCAGGCTCGGAGCAATCAAACGCCAATGGAACGCGACAGAGACAGGTGAGGGGACCTCCGCTTGCGTCCTAGCTGATCGGGAAATTGTGATTTTATCACGATAGTCCCGATCAGCTCGACTGAGCTGCCGGGAAGCTTTCACTTTACTTTTTGATCAACTTTGGTCGCCGCGTCTTAAGGGTTAATAGCACGCGGCACAACGATCTGTGCCCTGCGCTATTAGCCCAGGGTCCCGGCTATCATTAGCAGCTGGGACCAACCCGTTGTGATGCGGGGTCATGGCGTGACCCCGTTTTAAACACCGGGATCGGGCGCAGGGCGTATAGGTACGCCCTGCATCCTTAAGGGGTTAAAGACAACATACTGAAAGATGGACTTGCTACCGACTCTGCGAATCTGCTGTCTAGCATGTGAAACTGAAGGGAAGATAACAGGTAGAGTAGATGCCGTGGTACCCAACCAAGTCTTTAACCCCTTAAGGACCCAGCCCATTTTCTCCTTAAGGACCCGGCCATTTCTTGCACATTGACCACTGTCACTTTAAGCATTAATAACTCTTAGATGCTTTTACTTTTCCTTCTGATTCTGAGATAGTTTTTTCCTGACTTATTCTACTTTATGTTAGTGGTAACATTTTGTCGATACTTCTTGGTAAAAAAATGTAAAAAAATTTTTTTACTTTGAAACTCTCTGCTTATAAGGAAAATGGACATCTCCAAATAAATTATATATTGATTCACATATACAATACGTCTACTTTATGATTGCATCATAAAGTTGACATGTTTTTACTTTTGGAAGACATCAGAGGGCTTCAAAAATTAGCAGCAATTTTCCACAAAATTTTCTAAATCGGAATTTTTCAGGGACTAGTTCAGTTTTGAAGTGGATTTAAAGGGCCTTCATATTAGAAATACCCCATAAATGACTGCATTATAAAAACTGCACCCCTCAAAGTATTCATAATGACTTTCAGTAAGTATGTTAACCCTTTAGGTGTTTCACAGGAATAGCAGCAAAGTGAAGGAGAAAATTCAAAATCTTAATTTTTTACACTTGCATGTTCTTGTAGACACAGTTTTTGAAATTTTCCAAGGGGTAAAAGGAGAGAAATCTTCCTAAAATGTGTAACCCAATTTCTCTCGAATAAGGAAATACCTCATATGTGGATGTCAAGTGTTTTGTGGGTGCACTAGAGGGCTCAGAAGGGAAGGAGTGACAATGGAATTTTGGAGAATGAAATGTTTTTTTGGGGGGGAATGTCACATTTAGGAAGCCCCTATGGTGCCAGAACAGCAAAAAACAACCCCACATGGCATACTATTGTGGAAACTACACACCTCAGGGAATGCAACAAGGGGTACAGTGAGCCTTAAGACCCCACTGGTGTTTAACGACTTTTCGTTAAAGTCGGATGTGGAAATGAAAAAAAAAATCACTAAAATGCATTTTTCCCCCCAAATTTTACATTTTTACAAGGGATAATAGGAGAAAATGCCACCCATAATTTGTAACTGATCTCTTCTGAGTATGGAAATACACCATATGTGGACGTAAAGTGCTCTGCTGGCGCACTACAATTCTCAGAAGAGAAGCAGTGCCATTGAGCTTTTGGAGGGAGAATTTGGTTGGAATATAAGTCGGGGGCCTTGTGCATTTACAAAGCCCCTCTGTGGTGTCAGAACAGTGGACCCCCCCACATGTGACCGCATTTTGGGAACTACACCCCTCACAGAATGTAATAAAGGGTGCAGTGAGCATTTACACCCCACTGGCGTTTGACAGGTCTTTGGAACAGTGGGCTGAGCAAATGAAAAATAAAATTTTTCATTTTCACGGACCACTGTTCCAAAAATCTGTCAGACACCTGTGGGGCGTAAATGCTCACTGTACCTCTTATAACATTTCTTGAGGGGTGTAGTTTCCAAAATGGGGTCATATATGGGGGGGGTCCATTGTTCTGGCACTATGAAAGCTTTTTAAACACACAAATTTTCTCGCCAGAAGCCCAATAGCGCTCCCTCTCTTCTGAGCATTGTAGTTAGCCACTTTACATCCACATATGGGGTATGTTCTTACTCAGAAGAAAAGGGGTTACCCATTTGTGGAGTTTCTTTTCCTATTTTCCCTTGTGAAAATGAAAAAATTAGGGTAACACCAGCATTTTAGTTATTTAATTTTTTTTTGTTTGTTTTCCCATCCAATTTTAACAAAAATTTGGCAAACACCTGTGGGGTGTTCAGGCTCACTATACCCCTTGTTATGTTCCGTGTGGGGTGTAGTTTCCAAAATGGGGTCTCACTCCTGAGCCTTTGTGTTGCCCCCACAGAGCATTTTACAGCAGCATATGGGGTATTTCCATACTCAGGAGAAATTGCGTTACAAATTTAGGGATCTTTTTTTCCTTTTACCTCTTGTGAAAATAAAAAGTATGGAGCAACAACAGAATTTGTAACACAATTTCTCCCAAGTACAGAAATACCCCATATGTGGCCCTAAATTGTTTCCTTGAAATGCGACAGGGCTCCAAAGTGAGTGAGCGCCATGCGCATTTGAGGACTAAATTAGGTATTGCATAGAGGTGGACATAGGGGTATTCTATGCCAGTGATTCCCAAACAGGGTGCAGGGTTTTGCAACAGCTGTTGCAAAACTCCCAGCATGCCTGGACAGTCAGTGGCTGTCCGGAAATGCTGGGAGTTGTTGTTTTGCAACAGCTGGAGGCTCTGTTTTGGAAACACTGCCGTACGATACGTTTTTCATTTTACAGTGTAAGGGGGTGTATATGTAGGGTTTTACCCTTTATTATGTGTTAGTGTAGGGTAGTGTAGTGTTTTTAGGGTACATTCACACAGGCGGGGTTTACGGTGAGTTTCCTGCTAGGAGTTTGTGCTGAGGTGGAAAATTTGCCACAGCTCAAACTTAACCCCTTAAGGACCAAGGACGTACCGGTACGTCCTTGGTCCTGCTCTTCTGATATAACGCGGGGTTACACAGTAACCCTGCATCATATCACGGCGGGCCCGGCATCATATTGAAGCCGGGACCTGCCTCTAATAGCGCGCAGCGCCGATCGTGGCGCCGCGCGCTATTAACCCTTTAGCCTCGCGCTCAGAGCTGAGCCGCGCGGCTAAAAGTGAAAGTGAAAGTTGCCGGCTAGCTCAGTCGGGCTGTTCGGGATAGCCGCGGCTAATCGCGGCATCCCGAACAGCTGACAGGACAGCGGGAGGGCCCCTACCTGCCTCCTCGCTGTCCGATCGCCGAATGACTGCTCAGTGCCTGAGATCCAGGCATGAGCATTCATGCGGCAGAATCGTTGATCACTGGTTTCTTATGAAAAACCAGTGATCAATGATGAAGATCAGTGTGTGCAGTGTTATAGGTCCCTATGGGACCTATAAAACTTCAAAAAAAAAAGTGAAAAAAAAGTGAATGAATATCATTTAACTCCACCCCCCTTTTTCAATAAAAAAAAAAAAACACAGCGTAAATAAAAATAAACATATATGGTATCACCGCGTGCGGAAATGTCCTAATTATAAAAATATATCATTAATTAAACCGCTCGGTCAATGGCGTGCGCGCAAAAAAATTCCAAAGTCCAAAATAGTGCATTTTTGGTCACTTTTTATCAATAAGTCCTATCAATGCAAAAATGGTACCGATAAAAACTTCAGATCACGGCGCAAAAAATTAGCCCTCATACCACCCCATACATGGAAAAATAAAAAAGTTATAGGGGTCAGAAGTTGACAATTTTAAACGTATACATTTTCCTGCATGTAGTTATGATTTTTTCCAGAAGTCCGACAAAATCAAACCTATATAAGTAGGGTATCATTTTAATCGTATGGACCTACAGAATAAAGATAAGATGTAATTTTTACCGAAAAATGTACTACGTAGAAACGGAAGCCCCCAAAAGTTACAAAATTGCGGGGTTTTTTTCAATTTTGTCGCACAATTATTTTTTTTTTCCGTTTCACCGTAGATTTTTGGGCAAAATGACTGATGTCATTACAAAGTAGAATTGGTGGCGCAAAAAATAAGCCATAATACAGATTTGTAGGTGCAAAAGTTAGGTGCAAGAGTTACGATTTTTTAAAGGCAAGGAGCAAAAAACGAAAATGCAAAAGCGGAAAACCCCCCGGTCCTTAAGGGGTTAAAGCAGGAAAATTACTGTAAACCCGCCCGTGTAAATGTACCCTGACAGACCGTGCATGCTGGGAGTTGTACTTTTGCAACAGCTGGAGGCACACTGGTTGGCTGTACTGTACTGATCGCTGAAGGGCAGGCTGTGAGATGTAGTTATACAACAGCTGGAGGTACGCAACTACAACTCCCAGCATGGCGAGACAGTCGTTTGCTGTTTGTGCATGCTGGGAGTTGTAGTTTTGCAAGATCCCACAGTGATCTCCAAACTTTGGCCCTCCAGATGTTTCAAGACTACAATTTCCAGCATGCCCAGACAGCAAACTGCTGTCCGGGCATGCTGGGAGTTGTAGTTTTGCAAGATCTAGAGGGCCACAGTTTAGAGATCACTGCACAGTGATCTCCAAACTGTAGCCTTCCAGCTTTTGCAAAACTCCAAATCCCAGCATGCCCAAACAACTGTCTGGGCATGCTGAGAGTTGCAGTTTTGCAACATATGGAGGGCTACAGTTTAAAGACCACTGTATAGTGGTCTCCAAACTGTATACCTCCAGATGTTGCTAGGCAACTCACTGGCTTCCGTAGTCTAAACCAGAGAGCCAGCCGTATGTCATCGCCGCCCACTGCCGCCGCCGATGGTTGCCTCCACTGCCGCCGATGGTAAGTGGACCTCTGGCACCGGTCACAGGACAGTTCCCACGTTCTGCCCGCACCACTGTGGGTGGGCAAAATGGGGGAACCGAACATTACCCCCCCCCCAATCTGCTATTGGTCGGTTGCTTCTGACCGACCAATAGCAGGGATAGGGGGGGGGTGGCACTCCTATCCTTTCAGGGAGATCGGGGGTGTCTTGGACTCTCCGGATCCCCCTTATTTTCCGGGTCAGCGGGTCACCAGAGACCCGTATGACCCGGAATCGCCACAGATCGCCGGTCTGAATTCACCAGCGATATGCGGCGATTGCCAACGTGGGGGGGGGGGGGGGGGGGTGTCTTCTCAGCACCCACCTGGGCATTTGCTCCAGCAGACCCTGTTAGGAACCGGATGTTGCAGTTTGGTATGCCTATTGTCTTCACTGTGTGCATTGTACTGTATGATAATTAGAGCATTGTTGTGCCTATATATGTGCTGTTAATGCACACATGTGTGACTATGCACCATGTTACTTTTCCTTATACAACTTATTAATGTGGATCTGTCTGTGAGCAACGGCTTTGTCTCTCCTCTTTGTGGATGCTTCTCCCTATTTGTGATTTTAAATTAATCAATTTTTTAATGTATATTTAATAAAATTATGTAATTTTTACATTACAAGTGTCTCCATTCTCTTTTTCTGTTATGATCCTCCTGTATAATGTATAGATGTGGAGACGTGGCTGCTCTTCTCTGGTCCCCTGCATGGCGGTATATATACCTATTATTCATATTTCCAGCAGAGTGTTGTGATTGGTTGCAACCATTTGGCCAATCACAGCTCTCTGTGGGAAATATGAATCTGTGATGTAAAGAACTTTACATCGCAGAACATAGTGCAGGATTGAGCAGAAGAGCGGCTGGCCGCCCGCATCTATACGTTTTACAGGAGGATCAAAACGGGTGTCAGAGGTGACACCCAGGGCGATCTGTCTATTAGTACAGGTACTACTACTCCCATCATGAAACAGTCTGTTCCATGTCGTGAGTTGTAGTACTACCTAAAAAATTAAAAGAAAAAAAGTGAAAAAAAAGTGAAAAAAGTTTAAAACACACGCACTTTATTAAACACATAATTAAAATACATTACTAATAAAAGGTTTAACAAAATGAATTCTAAAAAATATATTATTTGTACATTTAAATGGCCCCTTTCTACATTTTTATTATTGTTGGCTAAATTTTTAGGTTCCTGTCCGCCCCCACATGAATTGGTCCGTGTTTAAAAAGTATTTCTAATTGTGTCATAGAAAATAAAAATGTTGCTAAATAAAAAAATTTACAGCAAAAACTCCTGTGAAAGTGGAATCCTAGCCTTAGAGTAATAATAAAAAGGAGTTAATGAAGAAATCCGTCATTTCGAATTGAGTGGAAATTCGGATTCGGTCGGAATAAAATTTTTCATGAAATTCGGAACAAATTATGATTCGTCCCATTCGGTTTGCTCATCTCTAGCAGTTAGTGTAGCTTAGGTTTTATAGTGAAAGGAGGTAGGTTATAGGTTTTAAAGTAAAGAGAATACAACTCCCAGCATACCCAGGCATGCTGGAAGTTGTAGTTTTGCATGTTTGCAGTGAAGGGACCACAACTCCCAGCATGCCCAGACAACTAAAGGCTGTCCAGGCATGTTGGGAGTTGTAGTTTTACACAGGTATAGAGTAATCAGTGTAGTGTAGTGTTAGCGCAGTTTTAGCATAGTTAGCGTAGCGTATTGTTATCGCAGCCTCATCGTATTTAGCGTAGCTTAGTGTTAGCACAGTTTTAGCCTAGTTAGTGAAGCGTAGCATTAGTGCAGATTTTGCGTAGTTAGTGCACTGTAGTGTTAGCGCAGTTTTAGCGTAGTTAGCGTAGTGTAGTGTAAGCGTAGTTTTACACGTTTAGTGTAATTAGCGTAGTGTTAGCGTAGTTTTACACAGGTGTAGTGTAATGTTAGCACAGTTTTAGTGTAGTTAGCGTAGCGAAGTGTTAGCGCAGTTTTACACAGGTGTAGCGTAGTTGGCATAGCGTAGTATTAGTATAGTTGGAGTAGCGTAGTGTTAGTGTAGTATTACACAGGTGTAGTGTAGTTCGTGTAGCGTAGTGTTAGCAAAGTTTTACAAAGGTGTAGCATAGTTATCGTAGTTTTAGCGCAGTGTATAACAGGTGTAGTGTAGCTAACTTAGTTTTACAGGCAGATAAAGAGCAGTTTAGAGAGTGTAGCGTAGGGTGTAGTTTAGCTTAGTCATACAGTGAAGGGGCTACAACTCCCAGCATGCCCAGACAGCCAAAGGCTGTCCAGGCAGGATGGGAGTTGTAGTTTTGCAAAAGTAATAGAGACCATTGCGCTCTGCTACGTTAATGTAGCAGAGGTGAATGCGCCCTGAGCTGCACTAATTAGTCCATTAGTTCTATATAGGTGGCTGTATACAGTGATCAGAAGGCCACTTACCCACCTTTGTTCCTGCTCCGTCACTAGATGTGGAGCAACACAGGAAGATGACAGAGCTGGAACAGGGGTGGTAACTTAGTCTCTCCAGGGGGAGAACCCCCAAAAATTTACTAACCCATTTTTTGTGTTTTTTTTCTCTTCTGTTTCAGATACATGAATGCGGAGGAATACGTCGGATTCGGTGGACTACGACGATGACCTCCAATTTTTTTTATTTATTTTGTTTTAATAAAATGGTTAACAAGGGCTGTGGAAGTGTTTTTCTTAATAAAAATGTTTTATCGTGTGTGTATTTTTTATTTTTTTTATTACTTTACAGGCTTAGTAATGGAAACAGCTAGCGCTAACCCCCAATTATTACCGTGGTACCCACCACCACAGAGGTATCGGGAAGAGCCGACACTAAGAGGCCCAGAGCGCCAAATATGGCGCTCTTTGGCCTAGGCAGTAACAAGCGGGCATTATTTAGGCTGGGGAGGGCTGGTAACAATGGTCCTTGCCCACCCTGGTAACATCAGGCTGTTGCTATTTGGTTGGTATCTGGCTGAAAAAGAAAAGACAGGGAACCACACCCTTTTTTAAAAATAAAAACTAAATAAAATAAAAAAAATGTGTGTGGCCCCCCGTCTTTTCATTTTCAGCCAGATATCAACCAAACAGCAACAGCCTGACGTTACCAGGATGGGCGAGGACCATTGTTACCAGCCCTCCCCAGCCCTAAATAAAGCCATACCTGTGTAAAACTGTGCTAACACTACGCTACGCTTACCATGCTAAACCTGTGTAAAAGTACAATTATGCTACGCTAACTACGCTAACACTGCGCTACGCTACCTATGCTAAAACTAAGCTAACACTACACTACACTAACTATGCTAAAACTGCGCTTACACTACGCTATGCTAACTACACTACACCTGTGTAAAACACTACGCTATGCTTACTATGCTAAAACTGCGCTAAAACTCCGCTACGCTAACTAGGCTAAATCTGCGCTAACACTACGCTATGCTAACTGCGCTAAAACTGCGCTAACACTAAATTACGCTAACTGCACTAAAACTGCGCTAAAACAACACTACGCTAAATATGCTAAAACTGCACTTACACTACGTTACGCTAACTGCGCTAAAACTACACTGCGCTAAATACGCTAAAACTGCACTAACACTACGCTAACCACTCTATACCTGTTTTAAACTACAGCTCCCATGTTAAACTACGCTAACCCTACAATCTTTTCCCTCTCTCCCTGCCTGCTACCTACTCTAACTACGTACTCATGCACACACAGTTTTCTACAGACTACTCTGAACAACTGCGCATGCGGTAACATATGCAAATTGCGTAGCAGAGGAAAGCTGCGCATGCCCTCTTATGCGCAGGGCTACACTCCTAAAGCTGCCTATCTTAGCCCTACGCTGTCAGCAGAATGCTGCGCATGCGCTCTCAGTTTTCTACGAATCAAGGAAAATGTTAACGGCTGTTCTGCTGATGTCTGAGGCATGATGGAGGTTTGGCTGAGAGATGAGGGCTGAGGGAAATTTTTCTGAGGTATGACGGAGGTTTGTCTGAGGTGTAGCGGAGGTTTGTCTGAGGTGTAACGGAGGTTTGTCTGAGGTATGATGGAGGTTTGTCTGAGGTGTGACGGGATTTGTTTGAGGGAGGTTTGTCTGAGGTATGATGGAGGTTTGTCTGAGGTGTGACAGAGGTTTGTCTGAGGTATGATGGAGGTTTGTCTGAGGTGTGGCAGAGGTTTGTCTGAGGTATGATGGATGTTTGTCTGAGGTGTGGCGGAGGTTTGTCTGGGGTATGATGGAGCTTTGTCTGAGGTGTGATGCAGGTTTGTCTGAGGTATGACGGAGGTTTGTCTGAGGTTTGAGGGATGAGGGAGGTTAATCTGAGGGTGTAATGTGGGAGCATTTTGTTTATGTCTGAAGGAGGAGAGAGATTTGGCTGAGGGAGGACAGAGATCAACATAATGTACGACGGAGGAGGCGAGATTATTCTGATGTTGAGGATGAGGGAGGAGGAATGATGGCTATTTGGCTGACTCCTGATGATGTCCTAATATGGACAGAAGCAGTCTGAGAATTTGTTTGCTTATATATTGCAGCACAGGATATTATTAGAGGATACATGTTTTTGAGTATGCCTTGTGCTTACTAGTTATAGTGAACTGATTAGACTCATGTAGGTTGAGTTCAGTTCCCATTATGTGCAGTTTTGATGCATTTTCTTATTAAAAAAAATTTTTTTTTCTAAATATTGCTGTAAGGCGAAAGGGATTTGACCTATAATTCATAATATACAATGAAGGGATGGGCTCAGCTAACAGTATTAGATACAGGGTGCTGCCTGGTGTAGACAATACTACATGCAAAAATATCAAAGTAAAAAAGGACTAACACTAAAAAGGCGCACATCAAAATACATGTACAACCCAAAAAAATATATAACAAGCAAAAAAGTATTTACATAGGTGTACAAACACTTAAAAACAATTAAAAAGAGTTCCTACTGGAACCTACTTCCACAACTGATGGAACCCATGGACCCCTCCTGACAGCACCCCTCCTTCAAGTAAGCAATGAATTACTGGCCAAAAACAGCAAAGATGCAAATAGTCACAAACAGGATGGAGTGTTTGTACATCTCGGTATATATACTTTTTGGCTTGGTTTTTACTAAAGATATCTTTTTTGCTTTACATGTATTTTGCAATAGCATGGCATGGATCAGTGTTATCGCCACTCGATTGGATCTCAGGCATGGAGCAGTCGTTCGCCGATCGGACACGCAGGAGGCAGGTAGGGATCCTCCTGGCGTCTGTACAGCTGATCGGGATGCCGCGGTTTCACCGCGGTGGTCCTGATCAGCCTGACTGAGCTGCTGGGAAGGTTTCACTTTCACTTCAGATGCGGCAACATCACGTGACCCCGTGAACCCGCTATTTCGTGGGAGCCGGCGCAGGACGTAAATATACATCCTGTGTCGTTAAGGGGTTAAACAAGTAAAAAGCACTGAAAAAGGGATAAGAGAACATGAGGCCTAGCTTCAAAAAGGTATTGAGGCTACTAAGAGAAAAAAAAAAATCATCAGAACTAGAACCAGATCCCTTTAAGGATCAGGTACTAAACTGTGAATATTAAAGGGGTACTCCGGTGGAAAACTATATATATATATTTTTTTAAATCAATTGGTTCCAGAAAGTTAAACAGATGTGTAAATTACTTTTATTAAAAAATCTTAAGCTTACAGCATTTATCAGCTGTATGCTCTACAGGAAGTTGAGTTGTTCTTTTCAGTCTGACCACTGTGCTCTCCGCTGAACCCTCTGTCCATGTCAGGAACTGAGTAGGAGCAAATCCCCATAGCAAACCTCTCCTGCTCTGGACAGCTCCTGACATAAACAGTGGTGTCAAAAGAGAGCACTGTGGTCAAATTAAAAAGAACAACTCAACTTCCTCGGCATTATACAGCAGCTGATAAGTAAGTTTTTTTTTCTAATCAAAGTAATTTACAAACCTGTTTGACTTTCTAGCACCAGTTGATTTAAAAAAAATATATAATGTTTTCCACCCGAGTACCCCTTTAAGTCCTCATAGAAACACCACGGTCACTATTGCGCAATGAAAAGAATATTGATATTCCAAGATGGGAGTTAGATCTCTGTGTGGGGTTAGCATTCCAAAATCCTAGCTTTTCCATGTAAGATAAAGAGAAAAGCTCAAAGTACACAAAAATGTTGTATGATTGAGCGCTTTCCGCGTGGAAATAGAAGTAATAATAACTTGCATTTACATTGCAACTTTCTCTCAGTGGGACTCAACATACACTCTAGAAATTTTCTGAGTCAGCTGTTGAATAATAGTTTTTTTTAATTATTTTTCAACTAATTTATGGACATCGGAAGAAGGGCTGAAGTGGCCCTTAGGTTTCAACAGGTTTTGTTATCAGAGAATTTACCACAGAGCTATATCAGTCTATGACAGCAGCTGTCTATAATAAAGACTATAGCACATAATCCTAATTTGTAGAAGAAATTAGAAGATTTTCATTAGGTGCCATTGACATTTGCCTCGCAGCCAGATGGTATACTCATCCTTTGAGCTCTTATTCGTTACTTAATTTCTACTCTATTATGTGGTTAAAAAAAAAAAAAAAAAACTACAATATTTCGGTCAGAGCCCCATTTAAAGACCTTACGGTATTATACTGGAAGAGCATAATATTATGGACACCCTCGAAGACTAATCACCTCTTGGCTCAAAAGGGCAACAAACAAAGAACTAATGTATCAATTTACCGTCTGTAGAATCCTGTCTTGTAAAACTTCAGCCTAATTAATCCCATTGTTGATGCTAATGCATTTTTTTCCAGTGATTCATCATTTCATCCTTCCAGCAATGTTTCTTTTGATCTTTTTTTTTTTTTCTTTACTTGAAACTTGAGAGAGAATTTATATATAAATTTGATGCAGGTTGTGAAAAAACTGATTTCTCTTTTGGGCTTTCTACAAGGTAAAACACCTATTTCACAGCTGCTGCTATTTTGTTGGTGCCTAAAAAAAATTGTTTGTAAAGCATGCTTTTTTTAAGTGAACCTGTCACCCAGCTTTGCTCCCCCCAATAAAATATTTCCCAGTGTGTATGTGCTTATCTACAGTGGTGTCTATATAGATGTATCAGGCACCAACAACATAGAGGAGGTGCTATATTGTGCCACATTCAAGAACCACTGGAGAAGAGCACCACTGAAATAAAATATTACCAAAGACTGTTAACTGGGCAATCTATTCTCCACCAATCAGCCCTCAACGGGGGAGCATCAGGTTCATGTCCATTCAGAGCAACCCTTTGACAATCTACAAACACAATCTTAGTTTATGGCTTGTCAAGGAGGTGATTGCCACTACTCTCAAAGGGGTATGAACCCAAGGCTATCCCTGTTGAGTGGGGACTGCTCTAAACTCAATGTGGCCGGAAGAAGCACATACGGCACGAAATTGCCGATAATCGCCTCGCTATCTGAGCGCTATGCATTGTCTGCTGCCCGGGTCTGTCGGCCTCTCTGACTAGAAGCATTGAGTCACATACTGTGCGGTGAGTGCGCAAAGTCTTTGTATTCTGTTGTTACAATTGTATATATATATATATATATATATATATATATATATATGTATGTATGTATACAAGCTTGAAAATGGCTCCATAGGAGTAGAAATGTTGCTTGTTTGATGTGACAGAATTAAATTCACTATTTTTCTTGGATACTTGAGTGCTGCGCCACCATCTATGGTTTTCTATTTAAAGTGGACTTGTATCAAGAGATCAGGACCCTGGCACCAACCACATACAGGCTGAGTAGTGCTGCAATATTTTTTGGTTTCATATATACACACATATATATATATATATATATATATATATATGCCTAACAGCATTATCCAAAAACTTTCCATAACATTAAAGTGAGGAATTAGTTGTGATTTCCTACTCTGCTCAAAAAAATAAAGAGAACACTTAAACAACATAATGTAACTCCAAGTCAATCACACTTCTGTGAAATCACACTGTCCACTCAGGAAGCAACACTGATTGACAATCAATTTCACATGATGTTGTGCAAATGGAACAGACAACTGGTGGAAATTATAGGCAATTAGCAAGACACACCCAATAAAGGAGTGGTTCTGCAGATGTTTACCACAGACCACTTCTCAGTTCCTATGCTTCCTGGCTGATGTTTTGGCCACTTTTGAATGATGGCGGTGCTTTCACTCTAGTGTTAGCATGAGACGAAGTCTACAACCCACACAAGTGGCTCAGGTAGTGCAGCTCATCCAGGATGGCACATCAATGGGAGCTGTGGCAAGAAGGTTTGATGTGTCTGTCAGCGTAATGTTCAGAGCATGGAGGCGCTACCAGAAGACAGGCCAGTACATCAGGAGATGTGGAGGAGGCCGTAGGAGGGAAACAACCCAGCAGCAGGACCGCCACCTCCGCCTTTGTGCAAGGAGGAGCCGGAGGAGCACTGCCAGAGCCCTGTAAAATGACCTCAAGCCGGCCACAAATGTGCATGTTTCCACTCAAACTGTCAGAAACAACTCCATGAGGGTGGTATGAGGGCCAAACGTCCACAGGTGGGGGCTGTGCTTACAGCCCAATTCCGTGCAGGACATTTGGAATTAGCCAGATAACACCATGATTGGCAAATTCGCCACTGGCACCCTGGGCAATTCCCAGATGAAAGCAGGTTCACACTGAGCGCATGTGACAGAGTCTGGAGATGCCATGGAGAACGTTCTGCTGCCTACAACATTCTCCAGCATGACCGGTTTGGCGGTGGGTCAGTAATGGTGTGGGGTGGCATTTCTTTTGGGGGCACACAGCCCTCCATGTGCTTGCCAGGGGTAGCCTGACTGCCATTAGGTACCAAGATGAGATCCTCAGACTCCTTGTGAGACCATATGCTGGTGCGGTTGGCCCTGGGTTCCTCCTAATGCAAGAAAATGCTAGACCTCATGTAGCTGGAGTGTGTCAGCAGTTCCTGCAAGAGGAAGGCATTGATGCTATGGAGTGACCCGCCCGTTCCCCAGACCTGAATCTGATTGAGCACATCTGGGACATCATGTCTCGCTCCATCCACCAACCCCATGTCTGCACCACAGACTGTCCAGGAGTTGGTGGATGCTTTAGTCCAGGTCTGGGAGGACATACTTCAGCAGACCATCAGCCACCTCATCAGGAGCATGCCCAGGCTTTGTAGGGAAGTCATACGGGCACGTGGAGGCCACACACACTACTGAGCCACATTTTGATTTGTTTTAAGGATATAACATCAAAGTTGGTTTTTCACTTTGATTTTGAGTGTGACTCCATATCCAGACTTCCATACGATTAGTTCATTCATTCTGATCTAGGATGTGTTATCTTAGTGTTCCCTTAATTTTTTTGGAGCAGTGTATTTGTAACACATTGCACGCTTTCTAATTGCTAACATTTTACCTAATCCCAGGATGAACATTAAATGAATCTTAGACACAAACTGGTAAAGAATACCGATATAATAATCCAGCAGCTAAATCTTCCTGCACAGCCCCCGCTAATCATCTGGCATATAATGCAATCTCCATTTCAGTTGATGGCACGAGTGGACGCCGGTCACCATAGCAATGGGTTTTCATTATAAGAGATGTACTTTACTCTTCTATCTTTCATGTTCGGTTTAAAATGCTATTGAGAAAAACTGCAACAGAATAAAGTAAAATGAAAATATTAACAAAGTAAAATATAAAGCCAGGAAGACAATGAGCTGATAAAGAGCTTGTTCTTTTTAATTGCAAATTGTGAAAAAAGCTCCACATTACAAAGAATATGTACACATCTTTATTACAGACAAAATGGTTAATATATTCTCTAATAATCATTTAGATTATCTAGCAAAGATTGGATACTGATTATTATTAAGAGATGAGCAAACTTTTTTAAAGTTTGGATTGGCGGGCTCTCCAAACTTTCTGAAAAAGTTTTCCACTATCTGGCAATAAAATAAGCGTCAGAACACAAGTTAAACATTCCCTGTATAACACTGTTGGGTCACCTAGAAATGGATTCAAGTAGTTTTAAAGTCATTTTAATTTCAAGTTAATGTCACGGCGGCATGCAGTAACCCATGATAACTTAAAGCTTGTTTAAATCTAGTGGACTGATGGTAGTTGTAGCCAGAGGACAACAGACAGTGGTGGACTGGTGGGAGTTGTAGTATCCAGCGGACAGCAAGCAGTGGTGATATGGTGGGGGTTATAGTAGCCAACTTACAGCAGGCAGTGGTGAACTGGTGGAAGTTGTAGAAGCCTACTTACTGCAGGTAGTGGTGGACTATTGTAAGTTGTAGTAGTCAGCATAGAACAGGCAGTGATGGACTGGTGGGAGTAGTAGTAGCCAATGGACAGGACAGGAGGCAGTGATGAACTGTTGAGAGTTGTTTTAGTTCATTATGTGAAACCCAGATAGAAATACTATATGATCAATAAACCCTGAATTTGTCTTTCTATGGCTATGCCATATTCAATCTCAATGCTTGTAAATTAATAGTTACCCAGGTAGGAATACTGTATTTTTTATTAAACCCAGAAAATAGACGCAACTTGTCCTTAAGCTTCTTTCACACTGACATTGGTACCAGTCAGTGTACTGGCCATTAGAAGAAAAATTTCTGCTATCCTCTGTCGGAATCACGGGAATAATAACAGTCGTAAGTGGAATCCCATTCAAGTGAATAGGATCCTCTTTGCCCGTTATGTCTACCGTTAGGCTCTGTTACAATAACGGATGTTAATGGCACTAAAAGTGAAGAAGAAAAAAAGTGCCCTTAACGTCCGTTTGTAATAGAGCCTCACACACAGCGTGAAAGAAGCCTTAGATGGGTATGTTCACTCTCAACGCTTTTAAATAGCTTTTATGGGCTCGTTCATTTCTGGCTGGGATTTGTAGTGCATCAACTGGACACAGGAGGTCACTGTCCGAAGTCAGCCCACTGATTAATATTTTGCTCATCTTGCTTACAAACTATTTTACATTTGTAAAGGTTTCCTGGCATCCGTAGTTCTTACTAATGCTTTTAGCTTTCTTTCAAAATGGTGGCCACAATGCAGCACTTTATCAGCCTCCTAAACCCACCCCTATGCTTTGTCCTAATTGGCCTGGGAGCTGTACGACACATAAATGGAAGCAGTGATTGAATAACCTGGGGTCATGTGATCTTACTGATATGTGCCAAGTATGCTATGCTACCCTGATGTTATCTGAAAGTTCCCAATACTTTTTCCTTTTATTGATCCAAAACGCCATGTGTTCCTCATCCCTTCTACCATGATTACCGCTGTTGCCAGTCTCACACGAGCCTAGCCTGGCAATGTTCATTAGTTCAGCAAGTCACTGCACCTCAAAGAGCTAGACCGGGTTTGCTGGACTCAGCTCACTCATTACTAATCATTATCTATCAAGATTTTGAAGGAAAACAATGTAATAAATGTATGTTTCAATAAGGTTTTTATGTTGAATTTATATTTTTTGTCATTATCTACATTGGATAATATTTATGGTAACTTGATCTTTATAATGCTGGGAAGCAACATTTTTATAATTAGCATAATCCATGTATTACATACCACCATAAGATATGGCATAAACAATTATGGTACCTTCATGCCTTTTTCTGCACTGCTTATATACCTGTTATCTTGTTATATGAGTGAGTAAAATGTTGCTAAGGGTACTGTTGTCCATGGAGATAGAGAAGTTTGGCTTTTCTGTAGAAGTAAACACTGTAATCCTGTGAGATAAAGGTTGATTTAGTTAACATATCATTAACCTTTCCTATGAAAGCACCAACAATTCTATTGAATAGTCAGGGTATTTTCACACAGCCATTTTTTCCTAGGGGAAATATACGCTGCAAGAGATATTACAAGTGTAAACTCAGATTTTTGCAGGATATTTTGACAATAAAAACAACATATTTGAACAAAGATTACCCCACTTCAATGGGCCTAATCTGCACCCTCCATCTGTGATGCTTCCATTACGTGTTGAGTAAGTCAATTTACGAATAAGAAAAATTAGTACAGGTGCTACAGTATGTATAGTGAGAAGCTTTATTCAATGAAGTAGTAGAGTAGAAGCAATATGCTCACCTTTATGTACGTGCATTATATACATATATATATGTGTGTGTGTGTGTATGTGTGTGTGTGAATATGTTGAGCATGGGAGCTGGGGAGGTAAAAGATCAGTCGTCGGAAAGATCAGGAGGAATCATATAAAAGAAGAATGCTATGTGGTGCTTACCCTGCGGCGATTGAGATTATCAAAACAAATTCCGGACAGGAATAGAAATAATAAAGGTTCATTTCAAGGACAGTCAAGGACATTGCGTTTCTAAGATTTTAAATACATTTTCTTATCAAGGCAACCCATTTTTACATGTTCTATTAGGGTAAACAGATGGAGGGGGCATTCATTACCCCCTAATGTATAGGGAAAGCTACTCACAGAAAGCTACACTTTCCCAGGTGGACCCCTCAAATTCTGGTATTAAATGGATGAGCATTCATTTAAATAGCTAGTATGCCACTTTAATCTGTGGAGATGTTGTATAAGGATCTTTACTATGGCAGGGAACACATCATGATAGCTTTGGTAATATTAATGGATAAAGATTACTGGGGAGATTTATGATTGAATTTAGAGCTTTTTTCTTGCTTACACCGGGCGCACAAAATGTTGCATGTGCGCCTAAGCACTTTTCTTTTGTGACTTTTGTGGGTACACGGCTTAAGCTACTTTCAGTTTCCACTTGCAGTGGTCACAAACATATGAATTGCGAATGTCGCACATAGGTATAATAAAAAGTCCAAAAAAAAGCACTTTTAAAAAGTCTCACAAAAAGTCGCATTTTGTGCAGAAAAGTCGCAAAGAGGAGAAAGAAACATGCAAAATGGTGTGATTTAGTGATTTATTGTTTTTTGCTTTTGGGCGCCAAATTTATCAACCCCCCTGAGTACTATGATAAATGTGTTGCACATAGGCAACACTGAAACAAAAATAAAAGGCTTCACAACTCACTTTCCAAAGAAAACAATGATAAATGACCCCCCCCCCCCCCCAAAGTTTTGTTTGACTACAGGTCACGATTTGCTTAATTACTCATTAGCCGCTAGGGTAGAAAAGGTACAGGGAAGTGCCGACAAGCGTTGGGGTCACCAGAAACAGGTTGCATCCAATCCTTAGAGAAACATTGTAGAAATGGAAAGATACCTCTTCATCAGATTCACGTGTGATGTAAATCTTTGAACTTTGTGAAATATAATTCCTGTACAGTTTAATTTACCATACATTTGATCTTCAATGGATTCACTTGGGATCTGCATCGCTTCTATAAGAGGATTTCTTTTTTCCCATTTATACTACGTATTAGAATGGAGGAATGGTGCTGCCTGTATGCTAAACTTACCATTGAACTTACAGGGGTACTCTGCCCCTAGACATCTTATCCCCTCTCCCTGCTCCACCCGGCATTCACTTAGAGCATTGGGTGCAGCGTCAGAGGCTCGTGCCATCACGCCCCCTCCCATAGACTATCATTGAGGGGCGTGGCCGTGACATCATGGGTGGGGCATGGCCATAATGTCACGAGCCTCCACCCCGCATCGCCAGTTATCCGGCATGGAGAGAAGTTCGCTCCATGCACCAGATGTCTGGGGTGCATGGAGCAAACTTCTCTCCTTGTCGGATAACTGGCGATGTGGCGCAGCGGCTTGTGACATAATGGCCACCCCCACTCATGATGTCACAGCCATGCCCCCTTTGGATAGGGGATAAGATGTCTGATTGCGGGAGTCCGCCGCTGAGGACCCCTGCAATCTCCCTGCTCCACCCAGTGTTCATTTAGAGCGTTGGGTGCAGCGAGCACTGGAGGCTTGTGGCGTTATGGCCACACCCCATCAATGCAAGCCTATAGGAGGGGGTGGAGTATCCCTTTAATGGGACATTAAAATAGAGCCTTTAATAACATTATATGATTTATCTAGCCTAATAGGTCATATCTAGAATTCTTGTAGGATATGGTCTGGCCTTGTGATGTTGGGGTTGGGAGGAGTGTGAGTATTTTGTGTGGTGTGATATATAGGAACTGATAGCTAAACATGTTTCAGTAAGTATTGCTTATTTCAGTGATATGTTGTAAGTTTTATCCTTCTTTTGTGATTATACAACATGCGATTTCCACACAATATAACATAACATAACCTTCGGCTCTGCACAGAATGGAGCTGCAATATGCTGGAGTGCAGAAACTCTTTGGCTCCTTTAACACTACAGTGTATTTACCCGTTATCTGTATTAATGGATCATTAAAAAATTGATGAAATAATGGGTGATAAGGGTTCAAAGTCCCGTTATTGGAACTGTGAAATCTTTCAAATAACGGGCCGTTTTTACCCATTAGTACCCGTTATTACATCCGTTATGACTTTTTATAAACCTGTCACACCTTGCAACACCTGAAGCTCCAACTCCTACTCCAAAGGAAGGATATAAAAGGGTGCCACAATGATCTGACACCAGTCTGAATTTCAGCATTGAGAGGGGGAGTACTGCTGCTTGGATTTCTTGCTGTCAGACTTTACCATTGCGAATTTCACCATGTTTCCCATCCACCTTTCCTACAGTTTCGACATGCTGCTGTGACATGCCCAAAGAAGAAGTAGAAGATCCCAAGATAATGAGAGACGTCGCTGACGATATTGGATCCATCCATCACTGCAGCACAGATGACCTATGGGGTGCACAGTACTTTGTATGTGGAGCTGCACCAGCACCCAGAGAAGTTTGCAAGCTACCTAAGGATGTCTGTAGTAACTTTTGATAACCTTCTCTAACGCATCAGTGAAAGGATCTGTCGCAAAGACATCCATTTCAGAAGGAGCATCTTGCCAGAGGAACTCCTCACCGGTATGTAGTCAAAATCCTATAATATTTTTTCAGTGTTCATCAAATGTGTTTTGTAAAATACTAAAACACTTTTTTTTTACTTAATTTTTTGTTACTTTCAGGTTCCTGGCATCTGGTGAGAGTTTTTCGTCGCTCCACTTCCAGTTTCGCCTGGGAATTTCCACCATTTCTGGGATTGTCCGGATCACCTGCAAGGCCCTGTGGGATTGCCTTCTAGTAACATAGTAACATAGTTAATAAGGTTGAAAAAAGGCCAGAGTCCATCAAGTTCAACCTATATCCCTAATGAGTCCCTAGAAGACTTTCTTCCACATCCTTCAGCAGAACATTGGCTTGGCATCACAGAGAAGTTCCAGGAAGTCACACAGTTTCCAAACTGTGTTGGAGCAGTTGACAAGAAATGCATCAGGATCCAGAAGCCAGCGTACACCAGGTCAGAGTATTACAATTACAAGAGGTTCTTCTCCACCATACTTATGGCCATTGCGGATGCGCAGTACAAATTAATTGCTGTGGACATTGGGTCATATGGAAGAACCAACAACTCCCGTGTGTTTAAGAACTCTGCCATGGGAGGAAGATCTACTCTGATCAGATGGGACTTTCTGAAGCAAGGGCCTTTCCTGGGACTGATGGACCTCCAATGCCCTTTGTTTTTGTTGGGTACGAGGCCTTCCAGATGTGTGCCAACTTGCTGAAGCCTTACTCCAGCCGAGGACTCGATCCGCCACCGGATCTTCAACTACAGACTGTCACGTGCAAGAGGCTATGTGTAGTGTGCCTTTGGAATTTTTGCGGGCAAATGGCGAATCTTCACACGGCCAATCCAACTGCACCTGGATGTGGTTGATCAGGGGGTTAAGACAGCTATTGTTCTCCACAACTTCATCCTAACCAAGGAGCCTCACCCCCCCCCCCCCAGTGATCCAGAAGAAGTGGAAGCAGCTCTGCATGGACTACAGTAGGCATCAAGAAGATCAACCCAGGCCGTCATGCGTCTCAGAGACGATTTTGAAGTTTTTCCTGACAGAAGCTGGCAGAGTGTCTTGGCAGGATTGTATGTTCTGAAGTTTCTTGGACTGTTTTTTGATCTTTTTTAGGTTAAATTCACTTTTGTAAGCAAATGGCTGATGTATTTTGCATGTTGTGTGTACACTTTGCTTGCACAATATGGGAGGGGGTAGCTTGTACGCCCCAGTGTCAAAGTCACACAGAGGCGTAGAAGCTACCCTCTCCGCTATCCTGGTAGCAAGGTGTTTATATATTTTTTAATGCTGTGGGTACACTTTGCTTGCAGTATACTGGAGAGGGTAGCTCCTACGCCCAGTGTCAAAGTCACACTGAGGAGTAGAAGCTACCCCCTCCCCTATCCTGCTTGCAAGGTGCTTATGTAATTTTCATGCTGTGGGTTTGCTTTCCTTGCAGGATTTGGGAGGGGGTAGTTTGTGACTTTCATAGTGTGATATATAAACTAGTCCCTACCTTATCTTGCTAGCAAATCTTAATCCTTCTAGTACTTATCACCTGTGTATACTACACAGGAGGTTGTGTAGTTCTTTACAGTCTGATCACAGTGCTCTCTACTGACACCTCTGTCCGTGTCAGGAACTGTCCAAAGCAGGAGAAAATTACCATAGAAAACCTCTCCTGCTCTGGACAGTTCCTGACATGGACAGAGGTATCAGCAGAGAGCAGTGTAGTTAGACCGGAAATAACTAAACAACTTTCTCTGGGGCATACAGCAGCTAATAAATACTGGAAGGATTACTATTTATAAAAAGAAGCACCAGTTCTAGCACCAGTTGATTTAAAAACATTTGTTTCCCACCAGAATACCCCTTTAACCTGTTAAGGACAAAGGGCGTACAGGTACACCCTTGTGTCCTGCTCTTTAAGGACCAAGGGCATACCTGTATGCCCTGAATCCTCAAGCTGCTTTAAAGCAAGTGCAGGAGCTGCGCTAGAACAATGAGTGTTGGTTACTATCAGTAGCTGGACACACACTGCTAATGACAACCAGCTATGATCCTGCCCTTGCTGTTCATTAACCGTTCAGACGCTGTGATCAATGCCAATTATGGCGTCTAGAGTGAAAGATTATTGGTAACTCAGAGGGTCTCACGGAACCCTCGCAATGTAACTGTGGGGGTTCTATGAGCTAAAACAGTGTAGGAGGGTTCCCTTACCTGCCTCCTGCCGCTGATCACCGATCTAACTGATGTAGCCAGGCTTAGCCGGGCTAGATCAGTGGATAGCCGATAAAACTGTATAATGCTGATTGCATACCAAAGTCCCCTTTAGGGACTTAAAAAGTGTAAAAAAAATAAAAAAATAAAAAAAAAGTTTCAAAAATTATATGAAACCCTCTCTGCTAAAAAAAAATTATTTTTTCCATTGTAAAAAAATATATATTTTTTACATATTTGGTATCGTCATGTGCGAAAATGTCCAAACTATTAAAATATAATGTTTATGATCCCGCACAGTAAACAGCATAAACACCAAATATTCAAACACCAAAAATTCAGATTTTAATCACATTATATACCAGAAAAAAATGATAAAAAGCAATCAAAAAGTCCCATCAAAGCAAATGTGGTACCGATAACAACTACAGATCACAACACAAAAAATAAGCCCTGTATGTGGAAAAATAAAAAAGTTATAGGGGTCAGAGGAGAACATTTGTAAGCATACTAATTTTGGTGCATTTAGCTATACATTTTTTAAAGTAGTAAAATAAAATAAAACCTACGTAAATTGGGTATCCTTGCAACCGTATGCACCTAAAGAAAAATATAGGGTGTAATTTTTACAGAAAAGTTCACTACATAGAAACAGAAGCCCCCAAAATTTACAAAATGGCTTTTTTTTTTATTTCACCCCACAAATATATATGTTTTTGCTTTGCCGTAGATTTTGTTATGGAATGATTGATTACATTACAAAGTACAATACCTTAGATGGGTCTGTAGGTGCAAAATTGAAAGTAGTTATGATTTTTTGAAGGGGAGGAGGAAAAAACAAAAGTGCAAAAATGAAAATTGGCTTGGTCCTTAACCCCTTAAGGACGCAGGACGTAAATGTACGTCCTGGTGCGGTGGTACATTTACGTCCTGTGCATAACCGCGGGCATCGGAGCGATGCCCGTGTCATGCGCGGCTAATCCCGGCTGCTGATCGCATCCAGGGACCTGCCAGCAATGGCCGACGCCCGCGACCTCGCGGGCGTCCGCCATTAACCTCTCAGGTGCCGGGATCAATACAGATCCCGGCATCTGCAGCAGTGCGCGATTTGAATGAATGATCGGATCGCCCGCAGCGCTGCTGTGGGGATCCGATCATTCAGAAAGCCGCACGGAGGTCCCCTCTCCTTCCTCTGTCCGGCTCCCGGCGTCTCCTGCTCTGGTCTGTGATCGAGACCAGAGCAGAGCAGAAGATGACCGATAACACTGATCTGTTCTATGTCCTATACATAGAACAGATCAGTATTAGCAATCAAGGTATTGCTATGAATAGTCCCCTATGGGGACTATTCAAGTGTAAAAAAATGTAAAAAAATTTAAAAGTAAAAGTAAAAAAAAGTGAAAAATCCCCTCCCCCAATAAAAGAGTAAAACGTCCGTTTTTTCCTATTTTACCCCCAAAAAGTGTAATTTTTTTTATAGACATATTTGGTATTGCCGCGTGCGTAAATGTCCGAACTATTAAAATAAAATGTTAATGATCCTGTACGGTGAACGGCGTGAACGAAAAAAAAAGTCCAAAATTCCTACTTTTTTAATACATTTTATTTAAAAAAAATTATAAAAAATTTATTAAAAGTTTTTATATGCAAATGTGGTATAAAAAAAAGTACAGATCATGGCGCAAAAAATTAGCCCCCATACTGCCGCTTATACGGAAAAATAAAAGGTCATCAAAATAAAGGGATTATAAACGTACTAATTTGGTTAAAAAGTTTGTGATTTTTTTTAAGCGCAACAATAATGGAAAAGTATGTAATAATGGGTTTCATTTTAATCGTATTGACCCTCAGAATAAAGAACACATGTCATTTTTACCATAAATTGTACGGCGTGAAAACGAAACCTTCCAAAATTAGCAAAATTGCGTTTTTCGTTTTAATTTCCCCACAAAAATTGTGTTTTTTTGTTGCGCCATACATTTTATGATATAATGAGTTATGTCATTACAAAGGACAACTGGTCACGCAAAAAACAAGCCTTCATACTAGTCTGTGGATGAAAATATAAAAGAGTTATGATTTTTAGAAGGCGAGGAGGAAAAAATGAAAACGTAAAAATTAAATTGTCTGAGTCCTTAAGGCCAAAATGGGCTGAGTCCTTAAGGGGTTAAAGGTGTACTCCGGTCCTAAGACATCTTATTGTTATAGAGGTTAAGATGTCTGATCGCAGAAGTCCCATCGCTGGAAACCCCCGCAATCTCTCATTCCGCACCCACCTTTGTAAGCTCACCGCAGCACTGGAGGCGCCGAGTGTGAAGCGTTACGACCATGGGGTTTGAGTATCGTGACGTCACGACTCCGCCCCGTGTGACGTCACACCCCGTTCCCTCAATTCAAGTCAATGGGAGGGGGTGTAATGGCCGTGGTCATAACGCTTTACACTTGGAGCCTCCAGCGCTGTGGAGAGCTCACAAAGGAGGGCGCAGAATGAGAGATTGTTGGGGTCCCCAGCGCCTTTGGATAGGGGATAAAATGTCTTAGGGCCGGAGTACCCCTTTAAGACCAAAATGGACTTGGTCCTTAAGGAGCTATGTAACAGCAGAAAATATAGTTAACTATAAAAACAATAATTTATCTGTTAAATTCCCCTGCAATGCAGTGCTAAGGCTACCACGGTCCCTGCCCATATTTGTTTGCTTTCTACAGTAATTACATGACATACATATGTTTGATCACAGTAGCCAATCATTGGGCTCAGCGAAGATGCTAGCATAAACAGTAAGAAAGCAATGAAGCCTATGAATGGCTGGAGTGGGCTTGTGGATGTAAAGCATCCGATCACTGCAGGAAAATTACCAAAGACTAGTCGGGACCATGGGGGCCACAATACTGGAATGGTTGAGGTTTTAAAGGGGTACTCTCGTGGACAACTTTTTTTTTTAAGTCAACTGCTGCCAGAAAGTTAAACAGATTTGTAAATTAAGAAAAAATATTAGGGCTCAAGGTCAAGGACATTAAAGAATAATAGTTTTATTAGTAATTATGTTATACACAATAAAATGTTAATTAAATGGGATAGTGGAGTCCGTGTTACACAGGGCCCTTGTGAAAACACGGCATCACTATATATAATTGTAAAATTGTGAGTACTAAAATATATGGATAAAATATAATGTGTTTATATTGTGACCACAATAAAATAATATAAGAAATTCTCAATAAAAATATTCAATTCCTAAAAAATTCCAAGTTCATCAATATCAGCTCCAGAATCTAAAAGTCAGTTATTTTCCATAGAAAATCAGGTGCCAAAAGTGTTTTTTAGATTATACATTGCTCTCCAACAGGTCCACCAAGGTGTAATTATATAAGTAAAATGTCAAGAGCAGAATCTCGTAAAATCTTAGAATTTGGATCACTAACACCTAGGGGCCTTAACACTGACATGGAACTGTTTGGCTTTTTGGAATAGACATGGGGGGGTCCCTTTGGACGGACCGTCGGCGTCAGGCTGTACTATCAGCACTCCGACGGACCCTTTATCGGGCCCTTTCTCACACCCTCTGAATTTTTATGCAATTATACACTTTTACGTATTTTTATATATTTTTATGTATATTTTTTTATATATTTTTTAAAATGCATATTTTTTATGATATTTAGTAAAATATTCTTATGCCGCTCTATTATTTGATTTTTTGCATAGGTGTAGGTACATAGGTAATTTTAGTTCTGTATAAGTCTATGTATTCTTTATACAAATGTACACATATATTAGATATATATTCAGTATTATAATATAATTAGTTCAGCTATTGGCCTGATATTAGCCATATATATTTGCATTTAGTTCATTTAGCATGCAACATTTCCAAATATGTGGGTATATTCAGCTTAATTTAGTGTCGCTATTTTAGTCTATGATATCAATATAGTTTTTTTTATCTAAATACTATATTTATGTATTTAATTATTCTCCAGACATTTATATTTTATATAGCTTATATTTGATATACAAGAAGTATGTCACAGCACATTTGCCAACATTTTTAGCGTTTACTATCATCCCCATTCATAAATTCACCCTACTACACTGTTTACACTGGATATGACGCAATCTGATTGATAGAGGAGGAGCTAACACTATATATTGCATAAGGCACTGACCCCCCTACAGATATGTTCATCTCTGCTGAAGAAAGGACCGAGAAGGTCCTGAAACGCGTCCAGAGCCCCCTGTGAACATTTCTGTAACCACTATTAATTCCTATATCCAGCTAAATCGCTGCACTTATTGTGCAGGATAGCTACCTGTTTTAAAGGACAATCAGCCTGATATTCAGCCCTTACGCGCGCCCTCGCTGCCACGAGGATGCCGCCGCCACCTCCAGAGGATCCTCCTTGCAAGCGCTGCAGGCACCGCGATCCGGAGCCCACCAGTACCCGCACCACCACTATAGGAGACGGCCAATTCTCCAGCGGTATTCTCTCACAGCGCCGAGAGCGGGAACATCGCTAACAGAGGACATCGCAGCCCAGAGCAAGGATACAAGATTGTGATCCCGGGTGGTGAGCATAGAAGTAGCATACATTGCTACAAATTATCTATTGCCGACAATTGCTTATTACAGTACAGGATCTGCTGTTGCTGAAACATTGTTGGTTGCAAAGTACTAGTGCCTATAAGTGAAAACTGACGGTTGCCATTGGTTACATCTCTCTGATTGGCAGTTGTTATTGGCTACAATACTTGAGACTTATGCCTATAATTGCCAAGTGATTTGCTACAGTAACATTTTATTAATTGAAACACTTTTGGTACCTGGTTTTCTATGGAAAATAACTGACTTTTAGATTCTGGAGCTGATATTCATGAACTTGGAATTTTTTAATATATTTTATTGAGAATTTATTATATTATTTTATGGTGGTCACAATATAAACATATTATATTTTATCCATATATTTTAGTACTCACAATTTTATTATTTTATATAGTCGATGCCGTGTTTTCACAAGGGCCCTGTGTAACACGGACTCCACTATCCCATTTAATTAACATTTTATTGTGCATAACATAATGACACGCCTTCTTTACCGTGAGGACTGTGAATTTATGGAACGGTCTACCTCAGGAACTGGTCACAGCAGGAACAATTAACAGCTTTAAAACAGGATAAGATACATTCATGGAACAAAATAACATTAATGCTTATGAAGAAATATAAAATCCCATCCCTTCCCCAATATCGCGCCACACCCCTACCCCTTAATTCCCTGGTTGAACTTGATGGACATATGTCTTTTTTCGACCGTACTAACTATGTAACATAATTACTAATAAAACTATTATTATTTAATGTCCTTGACCTTGAGCCCTAATATTTTTTCTCGCCGCGAACTTTTCAAAAATTCGATTTGGCCGATTCATTTTTCCCGAAAAGTTTGTTTCGATCTGAATATGTTTGCGGTGAATCAATATTAAAAAAAGGCTATTTCTAGCCTACATACAGCCTCTATAGGGGTATAGAACACTTTGCTGTGTCCTAAAACGCATATGGAGTGTGCTGGGGTAGTGAAATAATACTGTTATTCAGAATAGCATGCAGATTACCGGCATCACTCTTAGAATCACTGCCGCACAGCAGCACAACGATAGAGCCTGGTGGTGGCATCAGTGTCAGGAGACCATATAGTGACAGAATGACATAACGTGGACATGTTGGCAGCAAGAGGAGACCATTTAGTGGCTGAATGGCACAGCGTGGAGTTGGCTGATGCACTAGTACACTACACACCAGGGCTTCACAATCCCCCCCCCCCCCAAAAAAAAAAAAAAAACACAATATATGACATTTTTTACAAAGATTGCTCATTGGTAGCACCCGCTATCCAAAAATTTGAAATTAACAGACTCAGGCCCCACCTCTGCGGCATCAGTAACCCATATAATGGGTTTTCTAAGCCAGTGCCTACAATGCCTATTGGTAGCATCGGCCCTGGCTGTACCCATCTGCTCTTTAGATTAATTTAAAGGGAGCCTGTCATCACTTTCATGCTGCCCAAACCATGACTCATCTAGGCAGTCCCTGTTGGCTTCAATCTGCTCTACCCACCTTAATTGACAAATCTCTCCCCATATCCAAACAGGAATAGCTCTATCATTCTAGGTGGCCAGGACTGAGAGTACCCTTGATGACTTTTGATTGAAGCAGAATGAAAGTGATGACAAATTCTGTTTCTACTCCATATTCCCTTCTACTTTTACATGCATACTGCACATATTTCTTTACAAAATAACCTTGTGCTTTTGGTGTCATGAACTAAGCCACTTTAGAGACCTATGAGCCCATTCCATCTCTATGGATGTAGCCAGTCAAATTTTGATCCCTGGTGCATTAAGATATTACACTGCGCTCCTGAAGTTGAGATAAATTATCTTAGCAACCTAAGTTTAAAATTACCGTATTTATCGGCGTATAACACGCACTTTTTAGGCTAAATTTTTTAGCCTAAAGTCTATGTGCGTGTTATACGCCGATACCGCCCCAGGAAAGGCAGGGGGAGAGAGGCCGTCGCTGCCCGCTTCTCTCCCCCTGCCTTCCCTGGGGTCTAGAGCCCTGCTGCAGGCCCTTCTCACCCCCTGGTTATCGGCGCCGCTGCCCGTTCTGTCCCCCTGACTATCGGTACCGGCGCCGACAGCCAGGGGGAGAGAAGGGGCAGCGGCACCCATTGCCGGCGCCGCTGCCCCGTTGCCTCCCCCCATCCCCGGTGGCATAATTACCTGGGTCGGGTCCGCGCTGCTGTAGGCCTCCGGCGTGCGTCCCCTTCGTCGTTGCTATGCGCTGCATGGCGCGGCGCATGACGTCAGTGCGCCGCGCCGTGCATAGCAACGACGCAGGGGACGCACGCCGGAGGCCTGGAGCAGCGCGGACCCGACCCAGGTAATTATGCCACCGGGGATGGGGGGAGGCAACGGGGCAGCGGCGCCGGCAATGGGTGCCGCTGCCGCTTCTCTCCCCCTGGCTATCGGCGCCGGCAATGGGGCGCCGGTACCGATAGTCAGGGGGACAGAATGGGCAGCGGCGCTGATAACCAGGGGGTGAGAAGGGCCGGCAACAGGGCTCTAGACCCCAGGAAAGGCAGGGGGAGAGAAGCGGGCAGCGACGGCCTCTCTCCCCCTGCCTTTCCTGGGGGTATATCGGGGTATACACGCGCACACACGCACCCTCATTTTACCATGTATATTTGGGTAAAAAACTTTTTTTACCCAAATATCCTTGGTAAAATGAGGGTGCGTGTTATAGGCCGGTGGGTGGTATACCCCGATAAATACGGTACTCAATTACAGGCCTTATCTTGATCAGTGATGCTCAATTTATTAAATGCAGCTTTTTTTTGCTACAGTAATGTCAAGTTTACTTTAAATACTTCTTAACATTCAAAAATAAAATGTAATGCTTTTTTTTATAAACTCTCATGCAAATGTCCAAATTTACAGTGTAACCAAAATTATAGAGAGTATGATATGTCATCTTCAGTTCTTAAGTACATAATTTTCAGCTGCTTATCATTTATCTTTTGAGCCTACATGTATTATCAAATATAAAATTAGAATCTTTGGAAAAAATGTGCAGATAAATTCCAAGATAAAAGAACATACTTTCCCTGTCAGATACATGTCCATATAGGATGTGAACCCTACTTTCAGCCTTTTCCAAATTCAATTTATTTGATCAGATTTTTCAATATTAGACTACATCTTGACACGTCTGCTCCATGACACACGCTGCATACGGTCTTCTGTGAAAGACTACCGTTATTGACCTTGACCTACAAAAGGGAGCTAGAAATAAGCCATGAATCTTCAACACCTAGTGACTCCTGGGAAAAGAGAAATGATGAAAAGAATTCACTTAACTCTTTAGACATTTCTTAGCCTCAAAAGTCTTACACACTTTATTGTCATGCAGTTTTTTTTTAACTACATGCAGAAATGAGGATGATATTGAACATGTGAAATGCAGTAAAGAATTCAGAAGCAAGTGGAAGCTTAAAGAGTACCTCTCACGATTTTGTTAAATTTCATAATCCTCCCAGTTCACTGCCCATATCATGAGAAACCACCCCCTGCCCCCCCCCTTTTATTATTTTTCAGTTCTCTACCTTGATATTGCTCTGTATTTTCTGATCAGTCTCAGTCGGATTCACAGACTGGGAAGGGGCATTACCCAGCAGGTGTGACATCATCTGAAGCTATACAGGAAAGAACTTCCTCCTTTACTCTGCTACACACAGCCCAGAGCAGTTCAGTGTGAGATGAGCTATGATTGGATAAGGCTGCACACACCCCTCTGTCACGATTCGGCAGGCTGGAGGTGGATCCTCTGTGCCAGAGAGGGATTGGCGTGGACCGTGTCGGTGGACCGGTTCTAAGTTGCTACTGGTTTTCACCAGAGCCCGCCGCAAAGCGGGATGGTCTTGCAGCGGCGGTAGCAACCAGGTCGTATCCTCCGGCAACGGCTCAACCTCTCTGACAGCTGAGATAAGCGCGGCACAAGGGAGTAGACAAGAGCAAGGTCGGACGTAGCAGAAGGTCAGGGCAGGCAGCAAGGATCGTAGTCAGGGGCAATGGCAGGAGGTCTGGAACACAGGTTAGGAACACACAAGGAAACGCTTTCACTGGCACAATGGCAACAAGATCCGGCAAGGGAGTGCAGGGGAATAGATGTATAAATAGGGAAGTGCACAGGTGAATGTACTGATTAAAAGCCATGCGCCAATAAGTGGCGCACCGGCCCTTTAACCCCTTAAGGACTCAGGGTTTTTCCATTTTTGCACTTTCGTTTTTTCCTCCTTACCTTTTAAAAATCATAACCCTTTCAATTTTCCACCTAAAAATCCATATTATGGCTTTTTTTTTGCGTCGCCAATTCTACTTTGCAGTGACATTAGTCATTTTACCCAAAAATGCACAGCGAAACAGAAAAAAAAAATCATTGTGCGACAAAATCGAAAAAAAAAAACGCCATTTTGTAACTTTTGGGGGCTTCCGTTTCTACGCAGTGCATATTTCGGTAAAAATTACACCTTATCATTATTCTGTAGGTCCATATGGTTAAAATGATACCCTATTTATATAGGTTTGATTTTGTCACACTTCTGGAAAAAATCATAACTACATGCAGGAAAATTTATACGTTTAAAAATGTCATCTTCTGACCCCTATAACTTTTTTATTTTTCCACGTACAGGGCCGTATGAGGACTCATTTTTTGCGCGGTGATCTGAAGTTTTTATCGGTTTGATTTTTGTTTTTATCGGACTTTTTGATCACTTTTTATTCATTTTTTTAATGGTATAAAAAGTGACCAAAATACGCTTTCAGTTTCACTTTAGAAGCGTCGGTCAGCTTTGACCGCCGCTTCTAAAGGGTTAATACCGCACATCGCCGCGATCGGCGATGTGTGGTATTAGCCGCGGGTCCCGGCCGTTGATGAGCGCCGGAACCGACGCAATATGATGCAGGATCGCGGCGCGATCCCGCTTCATATCGCGGGAGCCGGCGCAGGACGTAAATATACGTCCTGCGTTGTTAAGGGGTTAAATCGCAAAGACCCGGCGCGCGCGCCCTAGGGAGCGGGGCCGCGCGCGCCGAGACAGCACAGATGGGGAACGAGTCTGGTAAGCGGGTCGGGATGCGCATCGCGTATCACATCCCGGCTGGGAACATTATCGCAGCGCACCCGGTCGGCAGGTCTGACCGGGGCGCTGCGAATAGGAGAACGCTGCGAGCACTCCGGGGAGGAGCGGGGACCCGGAGCGCTCGGCGTAACAGTACCCCCCCCCCTTTAGGTCTCCCCCTCTTTTTGGAGCCTGAGAATTTGAGGATAAGGTTCTTGTCAAGGATGTTGTCCTCGGGTTCCCATGACCTCTCCTCTGGGCCGCAATTCTCCCAATCAACAAGAATTTTTTTTTTACCTCTGACCGTCTTGGATGCCAGAATTTCTTTCACCGAAAAGATGTCAGAGGACCCGAAAACTGGAGTGGGAGCAACAACCTTGGGAGAGAAGCGGTTAAGGATGAGTGGTTTAAGGAGAGAGACATGGAAAGCATTGGGAATACGGAGAGAAGGAGGAAGAAGGAGTTTGTAAGAGACAGGGTTGATTTGGCACTTGATTTTGAAAGGACCAAGATAACGTGGTCCCAGTTTATAACTGGGGACATGAAAGCGGACATACTTGGCGGAGAGCCATACTTTGTCTCCGGGAGAAAAAATGGGGGGAATTCTTCTTTTCCTATCGGCATGTTTCTTCACCCGGGATGAGGCCTGTAAGAGAGAATTTTGAATTCTCTTTCCAGATGGTGGAGAAGTCCCGAGTCACCTCATCAACAGCGGGCAAACCAGAAGACATGGGAGTGGGAAGGGGGGGAAGAGGGTGACGGCCGTACACCACAAAAAATGGGGATTTAGCGGAAGACTCAGAGACTCTGAAATTGTACGAGAATTCGGCCCATGGTAGAAGATCTGCCCAGTCATCCTGGCGGGAGGAAACAAAATGTCGCAAATAGTCACCCAGAACCTGATTAATTCTTTCCACTTGCCCATTGGATTGGAGATGATAAGAAGACAAGAAGTTTAATTTGATTTTAAGTTGATTACAGGGGGCCCTCCAGAATTTTGACACAAATTAAACTGCTCTATTCGAGACAATATGCGTAGGAAGCCTGTGAAGGCAAAAAATGTGTATAAAAAATTGTTTCGCCAACTGAGGCGCAGAAGGAAGACCTGGAAGAGGGATAAAATGTGCCATCTTGGAGAATCAATCAACGACCACCCAAATAACTGTGTTGCCATGAGATAAAGGTAAGTCAGTAATAAAGTCCATACCAATCTGAGACCATGGTCGCTAAGGAACAGGCAGAGGATGGAGGAGACCAGCAGGCTTCTGGCGAGGGGTCTTGTCCCGGGCACAGACTGTACAAGCCTGCACGAAATCAACAACATCAGCTTCCAGGGTAGGCCACCAATAAAATCGAGAGATGAGCTGGATGGATTTTTTGATGCCAGCATGGCCTGCGAGGTGAGAGGAGTGTCCCCACTTGAGAATCCTGAGGCGCTGGCGTAGAGAGACGAAGGTCTTCCCTGGAGGAGTTTGTCTGATGGAGGCTGGAGAAGTGGAGATCAGACAGTCCAGAGGACTAATGTGTTGCGGGGAAGCTTCCACTTCAGAGGCATCCGATGAACGAGAGAGGGTGTCAGCCCTAATGTTCTTGTCAGCAGGGTGAAAATGAATTTCAAAGTTAAACCGGGCAAAGAACAAAGACCACCTAGCCTGGCGAGGGTTCAGCCGTTGGGCAGACTGAAGATAAGAGAGGTTCTTGTGATCAGTGTATATAATAACTGGATATTTGGATCCCTCCAGCAGGTGCCTTCATTCTTCAAGCGCCAATTTTATGGCCAGTAGTTCTCGATCAACAATGGAGTAGTTTTTCTCCGCCGGAGAGAAGGTCCTAGAAAAGAAACCACAAGTAACAGCATGTCTGGAAGAATTTTTCTGTAGGAGTACTGCTCCAGCTCCCACCGAGGAGGCGTCTACCTCCAGCGAGAAGGGCCTAGATGGATCAGGTCTGGAGAGTACGGGAGCAGAAGAAAAGGCAGTTTTGAGATGATTGAATGCATCTTCCGCTTGAGGAGTCCAGGACTTAGGGTTGGCGTTTTTCTTGGTTAGGGCCACGATAGGGGCCACAATAATGGAAAAATGCGGAATAAATTGTCTGTAATAATTGGCAAACCCCAATTGGATAGCACGGAGTCCGGAGGGGCGTGGCCAATCCAATACGGCTGATAGTTTATCTGGGTCCATTTGGAGTCCCTGGCCAGAGACTAAGTATCCTAGGAAGGGAAGAGATTGACATTCAAAGAGACATTTTTCCATTTTGGCATATAATTGATTGTCCCGAAGTCTCTGAAGAACCATGCGTACATGCTGGCAGGGTTCTTCTAGGTTAGCAGAAAAAATCAAAATATCGTCTAGGTAGACCACAACACAGGTATATAGAAGATCACGAAAAATTTCATTTACAAAGTCTTGGAAGACGGCAGGGGCGTTGCAAAGCTTAAAGGGCATAACCAGATATTCAAAGTGTCCATCTCTGGTGTTAAATGCGGTTTTCCACTCGTCCCCTTCCCTGATGCGGATGATATTATATGCACCTCTTAAGTCCAGCTTGGTAAAGATGTGGACGCCTTGTAGGCGGTCAAAGAGTTCCAAGATAAGAGGTAGGGGATAGCGTTTTTTTACAGTGATTTTATTAAGTCCGCGGTAATCAATGCAAGGACGTAAGGAGCTCCGGCAGGGGAGGAAGACTTGCGGATAAACCCCTTTTTTAAATTCTCTTGGATGTACTCCGACATGGCTTGTGTTTCCGGAGCAGACAGAGGATAGATTTTGCCCCGGGGTGGAGTAGTACCAGGGAGGAGGTCAATAGGACAGTCATAAGGGCTGTGAGGAGGAAAAGTCTCTGCTTGTTTTTTGCAAAAAACATCAGCATAGTCCAGATAGGCCTTGGGGAGACCAGGTATCGGAGGAGCCACAGGGTCTTGACTGACAGTACAGGGAGCAGGCTTAAGACAGTTCTTGTGGCAAGTAGTACCCCAGTTCTTGATCTCCCCGGTGGTCAAATCAAGGATTGGGGAATGGCGTTGAAGCCACGGTAGTCCAAGAAGAATTTCCGAAGTGCAGTTAGAGAGGACCAGAAATTCAATCTTTTCGTGATGGGGTCCAATGCACATTAAGAGGGGTTCCGTGCGGTAACGCACAGTACAGTCCAATCTTTCATTATTAACAGAGGCGATGTAGAGGGGTCTGGCGAGACTGGTCACCGGGATGTTGAACCTGTTGATGAAAGAGGCCAAAATAAAATTTTCTGCAGATCCGGAATCCAAGAAGGCCATAGCAGAGAAGGAGAAGGTAGAAGAAGAAATCCGCACAGGCACAGTAAGACGTGGAGAAGCAGAGTTCACATCAAGAGCTGTCTCACCTTTGTACGGAGTCGGAGTGCATCTTTCCTGACGTGGAGGTCGGATAGGACAATCCTTCAAGAAATGTTCGGTACTGGCACAGGTGGAAGGTACAGGAACGGATTGCAGTGGACCAGAGAAGAGAGGAGCCGGGGAGAGAAACCGCCTCGTGCGAACAAAGTCCATATCCTGGCAGAGCTCCTGACGCCTTTCGGAAAAACGCATGTCAATGCGGGTGGCAAGATGAATAAGTTCATGCAGGTTAGCAGGGATTTCTCGTGCGGCCAGCACATCTTTGATGTTACTGGATAGGCCTTTTTTAAAGGTTGCGCAGAGGGCCTCGTTATTCCAGGACAATTCGGAGGCGAGAGTACGGAATTGGATGGCGTACTCGCCAACAGAAGAATTACCCTGGACCAGGTTCAGCAGGGCAGTCTCGGCAGAAGAGGCTCGGGCAGGTTCCTCGAAGAGACTTCGAATCTCCGTGAAGAAAGAGTGTACAGAGGCAGTGACAGGATCATTTGGGTCCCAGAGCGGTGTGGCCCATGACAGGGCTTTCCCAGACAGAAGGCTGACTACGAAAGCCACCTTTGACCTTTCAGTTGGAAACTGGTCCGACATCATCTCCAAATGCAGGGAACATTGTGAAAGAAAACCACGGCAAAATTTAGAGTCCCCATAAAATTTGTCCGGCAAAGATAAACGGAGGCTGGATGCGGGCACTCGCTGCGGAGGAGGTGCAGGAGCTGGCGGAGGAGATGATTGTTGAAGCTGTGGTAGAAGCTGCTGTAGCATCACGGTCAGTTGAGACAGCTGGTGGCCTTGTTGCGCTATCTGTTGCGACTGCTGGGCGACCACCGTGGTGAGGTCAGCGACAACTGGCAGCGGGACCTTAGCTGGGATCCATGGCCGGATCTACTGTCACGATTCGGCAGGCTGGAGGTGGATCCTCTGTGCCAGAGAGGGATTGGCGCGGACCGTGTCGGTGGACCGGTTCTAAGTTGCTACTGGTTTTCACCAGAGCCCGCCGCAAAGCGGGATGGTCTTGCAGCGGCGGTAGCAACCAGGTCTTATCCACCGGCAACGGCTCAACCTCTCTGACTGCTGAGATAAGCGCGGTACAAGGGAGTAGACAAGAGCAAGGTCGGACGTAGCAGAAGGTCAGGGCAGGCAGCAAGGATCGTAGTCAGGGGCAACGGCAGGAGGTCTGGAACACAGGCTAGGAACACACAAGGAAACGCTTTCACTGGCACAATGGCAACAAGATCCGGCAAGGGAGTGCAGGGGAAGTGAGGTATAAATAGGGAAGTGCACAGGTGAAGGTACTGATTAAAAGCCATGCGCCAATCAGTGGCGCACCGGCCCTTTAAATCGCAAAGACCTGGCGCGCGCGCGCCCTAGGGAGCGGGGGCGCGCGTGCCGGGACAGCACAGACGGGGAACGAGTCTAGTAAGTGGGTCGGGATGCGCATCGCGAGCGGGCGCGTCCCGCATCGCGAATCGCATCCCGGCTGGGAACATTATCGCAGCGCACCCGGTCGGCAGGTCTGACCGGGGTGCTGCGAATAGGAGAATGCTGCGAGCGCTCAGGGGAGGAGCGGGGACCCTGAGCGCTCGGCGTAACACCCTCATTAGAAAGTATATTAAAAAGATTTTTTATTTACCATAAGTAAATATTTGCAGTAGCAAAATTTTTTTTCATGAGAGTGCCCATTTAAGTTGCTTTTGTAATGTGTAATTGCAACATAGCCAAGGGGCAGATATATTCACATGGGTGTGGCAATGAAGCCTCAAGAGCTCAGGTGTAGCATGAATAGGGCAAAGGCTCTGTTAAACTCCACTAAATCCAGACAAATCCATGTACAATCACGCAGACAAAAGACTTCTACAAGTTTTCTATAACTTTAGTTTTTATCTTCTTTTAACCCCTAAAGGACACAGCTGCGTACATGTATGCCACGGAGCCCTGGGACTTAGCGCACAGTTTTGCAATCACCACATCGCCCAACACAGTGATTGTAACCAGCTGATATTTGCCTTTATCTATGAGGTCCTGGCTGCTAACAGCAGCCGGGTCCTCTTGGATAAAGGCGGACATCAGCAATCCCGCTGATGTCCTCCATGAACCCTTCAGATGCTGTGAATGAATACTGATCATGGCATCTGATCAATTGCCCCCCTGAGATTGCTGCCCCCTAGCATGGTGGAGCCGCAGCTGTAAGCTCCCGCTCCACCATTCACTAACCTTGGCTGTCACACGCTGTGAGTATACAGAGTGTGAGCTGCGGGGATGCGATCCACTGCAGGCCGGCGCAATGACGTCACATCATCGCGCCGGCGCCCGGAGATCCCGTCCCCGTGGCCAGCATACTGTACTAAAGAGTATGCTCAGGGCCCAGGGGATTTGGGGGACAGAATATGTGCCACTGTTAAGGGCACTATATCGTACAGGAGGAGGGGGAGGGGGATTTAAAAACTTGGGGGGGGGGGGAGAGAAAGGGGAATTTTTAATGTGAGGGGCTGCAGGGCAAAGCGTTGGGGGCACTATATGTGAAAAGCACATGCCAGGGGGGCCCCCTGTGCTGTGCCCCTCACATATAATGCCCCCAGTGCTGTGCCCCACACATATAATGCCCCCTGTGCTGTGCCCCTCACATATAATGCCCCCTGTGCTGTGCCCACACATATAAATTATATGTGTGGGGGGCACAGCACAGGGGGTATTATATGTGTGGGGCACAGCACAGGGGGCATTTTATGTATGGGGCACAGCACAGGGGGCATTATATGATATAATGCCCCCTGTGCTGTGCCCCACACATATAATTCCCCCTGTGCTTTTCCCCACACATATGATGCCCCCTGTGCTATGCCCCCTGTGCTGTGCCCCACACATATAATGCCCCCTGTGCTGTGCCCCTCAATTTATAATGCCCGTGCTGTGCCCCACACATATAATGCCCCTTGTGCTGTGCCCATCACACATAATGCCCCCTGTGCTGTGCCCATCACATATAATGCCCCCTGTGCTGTGCCCCTCACATATAATGCCCCCATCCTGCGCCCCTCATATATAATGCGCCACCATGCGCCCCTCACATATAATGCCCCCTGTGCTGTGCCCCTCCTATATAATGCTCCTGTCATGTGCCCCAAACATATAATGCCCCCTGTGCTGTGCCCCTCACATATAATGCCCCCTGAGGGGACAGGACAGGGGGCATTATATTTGAGGGGCGCATGATGGGGGCATTATATGTGAGGGGCAAAGAACGGGAGCATTATATGTGAAGGGCACAGTACGGGGCATTATATGTGAGGGGTGCATGATGGAGGCATTATATATGAGGGGCGCATGACTGGGGAATTATATGTGAGGGGCAAAGAACGGGGGCATTATATGTGAAGGGCACAGCACAGGGGGCATTATATGTGTGGGGCATATGACAGGAGCATTATATGTGAGGTGCACAACACAGGGGGCAATAGATGTTTGGGGCACAAGGCATTATTATTATGCGGGGGGAGCAGGACAGGTCATAATTATTATATGTAGGGGCACAAGATGAGGCATTATTACTATATGTGAAGGCACAGAGTGTTCTGCATTTCAGAAGTATATTGTATATAGTATAGGAATTTCTGGGGTGGTATGTTTTTTTTCATGGGCCACAATACATTTGGGTATTTTATCCAGAGGGTGCACTGCACAGCAAGTTATATTCAGAGAGTGCAGTGTGTGGTAGTATTATATTAACCCTCCAAAAGTTGCAAAATTGTGGTTTTCCCCAATTTCCCCACACAAATATTATATTTCTGATTGCACCATACATTTTATGGCAAAATTAAAATCTTCATTACAAAGTGAAACTGGTTGCGGAAAAACCAAGCCCCCATATGGGTCTGTGGATGGAAAAAATAAAAAATGTATGCCTTATAGAAGACGAGGAGAAAAAAAGGAAATTGTATTTTTTTTTTATTTGACTACGCTGTAAAGTTAGTGTAGCTCATAAGACAGCGTCTGTACCTGTGTTTCATGGTTGTCTCGCAAATCATCTGTGATTTTTGCCCCAAGGTTTATTTTTAACAGCATACAAAAAGAGTGTCGTGTCAGGTTTTCCCAGGTTGCAGTGTGGCCCGAGACATCACTAGTCAGGTGATCAGAGGGAGCCTGTATTTGCTTTAATGGGTGGAGCTGGGCACAACAGCTTGGAGACTCCCCGGTCAGAAAACACTGGTCTATTGCATTGAAGGGATCCCATGTGTTTTTCTATTGGTGGGGTGGCTGATGCATAAGAGGGAGAAAAGGGACCTCACACTTACTAGCAAGGAATCATGGGATTTGTAGTTTAAGGGAACAAACTTCAACAGGAAATAGCCAGTTCACAAAAAGATAGCCACAACGTTATGGTATTCTCACAACATAGCCATTTAGCCTCAAGACAAGTGCAGATCCTTTCTAAGCATGTCTATTACTGTCTGTCGGGTACATATTAAAATCCCATTATGGTGGATAACTTCTTTAAGACCAAAATGAGCTGTGACCTTAAGGGGTTAAGAGACAGTTACAGTCTATATTCATTCAATCATTGTAGAGAAAACATTAATCTCCCAAGGTGCAGAAAGCTTAGCGCAGGCCGTTCATGTTCTCCAATTTAGTCTCTTTCACTCCACTCCCTAAATTATATAGGATGTTTTCCATGTTTTAATACATGAAGACATTATGGATTTTTCTATGCATGCCTGCCATGCTGAACACTCTCACTGATGCTATATTGGAGAGTAGATAAGATACCTGCCATTGTTAAAAAGCACACATAAGATATTGGAAGACACACTGGCTTTTTACAAGTGTTCCAAAAATTATTCCTTTTTGTGAGTTGCAACAAGATTGGTGACTGTGTCTCAAAATAGTGAGGAATCTGACAACAGTAAAGAAAACACTTTTGTAAATTTTGAAATCTGAGAAAATTATACAAAATGTTCCCTTTTTTGGAGTTGCAACAAGTCTGTACACACTAGAGAAATTGCTAGTCTCACTAGCGCTATACTTGACCACTGCTTTCACCTTCACCACTTCAGCAACACACTCCAAAGGCTGATCGTGAAACAATTTTGCCTCGTGGCTAATGCTAAACTACTGCTTAGTATTGGAGGGAGGCAGAGATGATAAACCAGACCATCTAGGACAGACATTTCCACCATGCTATGTGATTGTAGATGATAAGAAATCCAGTGAAACTTAGCTTAATGTCATATTGTCAGACTCTTCCTCTTCCTCCTAAGAAGAATTTGAACAAGTCAGTGCACAAACCCAACAACCACTAAACGACAATGAGAACTTATGCTTGCTAACGCAGCTGCTACTACTTCCATCGGGCACCTGGTTGCTGCTGCTATCAGTACTGGTGCTGGTACTGCCACTAATATTCTTATTGGCAGAGGACATGGCAGGGTGCTCTGTCCTCTATTCTGTCCAACGATTCCATTATCAAATATATATATTTTTTATATATATGTATATTATTTTAAAAGATTTGGGCGTATTTTTAAGGGGGGAGGGGTGATTTGTCACTTACCATGTAGTCAACTTCCTCTCGCAACACTTCTAACAGCGTACTTATGCACAATCGGTGTAAAAATATTATACTAGATTAAACCCAGAAAATACACATAACTGTACTTTGGATGGCAATGCCATGTTTACTCTCAATTCCAAAGGTTTTCCGGGCATGTTAGGCGTCAATGCACTTGTTTTTTAGGCACAGTTTATAGATAGCCAGCACGGCACTGCTTCCCTTTCTGAGTATAGAACAATGATGAAATGGCAGACTTGGACTAGGAATGCTGGAGGTGGTGCTCTGATTGACAATAGTGCATGAAGACGTTTCAAAAGAGCAGGAAAATAATCGGCATCTCACCGCAACCAGCTGAATGAAATCTTCTTTTATTTCATACTCACAAATGTGTTACATGGGAAGAGGGTAGTGGGGGGACACAGGATGGCGACCAAGCTCCGTTTCGCACAGTGATCGTGCTTCCTCCGGCCGGAGAAAGCACGATCACCGTGCGAAACGGAGCTTGGTCGCCATCCTGTGTCCCCCCACTACCCTCTTCCCATGTAACACATTTGTGAGTATGTAATAAAAGAATATTTCATTCAGCTGGTTGCGGTGAGTTGCCGATTATTTTCCTGCTCTTTTAAAACGCACTTTTTTTTTAACTGAGGTTTCCTATGCGGCTTCTATAAAACTATGACACTTCTGACCACAGTCAAGTGCAGAAGTTTAGGCAAGATGGCTGCCCCTATATTCATATAAACTGTGAATAGTACTTTAATACTTCTGCAGCTGCAAGTATATTGTACTTAAGGTACTTGATAAATTCCAAAGACAAGCGAGTGGGAATAGACTGTAATGTGCAAGCTGCAGACAGAAATGAATATGTGTCACGATACCGGCTGGCAGGTAGTGGACCCTCTGTGCCAGAGAGGGATTGGCGTGGACCGTGCTAGTGGACCGGTTCTAAGCCACTACTGGTTTTCACCAGAGCCCGCCGCAAAGCGGGATGGTCTTGCTGCGGCGGTAGTGACCAGGTCGTATCCACTAGCAACGGCTCACCTCTCTGGCTGCTGAAGATAGGCGCGGTACAAGGGAGTAGGCAGAAGCAAGGTCGGACGTAGCAGAAGGTCGGGGCAGGCAGCAAGGATCGTAGTCAGGGGCAACGGCAGAAGGTCTGGAAACACTGGCAAGGGACACACAAGGAACGCTTTCACTGGCACTAAGGCAACAAGATCCGGCAAGGGAGTGCAAGGGAAGTGAGGTAATATAGGGAGTGCACAGGTGATAACTCTAATTGGAACCACTGCGCCAATCAGCGGCGCAGTGGCCCTTTAAATCGCAGAGACCCGGCGCGCGCGCGCCCTAGGGAGCGGGGCCGCGCGCGCCGGGACAGAACAGACGGGGAGCGAGTCAGGTAGGAGAGCCGGGGTGCGCATCGCGAGCGGGCGCTACCCGCATCGCGAATCGCATCCCGGCTAGCAGCAGGATCGCAGCGCCCCGGGTCAGAGGACGTGACCGGGGCGCTGCAGCGGAGGAGGAGAAGCGAGCGCTCCGGGGAGGAGCGGGGACCCGGAGCGCTCGGCGTAACAGTACCCCCCCCCTTGGGTCTCCCCCTCTTCTTGGAGCCTGAGAACCTGAGGAGCAGACTTTTGTCAAGGATGTTGTCCTCAGGTTCCCAGGATCTCTCTTCAGGACCACAACCCTCCCAGTCTACTAAAAAAAAATTTTTTCCTCTGACCTTTTTTGCAGCCAAAATCTCCTTGACCGAGAAGACGTCCGAGGAGCCGGAAACAGGAGTGGGAGGAACAGATTTGGGAGAAAAACGGTTGAGGATGAGTGGTTTGAGAAGAGAGACGTGAAAGGCGTTAGGGATACGAAGAGAAGGAGGAAGAAGAAGTTTATAAGAGACAGGATTAATTTGACACAGAATTTTGAAAGGACCAAGATAGCGTGGTCCCAACTTGTAGCTAGGGACACGGAAGCGGACATATTTAGCGGAGAGCCATACCTTGTCTCCAGGGGAAAAAACGGGGGGAGCTCTTCTTTTCTTATCCGCGAACCTCTTCATGCGTGAAGAAGCCTGTAAGAGAGAATTTTGGGTCTCTCTCCATATAATGGAAAGGTCACGAGAAATTTCATCCACAGCGGGCAGACCAGAGGGCAAGGGGGTAGGGAGGGGGGGAAGAGGGTGACGGCCGTACACCACGAAAAATGGGGATTTGGAGGAAGATTCAGAGACCCTGAAGTTATACGAGAATTCGGCCCATGGAAGGAGATCTGCCCAGTCATCCTGGCGGGAGGAAACAAAATGTCGCAAATAATCACCCAGGATCTGGTTAATTCTTTCTACTTGTCCATTGGACTGGGGATGATATGCAGAGGAAAAATTTAATTTAATCTTGAGTTGTTTACAGAGAGCTCTCCAGAATTTAGACACGAATTGGACCCCTCTATCCGATACAATCTGCGTAGGCAACCCGTGAAGACGAAAAATGTGTACAAAAAATTGTTTAGCCAACTGAGGCGCAGAAGGAAGACCAGGAAGAGGAATGAAATGTGCCATTTTGGAGAATCGATCAACGACCACCCAAATAACGGTGTTGCCACGGGAAGGGGGTAAATCAGTAATAAAATCCATACCAATCAGAGACCAAGGCTGTTCGGGGACAGGCAGAGGATGAAGAAAACCAGCGGGCTTCTGGCGAGGAGTCTTATCCCGGGCACAGATAGTGCAGGCTCGCACAAAGTCCCCAACATCCGTCTCCAGAGTTGGCCACCAATAGAAGCGGGAGATGAGTTGCACAGATTTCTTGATGCCCGCATGACCTGCGAGATGGGAGGAGTGACCCCATTTGAGGATTCCGAGGCGTTGGCGTGGAGAAACAAAGGTCTTTCCTGGAGGAGTCTGTCTGATGGATGCAGGAGAAGTGGAGATCAGGCAGTCAGGTGGAATGATGTGTTGCGGAGGGAGATCAACTTCTGAGGCATCCGAGGAACGAGAGAGAGCATCGGCTCTAATGTTCTTATCGGCAGGACGAAAGTGAATCTCAAAATTAAATCGGGCAAAGAACAGAGACCACCGGGCCTGGCGAGGATTCAGCCGTTGGGCCGACTGGAGGTAGGAGAGGTTCTTGTGGTCGGTGTAGATAATAACAGGAAATCTTGATCCCTCCAGCAGATGCCTCCATTCCTCAAGTGCTAATTTAATGGCTAGAAGTTCTCGATCCCCGATGGAGTAGTTCCTCTCCGCTGGAGAGAAGGTCCTAGAGAAAAAACCACAAGTGACAGCATGCCCGGAAGGATTTTTTTGTAGAAGAACAGCTCCCGCTCCTACTGAGGAGGCATCAACCTCCAATAGGAAGGGTTTGGAAGGGTCAGGTCTGGAGAGCACGGGAGCTGAAGAAAAGGCAGACTTGAGTTGTTTAAAGGAGTCTTCTGCTTGAGGAGGCCAGGACTTGGGATCAGCATTTTTCTTGGTTAAAGCCACGATAGGAGCCACAATGGTAGAAAAATGTGGAATAAATTGCCTGTAATAATTGGCGAACCCCAAAAAGCGTTGGATAGCACGGAGTCCGGAGGGGCGTGGCCAATTTAAGACGGCAGAGAGTTTGTCTGGATCCATCTGTAGTCCCTGGCCAGAGACCAAATATCCTAGAAAAGGAAGAGATTGGCATTCAAACAGACATTTCTCAATTTTGGCATAGAGTTGGTTGTCACGAAGTCTCTGAAGAACCATACGGACATGCCGGCGGTGTTCCTCTAGATTGGCAGAAAAAATTAGGATATCGTCCAGATATACCACAACACAGGAGTATAATAGATCACGAAAAATTTCATTGACAAAGTCTTGGAAGACGGCAGGGGCATTGCACAGTCCAAAGGGCATGACCAGATACTCAAAGTGTCCATCTCTGGTGTTAAATGCCGTTTTCCACTCGTCCCCCTCTCTGATGCGGATGAGGTTATAGGCGCCTCTTAAGTCCAATTTAGTGAAGATGTGGGCACCTTGGAGGCGATCAAAGAGTTCAGAGATGAGGGGTAAGGGGTAGCGGTTCTTAACCGTGATTTTATTAAGACCGCGGTAGTCAATGCAAGGACGTAGGGAGCCATCTTTTTTGGAGACAAAGAAGAATCCGGCTCCGGCAGGAGAGGAGGATTTACGGATAAAGCCCCTTTTTAGATTCTCCTGGACGTATTCGGACATGGCAAGAGTCTCTGGGGCAGAGAGAGGATAAATTCTGCCCCGGGGTGGAGTAGTACCCGGGAGGAGGTCGATAGGGCAATCATAAGGCCTGTGAGGAGGTAGAGTCTCAGCTTGTTTTTTGCAGAAAACATCCGCGAAGTCCATATAGGCCTTGGGGAGACCGGTTACTGGAGGAACCACAGAGTTACGGCAAGGGTTACTGGGAACCGGTTTTAGACAGTTCTTGGAACAAGAGGACCCCCAACTCTTGATCTCCCCAGTGGACCAATCCAGGGTTGGGGAATGAAGTTGAAGCCAGGGAAGTCCAAGGAGAATCTCCGAGGTGCAATTGGGGAGGACCAAAAGTTCAATCCTCTCATGATGAGATCCGATGCTCATAAGAAGGGGCTCCGTGCGGAAACGTATGGTACAGTCCAATCTTTCATTATTTACACAATTGATGTAGAGGGGTCTGGCGAGACTGGTCACTGGGATGTTGAACCTGTTGACGAGAGAGGCCAAAATAAAATTTCCTGCAGAACCAGAGTCCAAGAAGGCCACTGTAGAGAAGGAGAAGGCAGAAGCAGACATCCGCACAGGCACAGTAAGACGTGGAGAAGCGGAGTAGACATCAAGGACTGTCTCACCTTTGTGCGGAGTCGGCGTACGTCTTTCCAGGCGGGGAGGACGGATAGGACAATCCCTCAGGAAGTGTTCGGTACTAGCACAGTACAGGCAGAGGTTCTCCATACGGCGTCGTGTCCTCTCTTGAGGTGTCAGGCGAGACCGGTCGACCTGCATAGCCTCCACGGCGGGAGGCACAGGAACAGATTGCAGGGGACCAGAGGAGAGAGGAGCCGAGGAGACGAAACGCCTCGTGCGAACAGAGTCCATATCTTGGCGGAGTTCCTGACGCCTTTCAGAAAAACGCATGTCAATGCGAGTGGCTAGGTGAATAAGTTCATGTAGATTAGCAGGAATTTCTCGTGCGGCCAGAACATCTTTAATGTTGCTGGATAGGCCTTTTTTGAAGGTCGCGCAGAGGGCCTCATTATTCCAGGACAATTCTGAAGCAAGTGTACGGAATTGTACGGCATACTCGCCAACGGAAGAATTACCCTGGACCAGGTTCAACAGGGCAGTCTCAGCAGAAGAGGCTCGGGCAGGTTCCTCAAAGACACTTCGGATTTCCGAGAAGAAGGAGTGTACTGAGGCAGTGACGGGGTCATTGCGGTCCCAGAGCGGTGTGGCCCATGACAGGGCTTTTCCGGACAGAAGACTGACTACGAAAGCCACCTTAGACCTTTCAGTGGGAAACAGGTCCGACATCATCTCCAGATGCAGGGAACATTGGGAAAGGAAGCCACGGCAAAACTTAGAGTCCCCATCAAACTTATCCGGCAAGGATAAGCGTATCCCAGGAGCGGCCACTCGCTGCGGAGGAGGTGCAGGAGCTGGCGGAGGAGATGACTGCTGAAGCTGTGGTAGCAACTGTTGAAGCATAACGGTCAGTTGAGACAGCTGTTGGCCTTGTTGCGCAATCTGTTGTGACTGCTGGGCGACCACCGTGGTGAGGTCAGCGACAACTGGCAGAGGAACTTCAGCGGGATCCATGGCCGGATCTACTGTCACGATACCGGCTGGCAGGTAGTGGACCCTCTGTGCCAGAGAGGGATTGGCGTGGACCGTGCTAGTGGACCGGTTCTAAGCCACTACTGGTTTTCACCAGAGCCCGCCGCAAAGCGGGATGGTCTTGCTGCGGCGGTAGTGACCAGGTCGTATCCACTAGCAACGGCTCACCTCTCTGGCTGCTGAAGATAGGCGCGGTACAAGGGAGTAGGCAGAAGCAAGGTCGGACGTAGCAGAAGGTCGGGGCAGGCAGCAAGGATCGTAGTCAGGGGCAACGGCAGAAGGTCTGGAAACACTGGCAAGGGACACACAAGGAACGCTTTCACTGGCACTAAGGCAACAAGATCCGGCAAGGGAGTGCAAGGGAAGTGAGGTAATATAGGGAGTGCACAGGTGATAACTCTAATTGGAACCACTGCGCCAATCAGCGGCGCAGTGGCCCTTTAAATCGCAGAGACCCGGCGCGCGCGCGCCCTAGGGAGCGGGGCCGCGCGCGCCGGGACAGAACAGACGGGGAGCGAGTCAGGTAGGAGAGCCGGGGTGCGCATCGCGAGCGGGCGCTACCCGCATCGCGAATCGCATCCCGGCTAGCAGCAGGATCGCAGCGCCCCGGGTCAGAGGACGTGACCGGGGCGCTGCAGCGGAGGAGGAGAAGCGAGCGCTCCGGGGAGGAGCGGGGACCCGGAGCGCTCGGCGTAACAATATGGGTTACAATTTATTAAAATTATACATTGTGGATGCTTACAATCCCACATCACAAATCACGCTACAGACAGTTTTATTTGACATCATACAGTATTATGTCAGTTTCATAGATCTATAATTCAGAAAGGTGCAGCACTAGGCTTTGAGAAGATTTAAGAGCAATGTGGTGATTTGTGATTTAATGAAGAACACATGGAGAATGTTTTTATGTCAAAAATTATATTTATTATACTGTATAAGATGCAGAAATATAATTTTTTCTAGTCAAATACATAACTTGAAACTAAATTATTTGAATACAAATTGAAAATATATTCAATTCCTCACCTTTGGCTACCAAGAAACCTACATATACGTGGAAATTTTTAAGGCGTTAACTGAATCTATTTATATATTTATTTATTTTATTATATTTAAAATTGAATTGCAATATGATTTGTTGCTTTTTTCAGTCAATTTTAATGTGTCATACTTTTTTTGTATCAAAAACATTCTGCTAATTGTTTTTCTTTTTTTCTTCTTTGAGAGGGGGGGGGGGAATGTATAGACTTTGGATACATTTTGTAGATTATGAAAGATTGTTAAACTGCAAATGAACAACTAAAGACTTAAAAAAAATTGCAAAACATTCTGCAGCACTATCCTCGCAGAGGCAATAAAAATAAATATTGTAATATAAACTCATACTTGCATCATCTATAGCTGGAAGAACTGTAAACTGCTGTTTCCCTTTTACACTTTATTCTCTGGACCAAAGACAACTAAAACAACATCATCTTTATATTATTGGACTGGTGCAAAATAATATTATCTGATAGTTGACCTATTTAGTAAGAAACCTAATAAAAACAAAACATAGCACAACTCTCTTAGGAAGCACTTATGATGGGCTTCCAAAGAAACATATTTATCTAAATAATATACAATAAAATACAAAACATTTGACTTCTCTGTGGGTTTTGTATGATAAGCACATCAACAGAGTCATAACTGCAGTCTAATAAAAAGGAACAAATTATTCAATAGTATTTGAGCCAATCACAGGGATGTAAAATGTTCTATAGTCATTTAACTCATAATGTATTAGTAAGGCTGGGTTCACATATGTCCGGCATCCGGCATAGGTGAACTCAGCCTAAATCTCGACGCAACTGATGCCACAACTGATGACAACTTGTCATCATTTGTATGGCATGCGGCATCCATTGTTTCTGGGCAACGGACAGCGGAACGCAGCAAGCTGCGTTCCCCTGTCCGGTGCCCTCCGGCATGTCCAACCATCCGGCGTCAAAATTGAGACACTGGATGATTGTGAACTGTCCCATTCAAATGAATGGGATCAGTTCTAGCATCAGTTTTCCTCCGGTGCACGCCGGAGGGAAACTTTGCCGGACGACTGATATATGTGAACCCAGCCTTACAGGGATTGTTGTAAAAAAAAATGAGACAAAATCTATGTTTTAGTAACATGGTAGTATATATTTTTACATATAGGTAATATATATTTACATATAGGTAACCAGGATATAAAGATGATAGCTTTTCATGTTTTCTAAATACAGCAATAATCATATTGTTGTTTAACTTCTTAGGGTAGCGACACTAGTAACGGATTTGCAGCATATTTTTAGGCAAAAAATGGGTCGGGTCACCAGTGGATCTGCAACGTAAAATACACTGCGGATCCGTTACGTGTGACCCTACCCTAAAAGTGTTTCTATCACCTAAACTGACTCTTGTAAACTAGTCTCATAAGCACATAGGGAGAGACTTTTCAAGACCTGTCCAGAGGAAATGTTGACCAGTTGCCCATAGCAACCAATAAGATTGCTTCTTTCATTTTTTTAAAGGCCTCTGAAAAATTAAGAATCAATCTGATTGGTTGCTATAGGCAACTGATCAACTTTTCCTCAGCACAGGTCTTGATACATTTCCCCTATACTCCTTACTGTGCTATTTCCTTACATGCTTTCATTTTGTTTTTCTGTGGCCGAAAGCAAGCTAAAATAGCACTTTAAAATTCCATAGCCAGTGCCATCCCTTTTCCAGTCTCTGCAGTATCCCCTCCCCTCCTCAGTCTAATCATAGCCCCCATGTACCATCTTCTCCCTCCAGTCTCATCACAGGTTCCATGTACAGTCCCATCCCCCAATCTCTTCACAGACCCCCAAGTGCCATCCCCTCCCCTAGTCTCATCACAGCCTCCCTCTAATCAGTATGAAAGTGACAGTTAGCATGAGGGAGAGGGTAATCAGCATGAAAGTGACTTAGCCTGATGAAGCTGCCTGAGCAGGGTGAAATGCATTGCATGATGGTCCAATAAACATTCCTGTTCCTTTTACCTGTGGTCGTGTCCAACTCCATTCCATTTCTGCCGTTTGTTAAGAAGTACTTCTAGTTGATCAGTCAGCATGAAAGATGGGTTAGTCAGCAGAAAAAGGTACTCAGGCAGCATTAAGGATGGGGCAGTAAGCATTTTAGTTGCAGTCAGCATGGCGGAGCAGTCAGTGTAGTAGAAAAGAAGTCAGTGTTGGGAATATCCAATGATATCCAATTGTGCATTCAGACACAGTTAAAATAGAAGCATTGTATATTTGGCAGCAATTTAATCGACAGTTTATCACCTCTTCGCAAAGATTCTTGATGTCCTCCTCAGACCCCTTTTGTCCACAGGTTTCCTTTCTTTACAAGATCCCTCCCTGGATATTTTTCTTTACATCGTTACATGTAAAAACCAAGGTTGACAGTTTTAATCAGGCATGTCTAGCACTTTCGGCCATGTCTTGTCTGAAATCGCTCAGATCCCCTTCTAATGTACATGTGCACTAAAACTGATAAATAGACTTGCTCACTAGATTTTATCCTCTAATAAAGTGGCCATTCAATGTAAAATAATATGCTGTTTATTTCAAATACACATTGCAAATCAATTTTTGTATGGATTCTGTGTCTTTTTTTTTCTACTAAAGGGATTTCCTAAAATCCTATCCCATAAATTCTGCAGGTTTTCTACATTAAAATTTTATATCGTAAACACATAACCACCACCTTGGTTTTGATCTGCTATAATGAGGACAATTTAGCTGAGATTATGGCATAGTAGGTAAGTCTGGTTACATATGGGCATCAGGTGACTTTGTGTTTCCCTGCTGATAATAATGGTTATAATAATCATGCAGTATTCTGTTTGTATTAAACTGCATGTAAAGTAAATCGTACCATGTATTTAAATGTCATCTTAGAAAAGTACCATGGACAATGAAGCGTTGTTTGGCGCTGACTTATCAGCTAGGTCAGGGTATTATCATCTTGATGTTCCTGAACACTACTGATAATTATTTGATAACAACAGAGCTTCATAGGTCAATAGAATTTCAAGACTTGAGGCAGTAGAAGATCAAGAATTCTTCCTCTTTATTCTTATGAGGTTATGAATTCAGACATATCGTGTGGCTTAAGAGTCATATCAATGCATGGGTTAGTCATTCTGTCAACACATTCCCATTCCCTTGCATAATGCAATAGGCAGAGTACAAAAAAGATATTGCAAGGCTTCTGTCTGTGTACTTTTCATATCCCTAGGCAAACAACTTTCTTATTCTTATCAGTTGACTTGGTCACTTACAGCTTCTCAAAAATGTCAACTGCGATCCATCATTCCTCCTGTTTGGTGCACGTGGAAAGAGTATAAACCTCTGTTCATGGCACATAGTAAACCTAAAAAAAATGTAGACCTAAAAAGTATATACAAAAGTTTGACTTTTCTGTGCACATCTATGAATTCTTAGCGTATACATTTAGACTAAATGCATACATCTGTACATATTACAGTCTGTTTTTATTTGTATAGAAGTACAGTGGTCCCTCAACATACAATGGTAATACATTCCAAATGGACCATCGTTTGTTGAAACCATAGTATGTTGAGGGATCCGTGCAATGTAAAGTAGAGGACAGTGGTCTACAACCTGCAGACCTCCAGATGTTGCAAAACTACAACACCCAGCATGCTCAGACAGCCAACGGTTGTCCGGGCATGCTGGGAGTTAAAGTTTTGCAACATATTGAGGTCCGCAGATTGAAGACCACTGGTATTGGAAGTTATACTCACGTGTCCCCGCCGCTCCGGACCGTCACCGCTCGTCACCGCTGCCCTGGATGTCGCCTTCCATTGCTGTCGCCACGTCCCCGGGGTGTCCCCGACGCTCCGGCAAGGCCTCTGCTTCCCCGGAATCCTTGCTCTCCGTCACCACCATCACGTCACTACGCACGCCGCTCCTATTGGATGATGGGGCGGCGTGCACAGCGACGTGATGACAACGATGAAGAGCGATGACGATGCAGGGGATCCTGAAGAGGACGCGCCGGAGCTCCGAGGACAGGTAAGTGATCGTCAGCGAACCACACGGGGCACCGTAAACGGCTATCCGGTGGCAGCTGAAGCAGTCTGTGCTGCCAGATAGCCGTTTATGCGATGGCCCCGACATACAAAAGCGTCATATGTTGATGCTGCGTATGTTGACATGATCGTATGTCGGGGTCATCGTAGGTCGTGGGGTCACTGTATGTTGGAGGAGGAAGTATGTAGTGTTTTTTTGCTGCCATTTTTAGCCTGGTTTGATATATAGGAGGCAACTGGCCGTAAGAAGTCAGTAAGGTAACATTGAATTCCTCCCAATGATATTGTATGTGATAGAAATGGTTTCTAAATTATTTTGACAGATGTTTAATGCATTGTTGGAGCAGTTACATGATGTAAGACAATACTTGTTTTTGAAGTCTACTTCCTGGATAACCCTCTTAGCAAAAAGGGGTTGTCTAGGAAGAAAACCGAGCTAATTTCATCCATAAACAGCACACCCCCTTTCCTTAGGTTTTGTGTGGTATTGCAGCCCAGTTTCATTAACCCGTACAGGACCTAGGGCGTATGGATACGCCTTCTGTACCTGGGCCTTAAGGACCCAGGGCGTACCTGTACGCCCGTGGGAATTTCGGTCCCCGCCGTGCACCGGACGGGGGACCGGACTGGGGTGACTGCTGATATCGGCACCCCGTGCAAATGTCACCCTGTGCAAATGTCGGTGATCGGCGCAAATCGCAAGTGACCCGATTCCGGGTCATACGGGTCTATGGTGACCCGGAATATAAAGGGGATCACGGTTGACCCACGATCCCCCTGTAGCGATAGGAGTGAGGTGGCAGAGGTGCCACCCCTCCTATCTCTGCTATTGGTGGTCTAGACGCGACCACCAATAGCAGATCGGGGACGGGGGGTTTACTTTCGTTTTCCCCGTTCTGCCCACCCACAATAGGCGAGGCAGAACGGGGAAACGACGGGGATCGAAGGCCGAAGATCCACCTACCTGTCGGGGGAAGCTGCAGGACGGGATCGGTGGCGGTGATCGGCGGGGGCCGCGATGTCGTGCGGCAGAAAAGGACGGCTCCCTGGATCCGACGGAAGCCAATAAGTTGCCTAGCAACATCTAGAGGGCTACAGTCTGAGACTGCAGCCCTCCAGATGTTGCAAAACTACAACTCCCAGCATGCCCAGACAGCTGCTGGGCATGCTGGGATTTGCAGTTTTGCAACAGCTGGAGGTCTACAGTTTAGAGACCACTGCACAGTGATCTCTATACTGTAGCACTCTAGATCTTGCAAAACTACAACTCCTAGCACGCCCACACAGCAGTTTGCTGTCTGTGCATGCTGGGATTTGTAGTTTTGCAACATCTGGAGGTCCACAGTTTGGAGATCACAGTGCAGTGGTCTCTATCTGTAGCCCTCCAGATGTTGCAAAACTGCAAATCCCAGCATGCCGAAACAGCTGCCTCGGCATGCTGGGAAAAGTAGTTGCGTACCTCTAGCTGTTGCATAACTAGATCTCCCAGCATGCCCTTCGGCAATCAGTACATGCTGGAAGTGGTAGTTTTGCAACAGCTATAGGCACACTGGTTGGAAAATACTGAGTTAGGTAACAGAACCTAACTGAAGGTTTTCCAACCAGTGTGCCTCCAGCTGCTGCAAAAAATACAACTCCCAGCATGCACGGTCTGTCAGTACATGCTGGGAGTTGTAGTTTTGAAACAGCTGGAGGTTTGCCCCCCCCCCCCCCCCCATGTGAACATACATGGTACATTCACACGGACAGGTTTACAGTAAGTTTCCTGCTTCAAGTATGAGCCGCGTCAAACTTTTCGCCACAGCGCAAATTTCTAGCGGGAAGCTCACTGTAAACCTGCGCCTGTGTGAATGTACCCTAAAAACACTACACTACACTACACTAACACATAATAAAGGGTAAAACACTACATAAACACCCCCTTACACTGTCCTCCCCAATAAAAATGAAAAACGTATTGTACAGCAGTGTTTCCAAAACTGAGCCTCCAGCTGTTGCAAAACAACAACTCCCAGCATTTCCGGACAGCCACTGACTGTCCAGGCATGCTGGGAGTTTAGCAACAGCTGGAGACACCCTGTTTAAGAATCACTGGCATAGAATACCCCTATGTCCACCCCTATGCAATCCCTAATTTAGTCCTCAAATGCGCATGGCGCTCTCTCACTTCAGAGCCCTGTCGTATTTCAAGGAAACAGTTTAGGGCCACATATGGGGTATCTCTGTACTCAGGAGAAATTGTGTTACAAATTTTGGGGGGCTTTTTCTCCTTTTACCCCTTATGAAAAGGAAAAGTTGGGGGCTATACCAGCCTGTCAATGTAAAAATAAAATAAAATGTTACACTAACATGCTGGTGTTGTCCTTTACTTTTTATTTTCACAATTGTTAAAAGGAAAAAAAGACCCCCAAAATTTGTAATGCAATTTCTCCTGAGTACGGAAATACCCCATATGTGGGAGTAAAATGCTCTGCGGGCACACAACAAGGCTCAGGAGTGAGAGCGCATCATGTACATTTGGAGCCTAAATTGGTGATTTGTACAGGGGTGGCTGATTTTACAGCGGTTCTGCCATAAACGCAAAAAAAGAAATACCCACACGTGATCCCATTTTGGAAACTACGCCCCTCACGGAACGTAACAAGGGGTATAGTGAGCCTTAACTCCCCAGAGGTGTTTGACGAATTTTCATTAAAGTTGGATGGAAAAATGAAAAAAAAAAATTAAATTTCACTAAAATGATGGTGTTACCCAAACTTTTTCATTTTCACAAGTAAAAATAGGAAAAAAGCCCACCAAAATTTGTAACCCCATTTTTTCTGAGTAAGAACATACCTCATATGTATGTGGATGTAAAGTGCTCTGCTGGCCCACTATAATGCTCATAAGAGAAGGAGCACCATTGGGATTTTGAAGATAAAATTTGTCCGGAATTGAAGGCTACGTGTGTTGACAAAGCCCCCATAGAGCCAGAACAATGGACCCCCCCACATGTGACCCCATTTTGTAAACTAAACCCCTCACGTAATGTAATAGGGGGTACAGTGAGCATTTACGCCCCACAGGTGTCTGACAGATTTTTGGAACAGTGGTCCGTGAAAATGAAAAATTTTATTTTTCATTTGCACAGCCCACTGTTCCAAAGATCTGTCAAACTCAAGTGGGGTGTAAATACTCACTGCACCCCTTATTAAATTCTGTGAGGGGTTTAGTTTCTAAAATGGGGTTACGTGGGGGGGTCCACTGTTCTGGCACCACGAGGGGGCTTTGTAAACGCACATGGCCCCCGACTTCTATTCCAACCAAATTCTGTCTTCAAAAGCTCAATGGTGCTCCTTCTCTTCTGAGCACTGTAGTGCGCCAGCAGAGCACGTGATAAAAAACACATTGGGTATTTCCATACTCCGAAGAAATGGGGTTAAACATTTTGGGGGTCATTTTCTCCTATTACCCCTTGTAAAAATATAAAATGCGGGGGAAAACCAGCATTTTAGTGAAAATTTTTCTTTTTCATTTACACATCCGACTTCAGCAAAAAGTCGTCAAACACCTGTGAGGTTTTAAGGCTCACTGTACCCCTTGTTGTGTTCCTTGAGGGGTGTAGTTTCTAAAATAATATGCCATGTGGTTATTTTTTTTTTTTTGCTGTTCTGGCACCATAGGGGCTTCCTAAATGTGACATGCCCTCCAAAAACCATTTCAGCAAAATTCGCTTTTCAAAAGCCAAATGTGACTCCTTCACTTCTGAGCATTGTAGTGCGCCAGCAGAGCACTTGGCGTCCACACTTGGGGTATTTCCATACTCAGAAGAGATGGGGTTCCAAATTTTGGGGGGAATTTTGTCCTATTATTCCTTGTAAAAATGTAAAATTTTGGGGTAAACTAGCATTTTAGTGAAAAAAATAAAATAAATCATTTACACATCCAACTTTAACAAAAAGTCGTGAAGCATCGGTGGGGTGTTAAGGCTCACTGGACCCCTTGTTATGTGCCTTGAGGGGTGTAGTTTCCAAAATAGTATGCCATGTGTTTTTTTTTTCGTTCTGGCACCATAGGGGCTTCCTAAATGTGACATGCCCCACAAAAACCATTTCAGAAAAACTCACTCTCCAAAATCCCATTGTCACTCCTTCCCTTCTGAGCCCTCTACTGCGCCCGCCGTACACTTGACATACACATATGAGGTATTTCCTTACTCGAGAGAAATTGGGTTACACATTTTAGGAAGATTTCTCTCATTTTACCCCTTGTAAGAATTCAATAACTGGGTCTACTAGAACATGCCAGTGTAAAAATTTAAGATTTTGAATTTTCTCCTTCAATTTGCTGCTATTCCTGTTAAACACCTAAAGGGTTAACAAACCTTTTGAATGTAATTTTGAATACTTTGAGGGGTGCAGTTTTTATAATGAGGTCATTTGGGGGGCATTTCTAATATGAAGGCCCTTCAAATCCACTTCAAAACAGAACTGGTCCCTGAAACATTTTGATTTTGAAAATGTTGTGAAAAATTGGAAAATTGCTGCTGAACTTTGAAGCCCTCTGATCTCTTCCTAAAGTAAAAACATGTCAACGTTATGATGCAGTCATAAAGTAGACATGTTGTTTATGTGAATCAATATATCATTTATTTTGAATATTCATTTTCCTTATAAGCAGAGAGCTTCAAAGTAAAAAAAAAAAATATGCAACATTTTCAATTTTTTCATCAAATTTTGGAATTTTTCACCAAGAAACAATGCAAGTATCGACAACATTTTACCACTAACATAAAGTAGAATATATCACAAAAAAAAATCTCGGAATCAGAATGAAAGGTAAAAGCATCCTAGAGTTATTAATGCTTAAAGTGACAGTGGTCAGATGTGCAAAAAATGGCCGGGTCCTACAGTGAAAATTGGCTGGGTCCTTAAGGGGTTAAAGTGAATGGAGACAAGTTGTAATACCACACACAACTTGAGGACAGGTGTGGTACTGTTTTTGGTTTTCTATTCCCTTAAGGGTGCGTTCCCACAGGGCGTATACGCAGTGTATTTGACGCTGCGCAAATTTTACGGCAGCAGCGGGAAATAGGCTGCGTATTCCTTGCTCACTATACACACAGGGCTTTCCGGCGGCAGCCCTTTGTGTGTAGTGAGTTTTGGAGGCGGGGCCGTGTGCCGGCATGTCTGTGACGCACGGCCCCGCCTCCAAAACTCAGTGCACACATAGGGCTGCCGGCGGAAAGCCCTGTGTGTATAGAGAGCGAGGAATACGCAGCGTATTTCCCGCTGCTGCCATAAATTTTGCGCAGCATCAAATACGCTGCGTATACGCCCTGTGGGAACGCACCCTAAATCACCAGTAATCTTCTAACAATCCTTGTTCCTCCCCTACATTTGCCTTATACCACCATTAACCCATTTACTGCCCTAGATTACCAAAAAGGAAATCCCTAGATTGACAATTAATAATTAACAACACCAAATCTATTACTTTTCCAGTAATTAAAACATAATCTCCACAGGCTGTGAGCAACATAAATGAGTAAAAAATGGCACTTAACCCTGAACTTGCTGCTGCTCCAGCATTGCAGAACTTCTATTGGGGTATACCAAGTGGTGGTGATGTGGAACAGATGTGAATTTAGCGGTAGCTAAAGATTTCCCTATAATTCTATTTTTATCCGGCTTAAGCCTGTAGGGATTTTTTTCTAACAACTGCAAAACCTGCAAATATAACTGCTATGTCATATGTCATTTATCACCTCATCACCCTAGATCACCCTAGATCACCAGGGAATTGAAATTCATTCATTCATATACAGCTATTAAAGGGGTACTTCAGTGAAAAACTTTTTTTTTGTTAAATCAACTAGTGGCAGAAAGATTTGTAAATTACTTCTATTAAAAAATTGTAATCCTTCCAGTACTTATTTGTGGCTGTATACAACAGAGGAAGTTCTTTTCTTTTTGGATTTCTTTTCTGTCTGTCCACAGTGCTCTCTGCTGACACCTCTGGCCATGTCAGGAACTGTACAGAGTGGGAGAAAATCCCAATAGCAAACATATGCTGCTCTGGACAGTTCCTGACATGGACAGAGGTGTCAGCAGAGAGCACTGGGGACAGACAGAAAATAAATCCAAAAAGAAAAGAATTTCTTCTGTAGTATTCAGCAGCTAATAAGTACTGGAAAGATTAAGATTTTTTCATAGAAGTAATTTACAAATCTGTTTAACTTTTTGGCACCAGTTGATTTAAAAAAAGAAATGTTTTCCACCGGTGTACCCCTTTAACTCTATTATCACCATAAAGTATTCTTTGTGAAACCAGTGTTATGCCGACCTCAAATTATGTGCAACACAGATCAAAATTCTGTGCCAAGGATGCCAAGTACACTGTAGACGTCGCCCTGTGGATTTTGACAGAGAAGTCCTTAATTACTTTTCCCCTCTCTGTGATCCCTTACTTCAGTGTGATGAGCTGTATTCTCAAAGCAGGATGTGTTAGGTAAAGCACACTTTGATAGGACTTGAAAATGGTGACCTGACTTAAAAGGTGCACTGGATCGTAGCTACAGGGGGTTACTGTGTGGCAAACTCCTGTGAGTGTGAACAGAAGCTTCTGAGCACCATGTGCTCCTCTGACAGAGGTCAGGACCACACTAGTCTAACATACAGTGGGGCAAGAAAGTAATTAGTAAGCCACCAATTGTGCAAGATCTCCTACTTAAAAAGATGAGAGAGGCCTGTAATCATTATAGGTATACCTCAACTATGAGAGACATAATGAGAAAAATTTGGTCAATGACAAAAGTTAATCTCAATACTTTGTTATATACTCTTTGTTATAAAGATTCAAAGTATTGCGTACCAGCAATAAAATCGGGACTTCATCCAGGCGCTTCCCCTCAGATATAGAGATCACGGAACAACCTGTTGGTTATAACGTAGTTCATTTAATGGGTGCAACATAAAAAGTTTCGAGTCCTTGGATGAACTCTTCATCAGGCTTAATACAAACTGTCACAATACGATTTTCAAAAGACCGGGAGGATAATACTACCGGGTCAAAGGTCACTAAACATCGTACATTAGAAAAATTCCATAATTATATAAATATACATATACACCAAACAAAAACATACAACCTATATGCAGGTACTTTATAAAACATTTGTGAAGGTTTATAAAAATTATAAAATAATAAAATTACAAGAACCTATAAAAATCATCATAAGCCACTTGCTAAAAAATGGGGAAAGAATCGCATACCTAGGAGGTTGAATACTTCAATGGTACCGAAACCGCTGTATAATCGGTGTCAAAAGGAACTTTCAGCAGTGCTGGAGGTACTTGTTTTCAAGACCATGCCGCAAAAAACAACCCGGGGAAGCGATGGTGGTGGTTATTATCAATATCATTCACCTTTTACACTGTATCAATATCAACCACTGTAGTAACATTACTTGCAGCCAATACTATTTAAAAATATATATAAAAAAATATTAAAAATATAGAAAAAATACATAGTATCCGTCCACTTCTCTATTAGCATAGAGAATGCTCAATTTTTCATTTCTTTTTTTCATTTTTCATTTTTTCTTTTTTTCATTTTTTCTTTTTTCTTATTAAGTAATTTTAGAATTTTCATCTACCCGTTAAGTTAAGTAAACATTCCTAGGACTGTTAACGTATCCTCGTAAAAACACGAAAAATCACTTACCATACTCCTTATGAGGAGTTATCCCGATCACTTTGGGATCTCCTCTAGAAATGACGTTAGTATGTTGCCACAGTAACTATGCCAACAAGTTCACTATGCCTGCAGGATCACGGCCGGTCATAGCCTCGTTTTGAGTCCATTAACTGTGATGATACGGTCACGGCCGGTCATGACCTCGTTTTTGATGGCTTCCCCGGGTTGTTTTTTGCGGCATGGTCTTGAAAACAAGTACCTCCATCGCTGCTGAAAGTTCCTTTTGACACCGATTATACAGCGGTTTCGGTACCATTGAAGTATTCAACCTCCTAGGTATGCGATTCTTTCCCCATTTTTTAGCAAGTGGCGTATGATGATTTTTATAGGTTCTTGTAATTTTATTATTTTATAATTTTTATAAACCTTCACAAATGTTTTATAAAGTACCTGCATATAGGTTGTATGTTTTTGTTTGGTGTATATGTATATTTATATAATTATGGAATTTTTCTAATGTACGATGTTTAGTGACCTTTGACCCGGTAGTATTATCCTCCCAATCTTTTTAAAATCGCATTGTGACTGTTTGTATTATGCCTGATGAAGAGTTCATCCAAGGACTCGAAGCTTTTTATGTTGCACCCATTAAATGAACTACATTATAACCAACCGGTTGTTCCGTGATCATCTATATCTGAGGGGAAGCGCCTGGATGAAGTCTCGATTTTATTGCTGGTACGCAATACTTTGAATCTCTACTACTATTTTTGGGTCTGAAATCTGTCACCCAAAAGGAACTCTGGAGCAGCTGACCTCTTCAACTAAGCGAGTCTACATGCCTGCAGAGGTGTTGCGCTCTTAGCACAACCCTTTCTGGTAAGCCTGAATTTACCTTTTTGGGGCCAATTTAAAGTTAAAAATACTGCACTAGGAGCGCACCTGTCTTTTTTCTTTTTCTTCTCTATATACTCTTTGTTGGCAATGACAGAGGTCAAATCTTTTCTTTAAGTCTTCACAAGGTTTCACATGCTGTTGCTGGTATTTTGGCCCATTCCTCCATGCAGATCTCCTCTAGAGCAGTGATGTTTTGGGGCTGTCGCTGGGCAACACAGACGTTCAACTCCCTCCAAAGGTTTTCTATGGGGTTAAGATCTAGAGACTGGCTAGGCCACTCCAGAACCTTGAAATGCTTCTTACGAAGTCACTCCTTTCTTGCCCAGGTGGTGTGTTTGGGATCATTGTCATGCTGAAAGACCCAGCCACGTTTCATCTTCAATGCCCTTGCTGATGGAAGGAGGTTTTCACTCAAAATCTCACGATACATGGCCCCATTCATTCTTTCCTTTAAACTTATCAGTCATTAGATCAGATCAGAGGTCAGGACTACACTAGTCTAACATACAGTTGGGCAAGTAAGTATTTAGTTAGCCACCAATTGCGCAAGATCTCCCACTTAAAAAGATGAGAGAGGCCTGTCATTTTCATCATAGGTGTACCCTCAACTATGAGAGACATAATGAGAAACATTAGGTCAATGACAAAAGTTCATCCCAATACTTTGTTATTTACCCTTTATTGGCAATGGCAGAGGTCAAATGTTTTCTGTAAGTCTTCACAAGGTTTTCACACGCTGTTGCTGGTATTTTGGCACTTTCTTCCATGCAGATCTACTCTAGAGCAGTGATGTTTTGGGGCTGTTGCTGGGCAACACAGACGTTCAACTCCCTCCAAAGGTTTTCTATGGGGTTGAGATCTGGAGACTGGCTAGGCCACTCCAGAACCTTGAAATGCTTCTTACGAAGTCACTCCTTTCTTGCCCAGGTGGTGTGTTTGGGATCATGGGAGGGGGCGTGATGGGCGTGATGTCATGAGGGGGCTGAGCTGTGACATAACGATGCTCTGTCCCCTGTATTGCCCGTTATTACGCACAGAGCGAATTTGCTCTGTGCAGCAATGATAGCTGGGTGCCGCAGCGGAGATCACGGGGGTCCCCAGCAGCGGGACCCCGGCGATCTGACATCTTATCCCCTATCCTTTGGATAGGGGATAAGATGCTAGGGGCTGAGTACCCCTTTAAGGACGGAGCGTTTTTCTGTTTTTGCACTTTCGTTTTTTCTTCCTTACCTTTTAAAAATCATAACCCTTTCAATTTTGCATCCAAAAATCCATATGATGGCTTATTTTTTGCGCCACCAATTGTACTTTGTAATGACAGCAGTCATTTTAACCAAAAATCTACAGCGAAATGGAAAAAAATCATTGTGCGACAAAATAGAAGAAAAAACGCCATTTTGTAATTTTTGGGGGCTTCCGTTTCTATGCAGTGCATTTTTCGGTAAAAATTACACCTTATCTGTATTCTGAAGGTCCATAAGGTTAAAATGATACTCTACCTATATAGGTTTGTTTTTGTCGTACTTCTGAAAAAAATCATAACTACATTCAGTAAAATTTCTTTGTTTAAAATTGTCCTCTTCTGACCCCTATAACTTTTTTATTTTTCCACGTAAGGGGCGGTATGAGGGCTCATTTTTTGCACCGTGATTTGAAGTTTTTATCGGTACTATTTTTGCTTTGAAGGGAATTTTGGATCGCTTTTTATTCATTTTTTATGGAATAAAAAGGGACCAAAAATATGCTATTTTGGACTTTGGAATTTTTTTGCGCGTACGCCATTGACCGTGCGGTTTAATGAACGACATATTTTTATATTTACACTGTTTTTTTGTATGGGAAAAGGGGGGTGATTCAAACTTTTATTAGGGGAAGTATTAAATGATCTTTATTAACTTTTTTTTTGTCAATTTTTTTGCAATGTTGTAGCTATAACATGCAGTACATTGATTCAATACACTGATCACTGCCATTGCATTCAATGGTAGGGATCAGTGTTATCGGCGGTTGATTGCTCAAGCCTGGATTTCAGGCTTGGAGCAATCAATCGCCGTTCAGACGCACAGGAGACAGGTGAGGGGACCTCCTGCTGTGTCCTAGCTGATCGGGACATCACAATTTGATCGCGATGGTCCCGATCAGCCCAACTGAGCAACCGGGATGCTTTTACTTTCACTTTTAAAAGCGGCGATCAAGAGTTAATGCCGGAAATCAGCCCGATCGGCGATGTCCGGCATTTGCATAGGTCCCGGATGCTTATAGCAACCGGGACCCACCGGGTATGATGCGCGCTCACTTCGTGAGTGCGCGTTATATATGGGGAAGCGCATATGGACGTTCATAAACTTCCATATGCGCTAAGGGGTTAAAAATCAAACAATGTCATTATATGGATTTTTTTCTCATGTCTCTCATAGTGGAGGTATACCTATGATGAAAATGAAAGGCCTCTCATCTTTTAAAGTGGGATAACTTGCACAACTGGTGGCTGACTAAAAACTTTTTTGTCCCACTCTAATAAAATTGTTCATAAGGTTGACATTCTGTCCCTATAAATCTACTACCCATAATCTACTATCCAAAACCATTGTGCGACAAAATAGAAGAAAAAACGCAATTTTGTAAATTTTGGGGGCTTCCGTTTCTATGCAGTGCATTTTTCGGTAAAAATTACACCTTATCTTTATTCTGTAGGTCCATACGGTTAAAATGATACTCTACCTATATAGGTTTGTTTTTGTCGTACTTCTGAAAAAAATCATAACTACATTCAGTAAAATTTATTTGTTTAAAATTGTCCTCTTCTGACCCCTATAACTTTTAAATTTTTCCACGTAAGTGGCTTTATGAGGGCTCATTTTTTGCGCCGTGATCTGAAGTCTTTATCAGTACTATTTTTGTTTTAATGGAACTTTTGGATCGCTTTTTATAAATTTTTTATGCAATTAAAAGTGACCAAAAATATGCTATTTTGGACTTTGGAATTTTTTTGTGCGTATGCCATTGACCATGTGGTTTAATGAACGACATATTTTTATAGTTTGGACATTTACACACGCGGCGATACCACAAATGTTTATTTTTATTTTTATTTACACAGTTTTTTTGTATGGGAAAAGGGGGGGGGTGATTCAAACTTTTATTAGGGAAAGTATTAAATGATTGTAACGCCGAGCGCTTCGGGTCTCTGACTGCGAGCGCCGTTGAGTTCGTGCCAGCGGGGACACGATCCGCGTGGCGGGTCAGGCCCGCTCGCGGATTGCGCCCCGTTCTACTCACCCTCCTCCTCCGGTGTCTGTCTCGTCCCGGAGCACGCGGCCCCGCTCCCTAGGGCGCGCGCGCGCCGGCTTTTTGAGATTTAAAGGGCCAGCGCACCGCTAATTGGTGCCTGGTCCAATCAGTTCTATCACCTCCCAACACTATATAAACCCACTTCCCCTTCCTGTCCCTGCCGAATCTTGTTGCCTTGTGCCCTGAGAAAGCGTTATAGTGTGTTCCCTAGCCTGTGTACCCAGACCTTCTGCTGTTGCCCCTGACTATGAACCTCGCTGCCTGCCCTGACCTTCTGCTCCGTCTGACCTCGCCTCTGTCTAGTCCTTGTGTACCGCGCCAGTCTCAGCTGCCAGAGAGGTTGAGTCGCTACTGGGGAACACGACCTGGTAGTTACCGCCGCAGCAAGTCCATCCCGCTTTGCGGCGGGCTCTGGTGAACACCAGTAACTGCTTAGAACCGATTCCCCAGTACGACCTGCGTCATTGCCTCTCTGGCACAGAGGATCCACCTCCAGTGTCCTCACCAGCCGCTAGTCCGGACCATGACAGTAGATCCGGCCATGGATCCCGCTGAGATGCCGAGTGTTGCTGATCTCACTACCGTTGTTGCCCAGCAGTCCCAGCAGATCGCCCAACAAGGACAACAGCTGACGCAGTTGACCGCCATGCTCCAGCAGCTTCTGCCTGCCCAGCGTCAACCATGTTCTCCGCCAGCTCCAGCTTCTCCTCCACTCAGAGTTGCTGCAACTACCCCTAGAGTCCGCTTGTCTCTTCCAGAGAAATTTGATGGGGACTCTAAGATGTGCCGGGGATTCCTGTCCCAATGTTCCCTGCACCTTGAATTGATGTCGGACCAGTTCCCCACAGAACGGTCAAAGGTGGCTTTCGTGGTCAGTTTGTTATCTGGAAAGGCCTTGTCCTGGGCCACACCGCTGTGGGACCACAACGATCCTGCCACTGCTTCAATCCAGTCCTTCTTTTCCAAAGTACGCAGCATCTTTGAGGAGCCAGCCCGGGCTTCCTCTGCAGAGACGGCTCTTCTGAATCTCTTCCAAGGGAGCTCTTCAGTGAGCGAATATGCTGTCTAGTTTAGCACCCTCGCCTCTGAGCTAGCTTGGAACAATGAGGCCCTCTGCGCGACCTTCAAGAAAGGTTTATCCAGCCACATCAAAGATATTCTGTCCACACGAGAAATTCCTGCTACCTTGCCTGAACTCATCCAGTTGGCCACCCGCATAAATATGCGTTTCACGGAGAGATGCTTGGAGCTCTGCCAAGAAAAGGATCTTGTTCACACCTGACGGTTTCCTCGCTTGGGACCTCTCTTCCAGAGACCTCTGCAAGCTACCCTTGTGCCTCCCGCTGAGGAGGCTATGCAAGTGGACCGGTCTCGCCTGACCCAAGAAGAGAGGACTCGCCGCAGAAATGGAAAGCTGTGCTTGTACTGTGCCAGTACCGAACATTTCCTTATAGACTGTCCTATTCGTCCTCTGCGTCAGTGGAAACGCATGCACCTAGTTAACGTGGGAGAGGCATTACTAGGTGTGAATTCCTCCTCTCCACGCCTGGCTATTCCAGTTGCGGATTTCTCCATCCGCTAACTCCTCTTTCTCTGCGGTGGCCTTCATGGACTCTGGTTCTGCAGGAAACTTTATTGAAGCCTCATTCATCAACAGATTTAATATTCCAGTTACCCGTCTCTTCAAACCCTTCTTCATCTCATCTGTAAACGGGGAGAATCTGTACTGCACCGTGCGTTACCGCACAGAACCCTTACTCATGACTGTTGGAGTACTCCACCAAGAAAAAATGTAATTCTTTGTTTTGCCAAATTGTACCTCGGACATTCTGCTTGGCTTGCCCTGGCTCCAGCGACATACTCCTACCCTCGACTGGACCACTGGGGACATTAAGTCCTGTGGCGCTTCCTGCCACAAACATTGCCTTAAATCTGTACCAATCAGCCAAGTCCCCGTCGCTACTCAACTGCCTGGTCTTTCCAAGGCCTACCAGGACTTTGCGGACGTCTTTAGTAAAAAACAAGCGGAGGTCTTGCCACCACATAGACCCTACGACTGTCCTATTGACTTGCTCCCTGGTACCACACCACCCCGTGGCAGAATTTATCCTCTCTCCGCTCCAGAGACCAAGGCCATGTCTGAATACATCCAGGAAAATCTTGAGAGAGGTTTCATTAGGAAGTCTTCTTCGCCTGCCGGAGCGGAGTTCTTCTTCGTGGCTAAGAAGGATGGCTCACTACGCCCCTGCATAGACTATCGTGGCCTCAATAAAATTACAGTACAGAACTGTTACCCTCTGCCTCTCATCTCTGAGCTCTTCGACAGACTGCGAGGAGCAAAAGTGTTTACGAAGCTTGACCTCAGGGGCACCTATAACCTCATTATAATTCGTGAAGGTGATGAGTGGAAAACCGCTTTTAACACCCGAGATGGCCACTTTGAATATCTCGTCATGCCATTTGGACTTTGCAATGCCCCTGCAGTTCTTCAAGATTTTGTCAACGAAATCTTTCGGGACTTACTGTATACCTGCGTAGTGGTCTATCTTGATGACATACTAATCTTCTCCTCCAACCTAGAGGAACACCGCCTCCTTGTTTGTCAAGTGCTCCAGCGCCTCCGTGTTAACCATCTCTACGCCAAAATTGAAAAATGCCTCTTTGAACGTAGCTGTCTTCCTTTCCTGGGATACCTGGTCTCAGGAAAAGGTCTTCAAATGGACCCCGACAAGCTCTCCACGGTCCTGGATTGGCCACGCCCCTTGGGACTTCGCTCTATCCAGTGCTTCCTCGGATTTGCTAATTACTACCGTCAGTTCATCCCCCACTTCTCCACTATCGTGGCTCCTATTGTGGCACTGACAAAGAAAGATGCGAATCCGAGATCCTGGTCTCCGCAAGCGGAAAAAGCTTTTACTCGCCTTAAGGCCGCCTTCGCCTCCGCCCCAGTCTTGACTAGGCCCGATCCTCTGAAACCATTCTTCCTTGAGGTAGATGCCTCTTCGGTAGGAGCCGGGGCGGTTCTTCTTCAAAAAAACGCTAAAGGAAAAAACGTCACTTGCATTTTTCTCTAAAACTTTTTCTTCTCCTGAAAGGAACTACACTATTGGTGACCGTAAATTGCTGGCCATTAAGTTGGCACTAGAGGAGTGGAGACATCTCCTGGAAGGATCCCTTCACCCTATCACCATCTACACTGACCACAAAAATCTGTCCTACCTACAGTCCGCCCAGCGCTTAACCACTTAAGGACCTAGGGCGTATGGATACGCCTTGACGTCCTGGTACTTAAGGACCCAGGGCGTATCCATACGCCCGTGGGAATTTCGGTCCCCGCCGCGCGCCGGGCGGGGACCGGGCCGGGGTGACTGCTGATATCAATCAGCAGGCACCCCGTGCAAATGCCCAGGGGGGTCATCAGACCCCCCCCCGTCGGCGATCGGCGCAAATCGCAAGTGAATTCACACTTGCGATTTGCGCCGATTCCGGGTCATACGGGTCTATTGTGACCCGGTGACCCGGAATAGAAGGGGGATCGCGGTTGTCTAAGACACCCACGATCCCCCTGTAGGCATAGGAGTGAGGTGGCAGGGTTGCCACCCCTCCTATCCCTGCTATTGGTCTGCTATTGATCGTCAGAGGCGACGACCAATAGCAGACCGGGGGCGGGGGGGTTAACTTTCGTTTTCCCCGTCCTGCCCTCCCACAATAGGCGGGGCAGAACGGGGAACCGAAGGGGACCGGGCGCCGACGTCCACTTACCCGTCCGGAGGCTGCGGCGACGTTGATCGGCGGGCGACGTCACGTGCGTCTGAAGAGGACGGCTGCCGGGATCCTACGGAAGCCGGTAAGTAGATCTGGAGGGCTACAGTCTGAGACCGTGGTCTCTAACTGTAGCCCTCCAGATGTTGCAAAACTACAACTCCCAGCATGCCCAGACAGCTGTTTGGGCATGCTGGAATATGTAGTTTTGCAACAGCTGGAGGGATACAGTTTGAGACCATTATACAGTGGTCTCTAAACTATATCCCTCCAGATGTTGCAAAACTACAACTCCTAGCATGCCCACATAGCTGTTTGTTGTCTGGACATGCTGGGAGTTGTAGTTTTGCAACATCTGGAGGTCCACAGTTTGGAGATCACTGTGCTGTGGTCTAAAAACTGTAGCTCTCCAGATGTTGGAAAACTGCAATTCCCAGCATGCCCAGAAAGCAAACAGCTGTCTCGGCATGCTGGGAGTTGTAGTTGGGTACCTCCAGCTATTGCATAACTACATCTCCCAGCATGCCCTTCGGTGATTAGTACATGCTGGGAGTTGTAGTTTTGCAACAGCTGGAGGCACACTGGTTGGAAAATATTGAGTTAGGTAACAGAACCTAACTGAAGGTTTTCCAACCAGTGTGCCTCCAGCTGTTGCAAAACTACAACTCCCAGCATGCACGGTCTGTCAGTACATGCTGGGAGTTGTAGTTTTGAAACAGCTGGAGGTTTGCCCCCCCTTGTGAACGTACAGGGTACATTCACATAGGCGGGTTTACAGTAAATTTCCTGCTTCAAGTTTGGGCTGCGGCAAATTCTTTGCCGCAGTGCAAACTCCTAGCGGGAAATTCACCGTAACCTGCCAGTGTGAATGTACCCTAAAAACACTACACTACACTAACACCTAATAAAGGGTAAAACACTACATATACAGCCCTTACACTGCCCCCCCCCCCCAATAAACAATTTAAAACGTCTTGTACGGCAGGGTTTCCAAAACGGAGCCTCCAGCTGTTGCAAAACAACAACTCCCAGCATTTCTGGACAGCCACTGACTGTCCAGGCATGCTGGGAGTTTAGCAACAGCTGGAGGCACCCTGTTTGGGAATCACTGGCGTAGAATACCCCTATGTCCACCCCTATGCAATCCCTAATTTAGTCCTCAAATGCGCATGGTGCTCTCTTACTTCGGAGCCCTGTCGTATTTCAAGGCAACAGTTTAGGGTCACATATGGGGTATTTCCGTACTCGGGAGAAATTACACTACAAATTTTGGGGGCCTTTTTTTCCTTTTACCGCTTGTGAAAAGGAAAAGTTGGGGGCTACACCAGCCTGTAAGTGTAATTTTTTTTTTATTTTTTTACACTAACATGCTGGTGTTGCCCCATACTTTTTATTTCCACAAGCGGTAAAAGGAAAAAAAGACCCCCAAAATTTGTAACGCAATTTCTCCTGAGTACAGAAATACCCCAGATGTGGGCGTAAAATGCTCTGCGGGCACATAACAAGGCTCAGGAGTGAGAGTGCACCATGTACATTTGAGGCCTAAATTGGTGATTTGCACAGGGGTGGCTGATTTTACAGCGGTTCTGACAAACGCAAAAAAAAAAAAATACCCACATGTGACCCCATTTTGGAAACTACACCCCTCACCGAACGTGACAAGGGGTATAGTGAGCCTGAACACCCCACAGGTGTTTGACGAATTTTCATTAAAGTTGGATGGGAAAATGAAAAAAATTATATTTTTTCACTAAAATGCTGGTGTTACCCTAAATTTTTCATTTTCACATCCTGAAATAGGAAAAAAGCCCCCCCAAATTTGTAAACCCATCTCTTCTGAGTAAGAACATACCCCATATGTAAATTTAAAGTGCTCTGCGGGCGAACTACAATGCTCAGAAGAGAAGGAGCGCCATTGGGATTTTGTAGAGAAAATTTGTCCGGAATTGAAGGCCACATGTGTTTACAAAGCCCCCATAGTGCCAGAACAATGGACCCCCGACACATGTGACCCCATTTTGGAAACTACACCCCTCACATAATGTAATAAGGGGTACATTGAGAATTTACGCCCCACAGATGTCTGACAGATTTTTGGAACAGTGGTCCGTAAAAATGAAAAATAAACTTTTTCATTTGCACAGCCCACTGTTCCAAAGTTCTGTGGGGTGTAAATACTCACTGCACCCCTTATTAAATTCTGTGAGGGGTGTAGTTTCCAAAATGGGGTCACATGTGGGGGGTTCCACTGTTCTGGCACCACGGGGGGCTTTGTAAACGCACATGGCCCCTGACTACCATTCCAAACTAATTCTCTTTCCAAAAGCTCAATGGCGCTCCTCCTCTTCTGAGCTTGTAGTTCGCCAGCAGAGCATTTTACGTCCTAACATGGGGTATTTCCATACTCAGAAGAAATGGGGTTACACATTTTGGGGGTCATTTTCTCCTATTACCCCTTGTAAAAATGTAAAATTTTGGGGAAAAACTGCATTTTAGTAAAAAAAAAAAAAATTTTCATTTACACATCCAACTTTAACGAAAAGTCGTCAAAAACCTGTGGGGTGTTAAGGCTCAGCGGACCCCTTGTTACGTTCCTTGAGGGGTGTAGTTTCCAAAATAGTATGCCATGTGGGTATTTTTTGCTGTTCTGGCACCACAGGGGTTTCCTAAATGCGACATGCCCCCAAAAAACCATTTCAGCAAAAGTTGCTTTCAAAAAGCCAAATGTGACTCCTTCTCTTCTGAGCATTGTAGTTTGCCCGCAAAGCATTTTACATCCTAACATGGGGTATTTCCATACTCAGAAGAGATGGGGTTACAAATTTGGGGGGGCATTTTCTCCCATTACCCTTTGTAAAAATGGTAAATTTGGGGGAAAAACTGCACTTTAGTGAAAAAATTTTTTTTTTTTATTTACACATCCGACTTTAACGAAAAGTCGTCAAACACCTGTGGGGTGTTAAGGCTCACTGGACCCCTTGTTACTTGCCTTGAGGGGTCTAGTTTCCAAAATGGTATGCCATGTTGGGGTTTTCTGCTGTTCTGGCACCATAGGGGCTTCCTAAATGTGACATGCCCCCCAAAAACCATTTCAGCAAAATTCCCTCTCCAAAATCCTATTGTCGCTCCTTCCCTTCTGAGCCCTCTAGTGCACCCGCCGAACACTTGACATACACATATGAGGTATTTCCTTACTCGAGAGAAATTGGGTTACACATTTTGGGGGGATTTTTCATCTATTACCCCTTGTAAAAATTCAAAAACTGGGTCTACAAGAACATGCGAGTGTAAAAAATGAAGATTTTGAATTTTCTCCTTCACTTTGCTGCTATTCCTGTGAAACACCTAAAGGGTTAACACACTTACTGAATGTCATTTTGAATACTTTGAGGGGTGCAGTTTTTATAATGGGGTCATTTGTGGGGTATTTCTAATATGAAGGCCCTTCAAATCCACTTCAAAACTGAACTGGTCCCTGAAAAATTCCGATTTTGAAAATTTTGTGAAAAATTGGAAAATTGCTGCTGAACTTTGAAGCCCTCTGATGTCTTCCAAAAGTAAAAACACGTCAATTTTATGATGCAAACATAAAGTAGACATATTGTATATGTGAATCAATGTATAATTTATTTGGAATATCCATTTTCCTTACAAGCAGAGAGCTTCAAAGTAAAAAAAAATGCAAAATTTTCATTTTTTTCATCAAATTTTGGAATTTTTCACCAAGAAATGATGCAAGTATCGACAAAATTTTACCACTAACATAAAGTAGAATATGTCACGAAAAAACAATCTCGGAATCAGAATGAAAGGTAAAAGCATCCCAGAGTTATTAATGTTTAAAGTGACAGTGGTCAGATGTTCAAAAAATGGCCGGGTCCTTAAGGTATATTTGGGCTGGGTCCTTAAGGGGTTAAATCCTCGCCAGGCCAGGGGGTCGTTGTTTTTTGCCCGCTTCAATTTCCAGATCCTTTTTCATCCTGCAGACAAGAATGTCAGGGCGGATGCCCTATCACGTTCCACCGATGCCACGGAAGCTGCAGCCTCTTCCCAACACATCATCCCTCCTGAGTGTCTGATCTCTGCTGCTCTTGCTTCTCTGGTGCCAGTTCCTCCAGGAAAAACTTATGTCCCTCTACATCTTCGCCTCCGGACTCTCAAATGGGGTCATTCCTCCCACTTGGCGGGTCACGCTGGAATCAAGAAATCCATTCAGTTGATTGCCAGACACTATTGGTGGCCTGCCTTTGAAAAAGATGTGACTGAGTTCGTACGGTCCTGTTCTGTCTGTGCACGTGACAAGAATCCTCGCCAGAGGCCTGCGGGTCTTCTCCTTCCTCTGCCGGTGCCCGAACAGCCTTGGTCACACATAGCGATGGACTTCGTCACTGACCTTCCTGTATCCCATGGCAACACTGTCATTTGGGTGGTCGTTGATTGATTCTCCAAAATGGCTCATCTTGTCCCACTGCCTGGTCTCCCTTCTGCGCCACAGTTGGCGAAGCAATTCTTTTTGCACATTTTTCGTCTCCATGGACTGCCTACACATATCGTCTCTGATAGAGGCGTTCAATTCATCTCAAAATTCTGGAGAGCACTCTGCACCCAATTGAAGATTAAATTAAATTTTTCCTCCGCCTACCACCCACAGTCCAATGAACAAGTGGAGAGAGTGAACCAGATCCTTGTTGACTACCTGCGACATTTTGTCTCCTCCCGCCAAGACGATTGGGTCGACCTGTTACCCTGGGCTGAATTCTCGTACAATTTAAAAAACTCTGAGTCATCCGCCAAGTCTCCATTCTTTGTGGTGTACGGCCGTCACCCGCTTCCCCCCCTCCCCATTCCCACTTCATCTGGAGTTCCTGCCGTAGATGAATTGACCCGGGACTTTTCTTTGATTTGGAAAGAGACTCAAAAGTCGCTCTCACTGGCCTCTTCTCGAATGAATAGACATGTTGATAAGAAGAGAAGAACTCCTCCTGTCTTTGCCCCTGGTGACCAAGTGTTGCTCTCTGACAAATATATTCGGTTTCATGTCCCTAGCTACAAGCTGGGTCCACGTTACCTTGGGCTATTTAGAGTCAAAAGTCAAATCAACTCTGTCTCCTACAAGCTCCATCTTCCTCCTTCTCTTCGCATTCCTAACTCCTTTCATGTTTCCCTTCTCAAACCTCTCATTCTTGACCGCTTTTCCCCCAAGGTCACCGTTCCTGCTCCTGTCTCTGGCTCCTCTGACGTCTTCTCGGTAAAAGAAATCCTCGCCTCCAAGGTTGTCAGAGGTAAAAAAAAATTGTGAGAATTGTGGCCCCGAAGAGAGGTCTTGGGAGCCCAAGGACAATATCCTCGACAAGGAGCTCATCCATAGGTTCCTGGGCTCCAAAAAGAGGGGGAGACCTAAGGGGGGGGGGGTACTGTAACGTCGAGCGCTCCGGCTTCCCCGGAGCGCTCGCAGCGTCCGACCGCGAGCGCCGTTGTGTTCGTGCCGGGGGGGACGCGGTCCGCGTGGCTGGTCAGGCCCGCTCGCGGATCGGACCCCTTTCTACTCACCCTCCTCCTCCGGTGTCTGTCTTGTCCTGGCGCGCGCGGCCCCGCTCCCTAGGGCGCACCGCTAATTGGTGCCTGGTCCAATCAGTTCTATCACCTCCCTACACTATATAAACCCACTTCCCCTTCCTGTCCCTGCCGGATCTTGTTGCCTTGTGCCCTGAGAAAGCGTTATAGTGTGTTCCCTAGCCTGTGTACCCAGACCTTCTGCTGTTGCCCCTGACTACAAACCTCACTGCCTGCCCTGACCTTCTGCTCCGTCTGACCTCGCCTCTGTCTAGTCCTTGTGTACCGCGCCAGTCTCAGCTGCCAGAGAGTTCGAGTCGCTACTGGGGAACACGACCTGGTAGTTACCGCCGCAGCAAGTCCATCCCGCTTTGCAGCGGGCTCTGGTGAACACCAGTAACTGCTTAGAACCGATTCCCCAGTACGACCCGCGTCATCGCCTCTCTGGCACAGAGGATCTACCTCCAGTGTCCTCACCAGCCGCTAGTCCGGACCCTGACAATGATCTTTATTAACTTTTTTTTTTTCCATTTTTTTGCAATGTTGTAGCTATAACATGCAGTACATTGATTCAATACACTGATCACTGCCATTGCATTCAATGGTAGAGATCAGTGTTATCGGCGGTTGATTGCTCAAGCCTGGATTTCAGGCTTAGAGCAATCAATCGCCGTTCAGACGCGCAGGAGACAGGTGAGGGGACCTCCTGCTGCGTCCTAGCTGATCGGGCATCGCAATTTTATCGCGATGGTCCCGATCAGCCCAACTGAGCAGCCGGGATGCTTTTACTTTCACTTTTAGAAGCGGCGATCAAGAGTTAATGCCGGACATCAGCCCGATCGGCGATGTGCGGCATTTGCATGGGTCCCGGATGCTTATAGCAACCGGGACCCACCAGGTATGATGAGCACTCACCTTGTGAGTGCGCATTATATATGGGGACGCGCATATGGACTTTCATAAACTTCCATATGCGCTAAGGGGTTAAAAATCAATGTCATTATATGAATTTTTTTTCTCATTATGTCTCTCATAGTGGAGGTATACCTATTATGAAAATTACAGGCCTCTCATCTTTTTAAGTGGGATAGCTTGCACAACTGATGGCTGACTAAAAACTTTTTTCGCGGTACATCCTCAGGGAAGTTTGAGTTTGGGTACTCTATGAGCCCTGTCCACACTATATTCATAGGGTTCCATATCAGGTAAGAGGTGCATTGCCATTTGGTGAACATATTTAGCCAACTGGTTGTTCGCCACTGTCTCAGGGATGCCCCTAAACTTGACGTTATTACGCCGATTTCTGTCCTCATAGTCCACCATTTTGGCATGTAAAGCATCCACCTTATCGTCTAATGCATTATGCGCTCCCTGCAAGTCATTATGGGCTTTTGCAAATGTCACTAGTTTAGTCTCAGCATGAGTGACATTACGCTCTAAAACGGTAGTGGTGACTTGTGTGGGTTGAATTAATTTGGAAAAGTCCACTTGTAATGAGTTGCGCAGGGCCAGCAGCATCTCTTTAAGGACCATGTCTGACACCATTTTGTCTGAGGTGTGATAGGAGGCAAACACATCTGTCTCCGAGTGTTCCTCAGAGACAGAGAGGGAGCCAGTATGCTCGCCTGGGGCAGCCAGATGAGGCCTTTGCTTCAATGGACTGACCTGTGGTGATCTCCGGTTCCCAGAAACAGCCTCCCCGGGTTCTGCGAGTTCCAGCTGCATGGAGGACCTTGCCCCATCATCTTCACCCCCTGCTGCAAGGGAGGTCTTCTCCGGGCCGTCTACTGCTCCAGGGGAGCTCCAGTGAAGAGGTACCTCAAACGTTAGGGGTTGGTGCACTCTCGTAGAGGGCAGGTTATGAAAAGGATTCAATCTCAGAGGCGCTTGGTCGCCCGTCTTTGCAAGTCGTCCTGCCGGTTCTGAGGAGTGTGAGGATCGCGCTGTGGCGCTATCTTGGAAGGATCTGCGGCTTGCTTCTCCGGTCCGGAAAAACTGTGTTAGCTGCTTAGAACCTCCGCCTTTTGTATTCCTTCTCCTGCCGTAATTCACCATGATAGTTTAGAGAGCCCAACGGGCAGGTGAAATGTCACTGGCAGGGTTTTTTAACTGCTATTAGTGGTGTTGCGGCAGGAGCTCTGTCTCTAAGTGGCCATCTAGCACTGCGGCCAAACCCCGCCCCCCACTAAAAACTTTTTTGTCCCACTGTAGTAAAATATTTCATAAGGTTGACATTCTGTCCCTATAAATCTACTATCCATAACCTGTAATGTTATTACTCTCCAAAAATGCATCTGGGCCCTTTTTTTTAACTCCTTTAGCAAGTTTACCATGACCTCCTCCTCCTGAAAAACGTAGAGGATGGCCCCTTTTTATAGATACAGTCCTGGGTATAAATAGATCATGTGACAGATCTCTGTACTGCCCCCTCATATATTTCTACATACCGTATTTTTCGTCCTATAGGACGCACCAGCGTATAAGACGCACCCAATTTTTAGGGGCAAAATCTAAAAAAATTAAGATTTTGAACCCAATAGTGGTCTTCAAGCTGCGGACCTCCAGATGTTGCAAAACTACAACTCCCAGCATGCCCGGACAGCCGTTGGCTGTCCGGGCATGCTGGGAGTTGTAGTTTTGCAACATCTGGAGGTCCGCAGATTGAAGACCACTGCAGGAGGAGGTAATACTCATGTGTTCCTGCCGCCCCGGACCCGTCACCGCTGCCCTGGATGTCGCTCCATCGCTGTCGCCGTGTCCCCGTCGCTCTGGAACGTCTCTGCTGCTGGCCGGGTATCCTTGCTCTCCGTCGCCGCCATCACGTCGTTACGCACGCCGACGCACATATGCGAAGACGTGATGACGAGGAAGGAGAGCGCCGGCATACAGGGGATCCCTGAATGGAGAAGACACCGAGGAGGCAGGTAAGGTCCCCCCCGGTGTCCTGTAAGCACTAACCCGGCTATTCAGTCAGCTTTGATCGCCGCGTCTGAAGGGTTAATACAGGGCATCACCGCGATCGGTGATGTCCTGTATTAGCCGCGGGTCCCGGCCGTTGATGGCCGCAGGGACCGCTGCGATAGGGGTGTATTCGCCGTATAAGACGCACCGACTTTTTCCCCCCAGTTTTGGAGAAGAAAAAGTGCGTCTTATACGGCGAAAAATACGGTAGTTATTAGGTCTCCCCTAAACTGTCTTTTTTCTAAACTAAATTACCCTAATTCTGATAATCTTTCTGGGTACTGTAGTTCTCCCATTTCCCGTATTACCCATGTTGCCCATCTTTGAACCCTCTCCAGCTCCGCTATATCTTTCTTGCACACTGTTGCCCAGTACTGTACACAGTATTCCATGTGTGGTCTCACTAGTGATTTGTATAGCGGTAGAATTATTTCCTTGTCGTGGGCATCTATGCTCCTATTGATGCACCCCATGATTTTATTTGCCTTGGAAGCAGCTGCCCGACATTGGTCACTACAGATAAATATACTGTGAACTAAGACTAAGTTCTTTTCCATGTCAGTCATTCCAAGTGTGCTCCCATTTAATACATAATCCCAGCCTAGATTTTTCCTCCCATGTGCATTACCTTACATTTATCAGTGTTGAGCCTCATGTGCCACTTCTCAGCCCAAACTTCTAACCTATCCAGATCAATTTGTAACAGTGCACTATCCTCTATTATGTTAACCACTTTACAGAGTTTAGTATCATCTGCAAAGATTGCTACTTTACTATACAATACCTCAACAAACTCATTAATAAATATATTAAAAATATATTAAATAGAATAGAACCCAAGACTGACCCTAGTGGTGCCCCACTAGTAACAGTTATCCAATCAGAAAAAGTACCATTAATAACCACCCTCTGCTTCCTAACATAGAGCCAGTTACTTACCCACTTACACACATCTTTCCCCAGCCCAAACTTTCTAATGTTATATACTAATATTTCATATGGAACCATATCAAATGCTTTGGAAAAATCCAGATATACGACATCCAGAGATTGCCCCTGGTCCAGTCTGGAGCTCACCTCCTCATAAAAGCTGATCAGGTTTGACAGGACCGATCCCTCATAAAGCCATGCTGATGTGGAGTCATACATTTATTTTTATCAACATACTCCAAAATAGCATCACTTAGAAAACCCTCAAACAATTTACATACAACCGAGGTTAAACTAACAGGGCCTATAATTCCAGGGGTCACTTTTTGACCCCTTCTGAATATTGGCACCACATTTGCTATGCGCCAGTCCTGAATCCTTGAACATTATATATAGGGGTCTGTCTTTTACTTTACTTAACCCCCCAGAACATGGGGGTGAATGCCATCTGGACCTGATGATTTTTTTAGGCAGCTTTGTATTTCTTCCTGGGTTAGACAGGGGACCTGTAATGGGGAGTTTATCTTGTTTTGCTGTATTTTACCTCTTTGAATACAGTGGAGAAGAATATGTTTAATATATTTGTTTTTTCCTGATCCTTGTCTATAATTTCTTCCTCAGCATTTTCTTCTCCATGGCAATGAGTCTTTCTGTCTCTTTTTTTGCGGCTTTCATCTATTTTTTACATATTCTACATTTTTCTCTATAGCTTTTAAATGCTTCTTTGCTGCCATCCTGTTTTAGTAGTTTAAATGCTTTATTTCTGTAATTTATGGCCCTTTTAACATTTTTGAGTTGATCAAACTTTGCCTTTCTAAAGTTCATTGTTTTTGTGGCCCCTCGAGAGATTGCCTTATTGCAGAACGACTTATAATGTATTATATTGTGATCACTATTTCCTAGGTGTCCTTCTACCTACACATAAGTTACTCTATCAGGTCTACTCTATCAGGTTTGTTGGTAATATTAAATCCAGTTGGGCGCCCCCTCTGGTCGGGCCCTTCACCATTTGGGACAGATAATTGTCTTTAGCTAAAGTCAGAAACCAGTTTCCTTTATGAGATTCACATGTCTCAGTTTCCAAGTTTATATCAGTATTGTTAAAGTCCCCCATTATTATCACATGATTTGATTTGCTGCCTTGTTTATTTTCCTCAGTCTTCTATTGCATCTTCCATTATGTTTGGTGGCTTAGAGCACATCAGTATTTTTTTTTATTTTTATCTCTGTGTATTTCTACCCATAATGACACCACATTATCGTTTCCCTCCCATATATGCTCCCACAGTGCGGCCTTCAGACTGGACTTTACATAAAGAAAAACTCCTCCCCCTTTTCGTTTTGTCTGATCCTTCCTGAATAGACTATAACCCTGTATGTTGAGCGCCCAGTCACAGCTATCGTTCAACCAAGTCTCTGTTTTACCCACTATGCCATAATTTTCCTCAGATATTATTTACTCCAGTTCGTCAGTTTCATTGGTCAGACTTCTGGCATTAGTCAACATGCAATCCAAAGGTGTATGTTTTTTTTTCTTACGAAGCCTATCCATATTAACTATTCTAACCCCTCCCTCCACTCCACCCCAGGTACATTTAGTCCCATCTCTCTTTCTACCCTATCTTCTCCCTCTATGTAGTAGTTGTTCTCCTCACCCAGTCCCTAGTTTAAACACTCCTCCACCCTGGCCATCTTCTCCCCAAGCACAGCTGCACTCTCCCAATTGATGGGCAGCCTGTCCCTATGGTAGAGCCTGTATCCCACAGTTCTTCATGAACCCAAACCTCTCCTTCCTACACCAGTTTCTGAGTCACTTGTTTACCTCCCTAATGTCCCGCTGCCTCTCTGGTGAAGCTCGTGGTACAGATAATATTTCATAAAATACTACCTTGGGGGTCCTTTTCAAGGACTCTCCACCTACCTCTTACTTTGTCATTGGTGCCAATATGTACGATGACTTCTGGGTCCACTCCAGCCCCACCCAGCAACCTGTCAACCCAATCCGCGATGTTCCGAACTCGAGCGCCAGTAAAACAACACACTGTTCGTCGATCACGGTCTTTGTGACAGATTGCCCTGTCTGTCCCCCTAATAATATAGTCCCCCACTACCAGTACCTGTCTGGCCTGCCCTGCACTTCTCCCTCCCTCCTTACTGGAGCAGACACCCCCTGGCGGTCAGAAGCAGTGTCTTGCTGCAGTTTTGCTAGCTCTGACATGGCATCCCCCTCATCTGCCAACCAGGAAAACTTGTTGGGGTGTACACGTTCAGGACTAGCCTCCCTGACACTTTTCCCTCTACCCGGTTTCCTAACTTTAATCCAGCTAGCTGTCTGACTGACTTGCACCTCCATCCTGCTCCACTCCCCAACCTCTACCCCACAGAGTGCTTGCTCAGTGAGCAGCAGACTCCTCTTTATGTTGTCAATGCACCTCAGTGTTGCCAGTTGGTCGTCTAGATCTAGGATCTGGGCTTCCAAATGAACAACTCGCACACATCTCGCACAGCAATATGTACCCTCTAACTGTTGTTCAAGAATTGCATACAAGATGCAAGATGTACACTAGACTATATTTTCCAACATGGAAGCCATCTTAGTTATGGGAATTGCAAAAATAAACAGTAAAAAACAGGAGCAAATATTTCGATCAAACTCCTTGAATTTAAAGTCCCTTAATTGTATGTCCCCCTCAGTTTTATACTTACACTCACTTGTACACTTCACACAAACTCGCAATCTCAGACAATCATTTAAAGTATTTGCTTTTAAAGTTACTAAATACCACCTCTCTCTTGCACTGCCTGGAAGTGAATGCAAAGGGAAGTACCTCCTCCTATCCTATGAAAGGGCAGATGCTCTCAACATTCCCCCACATTTGTTTTGCTAAAGGGTAATGACATTGTATAAGAAAATGTTTCTGCAAGAAAGTTTCTCATTTTTTTTTTTTTTTACGTAGGGTGGTTTCTGGTGATGAGCAGCATTGGTCATATTCGAATTTGCGATACTTCGCGAATATATAGACGAATGTTTGCCCTATATTTGCGAATTTCGCATATTCATTATATTCGCATATTCAAGGAAGAAAACAATGAGGTGGTGGGCAACTTTACTATTGGTTGCTAGGAATGTTGTTGAAAACCTCCGACTAGTGAAAAGAAGGAATATGTGAACATTCACATATGCGAATATTCACATATGCAAATATGCGCATATGCGGAAAAAGTTAATATTCATCATTTTAAATATATAACGAATATATTCTCAATATTCGCGAATTTGCAATATTCATGATAAAAATTTGAAATGCGAATATTCGCGCCAAACACTAGTGGTTTCCCTAAATATGATAAGTAGCTAAATCTAAAAAGTATCACTGTAGTAATAAAATAATAGACATGTTGTTTTGGTCTTGAAAGGGCTAAGGGAAGATATAGCTTAACTGTTGATTAATTTTCGGTCATATGAAATTCTAGATCCAATATAAGGATTTGTTTTCAGAAAACAAAATAAATTAGCATATATATATCCATATTTATCGGCGTATAACACGCACTTTATAGGCTAAAATTTTTAGCCTAAAGTCTACCTGCATGTTATACGCCGATAAGCGCTGCTTCAGGCCTCCGGTGTGCGTCCCCTGCGTCATTGCTATGAGCCGCGCCGTGCAGTGCATAGCAACGACGCATGCCCCTTCTCTCCCCCTGGCTATCGGTGCCAGCAATGGAGCACCGGCACCAATAGTCAGGGGGAGAGAACGGGCAGCGGCACCAATAGCCAGGGGGAGAGAAGTGGCGGCAGCAGGGCTCTAGACCCCAGGAAAGGCAGGGGAGAGAAGAGGGCAGCGACGGCCTTTCTCCCCCTGCCTTTCCTGGGGGTGTATCGGGGTATACGCATGCACACACACGCACCCTCATTTTACCAAGGATATTTGGGTAAAAAACTTTTTTTACCCAAATATCCTTGGTAAAATGAGGGTGCGTGTTATAGGCCGGTGCGTGGTATACCCCGATAAATACGGTATATATATTTAAATGGATATTCCATGAAAAAACATTTTTCAGATCAACTGGCTCCAGAAAATTAAACAGATTTGTAAATTACTTTTATTAAAAAATATTAATCCTCCCAGTACTTATCAGCTGCTAAAGTTGATTTGTTCTTTTCCTTCTGACAACAGTGCTCTCTACTGACACCTCTGCCTGTCTCAGGAACTGTCCAGAGTAGCAGCAAATCCCATTAGAAAAGCTCTCCTGCTCTGGACAGTTCCTGTGTCAGCAGAGAGCACTATTGTCAGAGAAAAGAACAACTCAACTTCAGCAGCTCATTAGTACTAGTAGGATTAAGATTTTTATATAGAAGTAATTTACAAATCTGTTTAACTTTCTAGAGCCAGTTGATATGAAAAAAGTTTTTTCATGGAATACCCCTTTAAACTATGTATTGGTAATTTCATTTTTTTTCTTTTTTGTAGATTTTGATGTTATCTTCTTTCTTTTAATATTATTTTATTAGACCTGAAACAATTCATGAAAAAGGACAAGTTAGGGAAACGATGTGCCTACATTTGCCAGTTGACTGATGAATACTGTCTGTGCTGCTTTAAGCTGTTGAGTGAACTGCGTGGGCAGAATTTCTCGTTTTGGATTTCAGACAGAAAAATAAAAGAGTAGGCATAGGAAGAGGTCACTGATTATAATGTGATTATAGACAGGAATAATGGTCACATTTTATAGTTATAAATAACTGTTCCCTTAGGGAATTAAAAAGGATGAGCCAATCATCTCTGCTCGGCCTGTCTGCTGTTTGTTCTTTCAGATGGAACAGACTTAAATGATAAAATAAATCAATATATGCAAAAATAGTTGTGCAGCTGACGTACTCCTAATGCCTTGCTTGGGCTTAAAAAGATGATCTGAATGAATTGCATTTATTTATTTGTATACCCATGACTTTCTATAAATGCTTTATTAAATATTGAGCATTACTTTTTATAATAACTTTAATACTATTCACACAGTTATTCCAATACCACAGTTATGTCTATTATTGTAAAAAAGAGTGATTTTGCCATTGAATGCAGGGCTAGATAGTAGGGAGAATATATGGACCACATATCCCAGAGTCTCCACCCCCTTAGGACCCATACTGTATAACATTCACTATACAAGAAGATCCTATTCCTATGAAATAACTTTGGGAGTAGTATTATACATTATCATAAAAAGTATCGCTCTGTGTTGTGAGGGATTTCAGAGAGGATGCCCCCCCAGGATAAGCTGTGATGAAGAGATTGTGGTTAAAGGACCTGTGAGGTCCGTCTTGCAAACCACATACCTTTCACAAGCCACGTCCCCTTCTATTTTTTGCCATGTATTATGTGCTGGCCCAGCTTGCAAAGATATGAGGATATGTAAGATATGAGGATGAAATATGAAGTTGGGATATGAGGTCAAAATATGAGGACGAGATAAGAGGATGGGACAAGAGGGTGGAATATGAGGACAAGATATGAAGACGGAATGTGAAGTTGGGATATGAGGACGGATTATGAGGTTGGAGTATGAGGACAAGATATGAAGGTGGGTTATGAGGACGGGATATGAGATTGGGATATGAGGTCGGGAAATGAGGTCAGGATATGAGGACGGGATATGAGAACGGATATAAGGACAGGCTATGAGGACAGGATATGAGGACGGAATATGAGGTTGGGATATGAGGACGGAATATGAGGTTGGAGTATGAGGACAGGATATGAAGGTGGGATATGAGGACGGGATATGAGATTGGGATATGAGGTCGGGAAATGAGGTCAGGATATGAGGACGGGGTATGAGAACGGATATAAGGACAGGCTATGAAGAAAGATATGAGGACGGAATATGAGGACAGGATATAAGGATGTTGTATGAGGACGGCATGTGAGGTTGGGATATGAGTACAGAATATGATGTTGGGATTTGAGGACAGGATAAAAGGACGGGGATGAGGTCAGGTTATGAGGACAAGATAAGAGGTTGTTTTTTTTTATAGCTTTAAAATAAAAGCATATTAATGAGTTTAAAGGCAACCTGTCACCAGATTATACCCTATTTAACTGATGGCAACACGTTATATGATGTAGCATAAGGTTTCTAACCATGTCCAGATGTATTCCATTGTGTCTGCAAAAAGGAGTTATAAAAGTGTCCCGTGTTGTATTCTAATAATAACTACTTGAAGCTTTTTAGCATATGACATGGGACACTTTGAAAACTCATTTTCTTCAGACACGAAGGGGACATCCCGGCATAGTGAAAAAAAACTGTTTTACCCTATATAACGGGTAAAATCTGGTGACAAGTTCCTTTTAAGTCAAAGCTAAATAAAATTGTCTGAAGTTTTTTGTTCTTGTAAAGTAAAAGCACAATGTGAAGGTAGGCAGAGGAGGTAATGAGATAGACGGTTAGATGAATAGAATCAGAAGTGAGAAGTGTATCACTTGAAGTATGCCCAGCCTTGGAAGAGTGGAATGAGTCAATTGTTTGGGGATTTAATTTGCTTTGTACTTCAGACAGAATAACAATAGATTGTTCCATGTGTTCTCTGTTGGAAGGCACACAGAAAAGTATGCAAACAGAACTCTGTGCTCTGAAAGGTTGTTTCTGGGTTTTTTCTGACCCTGTGGAATTAATCAGATACCTATTGACATTTTCTCTCTACCTGCTAAAAAAAAATAAGAAAATACATTTCAAAATCTGTTGTTGGTGTAAAGAAGAATATTGATAGGTAATTGTACTGTATGCTGTCAGTTCAACAGCCATGCTTATCAACATTTATTTGTCATGCCCATAAATGTTCAAAGTAAGCTCATTCAAGTGCATATGTTTCTTTTTAAATGAGGAAAATTAGGGAAATATAAGCTATTGCCATATTTCTTTAACAGTAGGTCATGCCTGCATGAAAACTAAGGATGGTGCAAGGTGGTTACAGTCCAACATGCTCCATTCTTCTGTCATCAGGGATAACTGGGAGACCAATTTACACATCAATCTTGGTTCATATTTACAGTGTATCGAGGCCTACATTGCAGATTCTGTTCATGAGGAGATTATGGAGCTGGATAGTCTGCTGCATGATAGACACCAACAAATCTGCAATAGAGTCTCCAAACAAAGCCTCAAATGTAGATGTGAACAAAGCCTTAATAAGTCAGTCAATTTTGTTGACTTTTATCTAATATAAATTAGATTTAATAGATTTAAAGGAGATACTTCTGATAAGGATGACCCTTATGTTTCTGATGATTGATCAATATATTAATACTGATATGCCATTGCTGATGCTGGAGAAAGATAGTTGTTAACTACCCTTAACCCATAAATCAGCTTGCAATTTGCTCGTGACTAAGATGGAGGCCTTGAGATGACATCAGGAGGACCAAGATAAGAAGTCAAAAGACAAAATATTTGACGGACAGAGAATTCTGGAATTTCCCGGTAGAAGAACTTCTGCCAAGAAAGAAATGGATGCTAGATATGCTAATATATACAGACGCAATACTCAAACAACCAATCAAAATGTAATATGATGATTTTGATGTAATAACTAAACCTCCTCTTTTTGTCAAATGTAAAAATTACTGTTATTTTCTAATAAACAGACATAACTCCTTGGGAGTCAGTGCTGAGAAGGGGATTTATACCAACATTGTCTGGTGTGAATTTGCTTATGTCGACACTCAACAAAATAGCACAGTGGTAGTCACACACAGTTTAAGGCCTCACTTGAAGGCATCCTTGACAGTTGGTGTCAGAAGTGGTATTTTGATCCCTGGACCACACTCGAGGGAAGAGCAGAGTCTGGTGGACCGACACTTTCCCAGCCATCCAGGGGGAACCAGAACTGCCCAAACTAGGAGTTAAAATCTCGACAAGAATCAGTGTCTTTTGGGCAGGCCAGGAGCCTGGTAAATGGCTTCTGTCGACCCTCTATGACTAGCCCTAGCAGCTGGGAATCTTCCCCTTGTGTGGTCTCAATTTCATAGAGGAGTTCTAGTTCCACAGTTTAGCAAAATCGGGAGAAATTGGGAGAGAACCAGTAACATTTTCTTTTTGCCAACCTTAACATCAAAATTTATTTTGGATTTTTGAGCTTTAGGGAACCTAACAGAAATTTTCGATTCAGGAAAACATTTTCCTTGGATTTAGATTTTTGAGTTTCCTTGATCTACTCAGTGGATACGGTCAAAGAAATTAAGAGTACCATAGATTTTTGTGTTTGAAGGTCCATGTAACTTTTGGTTGATTGTACTGCAGATATCTTTTGTGTGTATCAGATTTTAATCTGATAGCTTTTGATTTGTATCAGTTCAGTATCTTTTTCTGTATCAGAGGACATTTTTGTGGCGGCTTACTGATATCTTTTGTGGTGTACTTGAGCAAAAAAATGACTCTCGTATCTTTTGTGGTTTATCAGTAAAAGATTTAGATTAGAAGAAGAGAGTAGTATCAGAGACAAATTTTGGTTGTACCTATATGCACCCTTTTTGGTTTGTGCTGAGTCCCAATATTTGTACGGCCGGTATATCCTCTCAGAGATCTTGTTAATAGGGTAATTACACGATCCTCTCTACTAAAATTCCTTAAAAAACTTTGATAGATGTGAACAGTCTGCAGCCAGACTTAGATGAAAAGGTAGAACTGTATTTAACCCCTTAACGACCAAGGACGTATATTTACGTCCTTGGCCAGCTCCCGCGATATAACGCGGGGTCACGCGGTGACCCCGCGTCATATCGGGTCGGCCCCGGCATGTATCTGATGCCGGGACCCGGGGCTAATAGCGCACGGCAGCGATCGCGGTGCCGCACTCTATTAACCCTTTAGACGCGGCGTTCAAAGTTGAACACCGCGTCTAAAGCGAAAGTAAAAGCTGCCTGGCTGCTCAGCGGGGCTGATCGGGACTACTGCAGTGAAAATGCTGTGTCCCGATCAGCTGGGACACGAGCGGAGGTCCTCTTACCTGCCTCCGGCGTGTCCCCTCGGCGATTGATTGCTCTAAGCCTGATAACGCTGATCATTGCAAAGCTATGGCTTTGCAGTGAACAGTGCTGGCAATCAGTGTGTGCAGTATTATTGGTCCCAAAGGGAGCTATAACACTGCAAAAAAAAGGGTAAAAAAAAAGTTAATAAATGTGATTTAACCCTTTCCTTCATAAAAGTTCAAATCACCCCCCTTTTCCCATAAAAAAAAAACACCATGTAAATAAAAATAAATATAAACTTATGTGGTATCGCCGCGTGCATAAATGTCCGAACAATAAAAACATATCATTAATTAAACTGCACGGTGAATGGCGTACGCGCAAAAAAATTCAAAAGTCCAAAATAACGTTTTATATCATGAAAAAATGAATAAAAAGCGATCAAAAAGTCCGATCAATACAAAAATTGTACCTCTGAAAACTTCAGATCATGACGCAAAAAATTAGCCCTCATACCACCCCATATGCGGAAAAATAAAAAAGTTATAGGGGTCAGAAGATGACAATTTTAAACGTATACCTTTTTTTGCATGTAGTTATGATTTTTTACAGAAGTACAACAAAATCAAACCTATATAAGTAGGGTATCATTTTAATCGTATGGACCTACAGAATAAAGATAAGGTGTCATTTTAACCTAAAAATTTTCTGCTTAGAAACGGAAGCTCCCAAAATTTACAAAATGGCGATTTTTGGGTAAAATGACTGATGTGACTGCAAAGTAGAATTGGTGGCACAAAAGATAAGCCATCATATGGATTTTTAGGTGCAAAATTGAAAGGGTTATGATTTTTAAAAGGTGAGGAGGAAAAAAATGAAAGAGCAAAAATGGAAAAACCCGTGGCCCTTAAGGGGTTAAATGTGTTATGTGTTAATTGAGCCCTAATGTTTTATCTCTAAAGAAAAAGTTATAAGCTGGAAGGGAAATGTAAAGGTGACTGCTGCTGTTTAGGAGGATGAGAAACAGTATGCTGCAGAAGATGCAGAGGAAGATTAGGATTAGCAGAGTTGAAAGTGTTCATGTAAGTGATATTGTGGTACAAGAATGTAGAAGAAAAGAGCAATGTCCAGCACAAAAGCACGATGCAAGATGAAATTTATTGTAGATACACACAGCAAACAGCAACACGGATCATGGAGTAGAGTGACGCGTTTCAGCAACCTTAGTCGCCTTAGTCATACCATGGTGTACTCGGATCCATCTGGCCCTTATAATGGGCAGCACCGCCCTCCCCCACCAGGTGAAAACACCTGAGTGGGCCGGGGCGGCGCATAGCCATACACAAGGGCCAGACCGACGCCTGTGTTCACACTAGACAAAGAAGAACACAATAAAAAATGTAGATCACAAGTAAAAGCTAACTGTGAGATATCACAGACAGACAGAAATACAATCAAAATTCCTAGGGATAAAGAATGACCAACTTGTATAGAAAACATAATAGTAAATCAGTGACCTAAAATTACACAGTAATATAGATTGTCAGTCACACCCTATATGTGCTCAAGTTTATCAATGCTGGACACAGTATAGAACCAATACCAGCATTACTGAGACATTAGGCCAAGTCACCAAATGCATTATAAGTAATGTTAATATATTAGAAAAAAGGAGGGACTTGGTGCAAATAGGCTGGTAAGAATATTTAAAAAATTTTATGAATTGATTAAAAACTAATCCCATGGATTTAACCCACATCCGAAAAAGATAAATGCAGAAAAATTCATAAACTGATATTAATTTTAATATAGATGCTAACAATCTGTGTAAACGGGTGTGGGACAATCCATGGAAAGGTATTTAGGTTCTATAGAAAAACATGATGGAGGAAAAGGTGAGGGCCACTAATCCAAAGTCTATATTTCACAAAACCACATATAATTGGATATGATACGTTTATAATATTGAAATAGAGAACATATATTGTGGTAGATATAGAACTGAGGAAAATACCAACTAATAGGACAAGAGGACTATAAACTATAGAGAACTGAGTTATTAAGCCTAATATGTAGAAGGGAGCATCTGAGATAACTATATTGTATACTGGGCTGTAACGTCCCTATATATATAGGTTTAACAAGGGGATAGGAACAGGGGCAAGACATCAAGTAACAGGTTCAAAAATGAAATGAACTGTCAGTACTTATGCTTCATCATATATAAATCTAATAATATAACATGGTGTCCTGCCTTTTGTTCAGACCCCTCGGAGACCTAGTATCAAGTTTTAAAATCCAAAAAACCTCACGGTCAAGTAACTTATTTCTATGGTCTCCGCCGCGCAAAGGCATAGTAACTCTTTCTATGCCCTGAACATATAGGCTGCGAATTGACCCAGAATGTTTCTCTGCACAATGTCGGCTCACCATGGATACGTGCCGGGAGTTAAAGTGGGGGATGTCCGACAGGTGTCTCCGAATTCTCACTTTCAGGGCACCCGTCGTGCACCCCACATATTGGATGTTACACTCCTGGCACGTAATGAGATAAACGACATGGTGCGTGTTGCAATTGACAAATTGTGTCATATTAAATTGCTCACCATTGGATGCTGACACAAAGCTTGTGCTGTTGAGCATAACAGAACAGCAGGTGCACCTGCCATGACCACATCTAAACGAGCCCTGGTGTCGCAACCAATTGGTCTTGTGACTCCTAGTATTCAAAAAGAGACTAGGAGACACTTTGTTAGATATAGTTTTGGCTTTCTTAGATATACATCTGAACCCACCACTAAATATTTCGGAAAAAGACGGATCACCTGAGATCATGGGAATGTATTTCTGTACTATATTGCGGATAGCATGAAAGTCATCACTATATTGGGTCACAAATGTAATTGGGTGATGTTTTTGTATCACCACATCATCATCGCTGGTGGGACAAGACAATCTCCTCCCACCAGACAGAAGTTTTGGACGATCACGGTCGCGGGCAATATTTATCGCCCGTTGAATGTGTCGATCGTGGTAGCCCCTTGATCTCAAACGGGATGAGATAACTCCGATCTCACGATCAAAGTCCTCCTGTCTAGAACAATTACGTCTGGCACGTATCATCTCCCCCACGGGTAAATTTTTGGTCACGTGGGCGGGATGACACGAATCGGCTCGTAGAATGGAATTCACATTGATCTCCTTTCTATATGTGGACGTCACAATCTTTCCGGTAATAATATCACCAGTCAAATACAGGTCCAGGAAGGAGACGGTGGGAATGTAGAAGAGTCCAAAGAGTTTGTTGAAACTGTAAAAAGTGTTAATCCTTTGTTCATGAATGTTTGGTTCTGTGGAATACCGATGGTATGCTAGATCTCTGGGAAAGCTGTTTGCATGTAGTCATGTGATGACGTTCATAGAATGGTTGTTATGAGATAAAGTAAGTTGTATATGTGTAATGTGTATTAATGAATCAGGAATATATGGAATATGACCAGTGAATGTTTTCTCTGTGAAGCTGTTTGTGTTGTAATGGATCTTTTTTTAGCTTGGTGTAGAACAAAAGAAAATCCACGTGGTATCAATTGAACTTATTTGATGATATTTCATTAATTTCCTTGTTTTCACAGTTGCACAGGATGGATGCCAAAAAACGAAATGTATCAGGAAATGTGATTAATTGTCTGATTATATTACAGGAGTAACAAGAGAAGAAGTTTTTAAAATAAGATAAAAAGAAAGAGAGTGATCGCTATTTAACTGATAAATATTACCTGAATATTTAAAATCAGCTAATTCCCCCCCCCCCCCAAAAGAGCTCTATATATATATTTTTTTTTAATTCTTTTGCATTTTTGGTGAGAATGTGGGCCCTGTGTGTTGTATGTCGGTATTGTTACATGTTACATGTGTCTTGTATGTCTCTAGATGTAAAGTAACACAGAAATCCAGGCAGACACTGGACGTTCAAAAGTTGTTGAAGACTGACCTAGCTTGAGGGAAAGCAAAGAGCCAGGCTCGAAGTGGCGGTGACGTGTGACATAGACTATTGGGAGAAGAAAAGGGGGGTCCATCCTTGAAAGGTGGGGCCATATAGGAAGAATGACAGCCTCCTCTTCTGAAAAACAAAAATCACACTTGAAGAAAATGTATATATATATATATATATATATATATATATATATATATATATATATAGGGGAATATGCAAAGCAGCTCATTACACAACCTTTTCAGGTAGTGTTCCCTGGTATCAGCTTAGCTCCTGTTGAGGAATATAAAAAGCTGAATGAGATATATGCTAAGCTGATACCAGGGAACACTACCTGAAAAGGTTGTGTAATGAGCTGCTTTGCATATTCCCCTACCCAGAATGCCTGCGGAGTGCTAAATGGCCTAACCTGAATCTCTGTTACACCTAAAGAGGTGTCCTCTCCCTGAGGAAAGTACTGACCCCCTATATCTATATATATATATAGATATAGATATAGATATAGATATACAGATATATATATATATATATATATATATATATATATATATATACTGTTTTAAACTGAGTATGTTTACACAATGTGATATACCTATACATTCTACATTGGATTTGTTTGGATATTACCAATTTTTGAGTGAATAACCATATCATTTTTTCTCTTTCTCATTCTTCCCCTTTTGGTAGCTTTGCTACTCTCAGATTATGATTAAAATTGTTTAGAACTTATGAAGTTAAGAATTAATTCAAGAGCCATGATAATATATCAGAGAATCCATTGTTGATGCTGAGTTATAAATATAAGCTTGTTCCAAGTAATGTAAAGATGTAATACATAAGACAGGATATACGGTGGACACATGCAGAATGAAGTTATACTGCAATGAACCACTCAATCTGAGCTGGTGGCTCAGAAAGTAGAGTTGAATATATTCACTGATATATGTAAGATATTTGAAGGTATGAGTACACTTTTATTCCCGCCCACAAGTATGGGCCTATTGAAGTAAATGTTTTTTTGAATCCTGGGGCGAACCAATCTGTAGTTGGCAATTCAAGTGTTCAAAGTCCGAGAGTGGCCAGAGAAAGTAGCCATCATGAAGATCAGAGCCACATGAAGGAAACGGCCCCAGAAGCCAAGGAGGTACTTGACTTCAGAGGAACCCGGCTCACGGCGCTGATCGACCAGACAGGAAGATATGTTTAAAAGAGGATTTATTGACCAGAATGCAATGCATTTCGCTGCACATGCACATCTTCCTCAGGCATGGCAAAGGGAGGACACAGCAGATTTAAATAGAGAAGATTTAACCATTTACATAACAAATCCACACACAGGGAAGCGCAATTGCAATCACCTGTGTGTAGCAATACACATGTTGTGGATAGTCATGAGGAGCTCATACACACACAGTCATGAGGAGTCCCCATCACATCACAACATGCGGTTTACAATTAGATATCACATATACAAAATTTAACAAAATATTCACATTTATAAAATCCATATAAAATGTCATAAAATATGCACAACCATATATAACAAAGGTAAAAGCTAGAAAATATATTATACTATAATGTGAATGGAAAAATGAAAAGAATATACATATATGCAGAAAAAAATCTGAGAAAGAAAAAGAGAAGCCAGAAGCCAAGGAGACTGAATGGTGCCAAGGCTGCAGTGCTTCTGTCCTCCCACAGTTATGGTACAGAGTGTACAGGTGGATTTGTTTGTTTAAGTCTCTTGCAGGAAATGGCAATGCATGCTGAGAGAGACCAATGGAAGAAGACAGAGGTGGTGCAGGGCAAAGACGGCATCTGAAGGTGTGCCAGCAGTCTTGAATCCCATGGTAACATACGTGACCTTATACACTAAGCAAAAGGGAGCTATGTTTGTAGTAATGTTCATATATTGGCTGGCCTTAGGATTCAACAATTCAAAAAGAGGGTTTGTGCAGACTTCATTTTCTCCATCTGTTATGACCTAGGTAAAACATTAAAGGTACCCGACCAACACACTCCATAATCATCTTACCTGTTTCAGAGACTATGAGTAGACTTCATCTGACTGCCTAAGATGGGCCAATATAAGTATGTCATTGTCTGACTGTACTGATTCTGCAACCATAAATACAGTAAATATGAGAGTGTGATGCAGGATAATAGAGGTACATTTTAATATATATGTTCTTTATAAATAATCCCTGATAAAGGAAATAATCTCTAAGAACGGCAGAGCTGTATACTTTAACACTTAACAGCCCTCTATAATAGAAGAAGCAAAGAAGGAGGGGGGCATAGTGAAGGGAGAAATTGGCTGTCACATTTTTGCAGCTTTATGTAAACATTTTGTTTTTCAACTCACTGTGAACATCTCTTATCTGCATCACGTAGCAGTTTGTTCCAAATCAAGGTCAAATGTAATTAAAAATAATAATAATAATTGAATTGTAACTAAATTGGAAAAATAGAAGCTTGGTACATTACATCTGAGGTATCAGGTGCCAGACTAGCAGCTGAGATTCTTATCAATAATCGAGACATTTTTTTCCTACCGTGGTAATCTAACTGATTGTCACTAACATTAGGACACATATTCACTAATTGATTACAACTAATATCAACATTAATACACTGAAAATGAAGTTGCATAATTATATTTGCACATTGGGTATGTGTCGTAAAAGTACACACAATTTGTGGTTCATTTATTTTTAAAGGTATGTTCTCCAATATATGATGATGGGGAACAATTTACCCTTCCTTTATTTCAGTTGAATCAATTTCCTATTGACTCATGGAAATTAAGGGGGGGGGGGTGTTTTAATATATGTTGTGAATTTTGAAAGAATCAGAATGAAGTGGAGAGATATGAGTCTCCATTTTAATCCTGGCAGCCATGTTTAAGCAGATGCATTCAAATATTAACCCTAAACACTAGAATGATTGAAATTAAATGGTGCAGTACACAAACTTATATTTTATATTCACACTTTGTAAATAAGCTGTACACTATATCACTGATCGGTATAACCGTACTGAAATATGGAGGTTTCCCAAATTAGATATATGAACTGATAGATAGGGAACCTTTTAAAATATACCTTTTATTGTACTTCTTTAAAAATTCAAATAAACACTTTCTGGGTGTGAATATTCATATATATAAGTCGTCCTTGACTACCTCTGTCTTGCCTTTAACATAAGGTGCTTGAAGACACATTTATTTGTCACTTGTCAGTGACTAAGTACTATAGAAGACAGAAGCAAAACAAATGTCTCTTCAAGCACCTTATGTTAAAGGCAAGACAGAGGTAGTCAAGGGTGACTTATATATATAAACCTGTACACTATATCCCCTATACACATGTGATTTTAACAGTTAATAGAGTTATTAAGATGCATATACTAACCTCTGTTCTCATGGACATTTTTTCATAACAACAGGATGTTCTCGAGCACCATATCAACTTTGTTTGGGTTATCTCTTAAGGTCCTTGCTACAATGCCCTTCATAGTCAGACATTAGCTATAAACAATGTTGTTGTTAGTTGTTATAAGGTCAAATTATTCTCCTATTTTACCTATATTCTGTTGAAGCAAAACTTAACCACTTAATGTCCATGTTGTTAGGGAGTCTTCATGCTCAGGGGTATGACAATGTGGATGGAAATTATATCAATTAGTACGTATGATGAAAGATCCTTTCTAAATACCTAATAGAAATAACAAATCATTGGCCCTCATTTACTATTCTAAACCCGACCTCTTTTGTCGTTTTTTTTTTGTCGCATCTTTGTCTGCGCCATGTCGCAGACATCATGCGCCAGTCTGCGACACGATGCAACATTTTTTCCCGACGGACCCGATGTGGATTCTCAAAAACCCGAAAAAGGGGCGTTAACCGACATTTCTGAGCTTTCCCACGTATTTATTAAGGTTTCCAACCCGAATTTGTTGTATTGTTGTGGATTTTTTCCCGACAGCTCAGAGGAGTTGGAAACCAAAACCAACAAAACCCACGTGCGACAAAGAGGATGCGACATAATAATAAATACCAGGGGAAAAAAGCAGTCGGGTAAGAAAGCAAGATAGACTTACACCCCGATTTTCTTAGTAAATGAGGGCCATTGTGTATACCACCCTCAATCAGCAGTGTTTTGCATGTTACACCCACATCGCTGAAGTTGGAAGAAAAATCAACATGGATACACGCCTCGCACTGCAGGAGGGTTTCCTACACTCCAACGCCATGTTCCTGATGTATATTCTTTTTAAATAAATAATGGTTTAATATGTGACAAAATCGATTATTTCATGGGACAAAAGGTAATTCATATTTGCAGTAATACATTTAGTAAATGAAAAAATTCCTAGTTTTTTCCTTAATTTTTTTTCTTTTCTTCTGTTTGTTTTGTTTTTTCTCTACCCTCAGTATAGCTTATCTCTTTGGATCACAGATACTGTTACGTCACTTTTCTGTTTTGCATAATTTAGCTTTAGCTACTTTTCAGGCCCTGTAGACGATACAATGCTGCTTTTTAGCCATTGTTGCCCCATTGGGTTAAATGTACAGGGTGGGCCATTTATATGGATACACCTTAATAAAATGGGAATGGTTGGTGATATTAACTTCCTGTTTGTGGCACATTAGTATATGTGAGGGGGGAAACTTCTCTTTTGTTTTTTCAATAGGAAGAGGGTCATGTGACACATCAAACTTATTGGGAATTTCACAAGAAAAACAATGATGTGCTTGATTTTAACATACCTTTATTCTTTCATGAGTTATTTACAAGTTTCTGACCACTTATAAAATGTGTTCAATGCGCGGCCAATTGTGTTGGATTGTCAATGCAACCCTCTTCTCCCACTCTTCACACACTGATAGCAACACTGCAGGAGAAATGCTAGCACAGGATTCCAGTATCCGTAGTTTCAGGTGCTGCACATCTTGTATCTTCACAGCATAGACAATTGCCTTCAGATAACCCCAAAGATAAAAGTCTAAGGGGGTCAGATCTGGAGACCTTGGGGCCATTCAACTGGCCCACGATGACCAATCCACTTTCCAGGATACTGTTCATCTAGGAATGCTCGGACCTGACACCCATAATGTGGTGGTGCACCATCTTGCTGGAAAAACTCAGGGAACGTGTTAGCTTCAGTGCATAAAGAGGGAAACACATCATCATGTAGCAATTTTGCATATCCAGTGGCCTTGAGGTTTCCATTGATGAAGAATGGCCCCACTATCTTTGTACCCCATAAACCCCACCATACCATCAAATTTTGTGTTCCAACAGTCTTGGAGGGATCTTTCCAATGTGGGTTAGTGTCACACCAATAGCGGTGATTTTGTTTGTTAACTTCACCATTCACATAAAAGTTTGCCTCATCACTGAACAAAATCTTCTGCGTAAACTGAGGGTCCTGTTCCAATTTGTGTCTTGCCCATTCTCCAGCACCTGAAACTACGGATACTGGAAACCTGTGCTAGCATTTCTCCTGCGGTGTTGCTATCAGTGTGTGAAGATTGGGAGAAGATGGTTGCATTGACAATCCAACTGTTACGCCGAGCGATCCGGGTCCCTGCTCCTCCCCGGAGCGCTCGCGGCGTTCTCCTCTCTGCAGCGCCCCGGTCAGACCCGCTGACCTGGAACGCTGCACTGACATTCACGATGGGGATGCGATTCGCATAGCGGGACGCGCCCGCTCGCGAATCGCATCCCAAGCCACTTACCCTTCCTGGTCCCCGGCTGTCACGTTCTGGCGCGCACGGCTCAGCTCTCTAGGGCGCGCGCACGCCAGCTCTCTAAGATTTAAAGGGCCAGTGCACCAGTGATTGGTGCCTGGCCCAATCAGTCTAATTAGCTTCCACCTGCTCCCTGTCCATATAACCTCACTTTCCCTTCCCTTCCTTGCCGGATCTTGTTGCCTTGTGCCAGAGAAAGCATTTAGTGTTGTGTTCCAGACCTTCTGCTATTGCTATTGACTACGAACCTTGCCACCTGCCCCCGACCTTCTGCTTCGTCTGACCTTGCCTCTGCCTAGTCCTTCTGTCCCACACCTTCTCAGCAGTCAGCGAGGTTGAGCCGTTGCCGGTGGATACGACCTGGTTACTACCGCCGCAGCAAGACCATCCCGCTTTGCGGCAGGCTCTGGTGAAAACCAGTAGCAACCTAGAACCGGTCCACCGACACGGTCCACGCCAATCCCTCGCTGACACAGAGGATCCACATCCAGCTAGCCGAATCATAACACCAACACAATGGGCAGCACATTGAACACATTTTATAAGTGGTCAGAAACTTGTAAATAACTCATGAAAGAATAAAGTTACGTTAAAAGCACATCATTGTTTTTCTTGTAAAATTCCCAATAAGTTTGATGTATCACATGACCCTCTTCCTATTGAAAAAACAAAAGTTGGATTCAAAATGGCCAACTTCAAAATGGCCGCCATGGTCACCACCCATCTTGAAAAGTTTCCCCCATCACATATACTAATGTGCCAAAAACAGGAAGTTAATATCACAAACCATTCCCATTTTATTAAGGCGTATCCATATAAATGGCCCAACCTGTAGATTTCATTCACTGACTTATAGTAGTGTTGGTGCTTATTAGTTGCTCCAGTAGAGTAGGGCTAATATAGGAGTCCCAGGTGAAGGATCAGCCTGGGTGCAAAGGGGGGTTCATAAGGAGCCGCTTGTCTCAAGCCAGTGAAGCATCCCATACCCGTTTTTTTTTCTTTTTTCCTCCTGAACCTGAGACTGTTAGGTGGAGTATATTCTAGGGAAAGATGTTGTGTACGTTTAACAAATATCTTTAGGGGGAATTGATAAGGATGACCCTTATGTTTCTGATGACTGATCAATATATTAATACTGATATGCCATTGCTGATGCTGGAGAAAGATATTTGTTAACTACCCTTAACCCATAAATCAGCTTGCAATTTGCTCGTGACTAAGATGGAGACCTTGAGATGACATCAAGAGGACCAAGATAAGAAGTCAAAAGACAAAATATATGATGGACAGAGAACTCTGGAATTTCCTGGTAGAAGAACTTCTGCCAAGAAAGAAATGGATGATAGATATGCTAATATATACAGATGCAAAATGTAACAAAATGTAACATTATGATTTTGACGTAATAACTAAACCTTCTCTTTTTGTCAAATGAAAAAAACTAATGCGATTTTCTAATAAACAGATATAACTCCTTGGGAGTGAGTGCTGAGAAGGGGATTCCTACCAACATTGTCTGGTGGGAATTTGCTTATGTCAACACTCAGCAAAATAGCACAGCGGTGGTCACTCACAGTTTAAGGCCTCACTTGAAGGCATCCTTGACACTTCATGCAGAAAGACTTATCCCCTATCCAAAGGATGGGGGATACATTTTAGATTGCAGGTATTGGACTGCTGGAATGGGGAGTGGCTGATATACCCCCACCCTGTATATCTATGGGAGAGCCTGAAATGGCAGCTCCCGGGTAGAGCCGGGGTCCCTTATAGGAGATCGCGGGGGGTCCCAATGGTTGCACAACCCACGATTAAAAACTTATACCCTATCCTTTGGATAGTGGATACGTTTTTCTGCATGATATATCTCCTTTAACCTGTTGGGGATGAAAGGCGTATGCATACGCCCTTGCGTCCTGGTACTTAAGGACAAAGGGTGTATGCATACGCCCGTGGGAATTACGGTCCCCGCCACGTGCCGGGCGGGGACCAGACCGGGGTGACTGCTTACATTGATCAGCAGGCACCCAGCGCAAATGCCCAGGGGGGTCATCACACCCCCAATGTCGGCGATCGGCGCAAATCACAAGTGATTTCACACTTGTGATTTGCGCCGAGTGTGCCACCCCTCCTATCCCTGCTATTGGTCGTCAGAAGCGAAGACCAATAGCAGATCGGGATCGGGGGGGTTAACTTTCATTTTCCCCATCCTGCCCACCCACAATAGGCAGGGCAGGACGGGGAAACCAAAAAGGACCAGGCTCCGAAGTCCACTTACCCGTCCGGAGGCAGCGGGTGACGGTGATCGGCGGGCGGCGATGTCGTGCGGAAGAAGAGGATGGCTCCCTGGATCTTACGGAAGCTGTTAAGTTGCCAAGCAACATCTGGAGGGCTACAGTCTGAGACCACTATACAGTGGTCTCTAACCTGTAGCCCTCCAGATGTTGCAAAACTACAACTCCCAGCGTGCCCAGACAGCTGTTTGGGCATGCTGGAATATGTAGTTTTGCAACAGCTGGAGGGCTACAGTTTGAGACCGCTATACAGTGGTCTCTAAACTGTATCCCTCCAGATCTTGCAAAACTACAACTCATAGCATGCCCAAACAGCTCTATGTGGGTGTAAAATGCTCTGCGGGCACAGAACAATGCTCAGGAGTGAGAGCGCACCATGTACATTTTAGGCCTAAATTGGTAATTTGCACAAGGGTGGCTGATTTTACAGCAGTTCTGACATAAACGCAAAAACATAAATACCCGCATGTGACCCCATTTTTGAAACTACACCCCTCACGGAACGTGACAAGGGGTATAGTGAGCCTTAACACCCCACATGTGTTTGACGAATTTTCATAAAATTTGAATGGGAAAATGAAAAAAAAAAATGTTTTCATTAAGATGCTGGTGTTACCCAAAATTTTTCATTTTCACAAGGAAAAATATGAAAAAAGCACCCCAAAATTTGTAACACCATTTCTTCTGAGTGAGAAAATACCCCATATGTAGATGTAAAGGGCTCTGCTGGCACACTACAATGCTCTGAAGAGGAGCGCCATTGGGATTTTGAAGAGAATATTTGTCCGGAATTGAAGGCCACGTGTGTTTACAAAGCCCCCATAGTGCCAGAACAATGGACCCCCCCCCACATGTGACCCCATTTTGGAAGCTAAACCCCTCATGTAATGTATTAAGGGATGCAGTGAGCATTTACGCCCCACATGATTTTTGGAACAGTGGTCCGTGAAAATGAAAATTTTAATTTTTCATTTGCACAGCCCACTGTTCCAAAGATCTGTCAAACGCCAGTGGGGTGTAAATACTCACTGCACCCCTTATTAAATTCTGTGAGGGGTGTAGGTTCCAAAATGGGGTCACATGTGGGGGAGTCCACTGTCCTGGAACCACGGGGGGCTTTGTAAACGCACATGGCCCCTGACTACCATTCCAAACAAATTCTCTTTCCAAAAGCTCAATGGCGCTCCTTCTCTTCTGAGCATTGTAGTTCGCCCGCAGAGCATTTTACGTCCTAACGTGGGGTATTTCCATACTCAGAAGAGATGGGGTTACAAATTGTGGGGGACATTTTCTCCCATTATCCTTTGTAAAAATGGTAAATTTGGGGGGAAAACTGCACCTAAGTGAAAAAATTTTTTTTTTTCATTTACACATCCGATTTTAACAAAAAGTCGTCAAACACCTTCGGGGTGTTAATGCTCACTGGACCCCTTGTTACATGCCTTGAGGGGTGTAGTTTCCAAAATGGCATGCCATGTGGGGTTTTCTGCTGTACTGGCATCATAGGGGCTTTCTAAATGTGACATGCCCCCAAAAACCATTTCAGCAAAATTCACCCCCCAAAATCCCATTGTTGCTCCCTTCTGAGCCCTCTACTGCTCCCGAAGAACACTTGATATACACATATGAGGTATTTCCTTACATGAGAGAAATTGGGTTACAAATTTTGGAGGGCTTTTTCTCCTATTACCCCTTGTAAAAATTCAAAAACTACAAGAACATGCAAGTGTAAAAAATGAAGATTTTGAATTTTCTCCTTCACTTTGCTGCTATTCCTGTGAAACACCTAAAGGGTTAACAAACTTACTGAATGTCATTTTTGATACTTTGAGGGGTGCAGTTTTTATACTTGGGTCATTTGTGGGGTATTTCTAATTTGAAGGCCCTTCAAATCCATTTCAAAACTGAACTGGTCCCTGAAAAATACTGATTTTGAAAATTTTGTGAAAAATTGGAAAATTGCTGCTGAACTTTGAAGCCCTCTGATGTCTTCCAAAAGTAAAAACATGTCAACTTTATGATGCAAATAGAGATGAGCGAACTTACAGTAAATTTGATTTGTCACAAACTTCTCGGCTCGGCAGTTGATGACTTATCCTGCGTAAATTAGTTCAGCCTTCAGGGGCTCCGGTGGGCTGGAAAAGGTGGATACATTCCTAGGAAAGAGTCTCCTAGGACTGTATCCACCTTTTCCAGCCCACCGGAGCACCTGAAAGCTGAACTAATTTATACAGGAAAAGTCATCAACTGCCTAATTTACTGTAAGTTCGCTCATCTCAAGATGCAAATATAAAGTACACATATTTTATATGTGAATCAATATATAATTTATTTGGAATGTCTATTTTCCTTACAAGCAGAGAGCTTCAAAGTTAGAAAAATGCAAAATTTTCTAATTTTTCATCAAATTTTTTAATTTTTCACCAAGAAATGATGCAAGTATCGACGAAAATTTATCACTACCATAAAGTAGAATATGTCACAAAAAACTATCTCGGAATAAAATTTATAAGTAAACGCATCCCATAGTTTTTAATGCTTAAAGTCACAGTGGTCAGATTGGCAAAACATGCTCATAATGGGCTCTGTCCCCAATGGGTTAAAGTTCCATTTTTACTTGCACCTTATCTCACAGTGAACCCTACACTACCTTATAGTTGAAGATTATAGCCAATGGTCAGGCTAGGAAAAAAAATCAATCAGCATAATGCCTATAAATATGCATATATATATATATATATATATATATATATATATATATATATATACACACAAAGAGTTGACCGCAGCACACAAGAGTATTAAAGCAAAAAAATTTGATTTTTTCCATGAACAAAGAGTGGCACTCTTTGTTCATGGAATAAATCAAATTTTTTTGCTTTAATACTCTTGTGTGCTGCGGTCAACTCTTTGTGGATAACCTTACTTGGACCCTGGGACCGGGGCCCCTTGGACCAGCTTGCACCTACCTTCACTTTGTATGTGCTGCCTTCCTTTTCGTATTATATATATATATATATATATATATATATATATATATATACAGTAGGGCAAGAAAGTATTAGTATTTAGTAAGCCACCAATTGTCCTAGTTCTCCCACTTACAAAGATGAGAGAGGCCTGTCATTTCCATCATAGGTATACCTCAACTATGAGAGACACAATGAGAAGAAAAAATCCTTAAAATCACGTTGTCTGATTTTTAAGAATTTATTAGCAAAATATGGTGGAAAATATTATTTGGTCAATAACAAAAGTTCATCTAAATACTTTGTTATATACTCTTTGTTGGCAATGACAGAGGTCAAACATTTTCTGTAAGTCTTCACAAGTAGTGTTGCTCACGAATATTCGCAATGCGAATTTTATTTGCGAATATCGCACATTCGCAAATTTGCGAATATTCGCGAATATAGCACTATATATTCGTAATTACGAATATTCGCTTTTTTTTTTCCACAGTACACATCACAGTGATCACCCCTCTCTGCTTCAAGCTTGAGTGGTGTAAAGAAGGCTCTAATACTACTGTGTGAGACTGGCGTGCGAATTTTCGCATATGCGAAAATTTACATATGCTAATGTTCGCATATGCAAATTTTCGCTTATGTTCATTTTCGTATATGCAAATTTTCGCATATGTTAATTTTCGCATACACAAATTTTCGCATATGCGAAAATAAAACGAGAATATTACGAATATGCGAATATATGACGAATATTCGTCCATATATTAGCGAATATTCGCAAATTCGAATATGGCCTATGCCGCTCAACACTATTCACAAGGTTTTCACACACTGTTACAGGTATTTTGGCCAATTCCTCCATGCAGATCTCCTCCAGAGTAGTGATGTTTTGGGGCTGTCGCTGGGCAACACAGACTTTCAACTCCCTCCGAAGGTTTTCTACAGGGTTGTGATCTGGAGATTGGCTAGGCCACTCCAGGACATTGAAATCATTCTTAAGAAACCACTCCTTCATTGCCTGAGTGGTGTGTTTGGGATCATTGTCATGCTGAAAGACCCAGCCACTTTTCATCTTCAATTACCTTGCTGATGGAAAGAGGTTTTCACTCAAAATCTCACAATACATGCCCCATTCATTCTTCCCTTTGCATGGATCAGTCGCCCTGGTCCCTTAGCAGAAAAACAGCCCCAAAGCATGATGTTTCCACCCCCAATGCTTCACAGTAGGTATGGTGTTCTTTGGATGCAACTCAGCATTCTTTCTCCTCCAAACACGACAAGTAGTGTTTTTACCAAAAAGTTCTACTTTGGATTCATCTGACCATATGACATTCTCCCAATCTTCTTCTGGATCATCCAAATGCTCTCTAGCAAACTTCAGACAGGCCCGGACATGTACTGGCTTAAGCAGGGGGACACTTCTTGTACTGCATGATTTGAGTCCCTGGCGGCGTATTGTACTACTGATGGTAGCCTTTGTTACTTTGGTCTCAGCTCTCTTCAGGTCATTCACTAGGTCCCCCTTGTGTAGTTCTGGGATTTTTGCTCACATTTCTTGTGATCATTTTTACACCACAGGGTGAGATCTTGCATGGAGCCCAAGATCAAGAGAGATTATCAGTGGTCTTATATGTCTTCAATTTTATAATAATTGGTCCCACAGTTGATTTCTTCACACCAAGCTGCATGCCTATTGCAGATTCAGTCTTCCCAGCCTGGTGCAGGTCTACAATTTTGTTTCTGGTGACCTTCAACAGCTTTTTGGTCTTGGCCATAGTGGAGATTGGAGTGTGACTGTTTGAGGTTGTGGTCAGGTGTCTTTTATACAGGTAAAGAGTGGAGGACAGAGGACACTGTTAACCCCTTAAGGACCAATGACGTACCGGTACGTCATTGGTCCTGCTCTTCTGATATAACGCGGGGTTACACAGTAACCCCGCGTCATATCATGGCGGGCCCGGCGTCATAGTGAAGCCGGGACCCGCCTCTAATAGCGCGCAGCGCCGATCGCGGCGCCGCGCGCTATTAACCCTTTAGCCGCGCGCTCAAAGCTGAGCCGCTCGGCTAAAAGTGAAAGTGAAAGTTCCCGGCTAGCTCAGTCGGGCTGTTCGGGATAGCCGCGGCTAATCGCGGCATCCCGAACAGCTGACAGGACAGCGGGAGGGCCCCTTCCTGCCTCCTCGCTGTCCGATCGCCGAATGACTGCTCAGTGCCTGAGATCCAGGCATGAGCAGTCATGCGGCAGAATCGTTGATCACTGGTTTCTTATGAGAAACCAGTGATCAACATAGAAGATCAGTGTGTGCAGTGTTATAGGTCCCTATGGGACCTATAACACTGCAAAAAAAAAGTGAAAAAAAAAAGTGAATAAAGATCATTTAACTCCTCCCCTATTAAAAGTTTGAATCACCCCCCTTTTCCAATAAAAAAAAAAACACAGTGTAAATAAAAATAAAAATAAACATATGTGGTATCACCGCGTGCGGAAATGTCCGAATTATAAAAATATATCATTAATTAAACCGCTCGGTCAATGGCGTGCGCGCAAAAAAATTCCAAAGTCCAAAATAGTGCATTTTTGGTCACTTTTTATATCATTTAAAAATGAATAAAAAGTGATCAATAAGTTCTATCAATGCAAAAATGGTACCGTTAAAAACTTCAGATCACGGCGCAAAAAATGAGCCCTCATACCACCCCATACACGGAAAAATAAAAAAGTTATAGGGGTCAGAAAATGACAATTTTAAACGTATTAATTTTCCTGCATGTAGTTATGATTTTTTCCAAAAGTCCGACAAAATCAAACCTATATAAGTAGGGTATCATTTTAATCGTATGGACCTACAGAATACATATCAGGTGTCATTTTTACCGAAAAATGTACTACGTAGAAACGGAAGCCCCCAAAAGTTACAAAACAGCGTTTTTTTTTCAATTTTGTCGCACAATGATTTTTTTTCCCGCTTCACCATAGATTTTTGGGCAAAATGACTGACGTCATTACAAAGAAGAATTGGTGGCGCAAAAAATAAGCCATCATATGGATTTTTAGGTGTAAATTTGAAAGAGTTATGATTTTTTAAAGGCAAGGAGCAAAAAACGAAAATGCAAAAACGGAAAAACCTCCGGTCCTTAAGGGGTTAAAGAAGAAGTTACAGATCTGTGAGAGACAGAAATCTTGCTTGTTTGTAGGTGACCAAATACTTATTTTCCACCATAATGTGCAAATAAATTGAGGGGTCAAGCAGCCGGGGCAGAGCATATGAACAGGCGTGCAAGTGGGATGCCGCTCTAACCACCCGGCCCAGCTAGCGGGTAAAATGATCCCCTGATTCCTGATACCTGATTGTGGCCGCAGATGTGTGTGAGAGGGGGCTGTTGTTACTTGTGCTCGCGTGTCCTGTCGCTGCTGTGCCGCTGTGTTGCCATTTCTGGTGCCCTGTTGCTGTCCGTCCTGGGGAGAGAGCTTTGAATCGGGAGAGAGCACGCAGCTCCGGTAGGAGAAGAGGATGACCAGATGGCAGGAGAGGAGAAGTCAGATGAGAAAGTGAGATGCGGCCAGTGGTTGGAAACTAAGCTGCTGGGCTGCTGCACGGAGCGGAGGAGACTGTGACCTGTATGAGACGCCAGAGAGGAGGGGTGAGGAGGCTGAAGCCGAGGGAGTGGGGAGAGGAGTTGAGCTCCAGTACACACTGAGCATGTTTTTTTTTCTCTCTCTGAAGTATAAACTGTTGCTGGAGCTGCCTGTTGAACAGAAGTGGGGAGATTTGACCTGGAGCTGAAGATAGATAACTGGACTCTGGTACTGTTCAAAAGGCCCTCATATTAAGTATCAAAAACCAAGAACTAAGATTTGATAAACTAATTTGTTTTTATGACATCTATTCTTAGAACTGACGTGCTGGAACATCACAGTGTCCCCAAAGTTAAATATTGGACTCATATAAATATAAAGGGGTGAACTGAGGATATTTTTATAACCTGTTATTATAACCTGTGACTAATTCGGCTTTTTTTCCCTTGGATGGACTTGGGCACACTGACACAGTGGACTACAATTTAGAAGGTTAAAATTATATTTGACCGTTGAGTTATGCATAGCAATGATACATTTTTTCATTCCAGCTTTCTGATACTAATTGATTTTTGTGCCGCCCTGTAAGATAACTCTCTATTAATATTAACTACTGACAACAATTTAGCATCTACTTAACCCCTTAACAACGCAGGAAATAAAAGTACTTCCTGGTGACGTGGTACTTAACGCACCAGGACGTACATTTACGTCCTACAGTATTCGGTCTCAAGTCAAGTCATGTCAGTCACTGTCATCTATTGTCAAGTCAACGTGGCCTGCACTAAATTGTCCAAAACCACTGCTAGTCCCAGCAAGCCTTTAAAAGGGTACCCCAGTGGAAAACATGTTTTTTTTTTTTTAAATCAACTGGTGCCAGAAAGTTAAACAGATTTGTGAATGACTTCTATTCAATTAAGATTTTCACCTGCTCTGGACAGTTCCTGATACAGGCATCAGGTGTCAGCAGAGAGCACTGTGGACAAAAAAAAAAAGAAATTAAAAAAAAAAATTCCTCTGTAGCATACAGCTGCTAAAAAGTACTGGAAGGGTAGAAATTTTTAATAGAAGTCATTTACAAATCTGTTTAACTTTCTGGCACAAGTTGATTTAAAAAAAAAAATTCCACTGGACTTCAAGGTCTCTGAAGTCGCTGGTCACCTCTGAGTGCCTGGCTACACTGTATAGACTGTATACCACTGTATAGACTGTGACCATCTGTCACTCAGTAAAGCTACCGTTGTCTGTAACTTGGCATCAAAGTGATTATTGCCCCTGTGCCTAGCCAGGATCCAGCGGTATACCTTCGGGTGGTATTGAGGATAAACCACTCCCTGGAATCACAAATTCGAGGGGTTAATGCCATCTGCCCCTAGGGTAATTCCATCTGCCCTGCATCACACCACATACCACAGTAATATGGAGCGCCCTTGACCCCTGAACCTATCACTGAACAGCAGTGGGCAGTCTAGTCAGGGCATTGGAGGAGTGGAGTATGTAGTGGTCCCCATTGCATCTCAGCTCTTCAATGTGCTGAATAGGATACTAGATGTTTGGTGTGCGCCTGCCCTACACTAATCGAGGTATGACCACAACGAAGATGGAGCCACTGCTTTACAAACATTGCACACGCATTCGCAGGCTGAAGAACCATTTCTCCACCCATGTGATTACCAGACTGTGACGTCATCTCCGGGTCATGATTCTACAGTCTGGAATTGCAGGGCATTGGCGTCCTCGTGGTATTACATTAGAATACACTGTTTACAATGAGGTGAGTGCCTTCCCTCTCACCGCCCATGCTGTGATTGATTTTAATATATACACCTGACGCACCTTATTGTAATTTACTTTACAATGCACTTTGCAGTTTAGATATAGAATTATCTATATGTATTAATGATTCACTAACAAGAAAAATAAATGAACACTGTTTATGGAGTATCACTTTGGTTTATTATGATATTTTAAATATGTTTTATTGATTTGCACTAATTATGTAATTAATTGGCTGGTCCAGCGTGACCTCACATAAACTCACCTAATGGTTTAATTTGTTGCTTGAAAATGGCTGGGTGAGCCAGCCGAAACGTCACACCACGTTTGTGTGAATAAAGATCACATTTTTTTCGTTGCATTGGAGTGCCACTGTTTTTCTGGAATCTGTATAGTATGGGCCTGTAACCTGGACACAATTTTTCTCTCTTTTTTGGAGTGAGGCTCTCCTGTGAATATGCTGCTATCGAATGGTTTATGAGCCTGCACCCACTTTTTGAATACCTTCATGGAATCTACTGCTGTGATATCCGGATTTGCATCCACGTGTTTTCCTCCACAGAAATTGATGCCAACAGGATTTTCAGCCAGCTGGACGGTAATCCATCCTTTCTACATGCACGATCTACAATAGACTTGCAACGAAGATTGACTCCAAATGTTTATTATCATTGGACATACATCTAACCACTTTTGTGGAATATTATAAATGTTGGAGGATCCCCAGAAGGATGAGAACACACCCTCATGACAATACCTTTGCACATGATGTTGATTATAGAGCAAGGTACGAACAAATTTCCAACAAATATTCCTTGGACTTAATTTAGCTACAACTGGAGTTCCTTCAGCAGGAGCTACAAAGAAGAAAGTCCAAGTTTTAGAACACACTCTTAGGGCCCATCTTCCAGCACAGGAGTTTGACCGATTTTTCAATAAACAGAAAGACTTTTTAACTAAACTAAGATCTGAACAGGAAGACTCCAAAAGACAAAAAATGGTCTAGGGATACTAATGATTACAATGGTGGCCCTGTTTATAGATGGGGGACTGCACCTTCTATACCTAACAGAAGGAGCAAAACATCTAGAGACATCAGCAAACACAATCTGGGTTATTTATCAATAATGGTCTTGGCTAGATCACTCTTGTTGTTTGTCTGGATGTGTTTATTTTTGGGCGGTGCTGCTCCAAATTTATCAAATTGTCGCAGTGACCATGATAAATTTCACGCAGATATACACCAAGATCATTTTCCACCGCCACTTTCATATCATGTCTACTCTGCTTCTGAGGAGCTTGTTTGTCTGTGTGTTTGGCTTTATTTGTTTTAGTTTTAATTTTAAGGCAAATTAATGTCTAAACGACTGCAAAGAGTCTCCCTCACAATTAAATAGTGGTTTACCTTGCCGCAGGCCAGGACATTTTTTTTTAAATATTGTTCTAGAGATGGAGGCCTTAGTTGAACAGGTATTTTTATATATATTTTTTTTTTGCCTTTCAACTTTTTTTATAATGTTATCATCACTTTATCAAACTTTTTTTTAAACTTGAGCACATAAGATTGTGAGATGCTGGCCATCTTATTGTTTCTTACATCTTTACCATTCCTTATTTGTACCTTAAAAAATGCAACTGATTGTTTCATATGGACAACTGCTTTATTTTTCCTTTGCACATTTTTACTTTTTTTTTTTTTTTTTACTTTTGTCTTTAAACCTTTAAACAACCCCCAATGTTGCTGTGAAACAATCTGATTCTGACTTGATTTCTTCTGCAGATAATGCTCATTTTTTAGGTTCAATGGACTTGCCCACCACAAGCCAACAAGACGAGGGAGTCGCCGACGCAAGTGGATCAGTCCACATCAGAGGACAACTCAACACCAACAAGAGCTCCCAACAGAAATTGAACTTCAACAAAAATCTGTGGTAAATATTTCTTCTATGATCAGCTTGATCTGTTATAAAAAGGCTTGAATTTTTGTCTTAACCAACCAACGGATTGGTTTCCGCTGGAATTAGACCTCCAACAATTTATGAGGAAATTAAGGCTGAAAAACTATGGGTTTCCAACAAACAAGATGTGTCTAATGTATTTAATATATCTGTATCTATGTCTAAAGCTTTTTCTTTGGTATGACCACAACTAAGATGCTTTCCAAACGCTGTACACGCATGTGCAGGCAGAAAGATAATTTCTCCACCCACGTGATCACAAGTGTTGAGCGGCATAGGCCATATTCGAATTCGCGAATATATGGACGAATATTCATCATATATTCGCTAAATTCGCATATTCGTAATATTCGCGTTTTATTTTCGCATATGTGAAAAATTTGCATATGCGAAAATTTGCATATGCAAAAATTAGCATATATACAAAAAATAGCATACACGAAAATTTGCATATGCGAAAATTTGCAAATTCGCACGCCAGTCTCACACAATAGTATTAGAGTCTTCTTTACACCACACAAGCTGGAAGCAGAGAGGGATGATCACTGTGATGTGTACTGTGAAGAAAAAAAACAAACAAATAATTACGAGTAATTGCGAATATATAGTGCTACATTCGCGAATATTTGCGAATTCGCGAATTAAATTTGCATTGCGAATATTCGCGAGCAACACTAGTGATCACCAGACTGTGACGTCATCTCCGGGTGACGAAAATACTATGTTTACAGTGAGGTCAGGGCCTTCCATCTCCCTACCCATGCAGTGATTGATTTTAATAAATATACCTGACGTACCTTATTGTAATTTACATTAAGCTAAGTTTCCACTTGTTTTTTTTATGACAGTTTTTGGAAAACTGCTACTGCAGTTTTTGAGCCAAAGCCAGAAGTGTATTCAAAAGGAATAGGACATATAAAGGACAATTCTCCTCCCTTATGGATTCACTTTTGACTTTGGCTCAAAAACTGAAGTGGCAGTTTTCAACAAACTGCCAGAAAAAAAAACTGAGCCTTACAATGCACTTTGCACTTTAGATATAGAATTTTCTATATGTGTTAATGATGCATGAACAAGAAAAAGGAATGTACTGTACACTGTTTATGGATTATCACTTTGGATTCATTATGATATTTTCTCTCTCTTTTTGGAGTGCTGCTCTCCTGTAAATATGCTGCTGTATATATATATATATATATATATATATATATATATATATATATATATATATATGAATTGAGTACTGTTCAGGGATTTGCACTCAATTCTTCCTTTACCCAACATTTGCAGCAACAATGACTTGTCCTGTGACAATGTATTTCCTTGATTAAACTTTTCCAATAAAATATCAGCCGGTAATTTCTTTTAAGAACTAGTATTATCATTTCACATATAAAAATTGTCTTTGTTGAAGTCTTGGTAATACTAGATGTCAGTAATAAATGTGTTTGGGTTGAAAATGTAATGTAGAATAGATGTATTGTGCGTTGAAAAGCCTGCTAGACCTCTGAGAGCTGTTCTCATTTATAATGCTGACAAGCAGGGAAAAAACATTTATTAAGATAAACCTCGGAGAATAAATATGAGAAATCTGCTGGAGACCAAGTGAACTGAGTAGCAGCAGGAAAAGATATGAGTTCTTCTTTTCAATTCCTTCCGACCCATGGATGGTGATTTTTCTACTTATTGTTGAATTTTCTTTTATACATTTTTCCTGTTTGTAATCTGTTTATTATGTTCTGTTTTAAAGCTTTGTGTTTTAATGATTTATCCTGAAAACAAGATCATTACACTTTTAAACATTATAATGATAACAAATGAACAGTCAGAACATAAAGTAATTTCAGACAGTTTGAATAGAATACGCATGTTCTCAGTTATAAACATATTCAGGAAGTACACCATAAGAAATGTTTAGTCAGTCAATAAAAAAGCCTCACTACTAACCCGAAGGATTACCTTAACTGTAGATGCAGTTAGGTATAGAAAAAAAAAGCTGACCTCAATAGTATAGAATGATAAATAGAATTCACTCTATTGCTGTGAATCACTGATGGGAGAGAGAACGCTGCTGTAACTATCTGAGGAAGATATAACACTACCACAAAAAGTGTTATTCAGTGGGCAGTTAGCCACCTGCATGATCTACTGTCATGTTAGAACAGGGAAAAATGCAACCCTGCACTCTCCCAGAACCATGTTCCCTGCCTATTTGTGTACCTGCCCTAAACAGAGGATCCACAACTGGATGACAGTCTCTGTGCTGGAATAAAGTACAGAGACGTTAGACGGTCCAAAACAATAAGCAACTCTGTATGGAGGTCAGGGAAACAGGTCACAGAACAAAATACAAAACACAGAGGATGAACAGACAAACAGAAATAGAGTAGTCTAACAAGCCAGGTCTAAGTCAAAATACAGTGGGAAAAAAAAGTATTTAGTCAGCCACCAATCGTGCAAGTTCTCCCACTTAAAAAGATGAGCGAGGCCTGTAATTTTCATCATAAGTATACCTCAACTATGAGAGACATAATGAGATAAAAAATCAATTAAATCACATTGTCTTGTTTTTGGAGACTGTATTTGCAAATTATGGTGGAAAATAAGTATTTGGTCAATAACAAAAGTTCATCTGAATACTTTGTTATATACCCTTTGTTGGCAATGACAGAGGTCAAACCTTTTCTGTAAGTCTTCACAAGGTTTTCACACTGTTGCTGGTATTTTGGCCCATTCCTCTATGCAGATCACCTCTAAAGCACTGTTTTGTGACTTTCAACTCCCTCCAAAGGTTTTCTATGGGGTACAGATCTGGAGACTGGCTAGGACCTTGAAATGCTTCTTATGAAGCCACTCCTTCATTGCCTGGGCAGTGTGTTTGGGATCATTGTCATGCTGAAATACCCAGCAACTTTTCATCTTCAATGCCCTTGCTAATGGAAGGAGGTTTTCACTCAAAATCTCACAATACATGGCCCGATTCATTCTTTTCTTTACACGGATCAGTTGTCCTTGTCCCTTAGCAGAAAAACTGCCCCAAAGCATGATGTTTACACCTCCATGCTTATCAGTAGGTATGGTGTTCTTTGGATGCAACTCAGCATTCTTTCTCCTCCAAACATGACAAGTTGAGTTTTTACCAAAAAGTTCTACTTTGGTTTCAGCTGACCATATGACATTCTCCCAATCCTCTTCTGGATAATCCAAATGCTCTCTAGCAAACTTCAGATGGACCTGGACATGTACTGGCTTAAAGGGGTATTCCAGGAATTTATTTGACTATGCTACAGGGGCTGTAAAGTTAGTGTAGTTCATAATATAGTGTCTGTACCTGTGTGTGACGGTTTTCTCACAATTCTTCTATGATTTTCACTCCAATATTTATTTTCATCAGCATACAAAATGACTGTTGTCTTATTTTTCCCAGGTTGCAATGCGGCTAAGACCCGACTCACTAGTCAGCTGATGACAGGGAGCCTGTCTGCTTCAATGGGTGGAGCAATCGCTTGGTGGAAGAGAGTTCAATCTGCAAATAAAGCTGTAGGCACCCTGATTGAAAACCACAGGTCTTTGAATGGATGCAGCTCATTTATGTTTCAATGGGTGGGGTGGCTGATGTGTGGGAGGGCGAAAAATTGATTTGTGGGATTTGTGTTCAAAAAAAGAAAAGTCAAACAGGAAATACCAGTTCACAAAAAGCTAGACACAGTGTTATGGTGATCTCACAACATAGCCATTTAACCCCAAGACAAGCGCAGATCCTTCCTAAGCATGTCTATTACTGCCTGCCAGGTACGTACTAAAATCACCTTATGGTGTATAACACCTTTTAGCAGGGGGACACGTCTGGCACTGCATGATTTGAGTCCCTGGTGGTGTGGTATGTTACTGATGGTAGCCTTTGTTACTTTGGTCCCAGCTCTCTGCAGGTCATTCACTAGGCCCCCCCCCATGTGGTTCTGGGATTTTTGCTAACCATTCTTGTGATAATTTTGACACCAGCTCCAGAGTGGAGCTCCAGATCGAGGGAGATTATCAGTGGTCCTGTATGTCTTCCATTTTCTAATAATTGCTTCCACAGTTGATTTCTTCACACCAAGTTGCTTGCCTATTGCAGATTGAGTTTTCGCAGCCATTTTGTAAAAAAAAACGAGATTTAGTAAATTTTGGGGGTTTCCGTTTCTACGCAGTGCATTTTTCGGTGCAAATGACACTTTATCTTTGTTCTGTAGGTCCATACAGTTAAAATGATACCCTACTTATATAGGTCTGATTTGCCATACTTCTGGAAAAAAAAATCCTAACTGCATGCAGGAAAATTTATACATATAAAATTTTTCGCGTACAGGCCAGTATAAGTGAAATTTTTTTGCACCTTGATCTAAAGTTTTTAATTGTACCATTTTTGCATTGATTGGACTTTTTGGTCACTTTTTATTAATTTTTAATTATATAAAATGTGACCAAAAATATGCTATTTTGGACTTTGGAATTTTTGGCACGTACGCCATTGACCATACGATTTAATTAACAATATATTTTGGACATTTCCTCACATGGCGATACCACTTATGTTTATTTTTATTTACAAAGTTTTTTTTTTTTTTTTATGGGAAAAAGGGGGTGATTGAAACTTTTATTAGGGAAGGAGTTAAATTATCTTTATTACCTTTTTTTTTCACTTTTTTCACTGGACTAGAGATGAACAAATTGAATTTGTTCGGAATTTTCCAAAAGAATGGGTTTAGTCCGAATCTGATTTATTTATTTTTTTACATCACCTTCCACTGACTAGTTTAGGAGCAAGGATTCCTGACAAAGACAACAGTCTCTGCTCCTGTATGTACTAAGTGAACTTTGTACAGCCCCTGGGATTCACATTCACAACATGATTTATGCATATGGGGACTGTAGACATTACTATAATATAAAATCATATAGAAATGTATTTCTCCCCATACCCATAGACCAGCATTGAAAAGACGTTCTTAAAAAAATGTATCTAGTTTTGTAAATTTTGATCATTTTACCAGGGGTGTGGAAATAAATAAAAAAAAATGTCCAGGGACTAAAACGGAGGCCCAATCTACTTGCCCTGGTACACAAAATAAGGGGAGGTTTAGTTTTTTCTTTAGTTTATTTATTTTTTGCAAAATAAAAAATTATATTTGTGGAGAGAGATAAAAAAAAAGTAAGAAGAGCAAATTAGCAACATTTGGGGACTTCTGTTTCTACACAATGCCCCTTTTCGGTGCAAATTACACATTTGGGGGTATTTATAAAGCCTTTTACACAGGTTTTCCTTGGTAAATTTTTCTCAATATTTTGGCTCAGTGCAATTTTTTTTACTTTTTATGCAACTTTTCATTTACGTCCTTTTTTGTTTTTTGCTGTCATAGACGTGTTTTGAGTTGACTTTCTGCAGGGGTCAGAGATTTATGAAACTGCAGCTTTTTTAAAAAGACCCATCCTTTGGCGCAAAGCACCCAAAAGGGCGTTAATCACCACCAAATAAAAAAGAGCTTAAAAAAGTTGCATAATTGTCAAACAGGTTAAAAAGTTGGGCAAAAAAATTGCAGAGAAAACAACATACAAAGTGGAGTACTGATGTAAGAAATGTGATCAGCGCCAGATTTATCACATGCCCTGCACCATGTAACAAATTTGGTGCAGCTACACAGTTTCCACTGCATGAATGAATGGAGTAAAAAGACATTCACCTACCCCACTTTTCATAAATAAACCACTTTTCATAAATACCCCCCATTATCTTTATTCTGTGTGTCTATACAATTACAACTATACCCACATTATATAGATTTTATTTTATTTAACTTCTTTAAAAAGTTTTTTGTAATTAATAGTTTTTTTAATACCATTTTTGTTTTGATGGGACTTTTTGATCACTTTTGATTCATGAAGAGATCAAAAATATGCAATTCTTGACTTTGGTATTTTTTTTATGTTTACGCCATTGACTATATGGTTTAATTAACATTATATTTTAATAGTTTGGACATTTGACACACACACAGCATTAGCACATATGTTTATATTTGCTTTTGTTTGCATTATTTTATCTAAAAAAAATGGGAAAAGGGGATAATTAAAACTTTTATTAGGGAAGGGGCTTATTCATATTTATTAACTTTTTTCCTTTTGTTTCCTTTTTTCACAACATTTTAGTTCCCATAGGAAACTATTTCCTGTAGTTAGATTGCAAACACTAAACAATGTTATTCCATAGAAGAGCATTGATCAGTGTTATCGGCGCTCCATTGCTACAACCTGCAATAGCTGGCTGCAGCATAGGAGCACCGATTGGATAGCAGGGAGGAAGGTAAGAGACCTCCCTCCCTCCTTAGAGCTGATTGGGATGTCACAGCTTAACCGCGGATGTCCTGATCAGCTACCCTTAGCTACTGGCAGTAGTTTTGGGCATTTTAAGACTCCACAAACAACTTTGATTGCAGTGTCTACAAGGTTAATGTCCCTGATTGGTAATGTCCGGCATTAGCCACAGAAAATGAAGCAAGCTCAGCTCCTGAGCTGGCTTCATGCCAATGCCTCGCCGCAGCACTGTATACACATGGCGTTCTGCGGCAAAAGGATAAATTAATGCTCGCTTGGGGCTACCAAGACCTGAGTTCTGGACCCCTCAACTGTGCCCTCCCATGTGCGCTCTAAGCCGGTGACTTAAGCCCTGGCTCTGCTTGCCTGAAGCACTGTTTTACCTATCAGTACGTTTTTTTTTTTTTTTGCCATACAAAAAGGTATCCTATCACAATTTTGTCTATATTGTTTTTTTAAACCATATAATCACAGTTTATGTTTAGTTTTTTTTGTTTTTTTATATTCTGTTAGTCAAGAAATGTATTAAACCGTGTGGGTATGCTGTATGTTTCAATACTTTGCATAGTAAAGGGCTTTGCAGTTGTACATGCGCAGTAACTGTGAAATTTCTATAAATTCCTAGACCCTTCCCCTGCCAGTTCAACTCCAAAGAAAATGTATAGTGTGCCATATTGGTACATCTCAGCCATTTTAATAAACTAATATGTAAAGAAATGTGAATACACTAAGTTTTCTAACTGTGGGAGTTGTGTGGTGGTTTGAGGTGGATAGCATTGCCCTATTTTTATTTAATGTGGCAAATGCTGTTTCTCCTGGTGAAGGTTTTGCTTTTTGTTTTGTCCTGCAATGAGAAATTGTCTATTAGGGGTTTTGGGGGGACAGGGGTGGGGGTTATTGAATGAAGTCATTGCCTCTTTCATGTTTTTCTGAAAAATGTTGGTGCATTTGGTAAAATTTTTGCATTTGCAAAAGTGCTACCGAAAGACATGATAAACATTGTACAGGATGTAACCGTGTCTTCAACACCCATATGGTCACACTTTCTCTATTCTGGTGGGTAAATTGAAGGCTAAATGTTCAATCTGACCCAAAAGGTTAAAGAGGTATAGCATAGTCTGTATTACCAATCCCAGATTTCTTTCTTCACGCCTCGTATATTGTTATTTTCTTTTGTTAATTCAGACATTACACCTCACACACCTCTACTACCTGTGTTATTTATAAGTGTTTAGGTTAAGTGTTCAATTATTGTAAAACACTTCTGTTTGTTGTTATTGCCCATGGATAGCATAACAGTTTACTTGTTGTTTGCATTTGAGAAAACTTTTAATAGAAACTATTGAAACAGAGAACTGTTGCTTATTCTGTCCTTATCAAAAGTAAGGGAATTCTATATTGGTAATGGCAAATGCACTAGAGAAAGGGCTCATACACACAGCTATATTTTGGCTCCCTTCTATTTATGTTCTATAGGATAATAGATCCATGCATACAGAACCTATAAGACAGCACATTAAGACTGCAATGCTTTGTATTGGTAGTCTATCATGCTCTGCTGTGCACATGGGGTCTTCATCCCTTAAAAAGGTTCTCCGGTAGAAAAAGAAAATGGTGCAAGAGAGTTTTACAGATTTGTAAATTACTTCTATTAAAAAATCTTAATCCTTCTAGTACTTATCAGCTGCTATATATTATAGGGAAAGTTGTGTAGTTCTTTCCAGTCTGGCCACAGTGATCTCTGCTACCACCTCAGGAAAATGTCAGGAACTGATGAACAATGGAGGGATGAAGCAGCACTCACGGATACTTGCAGGGAAACTTTATTGCGAGGAGCGTGTACAGAAGGGCATCATACTGTTACGCCGAGCGCTCCGGGTCCCTGCTCCTCCCCGAAGCGCTCGCGGCGTTTCTCTCCCTGCAGCGCCCCGGTCAGACCCGATGACCGGGAGCGCTGCACTGACATTGCCGGCGGGGATGCGATTCGCATAGCGAATCGCACCCCAAGTCACTTACCTGTCCCGGTCCCCGGCTGTCATGCTCTGGCGCGCGCGGCTCCGCTCTCTAGGGCGCGCGCGCGCCAGCTCTCTGAGATTTAAAGGGCCAGTGCACCAATGATGGTGCCTGGCCCAATCACCCTGATTAGCTTCCACCTGCTCCCTGGCTATATGATCTCACTTGGACCACATCTCGAGAAGATTACATTTTTGGTTTTGCCCGGCTACACATCTGAAGTCCTTCTCGGTCTGCCATGGCTCCAGCATCATTCTCCCACCCTTGACTGGACCACAGGGGAGATCAAGAATTGGGGTCCTGCTTGCCTCAAGAAATGCCTCACTTCTGCTCCTAGCCCCGCCTGTCGAGCTTCAGTGTCTCCCCCTGTGCCTGATCTCCCCAAGGCTTATCAGGTCTGTGCCGTTCCTCCTCATAGCCCCCGTCCTGGTGACACTCTGCCCCGTGCCAAGCCTCACCCTCTGCCCCCCCTCCCCATTCCCACTCCTTCTGGACTGTCTGCCGTGCATGGGCATACCCAGGACTTCGCTGTCCCCCGGAGGGAGACTCTACAGTTGCTCCCGATGTCCTCGTCCTGTGTGGAGCGACATCCCGACAAAAAGAGGGGGAGACCTAAGGGGGGTACTGTTACGCTGAGCGCTCCGGGTCCCTGCTCCTCCCCGAAGCACTCGCAGCGTTTCTCTCCCTGCAGCGCCCCGGTCAGACCGCTGCACTGACATTGCCGGCGGGGATGCGATTCCCATAGCGGGACGCGCCCGCCCGCGAATCGCACCCCAAGTCACTTACCTGTCCCGGTCCCCGGCTGTCATGCTCTGGCGCGCGCGGCTCCGCTCTCCAGGGCGCGCGCGCGCCAGCTCTCTGAGATTTAAAGGGCCAGTGCACCAATGATGGTGCCTGGCCCAATCACCCTGATTAGCTTCCACCTGCTCCCTGGCTATATGATCTCACTTCCCCTGCACTTCCTTGCCGGATCTTGTTGCCTTAGTGCCTTGAGAAAGCTATTACTGTGTTACCCATACTGTGTTCCTGACCTCCTGCTATTTCCATATTGACTACGAACCTTGCCGCCTGCCCCGACCTTCTGCCATGTCTGACCTTGTCTCTGCCTAGTCCTTCTGTCCCACGCCTTCTCAGCAGTCAGCGAGGTTGAGCCGTTGCCAGTGGATACGACCTGGTTGCTACCGCCGCAGCAAGACCATCCCGCTTTGCGGCGGGTTCTGGTGAATACCAGTAGCTTCTTAGAACCGGTCCACCGGCACGGTCCACGCCAATCCCTCGCTGACACAGAGGATCCACTATCAGCTAGCCGAATCGTGACACATACAGCTGGAGCGTTCACACGCTCCAGCTGTATGATGCCCTTCTGTACACGCTCCTCGCATTAAAGTTTCCCTGCAAGTATCCGTGAGTGCTGCTTTATCCCTCCATTGTTCATTTTAACCGGATTGCTTTCTATACTTTGCTGGCACCCCGGATTGGGACTATATAGAGGAGCTGACCAACTGCTTGTGTTTAGCATCAGTGGTTGAGGAACTGTCAAGGTGAGATAGGTGTTGCTTAATCACTCCTTATTTCAGCCCTCCCAGTATTATTTATCATGTCAAAAACTGTCCATAGTAGAAGCAAATCCCCATAACAAACCCCTCCTGCTCTGGACAGCTCCTGACATAGACAGAGGAGCAGCAGAGAGCAATGTGGTCAGACTGGGACTACACAGCTTTCTCTGTAGTTCACAGCAGCTGATAAGGACTGGAAGGGTTAAGATTTTTAAATAGAAGTAATTTACAAATTTGTATAACTTTATGGCACCAGTTGATTTGTTTTCCACCAGAGTACCCCCTTAAAGACACAGCCCATTTTGGCCTTAACCTTTTAAGGACGAAGTCCATTTTAGCCTTAAAGGTGTACTCCGGTGGAATCATTTAGTTTTTAAATCAACTGATGCCAGAAAGTTAGACAGATTTGTAAATTACTTCTATTAAAAATGTTAATCCTTCCACTACTTATTAGCAGCTGTATTCTACAGAGGAAATTCTTTTCTTTTTGGATTTCTTTTCTGTCACGACCACAGTTCCTAAATTGGACGGAGGTGTCAGCCGCTAATAAGTACTGGAAGGATTCATATTTTTTTAATACAAGTAATTTACAAATCTTTAAGCCACAAGAGAAGGAGAGAGCACACCGTACAGCTTAAGCATGCAGATATGCGATATCCGATAAATAACAACGCAGCACCTGCGGGGTGCACACACTAGATAAAGTATCAAACAATACAATGAAAAAGAGTAGCATGCACTCAAACAGCGGGTAAACAGCTGCAGGCCATGCTACTCTTTTTCATTGTATAATTTACAAATCTGTTTAACTTTCTGGCACAAGTTGATTTAAAACAAAGAAGTTTTCCACTGGAGTACCCCTTTAAGGACCAGGCGATTTTTCATTTTTGCACTTTTGCATTTTCCTCCTCCCCTTTTAAAAATCATAACGCTTTCAATTTTGCAGCTATAGACCAATATAAGGGCTTGAAGACTTCACTTAGTTTATAACAAAATCTACAGCAAAACAAAAAAAAAAACGTATTAGTGGGATGTAATAAAAAAAAACACATAATTTTGTAACTTTTGGGGGCTGATGTTTCTACGCAGTGCACTTTTTGGTAAAAATTACACCCTATATTTATTCTGTACGCCCATACGATTACAATTATACCCAATTTCATGTAGGTTTTATTTTAAATCCTAAAAAAAAAGATCCTAACTACATGCACCAAAGTTATAATGTTTAAAATTGTCATCTTCTGATCACAAAAACTTTTTTTATTTTTCCACATACAGGGCTATATGAGGGCTAATTTTTTGGCGCCATGGTCTGTAGTTTTTATTGGTACCAGTTTTGTTTTGATGGAACTTTTTGATTGCTCTTTATACTTTTTCTTAATGTTATATAAAGTGACCAAAAATGTGCAATTTTGGATTTTTTTTTTTTTACGTGTACGCCATCGACCGAGCAGTTTAACTAACCTTATATTTTAATAGTTCAGACATTAACGCACGTGGGGATACCACATATGTTTATTTTTTATTACATTATTTTATTTAAAAAATTTGAAAAGGGGGGAAACTTTTATTAGGGAAGGGGCTTATTCACATTTATTAACTTTTTTTTTTACACAATTTTTTTTTTTTGCCTCCATAGGGGATATAACATGCAGTCTCGCGATTGCATACACGGTTCAATGCTGACCAAAGGCAAATACTGGAGGCAACAGAGAATCACTGATCGGACGGCGAGGCGGCAAGTAAGGGCACTCCCACCGTTCTCTCTGCTGAGCTGCCAAGATACTTTTACTTTCATTTTAGATGCTGCAATTAACTTTGATTTTGGTGTCTAAAGGGTTAATGCCTGGCATCAGCCGATCGGTGATGCCCAGCATTAACCTTGGGTTCTGGCTGCTAATAGCAGTTGGGACCCACCGGGTTTGAAGCATGCTCAGCGGTCAGAGGTTAGGTACGCACTTGGTCCTTAAGTACCAGGGCACAAGGGTGTACCCATATGCCCTTTGTCCTTAACAAGTTAAGGACACAGTCAATAAAATTTTTGCAGTTTCATTTTTTCCTCCTCGCGTTCTAAAAGGGATAACTTTTTTTTTCCATCTACAGACTCGATAAGAGCTTATTTTTGTGCGACCAATTGTACTTTGTAAAGTAAAAAATTGTCCTATTCTGACCCCCTTTAACTTTCTTAATTTTACTTATATGGTGATGTATGAGGGCTTAATTTTTTGCACCATGATTTGTAGTTTATATCGGTACTAACTGTGTTTTCATGGAACTTTTTGATCACTTTTTATAAACTTTTTTCTGACAAGCGATCTGTTTATAAATGATCAATTCTTGGTATTTGGTATTTCCTCTTTAGTATACAGCCGCTAATAAGTACCGGAAGGGTTAAGATTTTTTAATAGAAGTAATTTACAAATCTCATTATGTACCTTTTGGGGTAGAATCCTTGAGGATTGGTTATACACTTTGTTCATAATTTACAAATCTGTTTAACTTTCTAGCACCAGTTGATTTAAAAATAATATTTTCCACCAGAGTATCCCTTTAAAAGGTTAAACAAGCACTGACAATGCAAACTTTATAATGCTCAATTTTTAACTAGCACTTTTTATCGTGGCTGTTAATACACAACATTAAGGGCACAAAGTACTTTATGCTTTGATTTGTGACAAATCAATCATCGAGCTAACAAAGATAGACGGTTGGCAGCACTTTTTTTGGGAAAAACACCAGCTGAAGAGTGGAGCCCAGTGAGATGCTATATTAAAAGTAAAGATAGCTAAATTACATTCTGTAATTAAAAGAGTTTAAATAAATTATCCCAATTCTTTCTCCAAATGAAGTTATACCTGAGGGCTCCGTTTTGATGGTTGGCGGAGGAGATTATGTTTATCCGATTATAAGCTATGCATTTTCATGCTGATTAATTAAAAATCTAAGAGCATTGGAATGAGAAGGGGAAGTATTTAAGCAGAACAATTACCTCATTTCCATAGCATTAAATAAGAGACACTGTAATAAAAATCCCATTAGGTAGCAACAGCTATTTAAAAGGGAAAAAAACACCACAGAATAGCAAATATGCTGCTTGAAAATACACAATGTTGAGACTAGTAATGGCTTCACATGAGTACCGATTTTTAACAATCACCTTGTGATTCTCGTGTGGTTGTGCAAAATATTAGAATTAGAGATAAGTGAATCGAATCGGACGAAGTTGAATTCGTACCAAATTTCATGAAAAATTCGATTCGGACCGAACCCGTACTTTGACTCGATTCAAAATAACAAATTTCTCCATTATCGACCCCCCTGCCATCGTCCTGTATAATGTATAGATGTGGGCGGCCGGCTGCTCTACTCTGGTCCCACTGTAGTATGAGTATATGCTGTATATATACCGTATTTATCGGCGTATAACACGCATTTTTTAGGCTAACATTTTTAGCCTAAAGTCTATATGCGTGTTAAACGCAGATAAGCCGCTGCAGTTCAATGATTTAAGGCGGGTGCTTTAAATCAATGAACTGCAGCGGTTTTTGCAGGTGCAGAGACCTGCCGGCTTCTCTGCCCCTGCCTGTCCTGGGGTCTAGAGCCCTGCTGCCGCCGCTTCTCTCCCCCTGCTATCGGCGCCGCTGCCCCTTCTCTCCCCCTGACTATCGGTGTGGCGTCCCCTGTGTCGTTGCTATGCGCTGCGTGGCACAATGACGAGTGACGTCACTCGTAATTGCGTCTCACAGCGCATAGCAACGACGCAGGGGATGCCCCACCGGAGGCCAGAAGCAGCGCGGACCCGACCCCGGCAACAGGTAATTATACAACCGGGGATGAGGGAGGCAACGGGGCAGCAGCGCCGGCAATTGGTGCCGCTGCCCCTTCTCTCCCCCTGCTATCAGCGCCGCTGCCCCATTGCCAGCGCCGCTTCTCTCCCCCCGGTTATCGGCGCCAGCAATGGGGCAGCGGCACCGATAGTCAGGGGGAGAGAATGGGCAGTGGCGCCCATAGCAGGGGAAAAGAAGCGGCGGCAGCAGGGCTGTAGACCCCAGGAAAGGCAGGGGGAGAGAAGCGGGCAGCGATGACCTCTCTCCCCCTGCCTTTCCTGGGGGCTTCTGCGGGGTCAGAAACAGTGTATCGGGGTATACACATGCACACACACGCACCCTCATTTTACCAAGGATATTGGTAAAATGAGAGTGCGTGTTATAGGCCGGTGCGTGGTATACCCCGATAAATACGGTACCTATTATTCATATTTCCCACAGAGAGCTGTTATTGGTTCCAGCCATCTGGCCAATCACAGCTCTCTGCAAGAAATATGAATAAGTGATGTGAATTCTATTCACTTCACTGGCCGGCCGGAGTATAGTGCAGAGATGCGAGTGCAGGAGAAAGCCGCTCCATCTGTGTAATAGAAAGGACAATCATATCAGATGTCAGGAGTGACACCCGGGGTGTCAGGAGTGACACCTAAGTAGGACTAAAAAAGTAAAGTGAAAATAAAAAAAATTCAGATTTAGACTGAAAACTAGAAAAAAAAATTATGAACTGCACTCCTCATTCATTTTTAATATTGAGCGCAGAATTTTCTGGTCCCTGCCCGCTCCTGAAAATTGAAAGACAAAAAAAAAATGTTAATGTTAATTTTTAAACAGGGATCAATGTATGTGGGCGGGCAAGGACCTAAAAATGTAGCCTACAATAATAAAAATGTGTAAAGGGCCATTTAAATGTAAAAATAATATATTTTTTATAATTAATTAAAAAATTTTTTATTAGTAATGTAGTTTAATATTGTGTTAATAAAGTGTATGTATGTGTGTTTCACTTTTTTTTCTAAATTTTTTACATTTGTTAGGTAGTACTACTACTCCCAGCATGGAACAGACTTTACCATGATGGGAGCTGTAGTACCTTTACTAATAGACAGTTCGCCCCCGGTGTCACTCCTGATACCCAATGTGATTGTCCTTTCTATTGCAGAGATGGAGCGGTTTTCTCCTGAGCTCGCATCTTTGCACTATACTCTGGCCAGACAGTGATGTGAATAGAATTCACATCACTTATTCATATTTCCCGCAGAGAGCTGTGATTGGCCAGATGGTTACAGTCACTCACAGCTTTCTGCGGAAAATATGAATAACAGGTATATACGGCATATACTAATACAATAGTGGGACCAAAGAAGAGCAGCCGGCCGCCCGCATCTATACATTACACAGGATGATTGCATCGGTTGTCAGAAGTGACACCCGCTGCGATCTGTCTATTAATGCAGGTACTACTGCTCCCAGCATGGAGCAGAGTGTGTTCCATGTTGGGAGCAGTAGTACCTGCAGTTGAGGACAGATCACAGTGGGTGTCACTCCTGACACCCAATGCGATCGTCCTATCTAGATGCGGGAAAGCCGCCCACATCAATACATTATACAGGAGGATCGCAGCAGGAGTCAGGAGTGAGACCCGGGTCGATCTGTCTATTAGCACAGGTACTACTACTCCCCTACTCCAGTTATGGTACAGACTTTTCCATGCTGGAAGTAGTAGTACTACCTAAAAAATAAAAAATAGAGAAAAAAGTGAAACACACTTCATTAAATATATAATTAAAATACATTACCAATAAAAAATCATCCGAATCAAATTTTTAAAAAATTCGCTCACCTCTAATTGCAATGTTTGCAGAATTTTATGTAACAATCATACAGGGCATTAAGAAAGATACCTGATAATGACAAAGTGACAACAGAAAGTTAGAAATCTTTGTTGTTAAAAGGAAAAACTAAACTATTGCACTGACATAAGTATTCAGACCCTTTATCAGTAATTAGTGTAAGCACCTTTGGAAGTGATTACAACCTCCAGTTTTCTTAGGTATGATGCCACAGGGTTCTGAACCTCTGTTTGAGGATTGTCTGCCATTCTTCTTTACAAATCCTCTTAAGCTCTGTCAGGTTGGATGGGAACAGTCGGTGGAAGCCATTTTCATTTCTCTTCAGAGAGGTTCAATTAGGTTCAAGTTAAAGGGGTACTCCAGTGGAAAACATTTTTTTTAAATCAACAGGTGCCAGAAAGGTAAACAAATTTGTAAATGACTTCTGTTTAAAACTCTTAATCCTTCTAGTACTTATCAGCTGCTGTATGCTCTGAAGGAAGATCTTTTCTTTTTGAATTTATTTTCTGTCTGACTACAGTGCTCTCTGCTGACACCTCTGTCCATTTCAGGAACTGTCTAAAGCAGGATAGGTTAACTATGGGGATTTTCTCCTGTTTTGGACAGTTCCTGAAATGGACAGAGGTGTCAGCAAAGAGCACTGTGGTCAGACAGAAAAGAAATTCAAAAGAAAAGAACTTCCTACATTTTAATAGAAGTAATTTACAAATCTTCAATAGTGCAATAAAGGAATAATGAGATGGCACTCACCAAAGTCGTGATTTCTTATCCTTTTTTCATAAGACATAAAAGGCAAGGTACGGTGTCAGACAGGTAAGCTGGCTAGGACGCCGGGAGCCTCTGCATGGAGGTGACAGCTGTATCGCACTTCTGTGCTTCTTCAGACCATACCCGCCCCTGGCGTGTAGTCGGTAAAATACCTGCATGACGTCATGGGGAGGGGTAAAGACTATACAAAGTTAAAAAAACATATAAGGTGTATACAAAATAGAAGAAAAGTATTAAAAACAAGTCTCATGCTGGAGGATTAATGGTAATTGCCAAGAATCATACAAAAATGCTTAAAGGGTAGCTCCCACCAACCCTCTTTTTTTTTTTCTTTCCCTGCCTATTGCCCTTCTATCCCTAACCCCCTCCCTGCCTTTATTTTTATATTTATTGACTAATAATTGCCATTTTGTCTGCCTGGTAGTGTGCTCACTACCAGGCAGACTTCCCCAGCAGGTACCACATCACTGATGCCTGCTGGAGGTGACTTCCGCCCTTAGTTCTAACAGGGTGCCTCCAGCTGTTTCACAACTACAACTCCCAGCATGCCCTGACATCTATTAGCTTACAGAGCATGCTGGAAGTTGTAGTGGGGAAACAACTGGAGGCACCCATTCAAACCAACCTCCTGCCCCCACCCCCCTCCCCTCACCTCCGGTCGCTCAGATGGGGAGAAGAAGCCGGGACCGCGAACTCTGCGCTGCGCGGCAGGCTGCAGAGAAACGGGGTATCCAATTCAGTTACCGGAGTCTGCAGAGAGAGTGCAGACTCCAACTAGGCTGAGGTACAGGCTGCGTGCATGGTGCGGCCAGGGAGGCTGCTCCTGGACTTTACTGCGCTGGCTTCCTGCCTGTTTGATTGACAGACAGGAAGCCAGCGCGCAGTGAATGAATTTCGACTCATTTGCCAGGCTGAAATGAGTCGAAATTCTGTAGTGACGTCACTGCAGAATGCATTCGGCCACTAGGAGGGCGACCCCTAGTGGCCGAATTTAAAAGTGATTTTAAACTGTTTTAAAATCACTTTTTTTAATTAAACTATATTAGAGATATGTTGTAGTACTTAAGTACTGCAACATATCAATTTTTTGTTTTCATGACAGTGCCCATTTAAATCTAGTTTATCGTTTAAGCCCAGATTGCCTTGGGCTTCCGTACACATGATCCAGCGAGCTTCTGATTGCAGGAGGGACTTTCGTCTATCCATCCCGTCTTTGAAATTAACTCTTTCTAGTCCGAAGAATTTTAGATCAAGTGGGTTACCATTGTGTGCTTGCCACATGTGCTCTATAATTCTCGGAGTTCCCTTTTTGCTTCGTAGTGAATACAGATGCTCGCGGAATCTAATATGCATGGCCCTAGTAGTGCTTCCGATATAAAAACGTCCGCAGGTATATATCAGACCATAAACTACATAAGTAGTTTTACAACAGATGAAATCTTTACAATGTACTGGAGTGCCTCCTATTTTGATATAGGAGCTGCAAATTAATTGTGGGCACCATTTGCAACCTCCACATTTATGGTTACCTTTCAAGTTTAACCAATTTTTTACTTATTTTTTAGTGGAGGGTACAAATTTGCTATTGGTTAAGGTACAAATTTGCTATTCCAATAGAAAATTTGTACCCTGCAGTAAAAAAGAAGTAAAAAATTGGTTAGACTTGAAAGGTACCATAAATGTGGAGGTTGCAATGGTGCCCACAATTAATTTAATTACTATTAATCCTCCAGTGTGAGACTTGTTTTTAATACTTTTCTTCTATTTTGTATACACCTCATATGTTTTTTAACTTTGTATAGTCTTTACCCCTCCCCATGACGTCATGCAGGTATTTTACCGGTTACACGCCAGGGGCGGGTATGGTCTGAAGAAGCACGGAGGTGCGATACAGCTGTCACCTCCACACGGAGGGTCCCGGCGTCCTAGCCAGCTTACCTGTCTGACACCGTACCTTGCCTTTTATGTCTTATGAATAAAGGATAAGAAATCATGACTCCGGTGAGTGCCATCTCATTATCCCTTTATTGCACTGTTGAAGTTTTACTTTCGCTCTGTGGATTGAGCACCACCTACAGTCGACGTTATTCCCCTGCTCTTGCACCTTTCCGGACCCTCAGCAGTGCCAGTCTATACCTCACTACATTGTAATTTACAAATCTATTTAACTTTCTGGCACCAGTTGATTTAAAAAAAAAATTTCTACTGGAGTGCCCCTATAACCTGTTGGGGACGGAGGGCATACAGGTACGCCCTCACGTCCTGGTACTTAAGGGCGGAGCGCGTACCTTTACGCCCTCCATATTTCTGCTCACCACCGCTCACCGGGCAGTGATCAGACCAGGATGTCTGCTGATATCTATTAGCAGGCATCCTGTGGCAATGCCTAGGGGGGTCCAGAGACCCTCCCATGTCGGCGATCGCTGAAAATCGCCGGTCAATTTACACTGGTGATTTGCAGCAATTCTGGGCCAATCGCCCTGAAAATAAGAGTGATCGGAGCTGTCAGAGACGACCTTGATCATCCTAAAGGATAAGAACGAGGATGCAGGGGTGTCACCTCCTCCTATCCCCTGCCATTGGTCGATCAGGACCTCCTGAGGAGGTTGAAGTTCATTTCCCCTGCCCTGTCCACCGATTGAAGACCGGGCAGAGCAGGGGAACAATTGCGGCAAGGGGGGGGGGGGGGAGTATGGGAGGGCGGCATTGGAGCGGCGGTGGCAGGGACATCGGGCAGCGGCAGGAGGAGGCAGGCCGGAAAGTGCGGTGGTGGAGGAGGCTGCAGTGAAGATCGCTGGTAAGTGATCTTCACTGTGGCCTTCTAAAAGTTGCAAAACTACAACTGAGCATACTGGGAGTTGTAGTTTTGCAACATCTGGAGGGCCACAGTTTGGAGACTGTGTAGTGGTCTCCAAACTGTGGTCCTTCAGATGTTGCAAAGCTACAACTTTCAGCATGCACTGACTGTCTGGATATGCTGGGTGTTGTAGTTTTGCAACATCTGAAGTGGCACAGTTTGGAGACCACTATACGGTGGTCTCCAAACTGTAGCCATCCAGATGTTGCAAAACTACAATTCCCAGCATGCCCAGACAGTCAGGGATGCTGGGCGGTGTAGTTCAGGAATATCTAGCCCTTCAGATGTTGCAGGACTACAACTCCCAGCATGCCTGGACAGTCTGGGCATGCTTGGAGTTGTAGTTTTGCTACATCTGGAGGGCTACAGTTTGGACACCACTACTTAGCGGTCTCCAAACTGTTCTTCCCCAGTTTTTGCATAACTACATCTCCTAGCATACCTTTCATCTGTCTGTGCATGCTGGGAGTTGTAGTTTTGCAACAGCTGTAGGCACACTGGTTGGGAATCACTGAGCTAGAGTCTGTTTCCTAACTCCGGGGTTCCCTACCAGTGTGCCTACAGCTGTTGCAAAACTACAACTCCCAGCATGTACGATCAGTCAGTGCATTCTGGGAGTTGTAGTTTTTCAACAGCTGAATGTGCTGGGGTGCCCCCCCATGTGAATGTACAGGGTACATTCGCACTGGTGGGGGTTTACAGTGGGTTTCCTTCTACAAGTATGATCTGCAGCAAATTTTCTGCCGCAGCTCAAACTCCCAGCGGAAAACTCACTGTGAACCCTCACCTGTGTGAATGTACCCTAAAAACACTACACTACACTACACTAACACAAAATAAAGAGTAAACCACTACAAACACACCCTTACATGTCCCCCCACCAATAAAAATGAAAAATGTCTCACACAGCAGTGTTTCCTAAACGGAGCCTGCAGCTGTTGCAAAAGCCGTTGTCCTATCAGGCTGTGAGTTTTGCAACAGCTGGAAGCACCCTGTTTGGGAAACACTGCAGTAGGGTTTTGGTGGAGACAAGCCCCATCCTTGTATCTGGGTCAGCCCCTATTGTAAATCCCTAATGTAGGCCTCAAATATGCATGGCGCTCTCTCACTTCAGAGCCCTGTCGTATTTCAAAGCAACAGTTTAGTGCCACATATGGGGTATTTCTGTACTCAGGAGAAATTGCGTTACAAATTTGGGGGAGATTTTTCTCCTTTTCCCCCTTATGAAAAGGAAAAGTTAGGGGCTACACCAGCCTGTTAGTGTAAAAAAATAAAAAATTTTACACTAAAAGGCTGGTGTTGCCCCATACTTTTCATTTTCATAAGAGCTAAAATGAGAAAAAGACCCCCCAAATTTGTAACACAATTTCTTCCGAGTACAGAAATACCCCATATGTGGACGTAAAATGCTCTGTGGATGCACAACAGGGCTCAGGAGTGCATGAGCGCCATGTACATTTGAAAAAAAAACACCGACATATGACCCCATTTTGGAAACTATATGCCTCAAAGAATGTAACAAGTCATATAGTGATCCTTAACACCCCACAGGTCTTTGACAAATTTTTGTCAAAGTCGGACGTGAAAATTAAAGATTTGTTTTTTTCTTTCCCTGAAATGCTGGTGTTATCCCAAATTTTTCATTTTCACAAGGGGTAATCAGAAAAAAGTTTTTAACACCATTTCTTCTGAGTAAGGAAATACCCCATATGTGGATGTAAAGTGCTCTGCGGGCGAACTACAATGAGAACCAAATTCTCTCTCCAAAAGCCAAATGGCGCTCCTTCTCTTCTAAGCATCGTAATTCTCCCGCAGAGCACTTTATATCTACCAATGAGGTATTTCTATACTCAGAAGAAATGGGGTTACAAATTTTGGGGGGCTTTTTCTCCTATTACCCCTTGTGAAAATGAAAAATTTGGGGTAACAGCATCATTTTATTGAAAAAAAAATTAATTTTTTAGTTTTACGTCCCAATTTAACAAAAGTTCATCACTTACCTGTGGGGTATTAAGGCTCACTTTACGCCTTGTTACATTCCTTGAGGGGTTTAGTTTCCAAAATAGTGTGCCATGTGGGGTTTCTTTTACTGTTCTGGCATCATGGGGGCTTCCTAAATGTGCCATGTCCCCCAAAAACCATTTCAGCAAAATTTGCTCTTCAAAACTCCAATGTCGCTCCTTCCCTTCTGAGCCCTCTAGTGCACCCACAGATCCACATATGAGGTATCTCCTTACTCGAGAGAAAATGAATTACAAGTTTTAGGGGACCTTTTTTATCTTTTACCCCTTGTAAAGATGAAAAAAATGGAGCTACAATAAAATGATAGTGTAAAAAATTGAGTTTTTGATTTTCCTCCATTTTGCTGCTATTCCTGGGAAACACCTAGAGGGTTAAAGGGGTTCTCCGGTGCTTAGACATCTTATCCCCTATCCAAAGGATAGGGGATAAGATGCCTGATCGCGGGAGTCCCGCCGCTGGGGACCCCCGTGATCTTGCACGTGGCACCCCGTTTGTAATCAGTCCCCGGAGCATGTTCGCTCTGGGTCTGATTACCGACGACCACAGGGCCAGCGGCGTGTGACGTCACACCTCCGCCCCGTGTGACATCAAACTCCGCCCCTCAATGCAAGCCTATGGGAGGGGGTGTGACAGCTATCATGCCCCCTCCCATAGGCTAGCATTGAGGGGAGGAGCGTGGCGAACATGCTCCGGGGACTGATTACAAATGGGGTGCCGCGTGCAAGATCACGGGGGTCCCCAGCGGGGGACTCCCGCGATCAGGCATCTTATCCCTTATCCTTTGGATAGGGGATAAGATGTCTAAGCACCGGAAAACCCCTTTAACAAACTTTTTGAATGTCATTTTGAATACTTTGAGGGTGCAGTTTTCATAATGGGGTCCATCATAGGGGATTTCCAACAGAAGGACCCTCATATTCACTTCAAAACTTAACTGGTCCCTGAAAAATTCTGATTTTGAAATTTTCGTGAAAAATTGGAAAACTGCTGCTATACTTTGAAGTCCTCTGATGTTTTTAAAAAGTAAAAACATGTCAACTTTATGATGCCAACATAAAGTTAACATATTGTATATGTGAATCAATATGTAATTTATTTGGCATGTCCCTTTACCTTACAAGCAGAATTTCCATAAAAGCAGAAAAAAATGAATAATTTTTGAATTTTTACAGAAATGTTTGCATTTTTTACCAAGAAATTATGCAAGTATCGACAAAAATTTACCACTAACATAAAGTAGAATAAGTCACGAAAAAACTATCTCGGAATCAAATTTATAAGTAAAAGCATCGTAGAGTTATTAATGCATAAAGTGATTGAGGTCAGATTTGGAAAAAAGCTACTGTTCTTATGGTCATAATGGGCTCCATCCCCAAGGGGTTAAGGCTCTGGCTGGGCCACTCAAAGACATTCACAGAGTTGTCCATAAGCCACTCCTGTGTTGTCTTGGCTGTGTGCTTAGGGTCATTAGGGAGATAAATCTTTAGCCCAGTCTGAGACCCAGGACACTCTTGATCAAAATCTCTGTACTTTGCTCCAGTCAGCTTTTCCTCACCTCTGACCAATCTTCTTGTCACAGCTTACCAAAACATGATTGTGCCACAACCATTCTTCACTGTAGGGATGGTTTTTGGAAAGTGATGAGCAGTGCCTTGTTTCCTCCGAACATGACACTAAGGGTCTATTCACACAGTGGAATTTCGCCTCAAATTAAAGCCCATAGACTTCTATGGGATTCCCCAATCCCATTCACACTTCTGAAATTCTGCTTGCATCTTCTACAGTCTTAGTTACGCTCCTGTGTACCTATTTTAAACAGATGCCACAATAAAGACGGATTTTACCTGTCTTCCTGATGCCGAATACTTCTTCCTATTTCTACAGTCTTAGTTGTTTAAAGAAAATAATGCTCAATATATTTATTTGTTATATCATTTACAAATTAGTTGTGCTATAATGTACAAAAAAGCATTCAGTAACAGAAATAGTGTAAGAAATTATCCTTACGCATAATTGTTTACCTTTCTTTATAACCCAATTACCTGCTTCGAAAAGTAAGAGAACCAAGATGGTGTAAGAGATATAATGGTTATTGATTTCAATTTTTTCTACTTAAACTGCTCAAAATTTTCTTTTTCCAAAATAAGTGTTCAATAAGTTTCATAAATGCAATACAAGAAACAATAACATACACAAGACTGAAGCAAAGTTCAGTCTCCTCCACAAAGCAGGGGGTTACAGTCAGGTGTGAATCAAAGAAAAGATGCATGGTCAAAACCACAGATCAAATGAAGAACATATTTCTAATGTAAAAGAAAAACAATGACCATAAACACATCTACACTATGTAGTAGGTATAAATAGGTTGTAACATAACCCAAAGAGAGAATAGAATTGACTGGATCAGAATAAGGGGGAGGAGAGGAGGAGAGGGGGAGAGGAAGGTGTATAGGAAAAAGGAAATGAGAGGAGAGGAAAGGGGGAAAGAGAAAGGAGGCAGGAGACAAAGAGGAGAAAGTATACAGAAGGGGAGACAAAGCAAGGCAGGCCAATGAAAAGGGAATGTGAACCTACCTTGCAGAGAGAGCACTGTCTGGGGCCCCTCAGGCTCGAATAGTGCCAGTGAAAGACAATTGACAAGATAATAAAAGGACAAGCTCATGTAAACTACACCTCAGAGTGTAGGCTTAGAAAATCAGGAGAGGCCACAAAAGCTAGCCAGGGAGCCCAGACAGCCTGATATTTGTCCAGTTGTTTTTTTTCGCATCGGCGGTCAGTTCCTCCATTCTGCATAGGTGCGTGTCTAGGGATTGAAGGAGGGAAGATGGAAAGGAAGATCAGTTCTGGCAGCTTCGGGAGAGGTTGTCTATTAGGAGGGCATAAAGTGTGCTAACAGTGCAATGTATTAAAGAGAAAAACGTTTTTCCTGAGTACAAATACGCTTTTTCAGTGGCCTTCTCATTGCAAAGGGCCTACATACAAGTAAATAGCGTACCATATACCACCTTTTTTCTGTCTCTGTGCTAAATTCAGTATTATACCACACATTATACTCGTTCCCCCCCCCCCCCCCCCCCCCCCCCCCGTGGGCACTGGTGTCGCGGCGGTGGTGGTCGCCGCCCAGTGCTACGGCATTTTATGCTAGGGATGTTAGGGACCCACTCTAAATAGGTGGCCTTGACGTGGCAAGTGGGCTTGTACTTTTTGATCAAAAATATATACTAACAACCTGTTAGTTTTTGATATTATGCTGAGAAGCAATCAGATCATTATACAAGATTGTAGATGTGCACCATGTCTGTTTTCTACCCAAATTCACGTTTAACAGTGGCCTTATCATTGCAAAGGGCCTAAATACAAGCAAATAGCGTACCATATACTTCCTTTTTTTCTGTCTCTGTGCTAAATTATGTGTAATACCACACGTTATACACCTGCCAGTGAATTAAAGAAAAAAAAGGTTTTCCTGAGTACAAATACGCTTTTTCAGGGGCCTAAATTCAAGCAAGTAGCGTACCATATACCAACTTTTTTTCGGTCTCTGTGCTAAATTAAGTGTTATACCACACATTATACACCTGCCGGTGTATTAAAGAAAAAAAAAAAGGTTTTCCTGCGTAAAAATACGCTTAACAGTGGCCTTATCATTGCAAAGGGCCTACATTCAAGCAAATGGCGTACCATATACCACGTTTTTTTCTGTCTCTGTGCTAAATTAAGTGTTATACCACACGTTATACACCTGCCGGTGTATTAAAGAAAAAAAGAAGGTTTCCCTACGTAAAAATACGCTTAACAGTGGCCTTATCATTGCAAAGGGCCTAAATTCAAGCAAATAGCGTACCATATACCACCTTTTTTTCTGTCTCTGTGCTAAATTAAGTGTTATACCACACGTTATATACCTGCCGGTGTATTAAAGAAAAAAAAAAGGTTTTCCTGAGTACAAATACGCTTAACAGTGGCCTGATCACTGCAAAGGGCCTAAATTCAAGCAAATAGCGTACCATATATCACCTTTTTTTCTGTCCCTGTGCTAAATTCAGTGTTATACCACACGTTATACACCTGCCGGTGTATTAAAGAAAAAAAAGGTTTTCCTGCGTAAAAATACGCTTAACAGGGGCCTTATCATTGCAAAGGGCCTAAATTCAAGCAAATAGCGTACCATATACCACCTTTTTTTCTGTCTCTGTGCTAAATTAAGTGTTATACCACACAATATACACCTGCCGGTGTATTAAAGAAAAAAAAAGGTTTTCTTGCGTAAAAATACGCTTAACAGTGGCCTTATCATTGCAAAGGGCCTAAATTTAAGCAAATAGCGTACCATATACCACCTTTTTTTCTGTCTCTGTGCTTAATTAAGTGTTATGCCACACGTTAAACACCTGCCGGTGTATTAAAGAAAAAAAGGTTTTCCTGAGAACAAATACGCTTAACAGTGGCCTTATCATTGCAAAGGGCCTAAATTCAAGCAAATAGCGTACCATATACCACCTTTTTTTCTGTCCCTGTGCTAAATTCAGTGTTATACCTCACGTTATACACCTGTCAGTGTATTAAAGAAAAAAAAGGTTTTCCTGCAAAAAAATACGCTTAACAGTGGCCTTATCATTGCAAAGGGCCTAAATACAAGCAAATAGCGTACCATATACTACCTTTTTTTTCTGTCTCTGTGCTAAATTCAGTGTTATACCACACGTTATACACCTGATGGTGTATTAAAGAAAAAAAAAGGTTTTCCTGAGTACAAATACGCTTTTTCAGTGGCCTTATCATTGCAAAGGGCCTACATATCAACAAATAGCGTACCATATACCACCTTTTTTTCTGTCTCTGTGCTAAATTAAGTGTTATTCGACACATTATACACCTGCCGGTGTATAAAAGAAAAAAAAAAGGTTTTCCTGCATAAAAATACGCTTAACAGTGGCCTTATCACTGCAAAGGGCCTAAATTCAAGCAAATAGCGTACCATATACCACCTTTTATCTGTCTCTGTGCTAAATTCAGTGTTATACCACACGTTATACACCTGCCGGTGTATTAAAGAAAATTATTTTTTTCCTGAGTACAAATACGCTTAACAGTGGCCTTATCATTGCAAAGGGCCTAAATACAAGCAAATAGCGTACCATATATCATGTTTTTTTCTGTCTCTGTGCTAAATTAAGTGTTATACCACACGTTATACACCTGCCGGTGTATTCAAGAAAAAAAAGGTTTTCCTGCGTAAAAATACGCTTAACAGTGGCCTTATCATTGCAAAGGGCCTAAATTCAATCAAATAGCGTACCATATACCACCTTTTTTTCTGTCTCTGTGCTAAATTAAGTGTGATACCACACGTTATACACCTGCTGGTGTATTAAAGAAAAAAAAGTTTTCCTGCGTAAAAATATGCTTAACAGTGGCCTTATCATTGCAAAGGGCCTAAATTCAAGCAAATAGCGTACCATATACCACCTTTTTTGTCTCTGTGCTAAATTAAGTGTTATACCACACGTTATACACCTGCCCGTGTATTAAAGAAAAAAGGTTTTCCTGCGTAAAAATACGCTTAACAGTGGCCTTATCATTGCAAAGGGCCTAAATTCAAGCAAATAGCGTACCATATACCACCTTTTATCTGTCTCTGTGCTAAATTCAGTGTTATACCACACGTTATACACCTGCCGGTGTATTAAAGAAAATTATTTTTTTCCTGAGTACAAATACGCTTAACAGTGGCCTTATCATTGCAAAGGGCCTAAATACAAGCAAATAGCGTACCATATATCATGTTTTTTTCTGTCTCTGTGCTAAGTTAAGTGTTATACCACACGTTATACACCTGCCGGTGTATTCAAGAAAAAAAAGGTTTTCCTGCGTAAAAATACGCTTAACAGTGGCCTTATCATTGCAAAGGGCCTAAATTCAATCAAATAGCGTACCATATACCACCTTTTTTTCTGTCTCTGTGCTAAATTAAGTGTTATACCACACGTTATACACCTGCTGGTGTATTAAAGAAAAAAAAGTTTTCCTGCGTAAAAATATGCTTAACAGTGGCCTTATCATTGCAAAGGGCCTAAATTCAAGCAAATAGCGTACCATATACCACCTTTTTTGTCTCTGTGCTAAATTAAGTGTTATACCACACGTTATACACCTGCCGGTGTATTAAAGAAAAAAAGGTTTTCCTGCATAAAAATACGCTTAACAGTGGCCTTATCATTGCAAAGGGCCTAAATTCAAGCAAATAGCGTACCATATACCACCTTTTTTTCTCTCTCTGTGCTAAATTAAGTGTTATACCACACGTTATACACCTGCCGGTGTATTAAAGAAAAAAAAAGGTTTTTCCTGCGTACAAATACGCTTAACAGTGCGGTCGTCATTGCAAAGGGCAAACATACAACCAAGTAGTGTACTATTTAGTACCTGTATTTCTGTCTTGGTGCTAAATTCAGTGCTATTCCACACATAAGTATACACTGTCTGGTGTATACAACAAAAAAAGAGTTTTCTTATGCGAAAAAATACGCTTAACAGTGCGCTCATCATTGCAAAGAGCATGCATACAACAAAGGAGTGTACTATTTAGTAACTGTTATTCTGTCTAGGGCCTATATACTTTGAAAGAACAGCCATAAGTAATCGCCTGCTGCTGTTCTATACCCTCATAAATGCACTAAGTATGTCAGGCAGGGAAGTGCCAGGACGTGCACAGAGAAGGGGCAGAGGCCTACATACGTCAGGCAGAGTTGGCAGCAGACTTGGGGCGAGTGGCAGCAGGAGTCGCAGCAATTGGCCTGAGCTCCCGTTAACACCCAGCGGTCGTGTCGTCGACCCATCTCTCCTCGTCAATAGGTTTGCACACTCATCCCCATCATCACAAGTGACATCTGACAACCCCAGTCAAGAGTCGGTGGGTTCCTCAGACACAACCCTCAGTCTGCATGGCCTGGGCAGTCCCCGTAATCCCATTGCCTTTGTCCTATGCTGTTCCCTCTCCCAAAGAAGTATCTCATGCTTTGGGTTCAGCTCCACTATTTAGTGAGGACGATGTAATAGAGGACAGTCAGCATCTAATGGGCAGCCAAGAATGTGAGGAGACATGCGTCCCTTGCTCTGCAAGGCGGTCAAGTATTGATGCGGAGAGTGACGTGGGAGGCGGTGTTTCAATTGTTCAGGGTCCTGAGGCAGACACTGTTGTGGAACACGAGGAGGACAACAGTGACGTGCACACATCTTTTGATGATGATGAAGCCGATCGCAATTGGGAGCCGGTTGCAGAAGCCGGGGCTTCATCATCATCAGGAGAAGAGATTTGCTCTTTGTCTATGAGGCAGCAAGGCGGTAGCACAGTTGGCAATCAGCGTGGTGGTGGCAGTAGTGGAATTTCAGGAGCCAAACGTGCCAGGGGGAGACCACCTGCTTCGCGGCAAGCTACCATTCAGGGAGGTAGTGGAACCGGGTTCCTGGAGACGGCGCCAATAGCAGTGAAATAGTGCGAAATGCGGGTGGGAAAATCAGCTACTCTGCGGTGTGGTTGTTCTTCATAAAGAATCCGGAGGACCTTAGCGTAGTCACATGCAAAATCTGTGGGCAGAAAGTGAAGAGTGGCCAGGGTCCCAATCTCTGCACCACGGCCCTGCGTCAACACATGATTCGCCACCATAAAGTGGCCTGGGATAACCGTGGCTCTGTGGTAGTGGTCCAGCCTGCCGCATCACCCAGTGGCCATCCGCTCCCTCCGTCATCCAGCCAAGGCTCCACCACCTCAGCCGAAGGGAGCATTGTGTCAAACCCTCCTTCTTGCACTCCTGCTTCTTCCGCTCGTAGTCAGCCATTCCGCCAACAATCGATCGGCGAAGCCATGTCCAAGAGACAACATTATGCGCCCACTCACCCAACGGCGCAGAAGTTGAATGTGCTCCTGTCCAAGTTGCTGGTGTTGCAGTCCCTCCCTTTCCAACTGGTGGACTCTGCCGCTTTCAGGGAATTGATGTCTTGTGCAGAGCCGAGGTGGAGAGTCCCAAGCCGTCATTTCTTTGCGAAGAAGGCAGAACCAGCCCTGCATAAGTTTGTACAAGAGAAGGTGGGCCAGTCCTTGAGCCTGCCGGTGTGTTCAAAAGTGCACGGCAGCGGCGACGTGTGGAGCTGTAACTACGGGCAGGGACAATACATGTCTTTTACGTCCACAACAGCAACTTGGACAGGTCACACTGCTTCCTCCTCCACGCTCTGGCTCCCAGGCAGTTGGTCCTTTTACAGTGTGCACCGCCTCCCCCGTGTCCTCGGCCTCCACTGCACATCCAAATCTCGGTGGCCCTTCATCGTACCACGTGTGAAGGGCACAGCGGTGTCAAGCCGTCCTTCACATGGTTTGCCTTGGCGAACGGAGTCACGCAGGGGAGGAACTGCTAAAGTTCATTAGGGAAGAAATCCGAGTATGGCTTACTCCACGAAATCTGGAAATGGGAACCATGGTGACAGACAATGGGAAGAACATTATGGCCGCGCTGCGACAAGGAAGTGTGAACCATTCGCCCTGCATGGCACACGTGTTGAATCTGGTTGTCAAAAAGTTCATCAAGTCTTATCCCCATTTGCAAGAAGTCATGACAATGGCAAGGAAACTGTGCATGCACTTCAGCCACTCGTACACCGCCAAGCACACTTTGCTTGAGCTGCAGCGTCAGAACGGTATCCCACAACATAGTCTCATTTATGATGTTGCCACACGTTGGAATTCCACCCTCCATATGTTGGACAGACTGTACAAACAAAGAAAAGCCATCCCGGATTTTTTGATGATACAAGCAGATAGGAGTACTCCCCTGTGTAACTTCAATGTGAACGAGTGGCAGCTCATACGTGACACCTGCCGTTTGCTGAGGCCCTTTGAGGAAGCAACATTTTTTGTTAGTCGCTCGAATTACGCCATGAACGACGTAATTTCACTTCTACATTTAATCCAAGAAATTATTGAAAACATGGCTGGTCACGGCAATGGAGACGTTGAAGCCCTGATGACGGGTGTGTAGTGTGTACTCGTGCATCAGTCAACTCCAGTCTGTGTCCGTTAGGCAATATATGGGTTACTGATGCAGCAGAGGTGGGGCCTTGGTCTTGGAATTTCAATTATTTAAAAAAATTGAACATATTGTGTGGTTTATTATATTAGAGAAGAATGTCTTTGGGTGGTCCACCGTCCTGCATTATAGAGTCTTCTGAACTGCTGTATATGCGTTTGTTTTAACAAAAAGGTATTTTGTCAGACAATTTCAAAAAAATTTGCGTTTTTTTGGGGTGGATTGTGAAGCCTGGGTGTGTACTCCAGGCTGTGTCTTTCAGGCAATCTATGGGTTACTGATGCAGCTGAGGTGGAGCCTGGGTCTAGGAATTTCTAGGAACAATTGTGTGGTTCATTATTTTTGAGAAGAAAGTCTTTGGGTGGTCCACCGTCCTGCCTTATAGAGTCTTCTGAAATGTTGGATATGCACTTGTGCTTACACAAAGTTGTAAACTTAAAAAAAAAAATTTATACAATTTTGTTGATTTTGGGGCGGATTGTGAAGCCCTGTGTGTACTGGTGCATCAGTCAACTCCAGGCTGTGTCCTTCAGGCAATAAATGGGTTCATGATGCCGCAGAGGTGGGGCCTGAGTCTGGGAATTTAACATTTTCGGATTGCGGGTGCTACAAAAAAAGATGGACACAGCCTAATCCGTTCAGTGGAGCGCGCCTGCGGCCTTGGACATCTGAGGGCATGACACACCTGTTATTGCTCGATCTCAGGAGAAGGGGGGTTCATCATCGGGAGAAGAGAGTTGCAGGTTGCCCTTGAGTCAGCAAGGCGGTAGCACGGTTGGCAGTCAGCGTGGTGTGGCAGTAGTGGAAATTCTGGAGCCAAACGTGCCTGGGGGAGACCACCTGCTTTGCGGCAGCTTACCTTTCCGGGAGTTAGCGGGTTACCAGCACCGGTCGATGAAAGATGGAGACACGCTAATCCGTTCAGTGGAGCACGCCTGCGGCCCCGGAAATCAGGGGGCATAACACACCTGGTATTGCTCGATCTCGCAATTGATCATGCAAAGGTAGGGGGTTAATAAAGCCTCTTGGGTACTGCTGAGGCCTACTCTTGACTGCTCCTGGTGCAATGTATGGGGTAACTCTTGGGTAGTGTTTTTTTTTTTATTTACTGATAATTTTATCAGTAATAAAATAGATTTTTCCAGAATGCTAATCGTTACACAACGGAACGCTTGTTGCGTGTGATTTTTTAATGAAAAAAAAAAAAAAAAAACATACGGACAGGGATTAACTCTGCTTCATCATTTTGGGCGAAAAAAGTCCTTTGGTGATCTGATCTTTTGGAGACAGATGCGCTTACACACATATTGAATTAGTTTTTGTAAAAAAAATTCAAACATTGTGTGGTTTATTATTTTTGAGAAGAATGTCTTTGGGTGGTCCACCGTCCTGCATTATAGAGTCTTGTGAACTGTTGGATATGCGCTTGTTCTTACACAAAGGTATTTCTTTAAAAAAATTCTAAAATTTTGTTGTTTTTTGGAGGGGATTCTGAAGCCCGGGTGTGTACTGGTGCATCAGCCAACTCCAGGCTGTGTCCTTCAGGCAAAATATGGGTTCCTGATGCCGCAGAGGTGGGGCCTGGGTCTGGAAATTTTTAATTTTTGGATAGCGGGTGCTACGTTTAAGGGGGGATATGATAAACGTATATAAGTATATTAATGGCCCATCCAAAAAATATGGAGAAAAACTGTTCCAGGTTAAACCCCCCCAAAGGACGAGGGGACACTCCCTCCGTCTGGAGAAGAAAAAGTTTAGTCTCAAGGGGCGACACGCCTTCTTTACCGTGGGGACTGTGAATTTATGGAACGGTCTACCTCAGGAACTGGTCACAGTAGGAACAATTAACAACTTTAAAACAGGATTAGATACATTTATGGAACAAAATAACATTAATGCTTATGAAGAAATATAAAATCCCATCCCTTCCCCAATATCGCGCCACACCCCTACCCCTTAATTCCCTGGTTGAACTTGATGGACATATGTCTTTTTTCGACCGTACTAACTATGTAACTATGTACCTATGAGAAATCTTTGACAAAAATTTCTCATTGTGTTGATTTTGGAGGGGGGATTGTGAAGCCCTGGTGTGTACTGGTGCATCAGCCAACTCCAGGCTGTGTCCTTCAGGCAATATATGGGTTCCTGATGCCGCAGAGGTGGGGCCTGGGTCTGTTAATTTCAAATTTTTGGATAGCGAGTGCTACCAATGAGAAATCTTTGTCAAAAATTTCATATATTGTGTTGTTTTTTTGGGGGGGATTGTGAAGCCCTGGTGTGTAGTGTACTAGTGCATCAGCTAACTCCACGCTGTGCCATTCAGCCACTAAATGGTCTCCTCTTGCTGCCAACATGTCCACGCTATGTCATTCAGTCACTATATGGTCTCCTGACACTGATGCCACCACCAGGCTCTGTCATTGTGCTGCTGTACAGCAGTGATTCTAAGAGCGATGTCAGTAATCTGCATGCTATTCTGAATAACATTATTATTTCACTACCCCAGCACACTCCATATGCGTTTTAGGACACAGCAAAGTGTTCTATACCCCTATAGAGGCTGTATGTAGGCTAGAACTAGCCTTTTTTAATATCGATTCGCAGCGAACAAATTTGGATCGAAACAAACTTTTCGGGAAAATTAGGCGAAATGGCCGAATCGAATTTTTGAAAAGTTCGCTCATCTCTAGTGCCTGGTCCAATTAGTTCTAAGCACTCCCCACTCCATAAAAACCCACTTCCCCTTCCTGTCCCTGCCGGATCTTGTTGCCTTGTGCCCTGTGAAAGCGTTTCTGTGTGTTCCATTGCCTGTGTATCCAGACCCTTGCCGTTGCCCCTGACTACGAACCGTTGCTGCCTGCCCAGACCTTCTGCTACGTCCGACCTTGCTCTTGCCTTGTCCTTGTGTACCGCGCCTATCTCAGCAGTCAGTGAGGTTGAGTTGCTATCGGGTGGAACGACCTGGGGGTTACCTGCCGCTGCAAGTCCATCCCGCTTTGCGGCGGGCTCTGGTGAAAACCAGTAACCCCTTAGATTCCGTTCCCTCACTGACACAGAGGATCCACCACCCGTGTGCTCCCTGCATACCAGTCCGGATCCTGACAGTAGATCCGGCCATGAATCCTGCACAGGTCCCGCTGCCCAGTGTCGCTGACTTAACCTCTGTGGTCGCCCAACAAGGACAACAGCTGACTCAGTTGACCGCTATGCTGCAACAGCTTCTGCCGCAACAACAGCATCTCCTCCGCCAGCTCCTGCCTCTCCTCCGCAGCGAGTGGCTGCTCCCAGTTTCCGCCTGTCTCTTCCAGACAAGTTTGATGGGGACTCTAAACTGTGCCGTGGATTCCTGTCCCAGTGTTCCCTACACATGGAGATGATGTCAGACCAATTTCCTACAGAATGGTCCAAGGTGGAGTTCATGGTCAGCCTCCTGTCTGGAAAGGCCTTGTCATGGGCCACACCGCTTTGGGACCGCAACGATCCTGCCACTGCTACAATCCAGTCCTTCTTCTCAGAAGTACGTGATGTCTTTGAGGAGCCAGCCCGGGCTTCCTCAGCCAAGACTACTTTGCTGAATCTTGTCCAAGGGAGTTCTTCAGTGGGCGAATACGCCATCTAGTTCCGCACCCTCGCCTCTGAGCTATCCTGGAATAATGAGGCCCTCTGCGCGACCTTCAAGAAAGGCTTATCCAGTCACATGAAAGATGTCCTGGCCGCACGAGAAATTCCTACTAACCTGTCTGAACTCATCCATTTGGCCACCCGCATTGACATGCGTTTCACGGAAAGATGCCAGGAGCTTCGTCAGGAAAAGGATCTTGTTCACACCAGGCGGTTTTCCTCCCAGGCTCCTCTCTTCCAACGTCCTTTGCAATCTGTTCCTGTGCCTCCTGCCGAGGAGGCTATGCAAGTGGATCAGTCTCGCCTGACCCAACTAGAGAGGACTCGCTGTAGGAATGAAAGCCTGTTTCTATACTGTGCAAGCACCGAACATTTCCTAAAAGACTGTCCTATTCGTCCTACGCATCTGAGAAACGCACCCACTCATCTAGTTAACGTAGGAGAGTCATTGCTAGGAGTGAATTCTACCTCTCCACGATTGACTTTACCTGTGCGGATTGCTATACCCGCTAATGCTACTTCCTTCTCCATTGTGGCCTTCTTGGACTCGGGTTCAGCAGGAAGTTTCATTGAAGCCTCCTTAGTCAAGAGATTCAACATACCAGTTACCCGTCATGTCAAACCTCTCTTCATTTCCTCCGTCAATGGAGAGAGACTGTTCTGCACCGTGCGTTACCGCACTCAACCGCTACTCATGAGTGTTGGAGTTCACCATCATAAACATATTGAATTTTTTGTGCTACCCAACTGCACTTCTGAAATTCTTCTGGGCTTGCCCTGGCTCCAACGTCATTCGCCTAGCCTCGACTGGGTCACCGGGGACATTAAGAGATGGGGATCTTCTTGCCACAAGCGATGTCTCCACCCAGTTTCTTCCTGCCAAGTCTCCATGGCTACTCCATTGCCAGGTCTTCCTAAGGCCTATCAGGACTTTTCGGACGTCTTTTGTAAAAAGCAAGCAGAGGTTTTACCTCCACATAGACCCTATGACTGCCATATCGACCTGCTCCCTGGTACCACACCGCCCCGTGGTAGGATTTACCCACTTTCTGCCCCGTAATCACAAGCTATGTCTGAGTACATGCAAGAAAACCTCAAAAGAGGTTTTATCCGGAAATCTTCTTCTCCAGCTGGAGCTGGATTTTTCTTTGTCACTAAAAAAGATGGATTTCTCCGCCCCTGTATTGATTACCACGGTTTCAATAAAATTACGAAAAAATCGCTATCCTCTGCCTCTCATCTCCGAACTCTTCGACCGACTGCGAGGTGCCAAGATTTTCACCAAACTTGATCTAAGGGGCTCGTATAACCTCATCCATATTCGAGCAGGTGACGAATGGAAAACCGCCTTCAATACCAGAGATGGTCACTTTGAATACCTAGTCATGCCCTTTGGTCTATGCAACGCCCCAGCAGTCTTTCAGGACTTTGTTAATGAAATTTTTTGGGACATGCTGTACTCCTGTGTGGTAGTCTACCTTGACGACATCCTCATTTTTTCCTCCAACCTAGAGGAACATCGCCTTCATGTTCGTCAAGTGCTCCAGCGACTACGCCAAAATCAACTTTACGCTAAAATTGAGAAGTGTCTATTCGAACGCAGCAGTCTTCCCTTCCTGGGATACATTGTGTCCGGTCAAGGTCTTCAAATGGACCCTGATAAACTTTCTGCGGTAATGGATTGGCCTAGTCTCACTGGCCTGCCAGCAATCCAAAGATTTCTCGGATTTGCAAATTATTATCGTCAATTCATTCCCCACTTCTCCACCATCGTTGCTCCTATTGTAGCACTGACTAAGAAAAATGCTAATCCGAAATCCTGGCCGCCACAGGCGGAGGAAGCCTTTAACCACCTCAAAGCCGCCTTCTCCTCTGCTCCAGTCTTGTCCAGACCAGATCCTCAGAAGCCCTTCTTCCTCAAGGTTGACGCCACCTCTGTTGGAGCCGGAGCTGTTCTCCTTCAAAAATCCACTTGCGGATTTTTCTCCAAAACGTTTTCTCCTCCAGAAAAAAAACTATTCCATTGGCGATTAAGTTGGCCCTTGAGGAGTGGAGACATCTTCTGGAAGGATCCCTTCACCCCATCACCATCTATACAGATCACAAAAATCTGTCTTATCTCCAATCCGCCCAGCAGCTAAATCCTCGCCAAGCTAGGTGGTCGTTGTTTTTTGCCCGTTTCAACTTTCAAATCCATTTTTGTCCCGCAGACAAGAATGTCAGAGCTGATGCTCTATCTCGTACCACCGATGCCTCTGAAGCCGAGACCCTTCCTCAGCACATCATCCCCCCTGAGTGTCTGATTTCTTCTGCTCCTGCTTCTCTGGTGCCTACCCCTCCAGGAAAGACTTATGTTCCTCCCCGTCTTCGCCTCCGGATCCTCAAATGGGGCCATTCCTCCCTTCTGGCTGGTCACGCTGGAATCAAAAAGACTTTACAGTTGATTGCCAGACACTATTGGTGGTCCTCCTTGGAAAAGGATGTGAACGATTTCGTACGAGCCTGTACAGTATGTGCACGTGACAAGACCCCTCGTCAGAAGCCTTCAGGTCTTCTCCATCTGCTGCCGGTGCCTGAACAGCCTTGGTCCCACATAGCCATGGACTTCATCACTGATCTCATGGCAACACCTTCATCTGGGTGGTCGTTGATCATTTTTCCAAAATGGCTCACTTTATTCCGCTTCCAGGCCTTCCTTCTGCGCCACAGTTGGCAAAGCTATTTTTTCTGCAGATTTTTCGTCTTCGCGGGCTTCCCACGCATATCGTCTTGGATAGAGGCGTTCAATTTGTGTCTAAATTTTGGAGAGCTCTCTGTAATCAATTAAAGATCAAATTAAATTTCTCGTCTTCCTACCACCCGCAGTCCAATGGTCAAGTGGAGAGAGTGAACCAGATCCTTGGTGACTACCTGCGACATTTTGTCTCCTCCCGCCAAGATGATTGGGTCGACCTGTTACCCTGGGCTGAATTCTCGTACAATTTCAAAAATTCTGAAACATCCGCCAAGTCTCCGTTCTTTGTGGCGTACGGCCGTCTCCCGCTCCCCCCCCCCGCCACTCCCCATTCCCAATTCATCGGGAGTTCCTGCTGTAGATGAATTGACCCAGGATTTTTCCTTGATTTGGAAAGAGACTCAAAAGTCCCTCTCACTGGCCTCTTCTCGAATGAAGAGACATGCGGATAAGAAGAGAAGAGCTCCTCCTGTCTTTGCCCCTGGTGACAAAGTGTGGCTCTCTGCCAAATATATTCGGTTTCGTGTCCCTAGCTACAAGCTGGGTCCACGTTACCTCGTGCCTGTCACGATGCCGGCTGGCAGGTAGTGGATCCTCTGTGCCAGAGAGGGATTGGCGTGGACCGTGCTAGTGGATCGGTTCTAAGTCACTACTGGTTTTCACCAGAGCCCGCCGCAAAGCGGGATGGTCTTGCTGCGGCGGTAGTGACCAGGTCGTATCCACTAGCAACGGCTCAACCTCTCTGGCTGCTGAAGATAGGCGCGGTACAAGGGAGTAGACAGAAGCAAGGTCGGACGTAGCAGAAGGTCGGGGCAGGCAGCAAGGATCGTAGTCAGGGGCAACGGCAGGAGGTCTGGAACACAGGCTAGGAACACACAAGGACGCTTGCACTAGGCACAAGGGCAACAAGATCCGGCAAGGGAGTGCAAAGGAGGAGACCAGATATAGCCAGGGAGCAGGTGGAAGCCAATTAAGCTAATTGGGCCAGGCACCAATCATTGGTGCACTGGCCCTTTAAGTCTCAGGGAGCTGGCGCGCGCGCGCCCTAGAGAGCGGAGCCGCGCGCGCCAGCACATGACAGCAGGGGACGGGAACGGGTAAGTGACCTGGGATGCGATTCGCGAGCGGGCGCGTCCCGCTGTGCGAATCGCATCCCCAACGGCCATGACAGTGCAGCGCTCCCGGTCAGCGGGACTGACCGGGGAGCTGCAGGGAGAAAGACGCCGTGAGCGCTCCGGGGAGGAGCGGGGACCCGGAGCGCTAGGCGTAACAGTACCCCCCCCCTTAGGTCTCCCCTTTTTTTTGTCCGGTGACTGCCTCCCCTGGGATGAGGACACCGGGAAGGAATGGATGGTTTCCTCAATGGCAGGCAGTACAGCAGGAGTAGGAATGGGGAGGGAGGGCAGAGGGTGAAGCTTGGCACGAGGCAGGGAGACACAAGGACGGGAGCCATGAGGGGACACAGCGGCTTGCCTGATGGGACTGGGAGGGAGGGAGAGGCATTTCCTGTGGCAGGCAGAGTCCCTAACGACCTTAGGGGGACCGGATACAGGAGGAACCACAGGGTCACGGCAGGGAGTACTGGGAACCGGTTTAAGGCAGTCCTTGGAACAAGAGGGACCCCAACTCTTGATCTCCCCAGTGGACCAGTCCAGGGTTGGGGAATGGTGTTGAAGCCAAGGTAGTCCAAGGAGAATTTCGGAAGTGCAATTGGGAAGGACCAAAAATTCAACTTTCTCGTGATGAGGTCCGATGCACATTAGGAGGGGCTCCGTGCGGTAACGCACGGTGCAATCCAACCTGGCACCGTTGACCGCGGAAATGTGGAGTGGCTTGACAAGACGGGTCACCGGAATGCGGAATTTATTCACCAAGGACTCCCGAATAAAATTCCCAGAGGCACCAGAGTCCAGGCAGGCCACGGCTGAGAGGGAAGAGCTGGCTGAAGTAGAAATCCGTACAGGCACCGTGAGACGTGGAGAAGCCGACTTAGCATCAAGAGACGCCACACCCACGAGAGCTGGGTGCGACCGTGCGTTTCCCAGACGTGGAGGACGGATAGGGCAATCCACCAAAAAATGTTCGGTACTGGCACAGTACAGACAAAGATTCTCTTCCTTACGGCGATTCCTCTCTTCCAGGGTCAGGCGAGACCGATCCACTTGCATGGCTTCCTCGGCGGGAGGCCTAGGCGCAGATTGCAGTGGAGACTGTGGGAGAGGTGTCCAGAGATCTAAGTCTTTTTCCTGGCGGAGCTCTTGATGTCTCTCAGAAAAACGCATGTCAATGCGAGTGGCTAGATGAATGAGTTCATGCAGGTTAGCAGGAGTTTCTCGTGCGGCCAGAACATCTTTAATGTTGCTGGATAGGCCTTTTTTAAAGGTCGCGCAGAGGGCCTCATTATTCCAGGATAGTTCAAAAGCAAGAGTACGGAATTGTATGGCGTACTCGCCAACGGAAGAATTACCCTGGACCAGGTTCAGCAGGGCAGTCTCAGCAGAAGAGGCTCGGGCAGGTTCCTCAAAGACACTTCGAATTTCCGAGAAGAAGGAGTGTACAGAGGCAGTGACGGGGTCATTGCGGTCCCAGAGCGGTGTGGCCCATGACAGGGCTTTTCCAGACAGAAGGCTGACTACGAAAGCCACCTTAGACCTTTCAGTAGGAAACTGGTCCGACATCATCTCCATGTGCAGGGAACATTGCGAAAGAAAGCCACGGCAAAACTTAGAGTCCCCATTAAATTTGTCAGGCGGAGGCTAGGAGTGGCCACTCGCTGCGGAAGGGGTGCAGGAGCTGGCAGAGGAGATGATTGCTGCTGAAGTTGGTGCACAATGGTGGACACTTCCGACAGCTGGTGGGTTAGATGGGCGATCTGCCGGGATTGCTGGGCGATCACCGTGGTGATATCCGAGATATAAGGGAGAGGGACCTCAGCGGGATCCATGGCCGGATCTACTGTCACGATGCCGGCTGGCAGGTAGTGGATCCTCTGTGCCAGAGAGGGATTGGCGTGGACCGTGCTAGTGGATCGGTTCTAAGTCACTACTGGTTTTCACCAGAGCCCGCCGCAAAGCGGGATGGTCTTGCTGCGGCGGTAGTGACCAGGTCGTATCCACTAGCAACGGCTCAACCTCTCTGGCTGCTGAAGATAGGCGCGGTACAAGGGAGTAGACAGAAGCAAGGTCGGACGTAGCAGAAGGTCGGGGCAGGCAGCAAGGATCGTAGTCAGGGGCAACGGCAGGAGGTCTGGAACACAGGCTGGGAACACACAAGGACGCTTGCACTAGGCACAAGGGCAACAAGATCCGGCAAGGGAGTGCAAGGGAGGAGACCAGATATAGCCAGGGAGCAGGTGGAAGCCAATTAAGCTAATTGGGCCAGGCACCAATCATTGGTGCACTGGCCCTTTAAGTCTCAGGGAGCTGGCGCGCGCGCGCCCTAGAGAGCGGAGCCGCGCGCGCCAGCACATGACAGCAGGGGACGGGAACGGGTAAGTGACCTGGGATGCGATTCGCGAGCGGGCGCGTCCCGCTGTGCGAATCGCATCCCCAACGGCCATGACAGTGCAGCGCTCCCGGTCAGCGGGACTGACCGGGGAGCTGCAGGGAGAAAGACGCCGTGAGCGCTCCGGGGAGGAGCGGGGACCCGGAGCGCTAGGCGTAACAGTGCCATTTAGAGTCAAAAGTCAAATCAACTCTCTCTCCTACAAGCTCCATCTTCCTCCTTCTCTTCGTATTCCTAACTCCTTTCATGTATCCCTTCTCAAACCTCTCATTCTTAACCGCTTTTCCTCCAAGGTCACCGTTCCTGCTCCTGTCACTGGGTCCTCTGACGTCTTCTCGGTAAAAGAAATCCTCGCCTCCAAGGTCGTCAGAGGTAAAAAAAAAAATTCTTGTTGACTGGGAGAATTGTGGCCCTGAAGAGAGGTCTTGGGAGCCCAAGGACAATATCCTCGACAAGGAGCTCATCCATAGCTTACTGGGCTCCAAAAAGAGGGGGAGACCAAAGGGGGGGTACTGTAACGCCGTGCGCTCCAGGCCCCGCTTCCCCTCCGGAGCGCTCGCGGCATTACTCTCCTACTTGCAGCACCCGGTCAGCGAGTCTGACCAGGAGCGCTGCTATGTGTCCCTTGGCGGGGATGCGATCCCCGTGGCGGGACGTGCCCGCCCACGGGTCACATCCCGTGTCATTTACCGGCCCCGTCCTTCTGCTCAGTCCCGGCACGCGCAGCCTCGCTCCTTAGGGCGCGCGTGCGCTGGGTCGCTCAGATTTAAAGGGCCAGTGCACCATTAATTGGTGCCTGGTCCAATTAGTTCTAAGCACTCCCCACTCCATAAAAACCTACTTCCCCTTCCTGTCCCTGCCGGATCTTGTTGCCTTGTGCCCTGTGAAAGCATTTCTGTGACCCTTGCTGTTGCCACTGACTACAAACCGTTGCTGCCTGCCCAGACCTTCTGCTACGTCCGACCTTGCTCTTGCCTTGTCCTTGTGTACCGCGCCTGTTTCACCAGTCAGTGAGGTTGAGTCGCTATCGGGTGGAACGACCTGGGGGTTACCTGTCGCTGCAAGTCCATCCCGCTTTGCGGCGGGCTCTGGTGAAAACCAGTAACCCCTTAGATTCCGTTCCCCTGGTACGGCCCACGCCATCACCTCACTGACACAGAGGATCCACCACCTGTGTGCTCCCCGCATACCAGTCTGGATCCTGACAGGTATGCACTGATGAGGGCAGTAATATGCCTAACTATTAGCAGAAAAAAATCTGTATTTTTGTAAAACACCAACCGGTGGATGCTATTGTTTGGACTTTGACGGTATGGAGCATCTTGACAGCTTAACAGGTACTAAATGGTACAATACTTGGATGTACCTATGCGGTATGCACTGACAAGGGCAGTAATATACCTAACTATGTGCAAAAAAAAATCTGTATTTTTGTAAAACACCAGCTGGTGGATACTATTGTTTGGACTTTGACGGTATGGAGCACCTTGACAGCTTAACAGGTAATAAATGGTACAATACTTGGATGTACCTATGCGGTATGCACTGATGAGGGCAGTTATGTATGCGTAACTATACGTAGAAAAAACTATTTAAAAAAAAAAAACAGCCGGTGAATACTATTGTTTGGACTTGCACAGTATGTAGCTCCCTTGACAGATTAACAGGTACAAACTGGTACAAATGCACTACAGTCCACTGAAAAATCATGTATTTCTGAACAGCAGCAGGACCCAACAGTGCAACACCACAAAAAAACAAAAATAAAATCCAGGGATTAAACCCTAAATTGCACTCTGTCACACAATTCTGAGCAGCAGAAGATTTGTGGAGCAAAAAAAAAAAACTCAATTGGGCTGAGAAATGAGGAGATAAGATGCTTCAGAAAGTTCAGGCAGCTTGGAGATCTGTATGAGGCAGCTGACAGCTATCTGCCCTCTCTGCTGCAATGCTCAATAACGTGAATAGGAGGTTTAGCTATCAATGATCCTTCTCAGTGTAACAGCATAGCACTCTGCACTCCTGTCTTTCCCTAATGCTGATGTGACTAGCAGTTGCAGTGTAACGCTGTGGTATGAGCTATTCACACACACGCAGTCCCGTCCTCTCCATCTGAGTGCATAGATGAAATGAAGAGAGGCAAGATGGCCACTGATTATATAGGGGCTGTGACATCACAGGGGTCAGTGAACACTGATAGGCTGCATCTCACATGTGGTTCAGGGTCAGCCCACTTACCTTCATTCCCGATGCTGTTTCCCGCCCTCTCATAATTCCCTGCCCCATGTACTCACATGTGGATCCGCCATCTTAGGTCTCCAATAGCCTGGAACGCTGTAAAATGGAGTTTAATGAAGCGATGAAATTCGTAACAAATTCGGGTTCGTCAACTTCAATTCGCTCGTCTCTAGTGGCCACCATAAAAACACATAATGGCAGTCACTTGGGGGTTAATCAGTACATATATTATTTTAATTTAATGGCATACATTTTTGGGAGAAAAAAAAACAGAACAACCTGTCTTGGGAAACACAATTTTTTTTCTTTTGCAGATCTTTTCAAACGCATGGTCTTATAATAAGTTTTTCTTTTACTTTTACTTTAGTAGCAACATAATGTTACCTCAATTATCATAAATACTTTATGTTGTTAAATGCAAATCACAGTGGATTGCACCATTATTTGATCTCAAAGCAGTCGGTGGATTGACTGGAACACATATTGTTTTGTGTAATAGCTTAACATTTTAATTAAAGATTTCTATCATACACAAGCAACTATCTACTGAATACATAACTAGAAAGCTGACATTAATTCAACCCAGGACCGCCATTGTAAATTGAAAATTTGGCAAAGTAAAGCATTAACAGTATGGAAAAATGTAAGTTGACCTTGATGTGCCCAGCGTCAGTTCAGTGTAGGCCAAATTTACAGGTTTTTGGCCTCTGCTGTGTGACTGGTTCATCTAGGTTTTTTTGATCAGAGTTGGACTCTTGTTTCTTGATCCCACTAAAGAAGATGATCCTGATGACGATTCTATATATGCAGAACATGTGACATATATTTTCAACTACATTATAATTCTTATTGTTATTGTACACAGAGGAAGATTGTCAATTAAATTGATACATTGTTTTTGTGATAATCTTATATGAAACAAACCCTAATACAAAACATTGGCCTAAAAATTACCTCTAGACCATCTGGGCCCATTATTATGTCAGAGCCATGTGGTCCAGCTTGACCCTGGGCTGCATGGAATCTTTGTTTTGCAAATATCTCCACAGAAGAAAGTGATGGAACAGAACCAACAGCCTGAGGTGAATTATTAAACCATTGGAAAGGGTATAAAAATAGCAAATACCAAGGTAGCAGTCACACAATCTAGTTCTTCAGGGAGCTCCAAAAGGCCATTCTGACACATAAATAGACACGAGTCCAGTATTATCTATCTAGAACATGGTATGGGGGGGGGGGGGGGGGGCTGTCACAGAAGCTGAACCCCAGAAGCTTCAAGTTACTTTTTGACATTGAGTGCTGTATGTAAAGGTTGAGCCGCCACTCCAGTCTAGAATGTTAAATAGTTTTCAAGTTGAAAGTCTTAAAGAAGAAGCACAGGAGGAGAGAGGTGTTGGGCACTGCACACAATAAGATATTTTTTATGATTACAATCAGATATGCATTTAAATTTGCAACTGAACACTTTAAAAAAAAAAATGGAGTCAGAAGCACCTTAATATTTCATTACCCCCTGGAAAACATTTTTAAAAAATCACCTGGTACCAGAAAGTTAAACAGATTTGTAAATGACTTCCATTTGAAAATTGTAATCCTTCCAGTACTTATCAGCTGCTGTCTGTGCCACATGAAGTTCTTTTCTAATTGAATTTATTTTCTGTCTGACCACAGTGCTCTCTGCTGATACCTCTGACCATTTTAGGAACTGTCTAGAGCAGATTAGGTTTGCTATGGGGATTTGGACAGTTCCTAAAATGTTCCTAAGGTGTCAGCAGAAAGCACTGTGGTAAGACAGAAAAGAAATTAAAAAAACAAAAGAACTTCCTGTGGAACATACAGCATCTGATAAGTATTGGAAGAATTAAGATTTTTAAATAGAAGCAATTTACAAATCTGTTTAGCTTTCTGGCACTAGTTGATTAAAACTATTTTTTTTCCAGTGGAGTACCCCTTTAAGGATGCAAGTTTTTTTTTTTTTTTTGCACTTTTATGGTATATGAAGTGACCAAAAATCAGCAATTCTGAACTTTTGTATTTTTTATGTTTATGCCATTGACCCTGTGGTTTCATTAACATTATATTTTAATAGTCCGGGCAATTTCACATGTGGCGATACAACATGCAAATATACAGAAATCAAACTTCCACTTTTTAATACTTGGTTGCAAATCCTTTGCAGTCAATTACAGCCTGAAGTCGGGAACGCATAGACATCACCAGACTTTGCTGGGTTTCAGCCCTGGTGATGCTCTGCCAGGCCTCTACTGCAACTGTCTTCAGTTCCTGCTTGTTCTTGGGGCATTTTCCCTTCAGTTTTGTCTTCACAAAGTGAAATGCATGCTCAATCGGATTCAGGTCAGGTGATTGACTTGGTCATTGCATAACATTCCCCTTATTTCCCTTAAAAAACTCTTTGGTTGCTTTTGCCGTTTGCTTTGGGTCATTGTCCATCTGCACTGTGAAGTGCTGTCCAATGAGTTCTGAAGCATTTTGCTGAATATGAGCAGATAATATTGCCCGAAACACTTCAGAATTCCTCCTGCTGCTTTTGTCACATCAGGGCTCAAGTCCAGCAGGAACTCATGGGAACGGAGTCCCTGCACTTTTTCCACAGCAGGAAAGCAGTTCCCATTAGCAGGAGTCCTGAAGGACCAGCCCTTAAAGGGGTACTCTGCCCCTAGACATCTTATCCCCCAATCCTCAGCAGCAGGACCCCCGTGATCTCGGCTGCGGCACCCCAGACATCCGGTACACGCTCCGTGCCAGATGACTGGTGATGCAGGGCAGAGGTTTGCGACATCACAGTAATGCCCCCTCTCTATTCAATTCTATGGAAGGGGGCGTGACGGCCACCACACCCCCACCCATAGACTTGCATTGAGGGGGTCGTGACGTCACGAGCCTCCAGCGCTGCACCCAGCGATCTAAATGAACGCTGGGTGCAGCAGGGAGGATGTGGGGGTCCCCAGTGGCGGGACCCACAGGATCAGACATCTTATCCCCTATCCTTTGGATGGGGTATAAGATGTCTTGTACCCCTTTAAGTGGAAATCTTGGGTGAGTTCCCACATTTTTTTCCCCAGTACTTGACCCCTGAGTCACATCATCAATAAATACAAGAGAAGCAGTTCCATTGGCAGCCACACATGCCCACTATGCCATGACACTACCACCACCATGTTCACTGATGTGGTGGTATGCTTAGGATCATGTTCCTTTCCTTCTCCATACTCTTCTCTTCCCATTACTCTGGTACAAGTTGATCTTGGTCTCATCCGTCCATAGGATGTTGTTCCAGAACTGTGAAGGCTTTTTTAGACGTTGTTTGGCAAACTCTAATCTGGCCTTCCTGTTTTTGAGGCTCACCAATGGTTTCCGTCTTGTGGTGAACCCTCTGTATTCACTCTGGTGAAGTCTTCTCTTGAATGTTGACTCTGACACACATACACCTACCTCCTGGAGAGTGTCCTTGATCTGGCCAACTGGTGTGAAGGGGTTTTCTTCACCAGGGAAATAATTCTTCGCTCATCCACCACAGTTGTTTTCCTTTTACTTCCGGGTCTTTTGGTGTTGCTGAGCTCACTGGTGCATTCCTTATTTTTAAGAATGTTCCAAACAGTTGTTTTGACCACACCTAATGTTTTGGCTATCTCTCTGATGGGTTTTTTTTTTTTTTTTTTTTTCAGCCCAATGATTCAAGGATAGTGACAGCTCTTTGGATCTCATCTTGAGAGTTGACAGCAACAGATTCCAAATGCAAATAGCACACTGGAAATTAACTCTGGACCTTTTATCTGCTTATTGTAATTGGGATAATGAGTGAATAACATACCTGGCCATGGAACAGCTGAGAAGCCAATTGTCCCATTACTTTTGGTCCCTTAACAAGTGGAAGACACATATGCAAACTGTTGTAATTCCAACTCCGTTCACCTGATTTGAATGTAAACACCCTCAGATTAAAGCTGACAGTCTGGAGTTAAATACTTTTATTTCATTTCATTTCAAATCCAATGGGGTGGTGTATGGAACCAAAAATGTTAGAATTGTGTCTATGTCCCAATATTTATGGACCTGACTGTATGTTTATTTCTATTTTTGTCTACATTATTTTATTTAAAGAAGGGGAAAAGGTGGGTGATTCAAACTTTTATTTGGGGATTGGCTTGTTCACATTTATTAAATTATAATTTTTTTATTTTATTCACTATTTTTAAACCCCATAGGGGACTATTACATGGAATCTTTTGATTGCAAACACTGAGCAATGCTGTTCCATAACACAGAATTATTCAGTGCTATTGGTGCTCCATTAGCACCATTGGAGCGCTGATATGATATGACAGAGGTAGGTAGGGACTCTCCACCTGTCCTTTCAGCTGATTGGGACCCCAAGATTTAATCGCAGTGGTCCCAATCATCTCCCTGAGATAGCTAGCAATGATTTTTCCTGCATTTAGACATCAACATCAACTTTGAGTGCAGTTTCTATAGGGTTAAAGGAGTACTCTAGTGAAAATTAACTTACCGTATATACTCGAGTATAAGCCGAGTTTTTCAGCACGATTTTTCGTGCTGAAAACACCCCCCTCGGCTTATACTCGAGTGAACTCCCCCACCCGCAGTGGTCTTCAACCTGCGGACCTCCAGAGGTTTCAAAACTACAACTCCCAGCAAGCCCGGGCAGCCATCGGCTGTCCGGGCTTGCTGGGAGTTGTAGTTTTGAAACCTCTGGAGGTCCGCAGGTTGAAGACCACTGCGGCCTTCAACATCATCCAGCCCCCTCTCACCCCCTTTAGTTCTGAGTACTCACCTCCGCTCGGCGCTGGTCCGGTCCTGCAGGGCTGTCCGGAGAGGAGGTGGTCCGGTGGCATAGTGGTTCCGGGCTGCTATCTTCACCGGGGGCGCCTCTTCTAAGCGCTTCGGGCCCGGCCTCAGAATAGTCACGTTGCCGTGACAACGACGCAGAGGTGCGTTCATTGCCAACGTACTTCTGCGTCATTGTCAAGGCAACGCCTCTATTCCGGGCCGGAAGCGCGGAGAAGAGGCGCCCCCCGGTGAAGATAGCAGCCCGGACCACCTCCTCACCGGACAGCCCTGCAGGACCGGACCAGCGCCGAGCGGAGGTGAGTACTCAGAACTAAAGGGGGTGAGAGGGGGCTGGATGATGTTGAAGGCCACAGTGGTCTTCAACCTGCGGACCTCCGGAGGTTTCAAAACTACAACTCCCAGCAAGCCTGGACAGCCGATGGCTGCCCGGGCTTGCTGGGAGTTGTAGTTTTGAAACCTCTGGAGGTCCGCAGGTTGAAGACCACTGAGGGCGAATGATGAGAAGAGGATGATGAAGGGGGGGGGGGTGTGGGGATGATGAAGGGGGGTGGGGATGATGAAGGGGGGGGTGTGGGATGATTACAAGGGGATGATGAAGGGGGGATGTGTGGGATGATAAGGGGATGATGAAGGGGGGATGTGCGGGATGATAAGGGGATGATGAAGGGGGGATGTGCGGGATGATAAGGGGATGATGAAGGGGGGATGTGTGGGATGATGACAAGGGGATGATGAAGGGGGATGTGTGGGATGATAAGGGGATGATGAAGGGGGGATGTGTGGGATGATAAGGGGATGATGAAGGGGGGATGTGTGGGATGATGACAAGGGGATGATGATGAGGATGTTAATGACGGGTCTGGATGATGACAGGGGGGGATGAGGTATTTCCCACCCTAGGCTTATACTCGAGTCAATAACTTTTCCTGGGATTTTGGGTTGAAATTAGGGGTCTCGGCTTATACTCGGGTCGGCTTATACTCGAGTATATACGGTATCCTCTATCCTGTATCGCCCATCATTATGCATGGAGCAAATTTGCTCTGTGCAGTAATGACAGAGGAGTGCTGCAGCCGAGATCCTGGGGTCCCCAGCAGCAGGACCCCCACGATCAGACATCTTATCCCCTATAAGGATAGGAGATAAGATGTCTAGGGGCAGAGTACCCCTTTAACTTCTCTTGACTGTATAACTGTGCCCATCACCTTATTAATATTAAGTTCACACCCATCTGGTTAATTGTCTGAATTGTCAGGCAAACTAGAAACCCTCATATCTGGAAAGGTGTTTCAAGAAACTGTAAAAAAATAAAAAATAAAAAGTGATTAGGACATGCTTAGCTATTTAAAGGGGAACTCCAGTACTTATAATGTTATCCCCAGTCCTCAGGATAGGGAATAAGTGTCTAATGGCGGAGGCTCTGACCACTGGGACCCTTGCTGGTCTCCTGCAATCATTTTTCCTGTCTCTAAAAATATAATATATGAAGTTATATGAAGTTACTGTCATTCAAAAATCCAGAAAGTGATTTAGTGGAAGGGATTGTATACAGAGAGGGTTTCTGAATCATTAAAGGGGTTATCCAGGAAAAATTTATATAAATATCAACTGGCTCCAGAGAGTTAAACAGATTTGTAAATTACTTCTATAAAAAAAAATCAATCCTTTCAGAACCTATGAGCTGCTGAAGTTGAGTTGTTCTTTTCTGTCTAAGTGCTCTCTGATGCCACCTGTCTCGGGAACTGTGCAGAGTAGAAGCAAAATCCGCATAGCAAACCTCTTCTACTCTGTGCAGTTCCCGAGACAAGCAGAGATGTCAGCAGAGAGCACTGTTGCAAGACAGAAAAGAACTCTACTTCAGCAGCTGATAATTATTGGAAGGATTAAGATTTTCTAATAGAGGAAATTTACAAATCTGTTTAACTTTCTGGAGCCAGTTGATGTATAAAAAAAAAAAAAGTTTTTTTCCTGGAATACACCTATAATCTGAGATCTCAGAGGGTTATTAACCCCTTAATGACCCAAGGTTTTTCCGTTTTTGTTTTTCCCTCCTTACCTCCCCGTTTTATCCTCCTTACCTTTAACCCCTTAAGGACTCAGGGTTTTTCAGTTTTTGCACTTTCGTTTTTTCCTCTTTACCTTTTAAAAATCATAACCATTTCAATCTTCCACCTAAAAATCCATATTATGGCTTATTTTTTGCGTCCCCAATTCTAATTAGCAGTGACATTAGTAATTTACCTAAAAATTCACGGCGAAACGGAAAGAAAAATCATTGTGCGACAAAATCGAAGAAAAAACTCAATTTTGTAACTTTTGGGGGCTTCCATTTCTACGCAGTGCATATTTCGGTAAAAATGACACCTTATCATTATTCTGTAGGTCCATACGGTTAAAATGATGTCCTACTTATATAGGTTTGATTTTGTCATACTTCTGGAAAAAATCATAACTACATGCAGGAAAATTTATACGTTTAAAAATGTCATCTTCTGACCCCTATAACTTTTTTATTTTTTCACGTACAGGGCGGTATGAGTGCTCATTTTTTGCACCGTGATCTGAAATTTTTATCAATATGATTTTTGTTTTGATCGGACTTTTTGATCACTTCTTATTAATTTTTTAATGGTATAAAAAGTGACCAAAAATATGCTTTTTTGGACTTTGGATTTTTTTTGCGCGTACGCCATTGACCGTGCGGTTTAATTAATGATATATTTTTATAGTTCGGACATTTATGCACGCATTGATACCACACATGTTTATTTATTTATTTTTTTACACTGTTTTATTTTTTTTATGGGAAAGGGGGGGTGATTCAAACTTTTATTAAGGAAGGGGTTAAATGACCTTTATTAACATTTTTTTTAAACTTTTTTTTTGCAGTGTTATAGGTCCCATAGGGACACGCCTGTGATCACGCCTGTGATCAGTGTTATCGGCGCTTGACTGCTCCTGCCTGGATCTCAGGCACGGAGCAGTCATTCGTCAATCGGACACCGAGGAGGCAGGTAAGCTGTCCTGTAAGCTGTTCTTAGGTCCATACGGTTAAAATGATACCCTACTTATATAGGTTTAATTTCGTCGTACTTGTGGAAAAATCATAACTACATGTAGGAAAATTTATACGTTTAAAATTGTCATCTTCTGACCCCTATAACCTTTTTATTTTTCCGCATATGGGGTGGAATGAGGGCTCATTTTTGTGCTGTGATCTGAAGTTTTTAGCGGTACCCTTTTTGTATTAATCAGACTTTTTGATCGCTATTTTTTTATGATATAAAAAGTGACCAAAAATACACTATTTTGGACTTTGGATTTTTTTTGTGTGTACACTATTGACCACATGGTTTAATTATTGATATATTTGTATAATTCGGACATTTCCACATGCGGCGATACAACATATGTTTATTTTTATTTACAAATTTTTTTATGGGAAAAGGGGGGGGATTTAAACTTTGATTAGGTAAGGGGTTAAATTTTCATTATTGACTTTTTTTTTCCACTTTTCTTTTGCAATGTTATAGCCCCCATAGGGAGCTATATCACTGCATGCACTCATCGTTTACATTGATCATTGTTATCTCATAGGATAACATTGATCAATGATTCTGCCGCTTGACTGCTCATGCCTGGATCTCAGGCACGGAGCAGTCATTCGGCGATCAGAAAGGCAGGAGGCAGGTAGGGATACTCCTGGTGTCCTGCAAGCTGTTCGGGACGCCGCAATTTTGCCGCAGCGATCCCAATCAGCCCACTGAGCTTGCCGGTAGTAATTTACTTTCACTTTAAACGCTGCAATCATCTTTGAATGCTGCGTCTAAAGGGTTAATAGCACGCGGCACCGCGATCAGTGCCGCTCGCTATTAGCCACTGGTCCCGGCTATGACGCGGGGCCAAGCCATGGCGTTATAGAAAGGGAGCAGACTCAAGGCGTACAGGTAGGCCCTGGGTCCTCAAGTGGTTAATATTTGTACAGACCTTTTGTTAAAAAAAAAAAAAAAAACTAAAACATTTTTAGATTTATCAAGTTATCTAATTAATACTTTTCTGACATTTTTACATTGATATATAAAACATTTTCTCTGGCACACATGTAGTTGAGTTGGTTCATTTTTTCTGCAGTCGTACCTTTTTGATTTGCCAATATATATATATATATATATATATATATATATATATATATATATATATATTTTTTTTTTTTTGTTTTTGTTTTTGAAGGTACGTAGGAACAATAACCAAACAGATGTAGAAGGCACCTGCTCTGCAGTCAATATAGCAATGCAGCATTATCGGATGACAATCTGTTGTATAATGCAGAAACACCTGCTGGCTATGAATTTATACGCGATTGAGCATCCTTTAGAAGTAAACTGCTTATAATAGACCACTGTACTGCAATATATTGCAGATCGGAACATTGGTGCCAAGAGTTATTGTGATGATGATTATTATTATTGCATATTTCTTTATAGACACAGTGGTTGTAGTCATACAAAGCATTATACCTTTAGTCAACTTGGAGAAATTCCGACCATCTGCATTGAGTCCTTTATTGTGAATTTATTACAGGCAACTGAATTTCCCAGGAGTCAGTTTACCAGCATTTTGTGAAAATTGGACTGTATGAGTTTTCCTGCAGTAGAAAAATGAAAGCTTCTGTACAGTGCTCTAAGATATGCTGGAATTTGATAGCAGATGCTAATAATAGAAATAAAAATCTTTATAAAAATCTTTTATAATTAGTCAGGTAGACCTACAAGTGTCATGTAACAAAACAGGGCCATAGATTATTTATCTTAAGTTCATTGAATTCACGGTGCCCTGTACACTATAAGTCAGTAACACCAAAACCAATAGCAAAGCTGCTACACGTTAGGCCTCTTTCACATTGCCGTTGGGCTCTGTTATATGGAGCTCCTTTGACCAGTCCATCGGAGCAACGGGTGTTTAATAGAAAAAAAATTCAGTAAACTACTATATCCCAACAGACTCCATTTAAGTCAATAGGATTCAACTGGACCCTGTGGTTATTCGTTGGTGTCAGTTATGCTCCAACCTGTTTTGGGGCCATTCTGTCCCCCCCCCCCCCTTCCCTCTAAAAAAAATTAGACATGGAATGGGCTGAAGAGACATGGAATGGGACGAGGCACAATGGCAAAGTAAACCTAGCCTGGCTGGCATGTAGAGAGGTTGTTAAAATTCTCTAAAATCACTTTTTTTTCTGCAGTTATTGGCTAAAGCTGCTCCTCGCAGGCTTTCATAAAGGAAGGCTCTCAACATCAACAACTACCCTATATTTTAAATTAACATTAGACTACAGGTCCTTTTAGATGGCCAGACTATGCCTTTATGTGGCTCAATAGTTGTGCAAGCAGGGCAGCTGGATTATTCATGCATCCCTTTACTTTCATAATTGTCAATCACACATCCCCTGTTTACACAAGAAGATGACAAAAAAACAACAGTCAATTATTGGGATTGAACGTTACTGCGAACGATCATTTACCCAAATCTTCCTGTGTAAAAGGCCCTTGAATGTTGGCATCTCTCCTGACTTCCTTATGCACATGAACATTCAGCATGTGTTTTCTATGAGTAGGAATAAGCCACAGCCAGACAGCTTTGGCGCGAATGTTGTATCTGACCTTGCCCAGCATTTCATAATGTCAGAGGCAACATGTCATTAGTCTCATGGCCTTTGGTTTGTGTGGCTATGCTAAAGTGGGAAGAATAGCATTATTTCTAGTACTGTGCTATCCACTGCAGTATAGGCACACTCCCCAGAGACCATGTGACTTATGACAAACTGGCCCTGATTTACTATTGTAAACCCAACATGGTTGGTTGGGTGGTGCGCCAGATTCTGAAAACTTGACCAACTCTCCATTTTACTGAAAAAACCTGGAAAAGGGGCGTGGTCATCGGGAGCGTGGTCTCCGGAAAGGGGGGTCCTCGACATTTTTTGAAAAATCCCAACATATTTACTAAGGTGTCCACAGAAAATGTGGTGGATTTGAGCTGAGGAAAACCTCACAGCTCAGGGCATGTGTAAAAAAAGCAAAATATAGGGAAAAGTGCAAAATGTAGGAAAACATTAGTAAATACCGTGGAAAAATATATTTTGGGGAAAAAAAACACAAGAAAACTACACTCTACTCTTAGGAAATCAGGGCCACTGTCTTTGGCAGCGTGGAATGTTGGGAAAGATCAGAGACAACAGTAAAATTAAAAAAAGAAATTGCACTACAGTACTTTCAGGTATGGGTCTCTGCATCATTTCAGATTTTTGTTTTCTTTGGCTTTTAAACTCATGATGCTAAGTTATAAAACTGTGTAATGTGCTTCAATTATCTTATTGCACCTCATTGTCCCATTTTCATGCACAAGATCCAAACCCAGAAGTGGGTACGTTTTTTGTTGTTGTTGTCACTGACCTTGCCCAACATTTCATGATGTCAAAGACAATATGTCATAAGTCACATGGCCTCTGGGGTTTGTGGCTATGCTAAAGTGGGAGGAATAGCATTACTTCTGCTACCGTGCTATCCACTGCCACATAGGGGCACCCCCTGGAGACCATGTGACTTATGACATACTGTCTATGGCAGCGTGTACGGCTGGAAAAGGTCAAAGACAACAGTAAAATAAAAGAAAAAATTGCCCTACAGCACTTCCAGGTGTGAGCCTCATGCGTAAAAATGGAACAAAGCCATGCACAGCTCTGATAATGGCTGCAATTGCGTAGCTGAAACGTCGCCATTCGGTTGTGATTGAAGAAAGCCACTCCTTCACCTCATCCTGTGTGTGCTATGGTCATACCACTAAATATTGTGGAATCCTGTATGTCATCGAAAACTATACAATTAAGTTTCTGCTTCATTGTGTTGGCAGGCCTATATTTAACTCATGTCAATGTACATTTGTTCATCAGCTGCATTGTTCTTGCTTCTTCATGCAGTAAAACTACAGAATAGACTTCTGTCATCTCTAATAGTACTGGTTCTTCCATTAGCATTATAGAATAATATAGAATGCAATTAACTGTTTCCCAGTAACCTGCAAGAACTATGTGATTGAATTCTGCATTGAGATTACAAACTGTCTCCGACAGTTCCCATCTGTGGCCCAGGTCTTGATTTCACTTAAAGGGGTTGTCCTAAAAATAAACACAACATTTATTTGTTATTTTATAATTTTTTGGTGTCCAAAATTAATCAAATGAATTGTTGGCTGTCACTACTCCTTTGTGACAATTTTAATTCACTCTTCTATAGTTTATGCAGTAAACAAGCCTTTATCAGATAGTTAAATGTTTTTAGGCTATGGTTGGCATTAAAGGGGTTATCCACCATATAGTAATTTTAGTATCTATCCTTGCTGAATCATCACCATTAGTGTTTGCTCCAAAAGCAATATCAGCAGCATAACATCTCTGTTTTCTCTGTTGTCTTTGCTGACACACCTTGTTGACTCTTTAAAGGGGTACTCCAGTGGAAAAAGTTATTTTCTTTTTGAATTTCTTTTCTGTCTGACCACAGTGCTCTCTGCTGACACCTCTGTCCATGTCAGGAACTTTCCAGAGCAGGAACAAATCCCCATTTCAAACCTATCCTGATCTGGACAGTTCCTGACATGAACAGAGGTGTCAGCAAAGAGCACTGTGGTCAGACAGAAAATAAATTAAAAAAGAAAAGAACTTCCTCTGGAGCATACAACAGCTGATAAGTACTGGAAGGATTAAAGAGGTACACCCCTGGAAAACAATTGTTTTTAAATCAACTGTTGCCAGAAAGTTACACAGATTTGTTAATTACTTCTATTTAAAAATCTTAATCTTTCCAGTCCTTATCAGCAGCTGTATGCTCCCCAGTGCTCTCTGCTGACACCTCTATCTATGTCAGGAACTGTCCAGGGCAGGAAAGCTTTTCTATAAGTATCTGCTCCTACTCGGGACAATTCCTAAAATGGAAAAAGGTGTCAGCAGAGAGCACTGGGGTCAGACAGAAAGGAAATTCAAAAAGAAAAGAACTTCCTCTGGAGTATACAGCAGCTGATGAGTACTGAAAGGATTAAGATTTTTAAACAGAAGTAATTTACAAATCTTACAAGGATGGAGAGGCTCCTGTGGGAAGGTTCACCAAATGACCTGGGCTACTCAATCTGGCACCTGTACCTAAGGTGTCTGCAAAAAGGCTACTGAATAGTAAGAAATGTTGAGGCTCAAGGTCTGTAGATAATGCACACACTTGTTTATTAAATGATAAATAATACATGTCAAACTGAAAATCCGGGATCACAGGGCCCTTGTGTATCCACAGAGTAAGAGGGATTAAATTAAATTGTTATAAAAGATAATCAATAAAACAAATAATATAATAAAAGACTACTGTAAATATAATAATAAATAATAAATAAATAATATATAATATATAATGGATCAACAGCTTCTCGTAGATGACACTCTATATTTCAATTAATGTATCGTGAAGCTGTCATTAAACGTCCATTAAAGTGCTGTGGCAGTCAAAGTAAATCACAGTTCCTCACAATTGTTACAATTCCCTTGCAATGCAACAGTTCAAAGGATTGCAGAGTTAACAGTTTATCTAAATGTAGCGATCAAGGTAATAGCTGGATACTGTTGTTTATCAGTCCAATACCGCTGGTTATAATAGTCAGTGCCGGCAATTTGTTCTAACTATGCACATAGTATAAAAATGGAAATCTCTCACCAGTCTGGATGCGGGATGCCGATATTATATTCACCACTTTGTGATCACTGGTAGTGTTTGTTCAGCAGCCGTCCGTGCCTGCTCTCCGGCTGGAGAGCGCACCGCTGGAGTCTCGGCCGACTCCTATTGATGTGGGGCTTCAGGATGCGGGCTTCAGAGTTCTCGTGGGCTGCAGCGCTTACACAGGCAGGTAATTCTAAGTGGCGTCCTCGTGGTGGCAGCTCGCGCTCCTGGTCTCAGACCGCGGGTTCAGAGGATAATTGACAAGTCTTAGCAGATATGGTGAGTAGTGAATTCTATTGACTGCAGATTGTAGTTAGCATATGAGTGGTCTCAAAAGTCTCTTAAGGGGGGGGGGGGGTCGCTGGACGCGTTTCAGCACCCACTAGGTGCTTTCTTCAGCAGCTTAAATCTAGATTAAATCTTATCTTATATTAAATATTAAATCTCAGACTGCAGCCGGGACACAGACAAACTCAGCACTGCTCACTGCCAGGGAGCAGTGCTGTGCTGGTCTCTGTCCCCTCTGCAGTCTGAGATTTAGGACTCCTGCATGAGTCTGAAATCTATAAAAAAGGACTGGTAGGGAGACCCCTAGCGGTCATTTTTTCAAATTAGAAAATTAAATAGAAAGATGCATATTTTTTAATAACATGCTATTGGAAAGTTATTCTGCATACATTAATCTATAATATATCAAAAGTTTTTTTTGCTGAAAGGTACCCTTTAAGTTTGGTTCCCCCATTCTGCCCAACCACAGTAGTCCAGGCAGAACGGGGGAGCCGAGGGTGACCAGCGCCAGAGGTCCACTTACCCATCAGCGATGGGTCCCTGGTGCACGATTCTACGGAAGCCAGTGAGTAGTTGCCTAGCAACATCTGGAAGGCTACAGTTTTGAGACCACTATACAGTTGTCTCAAAACTGTAGCCCTCCAGATGTTGCAAAACTACAACTCCCAGACAGCTGTTTGGGCATGCTGGGATTTGCAGTTTTGCAACAGCTGGAGGGCTACAGTTCGGGGATCACTGTGTAGTGGTCTCTAAACTGTGGCCTTATAGATCTTGCAAAACTACAACTCTCAGCATGTCCACACAGCAGTTTGCTGTCTGGGCATGCTGGAATTTGTAGTTTAGCAACATCTGGAGGGCCACAGTTTGGAGATCACTGTGCAGTGGTCTCTAAACTGTGGCCCTTCAGATCTTACAAAACTACAACTCCCAGCATGCCCAAACAGCAAACAGCTGTCTCTGGATGCTGGGAGTTGTTGTCGCGTACCTCCAGCTGTTGCATAACTACATCTCCTAGCATGCCCTTCGGCGATCAGTACATGCTGGGAGTTGTAGTTTTGGAACAGCTGGAGGCACACTGGTTGGAAAATACTGAGTTAGGTAACAGAACCTAACTGAAAGTTTTCCAACCAGTGTGCCTCCAGCAGTGGCAAAAGTACAACTCCCAGCATGCATGGTCTGTCATTGCATGGGGGGAGGATAATAAAGCAAAGAAAGCAGACAGTGGGATGGATAGGTTAGAGAGGGGTCAGGACATAATGGTGGGTGGAGAGGAGTCCTGTGGGGGGAGGTTAAGAGCAGTGGATAAGGAGATTCATGCGTTACAAACCAGCTGTAAAAATAAATGTAGCCCAAAAAATTGTAATCCCAATAATTCAAAAAATTCCATTAGCCCCAATAACTCAATAACTACAATAAGCCCCATTAACTCAAAGAATACTGTTAGCCCCAATAACTTAAATAACAATGTTAGACACAATAACGCGAAAAATCCCATTAACCCCAATAACTTAAATAATAACGCTAGACCCAATAACTCAAAAAATCCCATTAGTGAGACTATATGTGTAAAACTTAATGGAAATGTAAAGTGTATGTTCACAAATGCCAGAAGCCTAGCAAATAAAATGGAGGAGCTTGAGGCCTTGATACTGGAGGAACATATTGATATAGTTGGGGTCACTGAGACATGGCTGGACTCCTCGCATGACTGGGCCGTTAATCTGCAGGGGTTTACATTGTTTCGCAAGGATAGAATGAACAGAAAAGGTGGTGGAGTCTGTTCGTATGTAAGAAGTGGTATGAAAGTCAGTGTGAACGATGCCATAGTGTGTGATGATTCTGAGGAGGTGGAATCATTGTGGGTAGAATTACAAAAGGAGGGAAATACTGAAAAAATAATATTTGGTGTAATCTACAGACCCCCTAATATCACTGAAGAGATAGAAGGTCGGCTGTATAAACAAAGAGAGAGGGCCGCCCGGGCAGGTACAGTGGTAATAATGGGAGATTTTAACTATCCAGATATAGATTGGGGCCGGGGGCTGGCTAAAACTCCAAAGGGGAGAAAATTCCTAAATTTATTGCAGGATAATTTTATGGGCCAGTTTGTGGAGGACCCAACAAGAAGTGATGCCTTGTTGGATCTGATCATATCCAACAACACAGAGCTGGTTGGTAATGTAACGGTGCGGGAAAACCTTGGTAATAGCGACCACAATATAGTTACTTTTGACTTAAAATGTAGAAAACAAAGACAGACGGGGAAAGCAAAAACATATAACTTTAAAAAGGCAAATTTCCCTGGGCTGAGAGCTGCACTACAGGACATAGACTGGGGGGAGGTGTTCTCAAATACTGATACAGAAGGTAAATGGGACAGCTTTAAATCAACTCTAAATAACTATACAGCTAAATATATACCAAAGGGGAACAAATATAAACGATTAAAACTAAATCCAACATGGCTGACAAATGATGTTAAAAGAGCAATAAACAACAAAAAAATAGCCTTCAAAAAATTAAAATCTGATGGGTCAGCTATAACATTTAAACAGTACAAGGAGCTTAATAAAATCTGTAAAAATGTAATAAAAACAGCAAAAATTCAAAATGAGAAACAGGTGGCCAAAGAAAGCAAAACTAATCCTAAATATTTTTTTAGATATATAAATACAAAAAAACCAAGGACAGAGCATGTAGGACCCCTTAATAATGATAATGGGGAGGTTGTCACGGGCGATCAAGAGAAGGCGGAGCTACTGAATGGATTCTTTAGTTCTGTATACACTATGGAAAAAGGAGCTGACATTGGCCAGGTCAGTGCTGGTAACACATCATATAATGTATTGAACTGGCTTAATGTAGAGATGGTACGTGGTAAGTTAAGTGAAGTAAATGTAAGCAAATCTCCAGGGCCGGATGGACTACACCCAAGAGTTCTTAGAGAGGTAAGATCAGTAATATCTGTACCCTTGTTCATGATATTTAGAGATTCTCTGGTGTCTGGTATTGTGCCAAGGGACTGGCGCAAGGCGAATGTGGTACCAATCTTCAAAAAGGGCTCTAGGTCTTCGCCAGGCAATTATAGACCGGTAAGTCTAACGTGCATTGTGGGTAAATTGTTTGAAGGACTTATAAGGGATTACATACAGGAATACATAGTGGATAATAGTATTATAAGTGATAGCCAGCATGGGTTTACTAAGGATAGAAGTTGTCAAACCAATCTAATTTGCTTTTATGAAGAGGTGAGTAGAAGCCTTGACAGAGGAATGGCTGTGGGTATAGTGTTTCTGGATTTTGCCAAAGCATTTGATACTGTCCCTCACAGACATCTGACAGGTAAGTTAAGGTCCTTGGGCTTGGAAACTTTAGTTTGTAACTGGATTGAACACTGGCTCATGGATCGTACCCAGAGAGTGGTGGTCAATGATTCGTTCTCTGATTGGTCCCCGGTTATTAGTGGTGTACCCCAAGGTTCAGTACTGGGCCCGCTGTTGTTTAATTTATTTATCAATGATATAGAGGATGGCATTAACAGCTCTGTTTCTATCTTTGCAGATGACACCAAGCTTTGTAGCACGGTACAGTCTATAGAGGATGTGCATAAGTTACAAGATGACCTGGATAGATTAAGTGTCTGGGCATCCACTTGGCAAATGAGGTTCAATGTGGATAAATGTAAAGTTATGCATCTGGGTACTAATAACCTGCATGCGTCGTATGTCTTAGGGGGGATTAAACTGGCAGAGTCACTGTTAGAGAAGGATCTAGGTTTACTTGTAGATCACAGACTACAGAATAGCATGCAATGTCAGGCTGCTGCTTCCAAAGCCGGCAGGATATTGTCATGTATCAAAAGAGGCATGGACTCAAGGGACAGGGACATAATACTCCCCCTTTATAAAGCATTGGTACGGCCTCACCTGGAATATGCTGTTCAGTTTTTGTCGCCTGTTCATAAAAGGGACACTGCGGAGTTGTAAAGGGTGCAGAGACGCGCGACTAAACTAATATGGGGCATGGAACATCTTAGCTATGAGGAGCGATTAAAGGAGTTACAATTGTTTAGTCTTGAGAAGAGACGTTTAAGGGGGGATATGATAAACGTATATAAGTATATAAATGGCCCATACAAAAAATATGGAGAAAAACTGTTCCAGGTTAAACCCCCCCAAAGGACGAGGGGGCACTCCCTCCGTCTGGAGAAGAAAAGGTTTAGTCTAAAGGGGCGACACGCCTTATTTACCGTGAGGACTGTGAATTTATGGAACGGTCTACCTCAGGAACTGGTCACAGCAGGAACAATTAACAGCTTTAAAACAGGGTTAGATACATTCCTGAAACAAAATAACATTAATGCTTATGCAGAATTATAAAACTACATCCCTTTCCCTTATCCCCTTGCACCCTTCCCTTCAATTCCCTGGTTGGACTTGATGGACGTATGTCTTTTTTCAACCATACTAACTATGTAACTATGTAACTATGCTGGGAGTTGTAGTTTTGAAACAGCTGGAGGTTTGCCCCCCCCCCCATGTGAATGTACAGGGTACATTCACACAGGCGGGTTTACAATGAGTTTCCTGCTTCAAGTTTGAGCCACAGCGCAAACTCCTAGCGGGAAACTCACTGTAAAGCCCCGCCAGTGTGAATGTACCCTAAAAACACTACACTACACTACACTAACACATAATAAAGGGTAAAACACTACATATACACCCCCTTACACTGAAAAATTTATCGTACAGCAGTGTTTCTAAAAGGGAGCCTCCATCTGTTGTAAAACAACAGCATTTCTGGACAGCCACTGACTGCAACAGCAGGAGGCACCCTGTTTGGGAATCCCTGGCATCCCTAATTTAGTCCTCAAATGCGTATGGTGCTCTCTCATTTCAGAGCCTTGTCGTATTTCAAGGAAACAGTTTAGGGCCACATATGGGGTATTTCGTACTTGGGAGCAATTTCACTACAAATTTTGGGGGGCTTTTTCTCCTTTTACCCCTTATGAAAAGGAAAAGTTGGGGTCTACAACAGCCGGTTAGTGTACAAAAAAAAAAATGTTTACACTAACATGCTGGTGTTGCCCCATACTTTTTATTTTCACAAGCGGTAAAGGAAAAAAAAAGACCGCCCAAATTTTTGACGCAATTTCTCCTGAGTACGGTAATATCCCATATGATGGCGAAAAATGCTCTGTGGACGCACAACAAGGTTCGGGAGTGAAAGCGCACTATGTAAATTTGAGGCCTAAATTGGTGATTTGCACAGGGGTGGCTGATTTTGCAGTGGTTCTTACATAAACACAAAAAAAGAAATACCCACGTGTGACCCCATTTTGGAAACCACACCCCTCACAGAACGTAACAATGGGTATATTGAGCGTAAACACCCCACATGTGTTTGACGAATTTTATTTAAAGTTGGATGAGAAAATGAAAAAATATATATTTCACTAGAAGGCTGATGTTACCCTACATTTTTCATATTCACAAGGGAAAATAGAAAAAAAATCTAAAAAAATATTTGGAACCCCATTTCTTCAGCCTCTCACCGACCGCAGCAATGTCCCGCCTCAGCCGATGATAGGCTGAAGCTCCATGTGACATGCCGGGCTAACAGGAAGTAAGAAGCAAACAGCCCAGCGGCCGAACACCTGTAGCGGAGCTCCGGGGGCACATAGGCAGGCAAGAGTAAGTTTGTTTTCTTTTTTTTTTGCAGCCCGGACCGGATAAAATAAGAAAAGTGCGCATCGGATTGCTCCTTTAATGCTTAAATTGACAGTGGTCACATGTTCAAAAAATGCTCTGGTCTTTGAGGGGAAGATGAGCTTGGTCCTTAAGGGGTTAAAGAAAATTGTTTTCCACTGGAATACCCCTTTAAAAGGCCTGACCACACAACAGGTGTTTCTGGTTAGCTGCCAATGTCTCAGCTAAAAATCAAACTGGCTTCAAAAACTGTCTGTCTGCTGCATTAGGTAGTCACTGCTGGTACCGGCGGTCCAATGTGTAGTGTTGAGTTCCACCATGTTGCAACGTTGCAAATGAGGTGGGGTTAAGGAATCCTTTCTTTGGTGATGTAGGTTTAGGAGGGCATGTTTAAAAGCATAAAAACGGCTTACTCAAACGCAAAGTTTCCTGTACATAGACAGCACATCACTGAGACCGCCACAATTTTTCAAGAAACCTTTACAGTGGGGATCAAAAGCTTGGGCACCCCAGGTAAAAATTTGAATTAATGTGCATAAAGAAGCCAAGGAAAGATGGAAAAATCTCCAAAAGGCATCAAATTACTGATTAGACATTCTTATAATATGTCAACAAAAGTTAGATTTTATTTCCATCATTTACACTTTCAAAATAACAGAAAACAAAAAAATGGCATCTGCAAAAGTTTGGTTACCCTGCAGAGTTAATATCTTGTACTGCCTCCTTTGGCAAGTATCACGGCTTGTAAACACTTTTTGTAGCCAGCCAAGAGTCTTTCAATTCTTGTTTGAGGTATCTTTGCCCATTCTTCCTTACAAAAGTCTTCAGGTTCTTTGAGATTTCTGTGCTGTATGTCACGCACTGCTTTTTTAAGGTCTATCCATAGATTTTCAATTATGTTGAGGTCAGGAGATTGTGAAGGCCATGGCAAAACTTTCAGTATACGCCTCTTGATGTAATCCCCCATGGATTTCGAGGTGTGTTTAGGATCATTATCCATTTGCAGAAGCCATCCCCTCTTTAACTTCAGCTTTTTCACAGATGGCATCAAGTTAGCATCTAAAATTTGCTGAAATTTTATTGAATCCATTTTTCCTTCTACTCGTGAGATGTTCCCTGTATCACTGGCTGCAATACAACCCCAAAGCATGATTGATCCACCCCAATGCTTAACAGTTGGACAGAGGTTCTTTTCATTAAATTCTGCTCCCCTTCTTCTCCAAACGTACCTTTGCTCATTCTAGCCAAAAAGTTCAAATTTAACCTCATCGGTCCACAGAACTTGTTTCCAAAATGCATCAGGCTTGTCTATATGTTCATTTGCAAAGTTCAAACACTGATTTTTGTGGTGAGGACGTAGAAGAGGTTTTCTTCTGATGACTCTTCCATGAAGACCATATTTGTACAAGTATCTCTTTATAGTGGAATAGTGTACCACAACTCCAGTGTCTGCCAGATCTTTCTGGAGGGATTGTACAGTCAAACGTGGGTTTTGAATAGTTTTTCTCACAATACTAAGAGCTGTTCTGTCTGATATTTGTCTTGGTCTTCAAGATCTTGCTTTAACTTCCACTGTTCCTGATGACTGCCATTTCTTAATTACATTCCGAACAGAGGATATTGACATCTGAAAATGTTTTGCTATTTTCTTATAGCCTTCTCCAGCTTTGTGAGCGTCAACTATTTTCAGTTTCAGATTTCTAGACAACTGCTTAGAAGAACCCATGGTGCTGATTGTTGGGGCAAGGTCAGATGAGTCTGTGCATTTAAAACCTTTGAGATTGCCATTACCTGGTCTTCCCAGATGATGATTGAGAACAATTCATGACACTGGCAGGTCTCAGCTTTGCAAAGGGGCAGTGCATGCTATAAATTCTGCAGGGTGCCCAAACTGTAGCAGATGCCATTTTTTTGCGTTCTGTTAATTTGAAAGTGTTGGAAATAAAATCTAACTTTTGTTGACATATTATAAGAATGTCTAGTCTATAATTTGATGCCTTTTGGAGATTTTTCCTTGGCTTCTTTATGCACATTAATACAAATTTTTACCTGGGGTGCCCAAACTTTTGATCCCCACTGTACATGTGCAATTTAGGAAGAGCGTGTCATCTCACCTAGACGTAGTGCAGCAGGATGTTATCGGAGATCACATGTCCCAATCTCAGATTATAAGGAGGAAATTGGCGGCAGGTGTCAGAAAATAAGGTTTCACTACTATTTCCTGGATTTTTTGCGGTGGAGCTTTGTTTTGCAAAATGTTGACCTAGTGAGCCGCAAAAGACATCTGTTGACCTTGGCCAAACTACTACTCAAAGTATGTACCATTGCATGCACTATGCCAAACTGCATGGAGTGGGACACCTTCTTCACCACATGATTGTGTGTTTTTGGCTGGGCACGCCGCATTAGTTGCCTAAAAGCTGTGGAGTCAAAGATGGTACGATTGTGCATGATGGTGCACCTGCACCACCAACACACAGCCAGGTGTGGAAAAAGATGCACTACAACAGAGTGACTGGGTGAATACTGTGGTCTAAATCATATAGATTCCTCAATAGTGTTGAGCGGCATAGGCCATATTCGAATTTGCGATATTTTGCGAATATATGGACGAATATTCCTCATATATTCGCTAAATTTGCATATTCATAATATTCGCATATGAGAAAATTTGCACGTCAGTCTCACACAATAGTATTGGAGCCTTCTTTACACTACACAAGCTGGAAGCAGAGAGGGATGATCACTGTGATGTGTACTGTGAAAAAAAAATAACGAATATTCGTAATTACGAATATATAGTGCTATATTCGCTAATATTCGCAAATTCGCATTGCGAATATTCGCAAGCAACACTATTCCTCAATAGATAACTTACCAGATAGAGGAGGATAACACAACAGTAATAAGGATAAAACAAAGCATGTGCTGTCTGTGGATGAGGCCTGGCTGCTAGACAGAAGAATTTGGAGGAGCAGCAGCAGGGGGAAGGTTTTCTTTACATTGAGGTGTCTCCACAGTCCTACGCAGTCCTGTGATGCCATTCCATGTGCCTATGTAGAGAAGTAGTTCCTGTACTCCTATTCTGGCTATGTCTTACTTTATTTTTGCAGAGTCAGCACAGTACCAGTTTTTCTGGTAGGGTAGAAAAGAATTTCCAATGTCTGGTATGTTTGACAGATGTTCTGTCTCTACCTCAACTATGCTCTTCTTCACTGGAGGTACCACTACCCTCCCGCAATAAATATGTTGCCTCCTCCCAAAGGGGGGAGGAACTCCTACAAATCTGGGGGGGGGGCAGTATTTAAGTGGATGTGGCAATGTGAGGGTGGAGCTACAAAGGGGCGGGATCATTCAATGTTGCATGATCCTATTAAAGGAAAACAGTCATCCTGTTCACCCACACTTAACCCAATACACTGGGTTATAGTGTGGGTGAACAGGAGACTGCTGAGGGGTCACTGACTCCTTCACATACCTTCACTCCTGAGATCTGCTTCCATCTTCCATGAATTGTGTGCTGGAGGCTGGGCCCCCTGGCTCAATTTGAATATTAATTGTCGCGGGTCATATGAGCGCTGCGCCAACTGAGTGCTTACGTGACCCACGAGAATAAATATTCAAATTGAGCAAGTGGGTCGCCTCCAGCACACATTTCACGGACGATGGAATCAAATCTCCGGAGTGCAGGTACGTATAGGAGTCAGTTACCCCTCATCGATCTCCTGTTCACCCACACTATAACCCAGTTTTTTTTTAGTTTAGTGTGGGTGAACAGGATGACGGTTTTGCTTTAAAATTGAGTTTTAGGCTCCATTAAGGTGCCATTACGTCATGCATTGCTTATCCTGTACTGATCCTAAGTTATATCCTGTATTATACTTCAGAGCTGCACTCACTATTCTGCTGGTGGAATCACTTTGTACATACATTACATTACTTATCCTCTACTGATCCTGAGTTGTATCTTAATCATCGATAGTACTGTATCTGGTACAATCAATTAGTATCTCCTATCAGTACTGCACCATGTAGACTCACCCCGAGTACGCAGGTCTTGAGCAAGGTGGGCACACTGTTGCGGTGCACCAGCAAGTTACTGCTGGTGCACACTGACAGCCGGTGATCCTCCGATCATGACAACAGCTCCAACATTGAAACTGAGGCAGAAGTTTGGACGTGGCTCCTGCTCCACATCTGGCAGTTGCTGGGCTTCTAAAATCTTCTCCCATTACTGTCTATACAGGGAGAGATCATCACAATGTGCCAGGAATAAAAACAGATAAGGCTCCTGTCTTGCTGCTTGATCAGAGTCCCCCAGATCGCTCTGTACCCCAGACCTCTCTGTCCTCCTCCAGACCCCTCTGTACTTCCAACTGCTCTGTACCCCCCCCAGCCCCCTCTTTCCTCTCCATACCCCTCTGTACCCCCAGAACACTCTGTATTCCAGGCACCTGTCCTCCCCAGATCACTCTGTCCTCTCCAGACCACTCTGTCATCTCCAGACCACTCTGTACACTCCAGATCACTCTGTCATCCCAGACCACTCTCTCTGCCCCAGACCACTCTGTCTTCCCCAGACCACTCTGTACACTCCAGACCACTCTTTCCTCCCCAGACCCCTTTGCCCTCCCCAGACCCCTCTGTCCTCTCCCGGCCCCTCTGTCCTCTCCAGACCACTCTGTACACTCCGGACTCTTCTGTCCTCCGCTGACTCCAATGTAACTCATACCCTTCTGTACCCTTGGCCTCTCTGTCCTCTCCAGACCCTCTGTACCAGACTGCTCTGTTGGCCACAGACCCCTTTGTACCCCAGACCCCTGTCCTCTCCAGATCACTCTGTCCTCTTTAGACCCCTCTGTCCTCTCCTGACCCTCAGTATCCCAGACCCTTCAGAACTTCAGACCCCTCTGTCCATTCTATCTGTCAGGACCTTCCTAATTATGTAATCGCAGGTTTTGGCAGATATAATGTAAGTTCCTCTGCTGTCCATAGGCTTTGTGCAGCCTGGAGAGACTAAGGTCCACATTCACTCAACTGCATTTTGCAGCGATTTGGGTAAAAATCGCTGTAAAGCCGCAACGTTTTTGCCGTGATTTTGTGCAAATCGCGGCAAATTTGTCACGATTTTACCTTGATTTATGTAAAATTTGGAAGTGGAAGTGTGGACCTAAAGCTGTTCAGGAGGCACCCTTTGGATTGCCCAGGTTAAACCCCCCAACACCCACCATGAGCTTAATACTGGCCACATTCTAAAGTCTTTTGTGACTGTCCCTGCCAGCTTCTCTTCTTTGGCATGCAGGGAGCTCCCAGCATGCGCTGAGCTGTTAAAGTGGCGGCTGGTAGGGGGATCCCTTCATCATTGGTCCCCCCGGCATGAATTCCTGGGGGTGATCCATTCCCCTCACCCCCCGCAAGTTCCTATGCCCGTGCATCCTCCTTACCTGGTTTTCAAGTCCTGTCCAATGCTACATCGTTATTATCAAACACCTCATAATAGTCCCCACCACTCCTCTCAGTATGAAGTTCTGATGTCTGGGCTCATTGCTCCCCCTCAGCATATTCACTATGATTCTTTCTAGTATCCCCACCACACCTATGACTACCCTACCCACTAGTACTATTCTCAGCCACTGCTTACACCCCCACCACCACTTCTGCAATATACTCCAAAAGCTGACTGTCCTCACTCAAGTCTTCCTCATGGCTAATGTTATCCTTCTACTTAGCCCTTAAAGGGGTACTCTGGCCCTAAGACATCTTATTCCCTATCCAAAGGATAGGATGTCTGATAAGATTTCTGATCGCAGGGGTCCCACCGCTGGGGACCCTCGCCATCTTTCATTCCGCACCCACCTTTGTGCTCTCCAAAGCGCTGGAGGCAGTGGGGCCCCCACGATCAGACATCTTATCCCCTATCCTTTGGATATAGGATAAGATGTCTTAGGGCCGCAGCACCCCTTTAAAGATGGGAAGCTGAATTTATTAAAAATCCCTCTAGGGATAATTATGATGGTCTGAGTAAGGCACAAGATGATTATGGGTCCTATGTTACAAAGAAAGCTCAGCTCAGCTCATTTGTGGAAAATGGTGAGCCAAATAAAACTTTAGCCAATTTTTTTAAATTGCAGGAGGACAGGAAAGATATTTTGTCTATTCAAACTTCTCGAGGGCATATTTCCGGCCACCCAGTGGTGATTAGAGAGTAAATTCAGAATTTGTACATAAATTTATATAGCTCAGAAAAGATCGTCAGGGAAGATCAAATTGACAATTATCCGACGAATATTAATCTGCCTAAAATTTAATAAGAACAGGGCAAAATGTTGAATGCTCCTATTTCCCTGGTGGAGTTGAGGGCAGTTTTGGCTACCAGCAGGGGAAATTTGGCACCTGGGAATAATGGATCCCCTTTGAATTTTCTGAGGAGCTCTTAGGTCCATTGATCATGATATTAATGAATCCTGTAAGGCCAATAGGCTACTGAACTCAGTGAAGGAGGCTAACATTATCCTTATTACAAAAAAAGAGGGCAAAAAAACACTGGCAGCGAGACTGGCTATTGTGGTTAAAGACATAACCCATCAAGATCAGTCTGGGTTTATTCCTAATAGAAAAATTATTCACAATACAAGAAGAGTTTTTACAAATATGCAAATGGCTTGCAAGGGACCCACTCCATCCTGGCTCTAGACGCCATGAAAGCGTTTGACAGGGTGGAGTGGGGATTCCTCTGGAAGGTATGTGAAGCCTATGGGTTAGCTATTTACTTTCTTGAATGTGTAAACAGCTGCTATTTTGATAAATGGATCCCTTAAATAGCCATTTACATTGGAGAGGGGTTCAAGGCAGGGATGCCCTCTTTTATTTAGAGCTCCTTGCAGCCAGGGATAGGATATTGTCGGATTTGGTATGGAAGGGGACAAGCATAAAATATCATTGAATGCCGAGATGCTTTGTTATTCATCACAGATCCAGAAAGGGGGATTCTTATTCTAATGAAGGTGGTGGATTAATTTGGAAATTTGTCAGGCTTAAGGATCAATTGAGCAAAATCATCAGTAATGCTTCTTGGATAATGTTGGTCTCCCTGATATGAGGGGATTCTAAAGAAAGAGGTAGTCTTTGATTATCTCGGTGTTAAAATTCCAAAATCCCTAGGAGAATATGAAAAATATAATCTTGTCCTTTTGCTTAAAAATGTCAAAGCTAAAGTTCTTGTTTGGCAGGATCTTCCTTTAACAATAGCTGATAGGGTTACTATCATTAAAATGATTATTCTACTCCAGGTTAATTTTTTTCTTGCGGCCTCCCTAGTCTGGATAAATAAGAGTTGGTTTAACCCCTTAAGGACTCAGGGTTTTTCAGTTTTTGCACTTTCGTTTTTTCCTCCTTACCTTTTAAAAATCATAAACCTTTCAATTTTCCACCTAAAAATCCATATTATGGCTGATTTTTTGCATCACCAATTCTACTATGCAGTGACATTAGTCATTTTACCCAAAAATTAACGGCGAAACGGAAAAAAAATCATTGTGCGACAAAATCGAAGAAAAAACACAATTTTGTAATTTTGGGAGCTTCCGTTTCTACGCAGTGCATATTTCGGTAAAAATGACACCTTATTATTATTCTGTAGGTCCATACGGTTAAAAGGATACCCTACTTATATAGGTTTGATTTTGTCGTACTTCTGGAAAAAATCATAATTACATGCAGGAAAATGTATATGTTTAAAAATGTCATCTTCTGACCCCTATAACTTTTTTTATTTTTCCACGTAAAGGGCGGTATGAGGACTGATTTTTTGCGCAGTGATCTGAAGTTTTTATCAGTATGATTTTTGTTTTGATCGGACTTTTTGGTCACTTTTTATTCATTTTTTAATGGTATAAAAAGTGACCAAAAATACGCTTTTTTGGACTTTTGAATTTTTTTGCGTGTACGGCATTGACCGTGCGGTTTAATTAATGATATATTTTTATAGTTCAGACATTTATGCACGCGGCGATACCACATATGTTTTTTTATTTTATTTACACTGTTTTAATTTTTTTATGGGAAAAGGGGTGTGATTCAAACTTTTATTAGGGAAGGGGTTAAATGACCTTTATTAACACTTTTTTTTTAACTTTTTTTTTTGCAGTGTTATAGGTCCCATAGGGACCTATAACACTGCACACACTGATCTCTCATGCTGATCACTGGCGTGTATTAACACGCCTGTGATCAGTGTTATCGACGCTTGACTGCTCCTGCCTGGATCTCAGGCACGGAGCAGTCATTCGTCCATTGGACACCGAGGAGGCAGGTAAGGGCCCTCCCGGTGTCCTGTAAGCAGTTTGGGACACCGCGATTTCACCGCGGCAGTCCCGAACAGCCCGACTGAGCAGCCGGGATATTTTCACTTTCACTTCAGACGCGGCGGTCAGCTTTGATCACCGCGTCTGAAGGGTTAGTACAGGTCATCACCGCGATCGGTGATGTCCTGAATTAGCTGCGGGTCCCGACCGACCTGATATGACGCGGGGACACTGCGTGACCCCGCGGCAAATCGCGGGAGCCAGCTGAGGACGTAAATATACATCCTGCATCGTTAAGGGGTTAAATCTTTGAAGAGGATAATTAATACATTTCTTTGGGCGAAAAATAGGGTCAGGTTTAAGTATGAACACCTTACACTACCTTTAGTGGAAGGGGGTTTTGCTATTCTCAATTTTCAAATTTATTTTTTAGCAAACAAATTATATGACATATGGGATTGGAGGAACAATCATTTGATAGATAGTACATAAACAGCTGATACTTGATGAAAGTGAGCAAAGATAAAGCCTGTGGTATGTAATGGCACACCACCAGGAAGGATACTTATCCACCCTAGGAGAGTCTGCACTGATGTGGAGGGAGATGTGCTTATCCATATGAGGCCATGCTGCGGTCTAAAGAACATGAAGTTCGCTGTCAGTATTTATGTATCGCACCGCTGACTAGTGTTGAGCGGCATAGGCCATATTCGAATTTGCGATATTTCGCGAATATATGGATGAATATTCGTCATATATTCGCTAAATTCTCATATTCGCAATATTCGCAATTTATTTTCGCATATGCAAATAACAAAATTAGCATATGTGAAAATTTGCACGCCACTCTCACACAGTAGTATTAGAGCCTTCTTTACACCACACAAGCTGGAAGCAGAGAGGGATGATGACTGTGATGTGTACTGTGAAAAAACAAAACAGAAAAAGAATATTCGTAATTGCGAATACATAATGCTATATTCGCGAATACTCGCAAATTCGCATTGCGAATATTCACAAATTCGCATTGCGAATATTCACGAGCAACACTACCGCTGACCTGACTTCTGGTCCAGTGCGCTGTGTTTGCAGAGGGCAACTGCGGAAGTAGGGAGCCGCATCACGTGTGCATATCACGTGAGCACTCCAAACAACAGAAGTAAGTATCTAATTAGTGTTGCTTGCGAATATTCGCAATTCAAATATTATTCGCGAATATCGCATATTCGCGAATTCGCGAATTTCACGAATATAGCGCTATATATTCGTAATTACGAATATTCGTTTTTTTTTTTTCACAGTACACATCACAGTGATCACCCCTCTCTGCTTCCAGCTTGTGTGGTGTTAAGAAGGCTCTAATACTACTGAGACTGGCGTGCGAATTTTCGCATGTGCGAACATTTGCATATGCTAATTTTTGCATATGCAAATTTTCGCTTGTAATAATTTTTGTATATGCTAATTTTCGCATATGTAAATTTTCGCATACGCAAATTTTTCGCATTTGCAAAAATAAAGCGAAGATATTACGAATGTGCGAATATATGACGAATATTCGTCCATATATTCGCGAATATTCGCGAATTCGAATATGGGCTATGCCGCTTAACACTATGTCTAATGTGTGTCATATGCGCTCCAGATAACGAAGATCATATTATAAGATTGATAAATGTATGTATCCTCATTAAAATATATCTAAAGCATAGCTGTCCGGTATATGATTGGGATACATGTCTTAAAGTGTAAAAATGGTTACAAAATGGGTGAATTTGAAAGATCAGCATAATCTTAAAGGATAATTAGATGTATTAATTACATTAATAATAAAGAGATATGAAAAACTACTGGAGGATAAAAGTACATGGTTCAAAGGTGTTAAATAAAATTACTGGATCCAGATATGTCGCTAGTAAACCTCCATTTCATATAGAATATATAATTTATAAAGAAATAGACTATGCACATTATTAAAATTGCTGTCAGAAAAGATAATAAATCTTGAATGAATGACAATGAATCAATTGAATGACATTTTTTACATAGCAAAGGGTATAATATTAGATAAAGCAGGGGAAGGAGAGACACTCATTCAAACCTCCAGGGGAAACTGTCCCCAATCTGCACATCCACCGTGCTTCTTTTTGGATAAGGCGACAGTCTAGGTCACCTCCCCTACTATTAGGCTAAACCACTTCTAGAACCTGAAACATAAGTGCCCGAGGAGAAGAAATGTGCATTAATCTCATATGATTAGAGAGGGGTTTGTTTCTCTGATGGTTTATGTCGCCTACGTGCTCTAAAATTTGGCCGCGCAGCTCTCTCTTAGTTTTTCCAACATATGTTAATATATATATATATATATATATATATATATATATATATTAATTTGCACTATAAAGAATTTTTATAATTAGACAATCAGGATTTTTGGAAAAACAAGGGTGTTAGGCTAGTTCAACACATTTTTTAACAGGGGAGGTTATTGAATTTCAATGAATTTTAGGAAAGGTTCAGAATTAGGGATTCTCAAAAATTATGGTACTGGCAGCTTACACAGACAGTCAGATTTACAGAAGGTATAGGTTTGTTTCACATTGGATCACATGGGATCTTTGACTGATTATAAGATTCCGGTAAAGAAGGGTGCAAGGAAGCTGTACAAAATGTTAATCAAGGAATTGTTGAGGGATTTTCAAAAGAAAATTATGGTGAAATGGGAAGCAGAAGATATGATATTCACAGAGGAAGCGTAGGCTTGCTTGCTACGTAATAATTTACGGATCACAAAGAATCTTTGTTATAGAATTATTCACTTAAGGCTTTTATATAGATTTTACAATTCCCCCCTTAGGTTATATAGGATAGCGTGTAGAGTCAACTCTGGTTGTCCGAAATGTTGCGCAGAGGAGGAAAATTTTGTCCGTCAGCATACAACCCCCCCCCCCCCCCGGCCTTCACCTGCGCTGTGCCTGTCCGTAACCCCCCCCCCCCCCGGCCTTCACCTGCACTGTTCCCGGCCTCCGCCCCCACCAGCACCCCTCTACCCCCCCCCCCAGCCCCCCCCCCGACCTTCACCTGCACTGTGCCCGGCCTCCGCTCCCACGTCTTCGGTTGCGCCGGCCTAACGTCCCTCCGTCAGTGACGTCACTCGCAGGGCGCCTGGAGAGAAGGAGCGCTGCGCTGGATGGGTGAGTGTGTGTGTCTGTCTCTCTGTCTGTCTCTATCTCTGTCTGTGTGTGACTGTCTGTGTGTTTGTGTGTGTGTTTGTGTGTGTGTGACTGTGTGTGTGTGACTGTATGTAACTCTCTGTGTGTGTGTGCCCGGGCTCCCTTTGCAGGACTACAACTCCCAGCATGCCCTTACTGTAAGGACACGCTCGGAGTTGTAGTTGTGCAGTGCAGGCAAATGACAAGCTTTCCCCTGCCCCCAGCTGTAGGACTACAACTCCCAGCATGTCCTTATTGTAAGGGCATGCTGGGAGTTGTAGTCTTGCAGCTGGGGGCAGGGGACAAGCTTGTCACTTGCCCACACATCTCCTGCACCACACAACTACAACTCCCAGCGTGTCTTTACTGTAAGGGCATGCTGGGAGTTGTAATCGTGCAGGGCGGGAGATGTGCGAGCAGGTGATAATAAATGTACTAACCCATTTTTTTTTCTTCTCATTTACGATCCGTGTATCCTGTGGACTCCTTCGGATTCGGTGGACTACTTCGATGACCAGCGTTTTTCTTTGTTTGATTTTAATAAAATGGTTAACGAGGGCTTGTGGGGGAGTGTTTTTTGTAATAAACATTTTTTAAAACCTGTTGTGTTTTTTCCTTACTTTACTTGACAGGCTTAGTTGTGGAAGCTGTCTTATAGACGGAGTCCATTCCTAAGCTGGGCTTAGCGTTAGCCACAAAAACAGCTAGCGCTAACCCCCAATTATTACCCCGGTACCCAATGCCACAGGGGTGCCGGGAAGAGCCGGTACCAACAGGCCCGGAGCATCAAAAATGGCGCTCCTGGGCCTAGGCGGTAACAGGCTGGTGTTATTTAGGCTGGGGAGGGCCAGTAACAATGGTCCTCGCCCACCCTGGTAACGTCAGGCTGTTACTGTTTGGTTGGTATTTGGCTGAGAATAAAAATGGGGGGACCCTATGCATTTTTTTTTAAATAAATAATTAAATATTTTTATTCTCAGCCAAATACCAACCAAACAGTAACAGCTTGATGTTACCAGGGTGGGTAAGGACCATTGTTACTGGCCCACCCAGCCTAAATAATGTCAGCCTGTTACCGCCTAGGCCCAGGAGCGCCATTTTTGACGCTCCGGGCCTGTTGGTATCGTCTCTTCCCGGCACCCCTGTGGTGTTGGGTACTGGGGTAATAATTGGGGGTTAGCGCTAGTTGTTTTTGTGGATAACGCTAAGCCAGGCTTAGTAATGGACTTCGTCTGTAAGACAGCTTCCACTACTAAGCCTGTCCAGTAAGTAAAAAAAAAAAAAAAAACACAACAGGTTTAAAAATAAATTTATTACAATAAAACACTCCCCCACAAGCCCTCGTTAACCATTTTATTAACATCAAGCAAAGAAAAACGCTGGTCGTCGAAGTAGTCCACCGAATCCGAAGGAGTCCACAGGATACACGGATCTGTAGAAGAAGTAACAAAAAAACAAAAAAAAAAATGAGTAAGTACATTTAGGGAGAAAAAACTGTGTTAAAAAATGTAATAAACACACACACACACACACATACACACACACACACACACACACACATATATATATATATATATATATACATGCACATTTTTTTCAAAGCTGCATAGTGGTGTTCTGTAGTCATTATTTGGTTTTTGCTTATGTGTGCTAAAAAAAATGGTATTTAAAAGTGATTTTTTGGTTTTTGCTCATGTAAGCCAAATTTATCAACCCCCTGTGATAGTATGATAAATATGTCATACATAAGCAAAAAAAATAGCAAGAAATAAATGACTACAGAACTTGCTTGCCAAAGCAACAATGATAAATGTCCCCGATTGCGATTAATTTATTCTTTTCTTTTTTTTTCTTTCTCTCTCCTCCTGGCTTCCATGGGGTGGTAGGGTGAGAAGGTGGTTATAAGGGGGGAGGGGGTGGGGGAGTGGGTAACTTGGAAAAGGAAAAATTATTAGATGTTTGATCCGCTTCTGTGCACTCGGTCCCAGGGGTTGGGCAGAGATTTGGTTTGGTTAATGTGTAATATCTATGTTTTTGTGCTATTTGATTATGTATTCCAGTCATTGTATAGAGGAAAAGTATTTATGGATCATGGAAAACTGAGATGTAACAGTATGCTTTTTGCATTTGTAGGCTGTTATCTGTCTATAAAAAAAAAAAAAAAAGAAAAAAAGATGGAAAGCAAAGAAAGAGATGATGGAACAGCCTATCTAGGAAGGATGTTTTCACAGCACCATGCCACTGTAGTTAGTAAAGAATCCCCTGACACCTGAAATAACCGAGAACAAGCCATCCAGTCTACAATGGCCGTATTATCCTCCAAAGCAACACACGAACCTTGGAAGACATGATAGCTTTTTCTGGCCTTTTGAATTTGAAGATTAGTTTTGTTATTCCTAATGAAAATTGCTTTCTTAATTCTAAAATCTATCTAGTTCCTGTCTACACTTACAATATAAGGCTGAGAGAAGCAGTGGAAGATGTGCCCATAAAATGAAAACATGAAGAAATATGTTAATTTTTTTTAGAGTTCTGACATCTTAAGAACTTTCGGAAGCACTTTTTCTCTGAATCCTGCTATTCCATATTCATTTTTCGGGTAGAGGCCACATAATAGCTTCTGTAAGTACAGGTTTTAAAGATATGATTAATATGAGGTCATAGTGCAGCTGCCATGCTAGTTGTTGCTGTTTTGTGGAGTATTTTTCTTCTGTTAGAATAGTTGAAAAGAATTTCCAGCATGAAGGTTCACAGTTGGGTCACCTCCTGGCAGTTAGAAAGCAATTTTCCAACTCTAGTTTTCTATATGCTTATAATATAATATAGTACCTAATGAACTCATGAAATGCATTAAAAAAGGGCTGAAAGTAAAATGTTAATGGGGCCTTGAAGGATAAATGCAGTTTCTGCTTTGTGCCACAGTGTACTATTTTTTCAATTTAATATTAGGTTATTATCGGTTTAAGTGGAGTTCTGCTATACCATATAAAGTTGAACTAATAGAGTTAAAGGGGTACTCCACTGGAAAACATTTTTTTTAATCAACTGATGACAGAAAGTTAAACAGATTTGTAAATTACTTCTATTAAAAATCTTAATCCTCCTAGTACTTATAGGCTTCTGTATGCGCCACAGGAAGTTCTTTTTTTTTTTTTTTATTTCCTTTCTGCCTGACCACAGTGCTCTCTGCTGACACATCTGTCCATTTTAGGAACTGTCCAGAGCAGGAGCGGTTTGGATGGGGATGTGCTTCTTCTCTGGACAGTTCCTAAAATGGACAGAGGTGTCAGCAGAGAGCACTGTGATCAGACAGAAAAGTATTTAAAAAAGGAAATAATTTCATGTGAAACATACAGAAGCTTATAAGTACTGAAAGGATTTTTAAAAAAATGATAGAAGTAATTTGCAAATATGTTTAACTTTCTGGCACCAGATGATTTAAAAAAAAATAAAAATCTCTAGTGGAGTGCCCCTTTAACACCCTATAGCAATAAGAGTTTTGGGTACTCCAGGGCTACAGTGTTCTGAACACCCCCCCTCTAATAGACATGAATGGCTGGGCGTGACCTGGCATCACGAGGGGGAAGGCCGTGAAGTCACGACCACTCCCACAGGAACCAGGAATTTGTTTAGAACGCCGGGTGCTGCGATAGACTGCGGGGGGTGCCAGAAGTGGGACCACCTAGATCAGGCATCTTATCCCCTGCCTTTGGATTGGGGATAAGATGACTAGCAGCGGAGTACCCCTTTAAAGATATAGGCCTGCAAAAAGAAGAAAATGATAAGCTACTGGCAAAATGAGAAAGAAAATGCAGAAGTAAAATAAACAGCTACCTTCCATTTTCATTTCTTATTTAAAGGACATGCTCATATGCATAAATGCATTTTATCTAAGTGCATTCAGTGTAACACAGTGATAGAAAATATTAGATAGCAGTTACTTCATGTCATATTAGACTTGAATGTAATACAATAAGTTTGGAACATCTGAACAGCAAAAATAGGTATCATAAATGACTTTTTCTGTATATGACATAAAGTACTGTATATAAAGTCCATGTAAAACCTTGTATATAAAACCACAACCCTACAAAAAAAAAAAAAAAAACAGTGCTGCCTACAGATGGGAGTCTCTGATTAGACTGATAACAAAATGATATTTCAAGGCTATGTACAGCATCATAAATTTACCATGTAGAAAAGTAACATAGCCATCTACCCATGGCACTAGAGAGAAAGTTTTCTCATGCCAAAGATTTTTTTATTTTCATGCATTTTTCCAGGGAATAATGCCCTGGAAATTTCCATCCAATCAAATTGCATTTCTTGTGCCACCATAGTGACTAAAATATTGTTCCAAGCTTGTGATTTTCAATTAGCATAATGTAAGATAATTAATACATAATAGAATTGCATTGTGTTCGGTTTTGAAATGTGATATGTGCACAAAATCCTTATCCGTTTATGATTATTTTTCACTGCATCGTGCCAGAACAAAGGCGTTTTTAACAACTACAAAGAGATAGATTGTTGTGTGTTGGAGTAAAGCCTCTCATGTTTGCCTAATAGGCATCTCATCTCCAGCTGGGATTCCGATGGTAAAGAGTAGGATTTTATCTAACTTCACAGAAGTAATATACTTTACTCTCTAATGAGGAACATATTTATTCTGTCAGCCTTTCTACTTTAATATCTTAAGTATTTTTTTCTTTGAACTCAGTGAACACTGGTTGCTCTTAAACGCGGAGTAGAAGAAAGCAAAGGGCCATGTAATATCTAAGAAGACACCGCAGTGGTTAAAAGGGACAGAAAGATGAAAGAACTTGCAAAAACAATAATTACAAAGATTACATAACATCAAGCGAAGTGTCATGTGAAACCATTAGGCATGGAGATCCTCGACTTCCAACAGTAATAACCTTTTCATGCTTCTGTCGACATACATGGGGTTGTTTTTCTGAATTTTTATAATTTTTACCATTTGGGTTGCAATTAGTGTATTGAAAAAGAGTTTCTATTTTAGATGATCCTATTACTTTTTTGGAGTTACAAGGAGTTCTAAGGGGTAAAAAGGGGAAATACCAATCTATATTTGGACAGTTTTCCCTTTAAGACATACTGGAAATTGGAATGTTACCAACATTGTTTAAAATAACGAATTCTTCATTAGAAACAGGTGAGTTTCCAGACTCTATATTAAAGACTAGTATAATAATTATTAAACAAGATAAAGATCCACTTATATCTAAAGTGGAATCTTATCGACTAGTATCAATATTGAATATAGCTGCCGATCTGTTGGGCAAAAATGAGCACATGAAGAGCAGAATGTATTTATCCATTACTAGATTTACTAGGCATTGTATTTAGAGAGTCTTAGGCAATCTGCAGATTGGGACTGGGGCGGGGAGGGGGTGGGGGGTTGCTTTAGAAAACTGGCAACAAGGAACTCTTCCAAATTTTACCGACAAGAAGGATTTATAGGTTACCCCCAATGGGGGTAAAAATGCTTTATTAGAGATTTAAAAATGACTGATTGAAAATAAACAATAAATTATGAACTTTAAAAGTACAAAATACTGAGAAGAGGAACCAGGGATTATCAACCAAACACACACTGGGATAGAATTTACAGTAGTATTGGTAGGAAGTTGTAAAACAATACTTTTATCACATATGTGAATGTGAATAATTTTCAATAAAAAATATTTGAAATGGGAAGGTAGCTCTGAATCTTAACATCCACTTATTCAGTTTAACCTGATCCATATTGTCCTATATTCCATGATTTGTAAATGAAAGCTATCATCATTCGTAGACAAATTGAACAGGAATTTTGTTTTACACCTTTACTAGTGTTGCTTAGCTGTGACTCTAAAGATAGGCTTGAATACAACTTTATTTGCATTATAATTGCAAATAATCCAAGTGTTGGTTCCAAAGAATTATGGGTAAAACAAGATCACGCTATGACTGTTTATAAGATGCTTTAATTGTTTTTATCTATAATACTCAAGAATGGTCTCAATTAGTCTCAATTAGTGGGTGGGTCATAATGTTGGTGGAGGGGAAGGGTATCTGGGGGATGAAAGTAGATACAGTAGGGGAGTAAGGTTATAAATCAAGGAAAACTGTTGTGCCAGTTGCACTGAGCGTGGATCTTGTGGGTCGATGCATCATTGGTAGCAATGAAATTGTGCAAAGGAGATGTACAGCACATCAGGAGCCCATGTGGGGTGATGGGTAGTATCCATGCTTTATTAATATAATCTATTGTCTATGTTATGCCTCTTTAAAATTAAGTACCAAATAACTGAATAAGATATTGTACATTGTACGTATTGTTGGCTACGGTTACATGATGGGGCAATGTGTCATTCCTTTCGTTTGGTCCAAGTGGTCCATGCATTATAGATGCACCTAGTGCCCAAGTGGGGGCGGAGTTTACTTGGAAATCCACTTTGGCAAAATGTTTACCTATTTTACCGACACATGGCAATAGTACAACAGAATGTGGAGGACTAGAAAGGGAACTTCCATAGATGGTATGGGATTTGACAGCCCGGAGATATTTCTGATTGTTAAGTGGCACTTCTAGTTATGAAACAAGATATATATATGTGAGTAATGCAAAATCATCTGTGGTTGCAGTATACTTCAACTACAGATGATTTTGCATTTTGCATCACTGGACTAATATGGCTACTCCTAACTACTCTCTCTCTCTCTCTCTCTCTCTCTCTCTCTCTCTCTCTCTCTCTCTCTCTCTCTCTCTATATATATATATATATATATATTTGGGATGAGCGAATCGAATCTGATGAATCCAAATTTGTTACGAATTTCTGGAAACATTTGATTCATAACAAATGCGAATATCGCCGAGATTCGATCCCGCAAATCACTTCATTAACCCCCTAAGGACCCAGACCATTTGGCCTTAACCCCTTAAGGACGCACATTTACATCGGAGCGATGCCCGTGTCATGCGCGGCTGATCCCGGCTGCTGATCGCAGCCAGGGACCCGCCGGCAATGGCCGACGCCCGCGATCTTGCGGGCGTCCGCCATTAACCCCTCAGGTGCCGGGATCAATACAGATCCCGGCATCTGCGGCAGTGCGCGATTTGAATGAATGATCGGATCGCCCGCAGCGCTGCTGCGGGAATCCGATCATTCAGAACGCCGCACGGAGGTCTCCTCACCTTCCTCCGTCCGGCTCCGGGCGTCTCCTGCTCTGGTCTGAGATCTAGCAGACCAGAGCAGAAGATCGCCGATAACACTCATCTGTTCTATGTCCTATACATAGAACAGATCAGTATTAGCAATCATGGTATTGCTATGAATAGTCCCCTATGGGGACTATTCAAGTGTAACTAAACAATGTAAAAAAATGTAAAAGTAAAAGTAAAAAAAAAAAGTGAAAAATCCCCTCCCCCAATAAAAAAGTAAAACGTTCGTTTTTTTCCTATTTTACCCCCAAAAAGCGTAAAAAATAAATTTTATAGACATATTTGGTATCGCCGCATGCGTAAATGTCCGAACTATTAAAATAAAATGTTAATGATCCCGTACGGTGAACGACGTGAACGAAAAAAAAAAAGTCCAAAATTGCTACTTTTTTAATACATTTTAAAAAAATATATATAAAAAATGTATTAAAAGTTTTTTATATGCAAATGTGGTATCAAAAAAAATTACAGATCATAGCGCAAAAAATGAGCCCCCATACCGCCGCATATACGGAAAAATAAAAAAGTTAGAGGTCATCAAAATAAAGGGATTATATACGTACTAATTTGGTTTAAAAGTTTGTGATTTTTTTTAAGCGGAACAATAATAGAAAAGTATGTAATAATGGGTATCATTTTAATCATATTGACCCTCAGAATAAAGAACACACGTAATTTTTACCATAAATTGTACGGCGTGAAAACGAAACCTTCCAAAATTAGCAAAATTGCATTTTTCGTTTTAATTTCCCCACAAAAATAGTGTTTTTTGGTTGCGCCATACATTTTATGATATAATGAGTTATGTCATTACAAAGGACAACTGGTCGCGCAAAAAACAAGCCCTCATACTAGTCTGTGGATGAAAATATAAAAGAGTTATGATTTTTAGAAGGCGAGGAGGAAAAAATGAAAACGTAAAAATTTAATTGTCTGAGTCCTTAAGGCCAAAATGGGCTGAGTCCTTAAGGGGTTAAAGGAGAACTCCAGAATAAAAAAATTGTCTCCCATACTGCCGGCAGTAAAAAAAAATAAAGATGTACATACCTTCCTTCGCTCCCCCAGGGCCTCCGGTAACGGCTCCGGTCTCCGCCGCGATTCTCTTCCTGGTTGCTGGTAGTCGGCGAGTCATACTGCGCTCAGCCAATCACCGGCCGCAGTGAAGTCCCGACTCGGCCGGTAATAGGCTGAGCGGCAGTGTGTCCTGAAGCGTTCTCACACTGCCGCTCAGCCTATCGCCGGCCGAGTCGGGACTTCACTGCAGCCAGTGATTGGTGGAGTGCAGTATGACTCACCGACCACCAGCAACCAGGAAGAGGATAGCGGCGGAGACTGGGGGAGCGATGCAAGGTATGTACATCTTTATTTTTTTTTACTGCCGGCAGTGTGGGGGACAATTTTTATATTCTGGAGTTCTCCTTTAAGGACAATTTTATTTTTACGTTTTCGTTTTTTCGTCCTTGCCTTCTAAAAATCATAACTCTTTTATATTTTCATCCACAGACTAGTATGAGGGCTTGTTTTTTTGCACGACCAGTTGTCCTATGTAATGACATCACTCATTTTACCATAAAATGTATAGTGCAAGCAAAACAATACTATTTTTGTGGGGAAATTAATAAGAAAACCTCAATTTGCAAATTTTGGAAGCTTTTGTTTTCATGCTGTTCACTTTACGGTAAAATATTCTTGTTTTCTTTATTCTGCGAGTCAATGCAATTAAAATGATACACATGATTACATTCTTTTCTATTATTATGCCTCTTAAAAAAAATCGCAAACTTTTTAACCAAATAAGTGCGTTTAAAATCCCTCCATTTTGCTGACATATAAATTTTTTATTTTTCCGTATAAGCAGCAGTATGAGGGCTCATTTTTTGCGCTGTGATCTGTAATTTTTTTTGATACTACATTAGCATATATAAAACTTTTAATACATTTTTTATCAATTTTATTTGGAATATAATGTTATAAAAAACAGCAATTTTTGACTTTTTTTTTTACGTTCACGCCGCTCGACGAACGAGATAATTAACATTATATTTTAATAGTTTGGATATTTACACATGTGGCAATACCAAATATGATCATTAAAAACATTTTTTACACTTTTTGGGGGTAAAATGGGGAAAAACGGACAACTTACATTTTTATTGGGGGAGGGGATTTTTCAAATTTTTTTTTACTTAAATTTTTTCCTTTTTTTCCTTTTCCTTTTACACTTTAATAGTCCCCATAGGGGACTATTTATAGCAATCATTGGATTGCTAATACTGTTCATTGCTATGCATATCGCATAGCACTGATCAGTGTTATCGGTCATCTGCTGTGGTCTGCTCGATCTCAAACCAGAGCAGAAGACCCATGGAAGGCAGTGGAGGCAAGTGAGGGGACCTCCGTCTGCCCTTCTGGATGATCGGATCTCCGCAGCAGTGCTGCTGGTAATCCGATCATCCATTTTAGTGATCACGGCATCTGAGGGATTAATGGCAGACATCTGCGCGATCGCGGATGCTGGCCATTACCGGTGGGTCCCTGGCTGCTGATAGCAGCCTGGACCTGCCGCGCATGACCTGAGCATCACTCCAATGCTCGCGGTCATGTATAGGACGTAAATGTACGTCCTGATGCGTTAAGTACCACCGCACTAGGACGTAGAATTTATGGCCTGCGTCGTTAAGGGGTTAAACTCCATTTAGTGTGGTCCAGGCTCCAGGGGCCTTTCATCTAAAATGGTGAATCCACATGTGAGGACATGGGGCAAGGAATCCTGGGAAGGCGGGAACAAGGGCCAGCGGGATGACCCTGAATCACATGACCCTATCAGCAGCCAGCCATCCCTGTGACAGCCATCTTGCGGCCACTCACATCAGCATTCTATTGCAGAGAGAGGGACAGAGAGCAGTGTGTTGCACAGAAAAAACTTTTTACAGCAGTGATTCACCATAAGCCCAAATCCAGCCCAGAAGCACTGATAGGGAAGGGAGAGAGATTGAGAGAGAAAGTGCAGTTATGGGTGTAGAACACAGTGACTGTGTTCTGCAGCACTTGTGTGTACAACAACTGAAAAGCTAAAAAGAGCAAGCCAGTGGTGTACCATTTTGTTCCTGTTTAAGTCTTAAGGGCCTAGATACTGTGAAAGGCCAACCGAAAGTACACACCTGCTGGTGTTGTAGACAAATACTGTTTTAAGCGTATTTGTCTCCCCTCATATACACACTTCCCCTCATATACACACTTAGTATGTCAGGCAGAGAAGTGCCAGGATGTGCGCAGAAGAGTGGCAGAGGCATTAATTCATCATGCAGAGGTCGCAGCAGACTAGGGGCGGGTGGCAGTAGGAGTAACAACGAGAGGCCTGAGCTTCCGGTATCAGCTAGCGGTTGTGTCTCGACCAGCAACTCATCTGCCGTCATCTATTGGTTAACACGGTCATCCACCCATCTGACATCTGACACCCCCAGTCAACAGTTGGTGGTTTCCTCAGACACAATGCTCAGTTGGCATAGTCTGGAAGCAGTCCCTGTCCACCCATTGCCTCTGCCATATGCTGTTCCCTCCCCCACAGAAGTATCTTATGCTGTGGGTCAGCTCCACTCTACTAGAGGACAGTCTACTAGAGGACAGTCAGCAGCTACTGCCCAGCCAATAAGTGGAGGAGACATCCGCCACTTCCTCCACTAGGCGGGCAAGTGGTGATGAGGAGAGTGACGTGGGAGGTGTTGTTGCTGGCATTCAGGCTTGCTGGCATTCTGAAGCAGACACTGTTGAGGAACCTGAAGAGGACATCAGTGACATGCAGACACAACTTGATGATGAAGCCGATCGCACTTGGGAGCCGCATGCAGAAGGGGCTTCATCATCATCAGGAGAAGAGGGTTGCAGGTTGCCCGTGAGGCAGCAGCTGAGCCATCAAGGTGGTGGCATGGTTGGCAGTCAGGATGGTGGCAGAAGTGGAAATTCTGGAGCCAAAAGGGCCTGGGGTAGACCACCTGCTTCATGGCAGCCTACCTTCCCGGGAGGTAGTGGAACAGGGGTTCCTGGAGTCAGCGGCAGTAGCAATCAATCAGTGCGGACCGTTGGTGGGAAAATTAGCTACTCGGCAGAGTTCCCCCACAGTAGGTGTAGGAAGCAGAGTTCCCCCACAGTAGGGTGTAGGCAGCAGAGTTCCCCCACAGTAGGTTTAGGCAGCAGAGTTCCCCCACAGTAGGTGTTGGCAGCAGAGTTCCCCCACAGTAGGTGTAGGCAGCAGAGTTCCCCAACAGTGTGTAGACTGCACAGTTACCCCACAGCTGGTGTAGGCTGCAGAGTTTATCCACAGTTGGTGTAGGCAGCAGAATTTCCCCCAGTAGGAGTAGGCAGCAGAGTGCACCCCATTAGATGAGTACCTCCACAGTGGATTGTAGGCAGCAGAGTTCTACCACAGTGGGTGTAGGCAACAGAGTGGCCCCACAGTGGGTGTAGGCTGCAGAGTTCCACCACAGTGGGTGTAGGCAGCAGAGTTTCCCCACAGTAGGTGTAGGCAGCAGAGTTCCCCCACCGTGGGTGTAGGTAGCAGAGTTCCCCCACAGTGGGTGTAGGCAGCAGAGTTCCCTAACAGTGGGTGTAGGCAGAAGAGTTCCCCCCAATAGGTGTAGGCAGCAGAGTTCCCCCACAGTGAGTGTAGGCAGCAGAGTTCCCCCACAGTGGGTGTAGGCAGCAGAGTTGCCCCACAGTGGGAGTAGGCAGCAGAGTTTCCCCACAGTGGGTGTAGGCAGCAGAGTTCCCCCACAGTAGGTGTAGGCAGCAGATTTCCCCCACCGTAGGTGTAGGCAGCAGAGTTCCCCCACAGTAGGGTGTAGGCAGAAGAGTTCCCCCACAGTGGGTGTAGTCAGCAGAGTTACCCCACAGTGGGTGTAGGCAGTAGAGTTCCCCCACAGTAGGTTTAGGCAGCAGAGTTCCCCCACAATAGGTGTTGGCAGCAGAGTTCCCCCACAGTAGGTGTAGGCAGCAGAGTTCCCCAACAGTGTGTAGACTGCAGAGTTACCCCACAGCTGGTGTAGGCTTCAGAGTTTATCCACAGTTGGTGTAGGCAGCAGAATTTCCCCCAGTAGGAGTAGGCAGCAGAGTGCACCCCATTAGATGAGTACCTCCACAGTGGATTGTAGGCAGCAGAGTTCTACCACAGTGGGTGTAGGCAGCAGAGTGGCCACACAGTGGGTGTAGGCTGCAGAGTTCCACCACAGTGGGTGTAGGCAGCAGAGTTTCCCCACAGTAGGTGTAGGCAGCAGAGTTCCCCCATCATGGGTGTAGGTAGCAGAGTTCCCCCACAGTGGGTGTAGGCAACAGAGTTCCCTCACAGTGGGTGTAGGCAGAAGAGTTCCCCCCAATAGGTGTAGGCAGCAGAGTTCCCCCACAGTGAGTGTAGGCAGCAGATTTCCCCCACAGTGGGTGTAGGCAGCAGAGTTGCCCCACAGTGGGAGTAGGCAGCAGAGTTTCCCCACAGTGGGTGTAGGCAGCAGAGTTCCCCCACAGTAGGTGTAGGCAGCAGAGTTCCCCCACCGTAGGTGTAGGCAGCAGAGTTCCCCCACAGTAGGGTGTAGGCAGCGGAGTTCCCCCACAGTGGGTGTAGTCAGCAGAGTTACCCCACAGTGGGTGTAGGCAGTAGAGTTCCCCCACAGTAGGTGTAGGCAGCAGAGTTCCCCCACAGTGGGTGTAGGCAGCAGAGTTCCCTCACAGTGGGTGTAGGCAGCAGAGTTCTCCCACAGTGGGTGTAAGCAGCAGAGTTTCGCCACAGTAGGTGTAGGCAGCAGAGTTAACCCCCATTAGGTGAAGGCAGCAGAGTTCCCCCACAGTAGGTGTAGGCAGCAGAGTTTCCCCAGAGTGTGTGTAGACAGCATATTTTCCCCACAGTGGTTGTAGGCAGCAGAGTTTCCCCACAGTAGGTGTAGGCAGAAGAGTTCCCCCCAGTAGGTGTAGGCCGCAGAGTTCACCCCCATTAGGTGAAGACAGCAGAGTTCCACCACAGTAGGGTGTAGGCAGCAGAGTTCTTCCACAGTAGGTGTAGCCAGCAGAGTTCCCCCACAGTAAGTGTAGGCAGCAGAGTTCCCCCACAGTGGGTATAGGCAGCAGAGTTCCCCACAGTGGGTGTAGGCTGCAGAGTTCCCCCACAGTGGGTGTAGGCAGCAGAGTTCCCCACAGTGGGTGTAGGCTGCAGAGTTCCCCCACAGTGGGTGTAGGCAGCAAAGTTTCCCCACAGTAGGTGAAGGCAGCAGAGTTTCCCCAGAGTGTGTGTAGACAGCATATTTTCCCCACAGTGGGTGTAGGCAGCAGAGTTTCCCCACAGTAGGTGTAGGCAGAAGAGTTCCCCCCAGTAGGTGTAGGCCGCAGAGTTCACCCCCATTAGGTGAAGACAGCAGAGTTCCACCACAGTAGGGTGTAGGCAGCAGAGTTCTTCCACAGTAGGTGTAGCCAGCAGAGTTCCCCCACAGTAAGTGTAGGCAGCAGAGTTCCCCCACAGTGGGTATAGGCAGCAGAGTTCCCCCACAGTGGGTGTAGGCAGCAGAGTTCCCCACAGTGGGTGTAGGCTGCAGAGTTCCCCCACAGTGGGTGTAGGCAGCAAAGTTTCCCCACAGTAGGTGAAGGCAGCAGAGTTCCCCCACCGTAGGTGTAGGCAGCAGAATTCACCCCCCCCATTAGGTGAAGGCAGCAAAGTTCCCCCACAGTAGGGTGTAGGAAGCAGAGTTCCCCCACAGTAGGTGTAGGCAGCTGATTCCCCCCCACAGAAGGTGTAGGCAGCAGAGTCCCCCCACAGTAGGTGTAGGCAGCAGAGTTCCCCCATTAGGTGTAGGCAGCAACGTTTCTTCCCATTAGGTGTAGGCAGCAGATTTCCACCACAGTAGGTGTAGGCTGCAGAGTTCCCCCACAGTGGGTGTAGGCAGCAGTTTCCCCACAGTAGGTGTAGGCAGCAGAGTTCCCCCACATTAGGTATAGGCAGCAGAGTTCCCCCATTATGTGTAGGCAGCAGAATTTCCACACATTAGGTGGAGGCAGCAGAGTTCCCCCATTATGTGTAGGCAGCAGAGATTCCCCACACTAGGTGTAGGCAGCAGAGTTCCCCCATTATGTGTAGACAGCAGAGTTTCCCCACAGTAGGTGTGGACAGCAGAGTTCCCCAAAGAAGGTAGGCAGCAGAGTTTCCCCACAGTAGGTTTAGGCAGCAGAGTTCCCCACAGTAGATGTAGGCAGCAGAATTTCCACACATTAGGTGGAGGCAGCAGAGTTCCCCCATTATGTGTAGGCAGCAGAGATTCCCCACACTAGGTGTAGGCAGCAGAGTTCCCCCATTATGTGTAGACAGCAGAGTTTCCCCACAGTAGGTGTAGACAGCAGAGTTCCCCAAAGAAGGTAGGCAGCAGAGTTTCCCCACAGTAGGTTTAGGCAGCAGAGTTCCCCACAGTAGATGTAGGCAGCAGAGTTCCTCCACAGTAGGTGTAGGCATCAGAGTCTACCACAATAGGTGTAGGCCACAGGGTCTCCCCACAGTAGGTGTAAGCAGAAGAGTTCCCCACCAGTAGGTGTAGGAAGCAGCCCCCCCCCCCCCCCCGCAGTAGGTGTAGGCAGCAGAATTTCCCCCCTCATCCCCAGTAGGCAGCAGAGTTTTCCCCCAAGTAGGTGCAGGCAGCAGAATTTTTCCTCTCTCCCCCAGTAGGTGCAGACAACAGAGTTTTCTCCCCTCCCCCCAGTAATTGTAGGCAGCAGAGTTTCTACCCCCCCCCCCAGTAAGTGTAGGCAGCAGAGACCCCCCCCCCCCTCAGCAGGTGTAGGCAGTTGAGTTGCAGAGTTCCCTTCCCCCAGGTTGAAAAAAAAAATACTCTCTTGATGTTCCAAGCAGGGTTCTTTTCCGGAGCACAGCAGGAGCCCACATCTTTCTTCCTCCACAGTGCAGGCGCCTGCACTGCATGCTGTGGGGGGGCTGAGGTCACATCTTCCCTCTGTGTAGGCCGCAGATGCCTTCTACATACAGTAGATGGCAGTGCTGTATGCCTGGGGATCCAGGAAAAGTGTCCTGGCTAGTGATGTCGCGAACATAAAATTTTGACTTCAATGGGCAGCGAATTTTAAAACCCACAGGGACTCTTTCTGGCCACAATAGTGATTTAAAAGTTGTTTCAAGGGGACTAACACCTGGACTGTGGCGTGCCGGAGTGGGATCCATGGCAAAACTCCCATGGAAAATTATATAGTTGATGCAGAGTCGGGCATAAATCCCCTATTATTCCTAAATGGTTTGGAATAACGTGCTTTAGCCCCCTTTAGGCAGCACATAGAGCCCCCCTTTAGGCATCACATAGTTAGATCCCCCCTTTAAAATGCACATAGATTCCCCCATATTAGGCAGCACATAGTTAGAGCCTCCCTTTAGGCAGCACATAGTAAGATCCCCCCTTTAGGCAGCACATAGTTAGATCCCCCTTTAGGCAGCACATAGATTCCCCCTTGCTAGGCAGCACATAAGATTCCCCCATATTAGGCAGCACATAGTTAGATTTGAACCAAAGGCCCTTGCGCTGCAAGGCAGCAATGCTAACCTCTGAGCCCCCAGGCTACCCTTAGCAACCCACGGTTGCTAAAATGGACAGAGATGTCCCAGAAAGTACCAGAAAAATTAGGCATGTACACATGCCCAAAAAATTTGGTATTGCTGCAGCCGCTTCTGTAGCAGCGGCCAGAAAAATTGCAGCACCATAACAAGTGCAGCAGCAGAGGCCAGAAAAATTAGGCATGTACACATGGATGAAAAATTGGGTATTGTCGCAGCCACAGCTGTAGCAGCAGCCAGAAAAATTGCAGCACCAGAAAAAGTGCAGCAGTAGAGGCCAGAAAAATTAGGCATGTACACCTGGCTTGAAAATTTGGTATTGTCGCAGCTCTAGCAGTAGCCATAAACATTGCAGCACCATAACAAGTGCAGCAGCAGAGGCCAGAAAAATTAAGCATGTCCACTGGCTGGAAAATTTGGTATTTGCTGTAGCAGCGGCCAGAAAAATTTCTGTTTGTTTCGCCAGGCAGAAAGTGCCCTAAAACATTGCGGCTTGAACCCTAGTTGGTGGCGGATAAGTCAAGCAAGTCATCCGGCATTCAGAGTTCAAATACAGCAGCGTGTGGACCATTTTTAGTCCAAGGCAGCTCATCTGATCAGGCCTTGTTCAGTCAAATGTATCGCCAAGTGTCAGTCCCTTCGTGATCCAACCCTCATTCATCTTAAGAAAGGTGAGGTAATCCAGACTTTTTTGACCAAGGCGACTCCTCTTCTCAGTGACAATACCTCCTGCTGCACTGAAGGTCCTTTCTGACAGGACACTTGAATCGGGACAGGCCAGAAGTTCGAGCGCAAATTGGGATAGCTAAGGCCACTGGTCAAGCCTGCACACCCAGTAGTCGAGGGGTTCATCGCTCCTCAGAGTGTCGATATCTGCGGTTAAGGCCAGGTAGTCTGCTACCTGTCGGTCAAGTCGTTCTCTGATGGTGGACCCCGAAGGGCTGTGGCGATGCGTAGGACTTAAAAAGCTTTGCATGTCCTCCATCAACAGCATGTCTGTACAGCATCCTGTCCTTGCCGGCGTGATTTTGGGAGGAGGATTACTTTCACCTCTTCCCCTGTTAGATCCCTGTTGTGCTGTGACATGACCCTTATACGCTATGTGCAGCATACTTCTTAATTTATTTTGGACCTGCTGAATCCTTTCCGTCTTGCTGTAATGCGGTAACATGTCAGGCACTTTATGTTTATACTGGGGGTCTAGTAGCGTGGACACCCAGTACAGGTCGTTCTCTCGTTCTCCTTCATCCTTTTTATACGAGGGTCCCTCAACCGGCACAACAACATAAAAGACCCCATTTGCACAAGGACGGATGCCGAGCTACTCATGTCCCGTTCCTCGTCCTCTGTGATGTCAGGGAAGGTATAATCTTCTTCCCCCCCCAGCCACGTACAACACCACGGGAACCAGATAGGTGACAAGGAGCACCCTGGGATGCCTGCTGTGTTTGGTCTTCCTCCTCCTCTTCAAAGCCACATTCCTCCTCTGACTCCTCTTCCTCACAATCCTCTTCCAGCGTTGCCGCAGATCCAGCAAGCGATGCTGATAAGGCTATTTCTGGTCGTGATGGCGTCCACAACTCTTCCTCTTCACGCTCATCTACTGCCTGATCCAGCACTCTTCGCAGGGCACGCTCCAGGAAGAAAACAAACGGTATGATGTCGCTGATGGTGCCTTCTGTGCGACTGACCAGGTTTGCCACCTCCTCAAAAGGACGCATGAGGCTACATTCATTGCGCATGAGCCTCCAGTAACGTGGCAAAAAAATTCCCAGCTCCGCAGATGATGTCCTAGCACCCCGGTCATACAAATATTCGTTGACGCCTTTTTTTTGTTGGAGCAGGCGGTCGAACATTAGGAGTGTTGAATTCCAACGTGTCGGGCTGTTGCAAATCAAGCGCCTCACTGGCATGTTGTATCGCCGCTGGATATCTGACAAGTGCGCCATGGTCGTGTAGGAACGCCTGAAATGGCCACACACCTTCCTGGACTGCTTCAGGAAATCCTGTAAGCCTGGGTACTTGAGCACAAAGCGTTGTACAATCAGATTACACACATGTGCCATGCACGGCACATGTGTCAACTTGCCCAACCTCAATGCCGCCAACAAATTTGTTCCATTGTCACAAACCACCTTGCCGATCTCCAGTTGGTGCGGAGTCAGCCACTGGTCCACCTGTGCGTTCAGGGCCGACAGGAGTGCTGGTGCGGTGTGACTTTCCACTTTGAGGCAAGTCAAGCCCAAGATGGCGTGACACTGCCGTATCCGGGATGTGGAATAGCCCTTGGGGAGCTGGGGGGGTGCCGGTGATGTGGAGCAAAACGCAGCAGTGGAAGAGGACTCGGCCGAGGATGTTACGGAAGAGAATGGAGTAGGAGGAGTAGAGTAGGTGGCAGCAGGCCTGACTGCAAGTCGTGGCGGTGTCACCAACTACTCTGCAGAGCCATGCATTCCATGCTTGGCAGCCGTCACCAGGTATACCCAATGCGCAGTATAGGTGATATACCTGCCATGACCATGCTTTGCAGACCAGGTATCAGTGGTCAGATGAACCCTTGCCCCTACACTGTGTGCCAGACATGCCCTAATTTCCTTTTGCACAATGGAGTAAAGGTTGGGGATTGCCTTTTGTGCAAAAAATTTTCGGCCGGGTACCTTACACTGCGGTGTCCCAATGGCTACAAATTTTTTAAAGGCCTCAGACTCCACCAGCTTGTATGGTAAAAGCTGGCGGGCTAGCAGTTCCGACAAGCCAGCTGTCAGACGCCCGGCTAGGGGGGGACTTTGAGACATTGTCTTCTTGCGCTCAAACATCTCCTTGACAGACACCTGACTGTGGGCAGATGAGCAGGAACTGCTCAAGGTGAGAGACGGAGAGGCGGATGGTTGAGAGGGGGCAAGGAGGGCAGCAGTGGTTGACCTGGCTGAAGACGCTGGACCAGGAGGAGGATGGCGGCTTTGACTTTGTGTGCTGCTTGTACTGACATGTTGATCACATAGGCGTTTGTGATGTGACATCATGTGCCTTCGCAAAGCAGTTGTGCCTAGGTGGGTGTTGGATGTCCCACGACTCAGTTTCTTCTGGCACAGGTTGCAAATGGCCTCGCTGTTGTCAGAGGCAGACACTTGTGTGTACCTTTGTACAGTGTGTGATTGTGTGTGACTCTCTCTGTGTGTCTGTCTGTGTGTGTCTTTGTGTGTACCTTTGTGTGTCTGTGTGTGTATATATGTGGGGGGATGACAATGCTACTTAATGTGGGGAGCCTGCCGCTACCTAATGTGGGGAACCTGCTACTACCTAATGTGGGGAACCTGCTACTGCCTAATGTGGGGAGCCTGCTTCTACCTAATGTGGGGGACCTGCCACCACCTAGTGTGGGGAGCCTGCCACTACCTAATGTGGGGAAACCGCTACCTTCCTAATATGGGGAAAACGCTACCTTCCTTATGTGGGGAAACTGCTGCCTGCCTAATGCTCCCCCCAGAAGTAGCACCCCCATCATCCATAAGCTCATGATATTACCACACAGGGGTAGGGGAAATAGGGGGGGTTGCTGGAAGATGATGGTGGTGCTACTTCTGGTGTCGGGGTGTTGCTGGTGGATGATGAGGGGTGCATAATGGGGGCATTAAATGAAAGGGGCGCATGATGGGGGCATTATATGTAAGGGGCGCATGCGACCCAGCCTCACCCAGCTGCTACCTCCAGTGGCCCCCAGATAATTTGAGTTTGAGACCCCTGCTCTATCACCTCCATACTGCCAGTGGCAGATCGGGGGGGGGGGGGCAATTGCCCCCTGAGATTATTGCCCCTCCTGTACTATAGCATGGTGGAGCGGGAGCTGTCAACTGTCCCGCTCCACCATTCCCTCACACGCTGCTGCATTCTTGCAGTGTGAGCCGTGGGGACGCCATCCACGGCAGGACGGCGCAATGACGTCACATCATCGCGCTGGGGCCCGGAGATCACCTCCCCGCAGCTCTTACACTGCAAGAACAGAGCAGCATGTGAGAAATGTGACAGCTGGAGAGAGGTGCTCCAGCACTGTATGGTACAGGGGAATTATTAAAACTTGGGGGGAGGGGGGCGGTGTGCATGCACAGAAAAGGGCAAATTATAAGTGAGGTGCACATAACAGGGGCATTATATGTGAGGGGCACAGGACAGGGGGCATTATATGTGAGGGGAACAGGACAGGGGGCATTATATGTGAGGGGTACAGGACAGGGGTTATTATATATGTGGGACACAGGACATGGGGCATTATATGTGAGGGGCACAGAACAGGGGGTTTTATATATGAGGGGTACATGACAGGGGGGCATTATATGTAAGGGGCACAGGACAGGGGGTATTAGATGTGATGGGCACATAACAGGGGGGCATTATTTGTGAGGGGCACATGTCAGGGGGCATTATATGTGAGGGGCACATGACAGCCCCCCCCTGTCATGTGCCCATATAATGCACCTATAATGCCCCCCTGATATTTGCCCCATACTTATAATGCCCCCTATCCTGTGCCCCTCACATATAATGCCCCATGTCCTGTGCCCCTCACATATAATGCCCCCTGAGGGGGCAGGACATGGGGCATTATATGTGGGGGGAACATATATATTTTGCCAACAGAGAAGATATAGATTGTAAGCTTTCAAGACTTCTTAGGGCCCTTTATTGGGTATCTTCTCAGTTAGCCAAAAAAAATGACTGACCGTGTAATACATAGACAGCATAGCTCCATTGTTTCTTACATCTCTCCAAAAATGGAGGACCAGTCTGAATTTCAGAAGCCTCAATAAGGATTATGAAAGGGGTGGTCCTAAAGGGGTATTGAATGTTCTGAATGCTGTTTTTGCACTGCAATGGTAGACCACACCCCTCATGAAGTCACTGCCACACCCCTCAATGCAAGTCTATGGGAGTGGGCAGCCCCTCCCATAGACTTGCACTGAGGGGACGTGGCCGTGACATCACAAGGGGTGTGGCCAACCACTGCAGCGCAAAAACAGCGTTTGGAAGATTTAGTTTCGAACACTGGCCAGTGGAGTACTCCTTTAAGGAAACACTCCTTCAAGCAGAACTTCAATTCATATGTACAATACTGTTTTTTTTCTTTTTGTATCTGAAAACCAAAGAAGGAATGTTAAAGGGGTATTCCAGGCCAAAACTTTTTTTTTATATATCAACTGGCTCCGGAAAGTTAAACAGATTTGTAAATTACTTCTATTAAAAAATCTTAATCCTTCCAATAGTTATTAGCTTCTGAAGTTGAGTTGCTGTTTTCTGTCTAACTGCTTTCTGATGACTCCTATGGGGAGCTCCTATGGGGATATTTTCCCATCATGCACATCTCCCGGGACGTGACATCATCATTGAGCAGTTAGACAGAAAACTTCAGAAGCTAATAACTATTGGAAGGATTAAGATTTTTTAATAGAAGTCATTTACAAATCTGTTTACCTTTCCGGAGCCAGTTGATATATAAAAAAAAGTTTTTGCCTGGAATAACCCTTTAAAAATGACATGGGTTGGAATTTCATAGTACCCATATAGTCATATGTTAGCAATATACAGTATGTAGGCTACATCATCAGAACCACAAAAGACTAATATTAAGCTGTTTAAAGGTCACATTCAATGGTGGGTTTAATACAAACGATTAGAACAGCAGGCAATATACTTCATTAAGGCAGCTTATTGGTCTAAAGTTCTGAAAGGTATTTATAAGCTACTGCAATATGTCTCCTTGTGATAGTAAATACAAATCCAAGAAACGTGCTTTTAGCTTTCTGGTGTAGTATCTAATAGTGTTGAGCGGCATAGGCCATATTCGAATTCGCGAATATTCGCGAATATATGGACGAATATTCGTCATATATTCGCGAATATTCGCATATTCGTTATATTTCCGTTTTATTTTCGCATATGCGAACATTCGCGTATGCGAAAATTATCATGTGAAAATTAGCATATACAAAATTTACATTTGCGAAAATTGGTATATGCGAAAATTAGCATATGCTAATTTTCGCATATGCGAATTTTTGCATGGCAGTCTCACACAGTAGTATTACAGCCTTCTTTACACCACACAAGCTGGAAGCAGAGAGGGGTGATCACTGTGATGTGTACTGTGAAGAAAAAAAAAAAAAAAAAAAAAAAAAAAAACCAATATTCGTAATTACGAATATATAGCGCTATATTCGCGAAATTCGCGAATTCGCGAATATGCGATATTCGCGAATAATATTCGAATTGCGAATATTCGCGAGCAACACTAGTATCTAATGCCAGCTATTATTTGTGTTCTTGAACAAATACAGTTTATTAAGCTGATAGAATGATAAGATTTCTAGATACAGGAAAGTTCAGTGTTCTTTGTAGTCAAATACATTCAAGATCTATCATTGTTTGATGTGACACTAGGACTGCAGGAGGGAACTGTGGACATTTATGATTAACCCCTGAAGGACTCAGGGTTTTTCCGTTTTTGCACTTTAGCTTTTTCCTCCTCGCCTTCTAAAAATCATAACGCTTTCAATTTTCCACCTACAGAGCTATATGATGGCTTAAAATACGCGCTACCAAGTCTACTTAGTAATGCCATCAGTCATTTCACCAGAAAATCTATGGCAAAACCAAAAAAAAATAAAAATATTTGTGGGACAAAATTGAAAAAAAAACACCATTTTGTCATTTTTAGCGGCTTCCGTTTCTACGCAGTGAACTTGTTGGTAAAATTGACACCTTAATTTTTATTCTGTAGGTCGATTACAAAGATATCCAATTTATGTAGGTTTTATTTTATTATACCACTTAAAATTACATGCACAAAAATAAGTATGTTTAAACTTGCCATCTTCTGACCACTATAACTTTTTTATTTTTCCGCATACGGGGCTATATGACAGCTCATTTTTTGCGTCGTGGTCTGTAGATTTTATCAGTACTATTTTTGTTTTGATGGGACTTTTTGATAGTTTTTTATACATTTTTTATGGTTTAGAAAGTGACCAAAAATATGCAATTTTGAACTTTGGATTTTTTTTTATGTATACACCATTGACTGTGTGATTTAATTAACATTATATTTTTATAGTATGGACACCCTGCGTCCTTAAGGTGTTAAATATACCATAACATCTTGTTGGTTATTATAAGTGTATGGAGGAGGACTGTCAAAGAAAATAAGGGTGAAAATTAAGGGTAGAGCCATATCAGCATATTCGTTTTTCTTTCATGCCCTTTGAGCCGGAATTTAACCAGTGACCTAAGGATTGTCAATTCTTCTACTACAGGCATTCGCTCTACAAGCTGAACTAGCGAAGGCTTACTTTTCTTTCATGGCATTGCCATTGAGAATGCTTTATTTGTTGGAGACGTTCAAAAATGTGTTAAAATGATTTCTTAATGTTTATAAATAAAGTGCTTCCTACTCAAATAATTTACATCAAAGTACCCTCAAGGCTATGATCATACACTATTCAATGCTTTGAAAGCACAGCATTTGTCAGTGTGAATAGCCCCTGAGGTACATGTACATGAACCTAGGTTTAGATAGCAAAGCAACTTACTTACTATGCAACTATGACTGTGGTTGCTATGGATATTAAATGGTATCACAGAAGAAGAAACATCAAGTAATATGTGGGTGCTGCTGAAACCAGACATGAAACTTTTTGAAGGCTATGTCAACACATGGGTATTATGACATGTATTCTGATTGTAAGAAAGCCTAAAGGTTAGGATAAATATATGACTTAGAAGTGAAATTTGTCACAAGATCTCTCATTTTAGGTATACTAGGTTCTTGGCAGTTACCCGTTGCACACAGCGGAGTATTTTTCAACAGAGTAGCACTTAAGTCTACTCAATCCTAACGAACTCATGAAGAAAATATATGTCATGTTGTTCTGGTATTTTGCACCCCATGATGTACATATATGTCATTAACATGAAGCGAGTGCAGAAGCTGCAGTCGCTTCATGGACGTTGGGTGTTCTCAGCAGCCAGGACTGCTGCTAATGGCGGACATCAGCCATCACTCTGAGGCTTGCCATCAACCTTTTAGATGCTGTGATCAATGCCAATCACATCACAGGCACCGGTGATGGCTTAGCCAGGCCCAATGACAATCTCTCCGCTCCTATTCCTCTATACACTATATAGGGGAAGATTTATCAAAATCTGTGCAGAGAAAAAGTTGACCAGTTTCCCATAGCAACCAATCAGATTGCTTATTTCTTTTTTTTAAATGAAAGAAGCAATCTAATTGGTTGCTATGGGCAGCTGGTCAATTTTTCCTCTGCACAGGTATTGATACCGGGGGGGCAAGCCCATACCGGGAGCAGAGGAGGTTAACCTCGCCGCTAATGGCAGACATCAGCGGTCACGCTGGTCATGATGGTTGTGATGTCTTGCCACACCCCATGCATTCATGTCTATGGAAGGGGACATGACGGCTGTTTGGATAGGGGATAAGATGTCTAGGGGCGGTGCACCCCGCTTGTATGTGATGTATGAGGAGAAACTGTGCAGAATGGCAAGGCAAATAACAGATGCTGGCAGGACGCCAGGACTGTTTGTGAATGGATTCTAGCATCTGTTATTTGGAGAAAAGTCAGGCATCTTTGCAGATGCTTCTCTCTTCAGCTGCATCTCATGTTTAACCCCTTAAGGATGAAGCCCATTTTGACCTTAAGGACCAGACCAATTTTTGGTTTTGCACGTTTGTTTTTTTCCTCCTCCCCTTCTAAAAATCACAATGTTTTCAATTTTGCACCTACAGACCCATATGAGGGCTTGTTTTTTTGCATTGCATATTGTACTTTGTAATGACATCAAACATTTAATAACAAATTCTACCGCAAAACCAAAAAATATATATTTATGCAGGAAAATAAAAAATATAAAAACACACGCCATTTTGTAACTTTTGGTGGCTTCCATTTCTACACAATGCAATTTTTGGTAAAAAATTACCCCTTATATTTATTCTGTAGGTACATATGGTTATGAGGATACCCAATTTATGTATGTTTTATTTTACAACGTAAATTTTTTTTTTAACTACATGCACCAAAATTGGTATGTTTAAAATTATCATCTTCTGACCCCTATAATTTTTTTCTTTTTCTGCATATGGGGCTATATGAGGGCTCATTTTGTGCTCCGTGATCTGCAGTTTTTATCAGTACCATTTTTATTTTGATGGGACTTTTTGATCTCTTTTTATTAGTTTTTTATGGTATTTGAAGTGATCAAAAATGCACAGTTTTGGACTGGTGTTTTTTTTTTACGTGTACACCATCGATCGTGTGGTTTAACTCACCTTATATTTCAATAGTTCGGACATTTCTGCACGCGGCGGTACCACATATAATTAGTTTTATTTTTTTATTACATGATTTTAGTTAAAAATGGAAAAAGGGGGGTGATTCAAACTTTTATTAGGGAAGGGGTTAATTAACTTTTATTAACTTTTTTTTTCTTTTTACACATTTTTTTTAAGTCCCAATAGGGGGCTATACTATGCAATATTTTGATTGCATATACTGATCAATGCTATGCCATAGCATAGCATTGATCAGTTATTGGTGCTCTAGCCTGCATAGCAGGCTGGGAGCAGCAGAAGACAGATCGGATGGCAAGGAGGCAGGTAAGGGCCCTCTCGTCGTCCATTTATCTAAAGGGTTAATGAAAGTTAATGAGAGGGTGGATGAGAGTAGAACTTGCAGTCGTGGTGTTGCGAGGGTTCGCCAAGAGTCACATAGTTGCATTGAGTTCAATTTCCCTTTAAAGGAGCAGAGCTGACAATAAGACAGATAGAAATGGCCAGATGACGTGTAATTGAATGGAAGCAGATGCAGATTGAAGTCTCCATTCAGGAGGACAGGGTCAGCTGCAAATTAGACCAGAGCATCCAATGCCTTGAGAAGGAAAGGTACTTGGCCATGATTGGGAGCATGTTCAGATTAGCAAAGACAAATCGGCCATTAGGATCAAGAAAGGAATTTAGTAGCAAATATAGTAGAGACTTGTAGAAAGTTATGGATACCCCTTTCTTTCTGGCATAAGGATTGACACTGTGGAGCCATGTGGAATAATAGTGGGTACTGAGAGTAAGGCAACCTACCTTGAAGTGGGTCCTCTGCAAATTAAAGGAGTACTGCAGTGTTAAACACTTATCCCCTATCCACAGGATAGGGGATAAGTGTCTGATCGTGGGGGGTCCGACCACTGGAACCCCCCTGTGATCTCCCATAGGGGGACCCGGCATTGTTGCGGCTCTGCACGGCTAATGCGTGTGTCGTCAATCTCACTGAGGTCAACGACATGCCGCCTCCATGCAGCTGTATGGGAGAGGCGGGGATGCACGAACGATGCATCTCCGCCTCTCCCATAGAGATACATGGAGGGGGCGTGTCGGCCGCAGCATCATCCTGCAGTTGACACACCTCCTGCAAGGGAGGGCAAGGGCTCCATACAGGAGATCATGAAGGATCCCAGCGTTCGGACCCCCCACGATCAGACACTTATTCCCTATCCTGCGTATAGAGGATGAGTGTCTAACACTGCAGATCTCCATCAAGGATATGGACCCTACGCTTATGAAAAGGGGGAAGGAGGGTCATCAGGGTGGTTGATCCATGATGAGCCGTTTTTGAGGCATTAATAAACCTGAGAAAAGAAGAAAAAACAAAAGAGAGATAATGAACAGAAAAGTTAGTAAGAGTCACAAAGGCCAAAAAAAATATCAGAACCAGTCTGATATTTATCCTAAGGGGAGGGGGTAATGTGGGTCACAGAGAAAGTCAGGTCTTTCATTTCTGCCATTATGGGAGCAGAGCTAGAGTAGTATCAAGAGAAGGACATCTCAGAGATTTACAATGTCTGCCCACTGGAGGACCATGAGCAGGAGAAACCAAGAACATCTCCCACTTACGTAGAGTAGGCATGAGCAATTAAATGTCGAAAGGAAGTTCAGAAGTCCTCTGGGTGTCATCTCAGAGTGGCTGTGGCATCACTCTGGCATGCTGTAGGAGAGAATGGGTAGTCCAAGCACTAGGTGATCCGAGCATTCTGTAGGAGCTTTAGAGGAGGTTTTCCACCTATACATGTTGATCTAAGTGGGTGGAGCTTGGTCTACACTAGGCTTATAGGAGGCATGGTCTCCTGCCACGCTAGATTTATCACAATTGAAGCTAGAGAGGTAACACCTGAAATCTACGCTAGCTCAGAGCTAGCAGAGATTTCAGAGGCACAGCATGTGCTCCACTGCTTGATTTATTAAAAGGTGTGTGCCGAATCGACCCAAGCGGAAACCAGCTCTCTTTTAAATTAAGAACAGCATCTGAAACACTGTTCTTGATAAAGTCCCTCTTAGAGTTTATATATGTATTTATTTATTTATGATGGATTGATGCTGCTCCTGGTCTGGCCCTCCTTGTCGTAGATGCCATAGAGCCACTGCAGACATTGATTTCATGTTGAACGGAACATTAAAATGCTATGGAGACTGCATACACAAACTGCTAATGAGAAACAGATGAGGAAACTAAAATTAGAAAGGCTCTTGCATAAGATCTGGAAAAGGCACTGGGAAGTATGCACCTGGGAATATAAAAGCAATCCATTTCAATCTCATACACAAGTTGCAAGAAGGATGTATGCCTGCTGAATGCATAAGTGGCTAGTACTATTCATTAGCCCATGTCAAGTGAAAATATGGCTAAGTGTTTCATTCAAAAGATTTTTCAGACATGATTACACATTAACCCGATAGACACTCGGAGCTCTCGCCACCCGTTCTCATCACTAATGCAACTCAGACCTCTTCAGCAGTGAATGACATGAATGACTAGGCAATGCATATAAACATGATCCTCCTTGGAAATTAGATTAAGGATATGGTACAGAGAATTTTACAAAGAAGTGCAAAAACAATAATAATGTTTTCAGCTCTATATTTATATTTTACATATTCAAATTCAAAGATTAAAGGCAGATTCCCCCACAAGAATCCTGGAAAGGTATTGAAGGAAAGGAGGAGGCTCTTTCTGTTGAAAGTAACCCTGGAACTTAATCCACCCTAAGACTTGATGTATTTGAAGATAAAACTAGTGTAACTGAATATGAAATCTCACACTGCCCTCTAGTGTTTCATGACATTGCATCTAAAATTATAAAAGCCATAGTTAGAGATGAGCGAATTTTGAAAAATTTTATTCGGCCGATTCGCTGAATTTTCTGAAAAAATTTGGTCTGTCCGAATTCATTTGTGGTCAATCTCTATTAAAAACAGCTATTTCTGGCATACAGAGAGCCTCAATAGGAGTGTAGAACAATTTGCCTTGCTGTAACACGCATAGGGTGTGTGCTGGGTTAGTGATATAATACAGTGACCCCCCGACCTACGATGGCCCCAACATATGATGAAATCGACATACGATGGCCTCTCAGAGGCCATCGCATGTCGATGTCAGCATCGACATACGATGCTTTTTTATGTCGGGGCCATCGCATTAAGTGCTATCCGGCAGCGCCAAATGCTTAAGCTGCTGCCGGATAGCAGCTTAATGTTCCCCGTGTGGTGCGGTAAGTATTACTTATCCCTCCACGATGCTCCGGGGTGCCCTCCGGGTCCAGCGCTGGTCTTCCGGTGTCTTCTCGGTCCTCTCTGATGATGTCAATACGCTGCTGCGCACGCCATCCAATAGGTATGGCGTACGCAGCGGCGTAATGATGTCGCTACGCAGGCTCAGTAAGGCCTTGCGGAAGACAGAAGAGGACCGGAGAAGACAGCGGAGGACCGAAGAAGACAGTGGAGAGCCCAGCGGAGGCCCGGGATCACCATCGGGAGCGGCGGGGACACCATCTCGAGCGGCGGGGACAGGTGAGTACAGCTTCCTATACTTTACATTGCACGAATCCCTCAACATATGATGGATTCGACAAACGATGGCTCATTTGGAACGAATTACCATCGTATGTTGAGGGACCACTGTACTGTTATTCAGTATGACATGCAGATTAGAGGTGTCGCTATTAGAATCACTGTGGCAGAGCGGCACAATGACAGAGCCTGGAGGTGACATCAGTATGAGGAGACCATATAGTGGCTGAATGTCACAGCGTGGAGGTGGCGGCAGCATGAGGAAACCATATAGTGGCTGAATGACACAGCGTGGAGGTGGCGGCAGCATGAGGAGACCATATAGTGGCTGATTGACCCAGCCTGGAGGTGGCAACAGTCTGATGAGACCATAGGGCCTCACAATTGAAAAGATTAAATATATGTTTTAATATTTAAATTAAAGATTTCAAATACATGAACCTAAAAAGTTTTATTTAATGTGCCATGAGCAGGAGGAGACCACATGGTGGTACAGTGACACAGCCTGGAGGTGGCAGAAGCATGAGGAGACCATATAGTGGCTGAATGACAGTTCTTGGAGCTGGCGGCAGCAAGAGGAGACCATATAGTGACTGAATGGCACAGCCTGAAGTCGGCGGCAGCAAGAGGAGACCATATAGTGGCTGAATGACACAGCCTGGAGTTGGCGGCAGCAAAATAGACCATATAGTGGCTGAATGGCACAGCCTGGAGTTGGCGGCAGCAAGAGGAGACCATATAGTGGCTGAATGACACAGCCTGCAATCCTCATTTCCTGATGATGTTGAAGTCCCTTCTGCACCCAGCTACCAAGTGGGATCGGCTTCATCATCATCGAGTTGTATCTGCATGTCACTTATGTCCTCCTCAGGTTCCTCAACAGTGTCTTCTTCAGGAGTCTGAACACTCGCAACACCACCTCCCACGTCACTCTCCTAATCACTACGTGCCTGCCTAGCGAAAGAAGCAGCAGATGTCTCCTCCACTTCTTGGCTCGGCAGTAGATGCTGACTGTCCTCTAGTAGATTACCCTCACTAAATAGTGGAGTTGAACCAACAGCATAAGATAATTCTGTGGGGGAGGGAACAGCATAGGGCAGAGGAAAAGGGAGGACAGGGACTGCTCCCGGGCCATGCCAACTGAGGGTTGTGTCTGGGGAACCGACTGGGGGTGTCAGATGTCACTTGTCAAGTGGATGACCATGTTAACCAATCGATGACAGCAGATGGGTTGGGAACAAAATGGTACACCACTTAGATGTACGTACGTTGTATGCATTTATGACAGGAGTACAATGCACTCCTGTATGCTTAAAACAGTATTTGTCTAAAACACCAGCAGGTGTGTACTTTTGGCTGGCCTTTCACAGTAACTAGGCCCTTAGGACTATAACAGGAACAAAATGGTACACCACTTAGATGCACGTACGTGGTATGCACTTATGAGGGGAGTACAATGCGCTCCAGTACGCTTAAAACAGTATTTGTCTACAACACCAGTAGGTGTGTACTTTTGCCTGGCCTTTCACAGTAATTAGGCCCTTAAGACTTTAACAGGAACAAAATGGTACACCACCTATGTACGCACAGGTTACACTTAATAGAGAACAATACACTCCGCTACTCAAACAGTATTAGGCACTAATAGCAGGTGATTGTGGCTTTTACTGCTCTGCCCACCCTAACTGGCTGACTACTATTAGTTTTCAGTTGTTGTACACACCTGTGCTGCAGCATACAGTCGCTGTGTACTACACCCAAAATTGCACATTCTCTCTGCATCTCCCCTTCCCTATGAGTGCTTCTAGGCTGGATTTGGACTTCAGGTGAACATCTGCTGTAATACACCCACAATTGCACTTTCTCTCTCACTCTCTCTCCCTTCCTTTTTTTTTTTTATATTACGAACCATATCACACATATAAATGATTCCCCAACCCCCCCCCCCTTTACACTCCTCAATTTTAGGCTTAGTGCCCTGTTTGACCTTTTACCACCTACAAACCTTGCAAACTCATTGAGGGACATTTATCAATGTTTGCTTATGTATTCTTTTTTTTAGTAATTTTTTTCTTACTTTTTTTTTGCTTATGTCCGACTTATTTATCAACTGGTTTCAGCCTGTTGATAATTTTCTTTCACGTAAGCAATTTTTCCTTTTTTACTTTGGTAGTAGCTTTTTCTGCTCCATGTTTGAGCTGAAGTAAATTTAGTACATTTTTAACGCTGTTGCGACTACCCGTAGTCCATTTTAAAATTATTACTACATGGTTAATTTTTGGAAAACTTGCTTTTCTCGCTTTCCAGTCAAAATGTTGCACGAAAAATCGTGTAGTCGCAGTTGCGACAATTTTGCGACAATTATAGTAAAGAAAACCTGACTAAACCCGTTGATAAATGTCCATAATTGTGTCTATAATCTCCTTTTTTTTTCCTTACAACTATACTTTGAATTCCACTTCCTTATAATAAAAACTAACAAAAATATTTTTTAATTAAACATTACCACACCACTTCTCACCCCCTCCTTTTCTCATTCTTCACTTCCACAGCTTCTTCTCTTTCACCTTTCTTTCATTCTAACAGTTTTGGCCATTTAGTATATTTTTCCTTTTTTCTCTCTTTTTTCTTCCTTTCCTTCCTTATGTCCCCTCTCCTTTCAAAGTGCATATTATTTATTATTCATTTCATTTCAGCTTACTTCAGCTTACTCCTCTTGCCAAAAAGAGATGGTACCCTCCCGTGGCACCAACCTTCATGATTCTCTCGTGATCCACTGTTGATATTACCTATCCCCAAGATCAACAAGCTGGAGGAGAAGTTAACACTTATCTTTGCTCAACCCTATTCCATTTGAAAACTGTGCTTTATGTCGCCTCCATCAGTTTAATAGACAAACCACATAGGAATTTTTCTTAATCTCAAGATTTCCATACACACTTCTGTTACATAAAGGTGAGGAGGCCACCAACATACACTCAATAAAAAAAATTACCCCTTAAGGACCAGGTGTTTTTAAACTCTTTCAATTTTGCACCTAAAAATCCATATGATGGCTAATTGTTTCCGCCACCAATTCTACTTTGTAATGGCATCAGTCATTTTACCCAAAAATCTACAACGAATAAATTATTGTGCGACAAAATTGAAGAAAAAACACCATTTTGTAAATTTTGGGGGCTTCTGTTTCTACGCAGTACAATTTTTGGTAAAAATGACACATTATCTTTATTCTGTAGATCCATACGATTAAAATGATACCCTACTTATATAGGTTTGATTTTGTCGTATTTCTGGAAAAAAATCATAACTACATGCAGGAAAATGTATAAGTTTAAAATTGTCATCTTCTGACCCCTATAACTTTTCAAATTTTTTCGCGTACGGGGCAGTATGAGGGCTCATTTTTTGCACCATGATCTGAAGTTTTTAGCAGTAAAATTTTTGTATTGATCGGACTTTTTGATTGCTTTTTATTCATTTTTTCATGATATAAAAAGTGACCAAAAATACGCTATTTCCGACTTTGGAATTTTTGGTCTAAAGGGTTAATAGCATGTGTCACCGCGATCAGTGCCGCACACTATTTGCCACGGGTCCCAGCCATTGTTAGAGGCTGGGCCTGACCCGCTATGACGCAGGGCCCCGCTGTGGCTCACGTTATAGAAAGGGAACGGACTCAGGTACACCCTTGGTCCTTAACAGGTTAAGAGAAATTCTCTACAAGTTGTACTCCACCCTCATCTATCATTTTTAACATATTACATCAATCTGTCATTAGGGTTGCCTTTGGTCAGACATGGCACTGGCCTGTACAAAGTGAAAATAAGAAAAGAATAAAAAGAGAAAAAAAAATTCACTATCTTACCTATTAACCCCCTGCCCCCACCAGGCATAATCTCTCTCTCTCCATCATACCTTCAATCCATTTGTCCCAAAATGCATGAAATTTTGACAGACACCCTGACTTAACTGCCCACCCAAATTCAAAATGTATTATTTTGCACATTGAAATTCATCAATATTTGGGGCTTCTTTAGACATCCATTTTCTCGCCACTAAGAGTCTGGATACAAATTGCACTTTACCTCTTAACACCTTATCCATCCTACTTCCTTCCGATTTTCCTCCACCTATTAACCTCCACTTATCATCCCAGACCAGAATTCCTTCAATATTGGACACTCAAAATACATATGGAAAAAAACCATTTATTCACCATCACATTTTAAACATTTATATATTTTTTTTATTTATATATTTTTTCCATAAATTGCGGCATATAATTGGAGATTTTCCTATCATTGGTGAAGGAAAATATAGATTTTATTAAAGACAAGACGCGAGTATTATGCTTAACTTTTTTTACTTTAAACTCAGCAGCAAAAGAAAGTGTAGTAATACATGAAGAAAAACAAACTTTAAACATGAGCATGGCGTAATCAAACATGCAACCATACATATTATCCAATCAGAGTCCAGTATAGATCATATAGGTGACAGTTGATGTGATATCATTCTCTTCTTTTGACTGGAAGCAGAAAAACAGTTCATAGTAGAAACAGAACTTGAAACAAAACCCAACGTGGATCGGAATCTTCAATGAAGTGTAGAACAGTAGATAACGAAGAAGAATGTCTTGCCAAAGGAAAATCTAGTTGGCTGCAAAATAAGATAAATATAACAAATTAAGGGATGAGTTCCCAGGGAGGGATAATACTCGCGTCTTGTCTTTAATAAAATCTATATTTTCCTTCACCAAGGATAGGAAAATCTCCAATTTTATTTAAATACAAGACGCTCATATTATGCTAGTTTAAAGCTTAGCATAAAAACATGTAACAAATAGTAACAAAAGAAAATAATAACATATAAGTAAATAATTTACAACGATACTCTAGATACATGTGCATCAGGCTTGAAATAGAAGGTTTTGAAAGTAGAGTCAGAAGACCAGTTAGCGGCCTTAAGAATATCAGATAAAGAAGCGCCAGATTGAAATAATTTTGTAGAGACTGCACCTCTAGTAGAATGAGCGCCAAATGTAGATACATCGATGCCCGCCAATTCCATGGTAGATTTAACCCATCGGGCTAGAGTACAAGAAGAGACAGGATTGTAAGGTTTACAATAGGAGATCAACAATTGGGAAGAGGATGAAGATCGTACATATTCAGTTTTAGCCTCTTAAGAACAAAAGCATTGTACAACGCAAAGCTTAGGTTGATGAGGAAAGGATGGATAAAACACTGAGTGTAGGTTAGTTTTAGTGCGACGGTACACCGTAAAAACAACTCCCTCCGGAGAATATTGTCTACGATGTATATCTAAGGCTCTGACATCGAAAACACGTTTCACTGAAATCAAACAAAGTAGAGCTGTTAATTTGAAGGAAAGCAATTTAAGAGATAGAGAGTCATTATCCTCCCAGGAAAGGAAAAGGTCCAATAGAACGTTAACGTCCCAGGTGGAATTATATCTAGAAAGAGGAGGACGTCTAAAATGTATACCTTTAAGGAGTTTGCATACAAGAGGCTGCTTACCAACAGGAACAGAATCAATAAATGAATGATTAGCTGAAATAGCAGAACGATATAAATTAATCGTTCTATAAGCTCTACCAGAGTCATAAGATCCGGAAAGAAAGTTCAGAATGTTGGGGATAGATGCATGTAAGGGATCCAGATCCCGTTGAGAGCACCAATGTAGCCAAATTTTCCAGGCTGATCTGTAAGCAGATCTGGTGCCTGGAGCCCAAGCTTCTGAGAGGAGTTCTCTAGCTGAGATAGAAAGTGAATTGAACGGTGTTGAAGACCCGAAATTAGCCAAGCAACTAGAGTGAGCTGCTCCGATAAAATCAGAGGATGAAAGTTGCCAAGAGGGTCCTGGAGAAGTTCCGAAGAATGTGGAATGATGCGTGGGTAATCTATCAATATACATAGTAACATAGTTCATAAGGTTGAAAAAAGACCAGAGTCCATCAAGTTCAACCTATAACCCTAATAAGTCCCTATTGAGTTGAGTTGATCCAGAGGAAGGCAAAAAACCCTCATACTAGAGGTAAAAATTCCTTCCCGATTCCAAATATGGCATCAGAATAAATCCCTGGATCAACCTTCTGTCCCTATAAATCTAGTATACATAACCAGTAATGTTATTACTCTCCAAAAATGCATCCAGACCCTTTTTGAACTCTGTTACAGAGTTCACCATGACCACCTCCCCCGGGAGAGAATTCCACAGTCTCTCTGCTCTTACAGTAAAGAACCCCCGTCTGTGCTGGTGTAGAAACCTTCTTTCCTCTAGACGTAGAGGATGCCCCCTTGTTATAGATACAGTCCTGGGTATATATAGATCATGGGAGAGATCTCTGTACTGTCCCCTGATATATTTATACATAGTTATTAGGTCTCCCCTGAGCCTTCTTTTTTCTAAACTAAATAACCCTAATTCTGATAATCTTTCTGGGTACTCTAGTCCTCCCACTCCCCGTATTACTCTGGTTGCCCGTCTTTGAACCCTCTCCAGCTCCACTATATCTTTCTTGTACACTGGTGCCCAGTACTGTACACAGTATTCTATGTGTGGTCTGACTAGTAATTTGTACAGCAGTAGAATTATTTCCTTGTCATGGGCATCTATGCCCCTATTGATGCACCCCATGATTTTATTAGCCTTGGCAGCAGCTGCCCGACACTGGTCACTACAGCTAAATTTACTGTTAACTAAGACTCCTAAGCCCTTTTCCATGTCAGTCGTCCCAAGTGTTCTCCCATTTAATACATAATCCCAGCCCGGATTTTTCTTCCCCATGTTCATTAACCCACATTTATCAGTGTTAATGAAGTAATTGGGGAAACCACGGTTGAGTTGGCCACCAAGGAGTGATGAGGACCAAGGTCGATTTCCGAATCAAAGTCTGTAACAATACCCGTGGGATAAGATTGAAGGGAGGAAACGCATAAAGAGTTTCCTGTGGCCAAAATTGGAGGAAGGCATCCACCCCCAAGGCTTCTGGGTCTGGTCTCCAAATGAAGAATTGGGGGATTTGACAATTCAGACGAGAAGCGAACATGTCTATGGCCAACGGGCCCCAAAGATCGTTTATGCATTGAAAGATTCCATGATGAATCTTCCAATCGCTGTAGTCTGTCAGAAAGCGGGAATTCCAGTCCGCGATCTCGTTGGAGATGCCTGGAAGGTATTCCGCTTTCAGAGAGATATGTCTGTCTAGACAAAAGTGCCAAAAATCTTAGGCAATGTCCGCAAGGTCTTTTGAAGTCGTTCCACCAAGATGATTGATATTTTCCACAGCGGATATGTTGTCCATGTGTAACAAAACACAACAGTGCGAAGAATCCTTCGCAAAACTTTTTAATGCGAATGACCCAGCTAAAAGCTCCAAACAATTGATGTGAAGTTTGGATTCTGAAGGAGACCATTTCCCTCCAGTAGAGAGGGAACCGCAACGTGCTCCCCATCCCCAAAGGCTTGCATCCGATTCTATAACGATATCTGGGTTCGGATGAAAAATGGCTTTCCCGTTCCAAGTTTGGATGTGGGATAGCCACCAAAGAAGTTCTTCTTTGTCGTCGGAAGAGAGACAAACTTTGTCTGAGTATCCCAGACCTTCTCTTAGATGTTTGATTTTTAGCCTTTGTAAGGCTCGATAATGGAGGGGAGCAGGAAAAATGGCCTGGATGGAGGCTGAAAGAAGGCCTACAATCCGAGCTAATGTTCTCAAGGAAATAAGGTCTTTGTGAAGAACTTGGCGAATTTCCTTGCGGATGGTTTTCCACCTCCTGGGAGGTAGACTCAAAGTTGTCGATTTTGTATTGATCAGGAAACCTAAAAATTTGGTTTCTTGGGACGGAGAAAGAATCGACTTTTTGTGGTTGATGAGAAAACCTAGACCTGTCAAGAGAGACAACGTCCAGTCTCTGTGGGTGAGAAGCAGAGGAATGGACTGAGCCATAAGGAGAATATCGTCGAGATAAATTATGAGACGTACGCCTCGACTTCTTAATAGAGCAACAATTGGTTTCAGTAGTTTTGTGAAACACCATGGGGCCGAGGAGAGGCCGAATGGGAGACAAGTGAATTGCCACCTTATGTTGTTCCAGATGAACTGGAGAAAAACGGTGAAGAAGGATGAATTGGGACTGTCAAGTAAGCATCCTTCAGGTCTATTTTTAACAGCCAGTCATCTTTCAGTAATAGGTCTCTTAAGAGATGGATGCCCTCCATCTTGAAATGTCTGTACACTGGTCTTTGACCTCCGTCTTTTTTGTTCACCAGAAACAGATTGCTGATGAAACCTGTGGAGTCTAAGGGTACTTGGATTATAGCCCATTTTGTAAAGAGGTATTTTACCTCTGAGTTGATCAGATTCTGATTTATAGCTGAAAACTGAATGGGATGAGGGAGTGAATGTTGGATAGGTTGACAAACAAATTCTATTTGGAAACCTGATACAGTATTGAGAATCCAAGAGTCGGATGTAATCATAGTAGACAATGGCGTGTTTTGTAATAGCACAGTCAGGTTGACCTGTAACAGGTCTGTTATCATGAGGGGCGTCTTGGCTTAACCCTCTATCCGTAACATTAAGGTGGGTACAGCCGTCAGTGGTATAGTGCCTCTTACAAGTCGCCTTCTTATGAATCTGAAATCCCTTAGCTAATTTGGAGACTGAGTCTTCCGGAACCAGTAATAGTCAGAAGGGGTACATGGTCTGACTACTTCATGAGACGGGCCAGGGAGAGAGAGAGCCCTATTAATGGATTTTTCAACAGACTCCTGTAGCACAGACACAGCAGATTTAATAGCTGTGGTGACAGAACGTGCCACAAAGTCATCAACTATAGCCTGGATGAGGTCCCTGTTAGTAGAGTCAGCATTTTGTGGTCTGATTTCGTCAGTCATACTGCCCAATTAAACAAAATGATGGTCTCAAAATATTAAGAAAAATAGATGACCAATAGAGTCACTATAAATGACCTCTAAATAAATGAGGCAATTAATGAGGTAAAATTATTTTTAAAAATTAAAATTGGCAGAGTGAAATAATACAAATCACCACAATGTGGCAGTCTAAGACCACAAACGAGTTTTAGGAAACCCAAATGTTAAAATAGGCAAAACAAATTTGTTTCCACAGCAATAGTCAATAGGCAACAGGGTATGCATCCGTTCACTTCGCTGCTGCTCCGCGAGTGACAGGAATTCCCGCCTACAGTGGGTGAGAACCACTCCACAGCGAAGTCTCACAAGATCAACAGACGTGATCTTGGAGAGCAAGAAGATGGTGGCGGTGACGCAGGAGAAAAAGAAGACCGCGGGGAACAAGAGGTACCGACACGGTCCTTTGTGTCTGAACAGACGGCGAAGAGGACCGGAACGCTGAAAACAGGTAATGTATAACAAAGATATATTTATAAATATTATTATAAAATCATAATAATGAAATGAGGAAAACACAATGGAATGAAATACAGGGGCTTAAAATACAAGGGGGGGGGGAAACAAGAAGGGGAAGAATGGAGAAGAGGGTGTAAAATGAATTTTATTAAAATATATATGGGAGATAAAGATGAGCAAGATTCAGGGTAAGTATATAGAAAAGAAAATCTGAAAAATACTAAAAATACCCATATAAAAAATAAAATGATGTATAAATAAATCAAATATACATCAAAATGTTGTAAATATAATGAGATATAAACAATATAGGAAATTTTTTTGCGGAGAAAGCATATACTCATCTGATCTTACTGCTGAACAGCAAAAGAAGAGGATGATATCACATCAACTGTCACCTATCTGATCTATACTGGACTCTGATTGGATGATATGTATGGTAGCATGTTTGATTACGCCATGCTCATGTTTAAAGTTTGTTTTTCTTCATGTATTACTACACTTTCTTTTGCTGCTGAGTTTAAAGTAAAAGAAGTTAAGCCTAATATAAGCGTCTTGTATTTAAATAAAATAGAGCATATGTGTTACAAAAAATTGTGTAATCTTATGTGATTCATTTTTAATATTAGTGGAACTCTTTTCCCAAATTTCTCTCCCCTCCTCCTCTGATACTTGTTCTATATCCTTTTCACATTCCTTCATACTTGAGACCCTCAACCCTTGACCTTTTACCTCCAACATAATTTTAACCCCTCAAGGACTCAGGGTTTTTCCGTTTTTACACTTTCATTTTTTTTCCTCCTTACCTTTTAAAAATCATAACCCTTTCAATTTTCCACCTAAAAATCCATATTATGGCTTATTTTTTGCGTCGCCAATTCTACTTTGCAGTGAGAATAGTCATTTTACCCAAAAATGCACGGTGAAACGGAAAAAAAAATAATTGTGCGACAAAATCGAAGAAAAAATGCCATTTTGTAAATTTTGGGGGCTTCCGTTTCTACGCAGTGCATATTTCGGTAAAAATTACACCTTATCTTTATTCTGTAGGTCCATACGGTTAAAATGATACCCTACTTATATAGGTTTGATTTTGTCGCACTTCTGGAAAAAATCATAACTACATGCAGGAAAATTTATATGTTTAAAAATGTCATCTTCTGACCCCTATAACTTTTTTATTTTTCCACGTACAGGGCGGTATGGGACTCAATGCGCCATGATCTGAAGTTTTTAATGGTATGATTTTTGTTTTGATCTGACTTTTTGATCACTTTTTATTAAATTTTTAATGGTATAAAAAGTGACCAAAAATGCGCTTTTTTTGACTTTGGAATTTTTTTGTGCGTACGCCATTGACCGTACGGTTTAATTAATGATATATTTTTATAGTTCGGACATTTACGCACGCGGCGATACCACATATGTTTATTTTAATTTTTTTTTACACTGTTTTATTTTTTTTTATGGGAAAAGGGGGGTGATTCAAACTTTTATTAGGGAAGGGGTTAAATGACCTTTATTAACACTTTTTTAAATTTTTTTTGCAGTGTTATAGGTCCCATAGGGACCTATAACACTGCACACACTGATCTTTTACACAGATCACAGGCGTATATTAACACGTCTGTGATCAGTGTTATCGGCGCTTGACTGCTCCTGCCTGGATCTCAGGCACGGAGCAGTCATTCACCGATTGGACACCGAGGAGGCAGGTAAGGGCCCTCCCGGTGTCCTGTCAGCTGTTCGGGACACCGCGATTTGATCGCGGCGATCCCAAACAGCCCGACTGAGCAGCCGGGTCACTTTCACTTTCACTTTAGAAGCGGCGGTCAGCTTTGACCGCCGCTTCTAAAGGGTTAATACCGCACATAGCCGCGATCGGCGATGTGTGGTATTAGCCGCGGGTCCCGGACATTGATAAGCGCCGGGACCGACGCGATATGATACGTCCTGCGTCGTTAAGGGGTTAAACAACTTAGAAATAATTTTTCTATTCGTGCCATCCCTTAACCTCTTAAGGACCCAGCCATTTTACACCTTAGGACCCGGCCATTTTTTGAACATCTGACCACTGTCACTTTAAACATTAATAACTCTGGAATGCTTTTAGTTATCATTCTGATTCCGAGAAAGTTTTTTCGTGACATATTCTACTTTAACATAGTGGTAAAATTTTTTGGTAACTTGCATCCTTTCTTGGTGAAAAATCCCAAAATTTTATGAAAAATTTGAAAATTTTGCATTTTTCTAACTTTGAAGCTCTCTGCTTGTAAGGAAAATGGATATTCAAAATATTTTTTTTATTCACATATACAATATGTCCACTTTATGTTTGCATTATAAAATTGACGTGTTTTTACTTTTGGAAGACACCAGAGGGCTTCAAAATTCAGCAGCAATTTTCAAATTTTTCACAAAATTTCCAAACTCACTATTTTTCAGGGACCAGTTCAGGTTTGAAGTGGATTTGAAGGGTCTTCATTTTTTTACACTCGCGTGTTCTTGTAGACCCAATTTTTGAATTTTTACAAGGGGTAAAAGGAGAAAATGTATACTTATATTTGTAGCCCCATTTCTCTCGAGTAAGCAGATACCTCATATGTCTATGTAAAGTGTTCGGCGGGCGCAGTAGAGGGCTCAGAACCGAAGGAGCGACAAGGGGATTTTGGAGACTACGTTTTTCTGAAATGGGTTTTTGGGGGGCATGTTGCATTTAGGAAGCCCCTATGGTGCCAGAAATGCAAAAAAAAAAAAAAACACATGCCATACCATTTTGGAAACAAGACCCCTTAAGGAACGTAACAAGGAATTAAGTGAGCCTTAATACCCCACATGTGTTTGACGACTTTTGCACATGTAAAAAAATAAAATAAAATTTCACTAAAATGTGTGTTTCCCCCCAAATTTCACATTTTTGCAGGGGTTAATAGCAGAAAATACACCCCAAAATTTGTAACCCCATCTCTTCTGAGTATGGCGGTACCCCATAAGTTGACCAAAAGTGCACTACGGGCGAACTACAATGCTCAGAAGAGAAGGAGTCATATTTGGCTTTTTGAGAGCAAATTTTGCTCGGGGGCATGTCGCATTTAGGAAGCCCCTATGGTGCCACGAGAGCAAAAAAAAAACCACATGGCATACCATTTTGGAAACTAGACCCCTTGAGGAACATAACAAGGAATAAAGTGAGCCTTAATACCCCACAGGGATTTCACGACTTTTGCATACGTAAAAAAAAAAAAAAATTCACTAAAATGCGTGTTTCCCCCCAAATTTCACATTTTTGCAAGGGTTAATAGCAGAAAATACCCACAAAATTTGAAACCCCATCTCTTCTGAGTATGGAGGTACCCCATAAGTTGACCTGAAGTGCACTACGGGCGAACTACAATGCTCAGAAGAGAAGGAGTCATATTTGGCTTTTTGAGAGCAAATTTTGCTCGGGGGGCATTTCGCATTTAGGAAGCCCCTATGGGGCCAGAACAGCAAAAGAAAAACCACATGGCATACCATTTTGGAAACTAGACCCCTTGAGGAACATAACAAGGGGTACAGTGAGCATTTACCCCCACTGGTGTCTGTCAGATATTTGGAACAGTGGGCTGTACAAAATTTTTAATTTGCACAGCCCACTGTTCTAAAGATCTGTCAGACACCAGTGGGCTGTAAATTCTCACTGCACCCCTCATTACATTCCGTGAGGGATGTAGTTTCCGAAATGTTTTTTTTTGCGTTTGTCAAAACCGCTGTAACAATCAGCCACCTGTGCCTGTGCCTGTGCAAATCACCTCAAATGTACATGGTGCACTCTCCCTTCTGGGCCTTGTTTTGCGCCCCCAGAGCACTTTGCGCCCACATATGGGGTATCTCCATAGTCGGGAGAAATTGCATTACAAATTTTAGGGGGCATTTTTCCCTTTTACCTCTTATCAAAATGAAAAGTATAGGGCAACACCAGCATGTTAGTGTAAACAATTTATTTTTTTACACTAACATGCTGGTGTAGACCCCAACTTCACCTTTTCATAAGGGGTGAAAGGAGAAAAAGCCCCCCAAAATTTGTTAGGCAATTTCTCCCGTGTACGGCGATACCCCATATGTGGCCCTAAATTCTTGCCTTGAAATACGACAGGGCTCCAAAGTGAGAGCGCCATGTGCATTTGAGGCCTGAATTAGAGATTTGCATAGGGGTGGACATAGGGGTATTCTACGCCAGTGATTCCCAAACAGGGTGCCTCCAGCTGTTGCAAAACTCCCAGCATGCTTGGACAGTCAACGGCTGTCCAGCAATACTGGGAGTTTTTGTTTTGCAACAGCTGGAGGCTCCATTTTGGAAACAGTGGCGTACCAGACGTTTTTCATTTTTATTGGGGAGGGGGGCTGTGTAGGGGTATGTGTATATGTAGTGTTTTTTATTTTATTTTGTGTTAGTGTAGTGTAGTGTTTTTAGGGTACAGTCACATGGGCGGGGGATTACAGCGAGTTTCCCGCTGCGAGTTTTTCGCATTTGCTACTCACTGTAAGCCCCTGCCCATGTGAATGTACCCTGTACATTCACAGGGGGGGGACCTCCAGCTGTTGCAAAACTACAACTCCCAGCATGCACAGTCTATCAGTGCATGCTGGTAGTTATAGTTTTGCAACAGCTGGAGGCACACGGGTTGGGAAACACTGAGTTAGGAAACAGACAATGTTTCCCAACCAGTGTGCCTCCAGTTGTTGCAAAACCACTACTCCCAAACATTCTCAGGCATGCTGGAAGTAGTAGTTCGGCAACATCTTTAGAGCCAGATGTTGCCGAACTACAACTCCCAGCATGCTTGGAGTTGTAGTTTTGCAACACCTGGAGGACTACAGTTTGCAGACCACTAATACAGTGGTTCCCAATCTGTGCCCTTCCTGATGTTGCAAAACTACAACTCCCAGTATGCCAAAACTGTCCAGGCATGCTGGGAGTTGTAGTTCTGCAACATCTGAAGGGCCAGATGTTACAGAACTACAACCCCCAGCATGCCTTGACAGTAAGGGCATGCTGAGGATGTGTAGTTTTGCAACATCTGGAAGGACACAGTGGTCTCCAAACTGTGGACCTCCAGATGTTGCAAAACTGCAACTCCCAGCATGCCCAGACGCCAAGGGCTGTCTGGGCATGCTGGGAGTTGTAGTATACAGGGTCCCATTACAGCAATGCATGTCGCTTTACGGTGACGTGCATTGCTGTAAAGGGCCCGACTGGGGCTGAAGAGGAACTCACCTGTCGCCGCCGCCGTCTTCATCGTCTGGATCCGGATCTTCAGGGACGAGGTAAGTACCGGGGCCGGGCCCCAGCACTACCCTGTCCCCCGTCGCGTCCTCCGGTCTTCTTCCCGTCCTCTTCGGACTTCGAGGGGCCGGGCAGGGCGGGAGGAAGTAACCGCCCCCCTCCCCCCTGCGATTGGTCGGTTAACTAACCGAAGAATCGCAGGGCATAGGAGGAGGTGGCAGGCTTGCCACCTCGTTCCTATACTTTAGCATGGTCCTGGCTGTCTGTGACAGACGGGATCATGCAAAATTACCGGGCGGTCGGGTCCCAGAGACCCGATCAGCCCGGTATCACCGCATATCGCAAGGGCGATTTCCCTTGCGATTTGCGGCGATCGCCGACATGGGGGGCCTGCATGGCCCCCCTCGGCGTTTGCCCTGGATGCCTGCTGAAGGATTTCAGCAGGCATCCGGTTCCGATCTCTGCCCGGCACGCGGCAGGGACCGGAAAACTCCAGGGCGTATGGATACGCCCTGGGTCCTTAAGGCCCAGGGTGTGAGGGCGTATCCATACGCCCTGGGTCCTTAAGAGGTTAAAACCCTCATAATCTGACACTCATGAATAAATATTGTTTTCTTTCTTTCTTATCTATCTTTTTTTTACTGCTTCCCTTAATTGTTTATTTCTAAATAAAGACATCATATTATTTGGAATTTTATATTGAGCACTGAAGTCATCGAATGATCTGAGTGCTTCACCCTCAAAAAATTGTGTAACCTATTTTAACTTATATTTATCCCAAAACCTCCACTCTTGTTCATCTAATTCTTTAAATGTCATATTATTAAATAATCTTGTGCACTCTAAAGATCCTTCCACCTTCATAACTTTTCTCATTTGTGCCCATACCCTACCTATGATTTCTGCTATAGTCTCCTTTCCGTTCAACTCTGATTCTAGAAGTTCTCCCATATCATCATACATATACTTTTTTTTCCTTTATCATATTCACAAAGGAATCAGTTTCCTTCCATTTCTTTACATATCTTAATTGTGCTGCTATAAAATAGAGTCTAAAATCAGAAATGGACAATCCTTCTTTCTTCAATTCCTTACATAAATAACCTAGTTTCATTCTTGTTTTTTTTTTTTTTTTTTTTGCCTTTCCAGACCAGTTCTCTTTCCATGGCTTCAATTTCTTTAAAAATTTGTTCCCCCAGCCATACCTGGCTATTGGACAAAACAAACAAAATCTGTGGCAGAACTATCATCTTTAATAAACTAATCCTATCTGCCATACTCAGTGGCAAACCTAGCCAGAGTTTGATTTTTGAATTTATCTTTCTCAAAGTAGGCCATACATTTAATTCCGGATATTTCTTCACATCCAATCCCACGACTATCCCCAAAAACTTAAATGTTTTTTCCTCCTTTATTATTTTTAATTTTTCATGAGATATCCGTCTATCCAGTGGCATCAATGCAATTTTGTTCCAATTTATACTTAATCCTGATTTTTCACCAAACTCTTCAATGTTATCTATAATACAATCCAATACCTGTTGCGTATTTTGAATATATAGTAATACATCATCTGCAAATAGTGATATTCTGTCCTCTGTCCCCCGACATCCAAACCCATCCATTGATTCCATTATTTCTGATCTTAATTGCCAATGACTCCATATGGAGGCCAAAGGTGTGTGGGACAGGGGACAGCCCTGCCTGGCTCCCCTTGTTAATTGGAATCCCTTTGACTGTACCCCATTTCTCAAAACCGATGCTGCCCTTGGCGAACCATATAATATTCCCAACAACTTTAAAAACCCCTCTCCAAACCCATACCCCCCTCCCTGGATTTGGGATTGAGGTGAGTCGCTGCTGTAAAAATGCTTTTCTGTGCAACACACTGCTCTCTGTCGCTCTCTCTCTCTCTCTTCAATAGAACACTGATGTGACTGGCCGCAAGATGGCTGCCAGTATAGGACTGTGACATCACAGGGGTGGTTGGCTGCTGATAGGCTGCATGCTGCATGTGATTCAGGGTCATCCCGCCAACCCTTGTACCCATCTTCCCAGCATTCGTTGCCCCATGTCCTGACATGTGGAGCCGCCATCTTAGATGCCCTGGAGCCTGGACTGAACTAAATTGAGTTTAATTAAGCGATTCGTGAGATCGAATCGTGGCAATATTCACATTCGTTGCGAAGCAAATTTTTCCTGAAGTTCGTAATGAATTCAGATTCCTCGGATTCGATTTGCTCATCCCTAGCCATAATAATGAGTTTTTTTTGAATTAACTAGTTAAATATCTACGCATGTTCTATCAATAAAGCTGTAGTCTGAGTAATTACATATATGTATGGCAAACAGCTCATCAAGCCATTAACTGCACAGGATTATTCATCTGTGAAATTAACAAAACTACGTGATTCTTATACTTAAACAACAAATAAACTGATTACTGTTCTGCTTAGACATTCTATAACACTCCATCAATCACTTCTGAGACATATTGTACACAGTGTAATAGATGTATGCAATAGCAAATACCTAAAGGTGTGTAGAACACACCAATATGTGAGACCCTAAAGAATAAGACCAACTAATATATATAATTTTAAAAATATTTTATTATTGTTCTAAAAAAATAGGTATGCATACAAAATCATCAATACTAGTATATATAAATATAAGTAAGAAATGTAGAATAAATATGTTTTAAGAGAAAAGGGGGGTGGAGTACTGGGGTGAAAAGTTCTGTGTGTATATATAAAAAAAGAGACAAAAATAAATAAAAATTAAAAGAGGAGGAATATATATATATATATATATATATATATATATATATATATATATATCATAGATCTGTAGCAGTATAGCAGAGGAGCCTGGTTCCAATGGTTAAAGTGCTAATGCTATTCAAGTGCAAAAGAAAAAAATTAAATTAAAAAGGTGCCATACCAGTGCAGGATGGATAAACAATCATGTGGTTTGGGGAGATAATCACCAGTGGATATGACAGAAAAATATGGAGCACAGAATAAAAACAGATGATATGAAGTGACATAGGTGATACAATAATAGTGTATGACAAATAATAAGTGAAAATTTTAAAAGTAGATGGTGAAATAACAAGTGATAGTTGATACATAATTTGATAAGAGTTAATAAAAATAAACATACAAAATGAAAATAAATAATACAAATAAATCATATAAATAATTCATATACATGCAAGGGTGGGTAAGTAGTGAAAATAAATAAGGCTGGGTTCACATATATCAGTCATCCGGCAAAGTTTCCCTCCAGCGTGCACCGGAGGGAAACTGATGCTAGAACTGATCCCATTCATTTGAATGGGACAGTTCACAATCATCCAGCGTCTCAACTTTGACGCCGGATGGTTGGACATGCCAATGGACACCGCATGCCATGCAACTGATGACAAGTTGTCATCAGTTGTGGCATCAGTTGCGTCGAGATTTAGGCTGAGTTCACCTATGCCGAATGCCGGACATATGTGAACCCAGCCTAATATAAAATACATTGAATTCATATAGATATTTCATATACATGCAAGGGTAGGTATGTGGTGAAATAAAATAATATAAAATACAGTGATTTCATGTATATACACATAACATTGGGGGGGGCCACAATGGTATGTACACCTATGTATATTCAATAAATATATATATATATATATATATATATATATATACCAAATAGAAAAATAATTGCAGCACTCTTAAAAATATTATAGCTGTGGTGCCAGCACCCAAACCTGATTAGAGTCCATTCAGATAAAAGAAACAACAAGGATGCAGCACTCCAAAACAATATAAAGTGGTTTATTTTCTCATCTTCAGTGAAGCAACGTTTCTGCTCCTATGGAGTAATTTTCAAGCTTGAAAATGGCTCCATTGGAGCAGAAACGTTGTTTCACTGAAGATGAGAAAATAAACCACTTTATATTTTTTTGGAGTGCTGCTCCTTGGTGTTTCTTCTATATATATATATATATATATATATATATATATATATATATACAGCCAAGGAGACAAATCAACAAGACATGACAAAAAATAATGAATAAAAAGACAAATAAGACATGTGGAAAGTAATGACTGATGAGGGAGGGGAAGGGGTCGGGGGGAAAAGAAAAAGACCACAGGATGACGGACAAGGAATATTCGTAGAAAGTCAGTTCACATATTCAAATACCTAAGACATGTGTAAGAAAAAACAAATAACTACCAAGGACGCACAAACAATACAAACAACAATACATCAAAAACTAACTAAAAAAATTAAGAAATGCATGAAAAATGCATACCTTCACATGGAAGCAACACTGTTAACAAGAGGATATAGATATTAAGAGAATTAGAAATAAAATGGTGAAATAAATAAATTATTATTGACCCGAAAGTCCAATGTTCATATATATATATATATATATATATATATATATATGTGGAGAGCAGGCAGCACAACCACGTATTCTGGCAAAATCTTGGGGTGCAAGCGAGGATAGCAGTCCCAATCGCAGACTGCACAGATAATCCAAGACGCAAGAAGATACAGCAGCACACCCGGTAGTAAAGTGCAAAAAAATGGGATTTATTTAACCGATATCAAATGCGACGTTTCGACGGCATCCCGCCATCTTTTTCAAGCATTTCAAGCACGTTGCTTGAAAAAGATGGTGGGATGCCGTCGAAACGTCGCATTTGATATGGGTTAAATAAATCCCATTTATTTGCACTTTACTACTGGGTGTGCTGCTGTATCTTCTTGCGTCTTATATATATATATATATATATATATATATATATATATATATATATATAATCAAAAAAAGGATTAAAATGTGGATTGGAGAAAAAAATATATATATTTATTTATATACATATATAAATAAATAAAATAACTAATGTAATTATTTAATAAAATATATTAAAAAGAAGGGCAGGAGGGAAAAGGGGAGTATCCGTAGGAGGTATGTATATAAAGGATGGTGACCAGAATAAAAAGTTGACTATTATGTAGGGAACAAAAAACACAAAGGGTATCTAAAAACCAGAACAATGGTATAGGAATGTCAAACGACCAAAAGAAAGAGAAAAGACGACAACATAAATTATTAAATTAAGTGGCAAAGCTGTTGATCTCATTCAAGCCGGTAGGAGTTTTTGTGACCAATGTGTGTTGCTTCTGTGTGAAGGTATGCCTTTTTCATGCATTCCTTCATTTTATTTGTTAGTTCTTGATGTATTGTTGTTTGTATTGTTTGTGCGTCCTTAGTAGTAATTTGTCTTTTAGGTATTTGAATATGTGAACTGACTTCCTACGAATATTCCTTGACCATCATCCTGTGGTCTTCTTCTTTTCCCCCCGACCCCACCCTTCCCCTCCCTCATCAGTCATTACTTCCCACATGTCTTATTTGTTTTTATTTTCATAAAAATTAATTATTATTTAATTTGACCACATACCTATCTTTGCATGTATATGAAATATCTATATGAATTCACTGTATTTTATATTATTTATTTTCACTACTTACCCATCCTTGCATGTATATGAATTACTTATATGATTTATTTGTATTATTTATTTTCATTTTGAATGTTCATATTCATTTTTATTAACTCTTATCAAATTATGTATCAACTATCACTTGTTATTTCACCATCTACTTTTTACATTTTCACTTATTATTTGTCGTACACTATTATTGTATCACTTATGTCACTTCATATCATCTGTTTTTATTCTGTGCTCCATATTTCTCTGTAAGATCCACTGGTGATTATCTCCTCTTCCCCATGCCAACATCTGGAGGGCTACAGTTTGGGGACCACTACACAGTGGTCTCCAAACTGTTCTCCTCCAGTTTTTGCACAACTATAACTCCCAACATGTCCTTCGGCTGTCTGGGCATGTTGGGAGTTGTAGTTTTGCAACAACTGGAGGCGCACTGGTAGGAAAACATTGTCTCTTTCCTAACTCAGTGTTTCCCAACATTGTGTGCCTCCAGCTGTTGCAAAACTATAACTCCAAGCATGCACTGACAGAACATGCATGCTGGAAGTTGTAGTTTTGCAACAGCTGGAGGCACATGGGTTGGGAAACACTGAGTTAGGAAACAGACGGAAATACTGCGGTAGTCTGTTACCTAAGTTTTTCCCAACCGGTGTGCCTCTAGCTGTTGCATAACTACAACTCCCAGCATGCATGGTCTGTGCATGCTGGGAGTTGTAGTTTTGCAACAGCTGGAGGTTTGCCCCCCCCCCCCCCCCCCCAAGTGATTGTAAAGGGTAAATTCACACAGTCGGGAGTTAACAGCAAGTTTCCCGCTTCAAGTTTGAGATGCGGCAAATTTTCCAATGCAGCTCAAACTCCCAGCAGGAAACTCTCTGTCAACCTCTGCCCATGTGAATGTATCCTAAAAACACTACACTACCCTAACCCTAAATAAAGAGTAAAACACTACATCTACACACCCTTACACTGTTGCCCCCCTCCCCCCAATAAAAATGTTAAACGTCTCGTACGGCACTGTTTCCAAAATGGAGCCTCCAGTTCTTGCAAAAGTACAACTTCCAGTATTGTTGGACAGCCATTGACTGTCCAGGCATGTTGGGAGTTTTGCAACAGCTGGAGGCACCCTGTTTGAGGAAAACTGGCATACAGTATTTTTGGTGGAGGAGGCAAGTGTAATGCTTGTTTCCGGGTGCACCCCTATGAAAATCCCTAATTTAAGGCCTCAAATGTGCATGGCGCTCTCTCACTTCGGAGCCCTGTGGTATTTCAAGGCAACAGTCAAGGAGAAGTTGCATTACAAATTTTTGGAGGCTTTTTCTCCCTTTCCTCCTTATGAAAAGGTAAAGTTGGGGTCTACACAAGCATGTTAGTGTAGACCCCACTATCTTTTTCCCTACAGGCTATACTATCAGCTAAATATACCTGGGGCATAATGTTATATGTTTGAATCCACTATCTGTATCTTAGTGCAATGCTATGAAATATTTTCCTTTCTGGAACCCTTTGCACACGTTATAATATCAACCATTACTATGATACTCGATAAATACATTTAGCATAACTCCCTGATGAAGTCCTAGTGACAGGTGACAGAAAGGTATATTGTTATATTTTGGCGGTACTTTGCATTGAATTTCTTCAAGTGATTGCGCTGGCAGTATTTGTATTGTATTTTACCAGTGATTGTGCTACTGGAGGATTGGCTAGGCTCAGCCATCTCTTAACTAATAGCATATTCTCTACATCTATCTTTATGTTTGCCATTGGGCAATCTCATGAACCATACACCTAATGATATTAAATATTTTAATTAATTGAAGTAAAAGTTATATTTTAGGCACATCCGGAGGACTTCTCTCCTTTTTTTGAGAAATAGGGTTATTCTCCTTTTACCCATAAAAAATATGGGTCTACGAGAACACTACTTTGCTGCTATTTCTGTGAAACACCTTAAGGGTTAACAAACTTTCTGAATGTCATTTTGAATACATTGAGGGGTGTAGTTTTCATGATGGGAACCATTATAGGGTGTTTCTAACATAAAGGCCCTCAAATTTACTTAAAAACTTAACTGGTCCCTGAAAAATTCAGATTTGGAAATTTACGTGAAAAATTGGAAAATTGCTGCTGAATTTTGAAGCCCTCTAATATCTTCAAAAAGTAAAAACATGTCAACTTTATGATGTCAACATAAATTAGACATATTGTATATGTGAATCAATATATAATTTATTTGGTATGTTCAATTTCCTTACAAGCAGAGAGCTTCAAAGTTATAAAAAGGCTAAATTTTCAAATTTTTCATGAAATTTTGGAAATTTTCACCAATGAATAATGCAAGTATAGACGAAAATTTACCACTTAAGTAGAATATGTCATGAAAAATCAATCTCAGAATCAAATTCATAAGTAAAATTATTGCTTAAAGTGACAGTGGTCAGATGTGCAAAAAATGCTCTGGTCCTTAAGGGGTTAACCCCTTAACCCCTTAAGAACTCAGGGTTTTCCGTTTTTGCACTTTCGTTTTTTCCTCCTTACCTTTTAAAAATCATAACCCTTTCAATTTTCCACCTAAAAATCCATATTATGGCTTATTTTTTGCGTTGCCATTTCTACGTTGCAGTGACATTAGTCATTTTACCCAAAAATGCACGGCGAAATGGAAAAAAAAATTATTGTGCGACAAAATCGGGAAAAAAATCGCCATTTTGTAACTTTTGGGGGCTTCCGTTTCTACGCAGTGCATATTTCGGTAAAAATTACACCTTATCATTATTCTGTAGGTCCATACGGTTAAAATGATACCCTACTTATATAGGTTTGATTTTGTCGCACTTCTGGAAAAAATCATAACTACATGCTGGAAAATTTATACGTTTAAAAATGTCATCTTCTGACCCCTATAACTTTATTTTTCCACATACAGGGCGGTATGAGGACTCATTTTTTGCGCCGTGATCTGAAGTTTTTATCGGTATGATTTTTGTTTTGATCTGACTTTTTGATCACCAAAATACGCTTTTTTGGACTTTGGAATTTTTTTGCGCGTACGCCATTGACCGTGCGGTTTAATTAATGATATATTTTTATAGTTCGGACATTTACGCACGCGGCGATACCACATATGTTTATTTATTAATTTTTTTACACTGTTTTATTTTTTTTATGGGAAAAGAGGGGTGATTCAAACTTTTATCAGGGAAGGGGTTAAATGACCTTTATTAACACTTTTTTTAACATTTTTTTGCAGGGTTATAGGTCCCATAGGGACCTATAACACTGCACACACTGATCTCTCATCCTGATCACAGGCGTGTATTAACACGCCTGTGATCAGTGTTATCGGTGCATGACTGCTCCTGCCTGGATCTCAGGCACAGAGCAGTCATTCGTCGATCGGACACCGAGGAGGCAGGTAAGGGCCCTCCCGGTGTCCGGTCAGCTGTTCGGGACGCAGCAATTTCACCGCGGCGGTCCCCAACAGCCCGACAGAGCAGCCGGTTCACTTTCACTTTCACTTTAGAAGCGGCGGTCAGCTTTGACCGCCGCTTCTAAAGGGTTAATACCGCACATCGCCGCAATCGGCGATGTGTGGTATTAGCCGCGGGTCCCGGCCATTCATGAGCGCCAGGACCGACGCGATATGATGCGGGATCGCGGCGCGATCCCGCTTCATATCGCGGGAGCCAGCGCAGGACGTAAATATACATCCTGCGTCGTTAAGGGGTTAAGGACCGGGTTTTTTTTCCGTTTTTGTATTTTCGTTTTTTGCTCCTTGCCTTTAAAAAATCATAACTCTTTCAATTTTGCACCTAAAAATCCATATGATGGCTTATTTTTTGCGCCACCAATTCTACTTTGTAATGACGTCAGTCATTTTGCCCAAAAATCTACGGTGAAACGGAAAAAAAAATTGTGCGACAAAATTGAAAAAAAAAAAACGCCGTTTTGTAAATTTTGTGGGCTTCCGTTTCTACGTAGTCCATTTTTCGGTAAAAATGACACCTTATCTTTATTCTGTAGGTCCATACGATTAAAATGATACCCTACTTATATAGGTTTGATTTTGTCGGACTTCTGGAAAAAATCATAACTACATGCAGGAAAATTAATACGTTTAAAATTGTCATCTTCTGACCCCTATAACTTTTTTATTTTTACGTGTATGGGGCGGTATGAGGGCTAATTTTTTGCACCATGATCTGAAGTTTTTAAAGGTACCATTTGTGCATTGATAGGACTTATTGATTCATTTATTTTTATTCATTTTTAAATGATATAAAAAGTGATCAAAAATGCACTATTTTGGACTTTGGAATTTTTTTGCGCGCACGCCATTGACCGAGCGGTTTAATTAATGATATATTTTTATAATTCGGACATTTCCGCACGCGGTGATACCATATATGTTTTTTTTTTTTTTTTGTACACTGTTTTTTTTTTATTGGAAAAGGGGGTGATTCAAACTTTTAATAGGGGAGGAGTTAAATGATCCTTATTCACTTTTTTTTTTTGCAGTGTTATAGGTCCCATAGGGACCTTTAACACTGCACACACTGATCTTCTATGCTGATCACTGGTTTCTCATAAGAAACCAGTGATCAACGATTCTGCCGCATAAACATGTAACATTTGGGGGGAAAAACTGCATTTTAGTCAAAAAAAAATTATAAAATAAAACTAAAAATTAATTTACACATCCAAAGTCATCAAACACCTGTGGGGTGTTACGGCTCACTGTACCCCTTGTTACGTTCCTTGAGGGGTGTAGTTTCCAAAAAAGTATACCATGTGTGCCAAGTATGCCATGTTTTGCTGTTCTTGGAGCATAGGGGCTTCATAAATGGGAAATGCTTACATAAATGGGGTACTTACATACTCAAAAGAGATGGGGTTACAAATTTTGGGGGCATTTTCTCCTTTTACCCCTTGCAAAAATGTAAAATTTGGGGGAAAACCAGCATTGTAGTGATAAAAAAAAAATCATTTACACATCCAACTTTACCGAAAAACCCTTGTTACGTTACTTGAGGGGTGTAGTTTCCAAAACAATATGCCATGTGTTTTTTGCTGTTCTGGCACCATAGAGGCTTCCTAAATGTGACATGCCCCCCCAAAAAGCATTTCAGAAAAACTCACTCTCCAAAATCCCATTGTCGCTCCCTCCTTGAGCCCTCTACTGCACCCACCGAACACTTTACATACACATATGAGGTATTTCCTTACACAAGAGAAATTGGGTTATAAATTTTAGGAAGATTTTTCTCCTTTTACCCCTTGTAAAAATTCAAAAACTGGGTCTACAAGAACATGCGAGTGTAAAAAATGAAGATTTTGAATTTTCTCCTTCACTTTGCTGCTATTCCTGTGAAACACCTAAAGGGTTAACACACTTACTGAATGTCATTTTGAATACTTTGAGGGGTGCAGTTTTTATAATGGGGTCACTTGTGGCGTATTTCTAATATGTAGGCCCTTAAAATCCACTTCAAAACTGAACTGGTCCCTGGAAAATTCTGATATTGAAAATGTTATGAAAAATTGTAAAATTACTGCTGAAATTTGAAGCCCTCTGATGTCTTCCAAAAGTAAAAACATGTCAACTTTATGATGCAATCATAAAGTAGACATATTGTATATATCAAATTTTGGAATTTTTCACCAAGAAATTATGCAAGTATCGGTGAAAGTTTACCACTAACATAAAGTAGAATATGTCATGAAAAAACAGTCTCGGAATCAGAATGAAAAGTAAAAGTATTCCAGATGTATTAATGCTTAAAGGGATAGTGATCAGATCTGCAAAAAATGCTCTGGTCCTACAGTGAAAATTAGCCTGGTCCTTAAGGGGTTAAGAGCAAAGTTAAATAGGCACTGTGAGAACCAAAACCTTTTATATGTTGTTACTGATGAAAATTAAAGACCTTTTGTAAAAATTTTAAATATTTGAAAAATAAATTGGCTCCTGAAAATCCTACCACTAGGGGTTCCCATACCACCTGGGTCACTAATAATTCAGGCTTGTCCATGACTTATAGACAAGACTGCATGAGCAGACCTCTCCCCACCAAACACAGGGGACACACCTCCTTCGCCTGAGAGGATTTCTAACACTGAGCGCTAATGAAAAGAGGTATTTTTTTTTAATAATAAATACAGGTGATAGAGGCATAAAAATTAGATGTACATGGTAAGGATTAGGTACCGAGTAAGATTTTTTGTGAAGTAGGACTAGATATGAGTGAGTTTTTGAAATATTTAATTTGGCCGATTCGCCGGATTGTTGGAAAAAAGTTGACTTGATCTGAATAAATTTGCGGCAAATCAATATTAAAAACGGCTATTTCTGGACTAAAATAGTGACTACTACTGTAAGGTGCTATGTACACTGAAAGGTGCTATGTACACATTCATCGATTAGTACATTATATATATTTTTAAAATATTAATAAAGTGCCAGCGCTGTAATAATAGAATTAATGTTCCTTTCCAGGGTGTGCATTCAATTCCCTGAATATATATGCTATTGTATGCTACTAGTGGTCCCCACTTAGACCTATATACACCTCCTTTATGCAACGATATTTCCCAATGATCACATATACTGATACCACGATATAATGCACATCGCAAACTTCCAAGTTACTAAGGTGCTAGTTCTTAATACTCCAAATAGTATGCAAGATATCAGTATTCACCTTATGGCCTGTGTTTGTGGCGTTTCTGTACCGGAGGAAAATGCTGATACCTCGCATACTATATGGAGAATTAAGAACTAGCATATATGCTAGCAGTATATGTGACCATTGGGAAATATTGTTGCATAAAGGAGGTGTATATAGGTGTATATAGATCTCATTGGGGACCACTAGTAGCATACAATATATATATATATATATATATATATATATATATATATATATATTCAGGGAATTGAATAAACACTGTTACAACTAGTGCTCCGGCCAGACACATTGGCCGCGAGCGCTCTCCTGTCTCGTCTTCCTCTGCTGGAGGTGCCACGGTTCACATCACGGGACATGCCCGCATGCGAACGCTGGGCCGTTACTCACCTCCTGTTTCCTTCGCCGGCTCTCTGCGATTTAAAGGGGCAGTACGCCCTTAACCCTTAATTGGTTACTGCTGCTCGCTGACACTATAAGTGTCAACACTTCCTGTTTTCCCTTGCCGAATCTTTGTGCCCCACAGCCTTAGAGAAAGCATACCATACTTGTGTTCTGCTTTACTGTGTACCGGACCTCCTTGCTACATTTCCTGTCCATGCTCCAGTGCCGCATGTCCTGATCTTCCTGCCTGGTCCCGACTATGAGTTTGCCTTATCCTTCCTGTGCCACGCTTCACCTCGGCAGCCTGTGTGGATGAGTCGTATCAGGGGTAGCGACCTGGGTGCCACCTGCTGTAGCAAGTCCACGCCAATTTGTGGCGGGCTCTGGTGAAAACCAGCTGCACCTTAAACTCCACTCCGTGGTACAGCCGTTATAGTAAGATCCGGCCATGGATCCCGCTGAGGTGCCTCTGCCGAACCTTGCTGACCTTTCCTCCGTTGTGGTTCAACAATCACAGCAGCTTGCACATCAAGCGCAACAGCTGAATCAACTATCCACAATGATGCAGCAACTCCTCTCTGCTCAAAAGCCACAGCAGCCTCCTCTTGCTCCTGTGATTCCTCCGGTGTCTGCAGCCTCCAAGCTTCGTCTGTCTCTCCAGATAAAGTTTGAAGGGGACCCTAAATTGTGCAGGGGGTTTGTGACCCAATGTTCTATGCATTTGAAACTTATTGCTGATCAGTTTCCGACGGGGCGTTCGTGGTCAGTCTACTTTCTGGGAAAGCCCTGGCTTGGGCCACTCCTCTTTGAGACAGAAATGACCCAGTGTGCTCCGATCTGCAAGCCTTCCTTTTGGAATTCTGCAGTGTTTTTGAAGAGCCTGCAGGTGCCTCCTCGGGCGAAAGTGCACTCCTTAAACTCTGCCAAGGGGACTCTACTGTTGGTGACTATGTGGTTCAGTTCTGCACCCTAGCCTCCGAATTGGCCTAGAATGATGAGGCCCTGTGTGCTACCCTTAAAAAAGGACTTTCCAGTAAAGTCAAGGACGCTCTCGCTGCACGTGATCCTCCATCTTCCCTGAGTGACCTCATTCAGTTGTCCACTTGAACAGATGTGCGTTTCGCCGAGAGGCAGGAAGAACTTCAGCAAGAACGTGAACCACTTTGGACACGTCGTCTTCCCCATCTTGCACCTGTGTTCCAGCGGCCACCTCAACCACCCTCTTTGCCCTCAGCCGAAGAAGCTATGCAGGTGGATCATGCCCATCTTACCCAGATGGAAATGTCCCGCAGACGCAATGAAAATGTGTGTCTCTACTGTGCCAGCCCAGAGCATTTAGTCAAAGATTGTCCTTTGCAACCACCACGTCCAGGAAACACACACACCTAGGAAACGTGGGAGAGGCGTCCCTAGGTGAGAATTCCTTCTCTTCTCGACTGACCAAACCGGTCCAAGTCTATACCTCTACCAATGCATCGTTCTTCACCTCAGCCATTCTAGACTCCGGTTCAGCTGGAAACTTTAGTCCACGAACACAGTCTCCCGGTGACACTGCTTGTCAAACCTTTGTACAATTCTTCTATCAACGGAGAATGCCTTAACTATGTGGTGCAATTTCGCACACTACAACTTTTGTTGCAAGTGGGAGTTTTGCACAAGGAGAAGATCGAGTTCTTTCCTCATTGTACTTCGGAGCTTCTTCTCGGTCTCCCTTGGCTACAACTTTACGCCCTGGCTTTAGACTGGCTGGTGAGATCACCCACTGGGGATCCTACTGCCAGAACCACTGTCTGGCATTCCCACAACCTAAGAGTGTCTTGCCGTCTACTTTCCTGCCGGACCTGCCTCTTCCGTATCAGGACTTTTATGATGTTTTCTGTGAAAAACAGGCTGAGAGTCTTCCTCCACATCGGCCCCATCATTGCCCGATTGACCTTCTGCCAGGGACTATGCCTCCTTGGGGAAGAATCTATCCCTTGTCTGTTCCCGAAATGCAAGCAATGGCACAATACATTAAAGAGAATCTCCAGAAGGGCTTCATCCGAAAATCCTCTCCTGCCTGTGCTGGATTCTTCTTTGTTGAAAAGAAGGATGGTTCTCTTCGCCTTGCATTGATTACCGAGGACTTAATAGGATTACAATAAAAAAAATCGGTACCCCTTACCTTTGATTTCTGAGCTCTTCGATCGCCTGCGGGGTGCCGAGGTCTTCTCCGAGCTGGATCTGCGAGGAGCTTACAACCTCATCAGAATTCGTAAAGGAGATGAACGGAATATGGCCTTTAATACCCATGATGGGCCCTTCAAGTACCTTGTCATGCCCTTTGGTCTCTGTAACACCCCAGCTGTTTTCCAAGAATTCGTCAATGATCTTCTCTACACGTGTCGTGGTGTATCTAGATGATATCCTGATCTTCTCACCCAACTTGGAGCTTCATCACACACATGTGTGACAGGTCTTACTACGCCTACGGGACAATCGTCTCTACGCAAAACCTCGAGAAGACAAGCCTTCCGTTTCCTGGTTATATGGTTTCCAATCAAGGCCTCCAGATGGACCCTGTTAAGTTGTCTTCGGTTCTTAACTGGCCTCGACCTACTGGCTTGCGGGCTATACAAAGCTTTCTGGGGTTTGCCAATAATTATCAGTTTACTCCACAGTAACCCCAAATCCTGGCCTCCTGAGGCCGAAGAAGCCTTCTCTCGATTGAAATCAGCATTTGCCTCTGCTTCAGTTTTATCGAGACCCGATCCAGGAAAACCCTTCTTCCTTTAAGTAGATGCCTCTTCGGTGGGAACTGGAGACATTCTGACCCAAAAGACCACCAGGGGTAAAACCGTGACTTGTGGTTTTTTCTCCAAAACCTTTTTGCCTGCCGAGAAGAATTATTCCATTGGAGATCTTGAACTGTTGGGCATAAAGCTCGCCTTGCAAGAATGGTGTCACCTACTAGAAGGCTCTACTCATCCAGTCAGTATCTACACAGACCATAAGAATCTTTTGTATCTTCAGACCGCTCAGCGTCTGAATCCCCGGCAAGTCAGATGGTCTCTTTTCTTCTCACGATTCCATTTCCTTATCCATTTTTGGCACACACATAAGAAGATCAAGGACAATGCCCTCTCTAGGTCCTCCAATGTGGTTGGGCTGGATTCCACTCCACGGCATATTGTACCACCTGAGCATTTGATTTCTGCTGCTCCAGTTGACCTCCAGCAGGTTCCACCTGGAAGATTCTTCATCCCACCTCAACTAAGATGTAGATTTTTGAACTGGGGACATTCTTCTTTACTGGCTGGACATTCAGGAGTACGGAAGTTCTTCCAGTTAATCCCTCGGTATTATTGGAGGCCACACCTAGAATGCGATGTCACAGATTTTGTCCGTTCCTGTGTTATCTGTGCTCGCGATAAGACTCCACAGCAGAGACCTGCAGGACTTGCCTATTACAGCCTTTGCCTACTACAGCCTATTAACAGCCTTTGTCTTTTCCAGAAACTCCCTGGTCTCACATTGCTATGGACTTTATCACCGATCTGCCACCTTCCTGTAACAATACGGTCATCTGGGTGGTTGTCGATCGGTTCTCTAAGATGGCTTATTTCATTCCTTTACCTGGTCTTCCATTTGCTCCTCAGCTTGCAGAACACTTTCTTCAACATATCTTTCACTTACATGACCTTCCTACTCACATCATTTTGGATCGTGGGGTGCAATTTATTTCCAAGTTCTGGCGGGCCCTCTGTTCATGTCTAAAAATCAAGCTGGACTTTTCTTCTGCTCATCATCCCCAGACCAACGGCCAGCTAGAAAGAGTAAATAAAATCCTGGGTCATTCTTCGTTATTTTTTCTTGACCCGACAGGACAATTGGGTCGATCTCTTACCCTGGATGGAGTTCTCCTACAACCCCAAAGACTCTGAGTCCACAAAGACATCTCCATTCTTTGTAGTCTATGGTCATCTTCCTAATCCTCCTATACCTCTTCCAGCCTCTTCTGGTGTTCTAGCTGTTGATGAACAAGTTTTAGATTTCATGTCTATCTGGCAGGAGACCCAATCTTTGCTTCATGCCTCCTTCCGTTTGAAATCTCAGGCGGGTAAGAAGAGAAGGCCTCCTCCGACTTTCTTTTCTGGCGACCTTGTCTGGCTCTTGTCCAAATACATCCGTTTCAGGGTTCCCAGCTACAAATTGGGCCCTCAATTCCTGGGACCATTCAAAATTTTGCAAAAAATTAATCCGGTTTCATACAAGCTCCGTCTGCCTTCCTCCCTACATATTCCAAATAATTTTCATGTCTCCCTTCTCAATCCCATTGTTATCAATCGGTTTTCGAAAAAAGTTATTGTTTCCGCTCCAGAGTCTGGTTCTTCTGATGTCTTCAAAGTTAAGGAGATTCTGGTGACGAAGACCGTAAGAGGGAGACATTATTTTCTAGTTGACTGGAAGGGGTTTGGTCCGGAGGAAAGGTCCTGGGAGCCGGAGGAGAATATCTTGGACCGTGACCTGGTCCTTGATTGTCTGTGACCTAGAAAGAGGGGGAAACCAAAGGGGGGGTACTGTTACAACTAGAGCTTGGGCCAGACATGCTGGGCATGAGCGCTCTCCTGTCTCGTCCTTTTCTGCCGGATGGTGCCATGGTTCACATCGCAGGATGCACCCGCATGCAAACACTGGGCCGTTACTCACCTCCTGCTTCCTCCGCTGTCCCAGGTCACCGGCGTGCATGTACCTGCCCTCTAGGGCGCGCGCGCCAGCTCTCTGAGATTTAAAGGGCCAGTACACACTTAATTGGTTACTGTTGCTTGCTAACACTATGAGTGTCAATACTTCCTTTTAACCCTTGCTAGATCTTTGTGCCCCACAGCCTTAGAGAAAGCATACCATACTTGTGTTCTGCCTTACTGTGTACCAGACCTCCTTGCTACGTTTCTTGTCCACGTTCCAGTGCCACCTGTCCTGGCCTTCCTGCCTGTCCCCAACTATGAGTTTGCCTTATCTTTCGTGTGCCACGCTTCACCTTGGCAGCCTGTGTGGACGAGTCGTATCAGGGGTAGTGACCTGGGTGCCACCTGCCGCAGCAAATTCATCCCGCTTTGTGGCGGGCTCTGGTGAAAGCCAGCTGCACCTTAGACTCCGCTCCCTGATACAGCCCACGCCATCATCCACACAGGCTCAGTGGATCCACTTTACCACAGCCATTATACATACCCTGTACATCCTGATTCCCTTCCCCGCATCCTGATTCCCTTAACGTAGAACTGCTGAATGGGTATATATTTCACTTTTTTTAGAGTAATAACAAAATGAAGTGAATGAAGAAATTTGTTATTTCGAATCGAGTCAATTCGGTCTGAATCAAATTTTTCATGAAATTTGAAATTAATTTGCATTTGATTCAATTCACTCATCTCTAGATATGACAGGTACATGTTAATGTCGAAGTTATGGCAACATGTATGGCATGAATCAGTAAACGGATGATACCTGGTGGTAACTAACAGTTTGTTTAATGATCCCTTTTTTGGGGTAGCAACAGGTGTTTCACCTGGAAAGTGAAGAAGCAATGGGTTTTTAAATAGCCATAAAAAATGATTCAGTATTGGGAAAGTACAAACAGTGATGGCTGACCTTCTGAAAGATTTTCCCATCAGCACACAGGATTTTGAAGCTCAGCCAGAGAGACCATTGAGTTTTTGGTAATTTCTCTTACCAAGGCCCTTCTTTGTTTGGTGCGATGGCCAGCTCTAGGAAGACTCCAGGTTGTTTCAAATATCTACTATTTAAAGGGATACGCCGCTGGAAAACTATTTTCTTAAATTCAACTGGTGCCAGAAAGTTAAACAGATTTGTAAATTACTTCTATTTAAACATCATAATCCTTCCAGTATGAGCTGCTGTATGTTCCACAGGAAGTTCTTTTATTTTTGAATTTCATTTCTGTCTGACCACAGTGCTCTCTGCAGACACCTCTGTCAATATCAGGAACTTTCCAGAGCAGGAGCAAATCCCCATAGCAAATCTATCCTGTTTTGGACAGTTCTGACATGGACAGAGGCGTCAGCAGAGAGTACTGTGGTCAGACAGAAAAATAATTCAAAAAGAAAATAACTTCCTATGGAGGATATGTGGAGGCCAATGTGTTCTTGGGAACTTTCATACATTGTCAGCATGATACTTTATATAGACAGGGCTGTGTCTTTCCAAATTATCTAAATTCCACTGAATTTACCACGGGTGATAGAAACATCTCCAGAGCTAATTTTCAAGTGTAATAGCAAATGGTCTGAAGACTTCCACGTCCATGTAAAATTTTAGTTTTTTATTTGCGGATTAAGTGCAGATTAATGGGAGAAAACTAGATTTTTTAAACATTTTTGCACAAAGCATCAAAATGTAAAAAGTGAAAGACAGGGCAGCCTTAGATGCATCTGGCCTTATCAAGAGGGGTGCGTCTTTAACCCCTTAAGGACCGGAGGTTTTCCGTTTTTGCATTTTCGTTTTTTGCTCCTTGCCTTTAAAAAATCACAACTCTTTCAAATTTACACCTAAAAATCCATATGATGGCTTATTTTTTGCGCCACCAATTCTACTTTGTAATGAAGTCAGTCATTTTGCCCAAAAATCTATGATGAAGCGGGAAAAAAAATCATTGTGCGACAAAATTGAAAAAAAAACGCTGTTTTATAACTTTTGGGGGCTTCCGTTTCTACTTAGTACATTTTTCGGTAAAAATGACACCTGATATGTATTCTGTAGGTCCATACGATTAAAATGATACCCTACTTATATAGGTTTGATTTTGTCGGACTTCTGGAAAAAATCATAACTACATGCAGGAAAATTAATACGTTTAAAATTGTCATCTTCTGACCCCTATAACTTTTTTATTTTTCCGTGTATGGGGCGGTATGAGGGCTCATTTTTTGCGCCGTGATCTGAAGTTTTTAACGGTACCATTTTTGCATTGATAGGACTTATTGATCATTTTTAAAAGATATAAAAAGTGACCAAAAATGAACTATTTTGGACTTTGGAAATTTTTTTGCGCGCACGCCATTGACCGAGCGGTTTAATTAATGATATATTTTTATAATTCGGACATTTCCGCACGCGGTGATACCACATATGTTTATTTTTATTTTTATTTACACTGTGTTTTTTTTTTTTATTGGAAAAGGGGGGTGATTCAAACTTTTAATAGGGGAGGAGTTAAATGATCTTTATTCACTTTTTTTTTCACTTTTTTTTTGCAGTGTTATAGGTCCTATAGGGACCTATAACACTGCACACACTGATCTTCTATGTTGATCACTGGTTTCTCATAAGAAACCAGTGATCAACGATTCTGCCGCATGACTGCTCATGCCTGGATCTCAGGCACTGAGCAGTCATTCGGCGATCGGACAGCGAGGAGGCAGGAAGGGGCCCTCCTGCTGTCCTGTCAGCTGTTCGGGATGCCGCGATTAGCCGCGGCTATCCCGAACAGCTCGACTGAGCTAATCGGGAACTTTCACTTTCACTTTTAGCCGCGATCGGCGCTGCGCGCTATTAGAGGCGGGTCCCGGCTTCACTATGACGCCGGGCCCGCCATGATATGACGCGGGGTTACTGTGTAACCCCGCGTTATATCAGAAGAGCAGGACCAAGGACGTACCGGTACGTCCTTGGTCCTTAAGGGGTTAAACCCCTTAAGGACTCAGCCCATTTGGGCCTTAAGGACTCAGACCATTTTATTTTTACGTTTTTTCCTCCTCGCCTTCAAAAAATCATAACTCTTTTATATTTTCATCCACAGACTAGTATGAGGGCTTGTTTTTTGCAAGACCAGTTTTCTGTTGTAATGACATCACTCACTTTACCATAAAATGTATGGCGCAACCAGAAAAATACTATTTGTGTGGGGAAATTAAAAAGAAAACTGCAAATTTGCAAATTTTGGAAGGTTTCGTTTTCACGCCGTACAATTTATGGTAAAAATTACATGTGTTCTTTATTCTTTGGGTCAATATGATTAAAATTATACCAATGATAATATACTTTTCTATTACTGTTGCGCTTTAAAAAAAAATCACAAACTGTTTAACCAAATTAGTACGTTTTAAATCCCCCTAATTTGAAGAGCTATAACTTTTTCATTATTCCGTATAAGCGGCGGTATGAGGGCTAATTTTTTGCACCGTAATCTGTACTTTTTATTGATACCAAATTTGCTTATTTAAAACTTTTATTACTTTTTTAATACATTTTTTGGGGAATAAAATGTTATAAAAAAGCAGCTATTTTGGACTTTTTTTTTTACGTTCACGCCGTTCACCTCATTAACATTTTATTTTAATAGTTGGGATATTTACACACGTGGCGATACAAAATATGTATATAACATTTTTTTTTTAACTCTTTTTGAGGGTGAAATAGGGAAAATGGCACAATTTACGTTTTTATTGGGGGAGGGGGTTTTCACATTTTTTTACTTTTTTACTTTTATTTTGACACTTTAAATGTCCCCATAGGGGACTATTTATAGCAATCATTCAATTGCTAATACTGTTCAGTGCTATGTATAGGACATAGCACTGATCAGCATTATCGGTCATCTTCTGCTCTGGTCTGCTCGATCGCAGATCAGAGCAGAAGACCCCGGGAGATGGCTGGAGCAAGGTGAGGGGACCTCCGGCCGCCATGCTGCATGATCGCATTACCACGGCAGCGCTGCGGGCGATCCGATTATCCATTTAAAGTAACGCGATGCTGCAGATGCCGTGATCTGTATTGATCACGGCATCTGAGGGGTTAATGGCGGACATCCGCACGATCGCGGATGTCCGCCATTATGGGCGGGTCCCTGGCTGCTATCAGCAGCCGGGACCTGACGTGCATGACGCGAGCATCGCTCCGATGCTCGCAGTTATGCATAGGACGTAAATGTCAGTCCTGGTGAGTTAAGTACCAGGTCACCAGGACAAACATTTATGTCCTGCGTCGTTAAGGGGTTAATAAATCCAGCGCGATGGTACACTGGCGAGGTTTAGTCAAGGTCCATGTATGAAACGCTGGTATTAGTAATTTCCCCGAATTGTGTCAGACTCACGTCCCAATGCATAAAACCAAGAGAAACCTCTAGACAATGCAGTGCTTAAAGCACTATGAAGGAGACTTATCAAGCTCCATAGTAGATTTTTTTTGCATAAAAAGATTTTTGCTTACTCCAAAGCACATTTCTGAAATCTGCTCACGTAGTAATTATTTATTTTTTTTACTTTGCAGTAGTCATGCATTTATCAAATGCCATAGTCGCTATTTATGAAGAAAAAAAGTCTCATCTCCATTTAAAAGTCGCATATGTATTCCAGGTCCAACCTGGCTTACAGAAAGTGCATACGTCTGCAGAAAAGGAAATTAACACCCACTTTAACAACTGTTCTTGTTCTGCATCATGAAACAAAGCTACTACATTAAAGGGGTACTCCGATGCTTACACATCTTATCGCCTATCCAAAGGATAGGGGATAAGATGCCTGATCGTGGGAGTCCTGCTGCTTGCACACGGCACCCAGTTTGTAATCAGTCCCCAGCGCAAACTCTGATTACGGGCGACCCCCGGGCCGGCGGCGTGTGACGTCACGCCTCTGCTCCCATGTAACGTCATGCTCCGCCTCTCAATGCAAGCCTATGGGAGGGGGCGTGACAGCTATCACGCCCCCTCCCGTAGGCTTGCATTGAGGGGCGGAGCGTGACGTTACATGGGAGCGGAGGCGTGACGTCACACGCCGCCGGCCCGGTAGTCACCCGTAATCAGACCCGGAGAGAACACGCTCCGGAGACTGATTACAAACGGGGTGCCGCGTGCAAGATCACGGGCATCCCCAGCGGCGGGACTCCCGCGATCAGGCATCTTATCCCCTATCCTTTGGCTAGGGGATAAGATGTGTAAGCACCGGAGTACCCCTTTAATGTTAATGTTAATTATAGAAGAAAAATTATATAACTAATATCTCTATTCATTTTAAGGTTGAAAATACACACTGCACACCTTATTAATTTTAGGACACGTACATGCTGGCGTACTTACTAAATTTAAAAATTTATGTTGTGTTAAAATAGAATAAGGCACAAAATAATTGTGTAAGAATTTTTAAAGACTACGTAAATAACCCATACGTGGCACTAAAACTTTTTCTTAAAAAAAAAAAAAAAGAAACATCCATAGTAATACAGCTTCATGCACATTTTGGGGTGCGTAACGTACCAAGCCATTTTTTTCTTTTTTGTGGCTTCACTATTGTTTATATGCCTGATGGTGCTGCGCTGTCTTCCTTCCTGACGTAAACTCCGGCCTCAGCGCAGCGATGCAAGACTCCGCTCATCTACATCACAAAATGCGGGCTCAAATGAAACAAAAAAGCCTCCAGAGTACGGATATTCATGGTGCGGCATAGTATGTTTTTAATACATTTTTTATTTCTGAGGAGGGTGGATGGGTTGTTGCGGGATAGTTGGAGTGTAGCTATTTAGTGCCAGGCAGGCCAGTCAGGGTGTCACCCGAGGCAGTACGCCCCCTCTCCCCGTCACTCTCTTGCTACGCTACTGGTAATAAGGGGTAGAAAAAGAACTTCGGCTATTAACATAAGGGAAAACTTTTCTGCTTTAAAAAATGCTTTTGTAAGAGGGTTTCCCGGGTTTTGCTTATGTGTGATTTATTTATCAAGGTCATGCGACTATTTGATAAATAGGTCGCACGTAAGCAAAAGTAAGTTAAAAAAAATTGTCATATAAAAGCCATACGTTTGAAAAGAATGATAAATCTCCTTATATGAGTTACTTACAGCTTGTACAGTGATAGTCTGAGAAACAGTGATATACTGTATGAACAGAGACAGGCACAGTGTCTGCATTTATACTTTGATATTGCATTTTTACTATTCATTTACTTTTGGGTCCAGTAAGAGAAGGTGGACAATTTGATTCATACTTTGGAAGATGTTTAGGTGCATTCTTCTCCCTATGACATGTAATACAATCAGAACGAAGCAGGAGATCACAAAACCCCTGAATTTATTGAATTATGTGTTTTATGTCATATACATACTGTATAATGTTAATGTCACATTTTTAACCATCATTAATATTGTTCAGTGGGTTAGTTGTAGATGGCAAAAGTAGATAGATGGCAACATGGTGATCCAGCAATAACATGGTACATTAGCTGTGACTGTAGCCAATGTGGCAACTACGAAAGGCACATCAAAACTGGCAATACTGCTTTATTAAGGTCAAAGTCTTCAAAACCTGGCTTGAAAAAAGACCTTGCTGTGTGGGTCATTTGTCATAAACACCCTTTTTATGTCAAATGTGTTACAGCATTCAGTACCAGAATGTTGACAGAAAGTCAGAGACGTGACACATTTCGCCATTATGGCCGTAGTGATGCTGCAGCTGTGAATTCTGGCCGGAGAGGATTTCTGAAAAGAAAACATGGTATGCAGGTCACAGAGCAGCATTTCATCTGAAAAATAACCCAATAAATGCAAACACTTTATAAATTCTTGTTTACTTTCAGGTCTTAGACTCGCTGGAGGTTTCAAGTATTTATAGATGTTTTAACACTTATGTAGAAAGCAAAATCATTTTGATCATTTGCATTGAAATAACAGAAAAGATTTGCAGAGTTGCTAGGTAACCTTGAATTGTTATCAACAAATTACCAGTATGTCTAAAATATACACATAACCACATACATTCTAACAACTCTTATCTGTACATAAAGTGTGAGATTGTAAGATACTAATATAAGGACAGAACATGTTGTATCACAAATATATATATATATATATATATATATATATATATATATATATATATATAGAAGAAGAAGAGAAAAGCAGCACTCCTTGACTTAGGATGTAGGGGTACCCCCTGTTGAAAACCTTGGTGAGAGGTCCAGTCGATAATATCCAAAAAGAAATAGTGGCACTCCCGTTGTTTTAGTGCAAAGTGATGTCTTTTATTTCACTCCACTGTGAGCTACGTTTCAACAGCCTCTCGCTGTCTTTGTCAAGCCTGGCTTTCTCAAGAAAGGTCTCATTGAGAAGACTGAAATGTAGCACCATTCACATGATGGGTGAATAAATCACAGCGATTTTTAGCCTGTCCCCATATCCCGACCACATATCCCGTCCTCCTGTCCAGTCCTCCTGTCCCGACCTCCTGTCCCGACCTCCTGTTCCGTCCTCATGTCCCATCCTCATATGCTGTCCTCATATCATGACCTCATGTTCCATCCTCATGTCCCGACCTTGTATCCCGTCCTCATATCCGGTCCTCATATGCCAACCTCATATCCCGTCCTCAAATGCTGTCATCATATCCCGTCCTTATATCCCATCCTCATATCCTGTCCTCAGTTAGGACTGATTTGTGATGAAGATATTGTAAGCTGAAAATAGAAGGGGACTTGGCTTTGTGGGACTGGGCATCATTTGCAAGCCAGATCGATGCACAAAAAGGGTAGAGAATAAAAGGGATGGGGCATGAGGACATCCTCATATCCCGTCCTCATATCGCAACCTCATATCCTCTCCTCATATCCCGACCTCATATCCCGTCATCATAAATTCGACCTCATATCCTGACCTCCTATCCTGTCCTGATATCTCGACCTCATATCCTGTCCTCCTATCCCATCCTCCTATCTCGACCTCATATCCTGTCCTCATATCCCGTCCTCATATCCCGACCTCCTATCCTGACCTCCTCTCCCGACCTCATATCCTGTCCTCATATCCTGACCTCATTATCCCGACCTCCTATCCCTTCCTCCTATCCCGTCCTGCTATCTGGACCTCATATCCCGTCCTCATATTTCAACCTCCTATCCCGACCTCCTATCCCGACCTCATTTCCCGTCCTCCTATCTCGACCTCATATCCCGTCCTCATATCCCGACCTCATAACATGTCCTCATACCCCATTCTTAGATCCCGTCTTCATATCTCGACCTCATTTAGGAAAATCAACAAAGCAGGAAATTTTGGACTTCATATCCCATCCTCATATCTCAACCTGATATCCCACCTCATATCCCGACCTCCTATCCCGTCCTCATATCCCGACCTCATATCTCATCCTCATATCCCGCCTTCATATCCCGACCTCATATGCCATCCTTATATCCCGTCCTCATATCCCCCCTTCATATCCCGACCTCTAGCTGAGTACCCGGCGTTGCCCGGTTTTTCCTTCCTAATTGTTGTTGGGGAGAAAAATCAACAAAGGAGGAAGTTTTTGACTTCATATCCCATCCTCATATATTGTCATATCCCAACCCTTATATGCCATCCTCATATCTCAACCTGAGATCCCACCTCATATCCCAACCTCCTAACCCATCCTCATATCCTGTCCTCATATCCTGTCCTCATATCCCGTCCTCATATCCCGACCTCCTCTCCCTTCCTCTTATCTCGACCTCAAATTCCATCCTCATATCAAGACCTCATATCCCATCCTCATATCTCGACCTCCTATATCGACCTCCTCTCCAGAGCTCCTGTGGCTTTGTTGTACTGGGCATGATTTGCAAGCCAGACCGATGCACAAAAAGGGTAGATAATAAAAGGGGTGGGGCTTTAACATTGGGCATGTCTTTGTAAGATGGGGTGTGGCTTGCAAGCTGGACTGACACATTCAGCGGAAAGTCCAATATACTTGCATGGGACTTGAAACAAAAACCCATCTTTTATATAAGGTTGTATGTAAGGGTTAATTTAACTATCAAATATTTTTATTTGACATATAAGTAATATGTGTGCCAAGTTTCATGTTAATATCTTTAGCCGTTTAAACGTGATGCTGTAACACACACACATACACACATACACACACATTGAGTTTTATATATCTATATACTAGCTGAGTACTCGGCGTTGCACGGTTTTTCCTATCTAATCCTTGTTGGGGAGGAAAATAAACAAAGGAGGAAGCTTTTGACTTCATATCCCGTCCTCATGTATTGTTGCCATATGTCGATCTCCTATCCTTACCTCCTATCCCGTCCTCCTATCCCGACCTCCTATCCCATCATCCTATCCCATCCTCCTATCCCGACCTCCTATCCCGTCCTCCTATCCCGTCCTCCTATCCCTACCTCCTATCCCGACCTCAGATCCTGACCTCCCATCCCTTCCTCCTATCCCAACCTCCTATCCCGTCCTCCTATCCTGACCTTCTATCCCGTCCTCCTATCCCGACCTCCTATCCCGTCCTCCTATCTCGATCTCCTATCCTGACCTTCTAACCCTTCATCGTATCCCGTCCCCCTATCTCGACCTCCTATCCCTTCCTCCTATCTCGACCTCCTATCCCGACATCCTATCCCTTCCTTATATCCCTTCCTCATATCCCGTCCTCCTATCTCGACCTCCCATCTCGACCTCCCATCTCGACCTCCTATCTCGACCTCCTATCCCGACCTCCTATCCCAACCTCCTATCCCGACCTCCTATGAGGACGGGATATGAGGTCGAGACAGCAGGACAGGATAGGAGGACGGGATATGAGGACGAGATATGAGGACAGGATATGAGGTCGAGATAGGAGGTCGGGATAGGAGGTCGGGATAGGAGGTCGAGCTATGAGGATGGGATATGAGGTTGGGATATGAGCATTACATTGTTCTATATGATTTGAGAATGCACCATTTACTGAGACTGATGGCAACAGTATATTCCTTCCAAATGCATAAGCAGCACATCTGCATTAGGGAACACAGTGTTCTATATGATTTCAGATTACACCATTTTCTGAGACTGATGCTTATATTCCATCCAATGCCCCTACCCTCTCAGCAATGAGTGACAGCTGGCTGCTGTGTATTTGTATAAACAGAGGCCCATCATTTACTGTGTAAGGGCTTTATGTAATCTAATGAGATACCTGCTTTAATATTTAAAATAAAAGTGACTTGAAATGCAGCTTTTATACAGCACAGACTTACGTAAATACAGTCTAAAATGTGAATGTGTGAAAAGAAGACATTGATACATGATGTAAAGTGAATAGTAGTTACTATAGATTACTAACATTATTCGAATAAAATATTCTAATCCTACCATCCTAATTATAGGGAGAATGTTATCACTGCAGCAAAGGGTTAAATGATATAAGACATAAGAATGTCACTGATAAATGAGCGTAGAGAATAAACCTCGAAAAGCAGAATATGGATAAAATCAAGTTAACAGCCTCCTTTGAAGATCCGCTATTCTTCTGGAATATCCTCTCTCACCTGAGCATTTAGGCTGATACAGGAAAGTGATAAAAGAAAGGTATTTCCTGCTGGTGAATGTATCTCATCATGGAGCCAGTCATATCAGCAAAATGAACAGTCATCCATATATATATATATATACATATATATATATATATATATATATATATATATATATATATATATATATTTTTTCCTCTTTTATTCATTTGCTAATAACATTAACTCCTTAAGGACTCAGGTTTTTTCCGTTTTTTCATTTGACATTTTTCCTCCTTACCTTTAAAAAAATCATAACTCTTTCAGTTTTTCATCTAAAATTCTATGTGACAGCTTATTTTTTGCGCCACCAATTCTACTTTGTATTGTATTGGATTGGATTGTATGACATCAGTCATTTTACCCAAAATGTACAGCGAAACGGGGAAAAAAATCATTGTGCGACAAAATTGAAGAAAAAACACTATTTGGTCACTTTTGGGGGGTTCCGTTTTTACGCAGTACATTTTTCGGTAAAAATGACACCTTATCTTTACTCTGTAGGTCCATACGGTTAAAATGATAACCTACTTGTATACTTTAGATTTTGTCGTACTTCTGAAAAAAATCATAACTAGAAGCAGTAAAATTTATATGTTAAAAATTGTCATTTTCTGACCCCTATAACTTTTTTATTTTTATGGGAACGGGACGGTGTGAGGGCTCATTTTTTGCGACGTGATCTTAAGTTTTTATCGGTACCACTTTTTATTCATTTTTTTATAGTTTGAAATATGACCAAAAATACGCTATTTTGGACTTTGGAATTTTTTTGCGCGTACGCCATTGACTGTGTGGTTTATTTAATGATGTTGTAAAGCGGAAATAGGTACTAGTCTGTACTGTTTCCTACCTGATGGAAAATGTTCATTATGTAGTCCTGTTTCTCACTTTGATCAAAGACTATAAGGCTGTTACATGGCCCTTGAAAAAATAGGCATTATCCTGATTTGTCCCATCTCCTTTACTAGAATATAAAAATAACCACTGAGAAACCTTTACCTCCAGAGAAATTGCATAAGTACCAAAAATGTGGATTTGCTTGAGGATCAAATAAACAAAACACTCCACTACACATTTATCTAATACTTTGAGCAAATGTAACTCAATATCAGTCAAACTGCAAAAATGATGAACCAGAGGTTACCATGTAAATAACAACTCATATTGCATTGTTCCTAATAATCTATTAGAGATCTTTGGCGCTTGTCACTTAATTTGGTCCATTAAAAAATCATCTCATTTTCACAGCTTTATCCAGTACCTCATCAATAAAAATAAATAAATAATTACATTAAATGTCTTGTAAATTGAAGATTACAAAAATAGGCTAAAAGTGATTGGAAAGAAGACAAGAATTGATAAACTCCCGCTGGAAAATGTTATTATGCATTCTACAAATTACCCAGGAGAGGGAGCTCTAAGCTGGAAAAAGAGTGGAAATTTAGGCAAAAACTGTTTCAATACTGTCAATATGGAAAAAATAAATGGGGCTCAAGGGTCAAAAATATCTGGTTTAAGTTGATTGGTATTTATTAATATGAAATACAAAAAGAACTAAATAGGGATGTACAGGGCCCTTGTACCTCCCTAATTAATTAAATAACAAAAAATAAAATATGATAATCCCAATATAAAAACTAAAAATAATAACAACTATAAAATTGATAACAACTATAAAATTGATATGCAATTTGAGCCTGTAATATCAATATAAAGATCTTCTGATCTTGAGGAACAGCACAGTATAAAAGTTCATTCAACAACTCTTGTTTCCAGAGATCTTCAATATAAAAAAGATAAAATGTATCCGCTACAAATAATCAATTGATGCGGTGGTGCTGTATCCATCCAAACCTTGGCAACTAGATCTCACTAACACAGTGATACAATGTAGCACTTTGTGAGCAGTGAACAGTCACTCAGAATCACTCTTTAAGCATTTCTGCGTATGTCATACATCATAGAAGCCAGTTTGCAATATTTTTCATATAATGCTCACCACTCCGAGATATCACGGATCTCCCTTCAGTATAATTCTGGGGGCCGGCTGTATAACGTCTTGTGGCCGGTGCCTTGCCTCTGTCAGGGATCGTGCTGCTGGAGTCTCGGCCAACTCCTAAAATCGCAGCACTTGGTGGTGGGCACCGTTTGGGGGACTGCAGCGCTGTCAAGCGGAGCCCCTTGGTCTGACCAACTTGGAATGATGGTGGTCTGGAGACCTCAAGTCTTTGTTGTAGATGGCCCGATTGGCTTCTCGCTAGTGGTTGTTACATGCGATAGGCAGAGTGAGTAAATCGGCGGCGTTCCTCGTGCAAAGGTCGCGCGCTCGGGAGATGGTTCACTGTGATGGATGCCTTAGATCTGGCGAATGATTGCTATTCTCTCAGAAGAATGTTCTTTAATAACAGGCTCAATATCGCAATGTCTAAATCGCTGGACGCGTTTCAAAACCTTCCTCGGTTTTTTCTTCAGCAGCGGAACGTTGCTGAAGAAAAAACCGAGGAAGGTTTTGAAACGCGTCCAGCGATTTAGACATTGCGATATTGAGCCTGTTATTAAAGAACATTCTTCTGAGAGAATAGCAATCATTCGCCAGATCTAAGGCATCCATCACAGTGAACCATCTCCCGAGCGCGCGACCTTTGCACGAGGAACGCCGCCGATTTACTCACTCTGCCTATCGCATGTAACAACCACTAGCGAGAAGCCAATCGGGCCATCTACAACAAAGACTTGAGGTCTCCAGACCACCATCATTCCAAGTTGGTCAGACCAAGGGGCTCCGCTTGACAGCGCTGCAGTCCCCCAAACGGTGCCCACCACCAAGTGCTGCGATTTTAGGAGTTGGCCGAGACTCCAGCAGCACGATCCCTGACAGAGGCAAGGCACCGGCCACAAGACGTTATACAGCCGGCCCCCAGAATTATACTGAAGGGAGATCCGTGATATCTCGGAGTGGTGAGCATTATATGAAAAATATTGCAAACTGGCTTCTATGATGTATGACATACGCAGAAATGCTTAAAGAGTGATTCTGAGTGACTGTTCACTGCTCACAAAGTGCTACATTGTATCACTGTGTTGGTGAGATCTAGTTGCCAAGGTTTGGATGGATACAGCACCACCGCATCAATTGATTATTTGTAGCGGATACATTTTATCTTTTTTATATTGAAGATCTCTGGAAACAAGAGTTGTTGAATGAACTTTTATACTGTGCTGTTCCTCAAGATCAGAAGATCTTTATATTGATATTACAGGCTCAAATTGCATATCAATTTTATAGTTGTTATCAATTTTATAGTTGTTATTATTTTTAGTTTTTATATTGGGATTATCATATTTTATTTTTTGTTATTTAATTAATTAGGGAGGTACAAGGGCCCTGTACATCCCTATTTAGTTCTTTTTGTATTTCATATTAATAAATACCAATCAACTTAAACCAGATATCTTTGACCCTTGAGCCCCATTTATTTTTTCCATATTGATCCTATTTTTATACACCGTGGGTATAGGTGTGTGTTGGGTTGCTCGGGTCCTCGGTGATTGTCAGATAGACAGGAGCCTCTCCATTTTGTTTATAATGTTTCAATACTGTGTTGAAGATTTGGAAATTATTTTTATATATTTTTTTTTTTTTTGCATAATGAATCTGTTTTAGCCCACAGAACATTGAAATAAACATGGTCAGGTATTTTATTTTTTTTACTTCATCAAAGGAAAAACTGCAGTTGGAAAATTGAACATTAATGGTATAAAAAAAAATTCAAATGAGATTGAATGTTAATAATCTGAAGTAAAACATAAGCGTAAAGACCTAATAGTTGTCCAGCACAGCTGGTAAATAATACAGTAGACTAGATAATGCCATGTGAAGCAGCCAATACATTAAAACTACCTGACTAATATTCTATAGATTCCCCTCATGACGCCAGAACAGCTCTGACCCATTAAAGCATGGACTCGGGAAGTCATCTGAAAGTGTCCTGTGGTAATAATATATGGTAGCTGAAGAATATTTGAAGTGCTAAAAGCTGCAATGTGAATTAGATTTTTTCAAGAACTGACTGTTCACTTGCTGACAAAATATTCCACCCACATTCCACATTGTCACCAGATAAACAGTATTACTCACTTTACCAGTCTTAAAGGGGTACTTCGCTCCTAGACATCTTATCCCCTATCCAAAGGAGGGTCCCGCCGCTGGGGACCCCTGGGATCTCGGCTGCAGGACCCACCTGTTGCGGCTTCCGGAAACGCTGGAGGCTTCAGCTCCCGACCACGGTGACGTGAGATCGTGACGTCACAACTCCGCCCCCGTGTGACATCACGCCCCGCCCCTCAATGCAAGTCTATGGGAGGGGGCGTGGTGGCTGTCACACCCCCTCCCATTGACTTGCATTGTGGGGGCGGATGTGACATATCATGGGGGCGGAGTCATGATGTCATAATCTCACATCACCGTGGTCGGGAGGTGTTAGTATGAGAGCCTCCAGCCCTGCCGAGAGCTGCAACAGGTGGGTCCTGCAGCTGAGATCCCAGGGGTCCCCAGCGGCGGGACCCCTGCGATCTGACATCTTATACCCTATCCTTTAAATAGGGGATAAGATGTCTAGGGGCGGAGTACCCCTTTAAGGTTATAACTGATTGGTGTATATAAGAATCTATAACAGAAGACAATACCACTTTAAAGTCTGCTGTAGCCCCTCTGCAAGACCTTGTGCAACACTGTATTTTGGACCTCATTTTGGTCAGTAATTTGCTCAGTAATTTGATCAAAATCAGGAATGAAACCAACACAGAGAAAAACTGTAATAGAAAGATTTGCATATTTTTCTGTGTTTTGAATCTACTCCTGGTTTTGGCAAAACAATACACATGCAGCCCCTTCTTTCTTTTACTTTGGATAAAGACGAAAATGATTCAGGTGTATGATAAATATAAAAAAAATCAGAACAGTAGACTTGAAAAAACTGGACCATTTTTGCCATATGTACCATATTTACTGTATTTATTGATTCTACATTGCAACTTATTCAAGTGAAGATCGACATTAAAGGGGTACTCCACTGCTCAGCATTTAGAACAAACTGTTCCGAACGGTGGAGCAGGCGCCGGGAGCTTGTGACGTCATAGCCATGCCCCCTCATGATGTCACACCACACCCCCACCATCCGTCACGCCCCCTCCCATAGACTTGCATTGAGGGGGTGGGGTGTGACATTATGAGGGGGCAGGGCTATGATGTCACAAGCTCCCGGCGCTGGCTCCAGCATTCGGAACAGTTTGTTCCATACGCTGAGCAGCGGAGTACCCCTTTAAGTTTATAATTAAGATGACCCTTATTCCCAGACAAAAAGGAAAGCAATCAGATTTTCATGAAAAGAAAAACAACCTTTAAAGGGGTACTCCCGTGGAAAACTTTTTTTTTTAGATCAAATGGTGCCAGAAAGTTAAACAGATTTGTAAATCACTTCTCTTAAAAAATCTTAATCCTTCCAGTACTTTTTAGGGGCCGTATACTACAGAGGAAATGTTTTTCTTTTTGGATTTCTATTATGTCTCGACCACGGTGCTCTATTCTGACCTCTGCTGTCCATTTTAGGAACTGCCCAGAGCAGGAGAAAATCCCCATAGCAAACATATGCTGCTCTGGACAGTTCCTAAAATGGACAGCAGAGGACAGCAGAGAGCACTGTGGTCGTGACATAAGAGAAATCCAAAAAGAAAAACATTTCCTCTATAGTATATAGCCCCTAAAAAGTACTGGAAGGATTACCATTTTTATAGAAGTAATTTACAAATCTGTTTAACTTTCTGGCACCAGTTGATAAGGAGTACACCTTTAATGCAATGCAGAATGTCAAAAGTTTTCATTGGTCGGTGCTTAGACCCTCACTGATCTCTAGATATAGCTGGGTGAAATGTGTGGCATCACTTCCTGACTCAATGATCAATTCTGATGGACTCTATCGACTAGACCATCTGTGCAGACTGCATTGCCGTCATAGGGATGGCACATGTCCACACAGTCATAACACCACATGATTTTGTTGTTTCTTGCTGCACACAATCTCTTCTCAGAAATCTGTAGTGTGAATAGGCCCTTTAGTGAGCTCTTCATGACCCTTTTGTAAAGGCAACAGCACTGGTAGGGGCTGCACTTTATATACCTGTTTCAATGAGACTGGATGATACCGGCATGTAATGATCAGGAGGTGGGACACAATACTATTCTCCATATAGTGTATGTTTCCATGGATAGTAAATAATTCCAAGGGTGGCCCTATCATAATGTGACAGGAGCAGAGGTACCAGTCCTAAACTGAACTATGACCTCAACTTCCTTCTCAGTGTTATTAATCTGCACTCTTTAATAAGAGAGCCGAAACACAGCAAGCATGTGATACCATGTCTCATCTTCCTGACAGCCAATGAAGCAATTGTAGTACAGTGAAAGGAAAGATCAAAGGCTAGGTCACATCAAAGTCAGACTCGCTAATAAAGTCATTTATTTTAATGAAATGATGATGAAACAATTAAGGTTGCATAAAGAGGGCAGTGCAATGTACGCTTCATACTAGACTCTTTAATTACATTTGTACTTACAGATATGCACATAGTTATAGAGCATATAAGTTCTTTCATGTGCTTATATTTAGATGACGCACGCTAATAGACAGAACATGTACTTATAGGTTTTAATTATCAAGATTATCTCATTTCAGCAGATGGGTTATGTTTTAATGGTCCAACATGTTATATAGTACATTTTTACAGGCAAATATTTTAGGGATGATAAAGTAGGGGTGAATTCATAACCCTTCAGTTCACAATGGGGGAGATTTATAACCTGTCCAAAGGAAAAGTGGCTGAGTTGCCCATAGCAACCAATCAGATCGCTTCTTTCATTTTTCAGAGGCCTTTTCAGAAATGAAAGAAGCTATCTGATTGGTTGCTATGTGTAACTCGGACACTTTACATCTAGACAGGTTTTGATAAATCTTCCCCAATATGTACAGCACCTGCATACAGCCATGGTCACCTAAATCTCCGCCTAGGAGCCAAACTGGAATGTACAAAAATAAGTATATCTAGTTATTCATAGTATAGTAGCAGTAACATTGTTAGAGTCATGCTACTCTGTGTCTCTATGGAACATATATGCAAGAGCAAGTACTCCGATTTATCCCCCAACTACCTGCTTTTTTCAATTGAGCTGCAATGCACACACTACTGTATGCATCACTGCTGAATTGACATTCAACAGTGAATGTATGAATGTAGTGAATGACGTCAATGCATACAGTACTGGGTGCTTTTACACTTATCTCTCACACCTGGTGATGGGCCAGGTAGCGAGAGAAGGTGGATGCTACATCTGTAGTTGCAGACCTTGCTATAGAGGGGTCCTATGAGCCTCTATTTATGCCGCTGTACCTATTTTCCTCTAATTTCGCTTTCAACCATATCTAATGATGATTTACTATATTTAGGCATAGATTGATTCTTTTTTGTATAGTAAGATGGTATTTAGAATGGAATTACACACATTTTGAACACATTTAGAATTATTAGCCCTTACTTTATATTATCCACCCATCTGTAATCCATTAGTGGCTTAAAAATTACATTAAAAACTGCAATTAAAATTGCCACAAAAACATTATGGTTGGCATTTATCATTGTGTTTACCCTTTTTTTTCATCTATATTTGGTGCTATTGTAGCGCAAGTGTCCTTTTTTTGCACCATTTGTGCCTTTTGGGTTACACATTGCTGCTGATTTTGAGTTGTAATCCAATGATTTTGGCAATATGCATGATATGGAAGAGTTTTATGAACTGCACCTTATTGCTAAAAGGCGCAAAGCCACCAAAAAGTCTCTAAATTACAGCAGCCCAGACTTAGCTTAGCTTTTTGGTATATGTGAAGTGTGAAATTTTTGAAAATGTGACCTGCACAGAATTTATCAAATGTTCTATGACCATTTCATAAATCTGGTGCTCCTACACATTATCAACACACACAAAAAGGTGTAAAAAATGCTTCACTTACACTACAATGATAAATGCCCCCTATGTGTAATTACTGCCTTGTGCTCCAATTGTTACCTTTATATCCTCTACATACTAGGGGGCATTTATCATTGTATGTGTAAGTGAAAAATAAATTTGTGTGCTGGTAAGGTGTAGGAGCACCAAACTTATTAAATGGTCACAGAGCATTTGATAAATTTTGTGCAGGTCACATTTTCTAGAATTTCACTCTTCACGTATACCAAAAAGCTAAGCTAAGTCTGGGCTAGTGTAGTTTAGAGACTTTTTGGTGGCTTTGCGCCTTTTTTTTGCACCTTTTGCAATAAGGTGCCGTTCATAAAACCCTTCCATATCATGCGTATCACCAAAATCATTGGATTACAACTCAAAATCAGCAGAAATGTGTAAAGCAAAAGGTGCAAAAAAGGCTAAAAAAATACATTTGTGCCAAAATAGCACCAAATATAGACAAAAAAAGGGAAAACACAATGATAAATGCTGATCACTGTGTTTATTTCAGAACTGCTCAGAAAAAATAAACATGAAAATGTAGTTGTTTGCTCTGCGTGACACCTCCTTACAGGAACAATAATTATTTGCAGTGACTAGATCTAGTACAGATCTTAATCCTTTCAGTACTTATGAGCTGCTGAAGTTGAGTTGTTCTTTTCTAAGTGCTCTCTGATGACACCTGTCTCAGGAACTGTCCATAGCAGAAGCAAATCCTCATAGCAAGCCTCTTCTACTCTGTGCAGTTCCCTAGACAAGCAGAGATGTCAGCAGAGAGCACTGTTGCCAACTCAACTTCATCAGCCCATAATTATTATAAGGATTAAGATGTTTTAATAAAAGTCATTAACAAATCTGTTTAACTTTCTGGAGCCAGTTGATGTATAAAAAAAAAGTTTTTTTCCTGGAATACCCCTTTTTATATATATATTTTATAAGCCAGCCTGATCAGGCAGAATACAAAACAAATATTTAAAGGAAAATGCTGTATAAAAAAAATTAAAAAAATAAGCATGTTATAAAAATTTTTTTTTGTTTTCATTTTAATAATTTTTGTATTGTTGTTGTTTTTTTTTTTTTTTTTTTTTCTACAGTAAGGGCATTATTAGGGCTTGGATATGATTTAGCATCTTGACAAAATTTGGTACAGACCAAGCACTAAGATGAGAGATGTTTAAAGAGAAGTTTAATTGCAAAGTTAAAAAGCTGATTTTCCTACCGGCAAGTTGTAGTTAAAGAGGTGCTAGGAGGCAGCCTGACTGTCTGCACAAAATACTGATCAAAGCACTGACAGGCATCTGGTTTTCCTCTGCCTTTCTGTACATTCCCTATTGCCTGCCTCCTTTCTAAAGTTAAATAACAAAATTAAATAGTTAAAAAGTAATTTATTACTTAGGGTAATGGTTCCATTATTAATTATAATTGACCTCTATGAAGATTTTCATTTTGTTTTAATTTGTAATAAAGTGCTGAAAGTCAATGGAATAGTGGCCATCACTGATGGGCACTAGTTCATTGACTTTCATAGAGTACATTATTACATTAAAAATACAGCAGTTTTTCATTCCTATTTAATGGCTGTATTTAAATGTAATCTTATGATGTGTGAGTCCAACCTAAGAGATATTATATTTTCTCAGGATTTTTCTTTTACTTTATAATGTAACAGATTTATCTTAATACATTAACATTTTAAATGATGCCAGTTTTATTTTTCATTCTATTTATTTATTTATTTATTTATTTATTTATTATTTATATGTGAGTTCACATGTCTCCTTTTGGTGCAATTTTTTTTATTCTGTTTTTGAAGTTGACGAACTCAAAAGGGGGATATGAAGAATTCTACTTATGTTTCCTTGATCTTCTTACAGTATTGGCTTCCAAATCTAAAAAAAGACTACATGTGGAAAAACAACAGAGACAAATGAAAATTAAAAACACATGTAAACAAGAAAGTCTTCCCTTCTGCTAAAAGATGGTATAATTATTTTATTAATGTATCATAGATTTATTATTAATTATTTTATTTTATACTGTATTTGAAACAACTTGACAATCCCCCATTTAAGCACAGATGGGTTTTAGGTTTTTGGGATTTTTAAAATCAATGTAAAGTATGGACTTTCAAACAGCTTGTAATATTATATTTTACAGACAGTCTTGTTTTGTTGAATGTGATAGCATTTAAAGAACATGTATTACCAAGTTTTGTGTGACTCATGATCAATTACTTGAGTCTAAAGGGCTGTACCTGATGTTTTTGAATAGTCAGTTTATTAAATTAATGATATCCCTATCAACTCACATAACATTTGTTTGCACATACTGTACATACAGATTATTGAGGTAAAAAATAGAGTACATGTTGTATCACTTAAATCTCATAGAAATGAATATTATAAATGTCCATCTGAGTACAGAATGTTGTCAATACATTATACTTATCTACATTGATAGGGTTAAGGCAACCATTTGTCTATACATAGTATATCTTGAATATGTGGTAATTATTAAATTCCTAGTTAATATTCAAGTGTTAATCATAGGTAGACATTGAACAGATTAGACATGTGCATGTTTTCCAACATCAGCTTCTAAGGGGGTGAAATATTGGCATTGCCCCATGCAGTCTATAGATTGCGCATGTATTATTATTTTTTTAATTCTTCCTGAAAAAACCCATATTTTCTGCATAGCTATTGTCATAGTAAACAGATTTATTAAAGGATTTACCCAAGATTAAAAGTTGTTACCTATCCTCAAGATAGGCGATTGTTAGCTGATCTTTGGGAGGGGGGAGGGGTACCCCACTAACCACGAACATGGTGGTCCCTTTTCCCCTTTTTGAATGGAGGGACAGTGCATATGCCTAACCTTCTCTCCTTCATTTTTTATAGGACTGCCAAAGATAGCTGAGTGCTTTATTCAGTAGGACATCCTATATGAAAATGTAGTTGTGGTTGATCATATATGATGCAGCTCCATTCAAACATGAGACATGAGACCTCCATTCTTGTGATCGGTAGGGGTCCCAGTGGTCAGACCCAAACCAATCAGCTAGCTATCTCCTATCTGGTGGACAGGTGATAACTTTTAATCTTGGGATAACCCCTTTATTAGAAATATGGGGATCAGGTTACCAGCACAATACAAATCCTTCTTAAAAACCTTATTACTGGAAGTACTGACCTTGTACAATGCCCCAGTGTTCATAAATCTACCCATGTCTGTCATAAACAACAGAGTTTAGAATGCAAAAGGCAACCAAGTATTTAGAAACATATGTTTATATAAAAAGGAAAAAAGAAACAAGAACAACAAATGGCTAGATTCCCAAAAAGTTGTCAGCTATGAGGACATTTCTCCAAATACAATAATATTCTTAAGAAAATGTGCACAGATAAAAACAAAATGTCTTGCAATCATGAAATGATCATTAGAAACTATATACTTGTAGGTTAAGTAGAATTTCGTATAATACAGGCACAGTTCCATGACATTCATTATAAAAAATTGAAATGTGCAGTTAACTAATTTAATTCTCCATTTTTCAACTTATCTTGGCTTTTCTTTTCTGCAGACAAAGGTCACCAAATTGATATTAAACATGATTAAGATTCATTGGAAGGAAGGAACACGAGCAGACTTTACAAGGCCAGCAGATCTCAAATTAAATTAAGTTGAAACTCTACCACGGAATTCTCAACCAGCAACATCAGAAACACTGTCTACATTCTAACCTGCTGTGTCACGTCCCTCCCGTAACACCTTCTACCATCTTGATGTTGTCTTGATTGGGGACATTTCGTCTTGCCTTGTCATCAAGGATGCAGGAGCCTAGTTTTCACAAATATCTTTTTCTATGGCAGAATGCAGACATCTTTTTAGTACATATAAAGGTGGTTTCACTCAAGCCCTATTCCTTTGAGTATAGTTTAACTCCTTCTTGCTTGACAGGCTACTGGATTTATTTGTCCCTCATTCCATTAAACAGATGGGTAATGTTAATGGTATACAGTATCCATTTTCATTGCCCCCCCCCCCCCCCCCCAATGTTCCAGGGTAGATGTTCCTTGCTTTGCAGTGTAAAATTAAATATGGATTCTTCTAAATCCTTCATTTTGGATAAAAACTCTTCCTTTGTGACAATTAACTTAAATATATTCTGTACGTTATACTTATGTAAATGTAACTTTTATTTAACTTTTCCTGCATTAAAAATAATATATAGTAATTATTGCGTAAGAACAAAAACATTTATATTACAAGAGGTGATGCTGGAATGTGGTTAAAGTGGAATTCCAGGGATTACATCTAATTATAGTCACACTGCTCCAAAATAATAAAAAAAAATTGCTATACTTACCTTTTTTGCTGCCCAAATGCCGCCATATGCAGATTCTGTGCAATTGTTGCACTCTGTATTCCATATATTTGAGTACAGCCAAATCAAATATAGCCTAGGAAATCAGCCCAGAAAAATTAGATTAAAGATAGAATGAAATGGTCACCCTAAGTGGGTCACCCTATTGGACAATATAGGTCCTGCCATAATTAAACAAGAGTATACATCATATGCAACAATAATTTACAAGTGTATGTCTTACATCATTACTGGCATTTAAATAAACTTTTTATGTCTGACAGACATTTCAAAAGCTTAGATTGGTTGTGGTCTCAGTGTTGAGACCCTCTCTTTTTGTTAGATATACCCAGTTAGATATACCCAGGAGCAGGGAGCTTCACTCCCTGGCTCAGCGCTCAACCCATCTACTACAATCAGTTGGACTGTGTGCTGACCAAGGGAGTGAAGAGCGCTTGGCTATATTTAACGAGTGATGGGAGTCATGTATACATTTATTAGATAAATAATGAGATGCACTAAATAGACTGCTGGACTATTATTATTATTTTATGAGGTCTGCATAACAGGTCGAAAGTAAATTTTTTTACAGTACCATTTTAAAACCAGACCTTTTTTGATTTTTTTTTTATATGTTTGCAATAATTATTTTTGGGGCAGTGACAAACTATTGTAGATACCATGCTAGAAACATGTGTAGAAAAACAAGTGTTTTTGAGGACAATGCAACCTCACAGTGCATTGCAAACCACATAGTTACATAGTCACATCGTTGATAAGGTTGAAAAAAGACAATAGTCCATTCTTTTCTACCTCTATCCCTATTGTGTTGATCCAGAGGAGAGCAAAAAAAATTAGACTAATGCCAACTGGCCCAAACAAGGGGGGAAACATGTGTTCCTGACTCCAAATATGGCAATCAGAATAAATCCTGGAACAAAGTTCTGTCCCTATAAATCTAGTGTCCAAACAGGATCTCAGTTAGTGCTTATGCCAACTGTGTATGCACATATGTCCATAACATTACCACACCCTATTTCACATTAGTTTATATATCCAAGACACGATATTATTATTGCACTTTTGCCCATATTATGACCAAGCTAGTGCACAAGTGTCCATCCGCTCATATCCTACATCACATATCAGCACTTCTTGCAATGCTGTTGTGCTAGTATTTGTGCACAGGGAATTACCAGCCAGAGGGCATAAGCACTGAATGACATACTGTTTGTGTTGGGAAACTTGCTACGGATACTAGTGTGGTAACTGTGTAAGGCTGGGTTCACCAGCATCTGGCTTAGGTGAACTCAGCCTAAATCTCGACCCAACTGATGACAACTGATGACAATGAGCATCAGTTGCCATCAGTTGTATTGCATCCGGCATCCATTGTTTCTGGCATCAGACAGGGGAACGCAGCTCCGGTGCTGTCCAGCATGTCCAACCATCAGGCGTCAAAATTGGGACGCTGGATGATTGTGAACTGTCCCATTCAAATTAATGGGATCAGTTCTAGCATCAATTTCCCTCTGGTGCACGCCGGAGGGAAACTATGCCGGACAACTCATATATATGAACCTAGCCTTATGCGGAAAGTGTTTCCATTGAAAAACTGGATGATGATAGACTTCTAAGTGTGAAAAGTCCCTAGACTTTAACTATGCGGTGTTGGTTGTGGTCTAATTAGTAAGTGTGTTTAATCATTGCAACTATCTTGAAAGGAAAAGGAAACACTGTTAAAAGGAATACTATTAAAAATGAAGTTTTTAAAAGATCCCTGGAATTATTTGTTGCATGTTTGGACCTTTGTAGTCTCTGCTAGTTTGCTGTCATTTTGTATACATCTGCTTTAAATATTTACAATAGTAAACCTGAACTACATTTAACAATGATGCATGTTACACTACATGAAATATGACATTTTCCAGAAAAATTATAAGGCTAAGTTCACATGTCGGAATTTCCGTGTGGAATTTTGCACGGAGATTTTGCTGCAGCAGAGTCTTGTTTAAATTCAGCATGGAAATTCTGAATTCCATGTCCGCAGAAAGAATGAACCTGTTAATTCTTTCTTCAGACTCTGCGTGGAATGCATGGCTGTCTATGAGATGGCCCATTCCCGTGCGGTCCTAGCCCCCAGTCTCCGAAATGTCCAAACAGAGACTTTCCGTGTGGACATTCCTCAAGTGTGAACATAGTCTATATGTTATAGGAATTTAAGCACATCATCACATTTACTGCATTTAAAGCATATGTCAATGTCATTACAGAATTTCTTGGCTAGTTGGACTGTATTAGTATGTTGCTGTGGCAATATAATAGTTACCACAGAGGGATATAACTGCAACACAATACACAACATATATCACTAAAAAAACTACTTATTATGTTAAACAGGTATTCTCATCTTATAAAATTATGTATTTGCAATGGGGCCCATGTTAGGCTGGGTTTACATATATCAGGCGTCAGGCATAGTTTCTCCCTGGCATGCACCGGAGGGAAACTGATGCTAGAATTGATCCCATTCATTTGAATGTGACAGTTCACAATCATCCAGCGTCTCAATTTTGATGCCGGATGGTTGGACACCAGACAGGGGAACGCAGCTTGCTGTGTTCCCCTGTCCGCCGTGCAGAAACAATGGGTGCCGGATGCCATACAACTGATGACAAGTTGTCATCAGTTGTGGCATCAGTTGTGTCTAGAGCTAGGCTGAGTTCACCTATGCCAAATGCCAGATATATGTGAACCCAGCCTTACATTTTTCTGGAAAACTGGTTGGCCAGGAGTTCTACTCTTCAAGAGAAAACAGTGAAGAGGCCACTGAGCATATTCATTAACTGCATCAAAAACTACTTAAAACTGCATGTGGGATTGTAATCTATTCTATTCCCCTGGAAATTGTTGGCACATCTCAGCTAGGCCAACTCACTTAGCGGAGGCTGTGCTATAAGGCAATACATAATGTGGCTGGGACACCACTGCGTCTAGAAAAACAGTGAAGGGGTACAGCACTAAATCAACATTGCGACCCCTTTATTTTCAGGGTTGATGGGGGTAACGAACACAAAGTGACAGAGAGAGCAGGAAGTGCTGAGCAGCAGAATTGGTCAGGGTCAGAACATTGGCAGCAGTAGATCAGGGCACACTCACACTCAAAAATATAATTCCGCACAGTCATGTGAAGTGATGATTTCAGTAAATAAACACTACATGCTGTATAAAATTATATTAAACATGTTGTCCTATGGAACATTTTGTTTAGAGTTAAATTAAGAACACATTTTTTATTTATACTTATAATGCTCATGTCATCAGACTCTCCACAATATGACAGCAGAATCTGTGTCTCAGTTTATATTTGCTATTCTGTTATCAAATTGATCTTTTTGTAGTATTTTCTCAATAATAGATATTCTTGGTGATTATAGGTAATAGAGAAGCTCAGGCTGCATACATGCATATGGAAATAAGTAAAGTTCTACCACTTATTTACCACTGTTTCTTGTTGCTGTATAAAGGGTTTAGTGTTACAGAGATATATTTTGACTAGTTCTTAAGCTTTTTGACCCAGTAGTTTATAATGGGTCCTGATTGTAAGGTTAAACAGTCTGAGGTGTCTAAATTCTCTGAGACTGATCCTTTTGTTGTGACCACAGAGAGCACAGAGAAGTGCTCTTTGGTTTTTTACTGGTGGATAGATATTCCTAATACTTTACTATTTTGGTGCCTTGAAACCCTAGAGTTGATATCATATAGATGAATGAGATACTAATCTGGCTATTTGTATTGAGGCTGCGGTTATGTATTCCTAATGAATGTACTTCTATATATTGGTGAAGATAGATAATATACGGTTGTGTTACCTTAAAGGGGTTGCCCTAGCTCGCTCTCTCTGGCTTTCACCGCTCCTCCTACACTAGCTCGGTCCGTCATGGTCGGGAAAGCCAAAAGCCATTAAAGTCTATTGGAGTTATGTAAATTGCGTAAAGTTTCCAGTCCAGCTACTTTTGGCTTTCCTGGCCACCTCTGCTGGTGTAAACAGGACAGAGGGGTGGAGGAAGCCAGAAGAAGCAAGCTGGGACAATCTCTTTAAGTTCATACCATGATGCAGCAGAAAACATGTTTTTCTGCATTGAGGACATGGTTTGACATAGTGGTTAGTGGAATAGACTTTTGGGAGCTGCTGTGTTATAATGCCACCACAGTGCTCTAAAAGCCTGGATTGCGATATCTCTAAACCTTTGGACCAATGCTAATCTAATTTATTGGGATCAGGTATTATTTGACATTTCATACAGTTCATGACTATTTAAAGAGAATCTGACAGCTATTTTGCCCGCACTAAACCCAACATATTGGGTTATAGTGCAGATGAAAAGCTGTAAAAAGAAGAGTAACGTACGTGTTTTCATAACATATGTCGGAAGTTCTGCCCATTAGAAGCTCCTTGCTATATCGTTCCAGTGCTCACTGAAGGCGGGTGCTAGCTCTGTGACGTCAGAGCTGAGGGGGGGGGGGGGGGGGGGGGAGGATGAGCGCTCTGCTCCTGGCTACACCCGACTCTGACATCACGCAATGGGGCAGGCCGGGGCGTAATATTGATGAGGCAGGGGGAGCTGTGCGAGCCGGCAAGTGCGCGCTGGAGAGCTATAGCAAGGAGCTTCAGAATTTCAGACATGTGTAACGTAGACCTGTAAATTACACTTATTTATTTTTTTACAGAAATTCATGCACAACCCAATGCGTGGTCAGTAAAGTAAAATATGTATTCTAATGCATTCCTTTGGTAAATCCTAATTGTTAAGATGATCCTAGCTCTTTGTGTACACACCACTGTAATAGTGTGCCAAACACTGTGCACTACTCATATTTTTTCAATGTTAAAGGGGTGTTTTTCAGTCTGACCACTGACTTCCTCTTTATTATACAACAGCTGATAAGTACTGGAAGGATTAAGATTTTTTTTATAGGAGTAATTTGCAAATTTAACTTTCTGGAGCCAGTTCATATGAAAAAAATTGTTTTCCACTGGAGTACCCCTTTAAGCAAGACTGAAAAACGGTTCCCAAGGTCCACTACTTCTCTCCTTCTGTGACGCACCATCGTATCTCTGCTGCTGTGCAGGTAATTCCATACAGGCAAAAGCTGCTCTGCATACATAATATGTTGAGACATATTCCAACTTTAGAAAGATCTGTAAAATAAGTTTCCCCATTCAAAAAGCTGATGTGATTTTAAAGGGGTACTCCATTGGAAAACATTTTCTTTTAAATCAACTGGTGCCAGAAAGTTAAACAGAATTTTAAATTACTTCTATTAAAAAATCTTAATCCTTCCAGTACTTATCAGCTGCTGTTATGATCCACAGGAAGTTATTTTCTTTTTGAATTTCCTTTCTACCTGACCACAGTGCTCTCTGCTGACACCTCTGTCCATTTTAGGAACTGTCCAGAGTAGAAGCAAATCCCCATAGAAAACCTCTCCTGCTCTGGACAGTTCCTGACACGGACAGAGGTGTCAGCAAAGAGCACTGTGGTCAGGCAGAAAGGAAATTCAACAAGAAAAGATCTTCCTGTGGATCATAACAGCAGCTGATAAGTACTGGAAGGATTAAAAATTTTTAATAGAAGTCCTTTACAAATCTGTTTAACTTTATGGCACCAGTTGATTAAAAAAAATATTTTCCAGTGGAGTACCCCTTCAAGTCCATCTCGGAATGTTAACCAATGCCCTCTTCCAGCACAATCCTACTGGCCTCTTTTAACTGCAATGTTTGACAGAACATAGGTCTTAAACATTTTCTCTCCCGCAAGTAAAAGCCTAAAAATGTGCCTTAGAAGCTGCAGTGTACAGAGGAAAGAGCCTCTTTTCTAGTGATTGCTATGAAGCAGGCCAAAGATATGTCAAGTTCAATTACCATCAATAAGGAACATCTGTATTTGGGCACCCAAGTTACTTAATGCAAACATTTCATAATTATATAGTATAGCACACATACAGCATTATGAGATGTGGTATTCCAAAGTGAATGATATTCGCATTTTTCAGATCAGTCAGCAGTCTTACCCTGTACTTGGCTCAGCTTGCTGTCTCGCCATCACAACCTTTCTTTGTAATATTGAATTAAGTACAATCCACATTTTTTCTCTTATCTGTGAAATCTTGTGGTTGTGGCTCAATTTTTTTAATGAAAGATTCAAGTGCACACATCAAAATTTTTTCCTTCGTCTTCAAGCCTGATTTTTTTTTTTTTTTTGTCGACTCCCTTTAAAGAAAACATTAGTCAGTGAGAGCAATGGCCTAAAAGTTGTGTTTGGATTCCTGGTAGTAATATTAAGCTATAGAACCCAATGGAAACAATTAGAGATGATTCTGGTATTGAGGTATTGAGTTATTTAGGTATTGAAATTTACTGTGTGCAAAATGTTATTAATCCGGAATTATTGGGAACTGGTAAATGAAAGTGTATCAAATTTCTACATAACCAGATACTCATAAAAAAGAAGATAATGCCTTTCAACAAATGTGAATTTATTTATTTTTTCAACAGTTTTCAAAACATTGTCTTGATCTTTTAAGTGATTTCAAAAATCTGGTACGATTGTATAAAATTATGTTTTACCATAAATATGCTAAAGCACGACTTGCCCATTTTCATATACTTTATTACTTTTCTATACTTTATTAGTTTGTTTTGAAACCACATCTCTTACTTATAATCAAAGTGGTTACAAAGAGCATATCTAATGCTAAAGGATCTGAGGATTTCAGTATGAACCCTTCAATTAACCATTGATTCCCGCCATTACCGGCAGGTCCCACACTGCTATCCTGGCTTCGGTGCTCAGGTCATGTACAGGACGTAAATGTATGTCCTGGTACGTAAAGTACCAGCACATCAGGACTTACATTTATATCCATTGTCCTTAAGGGGTTAAATAGACCCTAATGTGTCTACCCATTTCAACTACTAGGGGTCTCACTTCTGCTGAATCTGCTGCTCACTGCCTGTTGTTAGGCTCTGTCCATTTCTAGTAACTGTCACGATGCCGGCTGGCAGGTAGTGGATCCTCTGTGCCAGAGAGGGATTGGCGTGGACCGTGCTAGTGGACCGGTTCTAAGCCACTACTGGTTTTCACCAGAGCCCGCCGCAAAGCGGGATGGTCTTGCTGCGGCGGTAGTGACCAGGTCGTATCCACTAGCAACGGCTCACCTCTCTGGCTGCTGAAGATAGGCGCGGTACAAGGGAGTAGGCAAAAGCAAGGTCGGACGTAGCAGAAGGTCGGGGCAGGCAGCAAGGATCGTAGTCAGGGGCAACGGCAGAAGGTCTGGAAACACAGGCAAGGAACACACAAGGAACGCTTTCACTGGCACTAAGGCAACAAGATCCGGCAAGGGAGTGCAGGGGAAGTGAGGTGATATAGGGAAGTGCACAGGTGAACACACTAATTGGGACCACTGCGCCAATCAGCGGCGCAGTGGCCCTTTAAATCGCAGAGACCCGGCGCGCGCGCGCCCTAGGGAGCGGGGCCGCGCGCGCCGGGACAGAACAGACGGAGAGCGAGTCAGGTAGGGGAGCCGGGGTGCGCATCGCGAGCGGGCGCTACCCGCATCGCGAATCGCATCCCGGCTGGCAGCGGAATCGCAGCGCCCCGGGTCAGAGGACGTGACCGGAGCGCTGCCGCGGGGAGAGTGAAGCGAGCGCTCCGGGGAGGAGCGGGGACCCGGAGCGCTCGGCGTAACAGTACCCCCCCCCTTGGGTCTCCCCCTCTTCTTGGAGCCTGAGAACCTGAGGAGCAGACTTTTGTCTAGGATGTTGTCCTCAGGTTCCCAGGATCTCTCTTCAGGACCACAACCCTCCCAGTCCACTAAAAAAAAATTTTTCCCTCTGACCTTTTTGGCAGCTAAAATTTCTTTGACCGAGAAGATGTCCGAGGAGCCAGAAACAGGAGTGGGAGGAACAGATTTGGGAGAAAAACGGTTGAGGATGAGTGGTTTGAGAAGAGAGACGTGAAAGGCATTAGGGATACGAAGAGAGGGAGGAAGAAGAAGTTTATAAGAGACAGGATTAATTTGACACAAAATTTTGAAAGGACCAAGATAGCGTGGTCCCAACTTGTAGCTAGGGACACGGAAGCGGACATATTTAGCGGAGAGCCATACCTTGTCTCCAGGGGAAAAAACGGGGGGAGCTCTTCTTTTCTTATCCGCGAACTTCTTCCTGCGTGATGAAGCCTGTAAGAGAGAATTTTGGGTCTCTCTCCATATGATGGAAAGGTCACGAGAAATTTCATCCACAGCGGGCAGACCAGAGGGCAAGGGAGTAGGGAGGGGGGAAAGAGGGTGACGGCCGTACACCACGAAAAATGGGGATTTGGAGGAAGACTCAGAGACCCTGAAGTTATACGAGAATTCGGCCCATGGGAGGAGATCTGCCCAGTCATCCTGGCGGGAGGAAACAAAATGTCGCAAATAATCACCCAAGATCTGGTTAATCCTTTCTACTTGTCCATTGGACTGGGGATGATATGCAGAAGAAAAATTTAATTTAATCTTGAGTTGTTTACAGAGAGCCCTCCAGAATTTAGACACGAATTGGACGCCTCTATCCGAGACAATCTGCGTAGGCAACCCGTGAAGACGAAAAATGTGTACAAAAAATTGTTTAGCCAACTGAGGCGCAGAAGGAAGACCAGGAAGAGGGATGAAATGTGCCATTTTGGAGAATCGATCAACGACCACCCAAATAACAGTGTTGCCACGGGAAGGGGGTAAATCAGTAATAAAATCCATACCAATCAGAGACCAAGGCTGTTCGGGGACAGGCAGAGGATGAAGAAAACCAGCGGGCTTCTGGCGAGGAGTCTTATCCCGGGCACAGATAGTGCAGGCTCGCACAAAGTCCACAACATCCGTCTCCAGAGTCGGCCACCAATAGAAGCGGGAGATGAGTTGCACAGATTTCTTGATACCCGCATGACCTGCGAGATGGGAGGAGTGACCCCATTTGAGGATTCCGAGGCGTTGGCGAGGAGAAACAAAGGTCTTTCCTGGAGGAGTCTGCCTGATGGAGGCAGGAGAAGTGGAGATCAGGCAGTCAGGTGGAATGATGTGTTGCGGAGAGAGTTCAACTTCTGAGGCATCCGAGGAACGAGAGAGAGCATCGGCCCTAATGTTCTTATCGGCAGGACGAAAGTGAATCTCAAAATTAAATCGGGCAAAGAACAGAGACCACCGGGCCTGGCGAGGATTCAGCCGTTGGGCAGACTGGAGGTAGGAGAGGTTCTTGTGGTCGGTGTAGATAATAACAGGAGAACTTGATCCCTCCAGCAGATGCCTCCATTCCTCAAGTGCTAATTTGATGGCTAGAAGCTCTCGATCCCCGATGGAGTAGTTCCTCTCCGCTGGAGAGAAGGTCCTAGAGAAAAAACCACAAGTGACAGCATGCCCGGAAGAATTTTTTTGTAGAAGAACAGCTCCAGCTCCCACTGAGGAGGCATCAACCTCCAATAGGAAGGGTTTGGAAGGGTCAGGTCTGGAGAGGACGGGAGCCGAAGAAAAGGCAGACTTGAGTCGTTTAAAGGCGTCTTCTGCTTGAGGAGGCCAGGACTTGGGATCAGCATTTTTTTTGGTTAAAGCCACGATAGGAGCCACAATGGTAGAAAAATGTGGAATAAATTGCCTGTAATAATTGGCGAACCCCAAAAAGCGTTGGATAGCACGGAGTCCGGAGGGGCGTGGCCAATCTAAGACGGCAGAGAGTTTGTCTGGATCCATCTGTAGTCCCTGGCCAGAGACCAAATATCCTAGAAAAGGAAGAGATTGGCATTCAAACAGACATTTCTCAATTTTGGCATAGAGTTGGTTGTCACGAAGTCTCTGAAGAACCATACGGACATGCTGGCGGTGTTCTTCTAGATTGGCAGAAAAAATTAGGATATCGTCCAGATATACAACAACACAGGAGTATAACAAATCACGAAAAATTTCATTGACAAAGTCTTGGAAGACGGCAGGGGCGTTGCACAGTCCAAAGGGCATGACCAGATACTCAAAGTGTCCATCTCTGGTGTTAAATGCCGTTTTCCACTCGTCCCCCTCTCTGATGCGGATGAGGTTATAGGCGCCTCTTAAGTCCAATTTAGTGAAGATGTGGGCACCTTGGAGGCGATCAAAGAGTTCAGAGATGAGGGGTAAGGGGTAGCGGTTCTTAACCGTGATTTTATTAAGACCGCGGTAGTCAATGCAAGGACGTAGGGAGCCATCTTTTTTGGACACAAAGAAAAATCCGGCTCCGGCAGGAGAGGAGGATTTACGGATAAAGCCCTTTTTTAGATTCTCCTGGACGTATTCGGACATGGCAAGAGTCTCTGGGGCAGAGAGAGGATAAATTCTGCCCCGGGGTGGAGTAGTGCCCGGGAGGAGGTCGATAGGGCAATCATAAGGCCTGTGAGGAGGTAGAGTCTCAGCTTGTTTTTTGCAGAAAACATCCGCGAAGTCCATATAGGCCTTAGGGAGACCGGTTACTGGAGGAACCACAGAGTTACGGCAAGGGTTACTGGGAACCGGTTTTAGACAGTTCTTGGAACAAGAGGACCCCCAACTCTTGATCTCCCCAGTGGACCAATCCAGGGTAGGGGAATGAAGTTGAAGCCAGGGAAGTCCAAGGAGAATTTCCGAGGTGCAATTGGGGAGGACCAAAAGTTCAATCCTCTCATGATGAGATCCGATGCTCATAAGAAGGGGCTCCGTGCGGAAACGTATGGTACAGTCCAATCTTTCATTATTTACACAATTGATGTAGAGGGGTCTGGCGAGACTGGTCACCGGGATGTTGAACCTGTTGACGAGAGAGGCCAAAATAAAATTTCCTGCAGATCCAGAGTCCAAGAAGGCCACTGTAGAGAAGGAGAAGGCAGAGGCAGACATCCGCACAGGCACAGTAAGACGTGGAGAAGCAGAGTAGACATCAAGGACTGTCTCACCATTGTGCGGAGTCAGCGTACGTCTTTCCAGGCGAGGAGGACGGATAGGACAATCTCTCAGGAAGTGTTCGGTACTAGCACAGTACAGGCAGAGGTTCTCCATACGGCGTCGTGTCCTCTCTTGAGGTGTCAGGCGAGACCGGTCGACCTGCATAGCCTCCACGGCGGGAGGCACAGGAACAGATTGCAGGGGACCAGAGGAGAGAGGAGCCGAGGAGAAGAAACGCCTCGTGCGAACAGAGTCCATATCTTGGCGGAGTTCCTGACGCCTTTCGGAAAAACGCATGTCAATGCGAGTGGCTAGGTGAATAAGTTCATGTAGATTAGCAGGAATTTCTCGTGCGGCCAGAACATCTTTAATGTTGCTGGATAGGCCTTTTTTGAAGGTCGCGCAGAGGGCCTCATTATTCCAGGACAATTCTGAAGCAAGAGTACGGAATTGTACGGCATACTCGCCAACGGAAGAATTACCCTGGACCAGGTTCAACAGGGCAGTCTCAGCAGAAGAGGCTCGGGCAGGTTCCTCAAAGACACTTCGGATTTCCGAGAAGAAGGAGTGTACAGAGGCAGTGACGGGGTCATTGCGGTCCCAGAGCGGTGTGGCCCATGACAGGGCTTTTCCGGACAGAAGGCTGACTACGAAAGCCACCTTAGACCTTTCAGTGGGAAACAGGTCCGACATCATCTCCAGATGCAGGGAACATTGGGAAAGAAAGCCACGGCAAAACTTAGAGTCCCCATCAAATTTATCCGGCAAGGATAAGCGTATCCCAGGAGCGGCCACTCGCTGCGGAGGAGGTGCAGGAGCTGGCGGAGGAGATGACTGCTGAAGCTGTGGTAGTAACTGTTGTAGCATAATGGTCAGTTGAGACAGCTGTTGGCCTTGTTGCGCTATCTGTTGTGACTGCTGGGCGACCACCGTGGTGAGGTCAGCGACAACTGGCAGAGGAACTTCAGCGGGATCCATGGCCGGATCTACTGTCACGATGCCGGCTGGCAGGTAGTGGATCCTCTGTGCCAGAGAGGGATTGGCGTGGACCGTGCTAGTGGACCGGTTCTAAGCCACTACTGGTTTTCACCAGAGCCCGCCGCAAAGCGGGATGGTCTTGCTGCGGCGGTAGTGACCAGGTCGTATCCACTAGCAACGGCTCACCTCTCTGGCTGCTGAAGATAGGCGCGGTACAAGGGAGTAGGCAAAAGCAAGGTCGGACGTAGCAGAAGGTCGGGGCAGGCAGCAAGGATCGTAGTCAGGGGCAACGGCAGAAGGTCTGGAAACACAGGCAAGGAACACACAAGGAACGCTTTCACTGGCACTAAGGCAACAAGATCCGGCAAGGGAGTGCAGGGGAAGTGAGGTGATATAGGGAAGTGCACAGGTGAACACACTAATTGGGACCACTGCGCCAATCAGCGGCGCAGTGGCCCTTTAAATCGCAGAGACCCGGCGCGCGCGCGCCCTAGGGAGCGGGGCCGCGCGCGCCGGGACAGAACAGACGGAGAGCGAGTCAGGTAGGGGAGCCGGGGTGCGCATCGCGAGCGGGCGCTACCCGCATCGCGAATCGCATCCCGGCTGGCAGCGGAATCGCAGCGCCCCGGGTCAGAGGACGTGACCGGAGCGCTGCCGCGGGGAGAGTGAAGCGAGCGCTCCGGGGAGGAGCGGGGACCCGGAGCGCTCGGCGTAACAGTAACAGATACCAAAACAGTCGCGAGGAGGGACAGGAGGGACAGAGTAACATTATCTTAGGCTTCTCTGGCCTGCTCATATATACTTGAGCTCAAAGTTAAAAAACCTCTGTAGGTAAGGCCATACTTGGTAACTTAAAAAATATACTTTTTTTTTAACTGACAGCTAATAAAAGTATTTCTGTGGTCAAATAGCTTTTTCAATAGTGAGTTACATTTATTCATAATACACTCATGCATGTGCTGTTATTTGTCAGCGTATGTGTTATACAGGCTTTTCACTTGCAAAGAATTATTATTTGTGTTTTGGATAAAATGTTGTTTACCATCATGTTGAAAAACAATTCCAAAGACAAAGTTCTTCTTCAATGTAGAACATATGGAGCCAATTGAGGCAATTAAAAATCAAGTCTAAAACATACACACATATGTTGGCTTTAATCATAGATAGTAAAAAGTGAGAGCAGGAAGTACACCATACAGCTGTGCTGGCAGAGAGGCTTACACCCCAGAGGAAAAGATAGAATTGTAAAAAGAATTGGCACTAAAATGGTTGTGACCACTTGAAACATAACAACATAACAGCATAAATATTTTGTCTAAAGTTACAAATATGTCAACCAAGTAGAAAATAACAATTTTCATCATAATTTTTTGTTAAAAAAAAATGGCTGCTCGAAAACCTTTTTTTTCTTTTAAGGCATATAAAGTCAAATTTGCATTGGGTTAGATAGTTTTTTGCAATATAACCCAATATCTGAAAATACTTCAGCTTGAAGACAGATAAACACCAAAACTGAGTATTTTATCAAACAAAATAAATTGCTAAAACCAAAAATGCATGTCTGTTTTTGAAATGATTTACCATTAGATCTAATGCTCTACTGAAAATTTAGAAATTGTACTGACAGGCATTGCAAATAGAATTAATAGAGGTTTGGATCACCTCCATATACATGTTGATCTAACATTAGTAAGGACATTATAATGTGATGATTCAGGAAATGGACAAATCTGAAAACATGCTTAACCCCTTAACAACAACGGATGTAAATGTATGTCATGGTGCGGTGGTACTTAGCGTACCATGACATATATTTACGCTCCGCCATGACCTCGAGGTCGCGTCATGCGTGGCAGGTCCCCGCTGCTATCAGGTCCGAGTCAGGAGCATACACTGCTTGCCGTGTCAGGACGAGCCAGCTCGTCCTTAGATGGCAACCAGTTAAACACAGTGGTTGTTACGCCGAGCGCTCCGGGTCCCTGCTCCTCCCCGGAGCGCTCACGGCGTCTCTCTCCCTGCAGCGCCCCGGTCGGTCCCGCTGACCGGGAGCGCTGCACTGACATGGCCGTCGGGGATGCGATTCGCACAGCGGGACGCGCCCGCTCGCGAATCGCATCCCAAGTCACTTACCCGTCCCGGTCCCCTGCTGTCATGTGCTGGCGCGCGCGGCTCCGCTCTCTAGGGCGCGCGCGCGCCAGCTCTCTGAGACTTAAAGGGCCAGTGCACCAATGATTGGTGCCTGGCCCAATTAGCTTAATTGGCTTCCACCTGCTCCCTGGCTATATCACATCACTTCCCCTGCACTCCCTTGCCGGATCTTGTTGCCTTGTGCCAGTGAAAGCGTTTAGTGTTGTCCAAGCCTGTGTTACCTGAACTCCTGCTATCCATCTTGACTACGAACCTTGCCGCCTGCCCCGACCTCTGCTACGTCTGACCTTGCCTCTGCCTAGTCCTTCTGTCCCACGCCTTCTCAGCAGTCAGTGAGGTTGAGCCGTTGCTAGTGGATACGACCTGGTTGCTACTGCCGCAGCAAGACCATCCCGCTTTGCGGCGGGCTCTGGTGAACACCAGTAGCCTCTTAGAACCGGTCCACCAGCACGGTCCACGCCAATCCCTCGCTGACACAGAGGATCCACTACCTGTAGCCCAATCGTGACAGTGGTCTGTGGGCTGATCATCATATACACAAAGGGTTTGTTGAAACTTAATCCCTTAAGGACCAAACCCACTTTAGCCTTAAGGACGCAGTCAATTTTATTTTTGCATTTTTTTTTCCTCCTCACCTTCTAAAAATCATAACTCTTTTATATTTCCATCCACAGACGAGTTTGAGGGCTTGTTTTTTGCACGACTAGTTGTCCTTTCTAACGACAACACCCATTTTACCATAAAATGTATGGCAAAATTTAAAAAATTATATTTGTGTGGGGAAATTGAAAAGAAAACCGCAATTTTGCTAATTTTGGAAGGTTTCGTTTTCACGCTGTACAAATTACGATAAAAAATACATGTTTTATTTATTCTGTGGGTCAATATGATTAAAATGATAACCATAATTACGTACTTTTCTATTATTGTACCACTTTAAAAAAATCTCAAACTTTTTAACCAAATTAGTGCGTTTAAAATCCCTCTATTTTGACAACCTTGAATTTTTCCATAAAAGCGGCTATATGAGGGCTAATTTTTTGCACTGTGATCTGTAATTTTTATTGATACTACATTTCCATTATTATTATAATTATTTTTTTTTTAATATTATGTGACAAAAAAGTAGCAATTTTGGCCTTTCACGTGCACTGTACTGTACAGGATACATTATAAATTGATATTTTGGACACTTACGCACATGGCGATACCAAATATTTTTAATAATTGCATTTTTTTACACTTTTTGGGGATAAAATGATATACATTTTTATTGGGGGAGGGGATTTTTCTTTTTCTTTCCCTTTTTTTTTTTTTTACACTTTTTTACTTTTATTTTTTACACTTTAAAAGTCCCTATAGAGCACTATTTACAACAATCATTTGATTGCTAATACTGTTCAGTGCTATACATAGGGCATCGCACTGATTAGTATTATCAGCAATCTTCTGCTCTGGTCTGCTCGATCTCAGACCAGAGCAGAAAACTCCTGAAGAAGGAGGGAGGCAGGTGATGGGCCCTCTGTCTACCATTATGGATGATCGGATCCCCATGGCAGCACTGAGGGTGATTCGATCATGCATTTTACCAAGCACACTGCCGCACATGCCGTCATCTGTATTGATCATGGCATATGAGGGGTTAATGGCACACATCAGCGTGATCGCTGATGTCCACCATTAACGGCAGGTCCCTGGCTACTGATAGCAGTCGGGACCTGGCGTGCATGACATGAGCACCACTCTGGTGCTCGTGGTCATGTACAGGATGTAAATGTACATCCTTGTGCGTTAAGTACCAGGGCACCAGGACGTTAAGGGATTAATCGTGTGTCGTTAAGGGATTACATTTCAGTTTAGTTGTTTTAGAAAATAGTCATTTATGTATAGACCATTCAAATGACAAATTTATATAATTTTTTTAATTACAGCCAAAAGACAGTAGATTTGTTCTAACTTGTAACCATTTAATTCATACATGACTAAAATTTTGACTAAAAATTTTGTTTTCACTAGGAAGATAAGTCAGAGTTAAAATACACTCCTCAATGTTGAAACTGCAACACCAAAAAGAAAAAGTTGTGGAATTATGGAAATACCAGGATTGATAGACATGGTAATGGTGTACAAATGATAAAAAAATGGAAACAGAATATTCAAACATCTTGATTTATTTATCAAGTAGTATCAAGCACCTTGTACAGAAATAAATGCACTTACAAGCCTTGCCATGCTATCAATGATGTTATGATGGTTGTCTGAGGAATGTTCTGCCACATTGAATGTACTTGGGCATGTAAATAGTCAAGATCCACTGTTTGTAGCTTCCTTAGCAATTGCCAACCAATGCCATCCTAGATGGGCTTGATAGGAGACATATCCGGAGGTGCAGCAGGCCAAGGAAGTGAATTTGGCCATGTAAGCTGTTCAGAGAAGCATGAACAACATGTGGCATGGCATTGCCATGTTGAAAAATTGCTCCTTGGTCACTTCTGAGAAATGGTAATACTACTGGTTCCCTGGCCAAATTAATGTGACACCAAGCTGTTAGCACCTAGAATTAAGACTTGAATGGTCCAGGTCCAATAAATTATGCCACACCTCTCATTTCCAATCTTCATTGTCTCTTGCTCTACAACAAGATAGTCTTTGAGAGTAGGGGTGGGAGATTAACCCCTTAAGGACACATTAAGGACTCAGACAATTTTATTTTAGCATTTTTGTTTTTTCCTCCTCACCTTCTAAAATTCATAACTCTTTTATATTTCCATTCCCAGACCCATATGAGGGCTTGTTTTTTTTTGCGTGACCAGTGTGTAATTATGTCACTCATTTTACCCTAAAATGTATGGTAAACTCCCCCCCAAAAAATTTATGTAAGGAAATTTAAACAAAAATCATAATTTTGCAAATTTGGGGGGTTTTGTTTTCGCACTGTACACTTTACAGTAAAATTACATGTTTTCTTTATTCTCTAGGTCAATACAATTAAAATGATACCCATGGTTACATACATTTCTACTACTGTACTGCTTTAAAAAAAATCTCAAACTTTAAAAGAAAAATCAGCGTGTTTAAAATTTCCCTATTTTGACCACCTCTAACTCTATTTTTCCGTATTCAGGGATGTGTGAGGGCTAATTTTTTGTGCCATGATCTATGGTTTGTTTTGGTACCAGATTTGCGTATATGTGACTTTTTGATCGCTTTTTATAAAAAAAAATTACAGTATAAAAAAAAGCTGAAATTTTTGACTTTTTTTTTCTTTACGTTTACGCCGTTCGCCGGAGGGGATCATTAACATTATATTATATTTCGGACATTTACGCATCGCAATGATACCAAATATATTTATTATGTATCTTTATCTTTTCCATATTATTTATCCATATTATTTTTCTTCTCCATATTAATATGGGGAAAAAGGGTGATTTAAAACTTTATTGGGGAGGGGATTTTGAATTTTTTATTTTTTTAACTTATTTTTTAACTTTTTACATTTATTTTAAACTTTTTACATTTATTTTACACTTTTTTAGTCCCCATAGGAGACTATTTATAGCAATCATTAGATTTCTAATACTGTTCAGTGCTATGCATAGTTCATAGCGCTGATCAGTATTATTGGTGATCTTCTGCTCTGGTCTGCTGGAAGGCAGATCAGTGCAGAAGACCCCGGGAGAGGGACGGAGGTAGGTGAGTGGACCTCCGTCTGCCATTCTGGCTGATCTGATCCATGCGGCAGTGCCGCGGGCAATCAGATCAGCCATTATAAGTGCCGCACTGCCGTAGATGCCGTGATCTGTATTGATCATGGCACCTGAGGGGTCAATGGCAGACGTCAGCATGATCTCTGATGTCCTCCATTACCGGCGGGTCCGCGGCTGCTGACAGCCGCCTGGAATGAAGCGAGCGCAGCATATCTGCGCCGTAAATGTATGGCGCTGTGCACTAAGAGGTGCTATGAAGCGCCATACATTTACGGCGCATGTCCTTAAGGGGTTAATGGAGCACATGTAGCTAGATGTCTGGCTTATAACCAAATGCTGTCCAAGCCCCTTCTGATTGTTTGTGTAGACACTGTTGAACGCATTAAGCTTGGTTTGTGATGTCTAATTTTACTTGCAGTACAGAATGGGTCACTATGCACCATTATTCTAATTTAATGAGATGCTCTTGCAGAGGTTTGGCTCTGTGCACCTCTTTCTGTCATTCCAATTTATTGTTGATCTCCAACCTCTAGGACATGCAATGTTGAACAAGGCTGACATCTCGGCCTATGCATATACCGACCTGCCAGAGTGATAAATCAATGATTTAAGGATTCTTTACCTCTCAATTTGTGCCAAGTGGCAATAACTGGAATGATGACTAACAGGAGGCATAGCACAATCGCATAATGTACTGACTTGATCCAATTTTTAAGGTTTGCTTTTAATTTGGCTTTTACACCAATAAAATCACTGATTGGAGCTACAAACGGATCATTTGAGGCTATTACATCTCTAATAATGGCCTTAAGAAATTTCTTACTCAGTCTTAATTTTATATGGAAGGATTTTTTTTCTTTGCCAAACTGCAGCTCAATTTTACATAGCTTGCAAGGTGAAAAATAACAGAGTCTACCAAGTTCAACCTAAAACCTTATTGTGTTGATCCAGAGGAAGGCACTACCCCCCCCCCCACCCCCACGAGGCTGATGCCAATTGAAAAAATGACAGAGAAAAAATTCCTTCCCGACTCCAATATGGTGACCAGAATAAATCCCCGAATCAACGTTCTATCCCCATAAATCTAGTATCTACTAAATCTAAAGATGTTCACTGTAACTACAGTCAAGTTTTCTCTTGAGGCCAGTGCCACTGTTTTCGCTCATTTTAGTTTGTCCACATTCAGATGAAAAAATGATTATTTGTGTATCCACTTTACTGCCCAGGCAGGCAAGATATTTACCATGTTTAGATGATTCACTGCTAGAGATAGACCAAACCTTGCTAAATATGTCAGCAGCTACTGGTTGTACTTGAGAAAAAGTCATTATTGTATCATAATTGTTATCATTATTAGATTACCAATTTGGAAGCACTAACAACATTTTCAGATTCAGCATTCCCAAAATCCATTCAAACAATTGTTTAAACTTTAGAAAATTTAAAGGGGGGGTCCGAGCGCTGGGGCCCCCGGGATCTCCTGGACGGGGCCGCGGCAGTCTGCAGGAAGTGTAGTTTCGTCCCCAGCAAAAAGCAGTGGCAGACACGTCCCCTCCATGTATCTCTATGGGGTACATGGAGGGGGCATGTCGGCCACCGCGTCATGTGGGGATGGAATGCCCCCTTTCCAGCATACTGCCACGGCCCCTTCCAGGAGATCCCAGGGGGGCACAGCGCTCAGACCCCCCGCAATCTATAACTTATCCCCTATCCTTCGGATAGGGGATAAGTTATATTGCACTACAGATGTCCTTTAATAAAATAGTCTACTGTACCTTTCAACATTAGTCATGGCCAGGTTCTCTAAAACACTTTCGACATTCCCTTTCTTCTTGATATTTAAGTGGTTTCTTTCACCATCTTTATTTTCATGCTTTCTTATACAATCTAACATAGTTGACCGTCTATATTTATAAAGATTAACTGTAGTATGAGGTTTGGACTAAAGAGCCTTGTAAAAAAGACAAATAAGAAACCAACCATAACGGACACATGCACAAGTAGTAAAATTAGGTAGCAACTGCTCTCGCCAACATAGGCTCCTATCTTAGTGCATTGTGCATGTCAAGGTCCACCCATTCGACACAGATGAAACACTTTTTATTACAAATTACATTTATGGCATAACCACAAGCAAGTGGTTTATTCTGAAACATCTAGGGAGATGATGCTCCATTCAGAGACAGATTAAAGAAGCATTACAGACTTGTGATTTTTTTTTTTTGCTTGTATAGTGCAGCATAGGCTATTATTTGAGAGTAATGTAGAGGCTCTTGTGTACTCCTTCTCCTTACCTGTGTTAGCTAATGTGGCAGGCATGAGATAGGCTCCAAGTTGGTTGCAAACAAAATCTCTGAAATGACTTAATAATGTAGTCTATATTTCCCATAATTCCTCTGACTTTGGCATTTGATCACTGCACCTGGTCATTTCAACAGGCTGCTAGTGCTATAGATCAGACAGATTACAGATGGTTACATGGATACATTAAAGTGTACCTGTCGTTAACAAAAACTTTTTATTTAATGTAGATAAAGCCATTATATGTATATTTTTAATACACATTGGATAAAAAAATGTGTATATTTTTGTCGTTACAGCAATTGTCTGTGTGTCTCTGTGAGGAGTCCAAATACAGGAAATGCGGGTGGACAAGCAGGGCTCTGTGAAGTGAGGATAAGCAGGGCTCTGTGCAGTGAGGACAATCAGGTCTCTGTGCAGTGAGGACAAGAAGGGCTCTGTGCAGAGAGGACAAGCAGGGCTCTGTGCAGAAAGGACAAGCAGGGCTCTGTGCACTGAGGACAAGTAGGGCTCTGTGAACTGAGGACAAGCAGGGCTCTGTGCAGTGAGGACAAGCAGGGCTCTGTGCAGTGAGGACAAGCAGGGCTCTGTACACTGAGGACAAGCAGGGCTTTGTTCACTGAGGACAAGCAGGGCTCTGTATACTGAGGACAACCAGGGCTCTGTGCACTGAGGACAAGCAGTGCACTGAGGAAAAGCAGGGATCTGTGCAGTGAGGAGAAGCAGTGCTCTGTGCACTGAGGACAAACAGGGCTCTCTGCAGTGAGGACAAGCAGGGTTCTATACACTAAGGACAAGCAGAGTTCTCTACACTGAGGACAAGCAGGGCTCTCTGCAGTGAGGACAAACATGTCTCTGTGCAGTGAGAACAAGCAGGGCTCTGTGCAGTGAGGACAAGCAGGGCTCTGTGCAGTGAGGACAAGCAGGGCTCTGTGCAGTGAGGACAAGCAGGGCTCTGTGCCCTCAGGACAAGCAGGGCTCTGTGCACTGAGGACAAACAGGGCTCTGTGTAGTGAGGACAAGCAGGGCTCTCTGCACTGTGGACAAGCAGGGCTCTGTGCACTGAGGAAAAGCAGGGCTCTGTACACTGAGGACAATCAGGGTTCTGTACACTGAGGACAAGCTGGGCTCTGTGCAGTGAGAACAAGCAGTGCTCTCTGCACTGAGGACAAACAGGGCTCTCTGCAGTGAGGACAAGCAGGGCTCTATACACTAAGGACAAGCAGAGTTCTCTACACTGAGGACAAGCAGGGCTCTGTACACTGAGGACAAGCAGGGTTCTGTACACTGAGGACAAGCTGGGCTCTGTCCAGCGAGGACAAGCAGTGCTCTGTGCACTGAGGACAAGCAGGGCTCTGTGCAGTTAGGACAAGCAGAGTTCTCTACACTGAGGACAAGCAGGGCTCTGTACACTGAGGACAAGCAGGGTTCTGTACACTGAGGACAAGCTGGGCTCTGTCCAGCGAGGACAAGCAGTGCTCTGTGCACTGAGGACAAGCAGGGCTCTGTGCAGTGAGGACAAGCATGGCTCTGTACACTGAGGACAAGCAGGGCTCTGTTCACTGAGGACAAGCAGGGCTCTGTACACTGAGGACAAGAAGGGCTTTGTGCACTGAGGACAACCAGGGCTCTGTTCAGTGAGGACAAGAAGGGCTAGGTGCAGTGAGGACAAGAAGGGCTCTGTCCAGTGAGGACAAGCAGGGCTATGTGCAGTGAGGACAAGCAGGGCTCTGTGCAGTGAGGAAAAGCAGGGCTCTGTGCAGTGAGGAGAAGCAGTGCTTTGTGCACTGAGGACAAACAGGGCTCGCTGCAGTGAGGACAAGCAGGGTTCTATACACTAAGGACAAGCAGAGTTCTCTACACTGAGGACAAGCAGGGCTCTCTGCAGTGAGGACAAGCAGGGCTCTGTGCAGTGAGGACAAGAAGGGCTCTGTGCAGTGACGACAAGCAGGGCTCTGTGCAGTGAGGACAAGAAAGCCTATGTGCAGTGAGGACAAGCAGGGCTCTGTGCACTGAAGACAAACAGGGCTCTATGCACTGAGGACAAACATGTCTCTGTGCAGTGAGAACAAGCAGGGCTCTGTGCAGTGAGGACAAGCAGGGCTCTGTGCAGTGAGGACAAGCAGGGATCTGTGGCCTCAGGACAAGCAGGGCTCTGTGCACTGAGGACAAACAGGGCTCTGTGTAGTGAGGACAAGCAGGGCTCTCTGCACTGTGGACAAGCAGGGCTCTGTGCACTGAGGAAAAGCAGGGCTCTGTACACTGAGGACAATCAGGGTTCTGTACACTGAGGACAAGCTGGGCTCTGTGCAGTGAGGACAAGCAGTGCTCTCTGCACTGAGGACAAGCAGGGCTCTGTGCAGTGAGGACAAGCATGGCTCTGTACACTGAGGACAAGCAGGGCTCTGTTCACTGAGGACAAGCAGGGCTCTGTACACTGAGGACAAGAAGGGCTTTGTGCACTGAGGACAACCAGGGCTCTGTTCAGTGAGGACAAGAAGGGCTAGGTGCAGTGAGGACAAGAACGGCTCTGTCCAGTGAGGACAAGCAGGGCTATGTGCAGTGAGGACAAGCAGGGCTCTGTGCAGTGAGGAAAAGCAGGGATCTGTGCAGTGAGGAGAAGCAGTGCTCTGTGCACTGAGGACAAACAGGGCTCTCTGCAGTGAGGACAAGCAGGGTTCTATACACTAAGGACAAGCAGAGTTCTCTACACTGAGGACAAGCAGGGCTCTCTGCAGTGAGGACAAGCAGGGCTCTGTGCAGTGAGGACAAGAAGGGCTCTGCGCAGTGACGACAAACAGGGCTCTATACACTAAGGACAAGCAGAGTTCTCTACACTGAGGACAAGCAGGGCTCTGTACACTGAGGACAAGCAGGGTTCTGTACACTGAGGACAAGCTGGGCTATGTGCAGTCAGGACAAGAAGGGCTCTGTGCAGTCAGGACAAGCAGGGCTCTGTGCAGTGAGGACAAGCAGGGCTCTGTGCAGTGAGGACAAGCAGGGTTCTATATACTAAGGACAAGCAGAGTTCTCTACACTGAGGACAAGCAGGGCTCTTTGCAGTGAGGACAAGCAGGGCTCTGTGCAGTGAGGACAAGAAGGGCTCTGCGCAGTGACGACAAGCAGGGCTCTGTGCAGTGAGGACAAACATGTCTCTGTGCAGTGAGAACAAGCAGGGCTCTGTGCAGTGAGGACAAGCAGGGCTCTGTGCAGTGAGGACAAGCAGGGCTCTGTGCAGTGAGGACAAGCAGGGCTCTGTGCCCTCAGGACAAGCAGGGCTCTGTGCACTGAGGACAAACAGGGCTCTGTACACTGAGGACAATCAGGGTTCTGTACACTGAGGACAAGCTGGGCTCTGTACAGTGAGGACAAGCAGGGCTCTGTGCACTGAGGACCAACCGGGCTCTGTACACTGAGGACAATCAGGGTCCTGTACACTGAGGACAAGCTGGGCTCTGTGCAGTGAGGACAAGCAGGGCTCTCTGCACTGTGGACAAGCAGGGCTCTGTGCACTGAGGAAAAGCAGGGCTCTTTACACTGAGGACAATCAGGGTTCTGTACACTGAGGACAAGCTGGGCTCTGTACAGTGAGGACAAACAGTGCTATCTGCACTGAGGACAAACAGGGTTCTGTACACTGAGGACAAGCTGGGCTCTGTGCAGAGAGGAGAAGCAGTGCTCTGTGCACTGAGGACAAACAGGGCTCTCTGCAGTGAGGACAAGCAGGGCTCTATACACTAAGGACAAGCAGAGTTCTCTATACTGAGGACAAGCAGGGCTCTGTGTACTGAGGACAAGCAGGGTTCTGTACACTGAGGACAAGCTGGGCTATGTGCAGTCAGGACAAGCAGGGCTCTGTGCAGTCAGGACAAGCAGGGCTCTGTGCAGTGAGGACAAGCAGGGCTCTGTGCAGTGAGGACAAGAAGGCATATGTGCAGTGAGCACAAGCAGGGCTCTGCGCAGTGAGGACAAGCAGGGCTCTGGGCACTGAGGACAAGCAGGGCTCTGTGCACTGAGGACAAGCATGGCTCTGTGCACTGAGGACACAGGGTTCTGTACACTGAGGAAAAGCTGGTGTGGTGTCCCGGTATCGTATTGTATACGTTACCTTTATAGAGGTCCCCATAGTCAGAGTCCATAGGACGTCAGGGTCCCGCTTCTGTAGTTATCCCATTTTAACCCCTCAGTTAGTCCATTACTGTATTGAAGTTCTTATCAATATAAGTATAAGTATAGATATATGTATATATTTAATTGCCTACCTGTTCAAGCATAGAAGGACCTGCAGGTCACGTGATCAGATTAGAACGCTATGGTTTTGCTACAGGACCTTTGGAGGTTCCCATGACTTGTTCACCCACAATGCACTGTAACGGTGAGTGACAGTTATTATGGACCAATCCAAAACGGCCAGCCCCTGCCCATATAAGGGACATGCGCCATCTTAATCCCTCTCTTGGGTTGCTGACTCTGGAAGAGGTAGAATCTTCAGCTTTCAAGACGATTTACTAGGCCAAAGCCTTGTGGCCTAGACCTCTAATATAGCGGATAGACTAAGCAATTCCCCGCTACTCACCGCAAGATCACTGGACCTAAACGCACCCTTAAATCCAGCGGATCTCTGCTATACAATCCCTAAAAAGCTATATTGAGCTTATCTGATCCCAACCAACTGTCAATCGCTGCTCAGCTATATGCATAGAGCCTCTGTTATCTGGACTGTTACTATTGCTGCATGTACAGAAATTTTTCAGTAAACTTTCCTGCAAGTATTCAGTTAACAGTGGTTGTGGACAATCCTTTATTTCTGCATCACCTATTGCTCTTGGGAAGGGTGGCAATAGGCCTATCAAGAATACAGCATTTAACCCTCACCCTGGTGTCACGAGTGACAAGGGTTAACAGCGCCCTTATCTATCATGAACAGCAACACCCTAACTACCCTACACCCCCACAAGGCTTTATCCCAATTCCGCCAACACACTGGGCTCTGTGCAGTGAGGACAAGCAGTGCTCTGTGCACTGAGGACAAACAGGGCTCTCTGCAGTGAGGACACGCAGGGCTCTGTACACTAAGGACAAGCAGAGTTCTCTACACTGAGGACAAGCAGGGCTCTGTACACTGAGGACAAGCAGGGTTCTGTACACTGATGACAAGCTGGGCTCTGTGCATGGAAAACAAGAAGGCTATATGCAGTGAGGACAAGCAGGGTTCTGTACACTGAGGACAATCAAGGCTCTGTACACTGAGGACAAGCAGGGTTCTCTACACTGAGGACAAGCGGGGCTCTGTCCAGTGAGGACAAGCAGATCTCTGTGCACTGAGGACAAGCAAGGCTCTGTACACTGAGGAAAGCAGGGTTCTCTACACTGAGGACAAGCAGGGCTCTGTCCAGTGAGGACAAGCAGGGCTCTGTGCACTAAGGACAAGCATGGTTTTGTACACTAAGGACAAGCAGCGCTCTGTGCAGTGAGGACAAGCAGGGCTCTGTGCACTGAGGACAAGCAAGGCTCTGTGAACTGAGGACAAGCAGGGTTCTGTGCACTGAGGACAAGCAGGGCTCTGTGTGGTAAGGACAAGCAGGGCTCTGTGCACTAAGGAAAAGAAGGGTTCTGTACACTGAGGACAAGAAGGGCTCTGTACACTGAGGATAAGCAGGGTTCTGTTCACTGAGGACAAGCTGGGCTCTGTGCAGTGAGGACAAGCAGGGCTTTTTGCACTGAGGACAAACAGGGCTCTGTGCACTAAAGACAAGATGGGTTCTGTACACTAAGGATAAGCAGGGCTCTGTACACTGAGGACAAGCAGGGTTCTGTACACTGAGGACAAATAGGGCTCTGTTCCCTCAGGACAAGCAGGGTTCAGTACACTGAGGACAAGCAGGGCTCTGTGCACTGAGGACAAACAGGGCTCTGTGCAATGAGGACAAGCAAGGCTCTGTGAACTAAGAACAAGCAGGGTTCTTTACACTGAAGACAAGCAGGGCTCTTTACACTGTGGACAACCAGGGCTCTGCGCACTGAGGGCAAGCAGGGCTCTGTGCCTGGAAAACAAGAAGGCTATATGCAGTGAGGACAAGCAGGGTTCTGTACACTGAGGACAAGCAGGGCTCTGTGCAGTGAGGACAAGCAGGGCTCTGTGCAGTGAGGACAAGCAGGGCTCTGTGCACTGAGGACAAGCAAGGCTCTGTGCACTGATGACAAGCAGGGTTCTGTGCACTGAGGACAAGCAGGGCTCTGTGTGGTAAGGACAAGCAGGGCTCTGTGCACTAAGGAAAAGAAGGGTTCTGTACACTGAGGACAAGAAGGGCTCTGTACACTGAGGATAAGCAGGGTTCTGTTCACTGAGGACAAGCTGGGCTCTGTGCAGTGAGGACAAGCAGGGCTTTTTGCACTGAGGACAAACAGGGCTCTGTGCACTAAGGACAAGATGGGTTCTGTACACTAAGGACAAGCAGGGCTCTGTACACTGAGGACAAGCAGGGTTCTGTACACTGAGGACAAGTAGGGCTCTGTGCCCTCAGGACAAGCAGGGTTCAGTACACTGAGGACAAGCAGGGCTCTGTGCACTGAGGACAAACAGGGCTCTGTGCAATGAGGACAAGCAAGGCTCTGTGAACTAAGAACAAGCAGGGTTCTTTACACTGAAGACAAGCAGGGCTCTTTACACTGTGGACAACCAGGGCTCTGCGCACTGAGGACAAGCAGGGCTCTGTGCCTGGAAAACAAGAAGGCTATATGCAGTGAGGACAAGCAGGGTTCTGTACACTGAGGACAAGCAGGGCTCTGTGCAGTGAGGACAAGCAGGGCTCTGTGCAGTGAGGATAAGCAGGGCTCTGTACACTGAGGACAAGCAGGGCTCTGAGCACTGAGGACAAGCAGGGCTATGTACACTGAGGACAAGCAGGGCTCTGTGCACTGAGAACAATCATGGTTTTGTACACTGAGAACAAGAAGGGGTCTGGGCAGTGAGGACAAGCAGGGCTCTGTGCACTGAAGTCAAGCAAGGTTCTGTACACTGAGGACAAGCAGGGCTCTGTGCACTGAGGACAAGTACAGCTCTGTACACTGAGGACAAGCAGGGCTTTTTGCCCTGAGTACAAGCAAGGCTCTGTGCACTGAGGACAAGCAGGGCTCTGTGCATTGGGGACAAGCAGGGCTCTGTGCACCGAGGGCAAGCATGGTTTTGTACATTGAGGACAAGCAGGGCTCTGTGCACTGAGGACAAGCAGGGCTCTGTGCAGTAAGGCTCTATGACATGCCGCCAGCTCACACAGCAGGATGATCGACAAGCCAGGAGCCTGCACTGAGCCTTGCCTGTCCAGCCCTCACTTCCTGTATTTGGACTCCTCACAGGGACACACAGACAAAAAACACAGACACCCAAAATATACAATTTATTTTTTATATATACATATTACAAATATACATATAGACTGTATAAAACTGAGTACAGATAGAAGTGATGGAGCGGCACTGCTAAAACTATATAGAATAAATCACAATGTGCAATAAAGGATACATATGGAGGTAGACTTTTAACAGGTCACCCAGTACGAAAAGAGTCCCACTGGCGGTGCTAGGTGAAAAAGGTAGATACACTCAGGCAAATATTTGTAACCAGAAACAATCTACACCTGCACTCACCGCAAGGGTACCGCAACTCCGGCTTATCTCATCTGATTCCTCCTATAGATGACCGGGCATCTCCGATGTAATGGCGCTCAGAAGAAGGCGACTGCCAGCGGTTTCACGCAATCATACTGCGCTTCATCCGGCCTACCTACAAATATACATATAATAGTATTATCTACATTATGTTAAAAGTTTTTGGTAATGACAGGTACACTTTAAGTGTATTTTGTATAAAAACAACTTGTTCCTATAACGAACTAGACCAGAAACAAAAGACCAGAAACGAAAGACCATTTAAGGCTGGGTTCGAATTACGTTTTCCCCCATACGGGAGCGCATACGGCAGGGGAGAGCTAAAAACTTGTGCTCCCATATGTCTTTCTATGCGCTCCCATGTGTAATTCATTTCAATGAGCCGACCGCAGTGAAACGTTCGGTCCGGTCGGCTCATTTTTGCCCCGTATTTGCTTTTTCCCCAAACCTAAAACCGTGGTCAACCACGGTTTTAGGTCCGGGTGTAAAAGCGCATACGGAGCAAAAATGAACGGACAGGACCGAACGTGTCACTGCGGTCGGCTCATTGAAATGAATTACATACGGGAGCGCAAGTTTTTAGCTCTCCCCTGCCGTATGCGCTCCCGTATGGGGGAAAATGTAATGGGAACCCAGCCTAAGGCTGTAGTTTTAATCTTTTGTTTTTGTACTTACCTGATCACAATTATTTAGCTTACATTTTAAATATCATAATAAAAGTTAAATGTTATTCTATTATAGACATATGAAAATGAAGGATTTTTTTGGAACTCTTCTAGGGATTCCTTGTTGTAACTGTTTCTAAGTCTCGCACCTGCACACATTGAGGGAGATTTATAAAAATCAGTGTAGAGGCAACCAATCAGCTTGCTTCTTACATTCTTAACAAGGCCTCTTAAAGACGTAATCTTATTGGTATGGTATTGGTATAACCTATGGGCATTTGGGCAACTTTGCCTCTCCACTGGCTTTGATAAATCTCCTACAATTTGTATATACAGCACAGGAATGAGACAGTTTGCTTTCAGCTGACTGTCAATCAAGCAGGGGCCGATATGGGAGGCAACGAGTAGTGTTGAGCGCGAATATTCGAATAGCAAATTTTGTTTCGCAAAAATCTGCACTTTGTGATTTCGCAAATATTTAGAATATCGCAGATTATTTTTGTTATGATGAATATTCAAATTTTTTTTTTTTACAGGACACATCACAATGATGTGTACTGTGTAAATAAAAAGTGCTCATCCCTCCCTGCTTCCAGCTTGTGGTCCAAAGAAGGTAAATATGCAAATGCAAATTTTATTCAAAAATTATGTGAATATCGGCACTTCCACAGGACACTGATGGCTCCCTTCTTTTAGCTTGTGGACCAATGAGAAGGATGCAAATACAGTTGTCAGAGGTTAGCAACATCCCTTGCAACCAATAGGAAAGTAGTTAGTTGAAAGATATAATTGCGCACGCGCATGATGCTAATTTTATTACGAATTTCGCATGGAAAGAAAAAAGTTAATGAATATGGAAATTTACGAATATTGGACGAATATTTGTCCAAATATTCGCAAAATATTGTGAATTCGAAAATGGCCTATGCCGCTCATCACTAGCAGCGAGGAGATGTTCCAAGTTTTAGCACTTCAGGGGTGCAGAAATGCCTCAAGGTTTAATCTTCTTCTTAGTGATCCAAGCAAAGTCATCCAAGCAAAATGTGTTATTCAAGTAATGAAATCATAAAAGTATATTGCTATTTCTTCTTCTCTCTTTCACCTTGTGCTCATGAATAGGAGGGTTCATCAAGAAATTTGAAGGTATGCAATATATAAATCCTAAAATATGCCTAAAAGTCTCATATAGTATAATATGTATTTTTTAATGGGTTTACACATAGAAATAATTACAAGAATGTGAAAAAGTTATAATTTCTCACCAGTACAACTACCAGCAGACAACTTCTGGTTATATTAAATAGTTGTCAAAATTCCTATGATGATTTTATAGACAATAGTATTGGATGTCACTATGTGATACATCATTATGTAGTCTTAGACCAATTCACTATGTAGTCCCAAGATAAATACCTGGGAAATATATATATTATACTACTGCACATATAGAATCTGCAAGTGAAACATTTGGCCCATTTCTGCATATCTCACCAATCAAATAATCATGCAGAATCAAGGAATGTTAAACTGGAATAACTATATAGTAAGTACATAGTACATAAGGTAGAAAAAAGACTAGAGTTCATCAAGTTCAACCTATAACCCTAATGAGTCCCTTCTGAGTTGATATAGATCTAGAATCCACAACATGTAATGTTATTATTTTCAAAAAATGCATCCAACCCCCCCCCTTTTTTTTTCAGAGTTCACCATTGTTACGCCGAGCGCTCCGGGTCCCCGCTCCTCCCCGGAGCGCTCGCTTCACTCTCCCCGCGGCAGCGCTCCGGTCACGTCCTCTGACCCGGGGCGCTGCGATTCCGCTGCCAGCCGGGATGCGATTCGCGATGCGGGTAGCGCCCGCTCGCGATGCGCACCCCGGCTCCCCTACCTGACTCGCTCTCCGTCTGTTCTGTCCCGGCGCGCGCGGCCCCGCTCCCTAGGGCGCGCGCGCGCCGGGTCTCTGCGATTTAAAGGGCCACTGCGCCGCTGATTGGCGCAGTGGTTCCAATTAGTGTGTTCACCTGTGCACTTCCCTATATCACCTCACTTCCCCTGCACTCCCTTGCCGGATCTTGTTGCCTTAGTGCCAGTGAAAGCGTTCCTTGTGTGTTCCTTGCCTGTGTTTCCAGACCTTCTGCCGTTGCCCCTGACTACGATCCTTGCTGCCTGCCCCGACCTTCTGCTACGTCCGACCTTGCTTTTGCCTACTCCCTTGTACCGCGCCTATCTTCAGCAGCCAGAGAGGTGAGCCGTTGCTAGTGGATACGACCTGGTCACTACCGCCGCAGCAAGACCATCCCGCTTTGCGGCGGGCTCTGGTGAAAACCAGTAGTGGCTTAGAACCGGTCCACTAGCACGGTCCACGCCAATCCCTCTCTGGCACAGAGGATCCACTACCTGCCAGCCGGCATCGTGACAGTAGATCCGGCCATGGATCCCGCTGAAGTTCCTCTGCCAGTTGTCGCTGACCTCACCACGGTGGTCGCCCAGCAGTCACAACAGATAGCGCAACAAGGCCAACAGCTGTCTCAACTGACCATTATGCTACAACAGTTACTACCACAGCTTCAGCAGTCATCTCCTCCGCCAGCTCCTGCACCTCCTCCGCAGCGAGTGGCCGCTCCTGGGATACGCTTATCCTTGCCGGATAAATTTGATGGGGACTCTAAGTTTTGCCGTGGCTTTCTTTCCCAATGTTCCCTGCATCTGGAGATGATGTCGGACCTGTTTCCCACTGAAAGGTCTAAGGTGGCTTTCGTAGTCAGCCTTCTGTCCGGAAAAGCCCTGTCATGGGCCACACCGCTCTGGGACCGCAATGACCCCGTCACTGCCTCTGTACACTCCTTCTTCTCGGAAATCCGAAGTGTCTTTGAGGAACCTGCCCGAGCCTCTTCTGCTGAGACTGCCCTGTTGAACCTGGTCCAGGGTAATTCTTCCGTTGGCGAGTATGCCGTACAATTCCGTACTCTTGCTTCAGAATTGTCCTGGAATAATGAGGCCCTCTGCGCGACCTTCAAAAAAGGCCTATCCAGCAACATTAAAGATGTTCTGGCCGCACGAGAAATTCCTGCTAATCTACATGAACTTATTCACCTAGCCACTCACATTGACATGCGTTTTTCCGAAAGGCGTCAGGAACTCCGCCAAGATATGGACTCTGTTCGCACGAGGCGTTTCTTCTCCTCGGCTCCTCTCTCCTCTGGTCCCCTGCAATCTGTTCCTGTGCCTCCCGCCGTGGAGGCTATGCAGGTCGACCGGTCTCGCCTGACACCTCAAGAGAGGACACGACGCCGTATGGAGAACCTCTGCCTGTACTGTGCTAGTACCGAACACTTCCTGAGAGATTGTCCTATCCGTCCTCCCCGCCTGGAAAGACGTACGCTGACTCCGCACAAGGGTGAGACAGTCCTTGATGTCTACTCTGCTTCTCCACGTCTTACTGTGCCTGTGCGGATGTCTGCCTCTGCCTTCTCCTTCTCTACAGTGGCCTTCTTGGACTCTGGATCTGCAGGAAATTTTATTTTGGCCTCTCTCGTCAACAGGTTCAACATCCCGGTGACCAGTCTCGCCAGACCCCTCTACATCAATTGTGTAAATAATGAAAGATTGGACTGTACCATACGTTTCCGCACGGAGCCCCTTCTTATGAGCATCGGATCTCATCATGAGAGGATTGAACTTTTGGTCCTCCCCAATTGCACCTCGGAAATTCTCCTTGGACTTCCCTGGCTTCAACTTCATTCCCCTACCCTGGATTGGTCCACTGGGGAGATCAAGAGTTGGGGGTCCTCTTGTTCCAAGAACTGTCTAAAACCGGTTCCCAGTAACCCTTGCCGTAACTCTGTGGTTCCTCCAGTAACCGGTCTCCCTAAGGCCTATATGGACTTCGCGGATGTTTTCTGCAAAAAACAAGCTGAGACTCTACCTCCTCACAGGCCTTATGATTGCCCTATCGACCTCCTCCCGGGCACTACTCCACCCCGGGGCAGAATTTATCCTCTCTCTGCCCCAGAGACTCTTGCCATGTCCGAATACGTCCAGGAGAATCTAAAAAAGGGCTTTATCCGTAAATCCTCCTCTCCTGCCGGAGCCGGATTTTTCTTTGTGTCCAAAAAAGATGGCTCCCTACGTCCTTGCATTGACTACCGCGGTCTTAATAAAATCACGGTTAAGAACCGCTACCCCTTACCCCTCATCTCTGAACTCTTTGATCGCCTCCAAGGTGCCCACATCTTCACTAAATTGGACTTAAGAGGCGCCTATAACCTCATCCGCATCAGAGAGGGGGACGAGTGGAAAACGGCATTTAACACCAGAGATGGACACTTTGAGTATCTGGTCATGCCCTTTGGACTGTGCAACGCCCCTGCCGTCTTCCAAGACTTTGTCAATGAAATTTTTCGTGATCTGTTATACTCCTGTGTTGTTGTATATCTGGACGATATCCTAATTTTTTCTGCCAATCTAGAAGAACACCGCCAGCATGTCCGTATGGTTCTTCAGAGACTTCGTGACAACCAACTCTATGCCAAAATTGAGAAATGTCTGTTTGAATGCCAATCTCTTCCTTTTCTAGGATATTTGGTCTCTGGCCAGGGACTACAGATGGATCCAGACAAACACTCTGCCGTCTTAGATTGGCCACGCCCCTCCGGACTCCGTGCTATCCAACGCTTTTTGGGGTTCGCCAATTATTACAGGCAATTTATTCCACATTTTTCTACCATTGTGGCTCCTATCGTGGCTTTAACCAAAAAAAATGCTGATCCCAAGTCCTGGCCTCCTCTAGCAGAAGACGCCTTTAAACGACTCAAGTCTGCCTTTTCTTCGGCTCCCGTCCTCTCCAGACCTGACCCTTCCAAACCCTTCCTATTGGAGGTTGATGCCTCCTCAGTGGGAGCTGGAGCTGTTCTTCTACAAAAAAATTCTTCCGGGCATGCTGTCACTTGTGGTTTTTTCTCTAGGACCTTCTCTCCAGCGGAGAGGAACTACTCCATCGGGGATCGAGAGCTTCTAGCCATTAAATTAGCACTTGAGGAATGGAGGCATCTGCTGGAGGGATCAAGTTCTCCTGTTATTATCTACACCGACCACAAGAACCTCTCCTACCTCCAGTCTGCCCAACGGCTGAATCCTCGCCAGGCCCGGTGGTCTCTGTTCTTTGCCCGATTTAATTTTGAGATTCACTTTCGTCCTGCCGATAAGAACATTAGGGCCGATGCTCTCTCTCGTTCCTCGGATGCCTCAGAAGTTGAACTCTCTCCGCAACACATCATTCCACCTGACTGCCTGATCTCCACTTCTCCTGCCTCCATCAGGCAGACTCCTCCAGGAAAGACCTTTGTTTCTCCTCGCCAACGCCTCGGAATCCTCAAATGGGGTCACTCCTCCCATCTCGCAGGTCATGCGGGTATCAAGAAATCTGTGCAACTCATCTCCCGCTTCTATTGGTGGCCGACTCTGGAGACGGATGTTGTGGACTTTGTGCGAGCCTGCACTATCTGTGCCCGGGATAAGACTCCTCGCCAGAAGCCCGCTGGTTTTCTTCATCCTCTGCCTGTCCCCGAACAGCCTTGGTCTCTGATTGGTATGGATTTTATTACTGATTTACCCCCTTCCCGTGGCAACACTGTTATTTGGGTGGTCGTTGATCGATTCTCCAAAATGGCACATTTCATCCCTCTTCCTGGTCTTCCTTCTGCGCCTCAGTTGGCTAAACAATTTTTTGTACACATTTTTCTTCTTCACGGGTTGCCTACGCAGATTGTCTCGGATAGAGGCGTCCAATTCGTGTCTAAATTCTGGAGGGCTCTCTGTAAACAACTCAAGATTAAATTAAATTTTTCTTCTGCATATCATCCCCAGTCCAATGGACAAGTAGAAAGGATTAACCAGATCTTGGGTGATTATTTGCGACATTTTGTTTCCTCCCGCCAGGATGACTGGGCAGATCTCCTCCCATGGGCCGAATTCTCGTATAACTTCAGGGTCTCTGAGTCTTCCTCCAAATCCCCATTTTTCGTGGTGTACGGCCGTCACCCTCTTCCCCCCCTCCCTACTCCCTTGCCCTCTGGTCTGCCCGCTGTGGATGAAATTTCTCGTGACCTTTCCATCATATGGAGAGAGACCCAAAAATCTCTCTTACAGGCTTCATCACGCATGAAGAAGTTCGCGGATAAGAAAAGAAGAGCCCCCCCCGTTTTTTCCCCTGGAGACAAGGTATGGCTCTCCGCTAAATATGTCCGCTTCCGTGTCCCTAGCTACAAGTTGGGACCACGCTATCTTGGTCCTTTCAAAATTTTGTGTCAAATTAATCCTGTCTCTTATAAACTTCTTCTTCCTCCCTCTCTTCGTATCCCTAATGCCTTTCACGTCTCTCTTCTCAAACCACTCATCCTCAACCGTTTTTCTCCCAAATCTGTTCCTCCCACTCCTGTTTCCGGCTCCTCGGACATCTTCTCGGTCAAAGAAATTTTAGCTGCCAAAAAGGTCAGAGGGAAAAAATTTTTTTTAGTGGACTGGGAGGGTTGTGGTCCTGAAGAGAGATCCTGGGAACCTGAGGACAACATCCTAGACAAAAGTTTGCTCCTCAGGTTCTCAGGCTCTAAGAAGAGGGGGAGACCCAAGGGGGGGGGGTACTGTTACGCCGAGCGCTCCGGGTCCCCGCTCCTCCCCGGAGCGCTCGCTTCACTCTCCCCGCGGCAGCGCTCCGGTCACGTCCTCTGACCCGGGGCGCTGCGATTCCGCTGCCAGCCGGGATGCGATTCGCGATGCGGGTAGCGCCCGCTCGCGATGCGCACCCCGGCTCCCCTACCTGACTCGCTCTCCGTCTGTTCTGTCCCGGCGCGCGCGGCCCCGCTCCCTAGGGCGCGCGCGCGCCGGGTCTCTGCGATTTAAAGGGCCACTGCGCCGCTGATTGGCGCAGTGGTTCCAATTAGTGTGTTCACCTGTGCACTTCCCTATATCACCTCACTTCCCCTGCACTCCCTTGCCGGATCTTGTTGCCTTAGTGCCAGTGAAAGCGTTCCTTGTGTGTTCCTTGCCTGTGTTTCCAGACCTTCTGCCGTTGCCCCTGACTACGATCCTTGCTGCCTGCCCCGACCTTCTGCTACGTCCGACCTTGCTTTTGCCTACTCCCTTGTACCGCGCCTATCTTCAGCAGCCAGAGAGGTGAGCCGTTGCTAGTGGATACGACCTGGTCACTACCGCCGCAGCAAGACCATCCCGCTTTGCGGCGGGCTCTGGTGAAAACCAGTAGTGGCTTAGAACCGGTCCACTAGCACGGTCCACGCCAATCCCTCTCTGGCACAGAGGATCCACTACCTGCCAGCCGGCATCGTGACAACCATGACCACCTCCTCTGGAAGAGAATTCCACAGTCCCACTGCTTTTACAGTAAAGAACCCCCATCTGTGCTGATGTAGAAACCTTCTTTCCTCAAGACATGGAGGATGCCCCCTTGTTATAGATACAGTCCTGGGTATAAATAGATCATTAGAGAGATCTCTGTAAGGTCCCCTGATATATTTATACATAGTTATTAGGTCTCTCCTAAGCCTTTTTTTTCTAAACTAAATAACCCCAATTCTGATCATCTTTCTGGGTACTGTAGTCCTCCCATTCCCTGTATTACCCTGGTTGTCCATCTGTGAACCCTCTCCAGCTCCACTATATCTTTCTTGTACACTGGTGCCCAGTACAGTACACAGTATTCTATGTGTGGTCTGACTAGTGATTTGTACAGCAGTAGAATTATTTCCTTGTCGTGGGCATCTATGCCCCTATTGATGCACCCCATAATTTTATTTGCCTTGGCAGCAGCTGCCCGACACTGTTCACTACAGCTAAATTTACTGGTAACTAAGACTCCCAAGTCCTTTTCCACATCAGTCGTCCCAAGTGTTCTCCCATTTAATATATAATCCCAGCCAGATTTTTCATGTGCATTACCTTACATTTATCAGTGTTGAACCTCATCTGCCACTTCCCAGCCGAAGCCTCCAGCCTATCCAGATCCATTTGTAACAATGCACTGTCCTCTATAGTGTTTACCGCTTTACATAGTTTAGTATCATCTGCAAAGATTGCTACTTTAATATTCAACCCTTCTAAAAGGTCATTAATAAATATATTAAATAGAATAGGACCCAAAACTGACCCCTGTGGTACCTCACTAGTAACAGTCACCCAATCAGAATAATTACCATTAATAACCACCATCTGTTTCCTATCACTGAGCCAGTTACTTATCCACTTGCACACATTTTCCCCCAGTCCAAGCATTCACATTTTATGCACCAACCTTTTATGTGGCACCGTATCAAATGCTTTGGAAAAATCCAGATATACAACATCCAGCGATTGCCCCTGGTCCAGTCCGGAGCTCACCTCCTCATAAAAGCTGATCAGGTTAGTTTGACAGGACCGATCCCTCATAAAGCCATGCTGATATGGAGTCATACATTTATTTTTATCAAGATACTCCAAAATAGCATCCCTTAGAAAACCCTCAAACAATTTACACACAACAGAGGTTAAACTAACAGGCCTATAATTCCTGGGGTCACCTTTTGACCCTTTTTTAAATATTGGCACCACATTTGCCATGAGCCAGTCCTGGGGAACAATCCCTGTTACTATAGGGTCCCTGAATATTAAAAATAGGGGTCTGTCTATTACTACTTAATTCCTTTAAGTATTACTTAATTCCTTTAGAACACGGGGGTGAATGCGATCTGGTCCTGGTGATTTGTCTATTTTGATTTTTTGTAGGTGGCACTGTACTTCTTCCTGAGTTAGACAGGTGACCTGTACTGGGGAGTTTACCTTATCTCGCTGTAATTCACCTGGCATTTCATTTTCCTCAGTGAATACAGTGGAGAAGAATTTGTTTAATATATTTGCTTTTTCCTGATCCCGGTTTATAATTTCTTCCTCATGATTTTTTAAAGGGCCTACACTTTCATTTTTAACCTTTTTGCTATTTATAAAGTTAAAAAACATTGTGGGGTTATTTTTACTCTCTTTGGAATTTAGTCTTTCTGTCTCTATTTTTGCGGCTTTTATCTGTTTTTTTTACATATTTTAAATATTTCTCTATAGCTTTTTAGTGCTTCTGCACTGCCGTCCTGTTTTAGTAGTTTAAATGCCTTATTTTTTGTCATTTATTGACATATACTTAACATTTTTATTCATCCATATTGGTTTTCTTTTATTTCTGACCCTTTTATTCCTATAAGGTATATACATCTTACATCTACAGTTATCAAAGATATGCAGATATACAGGTAATTAATTATATATGGCACAAATAAGACCTATATATACCACCAGAAGAACATGCTCTAGCAATCCTGAGCAAAGTGCTGCTAAAAATTACTAACATACTGAAGTATGTACTGGTAGCTATACAGGTCCCCTGTGTCTTAACTTAATGAGACCAGCCATTGTGTGTGTGTGGGGGGGGTTAACCACCAGAAAAAATCATTTATGATTCATATCTTCAGTGTACAGTCTCTTGGTTAAATGTTTACACAAACAGACACAGTAATGAATTTATCATATACTGTCCCTATGGAAACTCAATTTATGCAGCACTGATATAGATACAGAGGGGCTAGAACTGCTGGTGTTCAGCACTAAGGATGTACCAGCACTTTTCCGTAATTCAGATCAGTAAGTGTGCCAGCACCGTGGCTGTACTGATGTCATGTGACAAGCTCCTCCTATCATATTCCAGTGTCTGGTCCCCAGCAATACCACTGGGGTCATCGGAATGGCGTCTGGCATCTAGCGCACTTTTGGTAACATCACTTCTGGGCTCCCAATGTGTGTGCTTTTATACATAAGAAGGAGCACACTTGCAAGGTAATGAGTCCTCTTCCAGACATCACGGGCTTGTGGGGTGTTGTAAGTGGCTCCATTGTGGACCTGTTCTTTGTAATCTTCATGACCCAGTTGTTGTAATTGTAGAGCAGGATACCACTGAGCACCTGTTATATTAATTGTGTATCTGCTGAGGTTTCAATAATTATATGGGTTTGTGGTGTCCCAGTACAAAACACATTGCACTGCCCATCCTGTCCGGCAGATGTTGGTGCAGGTGTTTGTTATGCCCCACATCTCCTGGGAGGAGAATGCTTTATGGGATTGTATTGATTCTGGATTGATTTATGTTATTTATAACTTTATATCATTAATTTATGTTATTTATGCCTTTGTACCAATAATGTGTTGTTAATAGAACTGCTGTAAGAGAGACCTGGAGAGGAATCGTGTGAACAGCTGTGGTCAATAGGGATCTCCTACCCTGGGTTTAGTGACCTGCCTAGGTAGGGAGGAGTTCAGTGTTGAGAGAAGTTGAGTTAGGAGCTAGGTCAGTATGGAGATAAGTTAATTAATGGAGTGCAGAACAGAGTGAGGAGAGGAGTCGTGAAGTCTGAGTCAAATTTCTGCAAGTGAGCAACAACACTACCTACAGGTGTTCCGCCTTTCAGGAAAAGCCTGAGTCCTAAGTTGTGGGGAGAAGAAACAAAAGACTGACAGGAGCCCTGTTGCACAAGTCAGGAAACAGAGTAAAAAGTCTCAGGCAGCTCTGCTCCGAAAAGTCTAAAGTCCAAGCCAGGCAGTAAGCTGATTCTGTGGATGAGTCTCAAGTCAGTGTCAATTGTCTCAAGTCTAAAGTCTCCAGTAATTAAGTCCAGTCAAGTCAAGTTACATAAAAGTGGAGTATAATACAAGTCCCAGCGAGCCCAGACATTTTACTACTGACTATCTCTGCCTACCCTGCCATGGAAAGACTGTATTGCTATAGTTATAACATCCACCTGCAACTTTCTCCACAAAACTCTTCAGTGTTTTTCTGTAGCCTTGCATCTGATTGTCCAGCTCCTGGCCCAAGGGAACCACTTCACCTTGAAGTGTGGTGAGATACACTTCTGACGTCACAAATTATTGTCTGTCTGTCACTGCACCCCAACGCAAACAATACAACATGCCATTTTAGTTCACGCAGGTTCATTTCTTTCTTAGGAAAGGTTCCAGTTGGTTCCCTGAAGATGCCAACACCTACTGGGTGAAATGCGTTTGGATAGCGATGTGTATTTTTGTTTCTTGATATACTGACTGAATTATGCTGTGAACTAGTATACTGGGCAATTAGAGCATTTTTTGGTGTCTAGGTAAAAAATTATTGCAGTACAATTATGTATATGGGACCTGGGTGCTTTGTGTATCTGGTTAGTAGCTTTTACCAGTAAATATAGCTGCCAGATTCCCTTTAAAATATAAGGTTATGTTCACACATGCATATTATATGCTGCAGATTTGCTTCAGCAGATTTTGCTACACATTGAAGACAATCTGCAGCAGATCTGCAGCAAAAGTACACACGTGTGAACCTACCCTTCATTCAGTTTCTTTCCTGCCAGTTCTGCATGAATCGATGGAAAGACATGCAGCTCACACTCTCGCAATCGTACAATACTGAGCAAGCTAAGTGCACGAGTCCCATTTACCAGAAAAGGGCTTGTGTATGGAACTCGCTGGGCGTTGTATGGATGCCACGGCCACTGTACTGCTCAGCATGAACAGTGAGAGTTATGTATCAATAATGGTCTTGGCTAGATAATTTTAGTGGTTTTGTCTAAATGCGTTTTTTTCTTTTTTGGCGGTGCTGCTCCAAATTTATCATATTGTCGCAGTGACCATGATAAATTTTGCGCAGATCTGCACCCAGATCATTTTCTATTGCTGCTTTCACATCATGTCTATCCTGCTTCTAGGGCTAAGTTTCCACTTGTTTTTTTTTCACAGAAAAAAACACCAGAAAAAACACCAGTGCAATTTTCTTAGTTTTTTCTGGTGTTTTTGCATTTGAGTGGAAATAGCATTTTTGTCCCATTTGGCGTTTTTTTTCCAAATTTGTTGAGTACCAAAAAAAAAAAAAAAAAAAAAAAAAAAGAATTAAGTAGGGATGGGAAAAATGTATTTAACAAAAATTTTTTTTTTATAACGAAATTTTAATAAATGTTTAATAAAGTGTTTCACTTTTTTTCTTCTATTTTTTACATTTTTTAGGTAGTACTACCTAATCCCAGCATGGAACAGTTTGTTTCATGGTGGGAGTAGTAGTACCAGTACTAATAAAAAGATTGTCCCGGGTGTCCCATCTATTGCAGAGATGCGGAGCGGCTCTGTACTATACTCCGGCCAGTGATATGAATAGAACATCATTCATTCATATTTTCTGCCCAGAGTGGGAATTGGCCGGATGGTTGTAGCCAATCACCGCTCTCAGCGGGAAATATGAATGAGTGATGTTCTATTATTATCACTGGCCGGCCGGACTATAGTGCAGAGATGCAAGCGCTGTACAGAGCCACTTCGCATCTTTCCAATAGATAGGACGATAGACAGATTGTAGCGAGTGTCATTTCTAACACCTGTTGCGCTCTGTCTATTAATGCAGGTACTACAGCTCCCAGCAGAGTGTGCTCCATGTTGGGAGCAGTAGTACCTGCAGTTAAGGAAAGATCACAGCAGATGTCACTCCTGACACCCGCTGTGATCCTCCTTTAAAATGTATAGACGCGGCCAGTCTTCCATGGTCCCCTGCACTGCCATATATATACACATATTCATATTTCCCACAGAGGGCTTTGATTGGCTGGAACCATCTGGCCAATCACAGCTCTCTGTGGGAAATATGATTAAGTGTATATATACGACAGTGCAGGGGACCATTGAAGAGCGGCCGTCCGCATCTATAAATTATACAGAAGGATCGCAAAGGACCGGGGGCGATTTGTCAATTAGTACAGGTACTACTACTCCCTTCATGCAACAGTGTGTTCCATGCTGGGAGTAGTAGTACTACCTAAAAAATTTAAAAAATAAAGAAAACAAAGGGAAAAACACACACACACACACACACACACACACACACACACACTACATTTTTATTATTGTCATCTACATTTTTAATGCCCTGTCCACCCACAAAACTTGATCCCTGACAGGAGTAGTCATTTTCTTTAGACCTGGTTGGGAGGTGGTCTAGATTTGCGTTTTTTTTTTTAACCATTTGCGAAAGAATTTGCGCAAAATTGCAAACACGCAGATACTAAATTTGTGACCACTGCATCCGTCACTTAAAAAAAGGGTCTAGCAACACCACAAGGTCAAAATGATGGATTTTAGAACTTGTAAAAAGAAAGCAAAAGTAACATGCAATTTGTGCAAAAAATTAATTTGCAAAAGTAGACCAAAAAAAGCAATAGGACACAATGATAAATATCCCCCTATGTTCCTCCACACTGATCTGTGCAGAATTGGTGGGAGAACAGCTCTAGACTTAGACTTTAAGAAATATATATGTTTTGTATTATATTCTGAAATTAAATTTAGCTAAATATTTTAGTATTCAAACTTGTACAGTCCCTAAATCCCTGGTGAAAGGCAAAAGTTCTTTGGAACATTGCAGGGTACTTTCAAATGCACAGGGTACACTGTCTTAATTTGTTTACCAAGAACATGGAATGCTTTTAGCTGTGCCGGTAATGTGCAGATTTATGTAAGCAGTGAGCTCCATTAGAAACATGCATTCCTTGTGATCATACGGTTCTAGATGGATGCTGTGAAAAGCTTAAGAGCCAAATGTTATGCTCAGGAACAATGCGAATTAGATTGGATTCCTTGTATTGGATGTATCGATTGGGATCAATTTCTAGCACAGTATTGTACAATGTTCAGTATTAAATAGTGGTCATTGTTAACATCAAATGGATTTATTCATGTGTTTGTACATGGGGAATATTTTACTAAAGAAAAGGGCAGATTTGATGAAACTAAAACAAACATCACTCTAGTCCTTCAAATTTAAGAGGGAAATGAAATGTTTTCTTTTACAAATATAGTATCTAGTACAGATTTATCATATGGCTTGCTATGGCACTCTGTATTGTGCTACACCTATTATCTGATATACATTTTAACCCCTTAAGGAAGCAGCCAACACAAATTTTTTGAGTTTTCGTCACCTTTCATTTACCATAAAATACTTCGGAAAAAGAAAAGGATATATATATATATATATATGTGTATTTTAGTGGGATGAAACAAAAAAGTTTTTTTTGTTTTTTATATTGGCATATTGGCAAAACAAATGCACAACAAACGACTTAAAGGAGTAGTCCGGCGCGTACTTTTTTCATTTTATAGCTTCAGCCTATCACTGGCCGAGGCAGGACATCGCTGCGGCCGGTGATAGGCTGAAGCTCCGTGTGACGTGCCGGGCTAACAGGAAGTAAGAAGAATACAGCCCGGGGACCGAACACCTGTACCGGAGTGTACCGGAGCTCCGGGGGCTCGTTGGCAGGTAAGAGAAAGTGTGTTTTCTTTTATTATGCAGCCCGGACGGGATAAAATGAAAAAATTGCACGCCGGACTACTCCTTTGACCCTTTAAGAAGAAAAAAGTCAATTTGAGTCTTAACGAAACGCTAAGTAAAATTTTTGAGTTTATTTCCTTTCTCACTTTGTAAGAGACATACACAGAACCATATAAAGACTTGTTTTTTTTCTTTCCATGACCGATTGCACTTTGTAAAGACATATTTCTATTTACCATAAAAATGTATGGCATAATTAAAAAAAATATTTATGGCAGGATAAAAGAACACAGTGCATGTTACGGTAAAACTATTTTATTCTGTGGGTCATTACAATTGAAACGATACCCATCTGTACATGCTTATCTCTTACTGTTCAACTTGTAAAACAAGAAAAACTTTCAAAAGAAAACAAGTATGCTTAACCCCTTAAGGACCAGGCCCATTTTGGCCTTAAGGACCAGACCAATTTTATTTTTGCATTTTCGTTTTTTCCTCCTCGCCTTCTAAAAATCATAACTCTCTTATATTTCTATCCACAGACCCATATTAGGGCTTGTTTTTTGCATCACCAATTGTACTTTGTAATTACAACACTTATTTTACCATAAAATGTACGGCGCAACCAAACAAATATTAATTATGTGGGAAAATTGAAAAAAAAAACGCAATTTAGCAAATTTTGGAAGGTTTTGTTTTCACACTGTACACTTTCTGGTAAAAATGACAAGTTAACTTTATTCTGTGGGTCAATACGATTAAAATGATACCCATGATTATATTCTTTTCTATAATTGTACCGCTTAAAAAAATCTCAAACCATTTTAACAAAATTTGTATGTTTGAAATTGCCCTATTTTGACTACCTATAACTTACATATATGGGGCAATATGAGGGCTCATTTTTTGCAACATGATCTGTAGTTTTTATCAGTATCACTTTTGCTTAGGATTCGCTTTTTATTAATTTTTTATAAAATTTTTTTTAATAAAATGTGACAAAAAAGCAGCAATTTTGGACATTTTTATGTTTTTTACGTTTACGCCGTTCACCGTACAGGATGATTAACAATACATTTTAATAGTTCAGACTTTTACGCACGCGGTGATACCAAATATGTGTATTCATTTATTTTTACGCTTTTTTGGGGGTAAAATGGGAAAAACTGACATTTTACTTTTTTATTGGGGGAGGGGATTTTTCACATTTTTTTACTTTTTTATTTTAAATTTTTTTACTTTTTTTTTTTTACACTTTTTATGTCCCCATAGGGGACTATTCATTGCAATCAGTTGATTGCTAATACTGTGCAGTGCTATGTATAGGACACAGCACTGCTCAGTATTATCGGTGATCTTCTGCTCTGGTCTGCTCGATCTCAGACCAGAGAAGAAGACCCTGGGAGACGGCCGGAGCCAGGTGAGGGGACCTCCGGCCGCGGGTGATCCGATCATCCATTGAAAGTATCGCAATGCCGCAGATGCCATGATCTGTTTTGATCACGGCATTGGAGGGGTTAATGGCAGACATCCGCGCGATCGCGGATGTCCGCCATTACCGGCGGGTCCCTGGCTGCTGATAGCAGCCGGGAACCGCCGGGCATGACGCGAGCACCGCTCCGGTGCTCGCGATCATGTCGGCGCGTAAATGTACGTCATTGTGCGTTAAGTACCACGTCACCATGACGTACATTGTCGTTAAAGGGGTGCTCCCTTGGAAACCTTTTTTTTTTAAATCAACTGGTGCCAGAAAGTTAAACAGATTTGTAAATCACTTCTATTAAAAAATCTTAATACTTCCAGTACTTTTTAGGGGCTGTATACTAAAGAGAAATACAAAAAAGAAATGCATTTCCTGTGATGTCCTGACCACAGTGCTCTCTGCTGACCTCTTGTGTCCATTTTAGGAACTGTCCAGAACAGGAGAAAATCCCCATAGCAAACATATGCTGCTCTGCACAGTTCATAAAATGGACAGCAGAGGTCAGCAGAGAGCACTGTGGTCGTGACATCAGAGAAATCCAAAAAGAAAAGCATTTCTTCTGTAGTATATAGCCCCTAAAAAGTACTGGAAGGATTAAGATTTTTAAATAGAAGTAATTTACAAATCTGTTTAACTTTCTGGCACCAGTTGATTTAAAAAAAAAAAAAAAAAAAAAAGTTTTCCACGGGAGTACCCCTTTAAAATAGTCCTATTCTGACCTCTATAACATTCTTATTTCTCCATATATGTGGCTGTATGAGGACTCATTTTTTTCACTGTGATCTGTAGTTTTTATTGGTACCACTTTTGCTTATATGTCAACTTTTGATCACTTTTTATTTAACTTTTTCTGGGATATTATGTAACCAAAAATCAGCAATTTTGGGATATTATTTTACGTTTACATCTTTTACCGTAAGGGATCATTAGAACATTACATTGTAAGGCTCTTGGAGACAGACACTGACATGAGTAACCATCATCTATTTATAGAGCTGCCAAACATGTTGATGCAACATTAAAAAGAATGTAGTATATAAATACAACAAATACAATTATACATGTACCTATGATTAGAAGATACTTGTCACTTCAATTCTCTCCTATGTACATGGGGGGAGATTTATCAAAACCTGTGCAGAAGAAAAGTTGCTGAGTTGCCCATAGCAACCAATCAGATTGCTTCTTTCATTTTGCAGAGGCCTTGTTAAATATGAAAGAAACAATCTGATTGGTTGCTATGAGGAACTGGGCAACTTTTCCTCTGCACAGGTCTTGAAAAATCTCCCCCATGATGTGTAAGCAGGAGTTCTGTGTTGGGTTTCAATTCCAGTGCATTAAAAAATGCACTAAATTGTCTTATTTTACTTAACTTTTCTATATCTTGTGGAATCTTTCTCTAAGTTGATCAAAAAATATCTTCTCCCTCAGTCCACCCCGTGACCATTAGAGATGAGCGAATTGAAAATGATGAATCCAAATTTGCTACGAATTTCATGAAAAATTTGCTTCGCAATGAATCCGAATATAGCCGCAATTCATTTTAAAAAATCACTTCATGGACTCCATTTTCTGCAGGCTGGGGGGCTAAAATGGCATGTGAGGACATGGGGCAAGGAATTCTGGGAAGATGGGACGGAGGGATCACCCTGAATTACATGGTAGCATGCAGCCTATCAGCAGCCAGCCTCTGTGATGTCACAGCCCTATATAATCGGCAGCCATTACTGCAGACAGGTATTTCAGCGTTTTTTTTTTTTTTTTGTAGAGAGAGAGAGAGCAGAGAGCGTGTGTGTTCCACAGAAAAAAAAAGCTTTACAGCAGCGATTCACCACAAGCCCAAATCACTGCACAAAAGCAGGGACAGGGGAGAGAGAGAAAGTACACTTTTGGGTGTACTACACAGTGACTCTGTACTGCTGCACTGGGGTATACTATAACTCTAAAACTAATAGGGGCCAGTTAGGGTGAGCACTAAAAGCCATAGACACCAGCTTTAAGTGCCTAATAATACTGTACACAATAGAAGCATAGGGTGGCACTGCCTGGATTCCCACTGTATAATACCTAGTACCTGGAGAGGTGCTGAATTAAGAGAAGTCACAATCCAACAGTCAGTCTTTCGGTGCTCAGTAGCAAATAGAGCAGGAGCGAATGTTCATAAATTGCAAAGAGAAAAGATGCTCATGGCACTCGATGCGTTGACATCATATTGCTTCTTTATTCAGACAAAGGGGTTCACAGACATCAGGAGTGGAGACAGAAAAGACAGGTCAATGACCGTTTCGCCGCAACCACGGCTTCTGCTGGACCTTCGTAGCCGCGGTTGCGGCGAAACGGTCATTGACCTGTCCTTTCTGTCTCCACTCCCAAAGTCTGTGAACCCCTTTGTCTGAATAAAGAAGCAATATGATGTCAGCGCATCGAGTGCCGTGATCATCTTTTCCTTTGCATGTCCTAATAATACTGTACTGGGCTGTACTTCACAGCGATTCTGTACTGCTGCACTGGGGTGTACTACAACTCTAAATCTAATAGGCGCCAGTTAGGGTAAGCACTAAAAGCCATAGTCACCAGCTTTTAGTGCCTCATAAATACTGTACTGGGCTGTACTGCACAGTGACTCTGTACTGCTGCACTGGGGAGTACTACAACTCTAAAGCTAATAGGGGCCAGTTAGGGTGAACACTAAAAGCCATAGTCACCAGCTTTTAGTGGCTAAAACTGGTTTTAAGCGTAGTGAACCGTATTGTCCTCCCATAAGCATAACCTGTATGTACACCGACATGGTGTACGATTTTTTTTCCCTGTTAAACTCATTAGGGCCAGTTACTCTGAAAGGCCAGCCAAACCTACACAAACCTGGTTTTGTAGCCTAATACAGTTGTAAGCATAGTGGAACGTATTGTCATGCTCTCATAATTGTAACCTGTACACCTACGTGGTGTACGATTTATTTTCCTGTTAAACTCATTTGGGCATGGCACGGGAGCAGTCCCTGTCCTCCCATTGCCTCTGTCCTATGCTGTTCCCTCCCCCACAGAAGTATCATATGCTGTGGTTTCAGCTCCACTATTTAGTGAGGATGATCTTCTAGAGGGTAGTCAGCAGCTACTGCCCAGCCAAGAATTGGAGGAGCCAAACGTGCCCGGCTTAGGCCACCTGCTTTGCGGCAGCGTAACTTCCTGGGAGGTAGTGGAACAGGGGTTCCTGGAGTTGGCGGCAGTAGCAGTCAGTCAGTGCAGACTGTTGGGGGGAAATCAGCTACTCGGTCGTGTGCCAGTTTTTAATCAAGCATCGGGAGCATGTTAACATGGCCACATGCAAGATGTATTGGCAGAAGGTGAAGCGTGGCCAGGGTCCCTATGTTTACACGACAGCCCTGTGTCAACATATGCAGCATAACCATAAAGCTGCCTGGGAGAACCGTGGCTCCAATGTGGTGGTCCAGCCTGCTGCATCACCCAGTGGCACGCTGCTCCCTGTTTCAGCCAGCTAAGGCTCCACCACCTCAGCCGAAGAGAGCTGTCTGTCATAACATCTTCTGTCGCTCCAGAAGCTCCTGCTCCTCCTACTTCTCGTCAGTCATTCCTACAGCAATCCATCAGCGAAGCGATATCCAAGAGACAGAAATATAAGCCCACTCATCCAAAGGTGCAGAAGCTGAATGTGCTCCTGCCCAAGTTGCTGGTGCTGCAGTCCCTCCCTTTTCAAGTGGACACTCAGTCATGAGCATGTGGGTGCGCTGAGAGGCAGGGGCTGGGACAGGTGGTAGCTGGCCTCGCGGTGGACCACCAGCTCGATTTTAAGATACAAGTACAAGCTTTTTCACTGCAGCAACTTATACACTGCAGTAATTATACACTATTGGAGCTGGAATTGCCGCGGCTGCTGGCACCAGCCTTGCCCTCAAAAATTTTTATATTTTGTTCATTCCAATTATCAGGCTCTGTCATTGTGCTGCTGTGCGGCAGTGATTATAAAAGGTACGTCTGTAATCTGCATGTCATACAGAATAACAGCATTATTTCAATAACGCAGCAGACTCCCTTTGCGTGTTACGACAAGGCAAAGTGTTCTACACCCTATTGAGGCTCTCTGTAGCCCGGAAATAGCTGTTTCTAATAGCAATTGCAATAGCAAATAAATTCATATTGAACCAAATTTTTTATGAAAATTTGGTGAATCGGCCGAATCTAATTTTTCAAAAATTTGCTCATCTCTAGTGACCATGTTCCTCATAGCAATGCCAGCCTACTGGTTGAGGATGCAAACAATAGGTTCACCAGTCATATCTAGCTCCCTGTGTAAGCTGTTTCCACTTAGGCTATGGTAACATTTAAGGTATTCTGTGCATATTTGATGCCCAGGATGTGACACTACAGATTTTATGCTGCAGATTTCAATGTAAACTAATTGACAGCACAGTTTTAAATCTTCAGCTTTAAATCCTGCACATCAAATATGGACAGGATACTGTATGTGTGAATATACCCTAATAGTAGATTTGTTAATATTTTTATTATGATTATTATTAATATTATTTGTTTTGTCTATATGTTTGTCTGTTATTTTTTGGCTGGTAAAAGTTGAGGTGTACCTATCCTCCTAAAAAGATTTATTCATTTTTTGTCTAGGGACATGTAAAAAGTTTTGATCAGACGGTTCAGACCCGACTGATCACTTAACCCCTTAAGGATGCAGGGCATACACATACTCCCCCGTTTCCGAGTCCGGGCGAGGACCAGGATACCTGCTGAGATCGTTCAGCAGGCATCCCGGCATATCACCCAGGGGGGTCCTGAGGTCCTCCTATATTGGCGATCGCCACAAATTGCCGGCCAATTCAGACCGGCGATCTGCAGCAATTCTGGGTCATACGGGTCTCCGTGACACGCTTACCCGGAAAATAAGGGGGATTGGGGCTGTCCAAGACACCCCCGATCCACCTGAAGGGATGGGAGTGAGGTGGCAGGGGTGCCACCCTCCTATTCCTGTTATTGGTCGGTCAGAAGCCACCGACCAATAGCAGATCCATGGTAGTCAGGGCAGAGTGGGGGAACCGTGATGTGACTGGCAGCGGGCGGCTCCCTGGTGCAGACTACAGAAGCCGGTGAGTTGTTGCCTAGCAACATCTGGAGGGCTAAAGTTTGGAGACCACTATACAGTGGTCTCTAAACTGTAGCCCTCCAGATGTTGCAAAACTACAACTCCCAGCATGCCCAAATAGCAGTTTGCTGTCTGGGAATGCTGGGATTTGTAGTTTTGCAACATCTGGAGGGACACAGTGTGGAGATCACTGTGCGGTGGTTTAAAAACCGTGGCCCTCTAAATCTTGCAAAACTACAACTCCCAGCCTGCACGAACAGCAAACGGCTGTCTCGCCTTGCTGGGAGTTGTAGTTGCGCACCTCCAGCTGTTGCAAACTCCTAGCGGGAAACTCACCGTAAACCCCCGCCTGTGTGAATGTACCCTAAAAACACTAAACTACACTAACACATAATAAAGGGTAAAACACTACATATACACCCCTTACACTGCCCCCCCCCCCCCCAATAAAAATGAAAAACGTATCGTGAGGCAGTGTTTAAAAAATGGAGCCTCCAGCTGTTGCAAAACATTAACTCCCAGCACTTTCGGACAGCCACTGACTGTCCAGGCTTGCTGGGAGTTTAGCAACAGCTGGAGACACCCTGTTTGGGAATCACTGGTGTAGAATATCCCCTATGTCCACCCCTATGCAATCCTAGTCCTCAAACTCGCATGGCGCTCTCTCACTTCGGAGCCCTGTCGTATTTCAAGGAAACAGTTTAGGGCCACATATGTGGTATTTCCGCACTCAGGAGCAATTGCGTTACACATTTTGGGGGGATTTTTCTCCTTTTACCCCTTATGAAAAGGAAAAGCTGGGCTTCTACATCAGCCTGTTAGTGTAAAAAAATAGAAAAATTTACACTAACATGCTGGTGTTGCCCCATACTTTTTATTTCCACAAGAGGTAAATGGAAAAAAAGGCCCCCAGAATTTGTAATGCAAAGTACGGAAATACTCCATATGCGGGCGTAAAATGCTCTGCGGACGCACAACAAGGCTCAGGAGTGAGAGTGCACTATGTAAATTGAGGCCTAAATTGGTGATTTGCACAGGGGTGGCTGATTTTACAGCGGTTCTGACATAAACCAAAAAAAATAAATACCCATATGTGACCCCATTTTGGAAACTACACCCCTCATGGAACATAACAAGGGGTATAGTGAGCCTTAACACCCCACAGGTTTTTGACAAATTTTTGTTAAAGTTGGATGGGAAAATGTTTTAACTAAAATGCTGGTGTTACCCTACATTTTTCATTTTCACAAGGGAAAATATGGGGGGGGGGGGGGAAGCCCGACGGAGAGAAGGAGCGCCATTGGGCTTTTGGAGAGAAAATGTGTCCGGAATTGAATGCCACGTGTGTTTACAAAGCCCCCATAGTGCCAGAACAATGGACCTCCCCACATGTGCCCCCATTGGAAACTACACCTTTTACGTAATGTAATAAGGGGTACAGTGAGCATTTATGCCCCACAGGTGTCGGACCACGGTTCCAAAAATCTGTCAGTGAAAATGAAAAATGTAATTATTCATTTGCACAGCCCACTGTTCCAAAGATCTGTCAAATGCTCACTGCACCCCTTATTAAAATTCTGTGAGGGGTATAGTTTCCAAAATGGGGTCACATGTGGGGGGGTCCACTGTTCTGGCACCACGGGGGCTTTGTAAACGCACATGGCCCCTGACTTATATTCCAACCAAATTCTCTCTCCAAAAGCTCAATGGCACTCCTTCTCTTCTGAGCATTGTAGTACACCAGCAGAGCACTTGACGTCCACACATGGGGCATTTCCATACTCAGAAGAGATTGGGTTACAAATTTTGGGGGACATTTTCTCCTATTACCCCTTGTAAAAATGTAAAATTTGGGGAAAAAACTGCATTTTTGTGAAAAAAAACAATTTTTCATTTACATTTCTGACTTTAACGAAAAATTGTCAAACACCTGTGGGGGGTTAAGGCTCACTGTACCCCGTGTTATGTTCCTTGAGGGGTGAAGTTTCCAAAATAGTAAGCCATGTCAGGATTTTTTTGAGGTTCTGGCACCAAAAAAACATTTCAGCAAAATTTGCTTTCCAAAAGCCAAATGTGACTCCTTCTCTTCTGAGCATTGTAGTACGCCCGCAGTGCACTTGACATCCACACATGGGGTATTTCCATACTCAGAAGAGATGGGGTTACAAATTTTGGGGGACATTTTCTCCTATTATCCTTGTAAAAATGTAAAATTTTGTGAAAAAACTGCATTTTTGTGAAAAAATAATAATTTATACATCTGACTTTAACAAAAAGTCATCAAACACCTGTGGGGTGATAAGGCTCACTGAGCCCCTTGTTACATTCCTTGAGGGGTGTAGTTTCCAAAATAGTGTAGTGTGCCATGTTGCTTTTTTTTGTTTTAGTTTTTTTCTGCTGTTCTGGCACCATAGGGGCCTCCTAAATGTTACATGATTGGTGATGTCCTGTATTAGCCGCAGGTCCCGGCCGTTGATGGCCGCAGGGACCGCCGCAATAGGGGTGTATTTGCCGTATAAGACGCACTGACTTTTTCCCCCCAGTTTTGGGTAAGAAAAAGTGTGTCTTATACGGCGAAAAATATGGTAACTTTCCTGTAAAAAGGTTCATTGACAATGCAAAAAGTTTCCTAAAACATGCAGTGTCCCTTCCAGTAAAAAAAACATTATACATACCCGTTATAGGAATTAATAATCCCTTATACCCTCATGAACAGGTTGAAGTTCATCCCTTACCAGTAGTTTCCTTTCTAACTAGACATAAGTGACATTATTATACCTAAATCTAGATAGTAAACATGTTGATGCATTCTGTAGCTAAATGTATTGTTTCTTGTTTGCTGATGTACATTGCAGTGGCAAGTGTACAGTACATTGGTTGTAATTCAGAAACAGGATAAATTTCAGGAAGCCAGCAGGAAATATTCTCACACACAGGTCTGGCATCCATGCGGAGGTGCCAAGAAAGAACAAAGTCAGTGTAAGTGGAAAAAAGCCAAAATAGAAGCCGTCCCAGCAGGTGAAGCAAAAGAATGACAGGAGAGTGAAAAGTAGCGCAGCTCAAAGTGATAAATGAAATTCTGTATCCGTCCCCCGTATAGGGTTCAACTGAAATGTCCACATGATCTTAAGATAATGCAAATGAATAACACCTAAAATATGTTAAAGTCAACTTAAAAAGCAGTCATTGAAATTGCGAGGTTAATCCTCTTGTCCAATCAGATTCCCTCTCATTTTCAGCATACTGTATGCTACAAGATATTCTAATATAACCAAAAAAAATGTAAAAGGTTTGTTGGTTTTATAATACATTATATAAGTGAAGCGGTTTTTCTATCAGGATAAAATTAATTAGAAAAATAAATTCAGTACTTACCTCTACATTCCTGGATACATGCTTGGATCCCGTCTGATTTCCACTTCCTAGTTCCCATGTACAGAGGAAATGACCACTCATCCAATCTATAGCCTCTGTGATGCCCCACTTCATTCAATGATTGGCTTATTAGGTGTTTCCTTGTGGCAACAGAAGAAACAGGAAGTAGAGAACACAGGAACCTTGGGCACGGCTAGAATGGCAGCAGCAGGGGATTGATGAGTACTTTTTTTTCAACTAATTCTGCAACTATAAGTTGTATAACCAGGGCCGTCTTTAATTTTAATTGGACCCTGGGCAAGCAATTTTTTTGGGACCCCCACCCCCCCACACACGCACACACACACAATCGCACAGTCAGTCTCAATAACTCATTACCACATTAGGTAGACAGCATAGTTTCCCCACATTAGGTAGACAGCATAGTTCCTCCACATTAGGTAGACAGCATAGTTCCTCCACATTAGGTAGACAGCATAGTTCCTCCACATTTGGTAGACAGCATTGTTCCCCCACATTAGTTAGAAAGCATAGTACCCCCACGTTAGGTGTGCAGCAGTATTCCTCACATTAGGTAGACAGCATAGTTTCCCTACGTAAGGTTAGACAGCACACTACCCCCCCCCCTTCTTGACCGACCAACACACACTAACAGACATACACTTACAGACACACACTACAGACAGATACACTTACAGACACACTCACCTGACTGTCCGTGGTTTCTTCTTTCCTGAGGCGTCCGGGATTGACATTTGGCGTCGCTGACGTCCTCCTGCGTGGGTCTGCGGAGGAATGTCACGCGATGTTCCCCCGTCAGTTCAGGCCGCAGGTTCGCTGTTTTAAAAGCCGCAGTGCCGCTTTAGAATAGTGAGCCGGCCCATTTCAATTCCCCCCTCTGATCCCCTCTGAGCCATTTCAATACCCCCATTCTGATAGGGAAGGGGATGAAATGACACAGGGGATCAGAGGGGGGGGGGAACTAAAATGGCACAGGGGGATCGGGGTGGGGGTCGAAATGTCACAGGGGGGATCAGAAGGGGATTGGTAATTGAGGTGGCCTCTCTGATCCCCCTGTGCAATTTTAATTACCCCCCTATGCCATTTCATTCCCAACTCCCCTCCCCTTTCCCATTTTAATTACCCCCCCCCCCCCGTCCCCCTGTGCAATTTCATTAACTCGTCCATCACCTTAGCCATTTCATTAACCCCCCTCCCTGTGCCATTTCGTTGCCCCCCTCCTCTCATCCCCTGTGCCATTTAATTTACCCCCTCTCCCCTCTGTGCCATTTCATTATCCCCCTCTTCTCCCCCTGTGCCATTTCATTAACCCCATGTGCCATATCATTAAACACACTCTCCCATCCTTCCCCCTGTGCCAATTCATTAACCCCCCCCCCTCCCCTGCTGCCTCACCTTAACACACACTCACCTCGCCTATGAGTTCCGCAGGCTCAGGTGGGGCACTGTGTCCGCAGTGTGCGCGCCTTCTTCTCTCCTACAGCGCCTGCGACTGATGTGTGACGTGACAGCGGAGGATTGTTGCAGACGCCGCAGGAGAGAACCACGTCTGCATGAGTAAGTCGGGGCAGGCTTTGCATGGTTTATTTGTATGGGATGTATGAATTACTTGGGTTGTTACCAACAACTGGTGAAAATTTCATGTCAATAGCATCTTCGGAAATATATTTAGTGAGAAAAATAGTGACATGTTCAGTATAAATCAATTTTCTCTATATACAGTATTGCATAAAATACATATTTAAGCTAAACAATTTTGTCATACAGAAGCTAAACCCTGACTAAACATTTTGCAACCATATATTTAAAGAGAGATGTTCGGTGACTTAAAGAAACATGAAAAAAAATGTTTGCTAAGCTTCTATAAAGTATAAGGAGCCCAGGTGATATCTCTACCCTGTCTGTTTCCTTGAAGTTCCATCAGTCAGCGTGAGGGTGATGATGATTAATTATACTGGCTGACTCCATTGAAATGCATACAGTGAGGAGAGGGATCTGGTTTCCTGATCAGCGGGAGCTGGCCATGGTCATGTCTTTAATAGTAAGAACAGGAACATTACTGTACACACATAATAAAAAGCATATAGCAAATCTTAAGAAGAAATCTGTTGATGCAAAAAAATACTAAAATATTTAGTGCTGTTAAGACGTAATTGTGTTACAGTTATGATTAGTAAACATGTCCACCAAAATGAGAAAAGTTATTTTAAAACTGAACACTTCCAGCCATATTGAAGCTCCTACTGGATTGGGGCGGTTGCTTCTGCAGCAATACAAGATATTGTCAAAACAAAATTGTCATTCAGGAGTCTGAGAGAGCTGGGTGATAACGGCTATCACAGCTGTAATAGCAGACATTGCTTTCCCAGAACAGTTCTGACTACCACACAGGACACTTCCAAGGACTATATTCACAGTATATTCTTTCTTTCTTTCTTTCTTTCTTTCTTTATTTATTTAGTTTTGATAATGCTTGTTAAACCCTTAAGGACAGACCCATTTTTTACCTCAATGACCAGGCTCTTTTTTTTTTTTATTTGACATGTATCTCTTTAAATGGTAATAACTTTAGAACGCTTTTTCTGAGATAGTTTTTTCGTGACATATTGTACTTTATATAAGTGGTGCATTTTTGTTGACACATGCAGCATTTTTTGTAAAAACCTCAAAATATTGTGAAAAACTGGAAAATTTAAGGCGTTTTTCTTAATTTTTTTTATGGTGTACACTGTGCGGTAAAAGTGATGTTATTTTTATTCTGTGGGTCAGTACGATTATGGCGATACCCATTTTATATAGCTATCTATGTTCTTTTTCCTTTTCTGAGCAAAATTCTATTTCTGCCACTCATTTTTCTACAGCCGTAACTTTTTTATTTTTCATTCGACGCCATTGAGTAAGGGCTTATTTTTTGTGGGATTAGCTTTACTTTTTATTGGTATCATTTTTGTGCTACATGCTACCTTTTGATCTTTTTTATTCCGCTATTTGTACCAAAATTGGCGAATTTTGCGCTTTTTTTTTTACGGCGTTCACAGTGCGGGATAATTTATATTGTAGTTTTTTTAGCTCACGTCATTACGGACGTAGAAATACCTATTATGTATATGATTTGTGTTTTTGATCTTTTTTTGTGATAATACAGGGCTTTTATTGGGAAAGGGTAATTAAAAAAAAAATTTGCACTTCATACTTTTATTGAAGAACTTTTTATCTTATTTTTTTTACACTTTTTACAGGTTATACTATGCTGCAATATATTTGTACTGCAGCACAGTATGACCTAATGAGCTGCACACACTACAGCCTGTGCAATCCAGCCTCTGGCTGGATCTCACAGCCTTCCATAGCAGGCATACAGGAGGTCATGATCTGACCTCCTGCCACCATAGCAACTAACAGCGACCCGCAATTGTATCGCGGCGCCGCCGTTGGAGAACAGAGCGTTCCCCCTGTCAACACCATAGATGCCGTGATCAGGATTGATCATGGCATCAAGGGGGTTAATGCTGTCGGGACCAATGCGATCGCGGGTCCGGCAGCTGCGGCGGGACTACGGCTGTGATTAACAGCCGGGACCGGTCGCCGATCTCCTGCACTGCCCACGGCAGTGCCGGAGATCACTAGGACGTATGCATACGTTCAAATGCGCAAACATGTCGGATGATTGGACGTATGCATACGTCCTATAGCGGGAAGGGGTTAATATTTCTTAGTATCATGCAATTATCATTATATGCATACTATACATAAATATGCTATACACCAAGGACATGGCTGCCATATTAAGGGTGAGTAACATAATTTGGCCTATCTGATCTAAAGCCCTTGAAAAATTATTTTTGGACTGAAACTTCTAGTACCAAGGTTAAGATAGCACTCTTGTTTAGTTCACAAAACATAAGAGGCACAAGATTAAACTGACTACAAACAATAAAAAATAGGGTGAAATATTCTGTATTCTGCAAAATATAGCTTAAAAAAAAAGGTCAGAAGCAAATTTGAATGGCAGATCACTGAGCTGCACACGACCATAAGTGATGACATGAGGAAAGGAAGGTAAAAGCTGGTGTGTTACATACAAAAAAAACTCTAAAAATGTTAAATAAAGAACAAATATATTTTGAACGCCCTAAAGTATATACATTTATGGACATGGTGTAAGAAATGGCTGCCTGACTAAGTATAGCATCATATAGATATATATATATATATATATATATATATATATATATATATATATGTAGAAAGCATTAAAGGAGTTTTCCAGGAATTTTCATTCTTGAACTATTTTTAGCGTAAGGGTATGTTCTCTCTACAGAAATTCTGCTGAATTTCCACAGTGGATTTGCGACGTTCACTATACTCTGGATTCGGTGCCTTCATGGTACTTTCCACGGACATAAGCTTCCATTTGAAGAATAAACTTCTCTGCTAATTAGCAGAATCCTATTAAAATCAATTGGAGACTGCTGGAAAAGGATTACGTACAGAATCTCCATGGTGGGAACATACCCCAAGACTTCTAGTTCCCCCCACAATCAGCAGAATCAAATAGATTATATTTTGGGATATGGAAGAAAAGCCATGCACACAGGGTGTGTTGGAAAATGCAACAGCATGTATTGTACATTATGTCTTAATAGCAGGTGACCAGGAGACAATACTGTACAGTTGACATTACTGGTTGTATATACCTGTTAACTTGTTTGTTTACTCACAAGAAGGAAGTGCAATGTTTTTCCTGTTATGTTCCCACCTCTCCATCCATGCTGTTATAAGCTGCTGATATATTTTGTGTCTTTGCAGTTTAATCTAAAAACATAAACTTGGTGTCTTTCCTGATTCATAACCGACACGGAGAACATACTAAATCGATGCACATGTTGCACTTGATCAGATTTGAATACAGGACCCCAGTGCTGCAAGATAACAGTGCTAGCCACAGAGCCGCCATGATGCCCTTCTGTAAGCTATATGCAGAGTGGCCATCAAGGGCCCGGACCAAAAGAAATACATAAAGGGGTCTGCTGCCAGGTCCTGTTTACAGTTTTTGTATGGGGACCTAAAATTCCTGACTGTACCGTGGTGTTCCTTGGCTGTATCTACTTACCGTATATACTCGAGTTTAAGCCAAGTTTTTCAGCACGATTTTCCGTGCTGAAAACACCCCCCTCGGCTTATACTCGAGTGAACTCTCGACCCGCAGTGGTCTTCAACCTGCGGATCTCCAGAGGTTTCAAAACTACAACTCCCAGCAAGCCCGGGCAGCCATCGGCTGTCCGGGCTTGCTGGGAGTTGTAGTTTTGAAACCTCCGGAGGTTCGCAGGTTGAAGACCACTGCGGCCTTCGACATCATCCAGCCCCCTCTCACTCCCCTTTAGTTCTGTACAGTACTCACCTCCGCTCGGCGCTGGTCCGGTGCTGCAGGACTGTCCGGAGAGGAGGTGGTCTGGTGGGATAGTGGTTCCGGGCTGCTATCTTCACCGGGGAGGCCTCTTCTAAGCGCTTCGGGCCCGGCCCCAGAATAGTCACGTTGCCTTGACAACGACGCAGAGGTACGTTCATTGCCAACGTACTTCTGCGTCATTGTCAAGGCAACGCCTTGTGGGGATGATGACAAGGGGATGATGAAGGGGGGGGGTGTGGGATGATTACAAGGGGATGATGAAGGGGGGTGGGGATGAGGACAAGGGGATGATGAAGGGGGGGGGGTGTGGGATGATTACAAGGGGATGATGAAGGGGGGTGGGGATGATGACAAGGGGATGATGAAGGGGGGTGGGGATGATAAGGGGATGATGAAGAGGGGATGTGTGGGATGATGACAAGGGGATGATGACAGGTGATGATGATGAGGGTCTGGATGATGACAGGCGGTGATGATGATGAGGATGTTAATGACGGGTCTGGATGATGACAGGGGGGATGATGTATTTCCCACCCTAGGCTTATACTCGAGTCAATAACTTTTCCTGGGATTTTGGGTTGAAATTAGGGGTCTCGGCTTATACTCGGGTCGGCTTATACTCGAGTATATACGGTATACATTTTTATAATTCTAATGTAGAACATTGTAAAAATGTATTGAAAGACATCTCCTCCTAGGAGTTTTCCAAAAATAGAGATCATCTCTGATTAACAAGAAATATTGGTGCTTCTGTAATGGCAGATGGCACTGAAGTTTGTTGATACTATCAGAACAGTAGCATTTGATTACTATGTATGCTACTGTGCAGTAGGGATAAACAATGGTCACTGCTGCCATCAATGAACCATCAATGGTGCCATGTATAACCAAAATAACAGGGGAGGCACTGTGGCAGGCACATTAAAGGGAACCAATCATGAAATTTTACCATATGTAAAATGTGGTAATATGTTATATATGGTAAAATCTTCTTCCTCATTAGAGATGAGCATATTTTTGAAAAATTCGATTTTGAATCCATTTCGCTGGATTTTGGTTCAGTTCGAATTTATTTGCGGTGAATCTCTATAAAAACAGCTATTTCTGGCCTACAGAGAGCCTCAATAGGGGTGTAGAACACTTTGACTTGCTGTTTCATGCATAGGGTGTGTTCTGGGGTAGTGAAATAATACTGTTGTTCAGTATGACATGCAGATTAGACCCATAACTATTAGAATCACTGCCGCAGAGTGGCACAATAACAGAGCCTGGAGGTGGCATCAGTATGAGGAGACCATATAGTGGCTGAATGACAAGTGTGGTAGTGGCGGCAGCATGAGGAGACCATATAGTGGCTGAATGACACAGCGTGGAGCTGGCGGCAGCATGAGAAGACTATATAGTGCCTGAATGACACAGCGTGGAGTTAGCAGCAGCAAGAAGAGACCATATAGTGGCTGAATGAACATGGCCTGGAGGTGGCAACAGCCTGACGAGGCCATAGGGCCTAACAATTGAAAAGATTAAAGATATGTTTTAACATTTAAATTGAATATTTCAAATACATGAACCTAAAAAGTTTTATTTGATGTGCCAGCAGCATGAAGAGACCATGTGGTGGAACAATGACACAGCCTGGAGGTGGCAGCAGCATGAGGCGACCATATAGTGGCTGAATGACACAGCCTGGAGTTGGCAGCAGCAAGAGGAGACCATATAGTGGTTAAATGACACAGCCTGGAGGTGGCGGAATTATGAGGAGATCCTATAGTGGCTAAATGGCACAGCCTGGAGTTGGCGGCAGCAAGAGGCGACCATATAGTAGCTGAATGGCACAGTCTGGAGATGGCAGCAGCAAGAAGAGACCATATAGTGGCTGAATGGCACAGCATGGAGTTGGTGGAAGCAAAAGGATACCATATAGTGGCTGAATGACACAGCCTGGAGTTAGCGGCAGCAAGAGGAGACCATGTAGTGGCTGAATGACACAGCCTGGAGGTGGCGGAAGCATGAGGAGACCATATAGTGGCTGAATGAGACAGCCTGGAGGTGGAAGCAGCATGAGTAGAACATATGGTGGAAGTATGAGACAGCCTGGAGCTGGCATCAGCATAAGGAGAACATATGGTGGCAGAAGGAGCCTGGAGGTGGCAGCAGCATCAGGAATCCTGAAAGTAACCCGGTGACAGAGTGGTGCAGTGGGTGGCAATACCAGTACCTGGTGACAAAGGTGGGTGAAAAAAGGAGAACTTGGCATCAAATGTGTGGCATCAGGCGGGTGGCAGTATCAGAATAGTAGCTGAGGCAAGTTGGCAGAAGAAAACCATCTCTTTTGTAAAAGTGTCAGTGTGCACTAGTAAGTATTGAGGAAATGCATTATGAAAAACTTAACCTTTAATAATATTCCTAGGATAAACTATATGTACCCACATTTTTTTTTCAATCAAACAAAGGAAAGGTGTGAACAAAAACATCATGTACCACCTATACCACCAAGTATTGATAAGATGCAAAGACCTCTAAAAGGTGGAAGGGAACAACGTATGGTCCATTGTAACCGGTGGGGGTAAAAACTTCCCTTTTAAGACCCTACTCTTGCATTATTATTTCCCTTCTTGGCAACTGTTTCCCACCATAAAAATGGCCGCTCCACACAGGAACCTCTCCCTATTTCCAGCTACAAACACTACCATTTCCCAGGGTTTGTAGGTGGAAATAGGGAGAGGTTCCTGTGGAGTGGGAGAGGACCTTACAAGGGAAGTTTTTACCCCCACCAGTTACAATGGACCAGACGTTGTTCCCTTCCACCTTTTAGAGATCTTTGCATCACATCAACACTTGGTGGTGTAGGTGGCACATGGTGTTTTTTGCACACCTTTTCTTTAGTTTAATTTCAATACAATTTTGGGTACATATATTTTATCCTAAGAAGGAGGAATATCTGTAACTGGGGAGCAGCACCTTAAACATGATTTGCACTATCCTTATTTGTGAACTGTTGGTGTGGAACCATGGTCATTCTTCTCTGATGCATCAGGTATTGGTGGGTGGAAATCCTGGCTGATCCATGCCTGATTCATCTTCACAAAGGTCAGTCTCTCCAGATTTTTCCTGGACAGACAATTTCTCCTTTGGGTTACTATGGCCCCCGCCACAATAAATACCCACTCTGATGGCACACTACTGGCCGGGCAAGACAGCTTTTCCTGGGAAAACTCTGCTAGTTGTGGCCACAAATCAAATTTGGCTGCCTAGAAGTCCAGCGGATCTTCAAGGTGTGTTGGCATGTTCATGTCAAGGTATGCCACCACCTGCTGGTTCAGGTCCTGCCCAGGTCTATCTGCTGCTGATGAGTTGCTCCACTATGCGGGTAAAGAAAGCTACTCATCAGCGACTGTAGACTCAGGCTGCTGCTGATGGAGCTGGTACTGCTCCTGCCACCCCATCCCTCCCCAGCAGCCATGGAAGTGGAAGGTGAGCGCAGAGGGCCCCCCGAGTCAGACTTGCGAGAGGATGGACAATGGCGCAGATAGGCATTGGCCAACTGACTACGTAGGATGTCTCTGTAGTATGTCAGCTTGTCCTCCCTCCCAGTGGGTGTAAAAAAGGGCCCCATTTTGTGCGGCTAGCAAGTGTCCAATAAGGTGGAGAGCCGGAAGTCATCCCGCTGCCGAATGGTGACAATTCGGTGGTCACTACGCAAGCAATTTAGCATGCATCGTGTAATTTGTGCAAGTGACTCGGAGGAACTCCCTGCCTCCATCTCCACTGCATACTGCCACGGTGTGTCTGGGTCCTCTGTCTCGCCTTCCGCATAACCCTTTAGCTCCTCTGGCTGCTCCTGCTCCTCCTCTCCTGTCAGATGACTAGAAAAACCACCCATTTTGTGAAACCCAAACTGTGATCCACTGTGCCCCTCCCCCTCTTCCTCCAGTTCAGCCCCCACAGGGCTCATGTGGCCGTGAGATGTAGGCACCACGTCTCCAGTGCCCTGACCAGCCATCATTTCCAACATGTGTTGCAGGAAATGAAGCAGTGAAATGACATAGTTCATCCCGTAATCCTAGCGACTGACTAAGAATGTGGCTTCCTCAAAGGGCCTGAGCAAACGGCAGGTGTCACATATGAGCTGCCACTGGTTGACATTGAAGTTACACAGAGGAGTCCTTCTATCCGCTTGGATCATCAAGAAATTGGTGATGACTTTTCTCAGTTTGTATAGTCGGTCCAACATGTGGAGGGTGGAATTCCAATGTGTGGAAATGTCGCAAATCAGACTGCTCTCTGCTGACCTCTGCTGACCATTTTAAGAACTGTCCAGAGCAGCATATGTTTGCTATGGGGATTTTCTCCTGCACTGGACAGTTCTTAAAATGGACAGCAGAGGTCAGCAGAGTGCACTGTGGTCGTTACAGAATAGAAATCCAAAAAGAAAAGCATTTCCTCTGTAGTATACATCCGCTAATAAGTACTGGAAGGATTACGTTTTTTTAATAGAAGTAATTTACAAATCTGTTTAACTTTCTGGCACCAGTTGATTTAAAAAAAAAAAAAAGTTTAATAAAAGTACTTTACAAATCTGTTTAACTTTCTGACATTAGTTGATTTAAAAGAAAAAAGTTTTCATGGGAGTACCCCTTTAAGCTGTCAATGATTTGGCTGGGAAAAATAGTCCTACATGTTATGGCATTCTTTCTATCAAATAGGATGGAATTTATCACCTAAAATGTATAGTAGAATTATATTGTGGCAAGCATTATTAAATACTTTGCCTTCCTGAGACAGGAAATGGTCTTGTCTTATGATAGACCATTTTATAAAGGAACAGAAAATATCCCATAGATTTTTTTGTGGCACTATCAGAATGTTTCTTTTATATAATGTAAAAATAAAGTGCAATGGGCTTTGGAAACCTGACAGGAAGGTTAAGCAGAGTTGTCAATTGATTTGGGGTTTTATGGAGTTTTCTTCTTCATTTGTGCCTCAAGCTTTCCTGTCTCCAAAATGCAAAGTGGGAGCACAAATGAAATAAGATGTCACAAATGTGACAGAAAATTGAAGTAGCAAAAATCATTTGCAAAGTTACTTTCATTTTAAATATATTTAAATGGTGAAATATTTTAATACTGGAATTCGCTTTTAAGGATAGGCTACCCTAAGTAGTTAGTCGATTGTTATTTCTGTAAGTCCAGGGGTTTGAAAAGGACTCCTGCTTTAAATTTTCAGACCCTAGATAAAAACTGTTGTCTTAGGGCTGTTATTTTCTTAATCAAATAGTAATATGAGAAAACAACGTTAAAAGAACTAAAAGGTTTTTCTCAGAAAAAAATGGAGATTGGCTTTAAAAATAAATTTAAGCAGCCATTAAGAAACAAACTTTTACCACAATGTTATGCTGGAAAGAAAATGGAAAGGTCTAATCCTTGGTATCTCTGGTTTTACAGAAGCTGAATTTAGCACTGATCTTTGTAAACAGAAATGACATAACTCTCGCAGAGATCAAACATTTTCACATACATTCTGTAGGTGATAATGACCAGCAGATGTGGGGAACGCTGCCGAGCTTAGGAGCCTATCTCTGCCTGCCTGAGGAAACCAAGACATTTCACATTAGAAATGTGGAAGCACTTTCCTGGTACGCTATATGCTACTATATAAAATATCACACAGATTAAAACTATCATTTCCTCAGAAAGTGACTTTGGAAATGCATTCCATGAGCTGTTTAACTTTTCATTGCTATGGCAGAAAGCTTAACACCTTACCTATCCCCATAGAATCCCTGCTGACAATGTCAAATTCTGATTTCTCTACAGTAAGAAGTAGTTTCCATTGTTAGATTTCCTAAGAGAAAGGTTACCTGACATCTATAGCTCACAATTGTTTTTGTCTTCTCTAGAAATGAAAGAAATACTGAGTAAATTAGCCAAATATGTACAATATCTATCTATCTATCTATCTATCATCATCTAACATCATATGTCTTCTATGTGTCTATATATGTATCTATCTTTCTATCTCATATATATATATGTATCTATGTATCTCATATCTATCTATGTAGCGGCCGTACCATCTGATACAATCAGAAAAAAGATTATTGGGGGCGAAATGTATTGGGGGAGAATTTCGCCCCTATAGAAGCGCCGGTGATCTGCAAGTAGTAAACCCCATCAAATGTAAAGAAATTGTGGGTTAATAAATAATACACACATAATGTAAGAACTCCTGCAGATCATCACTATAGTTTGAATAGGTGTGCAGAAACCATTTAATGGCGATGTTCGCCTTATCATGGGGAACAATAAAATAAAGGGATGTCACATCTGCTGTAATCCAAGATAAATTGTTTGTCCATGTGAAACTATGAGGCAGCTAAAACACCTTTAGTGTCACGTAATAAACTGTCACGATTCGGCTGGCAGGAGGTGGATCCTCTGTGCCAGAGAGGGATTGGCGTGGACCGTGCTGGTGGACCGGTTCTAAGTTGCTACTGGTATTCACCAGAGCCCGCCGCAAAGCGGGATGGTCTTGCAGCGGCAGTAGCAACCAGGTCGTATCCACCAGCAACGGCTCAACCTCTCTGACTGCTGAAGATAGGCGCGGTACAAGGGAGTAGACAAGAGCAAGGTCGGACGTAGCAGAAGGTCGGGGCAGACAGCAAGGATCGTAGTCAGGGGCAACGGCAGGAGGTCTGGAACACAGGCTAGGAACACACAAGGAAACGCTTTCACTGGCACAATGGCAACAAGATCCGGCGAGGGAGTGCAGGGGAAGTGAGGTATAAATAGGGAGTGCACAGGTGAACACACTAATTAAGCCAACTGCGCCAATCAGTGGCGCAGTGGCCCTTTAAATCGCAGAGACCCGGCGCGCGCGCGCCCTAAGGAGCGGGGCCGCGCGCGCCGGGACAAGACCGACGGAGAGCAAGTCAGGTACGGGAGCCGGGGTGCGCATCGCGAGCGGGCGCCTCCCGCATCGCGAATCGCATCCCGGCTGGGAGAGGTATCGCAGCGCACCCGGTCAGCAGGTCTGACTGGGGCGCTGCAATTGCGAGGATGTTGCGAGCGCTCCGGGGAGGAGCGGGGACCCGGAGCGCTCGGCGTAACATAAACCAAGATCTGGGTGACCAGAGGCTGCAATAGGACATCCGTCCATGCACACATTGCTCTCAAAGTTTCTCATAGAGAGAGGCAACTTCTGCGACTATTGGCCGCATGGGCGGAGGAAACTGTTCCTTATAGATATTGGGCAGGGTGTGGAAAATGGGTATAACGGGATGTGATACCTTAATATAATCCGCCTCCCTACCTCTAGGTGGTGGTGGTGAGTGTGTGTTAAATGAAGAGAGCTTCTTAAACATATATATATATATATATATATATATATATATATATATATATGTGCCAGTATGCATACAAAGAGTTGTCAAGCTGTCTCTAAATATGCCCTAACAATAGTCATCAAATGAGTGTGATTACTCGAAGGACCCTGGACTTTCTATGCATATAAGATGTCTATGTACAATAGTTCACAGTATATTGTTATTCTCTGAACTTATTTACTAAACCCAGAGAGATTCTGTATATCAGAGTGCAGTAATAGAATGGTGCAGGTTCTCTGAGGATTCCTGCCTGTGCAGTACTATCATATCATGAAGGGGTTAATGGATATGGACCTTCAAAGGTAAGGATGTGAGTATTTAAAAGGAACCAATCATCAGATTTTACCCTATATAACACTTGGTAAAGCGTTATATAGGGTAAAATCTTTATTTTCACCATTCCCGGGGGACGCTCCTGCCCCCAGGGATGGTGAAGATATGAAGTTATAAACTTAGTCACCGCTGCCGCCGTAAGTAGTCACCTGGGTGGGGAGCACTTCTCACCTACTCCCGTTCTTTGGCCGGGAGCGACGCCCCCTCCGCTTGATGGGCAGCGTCATCGCTCTGCTCCGTCTGTTCAGTGAGCGGAACGATGACGCGGCCCATCAAGCGGAGGGGGCGTCGCTCCCGGCCGAAGAACGGGAGTAGGGGAGAAGAGCTCCCCGCCCAGGTGACTACTTATGGCGGTGGCGGTGACTAGTTTATAACTTCATATCTTCACCATCCCTGGGGGCAGGAGCGTCCCCCGGGAATGGTGAAAATAAAGATTTTACCCTATATAACGCTTTGCCAAGCATTATATAGGGTAAAATCTGATGATCAGTTCCCTTTAACCCGATAACGACCATGGACGTCTATACTCGTCCAATGGCCGTTACCGGGGTATGACGCGGGCTCCCGACTCGAGCCCGCGTCATACCGGCCAGCCCCCAGCTGATTCCTGTAGCTGGGGGCCGGCGTTAATAGCCGACATGCGGCGATCGCCGCGGCCAGCTATTAACCCTTTAGATCGCCGCTGTCAAAGTTGACAGCGGCGTCTAAAGGTGCCTGTATACAGTCCCTGGTGGTCCAGTGGGGTGTATCGCCCCCCCCCCCCCGCAGCGCGATCGCGGGGGAGCGATCCACTACTGAGGTAGCCTGAGGGCTTACCTCTCCTGCTGCGGTGGCTCCGGTGCTCTGAATGATAAAGCCTGGCAGGGCCAGGCTTTATCAATCGAGCGCAGAGCACACAGATCATTGTGGTTTTATGAAACCACAATGATCTGTATGAGGAATCTAATGATTCCTCCTAAAAGTCCCCTAAGGGGACTAAAAGTGTAAAAAAAAAAAGTAAAAAAAAAGTTTCAAAACACACACATTAACCCCTTCCTTATTAAAAGTTTAAATCACCCCCCTTTTCCCAAATTCCATATTAAAAATATGTAACCATAATAAAAATAAACATATGTGGTATCGCCGCGTGTGTAAATGTCTGAACTATAAAAATATATCATTAATTAAACCACACGGTCAATGACGTACACGCAAAAAAATTCCAAAGTCCAAAATAGTGTATTTTTGGTCACTTTTCATACCATAAAAAAAGGAATAAAAAACGATCAAGAAGTCCAATCGAGATAAAAATGGTACCGATTAAAACTTCAGATCACGGTGCAAAAAATTAGCCCTCAAACCACCCTGTATGTGGAAAAATAAAAAAGTTATAAGGGTCAGAAAAGGACAATTTTAAATGTATAAATTTTCCTGCATGTAGTTATGATTTTTTCCAGAAGTACGACGAAATCAAACCTATATAAGTAGGGGATCATTTTAATTGTATGGACCTACAGAATAAAGCTAAAGTGTCATTTTTACCGAAAAATGTACTGCCTAGAAACCCCCAAAATTTACAAAATGGTGTTTTTTCTTCAATTTTGTCGCACAATGATTTTTTTTCCATTCCGCCATAAATGTTTGTGTAAAATGACTGATGTCATTCCAAAGTAGAATTGGTTGCGCAAAAAAAAAAGCCCTCATATGGATTTTTAGGTGCAAAATTGAAAGGGTTATGATTTTTAAAAGATAAGGAGGAAAAAACAAAAGTGTAAAAACAGAAAAATGCTTGGTCCTTAAGGGGTTAAAGTGATATTCCAGTGAAAAGCTATTTTTTTTCAAATCAACTGGTGCCAGAAAGTTAAACAGATTTGTAAATTATAAAATTTGAAATTTGTAAACGTCTATTTAAAAATCTTAATCCTTCCAGTACTTATCAGCTGCAAATCCCTACAGTAAACCTCTTTTGCTCTGGACAGTTACTGACATGGATAGAGGTGGCAACAGAGAGCATTGTGGTCAGACTGGAAAGAACTACACAACTTTCTCTAGAACATACAGCAGCTGATAAGTACTGGAAGGATTAAGATTTTTATATAGAAGGGATTTACAAATCTGTACAACCAAAACACAGACATGGGGTCGCACATCTACAACATGCACAGTGATCCTAGGTTTCTCAGCAAAATTTATTAAACTAACAGGTCATTAGTGTACTTAATCATCATGAAGTGCAAGCCGGCTAGTCACGTCATGGCCACCTGTAAGTAGCGGGTTCTTAACATTCCTAGTACATGGTAAGTGAGCTTTGTGACCTGTTCACACTAGTGCTGTGCTGTTTGGCGTCCATTGCTGCTGCTCTGCCAGTGGTTCATTCCCCTCTGTGGACACTGGTGTTGTGGCAGCAGTGGTTGCCGCTCAGTGCAGCGCCATTTTATGCTAGGGATTTATGGGACTCGCTACGTAAAGGTGGCCATGATGTGGCTATCGGGCTTTCACTTCATGATCATTAAGTACACTAATACATTTTGCTAGGATCACTGTGCATGTTGTAGATGTACGACCATGTCTGTTTTTTTCTCTATTTGAATTCACAAATCTGTTAAACGTTCTTGCATCAATTGATTTGAAAATATATTTTTTTCCACCAAAGTAACCATTTAAAGAGCCAGTTTCGCACCGGCAGCAGAATATGTTTTTAAATTTGTCCTGGCGCCTTTCGAGCCCAAGACTTGCATAAGACTTTGACATTTAAGATACAGATTTGGTGGAAGTCCCATACAAGTCTATGTAACTTCTGCAAAATCCCAACCTTGATTGTCGTAGTCTTGCCCAAGTCTCAGGCTCGGAAGGTGCTGGGACAAAGTTAAACAAATATCCTGCCACCACCAATAAACTTAATAATTGTCTATAATTAAGGCACATTGGGACAGATTTATTAAAGAGTGGCATTTGAAATGTTGGTTATTAGCTAAAGCCAATTGGAGTAAGTTGCTGCAAATTTATTTAGAGGTGCAGGCATCTAGGTGCCAATTTTTTTAGATTTATGCCAGCTATGAACTAGTGTAGGTATTGGCCTAGATTTATCAGTTGACAGATGGCAACCAATCACAGCTTATTTTGAGAAACAAAATCTGAGCTGTGATTGGTTGCTGTCCGTTTAAGACAAAAATCAGACACATTTCTGTCTCAGACAGATTGATTGTAGATTATTATCTACAATGCCAATGGAAACAATGATACCAGCAAAAACAAGACTTTAAAAATAGAAAAGCCCCTATAGCCCCCTATAGTCAATAAAATCTAAACTAAATTTCAACACGTTTCAAGCTATTAAAGCTCTTAGTTATTCCATGGGTTTTTCTATTTTTATTATGTTCCATTAATGTCTTGTTTGTTTGTTTTTTTTCTTTTTTGCTAAGGTCTGAAATCATTGTTTCCATGTGCCTGTGTTCTACACAGGATCTGGCTAGCTGCTTTTTTCATGCTCCTGCCAAGATTCTACTTTCACTTCTGGATGATATTCACATGGGCGGTGAGCTGACTTGCGATTTTGTTTTAAATATATATTTTTTTGTATTAATATATGCCAATCTATGATGAAAAGGATAAGAAATCTGTTGGCCTGCCCCCTCAGATAAGCCCAGTCCACCACGGAATGAACTGCACAAAGTGAAAAAGCATGGAACGTTATGCACAAAATGGTACTTGAGTAAAAATGTGCAACTTTTTCCTGTGCCAGAAAACTGGCATACAGAGTTAAAAAAGAAATCCCCCTCTCTTGTTTTTGAAATAGCTATTTGTGCTGTTTAATACAACTTAGTTATTTGTTTTTTGTTTTTTATGAGTCTTTTTTTTTCACTTCCCCTTTAGGATTGAACATAATCATCTCATTTTCGAATATTATTGTAACAGATCCCATTTCTGATTTGCTTGCCTAAAAATAAACTGGATAGGAAACCTTCCTCCAAAATCAAATATGTTTCGATTAATGAATCCAATATTTATAGACTAATGAGAAAACAATATTTACAAATACGGTATAGTTTACATTCAAATACTTCTCTGTGTAGATTAATTATCTTAAAAAACAAGTCCAATCCACAACATTTCACTGCAAAAAAATGAAGAAATTGCATTTTTTCTTTTTTGTGCCGGAGCCAAATGTAGAATATAGAAATGAAAGGCTGGAGAGTATTAGAAAACAGTTTTGCATAAACAATGTTGCAAACCACAGAGAAAAGTTGGCTATGCCCTGGTAATCTGTTACTTTTGGTATTTAAGCAGCGCCATATGACTTGATTCGACTGAATAGCCCTGATTAAAAGGGTTTTTCAACCTGCTAATTTCCCCCCTTAAAACATGTTTAGAAAAAGCTTTGCATTTGTAAATGCCATGTTTATTTAACTAAGCCTGCCGTCAGGGAAAAAATATTTAACATCCATGAAGTCAAGCATAGGAAAGTTGATGTTTTCACTGCTTTTAACGTCTAATCTTCTGCCTCTCCGAAGAAACCCTTTATGATAGATACAATAATTATTGTTATTTCAATAAATCGTAAATATACGAGAAATCATCCTTGTTGACATCTAATAAAAAGAAAAAAAATTATCAAAGTGGTTGTTTTATATGGATTAAAGTAGTGTTTCCCAGCCAGTGTGCCTCTAATTGTTGCAAAACTACAACTCCTAGAATGTCTGGACAGACTTCGGCTGTCCAGGTATGCAGGGAATTGGACCTTACAGGCTCCCGTACTTGGCAGACAGGAAATGATCAGCTGGACTCCTGATGCCATGGCAACCATATAGACCCACATTGTGAGGTCGCCGATGGGGGACAGAGAGAACCCCCTGTCCATCCCATAGAAGCCATAGTCAGTACTGACCTTGGGTTAACACTGCAGAGACCAGAATGATCTTGGTTTCAGCAGCTGTGATTGACAGCCAAATCCTATGCCGATCCTGCATTGCATCAAAGAGATCAGTAGGACGTATGCATATGTCCTATTGTGCCAACCTGTCAGAAAATAGAATGCATGCATATGTCCTATAGTGGGAAGGGGTTAAAGAAATTTGATGCCACAACAGTAAATATTTAAGTGTCAATTCAATGACCATATCATAATAAGGGCTCGTTCACACGGCTATTGTGCTCTGGTAAAGGGAGTTCCATTGGCCAGTCCTTCAGTATAACGGGAGTTGAGCTGAGAAAAAATAGTACATCTCCTTTTTTGTTTCTGCTCAACTCATCGGACTTTGTCAGTTGGCACCTTCTAGGTCTGTTCGGTGATAAGACAAAAGAGCTAAAATGACTCAGAACGGGTCAGAGCACAGTGGAAGTGTGAAATTAGCCTAAGATATTAGGCTATTACATAAAGACTATTTCATAACTTAATCTTATTATTTAAATGACTCAATAATTACACCAATCTGTGTAGCTTTATGACAGTCTGAATCTGTCGTTCATTGATGTTATACCTTTTATTCTGTATTCTTTTTAAATGCCTGAAGGATATTATCAAACAGCTAGGTGAAACATTTTATTAGGAAGCTATTATAATGGTTACATTTCTGTAAGAGGTTCATAAAATCTTTAACCCCTTAAGGACTGAGCGTATTTCCATTTTTGCACTTTCTCATAGGAAACCATTGATCAATTATTCTGCCGCTTGACTGCTCATGCCTGGATCTCAGGCACTGAGCAGTCATTCGGTGATCGGACAGCGAGGAGGAGGATAGGGGACCATCCTGCTGTCCTACAGCCGTGGCGATCCTGAACAGCCCCCTGAGCTAACCGGCAACGTTTTAGTTTCACTTTAGACGCGGCGATCAATTTTGAACGCTGCGTCTACAGGTGTTACGCCGAGCGCTCCGGGTCCCTGCTCCTCCCCGGAGCGCTCACGACGTCTCTCTCCCTGCAGCGCCCCGGTCGGTCCCGCTGACCGGGAGCGCTGCACTGACATGGCCGTCGGGGATGCGATTCGCACAGCGGGACGCGCCCGCTCGCGAATTGCATCCCAAGTCACTTACCCGCCCCGGTCCCCTGCTGTCATGTGCTGGCGCGCGCGGCTCCGCTCTCTAGGGCGCGCGCGCGCCAGCTCTCTGAGATTTAAAGGGCCAGTGCACCAATGATTGGTGCCTGGCCCAATTAGCTTAATTGGCTTCCACCTGCTCCCTGGCTATATCTCCTCCGCCTGCTCCTGCACCTCCTCCGCAGCGAGTGGCCGCTCCTAGCCTCCGCTTGTCCCTGCCGGACAAATTTGATGGGGACTCTAGACTCTGCCGTGGATTTCTGTCTCAGTGTTCCCTGCATATGGAGATGTTGTCGGACTTGTTTCCTACAGAACGGTCTAAGGTGGCGTTCGTAGTGAGCCTTCTTTCAGGAAAGGCCTTGTCTTGGGCCACACCGCTCTGGGACCGCAATGATCCTGCCACAGCCACAGTCCAGTCCTTCTTCGCTGAGGTCCGTAGTGTCTTCGAGGAGCCAGCCCGAGCTTCTTCTGCCGAGACTGCCCTGCTGAACCTGGTCCAGGGTAATTCTTCAGTGGGCGAGTACGCCATCCAATTTCGTACTCTTGCTTCCGAATTATCATGGAATAACGAGGCTCTCTGCGCGACCTTTAAAAAAGGCCTATCCAGTAGCATCAAGGATGTGCTGGCCGCACGAGAGATTCCTGCCAACCTGCAAGAACTTATCCATTTGGCCACCCGCATTGACATGCGTTTTTCTGAGAGACATCAAGAGCTCCGCCAGGAAAAAGACTTAGATCTCTGGGCACCTCTCCCACAGTATCCGTTGCAATCTACGCCTGGGCCTCCCGCCGAGGAGGCCATGCAAGTGGATCGGTCTTGCCTGACCCAGGAAGAGAGGAATCGCCGTAGGGAAGAAAATCTTTGTCTGTACTGTGCCAGTACCGAGCATTTCTTGGTGGATTGCCCTATTCGTCCTCCACGTCTGGGAAACGCACGCACGCACCCAGCTCACGTGGGTGTGACGTCTCTTGGTTCAAAGTCTGCTTCTCCACGTCTCACAGTGCCCGTGCGGATTTCTCCTTCAGCCAACTCCTCCCTCCCAGCCGTGGCCTGCTTGGACTCTGGTGCCTCTGGGAATTTTATTCTGGATTCTTTTGTGAATAAATTCTGCATCCCGGTGACCCGTCTCGTCAAGCCGCTCTACATTTCCGCGGTCAACGGAGTCAGATTGGATTGCACCGTGCGTTACCGCACAGAACCCCTCTTGATGTGTATTGGACCCCATCACGAAGTGATTGAGTTCTTCGTCCTTCCCAACTGTACCTCTGAGGTCCTCCTCGGTCTGCCATGGCTCCGGCTTCATTCTCCCACCCTTGACTGGACCACCGGGGAGATCAAGAACTGGGACTCTGCTTGCCATAGGAAGTGCCTCTCCCCCCCTCCCAGTCCCGTCAGGCAAGCCTCAGTGCCTCCTCATGGCCCCCGTCCTGGTGACACACTGCCCCGTGCCAGGCTTCGCCCTCTGCCCTCCCTCCCCATTCCCACTCCTGCTGTACTGCCTGCCGTTGAGGAAACCCTCCATTCTTTCCCGGTGTCCTCGTCCCGGGTAAAGCAGTTGTCGGACAAAAAAAGGGGGAGACCTAAGGGGGGGGGTACTGTTACGCCGAGCGCTCCGGGTCCCTGCTCCTCCCCGGAGCGCTCACGGCGTCTCTCTCCCTGCAGCGCCCCGGTCGGTCCCACTGACCGGGAGCGCTGCACTGACATGGCCGTCGGGGATGCGATTCGCACAGCGGGACGCGCCCGCTCGCGAATCGCATTCCAAGTCACTTACCCGTCCCGGTCCCCTGCTGTCATGTGCTGGCGCGCGCGGCTCCGCTCTCTAGGGCGCGCGCGCGCCAGCTCTCTGAGACTTAAAGGGCCAGTGCACCAATGATTGGTGCCTGGCCCAATTAGCTTAATTGGCTTCCACCTGCTCCCTGGCTATATCTGCTCACTGCCCCTGCACTCCCTTGCCGGATAGTGTTGCCTTGTGCCAGTGAAAGCGTTTAGTGTTGTCCAAGCCTGTGTTACCTGAACTCTTGCTATCCATCTTGACTACGAACCTTGCCGCCTGCCCCGACCTTCTGCTACGTCTGACCTTGCCTCTGCCTAGTCCTTCTGTCCCATGCCTTCTCAGCGAGGTTGAGCCGTTGCTAGTGGATACGACCTGGTTGCTACTGCCGCAGCAAGACCATCCCGCTTTGCGGCGGGCTCTGGTGAACACCAGTAGCCTCTTAGAACCGGTCCACCAGCACGGTCCACGCCAATCCCTCGCTGACACAGTGGATCCACAACCTGTAAGCCGAATCGTGACAACAGGGTTAATAGAATGCGACACCGCGATCAGTGCCACACGCTATTAGCCACAGGTCCCGGCCGTTTTTAGAGGCCGGAACCGACCCGCTATGGCCCCGCATTATAGAACGGGAGCTGACTCAGGGCATACAGGTACACCCTAAGTCCTTATGGAGTTAAGGTGATTTAAAGGTCCTAGATTTAATTATCATTTTTTTTTTTATGAGACGGCATATTATGAGCCTTCTGCTATTAGTACATATGTGCTTAGCACTTTCTATAGGAAAAGGGGAGGTGGTAGATAAACACTTAAGGACTGCAAGTCATCTTGACACTAAATAGAGATGCAAAAGTCCAATGGGACTGAGTGATAATATCCAAATCCTCACATTTAGAATGTCACATTTTGGTAATTTTAGTCATGGTTGAGTAAAGCCTTAGTGGTACGCCTGTTAACATTTTTGATTGGTTGAAGTCTGATTGTTTAGATGATCACTAGAAAAAGGCAAAAGAGTTTAGCTGAGTGCTATTCTTCCTGCTTCACAGCAGAAGGTGGATTCTATAGTCTTACTATATAATCCATTTCATTTAGCATGATAGGAGGATTATCAAGCCAGGGAGAGAAGCACCCAGCTAAGCACTTCTCCCAAAAATCACTGGTAAACACCCAGGCCATGAAGAATAGAAACCTGTTCTACGTCTTTGTAACATTTAAATGGACACTGTCAGATTTAAAAACTTTTTATGTTGTACAGCTTGGCAAATATTTTTTACTTTTATTTAATAATTTTATAATTTTTATTGCGTTTTTAACCCCTTAACAACACAGGACGTAAATGTACTTCCTGGTGCCCTGGTACTTAACACACCAGGATGTACATTTACGTCCTGTACATGACCGCAAGCACCGGAGTGGTGCTCGTGTTGTGCGCGGCTGGTCCCGGCTGCAATCAGCAGCCAGGGACCCGCCGATAATGGCGGACATCAGTGATCGCGCTAATGTCTGCCATTAACCCCTCAGATGCTGTGATAAATACAGATCACGGCATCTGCGGCAGTGCAGTCGGGGGAATCTGATCATTCATAATGGCAGACGGAGGTCCCCTCACCTGCCTCCATCTGTCTCCAGGGGTCTTCTGCTCTGGTCTGAGATTGAGCAAACCAGAGCAGAAGATCCCCGTTAACACTGATCAGTGCTATGCCCTATGCATAGCACTGAACAGTATTAGCAATCAAATTATTTCTATTAATAGTCCCCTATGGGGACTATTAAATAGTAAAATAAATTTAAAAAAAAGTAAAAAAAAATTTAAAAAAAGAAGAAAAATAGAAAGTAAAGAAATAGAAAAATCCCCTCCCCCAATAAAAATGTAAATCATCCCTTTTCCCCCATTTTATCCCCAGAAAGTGTAAAAAAAAATGAATTAATAAACATATTTTGTATCGCCACGTGTGTAAATGTCCTAACTATCAAAATATAATGTTATTGATCCCGTACGGTGAATGGCGTAAACATTAAAAAAAAAGTCCAAAATTGCTGCTTGTTTGTCACATAATATTCTCAAAAAAAAAATTATTAAAAGTTTCATATATGCAAATGGGGTATCAATAAAAAGGACATATCATGGTGCAAAAAAATTGCCCTCATACCGCCACTTATTCGAAAAAATGAAAAAGTTATTGATCATCAAAATAGAGGGATCTTAAATGCACTAATTTGGTTAAAAAGTTTGAGATTTTTTAAAGCTGTACAATATAAATAGAAAAGTATGTAATAATGGGTATCATTTTAATTCTATTGACACACAGAATAAAGAAAACATGTCAGTTGTACCATAAATTGTACAGCGTGATAAGAAAACCTTTCCAAAATTTGCTAAATTGCGGTTTTCTTTTAAATTTCCCCACACAAATAATATTTTTTTTTAATTTAGCCAAACATTTTATGGTAAAATAAGTGATGTCATTACAAAGGACAACTGGTCGTACAAAAAACAAGGCCTCATACTTATCTGTGGATGTAAATAGAGTTATGATTTTTAGAAGGTGAGGAGGAAAAAACGAAAATGCAAAAATAAAATTGGCTACGTCCTTAAGTCCAAAATGGGCTGTGTCCTTAAGAGGTTAAACGATACACCATTAGTAAATAAATACAATAACAGGAATAGGTTTATGGCATGAAAGCAATATAAAGCAATGCGTCTGTACATGTTTCTGAGCAGTATCCAAACAAAATAACTAAAGAGGAGAAAACGATAACCAGTGGTGGAAAAGCAGGTGGTCGTCGGTGTAAAGAATATGGAATATACCATTATGGACAAGATAAGAAGGGTACCCAATCAATAGCTAAATAGATGACATTGTGAAGAGTAATTACTATTGTGAATGGTTCAAGGCCATGGGGCGAGAGCTCGAAAGCCGTCAACAAGAGAAAAGGGGAATAGAGAATGGAGAAAATATGTGCAGATACTTCAGCATAGGGAAAAATAGGTCCAACACAGCCATCCTTTAGTGAAGGACTGATAAGTACCAAAGCCTAGTACAATACTTTTCTCAAAAGTGATGTTCAGTTTATTGATGCACTGACATCTTGGCAAATAATAATCTTTCAAATATACTTCATAAACATTTTTATCTACTTTTTATGGAAATCATGGCTTATAAAAAAAAAAGACCACTAGGGGGGTCCCCATAATATCCATAACATAATTCTTTCTTGCTGCAGCATCATCTTTGTTCAAGCTAAAGGGACAAAGTTCAGAAAGTGACGACAGGACTAGCTCACTCCTGTCTTATCAGACTGCAGCATGAAAACAGAGAGGAAGGGGTTAGAGAACAGCTTTCAATGATTGGAAGAAACCCAGCACAGCACACTCAGGGAGGAAGTGAATGAATCGGAAGTTAGGGCAGGCTAAGTGCTTGCCTAGGACACACCCCTACCATAGCAATAGATGTCAGAATGAGTAAGCAGATGAACGGAGGGATTTGTGAGGAGGGATGTATGTACAGATTTAAAAAAGGAAATGGGCTACAGTTTTTGCAATGTATTATTGAAACCAATTTTTCTGTTCTGTAGGCCTAAAATTGTCCAGTTCTTAGGGTTTCAAATTTAGGAGTCCAGTATAGCTGGGGGATAATGAAAGCTCTAATGAAATAGGTGGCTAGAAGAGTAAGGAGATAATGTTTATTCTTATTAAATAATGTGACTGGGAACATTAAAAATGTCTACTATAGATGACTGCAACCTAAAATAAGAAGAAGAGCTCAAGAGGAAAACTGGCTAACATTGAAAGGAAAGTAAAACAGAAGTATATAGAACACAGCAAAGTTTTCTTGTTTCAGCAAAAATGTTTCATGTGTTAAATGTTTTAAATGTTTTATGTGTTATATAAGTGTATCTGTCATTAATAAAAACATTTTATATAATGTAGATAATACCATTATATGTATATTTGTAATATACAAAAAATTGTCTATTTTTGTCTAGACAGGTATTGTCTGTCTGTCTCTTTGAGTAAACCAAATACAGGAAGTGTGGGTGGACAAGCAGGGCTCTGTGCAGTGAGGACAAGCAAGGTTCTATGCACTGAGGACAAGCAGGGCTCTGTACACTGAGGACAAACAGGGATCTGTGCACTGAGGACAAGCAGGGATCTGTGCACTGAGGACAAGCAGGGCTCTGTGAACTGAGGACAAGCAAGGATCTGTGCACTGAGGACAAGCAGGGCTCTGCAGTGAGGACAAGCAGGGCTCTGTACACTGAGGACAATCAGGGCTCTGTGCAGTGTGGACAAGCAGGGCTCTGTGCACTGAGGACAAGCAGGGCTCTGTGCACTGAGGATAAGCAGGGCTGTGTTCACTGAGGACAAGCAGGGCTCTGTACACTGAGGACAAGCAGGGTTCTGTACACTGAGGACAAGCAGGGCTCTGTTCACTGAGGAAAAGCAGGGCTCTGTGCAGTGAGGACAAGCAGGGCTCTGTGCACTGAGGACAAGCAGGGCTCTGTGCACTGAGGACAATCAGGGCTGTGTGCACTGAGGACAAGCAGGGCTCTGTGCACTGAGAACAGGCAGGGCTCTGTGCAGTGAGAATAAGCAGGGCTCTGTATACTGAGGACAAGCAGGGCTCAGTGCACTGAGGACAAGCAGGAGTCTGTGCAGTGAGGCTCTGTGACATGCTCCCAGCTCATACAGCAGGATGATTGACAAACCAGGAGCCTGCACAGAGCCCTGCTTTTCCTGCCCTCACTTCCTATATGTGGTCTCATCACAGAAACACAAAGACAATAGCTGCAGGGACAGCATTTTTTCACCCAAAAGTTTACAATTTTGTTTAATTATTGTATATGACAAATATACATATAACACACTGCTCAAAAAAATAAAGGGAACACTAAGATAACACATCCTAGATCTGAATGAATGAACTAATCGTATGAAATACTTTCATCTTTACATAGTTGAATGTGCTGATAACAAAATCACACAAAAATTATCAATGGAAATCAAATTTACCAACCCATGGAGGTCTGGATATGGAGTCACACTCAAAATCAAAGTGGAAAACCACACTACACATGTGCTCAGTGTTAACCTGCTTTCATCTTTGAAGAGCAAATGCCAAACGCCTGCAAACGGTGTTGGGATGTAAGCACAACCCCCACCTGTGGACGTCGGGCCCTCATACCACCCTCATGGACTCTGTTTCTGACTGTTTTAGTGGACACATGCACATTTGTGGCCTGCTGGAGGTCATTTTGCAGTTCTCCTCTTGCTCCTCCTTGCACAAAGGTGGAGGCAGCGGTCCTGCTGCTGGGTTGTTGCCCTCCTACAGCCTCCTTCATGACGCCTGATGTACTGGCCGGTTTTCTGGTAGCGCCTCCATGCTCTGGACACTACGCTGACAGACACAGCAAATCTTCTTGTCACAGCTTGCATTGATGTGACATCCTGGATGAGCTGCACTACTTAGCCACTTAGCTGCCATCATTCCACGTCACTTGATGAGATGTACGGCTGATGAACAATGATTATTTGGTGTAATAGGACTATAAGTTGTATATCATTCTATGTCTAACTAACCTAGTAACCGTCACGCTGATTTACCATTAATCGTAACTAATTAAAGACTTTACATGTACAGGTAAAATTCAAAAAATTTGAATACCGTACAAAAGTTCATTTATTTCAGTAATGCAACTCGTCTGTGGTACTCGCACAGTGGACCAACACCAGCAGATGACATTGCTCTCCAAATCATAGTAATTTTGGGGGGCTTTGGGGTTTTCATGAACTGTAAGCCATAATCATCATAATTATGACAAATCACGGCTTGAAGTATCTTGCTTTGCATGTAATGAGTCTCTCTCATATATTATTTTCACCTTTTATGTTGCATTACTGAAAGAAATGAACTTTTGAACGATATTCTAATTTTTCGAGTTTAACCTGTATACTTTATTCAATTCAGAGTGTTGCGGTTCTTCCTCAAGCCATTACTAGTGTATTGACCAATCCTACCATTAAAAGGGTACTTCAGCATTTAATAACTTATCCCCTATCCATAAATGTTCTTGTGTGTGTGTGTGGGGGGGGGGGGGGGGGTCCGGTTGTTGAGACCCTCCGTAAATCTACAGAACAGACCCCTCCATGGATTCTCTATAGGAAAGCCAGATAGGGCATATGTTTGCAAACTCTGGAGTACACCTTTAGGCATGATAACATTTTAGAGAGCAGTGAGTCTAAATTTCTCAAATATAACTGGACATCCTGCAGAGTCATATGGACTGCAACATTTTCTAGCTGATAAGGGTAAGAGGAGCTTTTACTACTGTTATCCATTAAGTTAACATTAAGGCCTTACTTACTGATCCAAGTATGGCTGACATGAAAACAGGCAAACGTTGACATATTTTCAATCCCAGTTCAGCTTTCCCAATAGAGAATACTGGAAATTGTCAATTAACATGTTGTTATTCAGTCCTTTTGCATAGTTTCTTCCTTAATCATAATACGTTTTTTCATTCAAATCAGTGATACGTTTTGTTGCATTTCCTTGCCTAGTAACATGGTTGCTACTTGACATGTTGTACATAAACAGTAAAAAAATAAAAAATAAATAAATGTCTAAGGACTAGAGGTGCCAGAAATGGCTAGATGTGTTTTTGGACCCCTTTCTATTGCCCATTTTATGCCATTGGGCTGGATGCATGCTTTTATGGAACGTTATGGATGTGCTGGATTGATCATTTTATTTGTAAAAAAAAAAAACATTTGGCAATTTGATTTATCGTGTTCTATACTGGACCATCATCTTTAGCGACACTATGCAAGTTGGCCATGGATGAGGATATGAACATACGATGATAAAAACAAAAACGCTTGAAACATAAACGTTACAAGACAAAGAAGAGAATATCCCTTTTAATCCCTTATAATGTAATACAGTTCTACTTAAAGAAGCACTCTGGTCCTACTTAAAGAAGCACTCTGTCCCCACCACCAACACTACAACCCATTTCATGTACACTCACCATACAGGAGCTAGGGAGAAAAAAAGTAGGAGGAGGGAAAAGAGCTGGAAAGAATAGGAAAAGATGCAAAGGCCTAACAATGAAGGATTACGTCCAGCCTCATATTCAAATATTGCACTTGACTGGTGGCCAATTTAATGAACCAATAGACCTCTCAAATGAGAACTTCTTCCAGAAATTGTCCACCCTAATGGTAAAGTAACCCTCTTTATTACCACAAAGTTAATTGTGGAAAAATCATTTTCATGATGTTTGGTACAGTAAAGGGACACCACTGATATCTGCCTGGAATTAAAATGGAAAATATCAGAAAATGTTTTCTAATGCAGGTTTTCAGAGAATTTGTTGTGCAAGTGACATGTTGAAGTTTGCATATAATGTAGGACAATAAATAAACAAGAAAGGTTGTATTGCAATGAATGCATTTAAAATCACACTTGTGTGATCTTAAAGAGTACCTGTCATCAAACCATATTTTCTAAACTAACTCAGATTATATTCCCTAACTACTAACACCCCTCCTGCCCTTAATTTTTTTTTCTGAGTTTTAAAAAGCTCTGTATCATACCTTTCTCCTTGCTCACATTGTGTGAGCTCCTGGCAGGAGAAAGTGGATGTTCCCCAGCAGGTTCAGTGTCACTGAAGCCTGTGAGAGCTGTGCTTCGCCATGCCAGACACTTCCTGAGTTTGGACTTCTGAAAGTCCGGGTGAAGACCAAACTAACTGTTTGACTTGTGGCAGGGAACAGAAGAGAGCTACCTAGTGGCATCGATGTTTTTCATCCGTTATTGTAAAATAACGGCAGTAAAAAAGCAGGATGATACCTGTAGTGTTAAAGGGACCTACCCTGTAGGGTTTTCCTGAGCTCATCCTTCGCAATTTATGTGGAAACCTTAGTAAAGGTTGCATACTTCCTCTGGTTTTTCTTGGAAACATGGAGTGATTGCCGGGTTTGAAGGTTTTTTTTGGGCGCCTAAATCCAGCTGCAAAACCAGACAAAAAAATATCGGAAACACATTAATAAATAACCCCCATTGTGTTTTTTGTTTTGTTTTTTAAGTTTTTCCCATGACTTTCCAAAATTGTGGCAAAAAGATGCTATTTCCTTGCAGTTAAGAAATCATGTCAAAACATGTCCTGTTAGCACACCAATTTTGGAAAATTGCGGCAAAAACAGCCAAAATGCTTACAACAGCCAAAATGTAACAAAAGTTACAAACAGTGCAGTGGTCAGGTATTTATGATGTGCGAAAGTCACACGTAGGCAAAAAAAATTCCCATTACAAATAGTCTAAGTCTAAACTTCTGTATGTGAGCAAATTTTAAAAAGTCGCAAAAAGTCTCACAAAAGTCTCAGCTGCCACTTTTTTGTTTTGCTTATGTGCTCCAAATTTATCAACCTCCTGTAATAGTATGATAACTATGTAGCATATAAGCAAAACTGAAGCAAAAAAATATATACTTCAGAACTTGCTTGCCAAAGCAAACAATGATAAATGTCCCCCTATACTCTTTCTTTGTAAAGCCAGAGGATTCATGTAGGCAACATTAGAAAATAATTTCAGTGATGGGATTGCAAGTATGGTTGAAAACTTATGTCTACCACATCAGCTAAACAGCACAATGCATACTCAAGAACCTCTCCATTATACTCTAATAAAAGTACATGCTGTACTATATTATTTAATAATTCAACATATGTAATGTTCACACAAGAGGCCTAAACAATTGAGTAAATCTAGGATCAAATCTCTCAGTTACAAAATTATTTTGGGATTCTGTGGGCTTAGGTCTGTAGGTTTGACAGCCTTCAGGACACAGGAGTAGATTTTTTGTATACATGGCTCCTAGCAGTGCATTTCATGTTGGAAAATGTTGTCTAAAAGTTTATAAGATTAACATTACATCACTTTTTCCAAATTATTTTTTAAGTTCAGGGCACACGTTTAATTTCCATTATTACATAGTTACATAGAACCTTTTTATACTTTCAAACACCAACTGATGTATGCAAAATTCCCCATTGAATAACAGACCCAATTTGCTAAAAAGTTAAAAAATTCCTTCCTGATCCTTGGTGGCAATTGGATAAATCCCTGAATCAACATTCTACATTAAGGGAATGTGTAACCCTTTCTTAAATGTAGTATGATGTACATGTGCAAGTATTCCAGGGAATCTCAAAACAACATTTCTAAATGTGGACTATTTTGAAACATTTCTAAATTTGGGCTATTTTTTTTTTCAACATTGTTTACATAAAAAACAATCTTTTACTTTAAGCCCAATTTTATCTACTACCTTCAGATTGAAGGTAATAGATAAAATTGGGCTTAAAGTAAAAGATTGTTTTTTTATATTGAGACATGTTCCCTTTCTTAAATCGGTTTCTTTTTTCTGATTGTAAGTTTTTTGTACATTGTTATAGGGGTTACCCTCTTGCCTGAGCTGTTTTAACAGCATTTGCAAACATGCTTTACAGCAAGCCAGGTTGGCATAGGCACAATAGACCGGAGTTGACCCTATTTACTTCTATTGGAGAGTTTTCTAGGCATACCCTGGGACCTGGACAAAGGTCATTGTGCAGGGAGGGGGGAGGCCAGATTGTGACCATTTCATATTATGAATTGCCTGGTCCCATCAAAAAGATCTTTACAGAACAGGAAGTCTCAGGATATTATTAGGTTTAGTTGTCAAAATGAAAACTGCAAGATCTTAGGATTACTTTATAGATAGTCAATTGAAAAAAGTAACTGGAAAATTGTAACCATCATCTGTAAATGATAGCTCAGCTATTTTACTCTCAGCTACTGATACAGTAGATATGCAACCCTCATGCATAAAAGTTAGAAAGGGTTAAAGTGATGAGCTTGTTTATCAGAAATCCTATAATGCACTGGAAACCTGTAGAACAGCATAGTAGTTGTCAAATGAAATGGAACAACATTTAAAGAATAGGGATATAAATATTATATTACACTGTTAAAAGTCTGTCACTGCAAAAATGAAAACCTTTTTTGCAGATGCCAAAATAATGATGTTGCCTAAATATGTAATACCAACTTTAAAATGAAAAGATAGTCTCAGGCTGTTTTCATATTCTAAAATGGCACCCTTAGTTACTTTGGTCACTAACCTTTTAACAAACATTGTACAAATTAATAGCATAAATGTATATAAGAAACTAATATATGTTAAATAAGAAAAGACCTCTTTTTCCTCTTATACCCTTAAGGACGCAGGGTGTATGGGTAAGCCCTTGCATCCTGGTACTTAAGGACCGAGGGTGTACCTGTACGCCCTGGTCCTGTTACCGGGGTTTGAAACATGCACACGAGCCTAGTAAGCTTCATATCCGGTGAGTCCCGGTTGCTATGAGCAGCCCGGATCCAACAGGTAATGCCAGACATTGACGTTCGGGCCGATGCCCGGAATTAACCCTTTAGACTCCGCAAAGTTGATCGTGGCATCTAAGTGCTGGGGATAACATGCCGGTTAGCTCAACGAAGCTGATCGGGACATCTCTGGCAAAATCTACGTGCCTCCTCGTTGTCTGATCGGTGCTCTGATGTTCCCAGCTAGCAATAGCAGGCTAGAACAGCAGAACACCAATAACACTGATCAATGTTGAGCCAAAGCTCAGCATTGAGAAGTGTATGCAATCAAAAGATTAAATGTTATTAATAAAAGTGAATTAACCTCCTCACTAATAAAAGTTTGAATCACTTCCACTTTTCCCATTTTTTTAATAAAATAATTTTATCAAAAATAAATATAATCATATGCGCCACTTACACATGCGTAAATGTCAAAACTATTAAAAAATAAGGTTAGTTAAATCACAAAGTTGATGGGGTAAACCATATACCATTAAAAAATTAATAAAAAAAGCGATCAAACAGTCCAGTCAAAACAAAAATAGTATCGATAAAAACTATAGATCACAAGGCAAAAAAATGAGCCCTCACATAGCCCCGTATGTAGAAAAAAATATTATAGGTGTCAGAAGAAAAAGACAAAATGTCATGTCTGTAGTGGTCTGTGTTCACACACAGCTATTGCATTGCTTGTGTGTGAATAGTTTTATCTTCCCTGGTTAGGGAAGAGTTAAATGTCTCTGGTTGTTTCAGCCCAGGCTCTGTTAGCCAATAGCCTTTTGGGTGTGTCTTTTTCTTGTCAGCCCAGGCTAGCCTCTGTTTGCTGGTTATTGAGATCGTGACCTCCTGATGTCTTGCTGCTAACTTGCTACTGCCATGCTGCTAATGGAGGCTGGGTGAAACACTGTTTGTTTGAGCTTTTATATCTAGTATATCTATTTTAGCATGCCTTTTGTAGTTTCAGGTTTTAGCCATGTTTTGGCATGCTCTTAGTAGATTTTAAGCTATGTTTGTTTAATTGGTTTTAGGATTTATTATCCTTTCTGTTATGTGTCTGTTCACACTATGTCTGACTCTTGCTTGTTACCTATGCTCTGTCAGTGTTTCATGTATGTTATTCCTGGTCTGGAGTCTATGCAGACTCATCTGGTTCTAGTTTGTATGTTCTGTGTCACAGTGTGAACAGTGTCCTATATTTATATCCTTTGTCCTTGGTACTTGTATCTGCTTATGATAGTTCTTAGTAACTTACTTGTTCAGTTTAGTGTTTTGGCTCTCAGTTCTTCCGCTATCCCATCTTCTGGATTCTGCTGTATACTCCTATCATGCCTAGTCTTGTTCATTTTATCATGTCTGCCATTTATCTGATATATGGTTTAGTGAACAGTTTGTTAATTCACTATATTCTATTCTGTTTGTGAGTTTATATTCTGCATTGTTAGTATTTGTATTCTGTCTGGTATATCTGGATGTCTGTTAGTTTTCTGGTTGGTGACCGACTATTTATTAGTGTGTGTCTTTATTAGGCCCCAGCACTTTAGTTTAGGGAGGGACTGGTGCCCAGTTGTTGACTCACCATTTAGGGTAAGTGGGCAAGTAAGCAGGGAGAGATGTTTTAGGGTCAGTTTAGGGATCACTCTCCCTGTCCCCCGGTCGGTCCCTGACACAAAAATGGGGAATCGGTAGAGCTCTACTGCTTTCAAGGAAAGGACTCTGGACACCACAGGTGCATAGGACAGTTTATTAGAATAAAAGATACTGGACAACGTGTTTATGCACTGGCACGTGCCTTTCTCAGGTCCGCAATGATTTACTGGAATGGTAATAAATATAAATATTGTTTCATTGGAAACAGTATAAAATAATAGTATATACGTGCCTGGATCATGTTTATTCAACACGTCAAATCAACATTCACAATATCACACGCGCCACCTGATCTGTCCAACTGCGCAGTCTATACAGCTGCTGTGCGCCGGACTGGAAGTCGCTTAGTGAGCATGTCCGGATACTCCCGGCGGCGCCCATACTTAACACAGTACACTGCACACCACACCACAATGCCACCAACGCACAGAAGACACTTCAGGATGCACCAGATTTTAAGTACATCAGTCCCCTTAACACCGGCCTCATGCATATACTTCTAATAGCCTCCCCCAGCATGGTCAGGCAATGCCCAGTGCCTCTCCACCTCCTACCTTGTTTTTCTGTACATGTTTTCTGTGGTGATAACATATAATAACCTTTTGTATCTAGCTCTCTTGTTTCATTATTGTCATGTTTGCTATTTTCACGGCAATATTTTTAAAAGCTTTTTACTATTTATACTCTATGGACATATGGCAATATTTCTCCAACCAGCACCATCTCTGCCTTTTCTAAATAGGTTTCCCTTATAATATTTTTATTTGTAGACTTTTCACTAATACTAATACATGGGTACCCTTGTACAGTTCAGTGTGTCTTTTCATGTCCACATTATTTCATCCTATGTACTTTTATTATTGGTTTCAGGTGTTGAATTCACATGATCCAGCCACTTATATACTATTATTTTATACTGTTTTATGTGAAACGATATTTATATTTATTACCATTCCAGTTATTTATTGTGGAACTGAGGAAGGCGCGTGCCAACACCTAAATGTGTTGTCCAGTAACTTTTATTCTAATAAACTGTCCTGTGCACCTGTAGCGTCATGAGTCCGTTCCTTGCAAGCAGTAACGCTCTATCGATTCCCCATTTTTGTCTGTTTATCCTGTTTCTATATTCTGTGCCCTTGGGGATACGGATAGGATTATTGAGCTGCAAACTGCACTAACCAACTCCACCCTAAGCCTATCACAGTGTTGTGCCTGCTCTGTTGCACTACTCCAGCAGGTTAGTACGACACCATAGGTGTGGTGGAGGGTAGAGATGTCGCGAATTGTTCGCCGGCAAACAGTTCCCGGCGAATGTAGCATGTTCGTGTTTGCATCGCCGGGCGAACATATGTGAAGATCGATCCGCCCCCTATACGTTAACATTGCAGTAAACTTTGACCCTGTGAGTCAGAGTCAGCAGACACATTACAGCCAATCAGCAGCAGTCCCTCCCTTCCAGACCCTCCTACCTCTTGCATGGATGCCATTTTACCCTCATTCAGCATGCTGCAGGCTTAGGAAGTGGAGGGTCAGAGAAGCTGCTCCTGCTGTATAGGGAAAGCGATAGCTAGGTTGCTGCTAGGTGGTGTATTCAGGGTCCAGTTTACTTCTAAAGCACTAGTGTAACATCTGCTTTAAGGACAGCACCTAAAAAAGCCCTTTTTAGGGCTGAAAGATATCAGTCCTGGTTGGGAGGGAACCGCTGGTTAAAAGGGGTACTCCAGAATCAAACTTAAGTTCCTTTAAGCAACTAACTACTACAGTATTCAAAGGGCTGAAAGATATCAGTCCGTGTGTCTTGCAACAGCTGGAGGCACCCTGGTTGGGGACCATTGCATAAAAGGGGAACTCTGCTAGCAAGCTTTTTTTTCTTTAAAGCAACTAACTACTACAGTATTCAAAGGGCTGAAATATATCAGTCCGTGTGTTTTGCAACAGCTGGAGGCACCCTGGTTGGGGGACCACTGCTTAAAAGGGAAACTCCGCTGGCAAGCTTTTTTCCTCATTGTCACACTAGTGCAAATCACATTAGGTGTGACAGTTGTGCAAATTAAAAAAAATACCTTTTTTGGCTGTTAAATAAAATCAGTTGTCACTGTCAGTTCACGACACAGTTGCCAGTTTTTTTTGCCTGCAGAGCAATTTGTGTCACCCTAGTGAAAATCACATTTGGTGTGACACTTGTGCAAATTTAACCAAAAAAATGACAGGCAGAGGAAGGCCACCCCGCAGGGGCCGTCGTGGTGCTGGGATTCCCTTTGGCCCTAGAATGGCCAGTATTCAGAGGCCACGTACCCTGAACCCCCAAAGTTCTGAGGACTTAGTTGACTGGCTATCACAAGACACCCAATCTACTACAGCTTCCGCTCGGAACCTGGACGCACCGTCCTTCTCCTGGTCCAGCATCTTCAGCCAGGTCAACAACTGCTGCCCTCCTTGCCCCCTCTCAACCATCCGCCTCTCCATCTCTCACCTTGAGCAGTTCCTGCTCATCTTCCCACAGTCAGGTGTCTGTCAAGGAGATGTTTGAGCGCAAGAAGACAATGTCTCAGTCACCCCCTAGCCCGGCATCTGACAGCTGGTTTGTCGGAACTGCTAGCCCGCCAGCTTTTACCATACAAGCTGGTGGAGTCTGAGGCCTTTAAAAAATTTGTAGCCGTTTTTTTTTGCACAAAAGGCAATCCCCAAACTTTACTCCATTGTGCAAAAGGAAATTATGGCATGTCTGGCACACAGTGTAGGGGCAAGGGTCCATCTGACCACTGATATCTGGTCTGCAAAGCATGGTCAGGGCAGGTATATCACCTACACTGCGCATTGGGTAAACCTGGTGACGGCTGCCAAGCATGGAATGCGTGGCTCTGCAGAGGAGTTGGTGACACCGCAACGACTTGCAGGCAGGCCTGCTGCCACCTCCTCTACTCCTCCTACTCCATCCTCTTCCATAACATCCTCGGCCGAGTCCTCTTCCACTTCTGCGTCTTGCTCCACATCACCGGCACCCCCCCAGCTCCCCAGGTGCTATTTCACATCCCGGAACGGCAGTGTCACGCCATCTTGGGGTTGACTTGCCTCAAAGCGGAGAGTCACACCGCACTAGCGCTCCTGTTGGCCCTGAACGCACAGGTGGACCAGTGGCTGACTCCGCACATACTGGAGATCGGCAAGGTGGTTTGTGACAATGGAACAAATTTGTTGGCGGCATTGAGGTTGGGCAAGTTGACACATGTGCCGTGCATGGCACATGTGTGTAATCTGATTGTACAACGCTTTGGGCTCAAGTACCCAGGCTTACAGGATGTCCTGAAGCAGTCCAGGAAGGTGTGTGGCCATTTCAGGCGTTCCTACACGGCCATGGCGCACTTGTCAGATATCCAGAGACGAAACAACATGCCAGTGAGGCGCTTGATTTGCGACAGCTCGACACGTTGGAATTCAACACTCCTAATGTTTGACCGCCTGCTCCAACAAGAAAAAGCCGTCAACTAATATTTGTATGACCGGGGTGCTAGGACATCATCTGCGGAACTGGGAATTTTTTGCCACGTTTCTGGAGGCTCATGCGTCCTTTTTGAGGAGGTGACAAACCTGGTCAGTCGCACCGAAGGCACCCTCAGCGACATCATACCGTTTGTTTTCTTCCTTGAACGTGCCCTGCGAAGAGTGCTGGATAAGACAGTAGATGAGTGTGAAGAGGAAGAGTTGTGGACACCATCACCACCAGAAACAGCCTTATCAGCATCGCTTGCTGGACCTGCGGCAACGCTGGAAGAGGATTGTGAGGAAGAGGAGTCAGAGGAGGAATGTGGCTTTGAAGAGGAGGAGGAAGACCAACCACAGCAGGCATCCAAGGGTGCTCCTTGTCACCTATCTGGTTCCTGTGGTGTTGTACATGGCTGGGGGGAAGAAGATTATACCTTCCCTGACATCACTGAGGACGAGGAATGGAACATGAGTAGCTCGGCATCCGTCCTTGTGCAAATGGGGTCTTTCATGCTGTCGTGTCTGTTGAGGGACCCTCGTATAAAAAGGATGAAGGAGAACGACCTGTACTGGGTGTCCATGCTACTAGACCCCCGGTATAAACATAAAGTGCCTGACATGTTACCGCATTACAGCAAGGCGGAAAGGATTCAGCAGGTCCAAAATAAATTAAGAAGTATGCTGTACACAGCGTATAACGGTCATGTCACAGCACAACAGGGATCTAACAGGGGAAGAGGTGAAAGTAATCCTCCTCCTCCTCCCATGAACATGCCGTCAAGGACAGGATGCTGTACAGACATGCTGTTGATGGAGGACATGAGGAGCTTTTTAAGTCCTACGCATCGCCACAGCCCTTCGGGGTCCACCATCAGAGAACGACTTGACCGACAGGTAGCAGACTAAACCATTCCAAACCATTTAGGAATAATAGGTGATTTATGCCCTTTATGGAATAAAACCAGATTCTGCATCAACTATGTAATTTTCCATGGGAGTTTTGCCATGGATCCCACTCCGGCACGCCACAGTCCAGGTGTTAGTCCCCTTGAAACAACTTTTAAATCACTATTGTGGCCAGAAAGAGTCCCTGTGGGATTTAAAATTCACCTGCCCATTGAAGTCAATGGCGGTTCGCCCGGTTTGCCGGTTTGCAAACTTTTGCGGAAGTTCGCGTTCACGGTTAGTTTTTTCATAGATTTTGTTGTGAAATGTTTGCAGTCATAACAATGTAAAGGGTCTGCAGGTGCAAAATTTAAAGCGTTAGGATTTTAGAAGGGGGGAGGAAAAAACGAAAATGCAAAAACAAAAAATAGCCTGGTCCTTAAGGCCACAATGGGCTTGGTCCTTAAGGGGTTAAATTGCTATGTTCACATGGCCAAAAATGTGTGGACTGCCTTTACATTTTCTTGACTCAGCAGCACAAGGACTGCTTGAAAATGTTTGGTTTTCATGGCAATGCATTACCAAGCAGAATCCACAAAAAACGGTTTAATGTTTCTGTGGATGCCAGAATCGAGATTTCCGCTGTATGCACAATGCAGCAGAATCTTATTATAATCAATGGGACTCTGCTGCATAGGAATTTTCACTCGGAAATTCCGTCATGTAAACATAGCCTGAGGCTCCTTTCCTTCTTAGCCTGAGGCTTTCCCTCTTAGAGTTTCTGTGTCATTTAATTAAACTTTTGATATGTCACAGAGACATGTCAATAGTTTTTATTGGTCAAACTCTGAGCATTCAGAACCCATGAATTGTTAGATTGAGCAGGAAAAAGTGTGCTGTGTGACTATGCGCTGCTTTCTTGAGTTCTCTTCGATCGCTGTCCAGTTGCACGAGACATATTCATTATAAGTCATAGCAGCACATCTAATGCAACCGGAATGGAACACAGCAAGCCGTGGAGTGAATCACACATCAGCTCTTCATGTTCATTCTAATTAGAAATGAGGGAATTTTTAAAAAATTTGATTCGCCTGATTTGCAGAGTTTTCCGAAAAAAATTGGCTCGGTCCGAAATAATTTGCGGCAATATGCTATTAAAAATGCCTATTTCTGGGCTACAGAGAGCCTCAATAGGGGTATAGAACACTTTGCCTTGTCGTAACACTCATAGAGAGTATGCTGTGTTAGTGAAATAATACTGATATTCAGTATGACATGCAGATTGGAGGATCACTGTTGCAGAGTGGCACAATGACAGAGCCTGGAGGTGGCATCAGTGTGAGGAAACCATATAGTGGCTGAATGACACAGCGTGGAGGTGGTGGCAGCATGAGGAGACCACATAGTGCCTGAATGACAAAACTTGGAGGTGGCGGAAGCACGAGGAGACCATATAATGGCTGAATGACCCAGCCTGGAGGTGGCAACTGCCTGATGAGTCCATAGGGCCTCACAATTGAAAAGATTAAAGATATTATTTTTTTACATTTCTATTGAAGATTTCAAATAGATGAACATAAAAAGTTTTATTTAATGTGCCAGCAGCATGAGGAGACCACATGGCGGCACAATGACACACCCTGGAGGTGGCTGCAGCATAAGGAGACCATAATCTGGCAGAATGACACAGCCTGGAGCTGGCAGCAGCAAGAGGAGACCATATAGTGGCTGAATGACACAGCCTGGAGTTGGCGGCAACATGAGGAGACCATATAGTTGCTGAATGACACAGCCTGGAGGTGGTGGCAGCATGAGGAGACATATAGTTGCTGACTGACGTAGCCTGGAGTTGGCGGCAGCAAGAGTAGACCATAGAGTGGCTGAATGACACAGTCTTGAGGTGGCAGCAGCATGAGGAAACCATATAGTGGCTGAATGACACAGCCTGGAGGTGGTGGCAGCATGAGGAGACCATATGGTGGCTGAATGACACAGCCTGGAGGTGGCAGAAGTATTAGCAGACCATATAGTGACTGAATAACACAGCCTGGAGTTGGCGGCAACAAGAGTAGTCCATATAGTGGCTGAATGACACAGTGTGGAGGTGGCAGCAGCATGAGGAGACCATATAGTGGCTGAATGACACAGCCTGGAGTTGGCGGCAGCAGGAGGAGACCATATAGTTGCTGAATGACACAGCCTGGAGGTGGTGGCAGCATGAGGAGACATATAGTGGCTGAATGACAGTCTGGAGGTGGCAGCAGCATGAGGAGACCATATAATGCCTGAATGACACAGCCTGGAGGTGGCAGCAGCATGAGGAGACCATATAGTGGCTGATTGACACAGCCTGGAGGTGGTGGCAGCATGAGGAGACCATATAGTGGCTGGTTGACACAGCCAGGATGTGGCGGCAGCAGGAGGAGACCATATAGTGGCTGAATAACACAGCCTGGAGTTGACGGCAGCAAGAGAAGACCATATAGTGGCTGAATGAAACAGCCTGAAGTTGGCGGCAACAAGAGGAGACCATATAGTGGCTGAATGACACAGCCTGGAGCTGGCAGCAGCATGAGGAGAACATATGGTGGCAGAATGAGAAAGCCTGGATGTAGTATCAGCATGAGGAGAACATATGGTGGCAGTAAAAGATAGCCTGGAGCTGGCATCAGCATGAGGAAAACATATGGTGGCAATTTGAGACAGCCTGGAGATGGCATCAGCAGCATCAGGAGTCCTGAAAGTGACCCGGTGACATAGTGGGGCGGTGGGTGGCAATACCAGTACCCGGTGAAAAAAGGAGAACTTGGCATCAGATGTGTGGCATCAGGCAGGTGGCAGTATCAGAATAGTAGCTAAGGGCAGGTGGGCAGAAGAAAACAGTCTCTTTTGTAAAAGTGTTAGTGTGCACAATTATTGAGGATATGCATTACGTAAAACTTAACTTTTAATAATATTCTTAGGATAAAATATATGTATTCAAATTTTTTGTTTTTATCAAAAGGAAAGATGTGCAAAAAACACCATGTGACACCTACACCACCAAGTATTGATGTGATGCAAAGACCTATAAAAGGTGGAAGGGAACAATGTATGGTCCATTGTAACCCGTGGGGGTAAAAACTTCCCCTGTAGGGCCCTACTCTAGCACTATTAATTCCCTTCTTGGCAAGTGTTACTCGCCCTAAAAAGGGTGGCCCCACACAGGAACCTCTCCCTATTTCCACCTACAAACACTGACATTTCCCAGGGTTTTTAGGTGGAAATAGGGAGAGGTAGCTGTGTGGGGCCGCCCTTTTTAAGATGAGTAACACTTTCCTCTAAAAGCTGGAAGGGAACAACGCATGGCCCATTGTAACCGGTTGGGGTAAAAACTTCCCCTGTAATGCCCTACTCTCGCATTATTAATTCCCTTCTTGGCAAGTGTTACTCGCCCTAAAAAGGGCGGCCCCACACAGGAACCTTTCCCTATTTCCCACTAAAAACACTGACATTTCCCAGGGTTTTTAGGTGGAAATAGAGAGAGTTTTCTGTGTGGGGCTGCCCTTTTTAGGGTGAAAAACACTTGCCAAGAAGGGAATTAATGGGTCTAGAGTAGGGCCTTACAGGAGAAGTTTTTACCCCTACCGGTTACAATGGACCATACGTTGTTCCCTTCTACATTTTAGAGGTCTTTGCATCACATCAATACTTGGTGGTGTAGGTGGCACGTAGTGTTTTTTGCACACCTTTCCTTTTCTTAGATATAAAAAAAACTGGGTTCCATTTATTTTATCCTAAGAAAAGTTAAGTTTTATCTCATGCACTATCCATATTTGTGAAGTGTTGGTGTGGCACCATGGTCAATCTACTCTGATGCATCAGGCATTGGTGGGTGGAAATCCTGGCTGATCCATACCTGATTTATCTTCACAAAGGTCGGGTTCTCCACATTTTTCATGGACAGACAAGTTCTCCTTGGGGTTACTATGGCCCCCACCGCACTAAACACCCGCTCCGAGGCACACTACTGGCCGGGCAGGACAGCTTTTCCAGTGCAAACTCTGCTAGTTGCGGCCGTAAATCAAGTTTGACTCCCCAGAAGTCCAGCGGACCTTCAAAGTAGGGTCATGCCAAGGTATGCCACCACCTGCTGGTTCAGGTCCTGCTCCAGGTCTACCTGCTGCTGATGATTTGCTTTACTATGTGAAGAAGAGAGGTACTGTCCCAGACAATCTTGTAAGTAGCCCTACTCATCAGTGACTGGAGACTCAGGCTGCTGCTGATGGAGCTGGTACCGCTCCTGCCACCGCCCATTTCACAAAACCTAAACTGTGCTTCACTGTCCCCCTCCCTTTCCTCTTCCAGTTCAGCCGCCACAGGGCTCATGTGGCCGTGAGATGTAGGTGCCACGTCTCCAATGCCCTGACCAGCCATTGTTTCCAACACGTGTAGTAAATGAAGCAGTGGAATGACAACGTTCATCCCGTAATCCTGGCGACTGACTAATAATGTGGCTTCCTCAAAGGTCCTGAGTAAATGGCAGGTGTCACTTATGAGTTGCCACTGGTTGACATTGAAGTTACACAGGGGAGTTCCCCTATCTGCTTAGATCATCAAGAAATCGGTGATGGCTTTTCTCTGTTCATATAGTCGGAGGGTGGAATTCCAACGTGTGGAAAAATTGCAAATCAGACTATGTTGGGAGATAACGTTCTGACACTGCAGCTCAAGGAGGGTGTGCTTTGCAGTGTATGAGTGGCTGAAGTGCATGCAAAGTTTCCTTCCCATTGTTAGGATGTCTTGCAAATGGCAGGAACACTTCAGGAACCGCTTGGCAACCAGATTGAACATGTATGCCATGCAGGGTGCATGGCTCAGGCTTCCTTGACACAGCACAGACAAGATGTTGTTCCCGTTTTCAGTCATCATGGTTCCCATTTCCAGTTTTCGTGGAGTAAGCCATGATTCGCTTTCTTGATGAATTACTTTTAGCTGTTCCTCCCCTGTGTGACTCTATTCGCCAAGGCAAATCATGTGAACAACAGCGCTAGGGCAAACCATGTGAACAATACCATGCACACATGGTATGCTGGAGGGGCACTGAGACTTGTCCGTGCAGTGGAGGCTGAGGACATGGTGGAGGATGAGGAGGTGGAGTCGCACACTGTCACAGGACCCACGGCCTGAGAAGGTGGAGGCGGAAGTGGTGTGACCTGTCAAAGTTGCTGTTGTGGCTGTGCAGGAACCACATTTACCCAGTGGACCGTAAAGGATATGTATTGTCCCTGACCGTAGTTAAAGCTCCACACGTCGGTGCGCCATGCACTTTAATACACACTGACAGACTCAAGGACTGGCCCACCTTCTGTTCCACTAAATTGTGCGGGGCTGGAACTGTCTTTTTCGCAAAGAAATGACGGCTTGAGACTCTCCCCCTCGGCACAGCACAAGCCATCAATTCTCTGAAAGATGCAGAGTCCACCACTTGAAAAAGGAGTGCCTGCTGCACCAGCAATTTGGACAGGAGCACATTCAGCTTCTGCGCCATTGGATAAGTGGGCGCATACTGTTGTCTCTTGGACATGGCTTCGCTGATGGATTTCTGGCAGAATGACTGACTCGAAGTAGGAGGAGCAGGAGCATCAGGAGCGACATAAGATGGGTATGACAGACAGCTCCCTTCGGCTGAGGTGGTGGAGCCTTGGCTGGATGAAATCGGGAGCAGCATGCCCCTGGGTGATGCAGCAGACTGGACCACCGCGTCAGAGCCACGGTTCCCAGCAGCTTTATGGTGAAGCTGCATATGTTGATGCAAGGCTGGGGTGCCAACATTGGGATCCTGCCCACACTTCACCTTGTGCCAACACATCTTGCATGTGGCCAGGTTAACATCCTCCGGATGCTTGATGAAAAACTGCCACACCGCCGAGTAGCTGATTTTCCCACCAACAGTCCACACTGATTGACTGGTACTGCCGCCGACTCCAGGAACCGCTGTTCCACTACCTCCCGGGAAGGTAGGCTGCCGTGAAGCAGGTGGTCTACCCCGGGCACGTTTGGCTCCAGACTTCCCACTTCTGCCACTATGCTGACTACAAACCATGCTACCACCTTGCTGGCTCAGCTGCTGCCTCATGGGCAACCTGCAACCCTCTTCTCATGATGATGATGATGATGAAGCCCCTTCTGCACCCGGCTTCTAAGTGCAATTGGCTTTATCATCATTGAGTTGTGTCTGCACGTCACTGATGTCCTCCTCAGGTTCATCAACAGTGCCTGTTTCAGGAGCTTGAACGCTCGCAACACCACCTCCCACGCCACTCCCCTCATCACTACTTGCTGGCCTAGCAGAGGAAGCGGCGGATTTCTCCTCCACTTCTTGGCTGGGCAGTAGCTGCTGACTGTCCTCTAGTAGATCGTCCTCACTAAATAGTGAAGCTGAACCCACAGCATAAGATACTACAAATAGTAGGTCTACACATAGTATCTAAAAACAACAGCTTATTTTGAACTTATCCATTTACCAGAAACAACAGGTCTGTTTAATTTCACTCGTATATAGTTTTATACAAATAGTCACTCGCATACAGGTTTATACAAATAGTATGGGAAAAGCATGTTTCAGCATAACAATATCCTTGTACATCAGCCTTTCCTCTAGGAAAGGAGAGGATTTTTACACTTTGGGATTATGACACCCCCTGCTATGACCCTAGCTTGATTTTCTGTCCCAGACATTCTCCTAAGTAGCCTTACTATATTTTGAGATTGAGCTGTTGAGTAATTAGAGAATACATATTTTGACCCCATTAATAGTAAGAACAACACCAAGGAGACAAGTGGATGAGTTATGCCACCTCTGAGCTATATCCAAGCTACCAATTCAGTTACCTACTCCAGTGAGAAAGACTAAAGAACTAAGGGCATTAAGGGGTAGTGTGAAGCAAACCAGCACCAAGTACACTAAGAACACCAACACTTTGGGTTAGCCTGCTCCAGCCAGAAGCCTGCCTGTTTATTTATGTTGAAGAACTGTGCTTCCTTTGTTTCTAGTGAAGGGATAATGAGTTGTTAAAGCTTATCCTGGTATCTGGCTTATTCCTCACACATAACTTTCAAACACACCCCAAAATTTGTCACATTATATGGGGTATTCTCCAGGAGAACTACATTGTCACCATCTTCAGTACACCCCCCGGTCACTGGTCTTGTGAGATGTTCCCAGTGTGCAGCGGTAAGCACCTACCAAAAAATTCCAAGGAAGTATAACCAGGGAACTGATTACAGGGTCATAGGAGCTCAAGGTTCTAGTAAAGACTAGTTGTTCTGGTCTAATCTCACATCAGAGCTTCTGAAGCACAAGCTACTGTAGCTGTAGACAACTCAAAGTGCACATTTTGACCACAGTTACCAGCTGCAAACACCTACTTAGGGGCATGTGAGCATCAGAACTGAAGCACTGGATAAAGATGGCTTGGTCTGTTGAATGTTTTTCTTTCATTGGGTAGACATTGGGATGCCTATCTATTGCTTAACTAGAGGGATCCACTATGGAATGAAAACAAGCCAACAGGCATTTAATGCTCTAGGCAATATTCTGCTGTGAAAAAGCAAGTCCAAACATGCATGTCAATGTTAATTTGACACGTATCACCAATCTTATAATTGTTTTAGATATAATACACCACCTCATGGCAATGGAACTCCTTAATGGCAATTACCTCTTTCAGCATTATAATGTGTCCTGCCACACTGCATAAATTGTTCAGGAATGGACATAGTAAGGTGTGGACTTGGTAAAGTCTTGGTGCCAGAAGCCACAGATATCACACTGCATTTAAGGAGATCAGAAATAATTGTTAGATTAAAGGTTATTAATAGAGATGAGCGAATCGAAAGAAGTCGAATTTGTACCGAATTACATGAAACATTTGATTCGGACCAAATACGACCTTGGACTTGATTCGAAATAACGAATTTCTTCATTAGTGACACTTATTGTGATCGTCCTGTATAATGTATAGATGTGAACGGCTTTCTCCTGCGCTCGCATCTCTGCAATAGATAGGACTATCGCAGCGGGTGTCACTACTGACACCCGCTGCGATCGTCCTGTATAATGTATAGATGTGGGCGGACAGCCACTCTTCTCTGGTCCCACTATAGTATGGGTATATGCACATATATACCTAATATTCATGTTTCCCGCAGAGAGATATGATTGGCTGGAACCATCTGGCCAATCAAAGCTCTCTTCGGGAAATATGAATAAATGATATGAATTATATTCACATCACTGGCCAGCCAGAGTATAGTGCAGTGATGCGAGCGCAGGAGAAAGCTGCTCCATCTCTGCAATAGATAGGATGATTGCATCGGATGTCAGGAGTGACACCTGCTGTGATCTGTATATTAGTACAGGTACTACAGCTCCCATCATGTAACAGTCTGTTCCATGCTGGGAGTAATAGTACGATCTAAAAAATGTAAAAAATTTAGAGAAAAATTGAAACACACACACACTTTATTAAACACAATATTAAAATACATTACAAAGAAAACATTTCAAAAAAAATAATTATAAAAAATATAATATTTTTACATTTAAATGGCCCCTTTCTACATTATGTGTTATTATTGTTGGCTACATTTTTAGGTCGCTAGCCCACCCACATAAATTGATCCCTGTTTAAAAATTTACATTAAATTGATCCCTGTTTAAAAATTACCATTAACATTTATTTATTTTTTTTGTCTTTCAATTTTCGGGAGCTGGCAGGGACCAGAAAATTCAGCGCTCAATATTATATATGAATGAGGAGTGCATTTCATTTTGCATTTTTTCTAGTTTTTGTTCTAAATCTTACATTTTTCTATTTACACTTTACTTTTTTAGCCCCATTGTTTACATTTTTTATTAGCATTTAGATTTGCCACCATGAATAATTGCAATAGGAGCTGGATTTAAATGACAAATTACTGCAAAACTCTTCTTGTAATTCCAATGTCTCTGCATATGCAGGAAGACATGGATGGGAGCTATAATTTCAGTAGGATGGAAAGGACTTTTTGTTGCTGTAAGCTGTAGAAGAGAATATGTAACCATGGATGCGGAATGTGGGATTACCTTTTTATATATGTGAAAAATCTTTTATTTTTTATGTAGGGGATGATGGGAGTTGTAATTCTTGAATTCCAGTTATCCCCCCTTGCAATCACAGTGGTTGCAGCGGGAATCGGCAGTGAGTCACTGGGATCGTATGAATGGAAGAAAGAAAGTTTTGAAATATACAGTAGCTGATCTAATTGGAGCAAATTAAGTTTAATTGAATATTGAGACCACAGCCAATTAAGGTCAAACAGGTAATAGATCATCAAAGAAATGTAGGTCAAGGGGTTTGACATTAATTTGCTGTGGTTTCAGTTTTTAATTAAGGTCTTTCCCTACTATTTCTTGTTCTTCATTCATCTGTCTGCTGTGTGAGCAAAAAATTATATACATGAAATTCATACACACACACACACATATATTTATATATATATATATATATATATATATATATGTAACACTTGTGCTCCGGCCGGACACGCTGGCCGTGAGTGCTCTCTGCTTATGTCCCTGCTGGCGGCGGGGCTGGGATTCGCATCGCGTGACGTACCCGCATGCGAATCCCAGCCCGTCACTCACCTCCAACATCTTCCGCCTCTCCGTGTACTCACAGCCCCAGTGCGTGTGCCCCGCCTCCTAGAGCATGCGCACGCTGGAGCTCTTTCACTTAAAGGGCCACTGCTCAATTAATCAAGTGTCTACACCTGTCCCTTGTCTTTAAATATCAGCTCCTCCCTTGTTTCCCTGCTGGATCTTTGGTTACCTTGTGCCTTAGTGAAAGTCCTGTGTCCCTGTTACCGTGTACCTGTTCCTTGCTACCTTATCTCCCCTACATCTGTGTTACCTGCCCTGACCTACTGCCATCTTGCCACGTCCTGCCAGTCTCCTACTGCCACGCCACCTCCAAGCTACCTGTGTGGACAAGTCGTGCCAAGGGGTAGAGACCTGGGTGCCGCCTGCTGCAGCAAGACCATCCCACTTTGCGGCGGGCTCTGGTGAAAACCAGCGGCACCTTAGACTTCACTACCTGGCACGGCTCACGTCATCATCCACATAGACCCAGAGGATCCACCACTTGCCATGTCCCGTTGCAATATATATATATATATATATATATATATATATATACACATATGATCTAATGTGAAATTTTACATCTACACTTACATGAGCGAAAATAATAAATAATATATATGCAGATATATGATTTATATATCTATACACAAAATAAGTATATATATATATATATATATATATATACATATAAATAGAGAGAGACATGTATATATATATATATATACATATATATAACAGATACATATATATATATATATATGTATATCTATATATGACAAATACATCAAATCAAGAGTTAACTAAGGTGAATCCACCATCTGGGAAGCAGTGCAGCAATAAAGACCATGGTAATGGAGTCAGCGGAGGTGCTGGAAATAATCAGCAAATAGATGTGTCAGAAATATTGTAACAATCAGAAACAAAAGCTTTCTGCACTCACCACAAGGCTTCTGACTCGATGCTCCTACAGGGAGATGCCGAAGGACCTGGACAGCACGGGATGCGTAGCGCTCAGAGGCTATTACCGGCAATTTTGCGCAGTATGCGCTTCTTTCGGCCGGTGAGTGTGGAAAGCTTTTGTTTCTGGTTGTTACAATATATATTTATATATATATATATATATATATATATATATCTATATATCTATATATATATATATATATATATTATTACACATTATCCATATGGTACATATACTGAATATGCTGGGTCCTGCAACAGTATTAAGATATGCTGCGGGACCCACCGACAGACAGTTTGCAAACAGTGCACAATATTTGAATTCAAGTAGAGAAAACAGACATGGTCGCACATCCACAAATTGTATTTTGATGTAATTGCTTCTCAGCAAAAATTCAAAAACTAGCAGGTTGTTAGTATACATTTTGATCAAAAGGTACAAGCCCACTCGTCACGTCAAGGCCACCTATTTAGAGTGGGTCCCTAACGTCCTTAGCATAAAATGGCGTAGCACTGGGTGGTGACCACCACCGCCGAAACACCAGTGCCCTCAGGCGAGTGGGCGTATACCTTTTGATCAAAATGTATACCAACAACCTGTTAGTTTTTTGAATTTTTGCTGAGAAGCAATTAGATCAAAATACAAAATGTCGATGTGCGACCATGTCTGTTTTCTCTACTTGAATTCACAGTGCACAATATATGTTTGCAATCTTTCCGTGGGTACCGCCGATCCCGCAGCATGTCTGACCTGGGTTGAAGGAACGAAACCCTCACCCTATTTGAGCACCCACAGACGGTTTGCAAACATATTTTGCATTGTTTGCAAGCAGACTGTCGGTGGGTCCGGCAGCATATCTCAATACTGTTGCAGAACCCAGCATATCGAGTAAATGTACCATATGGATAATATGTAATAGTATATGCTGTAGATGTATGTAGATGTAAACTTTGACATTAGATCATATATATATATATATATATATATATATATATATATATATAGTCCACAGAAATCAATGGTGCAGCACTCCAACAGCGTTCCAATCAATAAGTGAATTTATTCAGAGCATGTCTCCAGTAGCAACGTTTCAGCTCTACACTAGAGCTTTTTTCAAGCATGCTTGAAAAAAGCTCTAGTGTAGAGCTGAAACGTTGCTACTGGAGACATGCTTTGAATAAATTCACTTATTGATTGGAATGCTGTTGGAGTGCTGCGCCATTGATTTCTGTGGACTGTCTAGATAGGCCAGGATCGGACCTTGGACGCTGGGCAGTGGTAGTATTACTGGATGTGCTGCATTTTTTCATTTTATATATATATATATATATATATATATATATATATATATATACAGTCATGGCCGTAAATATAGGCACCCCTGAAATTTTCAAGAAAAGGAAGTATTTCTCATAGAAAAGGATTGCAGTAAAACATGTTTTCCTATACACATGCTTATTCCCTTTGTGTGTATTGGAACTAAACCAAAAAAGGTGGAAAAAAAGCTAATTGGACATAATGTTACACCAAACTCCAAAAATGGTCTGGCCAAAGTTATTGACACCCTCAATTCCTTAGGGAATTTTAACCTTAAGGACTCTTTAGCATTTTCTCTTTTTCCTCCTTCCTTTCTAAAAAATCCTAATACTTTCAATTTTGCACCTACAGACCCATATAAGGTCTTTTTTCGTGTCACCAATTGCACTTTGCAATAACATCACTTATTTTAGAATATAATCTGCAGCAAAACAAAAAAAACTATTATTTGTGGGGTGAAATTTAAAAAAAACGCCAATTTGTGGGGCTCCCGTTTCTAAGCAGTGAAATATTTAATATTTAAAAAAAATTATAAACTATATGCACCAAAATTTGTATGTTTAAAATTGGCATCTTATGACCCCTTTATTTTTCCGTGTACGGGGTGGTATGAGGGCTAATTTTTTTGTGCCATCATCTGTAGTTTTTATAGGTACCATTTTTGTTTACATGGGACTTTTTGATCGTTTTTTATTAATACTTTTATGAGATAGGAAGTGACTAAAAATGCACAATTTTGGACTTTGGTATTTTTTTACATGTATGCCATCAACCGTGTGGTTTAGCTAACCTAATATTTTAATAGTTCAGACATTTGCGCATGTGGCAGTACTGTTAAGGTTGGCTGCTAGTTAGGCCTTAAAATGTGAGTGACTGCCGCTGTATACTGCTGAGTGTCGACACAAGAAATAAAAACCAGACAAAATGTTGGTATATATCTCCTTCTCAGCATACTGGCTAAGGAGCTGTCCCAAGGAGTTCTGTATCAAGAAGTTCTGATAAGGATGACCATTATGATCTTGATTACTGATCAATATATATATATATATATATATATATATATATACATATATATTAAAAATAGATATATATGCTAATATGCTGCAGAAAAACATTATTTTCCTTATGAGACATATCAGATTGCTATTTGCTTGTGACAAAGATGAAGAAGACCTTGGGACGAGGCCAAACAACGCAAGATAAAGAAGTTGGAAGTTAGAGACAAAGCATCTGAAGAAATATAGACTGGGCAGAAGGACGGATACATCTGGAATTTTCTGGTAGAATAGGGAAATGGCCACATAAGTGACATAACATAAGAAATAAATGAATGCTTAACTCCTTAAGGACCACAGGTTTTTCCGTTTTTTGCACTTTCGTTTTTTCCTCCTCACGTTTTAAAAATCATAACCCTTTCAATTTTGTACCTAAAAATCCCTATGATAGCTTATTTTTTGCACCACCAATTCTAGTTTGCAGTGACATCAGTCATTTTACCCAAAAATATACGGTGAAACAGAAAAAAATCTTTGTGCGACACCATTTTGTAATTTTTGGGGGCTTCCGTTTCTATGAAGTACAGGTTTCGGGACAAATGACACCTTATCTTTATTCTCTAGGTCCATACGATTAAAATGATACCCAACTTATATAGGTTTGATTTTGTTGTACTTCTGGAAAAAATCATAACTACATGCAAAATTTATACATTTAAAATTGTCATCTTCTGACCCCTATAACTTTTTTATTTTTCTGTGTATGGGGCGGTATGGGGGCTCATTATTTGTGTCGTGATCTGAAACATATATCAGCATAGTAACTAACATACAACCTGGTGTTTACAGCCTGGCCAGCCACCGAACCCAACGTTTCGCAATAGGCTTCGAAGCCTATTGCGAAACGTTGGGTTCGGTGGCTGGCCATCCTGTACACACCAGGTTGTATGTTAGTTACTATGCTGATATATGTTTGTTTACTGTACTTCTTTCTTTAATGTCTTACATTTCATTTTGGCACCAAGCCTTGGCAACTCAGATCGAGCTCAGTGTTGCACAGTCACTATAGCACTTTAGCAAATTTTACTAGTTCAATTATTGACTTGTGCACTTTATTTATTCATTTATTGTGATCTATATTATCACAGCCTATGGCTTTTTGCACATCATATGCTGCTTTAAATTTCTTGGAGTGGAGATGTTTTATATTTATGAAGTCAATCGGTTGATTCATATATTGTATATACAATTATTTTTCTAATGTAGCCTGGCCACCCACTTCTTTGTTTCTCATCCACTGGATTAGCACCTTTGAGAATTTATACATGACCATATGTATGATTTTAATTGCTCTTATCATATCTTATGTCATTTGAATTATGGGTTTCAATAAAGTAAAAAATATTTTTGATCCTTAAAAACGCATTGTTTTCTTGTTGATTGGTGTTTATTTCTTCTGTAGACACTCACATTTTAAGGCCTAACCAGCAGCCAACCTTAACAGTACCACATACGATTATAAAATGGGGAAAGGGGGGTGATTTAAACTTTTAATAGGGAAGGTGTTAATGAAATTTTATAAAATTTTATTTTTACACTTTTTTTTTAGCTTCTGATTGCACATACACATCAGTGCTCTGCCATTGCAAAGCACTGATCAGTGTAACCAGCGCTCTGCTGCTCCTGCCTGCTGCACAAGCATGGAGCAGTAGATCACCGATCGGACAACAGAGAGGCAGGTGAGGACCCTCCAGTCATACGGTAAGCTGAACGGGACATAGTGATTTTGTCGCGATAGTCCCGATCAGCTCCGCTGAGCTGCCGGGCTTCTTTCACTTTTGCTTTAGACGCCACGATCAATTTTGATCGCGGCGTCTAAAGGGTTAATGCCGGGCATCGGCCCGATCAGCCAGGCTCGGGATTAACCATGGGTCATGGCTGCCCGTAGCAACCCGGACCCACCGGGTTTAACCCATTCTTTGCTGGTGAGAACAGTTTAAACCCGGTAAATGGGACCAGGGCGTACAGGTATGCCCTGGGTCATGATGTCAGCAGAGAGCACTGTGTTCCAAAAAGAAAATAATTTTCTCTGTATTATTCAGCAGCTAATAAGTACCTGAAGGCTTAAGATTTTTTAATAGAAGTAATTTACAAATCTGTTTAACTTTCTGGCACGAGTTGATTTAAAAAAAACATTTTCCACCAGAGAACCCCTTTAAGGATAGGGATGCAGGGCGTATGCATACACCGTGCGTCCCCAAGAGGTTAACTTAACATTTGGTTGCACACCCTTTGGAAAAAATAACTGAAATCAGTTGCTTCCTATAACCATCAATAAGCTTTTTACAGCCGGAATGTTGGACCACTCTTCCTTTGCAAACTGCTCCAGGGCTCTCTTATTGGAAGGGCACCTTTTCCTAACAGCAATTTTAAGATCTCTCGATAGGTGTTTAATGGGATTTAGATATGGACTCATTGCTGGCCACTTCAGAACTCTCCAGCGCTTTGTTGCCATCCATTTCTGGTTGCTTTTTGATGTATGTTTGGGGTCATTGTCCTGCTAAAAGACCCAAGATCTCGGACGCAAACCCAGCTTACTGACACTGGGCTGTACAGTGCAACCCAAAATCCATTGGCAATCCTCAGATTACCGCAGATGGGTTATGAAGGCGTGTGGGAAAAGTTGTAGCCAGTTTGCTGCTCTGGTCCCTTTTGCCCGTAGTCCCTAGGGGGTACGGAAAGTGTATAGCGGGAGAGATGAAAAAAGGAGGGATTCTGGATGGGAATGTTGAAGGAATGTCAAAAGACACCAGTGGTAACACAGGACTGATGTTTATTCAAACTTTGGTTAAAATGATACAGGACAGCGTGTTTCGGTGCTCACTCGCCCCTTCCTCAGGTCCAAAAAATTTACAGTCTGTAGTCTTGATATGCTTCCTGTGTGCCAGCACACAGGAAGCATATCAGGACCTCAGACAGTTCTCTTCTACTCTTTCTGTTGTCCATGCTTAGTGTGACACACAGTGCAAAGACTAAGTGAACTTCTCTCATTTTTATCTGCTTTTAGATGTAATTTTTATATTGCCCAACTTGTTTGGGGCTGCTTATCCACCATCCAGACTATCCTGCATTGACACCGTTCATCAATTATTCTTTTCCGTCCACGCCCAGGGAGATTAACTACAGTGCCATGGGTTGCAAATTTCTTGATAATCTTGCACACTATGGGCAAAGGTAAATCTAGATCTCTGGAGATGGACTTGTAACCTGGAGATTGTTGATATTTTTCCACAATTTTGGTTTTCAAGTCCTCAGGCAGTTCTCTTTTCCTCTTTCTGTTGTCCATGCTTAGTGTGGCACACAGACACAGTGCAAAGACTAAGTGAACTTCTCTCCTTTTTATCTGCTTTTAGGTGTGATTTTTATATTGCCCACACCTGTTACTTGCCCCCATCGAGTTTAAAGGAGCATCACATGCTTGAAACAATCTTATTTATCCCCAATTTTGAAAGGGTGCCAATAATTTTGTCCAGACCATTTTTGGAGTTTGGTGTGATATTCTGTCCAATTTGCTTTTTTTCTCCCTTTTTTGGTTTAGTTCCAATACACACAAAGGGAATAAACATGTGTAGAGCAAAACATGTGTTACTGCAATCCTTTTCTGTGAGAAATACTAGATATAGATACTAGATATAGATATATTGATATATAGATATATAAATCATATATCTGTGTATATATTATCTATTTTTTCGCTCACACAGCAGACAGATGAATGAAGAACAAGAAATAGTTGGGAAAGACCTTAATTGAATAATGAAACCACAGCCAATTAAGGTCAAACCACTTGACCTACATTCCTTTGATGTTTTATTACCTATTTGACCTTAATTGGCTGTGGTCTCATTATTCAATTAACCTTAATTTGCTCCAATTAGAGCAGCTACTGTATATTTCAAAACTTTCTTTCTTCCATTCATATGGCCCCAATGACTCCCTGCCACTGTGATTGCAAGAGGGGACAACTGGAATTCAAGAATTACAACTCCCATCATCCCATACATAAAAATGAAAAGATTTTTCACATGTATAAAAAAGGTAATCCCACATCCCACATCCATGATTACATATTCCCTTCTACAGCTTACAGCGTCATAAAAGTCCTTTCCATCCTTCTGAAATTATAGCTCCCATCCATGTCTTCTTGCATATGCAGAGACATTGGAATTACAAGAAGAGTTTTGCAGTAATTTGTCATTTAAAACAAGCTCATATTGTATAATTACAATGACATCGTCCTTCACAAATACATACATACATTATGGGAACATTACATACAAATTAGGTAAACAGACATTTTTTGCCTACTGTACAATACATATGACTAATGTCCCTGTCCTTGCTCGTCTCTGACCAACAAAATTATTCATGGCAGCACATACAAATGCCCGAAAATATAAAATAAAATAAATGGGGCTAAAGTAGTAAAGTGAAAATAAAAAATAAAATGACGATTTAGAACGAAAACTAGAAAAAAAAATGAAATGCACTCCGCACTCAATTTTAATATTGAGCGCTGAATTTTCTGATCCCTGCCCGCTCCCGAAAATTGAAAGACAAAAAAAATAAAAAATTTAAACAAGGATCAATTTATGTGGGCAGGCAGGGACCTAAAAATTTAGCCGACAATAATAAAAATGTAGAAAGGGGCCATTTAAATAGTATATGTTACGCCGAGCGCTCCGGGTCCCCGCTCCTCCCCGGAGCGCTCGCTACACTCTCGCTGCTGCAGCGCCCCGGTCGGATCCACTGACCGGGTGCGCTGCGATACCGCCTCCAGCCGGGATGCGATTCGCGATGCGGCTGGCGCCCGCTCGCGATGCGCACCCCGGCTCCCGTACCTGACTCGCTCTCCGTCGGTCCTGTCCCGGCGCGCGCGGCCCCGCTCCCTAGGGCACGCGCGCGCTGGGTCTCTGCGATTTAAAGGGCCACTGCGCCGCTGATTGGCGCAGTGGTTCTAATTAGTGTGTTCACCTGTGCACTCCATATATATACCTCACTTCCCCTGCACTCCCTCGCCGGATCTTGTTGCCATTGTGCCAGTGAAAGCGTTCCCTTGTGTGTTCCTAGCCTGTGTTCCAGACCTCCTGCCGTTGCCCCTGACTACGATCCTTGCTGCCTGCCCCGACCTTCTGCTACGTCCGACCTTGCTTTTGTCTACTCCCTTGTACCGCGCCTATCTTCAGCAGTCAGAGAGGTTGAGCCGTTGCTAGTGGATACGACCTGGTTACTACCGCCGCAGCAAGACCATCCCGCTTTGCGGCGGGCTCTGGTGAACACCAGTAGTGACTTAGAACCGGTCCACTAGCACGGTCCACGCCAATCCCTCTCTGGCACAGAGGATCCACCTCCTGCCAGCCGGCATCGTGACAGTAGATCCGGCCATGGATCCCGCTGAAGTTCCTCTGCCAGTTGTCGCCGACCTCACCACGGTGGTCGCCCAGCAGTCACAACAGATAGCGCAACAAGGCCACCAGCTGTCTCAACTGACCGTGATGCTACAGCATCTACTACCACAGCTTCAGCAATCATCTCCTCCGCCAGCTCCTGCACCTCCTCCGCAGCGAGTGGCCGCTTCAGGCCTACGACTATCCTTGCCGGATAAATTTGATGGGGACTCTAAATTTTGCCGTGGCTTTCTTTCACAATGTTCCCTGCACTTGGAGATGATGTCGGACCAGTTTCCTACTGAAAGGTCTAAGGTGGCTTTCGTAGTCAGCCTTCTGTCTGGAAAAGCCCTGTCATGGGCCACACCGCTCTGGGACCGCAATGACCCCGTCACTGCCTCTGTACACTCCTTCTTCTCGGAAATTCGAAGTGTCTTTGAGGAACCTGCCCGAGCCTCTTCTGCTGAGACTGCCCTGCTGAACCTGGTCCAGGGTAATTCTTCCGTTGGCGAGTACGCCGTACAATTCCGTACTCTTGCTTCAGAACTATCCTGGAATAATGAGGCCCTCTGCGCGACCTTTAAAAAAGGCCTATCCAGCAACATTAAAGATGTTCTGGCCGCACGAGAAATCCCTGCTAACCTACATGAACTCATTCATCTAGCCACTCGCATTGACATGCGTTTTTCCGAAAGGCGTCAGGAGCTCCGCCAGGATATGGACTTTGTTCGCACGAGGCATTTTTTCTCCCCGGCTCCTCTCTCCTCTGGTCCCCTGCAATCCGTTCCTGTGCCTCCCGCCATGGAGGCTATGCAGGTTGACCGGTCTCGCCTGACACCTCAAGAGAGGACACGACGCCGCATGGAGAATCTCTGCCTGTACTGTGCCGGTACCGAACACTTCCTGAAGGATTGTCCTATCCGTCCTCCCCGCCTGGAAAGACGTACGCTGACTCCGCACAAAGGTGAGACAGTCCTTGATGTCAACTCTGCTTCTCCACGTCTTACTGTGCCTGTGCGGATATCTGCCTCCACCTTTTCCTTCTCTACCATGGCCTTCTTGGATTCCGGATCTGCAGGAAATTTTATTTTGGCCTCTCTCATCAACAGGTTCAACATCCCGGTGACCAGTCTCGCCAGACCCCTCTACATCAATTGTGTTAACAATGAAAGATTGGACTGTACCATACGTTTCCGCACGGAGCCCCTCCTAATGTGCATCGGACCTCATCACGAAAAAATTGAGTTTTTGGTCCTCCCCAATTGCACTTCCGAAATTCTCCTTGGACTACCCTGGCTTCAACACCATTCCCCAACCCTGGATTGGTCCACAGGGGAGATCAAGAGCTGGGGTACCTCTTGTTTCAAGGACTGCCTTAAATCGGTTCCCAGTACTCCCTGCCGTGACCCTGTGGTTCCCCCTGTAACCGGTCTTCCTAAGGCCTATATGGACTTTGCTGATGTGTTTTGCAAAAAACAAGCTGAGACTCTACCTCCTCACAGGCCTTATGACTGTCCTATTGACCTCCTCCCTGGCACTACTCCACCCCGGGGCAGAATTTATCCTCTGTCCGCCCCAGAGACTCTTGCTATGTCTGAGTACATCCAGGAAAATTTAAAAAAGGGCTTTATCCGCAAATCCTCCTCTCCTGCCGGAGCTGGATTTTTCTTTGTGTCCAAAAAAGATGGCTCCCTACGTCCTTGCATTGACTACCGCGGTCTTAATAAAATCACGGTAAAGAACCGCTACCCTCTACCTCTTATCTCTGAACTCTTTGATCGCCTCCAAGGTGCCCACATCTTTACCAAACTGGACTTAAGAGGTGCTTATAATCTCATCCGCATCAGGGAGGGGGATGAATGGAAAACGGCATTTAACACTAGAGATGGACACTTTGAGTATTTGGTCATGCCCTTTGGCCTGTGCAACGCCCCTGCCGTCTTCCAAGACTTTGTTAATGAAATTTTTCGTGATCTCTTATATTCCTGTGTTGTTGTGTATCTGGACGATATTCTGATTTTTTCTGCCAACCTAGAAGAACACCGCCAGCATGTCCGCATGATTCTTCAGAGACTTCGTGACAACCAACTTTATGCCAAAATGGAGAAATGTCTGTTTGAATGTCAATCTCTTCCTTTCCTAGGATACTTGGTCTCTGGCCGGGGACTACAAATGGATCCAGACAAACTCTCTGCCGTCTTAGATTGGCCACGCCCCTCCGAACTCCGTGCTATCCAACGTTTTTTGGGGTTCGCCAATTATTACAGACAATTTATTCCACATTTTTCCACCATTGTGGCTCCTATCGTGGCTTTAACCAAAAAGAATGCCAATCCTAAGTCATGGCCTCCTCAAGCGGAAGACGCCTTTAAACGGCTTAAGTCTGCCTTTTCTTCTGCTCCCGTGCTCTCCAGACCTGACCCATCTAAACCCTTCCTATTGGAGGTTGATGCCTCCTCAGTAGGAGCTGGAGCGGTTCTTCTACAAAAAAATTCTTCCGGGCATGCTGTTACCTGTGGGTTTTTTTCTAGGACCTTCTCTCCGGCGGAGAGGAACTACTCCATCGGGGATCGAGAGCTACTGGCCATTAAATTAGCACTTGAGGAATGGAGGCATCTGCTGGAGGGATCAAAATTTCCAGTTATTATTTACACCGATCACAAGAATCTCTCCTATCTCCAGTCTGCCCAACGGCTGAATCCTCGCCAGGCCAGGTGGTCTCTGTTCTTTGCCCGGTTTAATTTTGAAATTCACTTTCGCCCTGCCGATAAGAACATCAGGGCCGATGCTCTCTCTCGTTCCTCGGATGCCTCGGAAGTAGAGCTCTCTCCGCAACACATCATTCCTCCTGACTGCCTGATCTCCACTTCTCCAGCCTCCATCAGGCAAACTCCTCCAGGGAAGACCTTCGTCTTTCCACGCCAACGCCTCGGAATCCTCAAATGGGGTCACTCCTCCCATCTCGCAGGCCATGCGGGCATCAAGAAATCCGTGCAACTCATCTCTCGTTTCTATTGGTGGCCGACTCTGGAGACGGATGTTGTTGATTTTGTGCGGGCCTGCACTGTCTGTGCCCGGGACAAGACTCCTCGCCAGAAGCCTGCTGGTCTCCTTCACCCTCTGCCTGTCCCCGAACAGCCTTGGTCTCTGATTGGTATGGACTTTATTACAGACTTACCCCCATCCCGTGGCAACACTGTTGTTTGGGTGGTCGTTGATCGATTTTCCAAGATGGCACATTGTATTCCTCTTCCTGGTCTTCCTTCAGCGCCTCAGTTGGCAAAACAATTTTTTGTACACATTTTTCGTCTTCACGGGTTGCCCACGCAGATCGTCTCGGATAGAGGCGTCCAATTCGTGTCAAAATTCTGGAGGGCTCTCTGTAAACAACTCAAGATTAAATTAAACTTTTCTTCTGCTTATCATCCTCAATCCAATGGGCAAGTAGAAAGAATTAACCAGGTCCTGGGTGATTATTTACGGCATTTTGTTTCCTCCCGCCAGGATGACTGGGCAGATCTTCTACCATGGGCCGAATTCTCGTATAACTTCAGAGTCTCTGAATCTTCTTCCAAATCCCCATTTTTCGTGGTGTACGGCCGTCACCCTCTTCCCCCCTCCCTACTCCCTTGCCCTCTGGTTTGCCCGCTGTGGATGAAATAACTCGTGATCTTTCCACCATATGGAAAGAGACCCAAAATTCTCTCTTACAGGCTTCATCACGCATGAAGAAGTTTGCTGATAAGAAAAGAAGAGCTTCCCCCATTTTTTCTCCCGGAGACAAGGTATGGCTCTCCGCTAAATATGTCCGCTTCCGTGTTCCCAGCTACAAATTGGGACCACGCTATCTTGGTCCTTTCAAAGTTTTGTGCCAGATTAATCCTGTCTCTTACAAACTTCTTCTTCCTCCTTCTCTTCGTATTCCTAATGCCTTTCATGTCTCTCTTCTTAAACCACTCATCCTCAACCGTTTCTCTCCTAAACTTATTTCTCCCACTCCTGTCTCCGGTTCTTCGGACATCTTTCCTGTAAAGGAGATACTGGCCTCCAAAAAGGTCAGAGGGAAAACCTTTTTTCTGGTTGACTGGGAGGGCTGTGGTCCTGAAGAGAGATCCTGGGAACCTGAGGACAATATCCTGGATAAAAGTCTGGTCCTCAGGTTCTCAGGCTCAAAGAAGAGGGGGAGACCCAAGGGGGAGGGGTACTGTTACGCCGAGCGCTCCGGGTCCCCGCTCCTCCCCGGAGCGCTCGCTACACTCTCGCTGCTGCAGCGCCCCGGTCGGATCCACTGACCGGGTGCGCTGCGATACCGCCTCCAGCCGGGATGCGATTCGCGATGCGGCTGGCGCCCGCTCGCGATGCGCACCCTGGCTCCCATACCTGACTCGCTCTCCGTCGGTCCTGTCCCGGGGGAGCGGGGCCGCGCGCGCGCCGGGTCTCTGCGATTTAAAGGGCCACTGCGCCGCTGATTGGCGCAGTGGTTCTAATTAGTGTGTTCACCTGTGCACTCCATATATATACCTCACTTCCCCTGCACTCCCTCGCCGGATCTTGTTGCCATTGTGCCAGTGAAAGCGTGCCCTTGTGTGTTCCTAGCCTGTGTTCCAGACCTCCTGCCGTTGCCCCTGACTACGATCCTTGCTGCCTGCCCCGACCTTCTGCTACGTCCAACCTTGCTTTTGTCTACTCCCTTGTACCGCGCCTATCTTCAGCAGTCAGAGAGGTTGAGCCGTTGCTAGTGGATACGACCTGGTTACTACCGCCGCAGCAAGACCATCCCGCTTTACGGCGGGCTCTGGTGAACACCAGTAGTGACTTAGAACCGGTCCACTAGCACGGTCCACGCCAATCCCTCTCTGGCACAGAGGATCCACCTCCTGCCAGCCGGCATCGTGACAGTATAGTATAGAAATTTAGATGGTTCCAACCAATCACAGCTCTCTGCGGGAAATATGAATAATAGGTATATATACGACTTATACTAATGCTTCAGTGGGACCACAGAAGAGCGACTGTTGCCCGCATCTATACACTATACAGGACGATCGCAGCGGGTGTCACTAGTGACACCCGCTGTGATCTTTTCTTACCTGCAGGTACTACTACTCCCAACATGGAGCACACTCTTCTCCATGTTAGGAGCTGTAGTACCTGCATTAATAGACAGATCACAACAGGAGTCAGAAGTGGCACCTGCTGCAATCTGTCTATTAAGCAAAGTGTGCTCCATGTTGGGAGCAGTAGTACCTGCAGTTGAAGACAGATCACAGTGGGTGTCACTCATATCATCCAATGCGATAGATGTGAGAAAGCCGCCTGCATCTATACATTAGTGTCAGGAGTGACACCCGGGGTGATCTGTCTATTAGCACAGGTACTACTACTCCCATCATAAAACAGTCTGTTCCATGTTGGGAGTAGTAGTACTACCTAAAAAAATAAAAAAAATAGAGAAAAAAAGGTGAAACACACACTTTATTCATCAAATTGTTAAAATACATTACTAATAAAAATGTGCTGCACATTTATTCGGATCGAATAAAAAAAATTTATTCGCGAACAGGCAAAATCGAATTTTTCAAAAATTGGTTCATCTCTAGTTATTAGCATCATCTATTTATTCAGTCAACTTCATTAAACTTTGTACATAGGTATTCAAAGGGAAACATACACTATGAGAATTCCAACCACAAGTCCCCTTAATCTTAAGGACTTGTTGATAGCATTACATTTTAAGTCAATTATTGCAGTATGAAATTAGCAGAATAATAAAAAAAATTGCAGCAATTGGATGAAAAAGAACTAACTATCTTTTTGACTATATTATTGTATTGATCTATATAAAAATATAGGGGGAGATTTATCAAAACCTGCCCAGAGGACAAGTTGCCCATAGCAACCAATCAGATTCCTTCTTTCATTTTTCAGAGGCCAATTTAGAAATGAATGAAGCAATCTGATTGGTTGCTATGGGCAACTAAGCAACTTTTCCTCTGGGCAGGTTTTGATAAATCTCCCCCATAGTTATCGAGTTTATGTGTCTCATGCGCCAATCACTAGCTGAGGTGAGTCCCAGCGGCGGCCAGTGATTAGGTGAGTAGACATTCCATGTTTTATCAGATGGGATCAGGAAGTAGAAATCAGTGGAGAGCCAGTGTGCATCGAAATGACAGAGGCAGAGGTGGGTAATGCTTATTTTTTAAGCCCCAGTGTGTCACATTTTTAAAACTGTATTTTTTAATGCAGGACAAACCCTTTAACTGGACAAACCCTTTAATTTTCTCTAGGGGAAAATGTAAAAAAAACTATAATTCTGCCATTGTTACTTACATTTTAGCATTTACATATATTCTGCACATCAGTGCAATTACAGCAAATTTAAATACTTTTTTGTATGTTTATGTTATGTTTTTACATGTGCTGTGACATTCCAAGACACATCAAATATAAATTTTTCATCCACACAGCTGTATGAGGTTTTGTTGTGCATCAAGCTATGGTTTCTATTGGTCCTTTTTGGGACCATAGCAGCAATGCTAATATTTTATTGTTATTATTATAATTTTTATTTGTTTTTTATCTAGATTTTATGCTTTGGATCATTATTATTATGCCAAAACCAGGGCACTCACCATTATCGATGGTTCGGTCTTCTTTATTAAATTAAACAACAAACATCAGGGCATACAGGTTGGACTCAGACAGACAGGAACAGGGAATGCTTTTTTGGGCGAACGTGCCTTTGCTCGCTCTGATAGCACTTCGACTGGCCCACTCAAAGCGTTACCAAGCGAGAAACGGCATCTAATCTCGCCATAGTATCTGTTTTTCAGCTGGATGTTACTTCTCACACCCACTGCACACAGTACAGTCTTTTGCCACCAAACATATATGGCACAGAGCAAGAAGGAGTTGACACTGTTTTTTTTCTTGGGTGGAGAGCACTGTCTTTCGTTTTCTGGAAAACCCGGTCTGTCTTTGTATCAATAACCTATTGTAAATATTGTTTCAATTCTGGTGGCATTGTAGAAAAATACTGAACACTTGCAGAAAGGTTTCCATGCAGATTACAGTATATTTTTGGGGTCACTCTGTGTGATTTACAAGGATCCTTCTGGTATAAAGGGATTGCTCACAGGGGAAATTGTATAAATTATGGTATAAAATGTGGTTAAATTAGCTTCCAGAAATTCAGATTTAATAACTGCAGCTACATTATTAACAGAGAATAGTCCATGATTCTACATAAGAATACACATTTGTATTTCTGTTTAGCCTGTCATAACATTCTGTCATATGTATGGATATCCACAAGGTGGCAGTTGTGGCCTTCGTTGTCCTTTATGCTGACAGTTCCTGTTTATATAAACACATGTACTGGAAAGACCAAGTATATTTTAATTTTAGGCTGGGTTACAGATCGGTACACTCTGTTGCTGGATGTGTTCATTTCTTTGTATATGTTGCCTTATACTAGTAGCTATGCATATGTTTCTAATACTTATCTCATGGTAAAAATATATTTAGTCAAAATATATCTTCCCTGAGATATAGCAATGAAATACAATTTGTAGTTATATTTATTATATGTGCTACTGTATACTATACTGTGTTCTCACATTTGTGTAGTTATTTATTTAGTCGACAATTCAGCTATGTACATTTGTTTTATAAATTGTTAAAAATTGTATTACTTGGAAATAAATATGTAAGAACATTAAAACATTAACAAACTACTATTAGTAAACATTAGATAATAATATCAGAATATCATTTCAAAAAGAAAGAATAAGCATGATCCAGGAAAGAACTGATCAACTTCTATTATATGTATTCTTTATCTATCACTTTAAGACATGTTAACTGACATATTCTAATTTTCCTTATATGTTAATGTTGCAATACATATTAGAAGTAGGTTAAGGGCTGGACAGCCTTTAAATGAATGATTTTTTGTTGAACAAGGATTTGATAGAAACAGATATATACATTTTAGTTCATACCGACCTCTACAGTTGTTCAAACTTGCTATACATGATCAATGACATCGGGTGAAGGACAAATGAACTTTCATTGCTGATCATTCTTTTACAGAATGTTCATTCATTTAACAGATGATTGCACCTTATATAGTTAACTGTCAGATAAAAAAACACATTAACCAACTTCTTTATAGATTGTAACAATAATCTTAGGGGTCATTGCTTTGTTAAAATGATCATTCTTTGTTGAATTTTACCCTTCAAATAGTCTGTTCTGATCAACTTTACTTCCTTTCTATTTGCTTGTATGTAAATATTGCAACCTAAATAATGTTGCAGTTTATGAAGAAATAATAAATATATATGTGTGTGTGTTTTATAAATAAATTAATTAATCTAAAAAAATGTTTTATTTAAACAGAAATTACATTTTAAACTTACAAATGATCTTCTAGGTACTAATACAATTACTCTTCTTCGAGTTACCCAGTTACGCTTCTTCAACCCAACAAATATAGCTTTCTTATTATATTGTTAATTTCTAGAAAATGTCTTATGTAACATAATAAATAAATAAAATAATTTATCCACTTCATAAATGGCAACTCCGCATTCTCTTGTTAACCTATAAATAACTAGAAGTATAAAATAAACATAAAGCATGCATCTCATGATGAAATATATTTCTACTGTTAGTTATACTTACATAAGCTTCTATACTGTCGGTACAGTTCTTGATTTTATTCTAGAATTATTTATTAAATCTCTGGCAGGTGCTTTATTTTCATGCTTGATGTCATGTACACTGATCTTTAACACAATACATGAAATTGTGTAAAGAAAGCGATATTTCTCCATCTAAAATTGAAATTAGTTTTTGCAATATTTTCAATTCCTTCTCATTACCATTAAATATATTTTTCATCTCTAGATTATATTTTTTTCTACTATAAAAACCACATTTTCAGCTTAAAGCCTTTTAAACAGTACAGATATAATAATAAAAAGTAATAAAAAAGAAAAAAGAAATTATTTATATATATATATATATATATATATATATATATATATATATATAGTGACAATTTGTTATTATATTGATTTAGGCTCTCTAAAACTCTCAAGCACTTCAGTTAGGTCATGAAATATAGTAGTCATCAGGAATTTATTTATTGGCTGTGTAAAAGAAAAAAAGTAGCTTTCAATTATCTAATTCAAAGGATTTCAGAACAGTTCATGCAATGTGTCTAGATTTGGAGAGTTTACTGTTTTTTTGGTACTCTTTTTGTTCAACAATAGTTTTTTTGGGGGGGAAATCATCATTAACATAACTATATGTATATTTCAATAAATAATATTAAAGGTACATATCAGGGAGTTTTTTTTTTAATGGTTATTTAATGGAATCCTGTCAAACATACATACATATTAAGTTTATTTTGTTGTAGTATATTATTACTTATTATACTTACCAGAGTAATACTTACAGAGGTCTTGGAGATCTTTGCTGCAGTTTGCATGATTTTTGTATATCTCTTATAGGTTTCTTTCAGGTAGCAGGTTTAAACTGCCTGTTCAGTACTGACAAAGAGGGAACACTGTGGGCACCAGTTGTTTTCTTTCTCTGATTTTTTATGTAAGTGGGAAAATGTTTAGAATTTGTTCAAATGAAGCTTTCTTTATTATCTTAAATAGCTATTCCAATCACATACATACATTGTATGTGCATCATAAATGTCTCAAAGGTGGGCTTTCCAGGTTTTGACCGATTTTATGTTTCTATAGTTTCCATATACTTTAACCAATTGCTTACTGCCCACTTAATCTTCCAACAGCCGACAAATGCCTCTGTAGGAACATTTCTAAAAAATCCTTGCTAAGTTAGCAGTGACATAGGTACCATACTGTGGTTTATTACCATCCCTGTCTTCCCAATCGCTGTACACACATTATTTAACCCCTTAAGGACCCAGCCCATTTGGGCCTTGAGGACACAGCCAGGTTTTATTCTTTGCATTTTTGTTTTTCCTCCTCGCCTTTTGAGAGACATAGCTCTTTTATTTTTCCATCCACGGGGCCACATAGGGTTTGTTCTTTGTGCGACCAATTGTACTTAAGAAGTGCATCTTTTATTTTATCTTAAAATGTACAGCAAAGCAAATATATATATATATATATATATATATATATATATATATGTGTGTGTGTGTGTATTTATATGTATATATATATATATATATATATATATATAAAATATATATATATATATATATATATACATATATATATACATATATATATATATATATATATATATATATATATATATATATATTTCCGGGGGAATTGGGAAAAAAAACACTGTTGCAGCTTTTGGGGGTTTGGTCTTTTCACTGTTCACTTTATGGTAAAAATATGATTAAAGCAAAACCCAGGTTTATATAGTTTTTCTATTATTGTACCACTTTTAAAAAAGTGAAACATTTTGACAAAGTATGTAAAAAATTGCACTATTCTGACCACTATAACTTTTCAATTTTTCCGTATACGGGGATGTATGAAGACTAATTATTTTGTTGCCTTGATCTGTACCTTTTGTTGGTACTATTTTTGTTTTAATGGAACTTTTTGTTTTTTTTAATGGACATTTGATGTTACAAAAAATAAGCAATTCTGGAGTTTGGTACTTTTTTTTACATTTACGTTGTTCACCATGCAGGATTAAAAACATTATATTTTAAAAGTTTCAACATTTACACACCAAATATGTATTTTTTTTTATTTAATTTTTTAGGTGAAAAGGAAATGATTTTTTGTTTTTAAAATTTATTTCCAATTTTTTATGTCTCCATAGGGGACTATTAAAAGCAATCATTAGATTGCTACATACTATTCAGTAGTCTGTTGTATCATACTATTGATCAGTACTGTAAGTGATCTTCTTGTATAGCCTGGCTTTGCAGGCTGCACAGGAAAATCAGTCATCTTGCAATCTGGAGGAAGGAGAGAGACCCCTGGTGACCATTTGCCCTCATAGGACCCCTGCAGTTGCACAGCAGAGGTCTAATGAGCCCACCTGAATGCACAGGACCATCCATTTTTACAATAAATGTTGGGATGCCTGCCATTTTCGGTGAGTCTTCATCTGCTGGTAGCAGCCGAAGTTCCGCTGCTATATACTTCATAGACACGATGCAGTTATACAGCATTGTGTATAAAGTTGCTCACTGCAAGGGGTTAAAGAACTGTGTATATAGCTCAGCAAGAGCAATAAGAGTATTTGGAGGAGCTTCTGGAGTATTTTAGCAGAGAGTGTGAGTGGATTATCCTCCCCTTCCTCTTATAACTGTTCCTTATAAGTCAGCCCCAGTAACAGAGCCCACCCCCAAGTGGAAATGACTAAATTGGACCCAAAGTGTCACCATTTTTTATTGCCACCATCAGCCTTAAGCCTTTTGGGCATGGAGTTCATCAGAGCTTTGCATGTTGCCACCAAAGTCCTTCCCCCCCCCCCCCCCCCCGCCCCTTATGTATAAGATGCCCCAAAGGTGCGTAATGGGGTTTGGGGTTTGCTTGCCCAGTCCATGACCTTTGCCCTTAGCTTCTTTAGGAAAGCAGTGGTCATCTTGGAGGTGTGTTGGTGGTTGGTATCAGGTTGGAATACCCTACTGTCTCTACTCTACTGCCCAGTCTCCGCAGGGAGTGGATTATCCTCTGCTTCAGTATGTCACAGTACATGTTGGCAATTATGGTTACCTCAATGTGGCTCACCAGTACTAACAACATGCAGGCCCAGACCCTGACACTCCAATCACCATTCTTGACTAGGCAAGACTCACTTGTCTTTGTACTCCTCATCTTTAAAAGAGGCTTCATTCTGGGATGACAGACATGCAGACCAATTTAATGCATATGGTCTGAGCACTGACAGGCTCACCTCAAACTCTTTAACCTCTGCAGCAATACTGGCAGCACTCATATGCATATGTCTATTTTACCAAAGACAACCTCTGGATATGATGCTGAGCTGAGACAGTATGACATAGATAACACCAAATTTAAGACACTTGCTCCAAAATCACAACTTAGACTTTGTAACACTAACAAGTCACATGACATCAGGGAGGGAAGATGGCTAAATGGATCACGTAAAGATATACCTAGATCATAGTTAAAGTATCCAATACACCACGCAATATATAGGTAAAATGGGAAGAAAAAAGATAACAATATGATAGATACAATATTTATGCATATACAATAATGAGCAATGGTCAGAATAAACACATATACAAGTGCCACTTAAGAAGCAGATAACATAAATTACACTTACGGTTTTGCAGGAAAGTGCAGGGCAGGTACATATTGCAACAGGAAACAGCAAAATAGCAGGTTCTGGTAGAAAACAGTGCATATGATAAGCCAATTAGTTAGATAGCTGTCCCTAAGTTATCTCTCCTGCACTTACAGTGGGGATCAAAAGTTTGGGCACCCCAGGTAAAGAAGCCAATGAAAGATGGAAAAATCTCCAAAAGGCTTCAAATTACAGATAAGACATTCTTATAATATGTCAACAAAAGTTAGATTTTATTTCCATCACTTACACTTTCAAAATAACAGAAAACAAAAAAATGGCATCTGCAAAAATTGGGCACTCTGCAGAGTTAATATCTTGTACGGCACCCTTTGGCAAGTATCACAGCTTGTAAACGCTTTTTGTAGCCAGCCAAGAGTCTTTCAATTCTTGTTTGAGGTATCTTTGCCCATTCTTCCTTATAAAAGTCTTCCAGTTCTTTGAGATTTCTGGGCTGTCTGTCACACACTGCTCTTTTAAGGTCTATCCATAGATTTTCAATTATGTTGAGGTCAGGAGATTGTGAAGGCCATGGCAAAACCTTCAGTTTACGCCTCTTGATGTAATCTCCCGTGGATTTCGAGGTGTGTTTAGGATCATTATCCATTTGTAGAAGCCATCCTCTCTTTAACTTCAGCTTTTTCACAGATGGCATCAAGTTAGCATCCAAAATTTGCTGAAATTTTATTGAACCCATTTTTCCTTCTACTCGTGAGATGTTCCCTGTGCCACTGGCTGCAATACAACCCGAAAGCATGATTGATCCACCCCCATGCTTAACAGTTGGGTAGAGGTTCTTTTCATTTAATTCTGTACCCCTTCTTCTCCAAACATACCTTTGCTCATTCAGGGCAAAAAGTTCAATTTTAACCTCATCGGTCCACAGAACTTGTTTCCAAAATGCATCAGGCTTGTCTATATGTTAATTTGCAAAGTTCAAACACAAATTTTTGTGGTGAGGACATAGAAGAGGTTTTCTTCTGATGACTCTTCCCTGAAGACCATATTTGTACAAGTATCTCTTTATAGTGGAATAGTGTACCACAACTCCAGTGTCTGCCAGATGTTTCTGGAGGGATTGTGCAGTCAAACGTGGGTTTTGAATAGTTTTTCTCACATACCTGCGAGCTGTTCTGTCTGATATTTTTCTTGGTCTTCCAGATCTTGATTTAACTTCCACTGTTCCTGATGAATGCCATTTCTTAATTACATTTCGAACAGAGGACATTGACATCTGAAAACGTTTTGCTATTTTCTGGTAGCCTTCTCCAGCTTTTTGAGCGTCAATTATTTTCAGTTTCAGATTTCTAGACAACTTCTTAGAAGAACCCATGGTGCTGATTGTTGGGGCAAGGTTAGATGAGTCTGGGCATTTAAAACCTTTGAGATTGACATCACCTGGTCTTCCCAGATGAAGATTGAGAACAATGCATGACCCTGGCAGGTCTCAGCTTTGCAAAGGGGGCAGTGCGTGCTATAAATTCTGCAGGGTGCCAAAACATTTGTAGATGCCATTTTTTTGTTTTCTGTTATTTTGAAAGTGTAAATGATGGAAATAAAATCTAACTTTTGTTGACATATTATAAGAATTTCTAATCTGTAATTTGATACCTTTTGGAGATTCTTCTAACTTTCCTTGGCTTCTTTATGCACATTAATACAAATTTTAACCTGGGGTGCCCAAACGTTTGATCCCCACTGTACAAGATTAAAGGAGCACTCCAGCCCTAAGACAGCTTATCCCCTATCTCAAGGATAGGAGATAAGATGTCTGACCACTGGGGTCCCGCCGCTGGGGACCCCCGCAATCTTACATTTGGCACCCACCTTTTGAGCTGACGTCACACGGGGGCGGAGTTGTAACATCATGATACTCCGGCCTCGGGTCGGCACCCGGCAGTTTGTGAGCTGGCAGCGTGGTGAGCAGCTCAAAGAGATGGATGCCAAATGCAAGATTGCGGGGGTCCCCAGTGGCGGGACCCCCGTGGTCAGACATCTTATTCCCTATCCTTTGGATAAGATGTGTTAGGGCCGGAGTACCCCTTTAAGATTGATGCGTCAATGATGTCAGGAGTACGAAATAATTGTTTGGTCCGAAAACCTGGTAAAGTACTAAAGGATACTTCAAAAATATGTTGCAACTTAATCTGAAGGAAATACTTTAGGACAGGTCTAACCTGTTCAAAATGGCCACTATTAATTTGTCCAAACGTGAATATGTATTTTTACATATGTCAATGTATAAGGACTTTTTAGCCGCATCCCTATCTTAAAAAAAGTCAAGGCTGTCAGTATTTGACATCAATTTGTCTTTTTTTTTTGTTTACTATTATGTGTATGTCTTGAAAAAAGTTTATTACCATATTTAGTATTTTAATATATCGAAACATATGTACTGATACTGATTTTGATTGTATATTTTTGCTTTATTAAGTTTAAGCATAGCCATCTTTCCTAAGCTGCTGTTCTGAGCTTTGATTAACCGCTGTAAGATTTTTTTTAGGCATAGGTCATTTACCGTATTTATCGGCGTATAACACGCACTTTTTAGGCTAAAATTTTTAGCCTAAAGTCTACCTGCTTGTTATACACCGATAAGCTGCTGCAGTTCAATTATTTAAAGCGGGCGCTTTAAATCAATGAACAGCAGCGGCTTTGCAGGTGCAGAGACCGCCACCGCTGCTGGCTTCTCTGCCCCTGCCTGTCCTGGGGTCTAGAGTCCTGCTGCCGGCCCTTCTATCCCCCTGGCTATCGGTGCTGCTGCCCGTTCTCTCCCCCTGACTATCGATAGCCGGGGGGGAGAGAAGCGGTGTCGGCAATGGGGCAGCGGCGCCGACAGACAGGGGAAGAGAAGGGGCAGCGGTACCCATTGCCGGCGCCTCTGCCCCGTTGCCTCCCCCATCCCCATTTGTATAATTACCTGTTGCCGGGGTCGGGTCCGCGCTGCTTCAGGCCTCCGATGTGTGTCCCCTGCGTCGTTGCTATGCGCTGCGAGACGCAATGACGTCACTCGTCATTGCGCCACGCAGTGCATAGCAACGACGCACACCGGAGGCCTGAAGCAGCATGGACCCGACCCCGGCAACAGGTAATTATCGATAGTCAGGGGGAGAGAACGGGCAACGGCGCAGATAGCCAGGGGGGAGAGAAGCAGCGGCAGCAGGGCTCTAGACCACAGGAAAGGCAGGGGGAGAGAAGCGGGTAGCGACGGCCCCTCTCCCCCTGCCTTTCCTGGGGATGTATCGGGGTATACGCATGCACACACACGCACCCTCATTTTACCAAGGATATTTGGGTAAAAAACTTTTTTACCCAAATATCCTTGGTAAAATGAGGGTGCGTGTTATATGCCGGTGCGTGGTATACCCCGATAAATACGGTAAATCACATTGGTGCTGTACCTGATAAGATATTTAGAGGCCAAAATGCTGGCATGAGTGCCATGTCCCCTTTAATTAGTTGATTGAAGGGAATAAAGTTAGTCTAACCCCCCACAGTTTAGATATTGATGACCTATCCAAAAGACAACCAATGGTATAAAAGTCCGAGAAAACCCCTTTAACTCCCAAACAGTTACATTAAAATTGGAATAAGGCCCTGGACTGTAGTTTTTATAGGAATTATTTGAGGTACATATATTGTATTGAATTACTTTTGTTAGTTTGTTTAGGGCACTACAAAAAAAAAACAGCTATTTCACCATTGTTTTTTGTTTTGGTTTGACAAGATAACTAAGTGTGTGTGTGTGTGTGTGTGTGTTTTCACACTTACAAACTAAAACTAAGTTTTTATGGAATAATATGGTTAAAAAAAAATATTTATTCCGTTTTTTTAATTATCTTTATTTATTTTTCTTTTAAGGGGATGTCACAACGCGACCTTTAGATCACTCAGTATACTAAATCAATATCATAATTGCCTGTCATTATTACACTGATAGGCAATGTATTACTATGTGTTTCAGCATAAAAGACATACAGTCAGAGCAAGCTTGTTGGGCATTGATCGTGTTTAAGGAGTGTCAATGAATAACACAGGAAGCCTGTGGCATCAAAAAGGTTAAATTGCTAGGATTGGACCCCTCTTCAGTTACACAGCTTGCTAGTGCAGGCACAGTGATCCTGTGATTGGCACCAAGGTCTGGGGTAACTTTGTATCTTTCATGCTTCAAGTCAAACAAATAAAAACACACAAAAACACCTTACTTACATAAGAAAACACTGCAGTCATTTAATACTAAAAAAAAGGGGGGAATTAAGCATTTGGACTTAAAATGCCCATTGCCCATTGGCCAGAGTTAGAGAATTGAGGAAGAAAAGAAAATTACAGAAAATAAGGGGAAAGTGCTCAAGTGTTGTATAACTATATTGGGAATTAAAGGGATACTTCCGTGAAAAGCATTTATTTTTTTTAATCAACTGGTTCCAGAAAGTTAAACAGATTTGTAAACTATAAAAAAAAAAATACTAAAAAGTACTTATCAGCTGCTGTATGCTCCAGAGGAAGTTCTTTTGTTTTTGAGTTTTCTTTTCTGTGTGACCACAGTGCTCTCTGCTGACACCTTTGTCCATGTTAGGAACTGTCCAGAGCAGGAGCAAACCTATCCTGTTCCGGTCAGTGGTGTCAGCAGAGAGCACTGTGGTCAGTCAGAAAATAAATTGTAAAAGAAAAGAACTTCCCGTGGAGCAAAGAGCAGCTGATAAGTACTGAAAGGATTAAGTTTTTTTTTAATAGAAGTCATTTACAAATCTGTTTAACCTTCTGGCACCAGTTGGTTTCCACTGGAGTACCCCTTTAAAGGGGTTTCCCAGTCAAAAGCAACTTATCACCTATCCACAGGAAAGAGGATACGTGTTTGTTCACAGGGGGTCTGTCCGAGCATTCAGTATTTCTCCTGCTCCCATAAAAATGAATAGAAAACATGGCATTTGCAGCTCCAAGATGTACAGAAAGCCGTGGCTCTGTTTTATTGATTATGGGGGGGTTCCAGCGGTCGGACCCCCTGTTGATAAGGGGATAAGTTGTTATTGGCTGGCTAACCCCTTTAAGGTTCATGACCCTAATTACAGATATGCCCACATGGCTTTTAGTCTTCTCCTGTTAATAAATATTTTCCATCAGTGTTGTATGAAGTCATAGTAAAAATATGTGCATATTTCTAACTATATGTCCCTGCTGTAAAACATAAACATATAATAAGCAATACAAGTTTGGCAAAAACCACAGATGCAAATCAGTAACACCTGCTTGGTACTTTTTCTCACAAAAGGTTGTGTGATGGTTCCTTGTTTATGAACAGGAACTGATTAATATCACAACTGTGAGAAAATCTACCGCACTGGGGACTGTTCGCCTTGAGTACTTTATTGTTTTTCCCTTGTTATTGTTTAATGAGGTTATTAGAAACAGCAAAATCTAATAGAAATTTCCCAGAGCACCTATTCGTTTGTAACTTATCTTCATTTCATTTCTTAAGTATCTTTAATTTTTGAGCCAGTTAACTACAACAACCCTTAGGCAAAATAACTCTGCAGTTGAAGATTCACATTTTTTTCTCCTTTCTTTCTTATTGCTATTATTGTTTTAGGTAATTAACATCCACTTTGTAGTGGCAGTTCTGACGCCATGCTGTCTGCACAAGCTTTTGGCATGGCGTACCTAGGAGGAAAATGAGCAAAGGTGGCACGCCTTATTTGACTTCCAAGGAGAGATGTAATAGCTCATTCTGAGCACGGCTGTTCTCATTTCCTACACTGATATTAAAATAATGAGACCAAACAGAAAGATAATTAGTGCTAAGGAATGACACATTTAAAGAGACAAAGGACGAGACAAAAAAGATGAACGTGAAGAATTTTTATTCAATCCTTTCCTTCTTTTTTTATTTTTTTACTTTTACTGTACAAATATGGAAATTGTTACAAATCCTGCATAAATACTCATTTATCTTGCAGTGTTAAAGATGTTATCTGGAGCCTTAGAATAGGCCATTAATATTAGAATGGTGGGGTCCCGCTCTTGGAATCCTTGACAGTCAGCTGTTTGAAGGGCCTGGGAAATTTCAGCGCACACCACGTCCTTTACATTTACAAGGCACTACACCTAGTATTGCAGCTCAAATCCATTGATTTTATATAGTTGAACTTGTTGTCAAGTCCAATACCAAGCCCAACTGCGGCTAAAGGTATGGAGCAATGCTTGATAGAAGTGGAACCCTCTGGTGCTACATGGACCCTGGCTGACTGTGGTGGTTCCAAGAAGTAAATCTTCACTAATTTAACAATTCATGGAATAGAACATCAATCTCTGTCAATACCATATTATATAACTGCTTCGTGATAATTTAAAGAGGTACTCCGGTGGAAAACATTATTTTTTTTTAAATCAACTAGTGCCCAAAAGTTTAACAGATTTGTAAATTACTTCTAGTAAAAAAAACTTGATCCTTCCAGGTCTTATTAGCTGCTGTATGTTACAGAGGAAGTTATATAGTTCTTCAGACCAGTGTCAGGAATTGTCCAGAGCAGGAGAGGTTTGCTATGGAGATGTGTTACTGCTATATGGGGGCCGCCTACACTACACTAAGTACAGGGGTGTCAAGAAGGTCAAGATCCAGGTCAATAACACATGGGCAAAAATGATACCAAATCAGAAAACAAAGAGTAATCAAGAGCAAGCCAGAGGGTTAAAACCAAAAGGACAGCATTTTACCAAATCAGAGACAAAATAACGTCAGGACAGGTAAGGAGCAAACCTGGAGACTGATGAAGTAGAAAATCAGCAGGTAGGTGCAAAGTCAGGGGTCAGGCAAAAGATCCGGTCACAGGAGGTCAGACAGGACCGCTAGTGATGGGGTAAGCTTCAATCATGGGCAATGGACAGAGATGAAGATTACTTTAAAACTCCTGGTGCCGGGTGGCATGAACACCAGAGCTGTAGCTGATTAGTCCATCACTCCCACCTCTTGATAGGCCAGCCGGCACTTCACTTACTGACAACTGGCCCTGTGATGTTCAAGGCCATTGTCAAGATGATGAGGGAAGCTGCCGTTTGCTCCAAAAAGAAGACAGAAGCAGTGTTGGAGCTGGGCAAGATACGTATGTAACAGTTTACCTACATTTTAATGTTTGAAATTTTATTTATGGATCATGCACATGGGAAATACATGGACTAAAAAGACCAATAGAATGTTAATAAATTAGGAATTTTAATTCTGTATTACAGTAGAGGAAAAATGTTATGGTTTCCCACTCTTTGCCCATGTCTTTCCTATTTCATGCAGAGGCATTCAATGTTTGCTTTTTATTAAATTACGAATAAATCCAAGAGAAAAAAAATGTGACATGTTCAATTAAATGTTGTATTTTGGAAGAACCTCTCTATTATATTGTCTCTGTAATCTAGTGCCAAATAAAGTGTATCAATCAGCATCACCCGAGTGCCTTTAGAACTATCAGGCTTAATAAATCTCTGGACAAACTCCATGCATATAGCTCTTTTGCATGCGTTAGGCCTTAGGCTAGGGTCAAAGTCATCTTTGAGTAGCAAGAAAACCATAGCTTAAACAGAGGGGTAAGGGGTAGAGATGAGCGAACTTACAGTAAATCCGATTCGTCACGAACTTCTCGGCTCGGCAGTTGATGACTTTTCCTGCATAAATTAGTTCAGCTTTCCAGTGCTCCGGTGGGCTGGAAAAGGTGGATACAGTCCTAGGAGACTCTTTCCTAGGAATGCATCCACCTTTTCCAGCCCACCGGAGCACCTGAAGGCTGAACTAATTTGCGCAGGAAAAGTCATCAACTGCCGAGCCGAGAAGTTCGTGACAAATCAAATTTACTGTAAGTTCGCTCATCTCTAGTAAGGGGAAATACTTGGCTTCATCCTGTACATAAAAAAAACAGTTTTTATAAAAAAAAAAAAATTGCCAGTGCTGTCCATAGAAACCAATGATATTCCAGTTTCCATCTTCCCAACATTTGACGTCCATCAAGTAGCAATGGAGATTGTTTTTTATTCTAAAAAAAAGAAACACTTGAAATCTGCAAATTTAATTTCTATTTTGCTGTAAATTCCATGGAACAGGCAATGTCACCCATGTTTAGGAAATAGTCTGTATTTATTCCACAACAGATGAGGTCACATGCTATTAAAACATTATACAGTAAAAATGAAGCACACACAGGAAATTATTTAAGGCTTCTCCCAGTTGTCATTTATTGGATTACCTTTTAATACAACAGCAAACAAAAGTCATGATGGAAATTGCAAGATTAAGTATGACTAGATAATACAATCATTAGTTAAGTTACTTATATAATTGACGTAGTAAAAGAGTTAGAAATGATTGAGCTTGGCATTATAGGTGCTATATAATGTATCACATCATTTTCATTATTTTTAAAGTAGAAATTACAGGAAAATGCATTCAAAAAATACACATAAGTAACCCTGAATTTGAATCTGAATTGAATCTGTTCCTCCGCAGCTTTGAAATCCATAGCAACTTATATGGTTTACAAAACTATTTTTTTTTTACCTTGATCACAAGAAAAAAAAAAATCACAAAAATAATAATAAGGTCTTCCAATAGTCTTTTGGGATTTTTGAGGAACAGGCAAAAAAAATAAAATAAAATAAAAATAAAAAAAATATATATATAGATATATATATATATATATATATATATATATATATATATATGTATGCATGTACATATATATATATCTATCTATCTATCTATCTATCTATCTATCTATATATATATATATATATATATCTCAACAAACAAAATTCTGCACACCCTACCAATTGTTGTTGAACTGCTAGCTCCATCCCGATTACCTTAAAGGGGTACTCCGGTGAAAAACTTTTTTTTTTAAATCAACTGGTGCCAGAAAGTTAATGTTATTTGATTGCAAGAAAAAAAAAATAAAGATTTAAAAATAGTATTTTTTTAATGTATTTTTTTCAAGCTATAAGCTTAAAGGGTTACTCCAAACCTAATACATCTTGTCCTTTATCCAAAGGATAGGGGATAAGATGTATGATCGCAGGGGTCCTGCCGCTGGGGACCCCTGCAATCTGTCATTACACACCCACCTTTGTGAGCTCTCCACAGCGCTGGAGGCTCCGAGTGTGTAGCATGACGACCACGGGGACGGAGTATTGTGAGGTCACGACTCCGCCCCATGTGACGTCACGCTCAGCCCCCTCAATGCAAGTCTATGAGAGGGGCATTTGCATAGGGGATAAGATGTATTAGGGTCAGAGTACCCCTTTAAACCCCTTTAATGTTAATTTTTTTATTAAATAAACCTTCAGGGTATGTTCACACAGTGTAAAATTTAAAAATGCATTTTACATACACAAGCATGTTCAGCCATCATCAATAAAAAAATGCGGCTGCAATTTTTTATAGGCCTCATTTTCACCACTTCAGGGCAAAAATATGTGCGTAAAATAAAAAACATGTGTAAATGTTACACTGAGCAAATATACCTGCATAGTGGTGACAAGGTTATTTTAGTGCTATCAATGCTGTTGGCTCATGAGCTCATGAAAGTTACCTCTATGGTGCAAAGTTATTTCCATTCCAGGGAGCAGGACCACATTTGGCTGTTTGCCAGTAGTATACACATAGTTACTTCCTCCCTTATTTCTCTAACTAAACACAGCATAACATTTAATATATTCCAATGTCATGCCACTGTGCTGGTAAAAATGCACTTGAAGGGGTACTCCACTGGAAAACATTTTTTTTTTTTTTAAATCAACTGGTGCCAGAAAGTTAAACAGATTTGTAAATTACTTCTATTTAATCCTTCCAGTACTTATCAGCTACTGTTATGATCCACAAGAAGTTCTTTTCTTTTTGAATTTCCTTTCTGTCTAACCACAGTGCTCTCTGCTGACACCTCTGTCCATGTTAGGAACTGTCCAGAGCAGGATAGGTTTTCTATGGGGATTTGCTTCTACTCTGGACAGTTCCTAAAATGGACAGGTGTCAGCAGAGAGCACTGTGGTCAGGCAGAAAAGAAAAAAAAAAAAAAAGAACTTCCTGTGGATCATAAAAGTAGCTGATAAATACTGGAAGGATTATGATTTTTTAATAGAAGTAATTTACTAATCTGTTTAACTTTCTGGCACCAGTTGATTTAAAAATATTTTTTTTTCCAGAGGAGTACCCCTTTAACAGGCTGCACTGTGCAGGACTGCTGATTTACACTGTACTATAGATGACATGTGAAGGGAGTAGGGGTTACTGATGCACTGGGTTTTTGGCAAGATGTTATGAGAGCAGACATGAAAGAAACAACAGGGTAGCAAGGAAATGGTTACCTAAAGCAGTGCTGGCACTGAGCTGGGAATTATTTATTCAGTACAGTAATATAGATGGCATGGCGGGAAAGAAAGGGTCACTAATGCACTGGCTTTGCAAGGTGCAATAAGCAGAAAGTAAATAAATAGAAGCAGCAGAAAATCAAGGAAAGGATTACACCGAGCATTGTTGCTGCTGCTGAAATAAGTGGACAGTCTTTCTTTTTCTCACTCATCTATACAGCACAAAGTACTTGCTTTGCCCCCCACTTTCTGTAATTTGTCTTGCTCAGGCTGTTAGTACAGACATTTTCATCCTAGCAACAGGCAGCGGACAGCATGCTGCTGGGAAGGAAGACATCTAGTGACCAAAACTTTACAGCTGTTTTTTTTTTTTTGGGGGGGGGGGGGTTTGAGGGAAAGAGTTATTTTCGGTAAATTAAGTGATTTACAAAAATATTAGACATCGCCTAGGCTATCAAAAGGAGGAAAGTAGTTTGAAAACACAGTAACTATTAAAATATCAATACAAAATATTTCATATGTTGAAAGAGAAAGCTATACTTTTTAACCTTATTCTTCTTAAAAGAGTAGTGCAGCCATAAATAACTTATCTCCTATCCAAACTGATAAAAAATGTGTTGCCAGTCCTGGCAATACATCAAGACTTTTGCAGCGCCCTTGTGGGGTTTTGATCAGCTTGAATAGTAGCTAAGTTGGTCGGCACTTCCTTTGGGGGTGGTGCACGCGGTGGATCAGGTCCAGAAACAGGGTAAATAAAGTCCCAGCACTCACCAAGTGTATTTAGGGGAAGAAAATGATGGACCTGTGCATGCACAGAAAACACTTCAGGACACTTTAGCAGCTTATTTGTTGGACCTAGGGAAGGTGCAGGTTTGCGCAGAAACGCGTTGTCCCTTTATTCTTTTTATTAAAGTTGATCATTGTCCTGTGCATCGCCTTTGGTCGTCTTTCTTCATACATAAACAGCTCCTCTGTGAACCCATATTTTTCTCCATTCCTCTCCACAAATATATTCAGGAACAAGGAGCTTTATTGCATATCCTTCAAATCAAACAGGATGGGTTTCGACGGGATTCAGATGGGTTAGCATTGTAGACAATAGAGAAAGGCTAATGCCAAAATGTGTCCTGTTTGATTTGAAGGATATGCTCAATGTTCCTGAATATACTTGGTGAGTGCTGGGACTTTATTTACATTAATCAGTCTGAATAGCAGCTGGAGGGGCCCTACCTGCCTCCATGCCATCCTGATCCTGCTCATCTGCCCTGTTTCTGCAGGATAGAGAAGCAGAGTGCCGATGACACTGATCAATGCTGCGCTACAGCAAAGTGAAGATGGAATGTTACAAATCTTTGCTAATTTATTAAAAAACTAAAATGTTGCATGGACGTAAGTATTCATATCCTTTACTATGCCACTTAAAAATTAGCTCTGGGGACCTCTCATTTCTCTTGACCCTCTCTGAGCTATTTGTGCACCTTGATTGGAGTCACTTGTGGTAAATTCATATGAATGGACATGATGTGGAAAGACACAGCCCTGTCTATATAAGATCTCCCAGCTGACAATGTATATGGTTGCATTCACATGACGGAAATTATGCACGGAATTCCACATGAATTAAAAATTTTTGTAGAATTCCACCTAAATGTATTGCCCATTAACTTTAATGGGATTCCGCAAGGATATTCACGCAGCCGAATTTCGACACAAATTCCACACATGATAAAAAACTGGGGAATTCTGCACAGATCCAACGCAGATGCAGAATTCACGCATATATGCGGATTCTCCACACCGTGAACGAGATCTATCACAAAAAAAGCAAGACCATGAGAAAGAAAAAAACTGCCATGTAGAGCTCAGAGACAAGATTATGTGGAGACGCAGTTCTGGAGAAGGGCACACAAATATTTCTGCTGTAAGCATTCCCAAGAACATAGTGGCCTTCATAATTCTTGAATGGAATAAATTTGAAACAACCAGGAAAACCAGGAAAAGGGCCTTGGCAAGAGATATGACCAGAGACCCAATGGTCACTCTGGCAGAGCCCCAAAGAGGGTGCAGAAGCAAGAATCTTTATGGCAGAGTGACATCATTACCACAAAGTACAACCTTGAAAATCAAACACATCAAAACATAGCCTATAAATACATAGCTGTACATGTGCTTACATTCCCAGGCACTATGGTATACAGTATGTTTCTACAGAAAGAAAAAAAAAAAAGAAAAAAAATGCTGTAAAAATATGGAACTAGACGCATAATAGTAAATGCCACAATATTTTCCGAATTTCAACAGAAGAAAAAAGAACTATTAATCTGTTAATGTAAATATGGTATGTGCATGTATTCCATCTCAGTTCGGAAACATTAAAAAGGGTTTGAAAAATCTAGTATATTTTCTTCTTCATTGGCAACACATGGAGGCAATTTGTGGATATCTATTTTATATCCTGTGGCTTTCCATATCTCTGTCAAGGAAGAGGCCCAAAGATTATCAGTACTCAGCAGAGGTCAGCGCACGGCTACACGTTATGAAAGAATATTGTTCAGTGGTATTACGAGATAAAATGAAAACAGGCTACCAACAGCAAATTCTATCTACAGCATTGTAATATCATTAGCTTCATCTCAATCCATTTGTTCTATTAGCCATTTAGCTGGCTGGAGCCAGTTTCTGAAGTCTAGAACCTATTAGCATTTTTGTTATAATATAATATTAGTAGCAACTTGCAGCAAATAATTGAAAGTTTTGTATATATTAGATAGCAGCACGAACAGCAGCCTGTTAAACTGTCAGCTCTGTCATTAGCATAAATCAATAATACAAGCAAATATGTAAGAAACTGTAACATGTCTTAGATAAGATGCCTTTTTTCTACTTTTATCAACTCCTTATTTATTCATCACTAAGGGAAATCGGTCCATCAGAAGGAATATGGGCTTTTAGCTTTACTGAAAGACCAGATTCCACTGCCTTTATAAGACTATTCAGAGAGGAAGGATAAGGGGGAAGGGGAAAAAGTGCAGGGAGAAACAGGGACACTTTAAATGACTTCAGTCTAGAGCTAGATTAGACTGCTCAGAACTGCTCTATAATGTCCTCCATGCTGCTTCGACTTCTGATGGTTTGCTACAGAGAGGTAGGTGGGCAGGATCCCTTGTTTACTAGTGTTTATGTAGTGTATAAGAGCCATCATACAAGCTAGTCTCCATCAGCTTTGTGGTTGAGCTCAGGCATAGTTATATAATGGCCAGAAATAATTAAATGAATCAGGTACACACTCATAACAGCTTATCCTGAAACCACTGTTACATTTTAAAGGAATACTAAACTTAGAAAAGTAAAGTTAAAGTAAAGTAAAGGTAAAAGTAAACAGAAGACATTCTTGTCACTGCTGCTTGTTACTCTACAGCAGGTTCTGCATTTTCTAAAAAAAAAAAAAAAGTCTTGTAGAAACAGAGATTAAAATAGGTATTCTTGGTGCAGCCAATTGGTGTCCACTTAAATTAGCATTAAAGTTGTATGAATCAGGTTAGGATGCAATAGGTGATCTCTGTCTTATAGAAGCCATGATGTTGATCTGGGGGGGCTTAAATGAAGAAAATACTGCAAGCCGAGCCTCCAGTGAGTATGTAAATGTACTAAACATTATTCTGTATAGTAAAGGAAAAGAGCAGTAGGCAAGAGGAGGCAGAACTTATATTGCTTGCATCACAGAACTCCTGGTGGTAGTGGTGATGGGAGGTGGGGGGGCATGTGGGTCCAACAAAAGCAATAAAAAGCATTGACCTTCCGAAACAAACGCATATTGATGATTTCTTTAGATTTTAATGCTAGTTTAATTGGGCACCAATTGTCTGTGCCAGGAATATACTTTTAATTTATGGTGAGTGGTCAGACTTAGCCAAGGGGGAATGAAATAACATTTTATCCAAAAATATGTCATTTTAGCTTAATAGTTTTCAAAGGCAATTTCTCTTGAGAACAGTAATATACAGTACAGCCTGTGACTCAGTACAGTAGAAATTCTCAAAAAGTGATCCCATTTTGTAAACTACACCCCTAAAGGCATTTAGTGAAGAATAAAGTGGGCATTTTGACCACTCAGGTAGTGTGTAGAGATAAGCGAGCAGAGCCTGTAGAACTTGGCCTCGCTCAGAGCTCTAGGTAAAATGAGGTTCATCGAACATTAGAGCAACTGGGCTATTAAATGAGGAACAGATTACGTTTTGGCACCATTTCAGCTCAGGATGCAAAAATAGGAACACATCAGGGTAGATGACATCAGGGGAGCCCAGCATACTTTACAGCTAGCAGTAAGATCACATGACCGCAGGTTAGCCAATCTTTGCTTGCATGCAGGCCAGGCCAATCAGAAGACAGCATAGGGATGGGTCTAAATGAAGTGATAAAACCCTATGCACTACGTTGCATCCACCATCTTGGAGAGAAAACTAACCACTGAGCAGTACATAGAAGAGCTCATTAATCCCATACACCTTTCACAATAGGGCTGACCTTGGTGACCTACCTGCATTACTGTGTCCAGATGCTGCACTACAAATCCCAGAGTGTAACTGCAAAACGAGCCCATAGACAGCTCTCACAATACAATACAAAGCATTATGTGCAAAGCATTGTGCAATGGGCTTACCTGTATTTTAGCAAAAATCCACATTTCTAGTATTGAGAGTGAAAGTTGAATAGGGCTTTTACAACAAGTTAAAAAGGTACTCCACTGCAAAACATTTTTTTTAAATCAACTGGTGCCAGATACTTAAACAGATTTGTAAATTATTTCTATTTAAAAATCTTAATCCTTCCAATGATTATCAGCTGCTGTATATTCCAGAGGAAGTTATTTTCTTTTTGAATTTCCTTTCTGTCTGACCATAGTGTCCTCTGATGACACCTCTGTCCATTTTAGGAACTGCCCAGAGTAGTAGCAAATGCCCATAGCAAACCTATCCTGCTCTGGACAGTTCCTAAAATGGACAGAGGTGTCAGCAGAGAGCACTGAGGACAGACAGAAAGGAAGAAAAAAAAAGAACTTCCTGTAGAGCATAGAACAGCTGATAAGTACTGGAAGGATTAACATTTTTAAATAGAAGTAATTTACAAATCTGTTTAACTTTCTGGCACCAGTTGATAAAAAAAAATGTTTTCCAGGGGAGTACCCCTTTAACTGTATTTTCTGTCTTTAATCAAAAGCAGAGCATGTTTAGCTGGTTTTAAAAATAATCTGCATTTCTAGTAAAAGTTGACTGCCAATTATTCCACCACTAGTTGGTGAGTGACAAATCACCCTAAAAACATTTAAATAACCTCAATATTCTTTTCAAAATAAAAGAAAAAGAAAATAAATGTCTAGTAAAGGAACAGGTCAAAGGAAAAAGCACCCCTGCCATGTCCTCCACCAGTAAGCATGTTGGTGGCAGTACCATAATTGTTGGCATCACCCATTTCCTCAGCCCTATCACAGGTAGCAGCAACAGCAAGGTGCTTGGTGGTAGTAGATTTAGCAGCAGATTCAGCAAGGAATAGCTGTCCATGTCTTTCATGGGTTGTCTTGTGTCAGAGAATAATACAACTGTTGAGTTCTCGTTCTTGGTCACCTCAAGAGGAGGAAGAGTCTGACGATATGACTTTCAGCCAGGTGTCACCTAATTTCTCATCATCAACAGTTACTTGGCATTATGGAAATGTCCTTCTATTATCTCTGTCTTTGTTTAAGCCTGCATCAGGTGGATCTTTACAATATCCTGCCATGTGAATATTCTTACTAAATGCAGAAATCCAGGCACAGTGCTAAAAGAAAGTAAAGCCTGGCAGTGCCCAAGTTTAGGAATTACGACTCCACGCAGGCAAATGGAGCAGAATCACAAAGCCTGATTACAGTATCTCTAGTCCACCACTCCTGCTGCCCTCTGGCTGCTACAGCTACCACCAGTCCACCAATGCCTGCAGTCCACTGGCTAATACAACTACCACCAGTCCACCAATGCCTGCAGTCCACTGGCTAGTACAACCACCACCAGTCCACCACCCTTGCTGCTGCTACTACCAGTCAGACCTACATATATACAACTCAAAAAAGCTATTTTGTATTTACCCTTTTGAGACACCAATCCTATTGTAGCTCCCATAAAGGGAGAATGTTTTAGACAATTCATGACCACAATGAAAAGGATAAGTTTTGGGGCTTTTCATACAAAAGCTGCTTCTTCTTAACCATTTTGGAGCCACAAAACCTGTTGCAACTCCCAAAAAGGGAGAATTCTTGAACAACCCATGACCTCCCAAAAATTTATAATTTCTTTTAGCATTTCATACAAAAGCTGTTTCTTCTTCAATTTTGAGACACCAATCCTGTTTCAACTTGGCAGGCAAAAAATAATATAAGCCAGGGCCCGAGTTTAGGAATAATGACTCTATGTAACCACATGTAGTGACATCACAAGGCCGGCTACAACTATTACTAGTCCGCCAATACCTGCTGTCCTCTGCTACAGCTAAGACTATTTCACCAATGCCTGCTGTTTGCTTACTACAACTAAACCTAGTACTCAGGCTAATTAACATTACAATAGAGTAGAATACAGCTTGAAGAATATGTATTTTTAACATAAGCTATTTATTACATTTATAAAGAAAAACTATACACAGTATATAATCAATGCATATTTGGTACCTCCACAAATGTAAAGAATGGAGATGTGAGGACCTCCTAATATTAGTTTCGGGAGGATTCGCTCAAACTGATCATTAAATGGTCTATATCGATTTGTACAGGAGCAGGGACTTCTGTGAAAAGACAGATCAACCAATTAGATTACATGTACTTCAAAAAGTCTCTAGAATAAATTTCAAATCGTCCGCTGAAAAAAACATTGACAGAAAAAAATAAACAATGTGGAACATAAATAAATAAATAAACTGTATATATTTGATATCACCACAATTGAAATGACCTGTAGAGTAAATAATTTCCAGCAGACCATTTTGAATACTTTCCTTCTTTCTAGTGAAGTTGCTTCAACATGTGTGGTGTAAAATAAATGCAGAAAAAATTAAATGAGAATTAAGTACTACAGAATGAATGTCTTCTCTGACTAAAGATGTTCACTTTCCTGTTTCTTCTTTGTTTGACCAAGACTTCAATGATGACTTCTTCCAGTCATGTCTTCTCTTTGCATTTTCAGTTTCAAGTAAAGATATATGTGGCTCCTCTCATTTCCCAGCAGTCTTCCCACCTATCAATCCTCAACACAAACTTCCATTTCTGTGGTCCCATCAACAGTACCATTTTGTGTCTCCTCTTGCCCTCAGTGTCCTAATAACTGCAGTCACCCTCAATTGTGCTTCCCCTTATGTTGTACCCGGTAACAGTGCTCCTATAGTGGCATCAACACAATAATATTCCTCACTTTTGTGTTCACACAGTAATCCTGCGCTCAACACAGTAAACGTGTCCTCTTAGTGCTGTCTGTTCATACAGTATTTTGGTCCTCTTTTTGGTCAGTTAACCCCTTAAGGACACAGCCCATTTTGACCTTAAGGACACAGCCAATTTTATTTTTGCGTTTTTGTTTTTTACTCTACGCCTCCTAAAATCCATCCATCCATCTTTTATATTTCCATCCACAGACCCATATAAGGGCTTGTTTTTTACGTGGCCAGTAGTGTTGAGCATGAATATTCAAAATGCTAATTTTTACCGTGAATATCGGCACTTCGTGGTATGTGAATATTTGTGTGAATATTGGCACTTCCAGACTGGACACTGATCCCGCCCTTCTTTTAAGTGAAAGATATAATTGCACATGCGCACTGTGCAAATGTCATTACAAATTTTCGCATGGAAAAAAAAAAGAGAATGAATGTAGTGAATATGCAAATTTCACAATATTCGTCCATATATTCACGAAATATCGCAAATTCGAATATGGTCCCTGCCGCTCATCACTAGGGACCAGTTGTACTTTATAATGACATCCCTCATTTTACCCTAAAATGTATGTTAACAATTTAGCAAATTTGGAGGGTTTTGTTTTAATGCTGTACACTTTACGGTAAAAATTTGATGTTTTCTTTATTCTCTGGGTCAATATGATTAAAATTATACTCATGGGTACACACTTTTCTATTATTGTACTGCTTTTAAATAATCTTAAGCTTTTTTTTTTTACAAAATTTGTAGGTTTAAAATTGCCCTATTTCGACCACCTCTAACTTTCAAATACGGGGATGTGTGAGGGCTCATTTATTGCGACATGATCTGTAATTTTTGCATATATGTGTCTTTTTGATCACTTTATTATTATTATTATTATTATTATTTTATTATTTTATTTTTTTTTGGAGTGTGATGTGACCAAAAAGCTGAAATTTGGGACTTTTTTTTATGTTTATGCCATTCACAGTACGGGATCATTAACATTATATTTTTATAACTCGGCCACGACAAGGACAGGACCGGACCCCAGTCCGTTGATAATAGAGCAAATGAAGAAACTCTGGACTCTTTCTTCATTTGCAGGTTTATTATTTATAACTTTTCATGCTTTTTTTTTATTAAAATTGGGAAAATGGGTGATTTAAAGGGGTACTCCGGTGAAAAACGTTTTTTTTTTTTTTTTAAATCAACTGGTGCCAGAAAGTTAAACATATTTGTAAATTACTTCTATTAAAAAATCTTAATCCTTCCTGTACTTATTAGCTACTGAATACTACAGGGGAAATTATTTTCCGTTTGATACACAGAGCTGTCTGCTGACATCACAAGCACAGTGCTCTCTGCTGACATCTCTGTCCATTTTAGGAACTGCCAGTGTAAAAGGAAATCCCCATAGCAAACATATGCTGTTCTGGGCAGTTCCTAAAATGGACAGAGATGTCAGCAGTGAGCACTGTGCTCATGATGTCAGCAGACAGCTCTGTGTTTCAAAAAGAAAAGAATTTCCGCTGTAGTATTCAGCAGCTAATAAGTGCAGGAAGGATTAAGATTTTTTTAATAGAAGTATTTTACGCAGCCCATTTTCACCTCTAGGACGAGGCCCTTTTTTGCAAATCTGACCACTGTCTCTTTAAACATTAATAACTCTGGAATGCTTTTACTTATCATTCTGATTCCTAGATAGTTTTTTCGTGACATATTGTACTTTAACATAGCGGTAAATTTTTGTGGTAACTTGCATCCTTTCTTGGTGAAAAATCCCCAAATTTGATGAAAAAATTAAAAATTTTGCATTTTTCTAACTTTGAAGCTCTCTGCTTGTAAGGAAAATGGATATAGCAGAAAATACCCCCCACAATTTGAAGCCCAATTTCTCCCGATTCAGAAAACACCCCATATGGGGGTGAAAAGTGCTCTGCTGGCGCACTACAGGTTTCAGAAGAGAAGGAGTCACATTTGGCTTTTTGGAAGCAAATTTTGCTCTGGGGGCATGCCGCATTTAGGAAGCCCCTATGGTGCCAGGACAGCAAAAAAAAAAACACATGTTATACCATTTTGGAAACTAGACCCCTTGGGGAACGTAACAAGGGGTAAAGTGAACATAAATACCCCACAGGGGTTTCACGACTTTTGCATATGTAAAAAATAAAAATAAAATTACCTAAAATGCTTGGTTTCCCCAAAATTTTACATTTTTACAAAGGGTTGTAGCAGAAAATACCCCCCACAATTTGAAGCCCAATTTCTCCCGATTCAGAAAACACCCCATATGGGGGTGAAAAGTGCTCTGCTGGCGCACTACAGGTCTCAGAAGAGTAGGAGTCACATTTGGCTTTTTGTAAACAAATTTTGCTCTGGGGGCATGCCGCATTTAGGAAGCCCCTATGGTGCCAGGACAGCAAAAAAAAACACATGGCATACCATTTTGGAAACTAGACCCCTTGGGGAACGTAACAAGGGGTAAAGTGAACCTTAATACCCCACAGGGGTTTCACGACTTTTGCATATGTAAAAAAATAAAAATATTTACCTAAAATGCTTGGTTTCCCAAAAATTTTACATTTTTACAAAGGGTTAAAGTAGAAAATCCCCCCACAATTTGAAGCCCAATTTCTCCCAATTCAGAAAACACCCCATGTGGGGGTGAAAAGTGCTCTGCTGGCGCACTACAGGTCTCAGAAGAGAAGGAGTCACATTTGGCTTTTTGGAAGCAAATTTTGCTCGGGGGGCATGTCACATTTAGGAAGCCCCTATGGTGCCAGGACAGCAAAAAAAAAAAGCACATGGCATTACATTTTGGAAACTAGACCCCTTGGGGAACGTAACAAGGGGTAAGGTGAACCTTAATACCCCACAGGTGTTTCACGACTTTTGCATATGTAAAAAATAAAAAAAATTACCTAAAATGCTTGGTTTCCCAAAAATTTTACATTCTTAAAAAGGGTAATAGCAGAAAATACCCCCCAAATTTTGAAGCCCAATTTCTCTCGATTTAGAAAACACCCCATATGGGGATGAAAAGTGCTCTGCTGGCGCAGTACAGGTCTCAGAAGAGAAGGAGTAAAATTTCAGCAAAATTGGGCTTCAAATTTTGGGGTCCATTTACTCCTATTACCCAATGTGAAATTTGGGGTAACAGCACTATTTTAGTGTTAAAAATCCAATTTTCCATTTTCCCATCCCCCTTCAACGGAAAGTCGTCAAACACCTGTGAGGAGTTAGGTTTCACTAGTCCCCTTGTTACGTTCCTTGAGGAGTGTAGTTTCCAAAATGGGGTCACATGTGGGTGGTTTTTGTTTTAGGTTTATGTCTGAAATGCTGCAACTATTGGCCACCCCTGTGCAAATCACCAATTTAGGCCTCAGGTGCTCTCTAACTCCTGAGCCATGTTGTGCACCCGCAGAACATTTTACGGCCACACATGGGGTATTTCTGTATTCAAGAGAAAATGCTTTACACATTTTGGGGGTCTTTTTCTCCTTTTATCTCTTGTGAAACTTAAAAGTATGCGGGTACACCAACATGTTAGTGTAAAAAATGTATTTTTTTTACACTAACATGCATATGTAGGCCACATTTTTTTTTTTAGAGGTAAAAGGAGAAAAAGCCCCCCAAAATTGTGAAGCAAATATAGAAATACCCCTTATGTGGCCCTAAACTGTTGCCAGGCAAATGCAACAGGGCTCAGGAGTGTGAGAGCGCTATGCACATTTGAGGCCTAAATTAGTGATTTGCATAGGAGTGGCTGATAGTTGCAGAGTTTTACTTACATGCGGTGTACCAAAACACTGCAGTTAGTAAACCTTCCCCTATTGAAGTGTTTCCCAACCTGGGTACCTCCAGCTGTTGCCAAACTGTGACTGACAGCATGTTGGTAGTTGTAGTTTTGCAACAGCTGGAGGCAGCCTGTTTGGGAAACACTGCCGTACTGTGTTGATCCAGAGGAAGGCAAAATAAAAACTTGAGGCGGATGCCAATTTGCCCCAGGGGGAAAAATTCCTTCCCGAATATGGCAAATATGGCAATCAGAATTAATCCCTGGATCAACGTACTTGAGACTTTTTGGGGATCATTACAACCAGGGACTGAAAAGTCCCTGTGTTGCCAATGCATCGGAAAAGCGCTGTACATAGCCGTGGTCCCAAGCTCCTGTACAATGTCACCAATGCATTGGAAAAGAACAAAAGCGCTGTACAACGCCGCATGGCTCATGTACAAAGCGCAGATAATTTGGGGAAAGATAAAAATGTGGAAAATTTTAAATTTAGTACTCCATAGACGTGTGATGCGCCTTGAAGCATTCCTTGATGCAGAGGCCTGGTTTTTCAGGACAGGTGTCACACTGGAAAGTGGTGTCCTTTCTTCTCCCTTTTTTTTAGAACAGACACGGCATCTTTTCTGGGACCGTGACGATTTTTCAGTTTGTGGGACCTGTCCTGGACAATGTTGCCCTGGTACAAGACGGGCGCCTTCAGTTCCAGAGGTACTTGGACCCGCTCTGTCCTGGTCGCCAAAGATCAGGGCCTTGATTACTACCTCCTGAAAATGAAGGAATGTTCCCTTATTGCCTGCGCTCCGGAATAGTACAAAAACGTTGTCCCATATACTGATCGTACTCCAGGACACAATCCGGTTTGAGGACCGGTATTGCGGTACCTCGTACAGTGACAGGGGTGCTGCCATTACTGTGAATGGTGGTCAGCATAAGGACATCCCTCTTGTCCTTATATCTGACCAGCAATATATTGTCACTAGTAAGGGCCCTACTTTCACCCCTAGGGATTGGCGTTTTTATAGGATGTTTTAGAAGCCCTCTCTGATTTCTCTGCACAGTGCCACAAGCAACAGTGGCTCTGGCGGAAAGAGACTTGAAGAGGCGGATGCTTGTATAAAAGTTATCCACGTATAAGTGGTAACCTTTATCAAGCAGTGGGTACATAAATTCCTACACAATTTTCCCGCTAACTCCCAGGATGGGGGGACATTCTGGGGGTTCAATGCGGGAATCCTTCCCTTCGTATACCCTAAATCTGTAAGTGTACCCTGAGGTACTCTCACAGAGCTTGTATAATTTCACGCCATACCTTGCCCTTTTACTGGGAATGTACTGGCGGAAATGGAGCCTTCCTTTCAAACTAATAAGGGACTCATCAATGGTGATATATTTTTGGGAGACAAAGGCCTCTGCAAATTTAGTGGTAAAATGATCTATGACCGGCCGTATTTTGAACAGGCGATCATAAGTGGGGTCATCTCTAGGCAGACATGTTGCATTATCTGCATAATGCAAACATTTCTGAACAGCTTCAAAGCGATCCCTTTTCATGGCCATACCGTACAGTGGGGTGTTGTAAAGAACATCCCTACTCCAGTATTGGCGAATGCTAGGTTTTTTCACTAGGCCCATATGCAGAACAAGGCCCCAAAATGTCCGCATATCATCTGCATTGACAGAGGTCCCTCTGTCGGGCCTAGCCAAAAAACTGTTAGGATTCTGGGTCAAATATTGTTGGGCGTAAAGATTAGTTTGCGCCACCATCAAATTGACAAAGTCCTCACTGAAAAAGAACGTAAAAAAGTCTATTTCAGTGAGGCCTGTTGTGTCATATTGGATTCCTGGGTCTCCCACAAACCCAGGAATCCGTGGCTCATAATTGTCCGGAACTGGGGTCCAGACGGGGTCATCTATAAGGGGGACAGGGTCACTAGTATGGGGAACAGGGGAACTAGCACTAGGAAGAGGGACACTAGTTTGGGGGGCTACTGGCATTGCCCTGCGGCGCTGCCTTCTAGGGGGCTCATCGTCACTGGATGATGAGGGGGAAGATGAAGAAATAAGGATTCGGTGTCGGAGGCAACAAGAGCGTATGCCTCTTCCACCGAATATACCCTCTTAGCCATGGGGGGACGGGGATGGGGTGGGACGGGGGGGGGACGGAGGCAGGGGTGGTTGGGGGTATATGTATAAGGGTGTGTGTGTTTTTTACTTTAACTTTATTTCAAAGTGTAGTGTAGTGTTGTGTTTTTTTTACAGTGACAGTAAAAAACGCTGATTGCTGATCAGTAAAGTGCTTCACTGATCAGCGCCGGCAACATGCCGGAATAAAAAAAAATCCAAAAAAACGCAGAATAAAAAAAAAGCCTACAAAAAAAGCTGATCAGTGAAAGATTACTGATCAGCAATCACGGTCCGGCTGCGCAGCACCAAACAGTTGCTGGTGGCACTGACCACAGTCGCAAGGGGGGGGGGGGGGGAAACGCTAAAGAAAAAAAAAAGAAAAACGCAGAAAAAAGAAAAAAAGGGGGGGGGATTGGGGAAAAAAAACCTACACCCCTAAAAACCAGGGGTGAGACAGCAGCACCCTAAAGTACTGTCTGGGTCGGGCAGATGACCCAGTCAGTACAGGGGGTGAAGCTGTTCTCCCTCCCCAAGCTCTCCCTGCCTCCTGCTGCAACCTGTCCCTCACCACTCACCAACAATCCCGGCGCACTGCAAGTCCCAGCAAGCCCGCAGCAGGTCGGGGTCCCATCGCTCTGCTCTGCTCACTGACCCGAACTCAAGTGAGTGGGCAGAGCGGAGGGACAGAAATTCATATCCCCCCCCCCCCCGCTGCAGTGATTGGACGGCAGATCGCGCCTTTCAATCACATCGATCGGGAGGGTGATTGGCGCTGTGTCATACAGCATCATTCACCCTTATCTTCCGGGTCACCGGGTCTCCAGAGACCCGAATGGCCGGAAGATCGGTGAATTTACCAGCCAATCACGGTGATCACCGATATGGGGGGGTCTTTGGACCCCCCTGGGTGATATGCCGGGATGGCTGCTGTTAGATAACAGCAGCCATCCCGGCCCGATCACCGCTACCGGTTACGAGGCGCTCCCGGAACCCCGCGACGTACATGTACGTTGCCGCCCGCCAAGTGACACTTTGCGGCACCGTACATGTACGTCGCTCGTCATGAAGGGGTTAATTGGAGGAGGGGCTTTTTCCAAAAAAAATTCACATTTTTTAAAACTTTTTTTTACATTTATTTTACACTTTTTTAGTCCTCATAGGGGACTAATTATAGCAGTCATTAGATTGCTAATACTGTTCAGAGCTATGCATGGGCATAGCACTAATCAGTATTATCGGCGATCTTCTGCTCTGGTCTGCTGGAAGGCAGATCAGTGCAGAAGACCCCAGGAGAGTGGCAAAGGCAGGTGAGGGGACCTCCGTCTGACATCTTGGCAGTGTTGCTGGCGATCAGATCAGCCATTTTAAGTTCCCACTGACGCAAATGCCATGATTTGCATTGATCACGGCATCTGAGGTGTTAATGGCCGACATCAGAGCGATCGCTGATGTCCACCATTACAGGAGGGTCCCTGGTGGCTGACAGCTGCCGGGACATGCCGTGCATGAAGCGAGCGCAGCTCCTGAGCTCATTTTATAACCGTGCCGTAAATGTACTTAAGGGGTTAATATACCAGAACCAGGAGTGGATCTAAAACACAAAGAAAGGTGCAAATTCCATTATAGTTCTTCTCTTTGGAAGTTTCACTTATTGTTTTGGTAAAAATACCAAAAAAACTGACGAAAATACTGAGCAAATCAAGGCCCACAATAAAGTCTAAAATATTACGTGTGAATCCGGCTACATGGTCACAAGAGAAGACTTCATAGACAGATGTCAGATGTGTCTGTAGAGGTGTCATAAATGAAGACTTCATTGATAACATCAGATAATTTTGCAGAGAGGTTATGGTTTCATCATAGAGGCTTGGCAATAAAGTTCTGCTGTTACAACATCTCATTTACACTTCACACGTAGAGTTACAACCTTCCTATGTCAGTCAATGTCATATTCCTTAGTTTATTTTATTTTATTTTATATGAATCTGTAATATCATAGTTCCACACATAGTTCAAAGAGAAGTAGACCTTTCCACACATCGTGATAAATGCAGCCATGGGCGTGATCTCCTAGTTCAAAAAAAGGTTTATATTCAGAATTAGTCCACAGCCATTCACTCTCATTTCATTCTTACAGTAACACTATAGCCATATCAGCCCCGGAGCATTATGTTATTATTATACTTTCTGATTAATTGCTTTCAGTCTTTTTTTTTTTTTTTTACTCTTTGGAACAGAAAAAAGAACATACCTGCCACAGGGCGTAGGTTCATAACTCATAAGAACACAATTAAGTTCAATTATCTATTCAATTAAACTAACATGCTACGTGTACCGGCCAATAATTTCATTTAGCACCTTATTATAGCTAATAAAAGCTCGAGAGGTAAGACAAATCTTTTTTAATAAATAACTTAGAACCCGACAGATATCTCGTTATCTTCTTCACCGGTCTTATGCTTGTGATTTATTACGTTTCCAGCAACTACGAGGTTAACCTCCTTAGCAATAAAACAAAAAAAGGCTTACTTTTATGTTTAACCCATTTCTTGCCGGAGGGTCAGGCAGCATGCTTCTTTTTAGACTGTGAAAGCCCCTCCGGTTGGAATAGTTGAGCAGTCTGAGGAAAACTATCGCTCGTGATCTCCCATGGTTTGCTACAATTATAAGCTTTCTTGCAGCAATTACCAGTTTAGCCTCAAGTTATTTGAGAAATAAACTGCTCGGTGACTTAGTGCATGTGATTGTCTTAGAGTACTCCCAATGTGATAGAGATGTCAACATGAAAAATATGTATGTTTTGGCATTTCACTAAGCAGCACTAGAACTTAATCTCCACAATCAAGTAATGTCTGTCAAAGGATAAACTAGAGACAATATAGGCATCTCAATGCGTAATGGTTATAGATATACAGTACACATGTAGAGAGAGAATGGTAAAACATGGGCTAAAAAAGAAACATAGAATGTGTCGGCAGATAAGAACCATTTGGCCCATCTAGTCTGCCCAATGCTCTGAATACTGGGGGAGATTTATGAAAACCAGTAAAGAAAGAGTGGTACAGTTGCCAATAGCAACCAATTAGATTGCTTCTTTCATTTTTCACAGGCCTCTTTGAAAATGAAAGAAGCGATCTGATTGGTTGCTATGGGCAACTCAGCAACTTTTCCTCTGTACAGGTTTTGATAAATCTCCCCCACTATGAATAGTTCCTGGCCCTATATTATATGTACGATAGCCTGAAATCCTGACCGGGCATGGAATCGTAAGTACTGATTAGCAGTCTGTTTTCCTTGGCAGGTACTTCAAATATTATAACTCACAGGTCCTTGTGCATATGTCTTTTTTCCTATAGGTAACCACTATCTTGGAAACGGACCTGTGAGTAAACTGTGATCTATTACAAATCATAGCCTCATTGCAGGACTAGGTTCGCATACTGACACTAGGTATGCCATGTTGTTTTTTATTACAGGAGAAACGGAAAACACGATTCCTGCCGGATTATCAGACTATGTGTTTCATTGGTGCTCAGTTGTAATATTTAGCTACTTGTGGAAATAACGCTACTATTTATGTACTTTGTGCAACAGTCAAACACTTGACTAATATAGTTTTTGGCGATTTAGTTGGTCTGTCCTGAGGACGCCACATAATTGTGGTAGAACTACATTTAGTCGACTGTTAACAGAAGATATATTAGACTTGAATAATGTCTTGTTACTATTACCAGTTACTATCAAGCATTGTTTGCTAGGGGCCACAACTAACTTGGCAACTTGTACTGTAAACCTATCAGTTTTAACAATTTTTGATTATTTCGGGTTTATTTGGAATTTTTGAGCACTATGTGGTGTGTATTTTACATACACTGTTAAAAGTTAAGTTTTCGGCACCTCCTGACTGTACTTGCTGTGTTCTAGTACTAATATGGTATTTCTCTATAGCTGGGAGTAATTGGACCCCTTGTAGGTCACTATGTAATACCTTGCAAGTTTTTGTTGTCTTATAAATAAGAACAGTAAGAATTGGTTCGGAAGAGGATGGCCACAGGGGCCAATAAATAAAAATAAAATATTCAACAGCTGTCATACTGGACTTTAGAGGCTGAGGTGACATTACGAAACCCCTGTCTTGGACAGCAAAAGAGCTTTACCTGTCACTGTGAGTATTCTTTAAATGGTCCTTGTAGTTTCTACAAACTGCATAAATCAACAGTACATATGACTGTAAAATTCTCCATTATAGATTATCAGAAAAAGAGGGTTCTTTTCACTTTTATCAAACCTTTTCTGCTCCCAGTAAACAGCCATATTCCTTCCTATGTTTATAAGACAGACCAGTAAGTCTATGGGGAGGGCAGTGGTGAGAATTGGGATTAGAGAGGGAGTGAGATCAGAGAGTAGAGGCAGGCTGAGAGACACAGAGAGATACTGCAGAGACTACAAAAGGGCTAACTGTAAGTACTAGATCTCACCCCAGGGCTTGAGAACTGGTCACTACTGCTCTATATTGCCCTCCATGAGGATTCCGCTTCTGAGGGTGTACCATAAAGGAATAAAAGACAACTAAAGACTAGAGATGAAACCTTCAGAGCAAAAATCTGGTTAAAAATGTCATATCAAGGTTAATAATAAATGCTAAAATAATAAGTATGCTTTATGCATGGAGCAGGGCAAATAGGGGCATTAATACATGAACCTTTTCCATTTTCTCAGGAGTGGCTGGTTTTCTTAAAACACCAAGACAATATCCAATTTATAAGTTAACAATTAAGTTAATTGTATGGTAAATGCATAATATTAGTCTGGACAAGTTTAAAAGGGTGTTTCCACCCTTTTAAACTTGTATGCAGCCTCTTTACAACCACCGGAGGTGGTCAGGAGGAGGCCAAAAGCAGCTGAAGTGAGGAAGTTATGCAATTTCTGTAACTTCCCTGCAGCTATGCTGTTTGTCCATTAACCCCTTAAGGACGTACCCATTTTTTACCTTAATGACCAGGCTCCTTTTTTTAAAAGGTCTCTGTAAATGGTAATAACTTTAGAATGCTTTTTCTGAGCGGAGCGATTCTGATATTGTTTTTTCATGACATATTGTACTTTATATAAGTGGTGCATTTTTGTTAACACATACAGCATTTTTTGTGAAAAACATCCTCTTTTTTATGGTGTACACTGTGTGGTAAAAGTGATGCTATATTTATCCTTTGGGTCAGTATGATTATGTTGATACCCATTTATATAGCTTTCTTTGTTCTTTTTCCTTTTCTGAGCAAAATTATTTTTCTGCCATTCATTTTCCAACAGCTGTAACTTTTTTATTTTTTAATTGATGCCATTGAGTAAAGACTTAATTTTCGCGGGATAAGCTGTACTTTATATTGGTATAGTTTTTGCAATATGTGCTACCTTTTGCTCTTTTTTATTCAGCTATTTGTACCAAAATTGGTGAATTTTGCTTTTTTGTTGTTGTTTTTTTATGGCGTTCACCGTACGGGATAATTTACATTATAGTACATGTCATTACAGACGTGGCAATACCTATTATGTATATGATTTGTGTTTTTGATATTTTTTGGTGATAATACAGGGCTTTTATTGGGAAAGGGGCAATTTTTTTTTTTTTACACTTCATACTTTTATTTAAGAACTTTTTATTAAATTTTTTACACTTTTTACAGGTTATACTATGCTGCAATACATTTGTAATGTATGACCCGATCAGCCGCACACAGTACAGCCTGTGCAATCTAGCCTGTGGCCATGACAAGGTCATGATCTGACCTCCTGCTGCCATATCAACCAACAACGACCCTGCCGCTGTTGTTGAACAGGGGGAGCGTGTCAACACCATAGATGCCCCCTGTCAACACCATAGATGCGTGATCAGGAATGATCACGCATCTATGGGGTTAATGTTGCCAGGACCGCCAGCTGCAGCAGGACTCCGGCTGTGATTGACAGCCGGGTCTCGCCGCCGATCTCCTGCACTGCTCGTGGATAGTGCAGGAGATCGCTAGGACGTATGCATACGTCCCAGCGCTCAAACGTGTCGGGTGCTGGGACGTATGCATATGTCCTATAGTGGGTAGGGGTTAAAGTCAATAGGTGTTACTCAAATTTTGTAACTCACCTACTTTGGTTGTTTTTGTCTCCCCAACTACCTCTAATAGCCACAAACAGGCCATAGGGGGACGGAGAGCCCTAGATCTCAGCACAAGTGGACACACATGTAGGGGAGTAGTGGACATTTATGGAATATCCTGTGAATGTGGCATATATGTCCCAGATAGGAATATCCCTTTAATAATGTCATATTTTTACAAGTGCAGGCTAAAAAAGCTTTGCCTCAGAGAAAACAAAAGGTGAAAGATGATAATTCAGTGAAACAAACATAAATTACATTTTATTTACATTATGTATAATTACTTTTAGCACATAGAACAGTTAATGAATTCTGTTCATTTAATTTTTCACGTTACTGACTTAACATAGCCTCAGCTTCTTCATAACTTTTTTTAATTGACCTTTACATGGCAGATGGAATTATAAGGGTAAATATCACACCTTTATAAGAGCACATTAATCTGTATAAAATGTTATGTTCATCACAGAATATTCTATTTGGCATTTGGGTATGGAAGGCTGGGTATTAAATTAAAGATCCAATCTATGGCTGTAGCTCTATTTATGGCAATGTTTTAGGATATTTTCCCCTGGTCTTTTATTGAAGCTCCTAACAAATGCAGTTTTGTGACAGTTTTGATGCAGTTTTTTTTTTCAGACAAACACAGAAGTAGATAACAAAAGAAGAGAGATGTATCAGTCTTTCCTTTACATGTAGGCTTCATTCACACTGCTTTTGCAGTATTTATTTGTAAGGTTAGGGTATGTTTACACATGTATTTTCTGCTGCAGATTTGCTTCAACAGAATTTGCTGCCTATTGACTTCAATGGATAGCAGATCTGCAGCAGAAAAAAAAGTTTGGTTCCAGGAAAACAGGTTCTCAGCAAATCGGCAATGAAATAAAACTCAAAACACAAATATAACACTGCCTAAGGGTACATTCAGACGAGCGCATCCACAGCGTATTTACACTGTGGATCCGCCGCCTAAGAACCCCTAGAGGGTGCCTCAGATATGCCTGCTTGGAGCTGCAATACACAGCTACGAGCAGACACACTGCTGCGATGTGCGACTGGGCATGCGTGGTGTACTCGTACACACTGCAGCCACTCCCCCTGCTCCCTGAGCTAGGGCGAGAGCAGCCGCGATGTGCGAGTATACTGCGCATGTCTGTTCATAGCAGCGTATTGCCACCCCAAGTAGGCACATCGGAGGCACCCTGTAGGGGTCCTTCGGTGGCGGATCAGCAGCATAAGATACGCTGTGATTCCGCTCATCTGAACATACCTTAAGAGCTTCAAAGCTTTATATAGCACTGATCACCTAGGAATGTGTTCAAGTAGTTTTAAAGTAATTTGGGGCTTATGTTAATGTGAAAGTTACTGTTTAAAAATACTGTTATGAAATGTGAAAAACTCCCTAATAACATTAAAATAACCTCAGTGGTAGAGGAGATATCAAATGTATTTAGTGTACAGGAACTTCCCTGTTATCAACACTTTTTAGGCTAAGTTTCCACTTGTCTTTTTTTTCTGGCAGTTTTTGGAAAACGGCCACTGCAATTTTTGAGCCAAAGCCAGAAGTGTATTCAAAAGGAATAGGAGATATAAAGGAAGGGCTTAGGGTATGTTCACACTGAGGAATTAGAGAGGAATTTCCACAAGTAATTCTGCTCGCTTTTTCCTCTCCAAATCATTCAGCAGTGAAATCCCCATAGAGTTGTACAGAATTTCTGCCCCTCAGTTCACACTGAGGAATTTCCTCAAGCAGAATTCTGATGAGGAAGTATGTTTTGCTTGAAGAAAGAACATGTTCTTCCTTTCAGGCGGAATCAGCGTCATTCTCCCATAGAGAGCAATGTTATTTTTTTTTTCAGTCAGAAGCATTTCCACGCGGAATCCATGCGGAATTCGCGCTGAATTAGCGCGGAATTTCATCATGAAAAAAAAGAGGAGTATTTAAACCCTTAAGGACTCAGCCCATTTTGGCCTTAAGGACTCAGACAATTAAATTTTTACGTTTTCATTTTTTCCTCCTCGGCTTCTAAAAATCATAACTCTTTTATATTTTCATCCACAGACTAGTATGAGGGCTTGTTTTTTGCGCGACCAGTTGTCCTTTGTAATGATATCACTCATTATATCATAAAATGTATGGCGCAACCAAAAAACACTATTTTTGTGGGGAAATTAAAACGAAAAACGCAATTTTGCTAATTTTGGAAGGTTTCGTTTTCACGCCGTACAATTTATGGTAAAAATGACGTGTTATTTATTCTGAGGGTCAATACGATTAAAATGATACCCATTATTACATACTTTTATATTATTGTTGCGCTTAAAAAAAATCACAAACTTTTTAACCAAATTAGTACGTTTATAATCCCTTTATTTTGATGACCTCTAACTTTTTTATTTTTCCGTATAAGCGGTGGTATGGGGGCTCATTTTTTGCGCCATGATCTGTACTTTTTTTGATACCACATTTGCATACAAAAAACTTTTAATTCATTTTTTATAATTTTTTTTAAATAAAATGTATTTAAAAAGTAGGAATTTTGGACTTTTTTTTTTTCGTTCACGCCGTTCACCGTACGGGATCATTAACATTTTATTTTAATAGTTCGGACATTTACGCACGCGGCGATACCAAATATGTCTATAAAAATTTTTTTTACGCTTTTTGGGGGTAAAATAGGAAAAAACGGACGTTTTACTTTTTTATTGGGGGAGGGGATTTTTCACTTGTTTTTTACTTTTACATTTTTTTTTACACTTGAATAGGGGACTATTCATAGCAATAGAATGATTGCTAATACTGATCTGTTCTATGTATAGGACATAGAACAGATCAGTGTTTTCGGTCATCTCCTGCTCTGGTCTGCTCGATCACAGACCAGAGCAGGAGACGCCGGGAGCCGGACGGAGGAAGGAGAGGGGACCTCCGTGCGGCGTTCTGAATGAGCGGATCCCCGCAGCAGCGCTGCGGGCGATCCGATCATTCGTTCAAATCGCACACTGCCGCAGATGCCGGGATCTGTATTGATCCCGGCACCTGAGGGGTTAATGGCGGACGCCCGCGAGATCGCGGGCGTCGGCCATTGCCGGCGGGTCCCTGGCTGCGATCAGCAGCCGGGATCAGCCACGCATGACACGGGCATCGCTCCGATGCCCGCGGTTATGCACAGGACGTAAATGTACGTCCTGGTGCGTTAAGTACTACCTCACCAGGACGTACATTTACGTCCTGCGTCCTTAAGGGGTTAAGAATAAAAAAAAATACATATATTACGCCCACTCTCCATCCACTTTTTATTCAGCAGCCATTTTGAGATTCTCATTTCTGATTCTGTGACTGTATTCAGAGTCTGTGAATAATCTCTCTCTGAGAAAAACGCAAAATTTTCACCAAAAATTAGTGGAAACGCCCCTGAAAATCAGTCTGTGGAAATGGCCGCTGGAACTCCTCCCACTCTTCCTCCCACTCTTGATACTCCTCCTATTCTCCTCCTCTGCATGAAACCTGCATTTCCGTGTGGAATTCCACGCAAATCCCGTGCGATTTTCGCGCGATTACCGCACAAAATCGCTGCTAATTCTGAGCGGAAAAAAAACTGTATTTTAGGGTGGAAATCTTCAGCGTGATTTCTGCCCCAATTCCTCAGTGTCAACATACCCTTATACTTCTCCTCCCTTATGGATCCACTTCTGAATTTGGCCCAAAGACTAAAGTGGCAGTTTTCCAAAAACTCCCAGAAAAAAAAACCAAGTGGAAACTTTGCCTAAGAGTACACGGCACTGCAGTATACCATGATGATCTCTACCACTGAGTGACTTTAAAAGATGACTGTCATGCCTTCCCCAACATGTTTTGTCATAATAATGCCATTATCAAGAGGCTAATTGCCGCATTAGCCTCTTGATAAAAGAAAAGTTATATTTAAGGGGAAGTCTATTAGGGGTTGTTTTACCCCTGGCTAAGGCCCCGGGGTTTGGTATCATTTTAGTACTTCATTCATTCCAAAACTGCATGGGGGAGATTTATCAAAACCTGTCAAGAGGAAAAGTTGCTGAGTTGCCCATAATAACCAATCAGATCACTTATTTCATTTTTCAGAGGCCTTTAAAAAAAATGAAAGAAGCAATCTGACTGGTTGCTATGGGCAACTCAGCAACTTTTGCTTTGGACAGGTTTTTATAAATTACCCCCACGTGTTCCTCATCCCTTTTGCTAAAAATAGCGCTGATACTAGACTCACACAAGCTGAGCCTGGCAAAGTTTGAAAATTCTGAGAGCTGATTTTACCCTAAAGTTCCGACCGAGACCGGGTTCACCAGGCTCAGCTCGCTCATCTCATTTGCATTATGTGATAGGAAAGTTACTGGCTCATACATCAAATGTATCCATAGGCCACCATTCACATATTTTTTACTGCACTGAATAGCACAGCATTCAGTATACCAAAAGGTACACTCTGTCTTTTGTTTTTTTTACAGAGAGAGGAGGAACTCCTCCTAATGACAAGACTCCAAAAGATACTGCAAAAAGCAGAATAAAAAGAGCCTGACTATTCTTTTAAGATCACTTCTCTGGCTTGGACCCAAAAAACTGCACCGAAACTGCATGCATGATTCTAGCCTTTAACGATTTTCAGAGCTAATTTCTGCACAGCTTGGTTGCCAAAGAAAAATTCCTTGGCAATAGATTTGACAAATTACCGACAGATCTGAAACATGAAGTCAAGTCAGAGGCTACTTTTATTATATAGTCTTTAATAATATTTGAATGACTAAATCAAGCTAATGATAAAACAACAAATCATTTTGTCAGTCTGGATTTATCACATTTATTTTTTTCCATTTAAAACATCCTTCATTAGCATTCTCGACAGAGGACTAAAAAATGCATCTGTTACCTTATACTGAGAAAGGCTTGAATTACACAGACAATTTTTGTGGCATACAGGCTTTGTCATATCAATTGCACCCACTGCACTGAAAACTGCATGTGTGTTTCCAGCCTTAGGGGGGTTGCACACATTTCATTTTGTCCCATGTGCAGGGCGTACCCAGAAAAAACTTCTGTGACATGTTGAGTCACCCAGCAATAACTCCAGGGGTTAATAGAGGGGCCCTTGTACAGTGATTCCCCTCCTCTAACTGGTAGATACTCTTTCTTGCCTTCAAAGAGTGGACTAGAGCAGACCTTTTGGGTGAAATCCTCCAAACTCCCCACAGCGCCATGATCATCATGCATGTGAGCCAGATCTGTCGCAGGTAGATGGATCTTGGAACTGGGAGAAGATTTAGACCCTTGCTAATAGCAGGTTTAAACAGGATACAGAATAGGTCTGAACTAAATCTAGGAGATACACTTTATTTGTACATTTCTATGACTAACTAGTCTGCCTAGCAAGAGCAAAGCCAAAAGAGATGTGAATTCTTTCCTGGCCCGAGTCAGACTGAACTGGTCTTGGGTCTAGTTCTGTAGAGAGAGGGGTTAGACTAAGGACTCCTTTTCAGGAGATGAATAAGAAACACAGCTATAACTACAAAAAAAAAAAAAAAAAACAGGTTGTACTTCCATCCAAAATTAATCATCAGTACAGTATTTGTGGAACATAGACTCACCTGGTGTACACGGATGGCAGAAAGTATCAGTCACTGTCCCACCACAACACCTATATGCTAGGAAAGTGTGTCGGATCACATCAACAATTCTTCCCATCGTTTACTGAAAAACCGTGGAGAGTGCTGGCCTATTCCTGGGTCCAATTCATGTCCAGAGTCCAGATCAAGCAGAGAAGACACACATAGATTTAGGTATTTAGGAACGGATCTCTTCACACTACAACTTCTTATATCAGTAGGTGGACACAGGTATCAGGACACTCCAAATATGTCAGAGAATGCCCGTGTAACAAGCATTTATCAATAATTCTGCTACATCACATAGATGGAGTTTTTCTTTTTACATTGTTATTTCAAACTGTGGGAACCGTGGTAATAGAAAACAAGGTATTGGGCTGGAGGCAAATATTTATGTTGATGACCAAACATAATGTAACCTTCAAAAAAATTCACTATACAACAACTGTTGTATAGTTAGTCATTGTATATCACCCACCGAGGAACTTTGTGCTTTGTTCTTTGACTCAGAAAAGATGAAGGATTCTTTACCACAATTCCTGCGCTGAGAGCTGGAAAGGTTTCTTGAAAGATACCTGGACTGCTAGGAGGTAAGAAGTGTCAAAGAGATCTGTGGCATCGGGGTGTGAGGTGCAGGGTAGATGTTATAACCCAAGGGGCAGATGTTATTAACCCCTTCTTGTCATGATGCCAGGGCGTGGTTTAGCCTTAAACACCCAAAGGTAATACCGCTGGTCCTGGGCTAGGCACAGGGGCAATGACGACACCGATGCCAAGTTAAAGACAGGCCACAGTGACTAAACAGTAGACTTGACTGATGACTGACGTAATGACTGACAATTAGATGACTTTGGCTTACTTGCAATTGACAGGTGGCTGCAGACTTTAGGCCTCCAATGCTCCAGACACACACACTGAGGCGACATGACTGCACTGGACCTCAGGAACTAAGCTAAAAGAGAGATTTCAGCCCCTCCCTTGGTTTTTTAGGGGGGCTGTGCAAGGAGCCCATGGGTCACCTTGGAGGTCACCTGGTCACTAGTGCCTCCTGGGTAAGAATCATATGGTAACAGCTATTAAAGAAACAGTACATTTTATTATACAACTTATGTACACAGGGGATAACACATAAAGGGGTCCCTGGGGACATGGAGAGACTCTGCCTCACAGGTCAGGAGAAGTACGGGGACACACCATCCAGTACTGGGCCACCACAGATCCATGGTTGGTTTAGCTCTGCCCTGGAAAAAGTTCTGAAGGAGAATGAAGAAAAACTCATACAGTGTTCCCTCAAGTTACAATATTAATCGTTTCCAGGAAAACCATTGTATGTTGACACCATTGTATGTTGAGCCCATACAAAAGTAAGAAAGATCTGCTGGAAGCTGTAAATCACTGTTTATGTAGAGGACAGCATCTTCTTCAGGGTCCTGTACAGTACACACAGTGTCCCCAAAAAAAGTTAAATGGAGCTTCCCCCACCTAGAGCAGCTATCCATTGCTCAGGTAAAGAGTAGTACAGAACATGTAGTACCTCCCTTTCTGTGGGGCGCTACCAGACACCAGTCAGTGCATGCACTTCAGGAATACAGGGGTTTTACTAGTGAAATGTCCATTCCGATTGGTAGGTTCTTCCGGCCATTGACATGTTTCACAGATCTAGACTGTCTGTAACATTGTATGTTGAGTCTGGTTTCAAGTTACAATGGTCCAGAAAAGACCACTGTATGCTGAAAATATTGTATGTTGAGGGATCACTGTATTTTTAGGAACAATTTAGGACATTTCACAGTTTAAAACTATATTACATTTTAAGGGATTTTACAAATGCATTCCTATAGAGATCTTGTACTAATTTTAAGTTACATAATATTTTCTTCTCCATGCCCTAAGCTAAATTCCATTTTGTGTTAACAAAGAATTGCATAGTGGGAATTCCTTTTCAGAGTTAGATATAAACTGTTGGGTTTCCAAGTACAATTAGATGAAATCAGCAATGTATTGGAATGGTGGAAGGAATACAAAATCACAGTTGTGTATAGTTATTTAACATTTTACATGCCTTTAATCTATGAGGTTTCATATAAACTCTCATGATCATTTCCGAATTAGTGCTCTGTAAAGGTGCAACCAGTATGGAGCAGGCTACTGGCACCCCTAGATATCTATGGGCCCACACTGTACCACAGCATTCCTCATTTTTCATGCTATATTTCTTTAGGTGTAATATGCACTCACCAATAGGGCTGGGCGGTATACAGGTTCATACCGAATACCAAAATTTTTGTGCAAATTTTTGTTTTAACCCATACCGCAATTGTCAGCCCAGCGCTGCGCTGTTCCCACATTAGGGAACTAATCATATGTGACCCGCAAGCGCTGACACTCTATACCAGTGGACTTCAACCTCCAGATGTTGGCTGTCTGGGCATGCTGGGAGTTGTAGTTTTGCAAAATCTGGAGATGCACAGGTTGAAGACCACTGCTCTATACTGTATCCCTATGCTCGGGCTGCAAAAGGTAAACAAAATAAACTTTAACTTTAAGCCAGCTTCTTACATGACAGTGGGCTCAGCCTATCACCGGCCGAGGTGGAACGCTTCGGCCGGTGATAGGCTGACAGCTGTCCGACGTTCACGTACCCAGGAAGAACGTAAGGCCAATGTGGGAATATGCGTTAAAGTTTATTTTTGTTTACCTTTTGCAGCCCGGGCATAGGGATACAGCTATAGAGTGTCAGCGCCGGCGGCCGCAACAAACAGGAGGACGAGGAGAGCAGCGCTTGCGAGGGACGTGAGTAGTACCCCGATGGGGACAGCGCAGCGCTGGGCTAATAATTAATTACTTTTTTTGGGGTGGGGGGGAATACCGTTATATACCGTGGAACCACCATAAGTTACAAAAATACCATGATACACATATTTGGCCATACCACCCGGCCCTACTCACCAAGAATCATTGTTTTCTAGGGTTCAACATAACAGTAATACAGGCGGTACAGTATAACAGCTCTAAGAGTGTCGCTAGCTCTGTAACATAATATCACAGGGACTCTGCCTAACTTTGTTTTCTTGTATGTGACACTGGTAGATGGCACTTAAAAGAGGTTAAGTAGTACCAGCATCATGGTCTTCATAAAAATAACAAATAAAAAATGTTTATGTAACAGGCGCCTGTCAACGGGCGGTTGGTAGTTTGGTGTTTTTGACCAGTTGATGTCTGTCCCTTTGAAGCAACGCTATTATTTTATTTTATTATATTATATAACTTTTTATCTTACTATAGGGAAATTTCTCAGCAATTTGTGGCTTCCAGCACTGATACGTCTCTGATATATGCGGTTAGCAATTAAGAATATTTTTCTGTTATATGTGGTTTGAAGTATGTGTGGGACATAGCTCTTCGCTTTGCAATACCTAGTTATTTAATTGTCATGGCAGTTATTTAATTGTAATGTGGCTTGCAATGGGTGGTACAGTGTTTCTCTGCAACATGTGGTTTGCATGGGTGGTATTGCTCCTCTGTATGTGGTTTGCACTGCTTGTTGTTTTCCGCCATATGTGGCTTATAATTGGAGCATAGGAGTTAATTTTTGCTTTTATAGAAGTCTGTTTGAATCATAAAAGTTAAATTCATGTAATCTAGTCAGTGATTTCTGGAACAATATATTTTATTGTAGACCACTATGGCAGGGTTGAGCATAAAAATATTTCCCAACTTTCCATAAAAAAGAGTCTGATTCCACAGCAGAGATGATGCTCAAGACTAGTGCATAACGTAAATATAACATTTCATCTGTTCTTAGTCATTGATCACTGTAGAATTCATCTTACACCATTGTTGGATTTTATAACTCTGTGATATGACAGTGGAACACAGTCATAAAGATGTAAGGAAGTCATCCCTACAACAAACATTTATCTCATCCCGCCAGGTGCGCCAGAAATGCTATGGGGAAGATTTATCAAAACCTGTACAAAGGAAAAGTTACCTAGTTGCCCATAGCAACCAATCAGATTGCTTCTTTCATTTCCCAGAGGCCTTGTTAAAAATGAAAGAAGCGATCTGATTGGTTGTTATGGGCAACTGGACAACTTTTCCTCAGGACAGCTTTTGATAAATCTTCCCCTATATGTTCTTATTAATGGTTTGACTATTTCACCCATTGTAAAGGGGCACAATATATTACACATAAATCCATGTATTTTCCATAGACGAGACATGCATTGACAATAGAATGATTCACAGTTGGGAATAGCTCAAATCCTTTATCGATAGCAGATGCTAGTTTTGTCAATCTTTTGCCTTGCAACAGATGCTATGAGTTGTTATTGTAAAGTATATGTAAAAGTCATCCATCCTAATTTCCATCACTCACATGAACTGTCTGTCAGGATATTTATGGATTAGGTACGCAGAGGTAACGGTCATCAGAAATGGCGTAACAAATTACTTCACTGGACCTTACTGGAATACTAGAAATCAGTTATTTAGAGCATTGACATCATGTTTTAATATCTGGCAGATTATGTGAATAGGTGAAAACATCCTGTTTTAGTGCATAGTGTCAACTGTAAAATATAGTATGAAGCAATTATTGTATTGGTTTGCATTTGGCTACTTAGTTTCAGTTTTGGTAAATCTTAGACTTAACAAGGACGCAGGGTTTTTCAGTTCTTGCACTTTCGTTTTTTCCTCCTTACCTTTTAAAAATCATAACCCTTTCAATTTTCCACCTAAAAATCCATATTATGGCTTATTTTTTGCGTCACCAACTCTACTTTGCAGTGACATTAGTCATTTTACACAAACATTCACGGCGAAAGGGGAAAAAAAATCATTGTGCGACAAAATCGAAGAAAAAACGCCATTTTGTAACTTTTGGGGGCTTCCGTTTCTATGCAGTGCATATTTCGGTAAAAATGACACCTTATCATTATTCTGTAGGTCCATACGGTTAAAATGATACCCTACTTATATAGGTTTCATTTTGTCATACTTCTGGAAAAAATCATAACTACATGCAGGAAAATGTATACGTTTAAAAATGTCCTCTTCTGACCCCTATAACTTTTTTATTTTTCCACGTACGGGGCGGTATCAGGACAAATTTTTTGCACAGTGATCTGAAGTTTTTATTGGTACCATTTTTGTTTTGATCAGACTTTTTGATCACTTTTTATACATTTTTTTATGGTATAAAAAGTGACCAAAAATAAGCTTTTTTGGACTTTGGAATTTTTTTTCGTGCACGCCATTGACCGTGCGGTTTAATTAATGATATATTTTTATATTTCGGACATTTACGCACACGGCGATACCACAAATGTTTATTTTTATTTACACTGTTTTATTTTTTTTTATGGGAAAAGGGGGGTGATTCAAACTTTTATTAGGGAAGGGGTTAAATTACCTTTATTAACACTTTTTTTTACTTTTTTTTTTTGCAGTGTTATAGGTCCCATAGGGACCTATAACACTGCACACACTGATCTCTCATGCTGATCACTGGCGTGTATTAACACGCCTGTGATCAGTGTTATCGGCGCTTGCCTGCTCCTGCCTTGATCTCAGGCATGCACCAACCATTCATCGATCGGACACTGAGGAGGCAGGTAAGTGCCCTCCTGGGTTACTTTCACTTTCAGATGCGGCGGTCAGCTTTGGTCGGTGCGTCTGTAGGGTTAATACAGGGCATCACCGTGATCGGTGATGTCCTGTATTAGCCACGGGTCCCGGCCGTTGATAGCCGCCGGGACCGACCCGATATGCCGCGGGGACACCGCGTGACCCCGCGGCATATCGCGGGAGCCGGCGGAGGACGTACATATACGTCCTTCGTCGTTAAGGGGTTAATCAATCCACTGATAAATATTATTTTTTTCTTCTATGTCTTCATTTTCTGTTTTTTAATTTTAAATTTTCTATATGTGATACAGGGGCAGCCATCTTGCCTGTGCTTCTTTTAACAGCAGTCACTTCGGACATAGAAACCTGTAGTCTGGAGCTGATTCATTATTGTCTATGGGAGAATGTTCTTGGTATATTGTATGACCTGAGCAGAGGTCACTGTGCAGGGAGGGGAAGGAGGTGAGCTGTGACCATCCTGTCACATTAAGCTAGCAGTCTAAAATGGCAGCAACATGTTGTAGACCAGGATAAGCTAAGTTGATTGATACAGAATATAGTTTTGTAGGAAAAGTGTCAGTAGAACATTTGGGCTTAGGATTGCAGTTGGTGGTCTTAAAGGGGTAGTCCAGTGGTGAAAAAACGTATCCCCTATCCTAAGGATAGGGGATAAGTTTGAGATCGCGGGGGGTCCAACCGCTGGGGCCCTCTGCGATCTCTCTGTACGGGGCCCCGGCTCTCCGGCCAGATAGGGGGTGTCGACCTCCGCACGAAGCGGTGGCCGACACGCCCCCTCAATACATCTCTATGGCAGAGCCGGAGATTGCTGAAGGCAGCGCTTCGGCTCTGCCATAGAGTTGTATTGAGGAGGCGTGTCGGCTGCCGCCTCGTGCGGAGGTCGACACGCCCCCTTCCTGCGGGCTGTCGGGGCTCCGTACAGGAGATCGCAGGGGGCCCCAGCGGTCGGACCCCCGCAATCTCAAACTTATCCCCTATCCTTAGGATAGGGGATAAGTTGTTCACCACTGGGTCACCACTGGACTACTCCTTTAACCAGTAGTGATGAGCAGCAGGGGCCATATTAGAATTTGTGATATTTCGCGAATATATTTGGACGACTATTCGTCCTATGTTCACAAAATTAGCATATTCGCTTTGTTCGTACTCATGAAATTCGCATAGTGCGCATGCGCGGTTATATCTTTCACCTAAAATATGGGAGGGATCAGTATCCTCTGGAAGTGCCGATATTCGAGAATATTTGCATATTCACAAAATGTTTGCATATTCGTGAATATTTGCATATTCACAAAAAACACAAGAATTTGTCATTATGAATATATATCACTTTATTCTAAATATTCGAGAAATCGCGAAGTGCCGATAGTCACAGTAGAAAATTAGTATCTCGAAAATTTGCGCTCAACACTATTAACCAGTGACTATTAACCAGTGCCTTTTGGACTTTTAAGCTGTGAATGAGCACTCATTTTAATCAATTTGATATATATAGTTTTATGTAAAAGTTATTTATGTATCAATTTCCTTAGCTCCTCCTACTCTACAAGATGATGCTGGCAGATCAGGCTGTTTGCTCAACATGACAGGTTCTCTTTACCATAAAAATTGGCCTTAAGCAATAGGCAATTTTTCTGATTACACATTCTCTTTAAAGGGGTACTCCGGTGAAAAACTTTTTTTTTTTAAATCAACTGGTGCCAGAAAGTTAAACAGATTTGTAAATTACTTCTATTTAAAAAATCTTAATCCTTCCTGTACTTATTAGCTGCTGAATACTACAGTGGAAATTATTTTCCATTTGAAACATAGAGCTGTCTGCTGAATCACGAGCACAGTGCTCTCTGCTGACATCTCTGTCCATTTTAGGAACTGTCCAGGGTAAAAGGAAATCCCCATAGCAAACATATGCTGTTCTGGACAGTTCATAAAATGGACAGAGATGTCAGCAGAGAGCACTGTGCTCGTGATTCAGCAGACAGCTCTATGTTTCAAATGGAAAATAATTTCCACTGTAGTATTCAGCAGCTAATAAGTACAGGAAGGATTAAGATTTTTTAATACAAGTAATTTACAAATATGTTTAACTTTCTGGCACCAGTTGATTTAAAAAAAAAAAGTTTTTCACCGGAGTACCCCTTTAACCCCTTCCCGACCTATGACATACCTGTACATCATGGGTGGCAAGGTGTTCCCGACCCATGACATACAGGTATGTCATGAACATTTTTGCCGCTACTCGCGGCATCCCGCAGCGCCCGGAAAGATGGTGGCTATCACTGATAGCCAGCCATCTTACCATGCGACCACGGGGGGTTTCATCCCCCACCCCCAGCGATCGCTGCTATCAGCTTGTCAAATCTGACTAGCTGATAGCAGCTTTTCGCTATCAGAATACTTAGCAGCGCGGTGTGTGAGTCCCGATCACGGGGATCGGGACACACACCGCTCTGCTAAGTGTCCCTGACCCGTCCCCCGGCGTCACTTACCCGGCCATGCGGTGTCCCGAGCGGTCCCAGCGCGGGCGGCGTCCTCCAGGCGGTCCCGGCGGCGCTGCGTCCCGGCGGTGAGTTTCCGGCAGCAGGGCGGCATCTTCTTTGGCAGCAGTGAGATCGCCGTAAAGCGATCTCACTGCTGCCTCTGGGAGTTTCAAAACTGCAACTCCCAGCATGCCCAGACAGCCTTTGGCTTTCTGGGCATGCTGGGAGTTGTAGTTTTGCAACATCTGGAGGTCCACAGTTTGGAGACCACTGTATAATGGTCTCCAATCTGTGCTCTTCCAGATGTTGCAAAACTACAAATCTCAGCATGCTCAGTCTGTCCAGGCATGCTGGGAGTTGTAGTTCTCTAACATCTGGAAGAGCACAGATTGGAGACCATTATACAGTGGTCTCCAAACTGTGGACCTCCAGATGTTGCAAAACTACAACTCCCAGCATGCCCAGAAAGCCAAAGGCTGTCTGGGCATGCTGGGAGTTGCAGTTTTGAAACTCCCAGAGGCAGCAGTGAGATCCTTCAGGTATTGCCGAACTATAACTTCCAGCATGCCTGGGCAGTCTGGGCATGCTGGGAGTTGTAGTTTTGCAACAACTGGAGGCACACTAGTTGGGAAACATTGTCCGTTTCCTACCTCAGTGCCTCCAGCTGTTGCAATTGTTGCAAAACTATAACTCCCAGCATGCACTGTCAGACCATGCATGCTGGGAGTTGTAGTTTTGCAACAGCTGGAGGCACACTGGTTTGGAAACACTAAGTTTGGTTGCAAAACACTTGAAAGTTTATTACTTAACTTAGTGTTTCCAAACCAGTGTTCCTCCAGCTGTTGCAAAACTACAACTCTCAGCATGCACGGACAGCCAAAGGGCATGCTCGGAGTTTGCAACAGCTGGATGTTTGCCCCCTCCCCCAAATGTGAATGTACAGGGTACACTCACATGGGCGGAGGTTTACAGTGAGTGCTGCAAGTTTGAGATGGCGCAAATTTTGCGCTGCAGCTCAAACTCCCAGCGGCAAACTTGCTGTGAACCTCTGCCCATGTGACTGTACCCTAAAAACACTACACTAACACTAACCTAAAATAAAAAGCACTACATATACACATACCCCTACACAGCCCCCCTCCCCAAAAAAATGAAAAACGTCTGGTACGCTACTGTTTCCAAAACGGAGCCTCCAGCTGTTGCAAAATAACTCCCAGTATTGCCGGACAGCCATTGACTGTCCAGGCATGCTGGGAGTTTTGCAACAGCTGGAGGCACCCTGTTTGGGAATCATTGGCATAGAATACCCCTATGTCCACCCCTATGCAAATCCATAATTTAGGCCTCAAATGCGCATGGCGCTCTCTCACTTTGGAGCCCTGTCATATTTCAGGGCAACAGTTTTGGGACACATATGGGGTATCGTCGTACTCGGGAGAAATTGCCTTACAAATTTTGGGGGGCTTTTTCTTCTTTAACCCCTTATGAAAAGGTGAAGTTGGGGTCTACACCAGCATGTTAGTGTAAAAAAATAAATTTTTTACACTGACATGCTGGTGTTGCCCTATACTTTTCCTTTTCACAAGATGTAAAAGGGAAAAAAGACCCTCTAAATTTGTAATGCAATTTCTCCCGAGTACGGAGATACCCCATATGTGGGCGCAAAGTGCTCTGGGGGCGCACAACAAGGCCCAGAAGGGAGAGTGCACCATGTACATTTGAGGCGATTTGCACAGGGGTGGCTGATTGTTACAGCAGTTCTGACAAACGCAAAACAATAAATATCCATATGTGACCCCATTTTGGAAACTACACCCCTCACGGAATGTAATAAGGGGTGCAGTGAGCATTTACACCCCACTGGTGTATGACAGATTTTTGGGACAGTGGTCTGTGAAAATGAAAAATAAATTTTTTCATTTGCACAGTCCACTGTTCCAAATATCTGTCAAACGACAGTGGGGTGTAAATGCTCACGGCACCCCTTATTAAATTCCATGAGGGGTGTAGTTTCCAAAATGGGGTCACATGTGGGGGGGTCCACTGTTATGGCACCATAGGGGCTTCCTAAATGGGACATGCCCCCCCCCAAAAAACCCTTTCAGACTTCAAACTCACTCTCCAAAATCCCATTGTCGCTCCTTCCCTTCTGAGCCCTCTACTGCGCCCGCCGAACACTTTACATACGCATATGAGTTTTTCCTTACTCGAGAGAAATTGGGTTACAAATTTTAGGGTGATTTCTCTCCTTTTACCCCTTTTAAAAATTCAAAAATTGGGTCTACAAGAACATGCGAGTGTAAAAAATGAAGATTTAGAATTTTCTCCTTCACTTTGCTGCTATTCCTGTGAAACACCTAAAGGGTTAAAACACTTACTGAATGTCATTTTGAATACTTTGGGGGGTGCAGTTTTTATAATGGGGTCATTTATGGGGTATTTCTAATATGAAGACCCTTAAAATCCACTTCCAACCTGAACTGGGCCCTGAAAAATTACGATTTTGAAAATCTTGAGAAAAATTGGAAAATTGCTGCGCAACTTTGAAGCCCTCTAATGTCTTCCAAAAGTAAAAACTTGTAAAATTTTTTATGCAAACATAAAGTAGACATATTGTATATGTGAATCAATATGTAATTTATTTGGAATATCCATTTTCCTTTCAAGCAGAGACTTTCAAAGTTAGAAAAATGCAAAATTTTCATGAAATTTTTAGATTTTTTACCAAGAAAGGATGCAAATATCAGTGAAATTTTACCAATAACATAAAGTAGAATATGTCACGAAAAATCAATCTCGGAATCAGAATGATAAGTAAAAGCATTCCAGAGTTATTAATGTTTAAAGTGACAGTGGTCAGATTTTCAAAAAATGCCCAGGTCCTGAAGGTGAAAATGGGCTGGGTCATGAAGGGGTTAATGCTATAGTGTTCAGTGATTTTCTAGAGCAACTCTCATTTGGAAATAGCTTTAAGGGACCTTTTCCACAGGTATAAATCCTTTCCTTAAGAGTACAAACTGTAATAATATCCTGAAAGGCACCATCAGTGTCCACAGTTTTTAGATCCCATACCGATGTTATGATTTGGTGTTGTGGTACAGCGCCACTTGTGGTGCGCCACTTGTAACTGAGGAATAATGAGGATAGCTAAGTGCTGGATGGTGGATACTTGGCTGGCTATTAAAAGATTTGTGATGCCAGGAGTGTGGTATGTGTGAAGATGTTGGTGGTGGTAATCCTGCAGGTTAAGTTCACTAACCACTGCTTCAAAGGAAGTAGTCATCGGTATCCAAGAGCCGGGAAATAACTCCTTAAATGCAGGGATGTCAGATAACCACTTGTAAAGTTTACTGAAGAATGTTGCAGCATAACAATATAAAGATATAATCCAAGTTCTGGTGACAGGATTACATTGATACACTGAAGGTAGTGATAACCCACTGTCGCAGTTTACTGGGAATGCTTAGACTTGCAGTACCAACCATTTTTACCTCAAAACACAGGTTAGGGTCAGAAACAGCCACCCTAGGGATAACAGTCACCTGACAGAGCCCAGGAAGTAAAGGTGTTCTGCTTTGGGACACCACAATTACATAGTGTCTTATTCATGAAGACACTGCATTAAGGATACCAAGACAATAAAGCATTGATTGATTCATTGATTGATATGTACGATTAATGGCACGTTATTCTGGTAATCCAAATCCTATAAATAATTATTAAAAACATATTATCTATGAGCCAAATTAAAAGTATTTTGTGTATGACCCTCATTTCTCATCTCAGTTCATTTAGTAAACCGCCTATTTATTTTTGCATAATCACAAAACTGCATGAGGATGAGTCCAATGAAACTGTTATGTTTATCAAATTAATCTGTTCCCGCATTGACTTCTAATGCACGCCTAGCACTTGGAGGGCTTTTATACTAACACTGCTTTTTCCGGAATCCCCTCTATCTCTACATTAGGCTCTATCTACTTTGCTTTATTAAACTGAGATTTGTGTCAAGGTGTTCCTTTCCCCGTTGATGACACATATTCTTTGGTTTGATGATCTGTTCTGTACTGTGTAAATAACATCGAGTCAGTCTCTGCTCCAGGCACAATGAAGCAAATGAGGAATACCCTAGAAGATTAAAACAAGATGTTAGATATTTGTATAAAACTCATGAAGGAGAACTCATTAATCATCCTTAAAGAACTAAACTTGTCTCCCATGGCTGATTTTCTTCACTGTACCTTAAGTATCCAGATTATTTAATCTTTTCTGGGTTAAATAAACACTTACGCAACAAAAATGTGGGCAACCAATCACTATCTATCTCACTAGTTTTATGAGAATTGTACGTTCTGAATGTGCAAACTATTGTGTAGGGGTTTTCAAATCATATCTGGACCACAGACACCAGCTGCCTGCACCTAGAAGGGAGGCAGTATAGTTTTTCCAAAGCCTGGCTTAAAGGGGCACTCTGGAGAAAAAAATTGTGGGGCCTACCGCACCGGGTGACACCCTGACTGGCACTAAATAGCTGCACTCGACTATCCCGCAACAACCCATCCACCCTCCTCAGAAATTTAAAAATATTAAAAAACATACTATGCCGCACCATGAATATCCATACTCTGGAGGCGCTTTGGTTTAATTTTGAGCCTGCATTTTGTGACGTTGTTGGGCAGTGTCTTACGTCGCCATGCTTAGGCCAGAGTTTACGTCAGGAAGGAAGAAGGCGCAGCACCAACAGGCACATAAACAATAGTGAAGCCACAAAAAAAAAAAACGGCTCGAACGTTACCCACTGCAAAATGTGCAGGAAGCTTTAATACTATTGATGTTTCTTTTTTTTTTAAGGAAAAATTTTAGTGCCACATATGAGTTATTTACGTAGGTTGTAAAAATTCTTACACAATTATTTTGTGCCTTATTCTATTTTAACACAACATCAATTTTTAAATTTAGTGGGTACGCCAGCATGTACGTGTTCTAAAATTTACAAGCTGTGCAGTGTGTATTTTCAACCTATTAATAGTTATCAGTTATATAATACATTTTTTCTATAATTAACATTAATGTAGTAGCTTTGTTTCATGATGCAGAACCTGTCCTTTTCTGCAGACGTATGCACTTTCTGTAAGCCAGATTGGACCTGGAATACATATGCGACTTTTAAATGAAGATGCAACTTTTTTTCTTCATAAATAGCGACTATCGCATTTGATAAATACATGACCACTGCAAAGTAAAAAAAAAATACAAAAATTACTACCTGAGCAGATTTCAGAAATGTGCTTTGGAGTAAGCAAAAATCAAAAAGTCGGAGCATGTATAGAAAAGTTGCACATGCGCAAGTACGTGCGACTTTTTTCCATAAATAAAATCTATGACGGAGCTTGATAAATCTTCTTCTTTGTGTTTTTTATTAGTTATACTTATGTTAGGTATTTAGAGTTACTGTGTGAGGTACAAGGGGTTATTTATTAACTAACATCACCTTAAAAATCCTAGAGCATTCCACATAACTTCATGTGCCTCACATTATCGCTCACATGGCTCACAACAGTGTGGTTATTAATGTAGAATACATGGCTTACTTATTTAGGAACTCATTGGCCCAGTGTTTGCCTAAATCCAAAATGGTCTTGATTTGCAAACAGCAACCAATCCCAGCTCAACTTTCATGTTACCAGAGCTTGCTATTAATTGCCATTTTGGTTTAAGGCAGATGAATCTGAGCCCTTGTGCCTTACATTATTAGTAAGTAACCCCATGTACTGAGCACCATGAACTCCATACACCCATTGTTTTAACCCTTTAAGGACTGAGCCCTTTTCCCCTTCAGGACTGAGCCCTTTTTCCCCTTAAGGACTGAGCCCTTTTTCCCCGTAAGGACTGAGCCCTTTTTTGCAATTCTGACCACTGTCAATTTATGCATTAATAACTCTGGGGTGCTTTCACCGTTCATTCTGATTCCGAGATACTACTTTAACATAGTGGTAAATTTTCGTTGTTACTTGCATCCTTTCTTGGTGAAAAATCCCAAAATTTCATGAAACTCTCTGCTTGTATGGAAAATGGATATTCCAAATAAATTTTATATTGATTCAAAAATACAATGTCTACTTTTTGAAGATATTAGAGGGCTTTAAAGTATAGCAGCAATTTTAAAAATGTTCACGAAAATTTCAAAATCAGAATTTTTCAGTGACCAGTTAAGTTTGAAGTGGATTTGTGGGGCCTTTCTGTGAAAAATACCCCATAAATGACCCAATTTTATAAACTACAACCCTCAAAGTATTAAAAATGACATTCAGAAAGTTTGTTAACCTTTTAGGTGTTTCACAAGAATAGCAGCAAATTGGAGGTGAAAAATCTAAATCTGCTTTTTTTACACTAACAAATTCTTGTAGCCCCATTTTTTTTTCATTTTAACAGTGGTATAAGGAAAAAAAGCACCCTAAAATTTGTAGCCCAATTTCTCTTGAGTATTGAAATACCTTATATGTGGACATAAAGTGCTCTGCGGGCTCACAACATGGCTCAAGAGGGAAAGAGAAACTGTGGGATTTTTTAAAACAAATTTTGCTGTCATGGTTTTTTGGGGGGGCATGTTGCATTTAGAAAGTCCCCAGGGTGCCAGAACAGCAAAAAAAAAAAAAAAACATATGGCATACTATTTTGGAAACTACACCCCTCAAGGAACGTAACAAGAGCTATAGTGAGCCTTAACACCTCACAGGTGTTTGACGTGAAAATAGAAAATTAGATTTTTAACACTAAAATGATGGTGTTACCCCATATTTTTCTTTTTCACAAGGGGTAATAGGAGACGATGGACCCCAAAATTTGAAGCCCAATTTCTCCCGATTAAGAAAATGCCCCATATGTGGATGTTAAGTCCTCTGTTGGCGCACTACAGGTCTCGGAACAGAAGGAGCACCATTGGAATTTAATAAGGAGGGGCAGTGAGCATTTACACCCCACTGGCGTTTGACAGATCTTTGGAACAGATCTTGAATTGCTGACATATGGGGGTCTCAGGATCCCTCCAGGCATTTGCACGGGATGCCTGCTGAATGATTTCAGCAGGCATCCCGGTCCCGTCCTTGACCAGCTAGCGGCAGGGGCCGAAATTCCCACGGGCGTACCCATACGCCATCAGTCCCTAAGGACTCTAAAACGTATGGATACTTAACACACAACACAAATGTGGGCAACCAGTCACTATCTATCGTACTAGTTTCATTGTACGTTCTGAATGTGCATATTATAGTTTATGCTAGGGGTGTTCAAATGCGAACCATGGTCCAAGTCTGAACCAAAGACATCAGCTTTCTGCACCTATGAGGGTGGCAGTAAAGGGGTACTTGTGAAAATAAAATTAAGTAACCCCATTTGCCCCACATGAATAATAGGTAACCCTATGTGCCTTGTTTTAACCACATGTTCCTCTTTTTAACTCAAGTTAGTTTGTCCATACATTCGAAGCCTGTTGCTTTAACTGTTCTTTCTCTGTAGTTGCTGGGAAGCCTTAGCAATTCAAAGCAAATTTTATGGAAATTTGCTGTAAACTAAAAAGTTTAGTTTGTCTAGTTGTAGGAGAAGGATTTTATAATTAAGTCTATGGAGCCCAACTCCTGCAATGAGGTGGTGAGAGCAGCAATGTGCAGAGTGAAGTGCTCAGCTGCATGCTTTTCCTGCCTCTATCTAGCGATCATTGATCAGTACGGCGACTGCTCAAAATTTTTTATATCTTTTTGTGACATGTCAAAAGATTTTATAATGACAGTAAGGCTTTTACCATTTAACCAGCCATTTTTTGAAGATTGCTTGAAATAATTTTCAGAACACTGTTGCTTAAGTAAATGAATCTGTATTATATGACTAGTCAATATCATTTCTATGAAAGTGTTGGCTATGTTTGATCTCTATTTGTTTAAAGTGCTTAGTCTACACCTTGTCCAGAAGGGTAACAAATACTACTATTATAGTTTCAAAGCTGTCATTCTGACAAATAGATGTCAGGATTTTCTGCATTTTTTCTCCCTAACTATACTGACCCATATTGCATTCTGAAGTATATTATTGTTAGTTATCGAGCGGTGAAATACATTAACATTATTTATAAGTATTGTTTTGCATTAATATAGTAAAAAATACATTTTTAGAACTTTTTTTTAATGAAATGTGTCACCTACAAAAACTTTTATATTACATTTTATTTTATTTACAGCATTTTATGACAGTAAAAAAAAAAAAAAAACTTGGTGTGGAGAAACATGGGCAGATTTTTTAGAAGTAATGCAAAGAAAAAGATAAGGGCAGATGTTCACAGGAGCTTTAAAGGAAATCTGTCAGTAGTATCACCCGCACTAAACCTGTTACACAGGCTTGTAGTGCGGGTGATGCTGATTAAAACGGTACTCACATTGTGTAGATTTGCCACAAGTTGCGTTCTTCTATATATGCTAATGAGGGCCTTGGGCCGTGTTATAGTACTGCGCATGCGCCGCTTACTGCATATGCGCCGCGTACTGTGCAAAGACGTCTGCAGCTGTGAAGCCCAGGGGAATGCCGCTTCCGGGAGGACACAGTAAGCGGTGCATGCTCTGTACTATAACACGGCTGAAGGAGCAGGGAGAAGGTTAATGAATATTGATGAGCAAAGCGAAGTGGCCGTCCGGCGAAGATGACGTCAGGGTGTCCAAAGTTGGATCGGAGCTCCGCCCATGCCCCAATGCCTCATTAGCATATATAGAAAAACGCAATTTGTGCGGAACGGCTGGGTGAATCTACACAATGTGAGTACCATTTTAATCAGCATCACCCGCACTACAAGCCTGTGTAACAGGTTTAGTGCGGGTGATACTACTGACAGATTTCCTTTAGTCTGAGGCCTTTTGGGAAATAAATTTGATTGGTTACTATGGGTAACTAATCCACTTTTCCCAATACTTCTCATACAAGGAAATACCGGAACAAGTAACTCATCTACGGGTCTCTGTCTTGCACATGTACTAGGCGGGGAGCTATCAGGTGTACTCGTGTGGCTATCGGTGTTCGCGGAGAGATAATCCAATCACTTCAAGAAGAAGAAAAACGCTGCACTCACCCAAAAATTCCGACCAAGGTGTCTTCTTTATTCATGACGAGAGATAATCCAATCACTTCAAGAAGAAGAAAAGCGCTGCACTCACCGAAAAATTCCGACCAAGGTGTCTTCTTTACTCATGAAGATAAAACGCCAACAGGTACAGCGGGAGAGCGGGTGAACAGACATGCGGAGGGAGTGGCGACGGACCGTTGCGTGCTCACAGCACTTCCTCATAGAACTCCCAGTATTCTTTAGCTTTGGTTTGGTGTAAAGTGTCAAAAAAGAGCCTTACATTACCCACCTAATCTCCCCTCCTCTCATGTGCCAATTCATTAATCTCCCCTCCCCCATGTGCCAATTCATTAATCTCCCCCCCTCCTCATGTACCAATTCAATAATCTCCACCCCCTCGCCATGTGCCAATTCATTAATCCCCCTCCCCCCCATGTTCCAATTCATCAACCTCCCCCCTCCCCTCTGTGCCATTTCATTAAAAAACTCACTTATAACTTTTGCATCTTAGAAGGGTCTTCTGCCTGCTGAATGATAGTGAAGGGCGTGCGCACTGAAGAGTGACATCATCGCGCGTGCTGACGCTGTGACCCTGACGTCCTGTGCTTGGTCTCGGCTTCCTCTAGACCAGAGCATATAGGTACAGCTGTCATAAGTTTCAGCTGTATGTGTGGAAAGCTGCACACACAGCTGAGAGGTGTTCTGCAGCCCCGGGAACCAGGACATCAGGTCTAAACTCTTGTGCCTCGGCAATTGACTGCCGCTGGATCCCCAGTAGCAGCGGTGGTCCTTTAACCCAGCAGGGCCCTCGGACCAGCCGGTCAGTCTGCCCCTCGGTAAGTGCAAACGTTACTCCCACTACCAGAAGAGAACCTCCTCTCCTTAGTGAACTGCAAGGGGCCTTGTGCTGGAACAAAGGGGTACAAGATGATATAAAACAGAAAAAATTGATTATAACATGGGGAGCTGAGCTGCAAGCAAGAATGGGTGAGGCCCCTTTCACACTGCCATTAGTGCCCAACAGTGTGACAGCCGCTGAGAGAGCCGGGCAGAATAACGGGGAAAAAATTACAGCATGTGTCGTCTTTTTCACCCAATAAGACCCCATTTCCCCCGTTATGAGAAAAGCTGTGGCCAAAGTATGCAGGTTTTTAATTGTTTTTTGTCAATAGCACCTACAGAGTGTTACAATCAGGTTCTAGTGACATAAAGATATTGACCCTGATTTACTAAGAGTGAAGTGTAGTTTTCTTTGTGGTTATTTTTTCCAACAGATATGTTTTCATAATATATACTAGGGTTTCCCTACATTTAGCACTTTTACACATGCTTTGAGCTTTGGGGTTTTCCTCTGCTGAAATCCAACACATTTTCTGTGGAAACCTTAGTAAATATGTTAGGATTGTTATGTTCTCCGCCGGCCATGAGCGCATGGCCCCGCTCTCCCCTCCAGCTGGCGGGGCTGAGATTCGCATCATGGGACACACCCACATGAAAATCGCAGCCCGTCACTCACCTCGTCCCTCTGCTGTCTCCTCTCGAGCCTCTCAGCTCCGACACACATGTCCCTGCACGCTGGAGCTATAAGATTTAAAGGGCCAGTTCGTTTTCTCACCTGTGCCGCACATATATATCCCTGCTCCAATCGCATATCTCTGCCGGATCTTTGTTGCCTTGTGCCATTGAGAAAACGTTATTCTGACTGGCCTTGCCGTGTTCCTGACTCCTTGTTCTGTGACCGGACCTTGCTCCTGTGCTGCCCGCCTACTGACCTCCTGCTACGTTCCTGACTATGCACCTGTTCTGCCAGCCCTGACCTTCTGGTACATGATCACCAAAGTCCAGTAGTGGGAACCGATTTCTGTTCTTTAATACAGTGATTCCTTTTAAATGAAAGAAGCAGCAGTCTTCAACATCACTAAAGAGATACATTTCTTGATCAGAACGCATAAAATGATCCAACTTGAGTTTTCACCATGTCAGCTTTTTCTGGGTCATGACTTCTGTTACATGGTGCCTTGTTTTATACTATTTTAAAACTATATCCAGAATTTTTGTTTAAAGTTTTAGTAAAAAAAATTTTTAAATATCACATAGAAAATGTTGACATACCAATATAAATAAATAATAGTTAATAAAAATGGAAAAAATTAATTCTAAAATGATTATTAATTTCTGTCATTAAAAACCAAACACATCAAATAAAAATCAGATTCATCGACCATTGAACATCAGGATCTGAAAGTACTGTAGAGGACATGTGGTCTTTCTATAAAAAGTAAGATACGGGCATGTATAGATAGCTGAGGAGGGGCAAAAAGCATCCATTTGTATAATATGGTGTTGCAGACCTACATAGATCCTTACTCGTAGACTATGACTAAGTTAGTTTTCTAGACGTCTCTTCTGCGTTTTTTTGTATATAGTTCATGTTTTGTGTTGTCATTCAAGTTATCGACTTTTAGGGTCTATTCACATGTACAGTATTCTGCGCAGATTTGATGCGCAGATTTGATGCGCATGATTTCAAACTATGTTTAGTCATTCAGTTTACATTGAAATCTGCAGCAGAAAATCCTGCGTCAGATCTGTGCATCAAATCTGCGCAGAATACTGTACGTGTGAACAGACCCTTAATGTGATTTCCTAATAAAGGAATAAGTTAAAACGGCATTGTATATGCTGGCCCAGAAACTCTTTTTTCATTACAATTAGTGTAGAGCTCGAATAGCAAATTTTTATCATGAATATCGGTACTTCGCGATTTCGCGAATATTTAGAATATAGCTAAATATATTCGTTATGATACATTTTTTTTCCCAGTACACATCATCACAATGATGTGTACTGTGTAAATAAAAAGTGATCATCCCTCCCTGCTCCAGCTTTTGGTCCAAAGAAGGCAAATATGTGAATATGAGAAAATTTGCGAATATCAGCACTTCCAGAGGACACTGATCCCTTCCTTCTTTTAACTTGTGGGCCAATGAGAAGAATGCAAATACAGTTGTCAGAGGTTAGCAACATTCCTACCAACCAATAGGAATGTAGTTAGTTGAAAGATATAATTGCGCATGCGTATTATGCAAATTTCATTAGGAATTTTGCATGAAAAAAGTGAATGAATGTGCAAAATACGCAAATATAGGACGAATATTCGTCCATATATTGGCGAAATATTGCGAATTTGAATATGGCCTATGCCACTAGTTACCATGTATATGAGAGGATAAGCCATGCACTACTAGTCACAGGTAAGCTAAAAGAAACCCTATTATCCCCTAAGTCCATGGGACCATGTAATGTCTCTCCATAATGTATTTGTATGTCTCTCCATAATACAAGATAAAACATAACTACTCATTTTGCATTATTTTTCACATTTTTATCTTATCCCCTACCCTTCCCCTGCTTGGTTGACCTTGATCTACATATGTCTTTTTTCAACCGTACTTTGTTACTATGTAACCATGTAACTATTTTAAGGTGCTCCTATTTTGACACAATTTAGCATGAAGCAATGAGCTTTACTGTAAATTTGCTTTGTAAACATCATTATTCTTTGCTGAAAGATGAAATTTTGTTGTTTCTGCCATTCGCTTATGAAAAGCAAGTGACGTTTTGACTCTACAAATAGCAATGTGATCCTGTTTCAAGATTGCAAAAAGGCTGACATGGCTAAATGTAGGCTTAAAATGTTGCTTGTTTTTTTATATATAAATGGAAGGATAAAATAACTTAAACTTTTTGCATAGAAGAATGCTGTTGGTCATCCTATTTTCTTTTGATATTTACCTCTGGGAATAAACCAACAAAGAGGGAACATGTGAATTTAAAGGGGTACTCCATCCCTAGACATCCAAAGGATAGGGGATAAGATTTCTGATCACAGGAGTCCCGCCACTGGGACCCCCACAATCTTTGTGCGGCACTCGGCGTTCGGAACATTGTGTTCAGAACGTTGGGTTCTGGTGGCCTTGGTCATGATGTCATGGCACGCCCCCATGTGACTTCACACCACGCCCCCTCCATTCCTGTCTACAAATGTTGTTTGTTTTTTATATGCAAATGTAAGGAATATAACTTGTGTATCTGTGGTCGTGACATCACACCACAACCCCTCGTCATGCACGTCACGTCCCCTCCATTCATGTCTATGGGAGGGGCCATGGCAGGCATCACGCCCCCTCCCATAGACATGAATGGAGGGGACATGACGTGCATGACGAGGGGTCGTGGTGTGATGTCACGACCACAGATACACAAGTTATATTCCTTACATTTGCATATAAAAAACAAACAACATTTTAACTCTACATTTAGCCAAGTAAGCCATGAGAGCTATCTCAATCCTTTGGGTAGGGAATAAGATGTCTAGGGGGGAAGTACCCCTTTAAGTTAGGAATCTGCTACTTTAACCAGTATTTACATGTTACTTTCTAGAATACACTGGTATTTAAAGTTATTACAAAAGAAGACACCTTACATTAGTATTCTTGGAAAAATAAATTAATTACCATGTTTTTCTGATGCCAATTTTCTCATACAACTTTACACAATACCTGCAAATTAAGAGGTTTCATAAGAAGGATTAGATTTAATGAGATGTCTTCACTAATGTCAAGGAGTCTTTGAAAGACAAACAAGAAGTTTTAAAATAAATGGGGCTGTATTTCATTGACAACAAATCATGCCAATTACAGATTAGGGTTACTTTAGATTTCAAGTAGGAAGGAAGGGTTGTATCATGTCACCTTTGGAACAACCTTGGGTACTACATGCCTTAGAACAAGCACAACATTATATATTAAGTAAGCAAAATAGTACAAATAAATGAGGACAAATCATTCAACAACAGATCAATAGTCAGAACTTTCCCAAACAGCAACTATTAGCTTACAAAAAATATTTTCAACAGTTATGGTTATTATAAAAAAAATATGTCATAGAAAAAGAAACCTTAAAGGGATAGAAAAACTTATTTCCCATCCAAAGGACCCCCTCTCCTACAATCTTCACCCAGCCCCCTGGCTTTCCTCAAGAAAGGGGCGTGTCAACCACCGCATGAAGCGAAGACTGACACACCCTTTTAATGCATCTTTATGGGAGAGCCAGAGCACTGCGTTCAGCAATCTCCAACTCTCCCATAGAGCTCCATGGAGGAGGCATGTCAGCCATTTCTTCGTGCAGTGGTCTACATGCACCATTTAGTAGGAGAGCCAGTGCGTTGTAAGGGAGATCACGGGAGTCCCACCTTATGATAGGGAATAATTATTGCTATCCCGGAATACTCCTTTAAGTTACAACTTCCTTCTAAAATGATAGACATCTGTAATAACTAGAAACAAGATGTATTCTCTGATCTGTCGCTTGAACCCCTATTCCTGCCTCTTAAAGCAGTTGCCCTGATAAGGGTAACCCCACCTACAGTGATGCTCTCTTCCCAAGTTAAGTGGATAGGATAACTAGAACTTAAAGGGGTACTCCGCTGGAAAAAAAAAAAAAAAAAAACATTTAAATCAACTGGTGCCAAAAAGTTAAACAGATTTGTAAATTACTTCTATTAAAAAATCTTGATCCTTCCAGTACTTATAAGCTTTTGTATGTTCCATAGGAAGTTCTTTTCTTTTTGAGTGCTCTCTGCTGACACATCTGTCCATTTAAGGAACTGTCCAGTGTAGGAGCACATTCCCATAGCAAACCTATCCTTCTCCAGACAGTTCCTAAAATGGACAGAGAGCACTGTGGTCAGACAGAAAGGAAATTCAAAAAGAAAAGAACTTCCTGTGGAGCATACAGAAGCTTATAGGTACTGGAAGGATTAAGATTTTTTAATAGAAGTAATTTACAAATCTGTTTCATTTTCTGTAATCAGTTGATTATGTTTTCCAGTGGAGTACCCATTTAAGGAAGGGAAAACTAACACAACTAGCCAGGTCATAAAGTATCAGAATCAGAGGGTATCAGGTAGTAAGGGTACAGTCCAAGAATCAAAGAGCCAGGAAGACATTTATAAGCAGGATTGGTAGGAAGCGGGTAGTCAGGGTTCGGTCCAAATATCCAAAAGTCAGGAGGTCATAAAAATGCAAAATCTGTAGATGAGAGAGTAAGACAGAAGTCAGAAACACGGGTGGTCTAAATATACAGTACAAGGTATACTAGTTAGGTTCAAAACAGAAACAATCACAGGTATCTGCTTATGACTGATGCCTGTTTTAAGTAGCTCAAACAGTGAGAGTATAGAATGCTAGAGCAGAGGCTGGTGGCCCTAGCCACAGAAAATCCATAGCCTCGGAAGCCGTGTGGGCCCCGGATGTGCCACTTATCAATGAAGCGCTGATAGGCAAGTAGATAACAAAATCACAATATATCGTTTTCTGATTTAAAATTAAAAAGTGTTAATCCTATTTGGGTAAATTTTGTATTTGTTTTGAGCAAATTTCCTCCAGGAAAAGGGAATTCCCTGTTGTATAGCTGTTATGCAATAAAAGCCAACTATACCTTTCCTGGAGCTTATATAGTTTCCAAACTTATATTTTTCTTCTTTTTTGAATTCTCAGATGTTAACAAGGTGGCGCCCTCACCTCACAAACCCTCCTATCTTCTACTGAGCCCTGCTTATCAGCCAAATGGGGCCTGGGAAGTGAGGCAGAGCAAGGAGGTATGCCAGGCCATGGCAATGGATCAGCTCGTCCCCGCCTTTTTGACATTTGGCAACCATCATCATCTTCAGGAAAGGTGTAATAGCTAGCCAACGGTGTCTGCAGAACTTAGAAGCAAATACAGTTGACAGATACGGGGTATTCCAGGAAAAAACATTTTTTTTAGATATCAACTGGCTCCAGAAAGTTAAACAGATTTGTAAATGACTCCTATTAAAAATTCTTAATCCTTTCAATAATTATCAGCTGCTGAAGTTGAGTTGTTGTTTTCTGTCTGGCAACAGTGCTCTCTGCTGACATCTCTGCTTGTCTCGGGAACTGCACAGAGAAGAAGAGGTTTGCCATGGGGTTTTGCTTCTAAACTTGGCGGTTCCTGAGACACGTGTCATCAGTAGTGTTGCTCGCGAATATTCGCAATTCGAATATTATTCACGAATATTGCATATTCGCGAATTCGCGAATTTCGCGAATATAGCACTATATATTCGTAATTACGAATATTCGTATTTTTTTTTTTTTTTTCACAGTTCACATCACAGTGATCACCCCTCTCTGCTTCCAGCTTGTGTGGTGTAAAGAAGGCTGTAATACTACTGTGTGAGACTGGCGTGCAAAAATTCGCATATGCGAAAATTAGCATATGCTAATTTTCGTATATGCGAATTTACGCGTATGTTAATTTTGTATATGCTAATATTCACATATGTCAATTTTCGCATACGCAAATTTCCGCATATGCGAAAATAAAACGAGAATATATCGAATATGCGAATATTTGCGAATATATGACGAATATTCGTCCATATATTCGCGAATATTCGCGAATTCGAATATGGCCTATGCCGCTCAACACTAGTCATCAGAGAGCACTTAGACAGAAAAGAACAACTCAACTTCAGCAGCTCGTAAGTACTGAAAGGATTAAGATTTTTTAATAGAAGTAATTTACAAATCTGTTTAACTTTCTGGAGCCAGTTGATATATAAAACAAAGTTTTTTCCTGGATAACCCCTTTAAATAAAAGTATTTCTGCCACACTAGGTGGGACTCACTGCATATGGATTTTGCACAGAGTTTAATAGGATTGATATACCGCTTACGCATTTTTATGAGTTCGACGCAGTGGTAGATGCAGGTGAACAGAATTTTATAAGGTAACTTTAGTGCCTAAATAAATTAATGTACAGGTAAATGAAATTACATACAGGTACATTTTAGGTAACTTCTACCAGAATCTACCTCCATGCAAACCACCAGAAATAGTAGGTTGGTGATATATTCATCAATTGTTTGTAAATTAAAGTCATATGAGGGAAGGGATATTTTGTCATCTTGTCCTTGTCCTTTAAAATCCACTATTTTCCTATAATGCTGAAGTTTCATAGTGGACGTAACAGCAGAAAATAAGCCTATGGATAGATAGGGCTACTTATCAGAATTCTTGGCATACCTTTATTTTCACCTCCATAGCACATTTTTTGCCTTTTTGTTAATATGTAAATGAGGCTCAAGTTCCCAGAAAGCAATCCCCAGCACAGCAAGGACCAAGGTTAGTTACCCATCTTCTCTTATTTTCCAACTCTGTGTGAGTTATCATGCAAAAATGGAGGTAGGCGTATGTAAGCGGACACAAAGATCATAAATTTAAATATATTCCTCCAAAGTGAACCACATGATAAATCAGGCGCCACGAACTTGTAAAGAGCAGCAGTTTATTTTACCCACAATGCAACGTGTTTTGCGGTGAAGACTGCTTCATCAGGCATGATATGCCGGATGAAGCGGTCTTCATCGCGAAATGCGTTAAATAAACTGCTGCTCTTTACAAGTTTGTGGCGCCTGATTTATCCTGTGGTTCACTTTGGAGGAATATTGGAATTTGTCTGTATCTATCCCAGGAGCGGCCGTCTGATTTGAGACTCCCTTCTCTACATACCTTTACCATTGTTGTACTTGGTTGAGTGCAACTACTGCGGGTGAGCAATATTCCTTACTGTTCACCTAATATACAGTACATACCAAAAGTTTGGACACACCTTCTCATTCAGAGTTTTCTTTATTTTCATGACTATGAAAATTGTAGATTCACATTGAAGGCATTAAAACTATGAATTAACACATGTGGAATTATATACATAACAAAAAAGTGTGAAACAACTGAAAATATGTCATATTCTAGGTTCTTCAAAGTAGCCACCTTTTGCTTTGATAACTGCTTTGCACACTCTTGGCATTCTCTTGTTGAGATTCAAGAGGTAGTCACCTGAAATGGTTTTCACTTCACATGTGTGCTGGTATGGAGGAGGAGGTGTGATGGTGTGGGGTGCTTTGCTGGTGACACTGTTGGGGATTTATTCAAAACTGAAGGCATACTGAACCAGCATGTCTACCACAGCATCTTGCAGCGGCATTCCATTCCATCCGGTTTGCGTTTAGTTGGACCATCATTTATTTTTCAACAAGACAATGACCCCAAACACACCTCCAGGCTGTGTAAGGGCTATTTGACCAAGAAGGAGAGTGATGGGGTGCTGTGCCAGATGACCTGGCCTCCACAGTCACCAGACCTGAACCCAATCGAGATGGTTTGGGGTGAGCTGGACCGCAGAGTGAAGGCAAAAAGGGCCAACATGCTAAGCATCTCTGGGAACTCCTTCAAGACTGTTGGAAGACCATTTCAGGTGACTACCTCTTGAAGCTCATCAAGAGAATGCCAAGAGTGTGGAAAGCAGTAATCAAAGCAAAAGGTGGTTACGTTGAAGAACCTAGAATATGACATATTTTCACACTTTTTTGTTATGTATATAATTCCACATTTTTTAATTCATAGTTTTGATGCCTTCAGTGTGAATCTACAATTTTCATAGTCATGAAAATAAAGAAAACTCTGTATGAGAAGGTGTGTCCAAACTTCTGGCCTGTACTGTACATATATTCGGTTTCACACTATGGAGTGCTTTCCTTTGTTTTAGATGAAGATGGCAAATAAGAGGAAATAGATGGGCTAACCTTGGGCTCTTGCCAAGCTGGGAAATGCCTTGTGGGCACTTAAACCTCATTTCCATATTAAGGCTTATATCTCAGTGAAGGAAGGCACTATGGAGAATAAAAAGGTAGCCAGGAATCCTGATGAGAAGACACCTGAACATGGGCTTATATTTAGATGCTGACAGGTCCCCTCTAAAAGCAATATTATAAATAATCACAATAATAATAATAGTAGAACGTGATATCTAATAACATTTAAAAAGGTTTAAAAGTTTAGACATTTAAATAGTTATTTGAATCAAAAGTTGTATTTGTAATGCATATGTTAAAAAAAACTGAGAAAGTACAGGGTTCATTCAAGCATATGTTACATTTTTCTCCTACAGTATCTAATGTATACATTTTCTAAATTTTTTCAATATTATACATGCAGTGATACTGTCTTTCTCTGTTGTACTGCTGGAGGGTACTACAAATCACTACAACACCTGTATACATTCACATAAGTGCTGTGAATGATATGGTTTAGTCTAGGCTGGATTAATATGTTGCAGCCAGGGAGTAGCAATGTGTCGAATGGAGAACTGCATTGCAAAAATATACATAGTTTTGCAGGTTTTGCCATAATTTAGCAGTAGGTACAGGTGAAGCAGCTGGCTTTTATGTCCATTACCTGTTTTGCACACAAACCGCAGCAATTCACAATGTATTGGGTTCTGTTTTGGAGCCGAGTTCTGGCCTCATGTCACACTACTGCCCCAGTAATGTTAACGAGTACCTATCATATCCCACACTTGGTTTGTCATCTTGTGTTCTGGAGGGTGTGTGCGTCCTCACTCTGCATGACTCATCTTCCTCCCTGAGTCTGCTGTGCTTAGCTGTGTCTCTTCATCCAATCACTGCAGGCTACAGTGATTCAGCCTATTTTAATGCTGCAGACTGATAGGACAAGAGTGAACAAAGAGGAGTTCTAGTCCCACCCTCACTTACTGTACTTTTTTCCAGCCTGTGCCTAAGCTTTGACAAAGATAATGCAGCAGCCGAATGGGATTATGTCCTTAAACAGATTTGCAAATTACTTGTATTTAAAAATCTTAATCCTTCAAATACTTATCAGCTGATTTATATTACCAATTTTTTTTATTTTTTATTTCCTTTCTGTCTGATCACAGTGCTCTCTGCTGACACCTCTGTCTGTCTCAGGAACTGTCCAGAGCAGCATATGTTTGCTATGGGGATTTTCTCCTACTCTGGACAGTTCCTAAAATAAACAGAGGTATCAGCAGAGAGCACTGTGAAAGAAAGAAAATTCAAAAAGAAAAGAACTTCCTGTGGAGCATACAGCAGCTGATAAATACTGGCAGGTTTAAGATTTTTATATAGAAGTAATTTACAAATCTCGGAGATATATATATGTGTATAACGCACATATATGTTACAGTACGCACTTACATTAGTGATTACACATACCTGGCTGAGATGGAAGAAGTCGGACCATTGGTATGGTATGTTTGTTTTATGCAGGGTTATTCTTTGTGCTCTAATTTGAACAAAAATGTGTGTATATATATTATATATTATGTATATATATATTAGTGTATTGTTAGATAAATGGAATTAAAATTATATATATATATATATATATATATATATATATATATATATATATATATATGGATACTGTGTATACCTGGATTAATCATGAATATATACGGATCCTGAGTGGCAGTTTCTATAGATGTCAGATTGTACAAAATGTTCTATTTCTTTCCTTATTGAAGATAGCAGTAAATGTCTATTACTTTGCTTGTGGTACTGCAAGTCAAAGAATGTCCATTAAGTTACTCTATATGAAGATCTATTTGGCTCAGCAGATTGAACGAGCTTCTATTTTATGGTCGTGCGCACACCTGTGACTAAACTTGATGATGATAATACAGTGCAGATATATCAGAGGTTTTACTTGCGGTTATTTAAGCTGATTTTCCTTGATGATTCTTCTATGTTCTGTGATGTAGCGGAGAATGCATATCCTTTTTGCTGAAGATCCAATTGGAGATTACGGGAGTACGCTCCGGACGGTAGCGTTCTCTACCCTGATATCCCCGGTTCGCGGCTTAACGGAGACCGATTAGTGACGTCACTACGGTACGAGATCAGATCCAAGATACCAATAAAATTTATAATTTACAAATCTGTTTAACTTTCTGGCACCAGTTGATTTAAAAAAAAAAATAATGTTTTCCAGCGGAGTAACCCTTTAACGGTATGCGATGAGAACTCCTGAGTAGACAAATATAGATGCTTTTTTCCAAAAACAGCACCACTTTTGTCCTCAGGATATGTGTGGAATTACGTGTCATTTCAATTGTATTGAATGTAGCCGATTTGTAATACCACATACAGAATAATAGAGAATGAGAAAATGTCCGCTCACCGCTCCTGGCGATCGATCTCTTCCAAGGACTCCTAACCGATCAGGTGTTCAGGGCAATGTAGCTGGTGTGCAAGTAGTTCAAATGGTGAAGCCTCCATGTAGAAAAAAAACCTGGCTCTCCAACTCTATCATGAGGATTAGTTAAACACATCAGTTTTATTTAGATCATATCAAAAAGGTACAAGTGAGCCATAAAATTGTAGATAAAGAAACCCTACATGGAAGCTTTACCAATACCACATGCAACCTATGTTTGTTATTACAACATGCGTGACAAGTGTGGCGTTTTTCTTTTGTTTGTTTTTTTGTTTTTTGTTTTTGAAAAAAAAAATTCTAATCTTAGATAACACCTCAAAGGGCAAGTAGCAGAAATTGATAAGAAATTGGTACTGGTACTGTGTGACTGCTCAGTACTCTGGGACCTTAATTAATTGTTGCACATAGTCTGGCAGTGCTTATAACCAGATTAAAATATATATTAGGTGCATTTTCACGGAAGGTAGTACCTTAGTGGTCACAATGACCCATGCAAGCAATGGGCAGGTTAACATAGAGTGGTTGGTAGAACCCCCAGAGGAATACATAGAAGTGACAGACAGTAGCAGGGTTTAGTCTTCAGAAGACTCATAGTTGCATCGAAGGATAAGTGAAAACAGGCAGCCACTTTTGGTACTACCTGACCATGGAATATTGCAGTATTCCATCTCTTATTTTTCCCCTTTCCTCCATAATTTCTATTATATAGGCAGACTTCCTTAGTGGAACGATAACCCCCCCCCCCCCCCCCCAATAACACAGACAGGCAGAACCCCAAATAGGTAGATAGGTATCCCCAAAAAAGTTGATAGTCAGTCCCTCTTGTAAGTAAATAAACACACCACCCCTCAGTATGTAGATAGCCCCCCCCCCACATAGAAATATAGGCAAACCCCTATGCCCAACAGGTAGATGGGAAGACCCCATGTAGTTAGATAGGCAGAACACGACCAAGTATGCAGATTGGCAGACTCTCCAGTAGATAGATAGGAAGACCCTCACCATAGGTTTAGTAAAGAGGTAGACTCCCCAATTAAATAGGTGTACCCCATTGAGGAGATAAGCAAACTACCCTTACATTAGGTAGATAGGCACACAACCACCAATAAGTAAATATTGCAGAACCCCCCTCCCCAAGTAGGTAGATAAGCAAAAGCCTCAATAGGTTAATAGGCAGATCTCTAGTAGGTAAATAAGCATATGCAGACCCCTCAGTAGGTAAATAGGGCCCCTGTCATAGATAGGCAGCCCCCTCCCCCCAATTAGGTAAATATGTACACCAACACATTTCCTGGAGTGAGGCAAGGCAATTACGGTACTTTTAGTTGCATCCCCTTTTCTTTAGTTGGAATAAGTGGAAAGCTGTCCTTGTTTCAATGGGCCTCCAAATCAGTGTGCCTGGTATAGGTGCACCTATTAAAACGGTCCCACTAGCTTTCTAAAAGGTTCTAAATAATAATGAATAGGTGGAAAAAATGAATCTATGCATGTCACGTATGTATTATTTTATTTACACTATATTTATATAATTGCTAGTATATTCTATAATATACTACATTCCTATAATTGGAATGTTTTATTTTAATCTAGTTTGGCCCTGTTAGTAATATTCTACATTTAAAGAGGACCTATCAGTTTTGAAAAAAACATAATAACAGTGGCTGATGTTATATCTCATTAGCAAATTTGATATACTGTATTTCCCAGACACTTCTGCAGCCCTAGAGTAAAACAACAGAGCCCAAACCGTTAAATCAAACTTTACCATGATGTTTGGAAGAAGGATGTTTAAAACTCCTGGTAAATCTCCACAGCCTGAGAGTAAGACTATCAGGAGATGTTCCAAAAGTGCCATGTAAGTCTATAGGAGACAGATGTGGTAGGTGGAAATCCCAGCATTGGTTTCCTTTTCCTTCCAGTTAATATCCTACTACGGCACTGTAGCGCTACACCGGTGTGATGACACAGAAGTCGGGTGTGAAGTAGTAGTACTTTTTATTGGTGATCATAAAAAGTGACAATACAGGGTTGGACTACACGTTTCGGAGGGGCGCCCTCCTTCCTCAGGTCCAGAGGAACGGGACCGACAGCCAGCTGCTCCCAACACACCTGCAACCAGCGACCTGCCCAAAACAATTAGCAGTGTTGTGCATGTAATTTAGTGCAACCTGCAAAGGTGAGCAGGTCCTTTACTTTTTGTTTTTTGCCTCTGCAAATACCGCGGATAACCGGCACTATAAAGCACCGTCTCTATCATTTTTGTCTCCTATATCTCCTAATGTAAGTCTATAGGACTTTCAGTACATCTTCTGATCACATTATTCTCTGGCTGTGGAGATTTACCAGGAGTTTTAAATATGCTAATTCTGGACCAACGTTACAATAAAGTATAATTTTTACTGTCCAGTAGGCAGGTGCCGAGAATAGTTATGAGGGGGCAGGTAGAGGTAAATGGCGGGCAGGGGGAGAGAAGATTTATTGCAGGCTGAGGAGAGATTGAGAAGGAGGTTATGGGGACTTTAGCAGACTTGGAAAGCTCTGTGGTACACATAATGCGTGCCACCCAGCTTTACCAAAGAACTCCAAATATGGCTGCTTTTCCAGACAGATATTCTCTTCATGAAACTGGGAAAGCTTGGTGACAGGAAGTACACAGGGCTCATAGGTCTCCTCCAATATTGTGTTATTTATATATCATTGTTGCTTTTCCTCTCCCACAAGGTTTAGGTAGAAAGACCAAATAATGCCAGGTACTGCTAGCAATTGACTAAAATGTCCTGTTAGAGAAAACTTTTCAGCAGTTTTCTCATGATCATCACAATCAAAGGTGACACCAGCAAATTCAGTCAGTAAGACCTTGAGCTTCTTTTCAACTGGACATAGCACCATTACATCTGGAAAGTACAGCTCTAACCAATAACTTTATTGAGAAAGTAATAGCTATAAAAGACACTAAGCAACATACTTCAGCCTTGAAAGTAATGCAGACATACCGCCATTCAGCGCTGCATAAACAAGTCTTCAAAGTTACAAAAGGAAACATTAGGTTCACTTGATGTTACAAATTACATGGATGGTTGGGTGGCTTCAGCGCTGAAGACATTCACAAAGATTGTTCCCCTTTGAGAAAAATATGATTTTCAAAACAAGACATAAAAACCTCTTCACGCTTCATGATCCCCCTGTGTAAATAATACTTTCCACATCTCTCCCACAGGCTGCTCATCGCTGTATTTTCTTTTGTCTTCATAGATTAAAGAACACTGAGAAGTTAATACGGCTCTTGTATGGTGAGGATTACATTGTACTCTCAGCGATACCTCACCTATTCTTCTGTTGCTTTAAAGAAAGTCTTGAGTAAATACCTTTTTACAGTACCTTTATGAAAAAAAAAGAGAAAAAGATAATTACATTCTGCCCTGAGGCTTTGACTGATTGGTGAGACTCCCAGACACTTTAAGCAGGCGCCACAAATTGTGTAAGTTTCTGACCTTCTGGCTCCCTGCCTAGTTCACATGACAAAGATATCTGGTGGTTTGGCAAGGTGAGGTGGATGGGTGCCTGCAGTGAGATATATAGGAGTGAAAAAAACAGGCTGACACGTTTGTTTCGTATCGCTTATTTGTATTTAATTATCTTTGCTCTTCTTTTTGATTGTTTTAGTATGTATGCATATATTAGTGGGGAATCCTTCATCTTAGGAAAGAAAGAGGTGTGAGTTTCTTTAGAGCTAAAGCTTTTCTTGTTGTCCCTGAAGTAAACTTTTTTGGGCAGATTTATCAAAACCTGCCCAGAGGAAAAGTTGCCCATAGCAACCAATCAGATCGCTTCTTTCATTTTGCAGAGGCCCTGTTAAAAATGAAAGTAGCGAGCTGATTGGTTGCTATGGGCAACTGGGCAACTTTTCCTCTGGACAGGTTTTGATAAATCTCCCCCTTTGTCCACAGCATCATGTGCTGTATCTAATCTACCTTGCACCGAAGCTAGGGACATTAGTCACATTTCTGTCAGCCAGGATGGTAACTATAAGCCAGGAGTGTATAAAGGTAGTAGTAACACATCAGTAGTGGCAGCTTAAAGGGGTACTCTGCTGGAAAACCTTTTTTTTTTTTTTTTTTTTTTTCAACTGGTTCCAGAAAGTTGAACAGATTTGTAAATTACTTCTATTTAAAAATGTTAATCCTTCCAATACTTATCAGCTACTGTATGCTCCACAGGATGTTCTTTTCTTATTAAATTTCCTTTCTGTCTGACCACAGTGCTCTCTGCTGACACCTCTGTCCATTTTAGGAACTGTCCAGAATCAAAGCAAATCCCCATAGCAAACCTATCCTGCTCTGGACAGTTCCTGACATGGACAGAGGTGTCAGCAGAGAGCACTGTGGTCAGACAGAAAGGAAATTCAAAAAGAAAAGAACTTCCTGTTGAGCATACAGCAACTGATAGTACTGGAAGAATTAACATTTTTAAATCTGTTTATTTTTCTGGTTGATTTAAAAAAAATATATATATTTCCCCTTTAAGATACACTGCTCAAAAAAATAAAGGGAATCACACTTCTGTGAAATCACACTGTCCACTCAGGAAGCAACACTGATTGACAATCAATTTCACATATTGGTGTGCAAATGGAACAGACAACAGGTGGAAATTATAGACAATTAGCAAGACACCCCAATAAAGGAGTGGTTCTACAGGTGGTGACCACTGACCACTTCTAAGTTCCTATGCTTCCTGGCTAATGTTTTGGTCACTTTTGAATATTGGTGGTGCTTTCACTCTGGTGGTAGCATGAGACGGAGTCTACAACCCAGACAAGTGGCTCAGGTAATGCAGCTCATCCAGGATGGCACATCAATGCGAGCTGGGGCAAGAAGGTTTGCTGTGTCTGTCAGCATAGTGTCCAGAGCATGGAGGCACTACCAGGAGACAGGCCAGTACATTAGGAGACGTGGAGGAGGCCGTAGGAGGGCAACAACCCAGCAGCAGGACTGCTACCTCCGCCTTTGTGCAAGGAGGAGCAGGAGGAGCACTGCCAGAGCCCTGCAAAATGACCTCCAGCATGCCACAAATGTTCATATGTCCACTCAATCGATCAGAAACAAACTCCATGAGGGTGGTATGAGGCCCGACGTCCACAGTTGGGGGTTGTGCTTACAGCCCAACACCGTGCAGGATGTTTGGCATTTGCCAGAGAACACTAAGATTGACAAATTCGCCCCTGGTGCCCTGTGCTCTTCACACATGAAAGCAGGTTTACATTGAGCACATGTGACAGACGTGCCAGAGTCTGGAGACGCCGTGGACAACGTTCTGCTGTCTGCAACATCCTCTAGCATGAACTGTTTGGCGGTAGGTCAGTAATAGTGTGGAGTGACATTTCTTTGGGGGGCCGAACAGCCCTCCATGTGCTTGCCAGAGGTTGCCTTACTGCCATTAGGTACCGAGATGAGATCCTGGTTCGGTTGGCCCTGGTTTCCACCTACTGCAAGACAATGCTAGACCTCATGTGGCTGGAGTGTGTCCGCAGTTCCTGCAAGAGGAAGGCATTGATGCTATGGACTGGCCCGCCCGTTCCCCAGACTTGAATCCGATTGAGCACATCTGGAACATCATGTCTCGCTCCATCCACCAACATCACGTTACACCACAGACTGTCCAGGAGTTGGCGGATGCTTTAGTCCAGGTCTGAGAGGACATCCCTCAGAAGACCATCCGTCACCTCATCAGGAGCATGCTCAGGCTTTGTAGGGATTTCATACGGGCACGTGGGAGCCACACATACTACTGAGCCTCATTTTGACTTGTTCTATCCCCCCATGTAAGAGATGTCATGACTGTTTAACTCTATGTTATAAATGTCTGTTATGTTTATGTTTTGAAAAACCCAATAAAAAGATTTTAAAACTAAGGACATTACATCAAAGTTGGATCAGCCTGTAGTGTGGGTTTCCACTTTGATTTTGGGTGTGACTCCATATCCACCTCCAATCCAAATTTGATTTCCATTGATAATTTTTGTGTGATTTTGTTGTCAGCACATTCAACTATGTAAAGATGAAAGTATTTCATACGATTAGTTCATTCATTCAGATCTAGGATGTGTTATCTTAGTGTTCCCTTCATTTTTTGGAACAGTGCATATCTCAAAGCAACCAATCACCTATTTACTCTCATGTTTTAGAAGCTTTTTGGAGAGAAAGAAAAAAGAAAGGATGCCCTATAAGGATTCATATGTCTTTTAGAAGTCCATATTAGGTACCCTTTACAAATATATATATTTATAGTTTGAATATATAGGCTCCAGAATTCCTTGCTCTATAGCCCTGTGTGTTAGAATAATCCACCCCCGCCAAGATGATTAAAAATGAGGCTTCAAGTTTATACAAATGTGAAGGAATTTGCTATCACATTATTTCTCATAAGTTAAAATAACTCAGTGGTTTTAGCTGTAATTATATGAAAATCATGCTATGTCATGATGAGTACTTTATGATGAATCAAGCCCTGCTACAGGTGAGACCAAAAATTTGGAAATTATTTTAGCATTTGGTAAGTAGAAGCAGCATTTACTTAAAGGTTTTTTTTTTTTTTTTAATATATGAACTGGCTCCAGAAAGTTAAGCAGATTTGCAAATTTCTTCTATTAAAATGTTTTAATCCTTTCAGTACTTATCAGCTGCAGTATGCTACAGAGGAAGTTGAGTTGTTCTTTTCTGTCTGACCACAGTGCTCTCTGCTGACACCTCTGTCCATGTCAGGAACTGCCAAAGTAGGAGGAAATCCCCATTGCAAACCTCTCCTGCTCCGGACAGTTCCTGACATGGGCAGAGGTGTCAGCAGAGAGTACTGTTGTTAGACTGAAAAGAACTACCGGTATGTAAGTAATGTCACAGTGCTCTCTTGTGATATTCAACAGTATAGTTTAAAAATGAATGAAACAACAGACCGTAACAATTTATTTTTGGGTAATACCATATGATTACTAGAAAGACTAAACTAAACAATCATTTTTTTTTTAATATATATATATATATATATATATATATATATATTTTTTTTTACATTTTCTTTACTTTTTTCATTTAACTCAAAAAGTTTAATGAATGCAATATATATATATATATATATATATATATATATATATATATATATTCTACTTTCATTAAATTTTTCTTTACTGCCAAAAATCCTTTAAAAAAAAGAATGCTGATTTGATAAAGTACAAACCCACAACAATCAAGTTAAAAGTCCAATATGTTGCAAAAATCTATTTATTTTTACTGAGTTATTTTTATCAGTTAGTGTCTTGTCCTGAAGGCCCAAAATGCCCTAGACCTGAACCAGTTAAGCTTGGAGCCTGTATAAAATTCACAATTCATTTCAAGGAATTTGGGTGAGGCTCAGCAAATTTGTTTCACTTGTTAAATGTTGCAGGAGTTTCGTAAAAATTAGGAATTATAAAAGCAGGTCAGCCAACCCATCAAAGAGAAGCCATCATTACCTGCCTTTTATCTTGTGCTTCACTCTCAGTGATCTTCAGGCGCGCCCTTCACCAATTACTAGAACTTAAAAGGCAGCCGTAAAGGACTGTGAAAAGAAAAGGGCACAGTAGCAATAGACCATGTGACGTTTCTGTCACAGCCTGGGATAAATACAATTCTGCATGATTTATATGTATGCAGCCTATAAATAACTGCTCTTGCCAATTGTAGCAATGCATACACTGATGTTCTGCCCTGTAGCAGTAAATGGAAATTAACCCTCGCTGCTTGTTAGAAAGACAAACAAGAAAGAGTCTGGGGTTTTAGTCACCAGTACCTCCTGTGGTGATTTTAAGCTTATGGAGTAAATCTTGTAACACAAATTATTAGTTTAGTTTAGTTTATATTATTATTATTATTGTTATTATTATTATTATCATCAATATCATCATTATCATTATTTTTATTATTATAATCATTATTATTATTAGCAAAATGATGATTATTTATTATTATTGCGTTTTTGGAACTTGACTTTACATTAGCTTAGGAGGGTTTATAATAGATAAAAAAAAATTGGGTTGCTTTATGAGAGAAAAAGCAGCACTCTTACGAGTTTTGTGTTGTATTGCACCTCATGTAAATTGGTGAAAACACAATCTATGGACAAAAGTGGTGCTGTTTCTGGATTTTTTTGTTGTTTTTTGTTTTGTTTTTTCTTTAGATTTTTTTTACTTTATACCTAGGCTAAATAGGCTAATGGTCCTACATTTTGCAAAGTAATAGCAAAATTACTTTTATTTTACTGATTGACATGGAAGTACTCTATTATGTTACTAGTTATGCTCTGCAGAATTTGGGCAAATATATTATATTTAATAAGGCTTTTATTTAACCCCTTAAGGACCAAGCCCATTTTCACCTTAAGGACCAGAGCATTTTTTGCACATCTGACCACTGTCACTTTAAGCATTGATAACTCTGGAGTGCTTTTACTTATGAATTTGATTCCAAGATTGTTTTTTCGTGACATATTCTACTTTAACATAGTGGTAAATTTTCGTCAATACTTGCTTCATTTCTATGTGAAAAATTCGAAAAATTTCATGAAAATTCTTAAAACTTAGCATTCTTTTAACTTTGAAGCTCTCTGCTTGTAAGGAAAATAGACATACCAAATAAATTATATATTGATTCACATACACAATATGTCTAATTTATGTTTGAATCATAAAGTTGACATGTTTTTACTTTTGGAAGACATCAGAGGGCTTCAAAGTTCAGCAGCAATTTTCCAATTTTTCACCAAATTTTCAGAATCGGAATTTTTCAGGGACCAGTTCAGTTTTGAAGTGGATTTGAAGGCCCTTCATATTAGAAATACACCATAAATTAGCCCATTATAAAAACTGAACCCCTCAAAGTATTTAAAGGTGGTTTCCTGGTGCTTACACATCTTATCCTTTATCCAAAGGATAGGGGATAAGATGCCTGATCGCGGGAGTCCCGCCGCTGGGGACGCCCGTGATCATGCACGCGGCACCCCAGCGGCGGGACTCCCGCGATCAGGCATCTTATTCCCTATCCTTTGGATAGGGGATAAGATGTGTAAACACTGAAGAACCCCTTTAAAATGACATTCAGAAAGTGTGTTAACCCTTTAGGTGTTTCACAAGAATAGCAGGAAAGTGAAGGAGAAATTTCAAAATCTTCATTTTTTTTTTTACACTCGCATTTTCTTGTAGACCCAGTTTTTGAATTTTTACAGGGGGTAAAAGAGAAATCCCCACAAAATTTGTAACCCAATTTCTCTCGAGTAAGGAAATACCTCATATGTGCATGTAAAGTGTTCTGCGGGTGCAGTAGAGGGCTCAGAAGGGAAGGAGCGACAATGGAAATTTGGAGAGTGAGTTTTTCTGAAATGGTTTTTGGGGGCATGTCACATTTAGAAAGCCCCTATGGTGCCAGAACAGCAAAAAAAAACAACAACATGGCATACTATTTTGGAAACTACACCCCTCAAGGAATATACCAAGGGGTACAATGAGCCTTAACACCCCACAGGTTTTGATGACTATTCGTTAAAGTTGGATGTGCAAATAAAAAAATTATTTCACTAAAAGGTCCGAAAATGTCCCCCAAAATGTGTAACCCCATATGTTCTGAGTATGGAAATACCCCATGTGTGGACGTCAAGTGCACTGCGGGCGCACTACAATGCTCAGAAGAGAAGGAGTCACATTTGGCTTTTGGAAAGCAAATTTTGCTGAAATGGTTTTGGGGGGCATGTCGCATTTAGGAAGCCCCTATGGTGCCAGAACAGCAAAAAAAAAAAAAAAAAAAATACTATTTTGGAAACTACACCCCTTAAGGAACATAACAATGGATACAGTGAGCCTTAACACTCCACAGGTGTTTCACAAATTTCCGCTAAAGTTGGACGTGAAAATGAAAAATTTAATTTTTTAACTAAAATGCTGGTGTTACCTACAATGCTCAGAAGAGAAGGAGCGCCATTGAGCTTTTGGAGAGAGAATTTGGTTGGAATAGAAGTCGGGGCCATGTGCGTTTACATAGCCCCCATGGTGCCAGGACAGTGGACGGTGGACCCCCACATGTGACCCATTATTGGAAAATACACCCCTCACAAAATTTCATAATGGGTGCAGTGAGCATTTATAACCCACTGGCATTTGACAGATCTTTTAAAAAATGGGCTGCGCAAATGAAGAATAACATTTTCCATTTTCACGGACCATTGTTCCAAAAAACTGTCAGACACCTGTGGAGTTTAAATGCTTACTGTACCCCTTATTACATTATGTGAGGGGTGTAGTTTACAAAATGGGGTCACATGTGGGTGGGGAGTCCACTGTTCTGGCACCATGGGGGCTTTGTAAACACGCATGGCCTTCAATTTCGGACTCATTCTCTCTCCAAAAGCCCAATGGCGCTCCTTCTCTTCTTAGCATTGTAGTTCTCCCGCAGAGCACATTACATCCACATATGGGGTATTTCCATTTCAGAAGAAATGGGGCTACAAATTTTGGGGGACTCTTTTCCTATTATCCCTTGTGAAAATGAAAAATGTAGGGTAACACCAGCATTTTTGTGAAAAAAATCTCATTTAATTTTCACATACAACTTTAACAAAAATTTGTCAAACACCTGTGGGGTGATAAAGCTCACTATACACCTTGTTACATTCCGTGAGGGGTGTAGTTTCCAAAATGGGGTCACATGAGCACTTTGTGTACACATATGGGGTATTTCCATACTCAGGAGAAATTGTGTTACAAATTTTGGGGGTCTTTTTTTTTCCTTTTACTGCTTCTTAAATTTTTTTTTTTTAACTAACAGGCTGGTGTAGACCCAAACTTTACCTTTTTATGAGGGGTAAAAGGAGAAAAAGCCCTCCAAAATTTATTTCGAGTACGGAAATACCCCATATGTGGCACTAAACTGTTGCCTTGAAATACGACAGGGCTCCAAAGTGGGAGAGCGCCATGCACAATCCTAAATTGGGGATTTGCATCCACCACCAAAGTACCCTACGGCAGTGTTTGCCAAACAGGGTGTCTCCAGCTGTTGCAAAACTCTCAGCTTGCCTTGACAGTCAGTGGCTGTCCGGCAATACTGGGAGCTGTTGTTTTTCAACAGCTGGAGGCTCCGTTTTGCAAACAGTGCCGTACAACACGTTTTTTTATTTGTTTTGGGTGTGTATATGTAGTGTGTAAGAATGTGTATATGTAGTGTTTTCGTTTTTTTATTTTGTGTTGTGTAATGTAGTGATTTTAGGGTACATTCACATGGATGGGGGTTTACAGTGAGTTTCTCGCTGGGAGTTTGAGCTTCGGCGGAAAATTTGACGCATCTCAAACTTGCTGCAGAAAACTCGCCTGTGTATATTCACATGGGGGGGGTGGGGGGTGGCAAACCTTCAACTGTTGCAAAACTACAACTCCCAGCATGCACTGACAGACCATCCATGCTGGGAGTTGTAGTTATGCAACAGCTGGAGGCACATTGGTTGTGAAACACTGAGAGTTTGTTACTTAACTCAATGTTTTGCAACCAGTGTGCCTTCAGCTATTGCAAAACTACAATGGTTGGGAAACACTGAGTTAGGACACAAACTCTGTTTCACAAGCAGTGTGCCTTCAGCTGTTGCTGAAAAAACTGCAACTCTTAGCATGCATTGATAGCAGAAGGGCCTGCTGAGAGTTGCAGTTTTCCAACAGCTGGAGGCACACCTCACTCCTGCTGGATAAGGGTGAATGGGGCTGTCTCAGACCCTTTTTTTCCCAGGTCACCCGAGACCTGATTGACCCGGAATCGCAGCAAATCGCCGGTCTGCATTGACCGTCGATTTGCAGCAATCGCCGACATTGGGGGGGGGGGGTTTCTCAGGATCCCCCCCCAGCGGTTTGCACGGGGTGCGTGCTGAATGATTTCATCAGACATCCGGGTCTGGTCCCCGCCTGGCGAGCGGCAGGGACCGGAATTCCCACGGGCATACAGGTCCGCCCTTGGTCCTTAAGTACCAGGACGTCAGGGCATACCTGTACGACCTTGGTCCTTAAGTGGTTAAAAATAAATAAATGATAAGCCATCAATAGACGATTGGCAGAGTGCACAGCCCTGAGAACAGAGCCAGAAGTAGTTGGCTCAGTTTACTGTGCACTGGTGGCATTGCATTTCTGTAGTCTAGGGTACTATTTACTTCAAAAGGAGCCCAGGGTGCAGTAATGCACCAACACTACTATACAGAATACAGCGCTAACTCCTTCCAGCTCCATTCTCTCAGAACATATAAATATTTCTCCTTTTACTAAAGATTTCCGCAGAGAGGAAAAACCTGAGTTTTTTTTGTAATTTTTATGTGATCCAGCATGTTGTTGCACTGATTTCTTTTCAGAAATGATAAATCTGAAGACAGAATTACTTGGAAGGGGAAATTTACTTCAACATAAGTATATACTAAAGATGCCTCCACTTTGGATATTTGGCTCGAGGACTTCTGCTGGGGAAGACTGGGATGTATTTGCATAAGTTTGCCCACTTGCCAGAGCAACTGAGAATTCTCCACAGGATGACCACCATGACCCTGAGCAAACTCACTTTGGAGCCAAAGGAGACCCACCCAAGACTTGCTTTAGCCTCAAAACAATAGGCCTCCATAGAGGCCCTCCCCAAGTCCTCCAGGCAGGAGGCCAACAAGCAACTTGGACAAGGTTCTGCTTCCTTTGTATGGGGGTGGGGGATCCTACCCACATCATGGACAGAATTGGTTTCTGGACTGGCAAGTGGTCAGTTATTGTGCACTTGAACAAGGACTCTTCAGCCCAAGATGGAGTTCAACACCTGCCACTGTCATCCTCCTCTTGCCAATTTCCTATCCCGACATGCCAAAGACCTGTAGAAAATGGCATGGGGCATGGGCTCAAGGACTGTACAGAGATCGCCTGCAGCATTTCTCATATGACAGGACAGAATTCCAAGTCCCAGAAAGACTTATGCAACCTAGGTGGCCAGATTGCACACAGGACTGTCCAAATAGATTGAGAACTTATGCATTGGTTGCTGCAAAGGGACCAGCAAGTGTGCTATCCTCTTTCACCTCTTCTTCTATGTGGCAAAATCCAGAGGTCAGAGACATCACTGCACCAGAACTAGACCATAAAGGGGCCAAGTATTCGCTGTACATAGATGATATGACAGTATCCTGTGCTGACCAGTGTTCTGTGATAGCCCTAGTCCAGACTTGTGAGATGGCTTTAGAAGCAAAAGTCTACTGCCAGAAGTCAGAAGCCATGCTCTCTGAAGAGTGGTCTCTAACCCCCAGTGACTTGTTCCCCAACTCCATCTAACCGGACTTTATCAAAATAATGTGAATCTTGTTCATGAAAGAAGGAGCAGCTTAGCAATGTTGTTTGGTCAAGGTCAATACCAAGATAGAGCTGTGTAACTGACCGTGGAGGGAAAGACTCTCATGATGTGTAATAATTTTTGCCCATGCTTCAATACACAGGAAGCCTCCCCCACACCACCCCCTACATCACCATACACAAGGCCATTACCAGGAATGTCTTTCGCAACTGGGATTGCTAATTGGACAGCCATGTAAAAGATGTCACACAAGGAAGAAAACAGAGTTCCAGACATCCCCACTCTATGCTATGGGGCTTCTTTGTGTTCCACTCTTTTGGTAAGATTCTGACAATAGTCAGAAGGAGGCACAGCGGTCAAGTCCCTGTCTCCCTTCTTTTTTCCTGTCACTCTGGAGGATGCAACAAGAAAAGCTGAGTGCTGTACAATAAATGGCCCCTCCATTCCAAATAGAGACTATAACCCCATTTTGAGATTGTTATAGGTCCCAGCTGACAGATCTCAGCCCCTCCCTCAATCATAAACTCATCCCTTATGCTGTGCATAGAGGATAAGTGTTAGCGGTCAGACAACCTCTTTAAATACAAACATTTTTTAAGTGTAAACAAAGCCTTACATGTCATATATGTAATACCCTGTTTCCCTGAAAATACACCCTACCCGAAAATAAGCCCTAGCTGGATTATCGGGGTGGGCTGCAATATAAGCCCTACCCCGAAAATAAGACCTAGGCCAGGGGTACTCAACTGGCAGCCCGCGGTCCAGATCCGGACCGTGGCCGCCAGTAATGAGGACCGGAACGCTGTGTGGAGGATGGGGGGGGCAGCAGGAGTGTGGAGGATGGGGGGCTGTGGGAGGATGGGGGGCTGTAGCAGTGTGGAAGATGGGGGGTGTGGCATCCTCCACACTGCTACTGCCCCCATCCTCCACACTGCTACAGCCCCCCATCCTCCACACTCCCACAGCCCCCATCCTCCACACTGCTACAGCCCCCCATCCTCCCACAGCCCCCCATCCTCCACACTGCTACAGCCCCCCATCCTCCCACAGCCCCCCATCCTCCACACTCCCACAGCCCCCCATCCTCCACACTCCTGCAGCCCCCATAAATAATTAAGCCCTACCCTGAAAATTAGCCCTAGTGTGTTTTTTGTGACTATAATTAATATAAGACCCGGTCTTATTTTCGGAGAAACACGGTAAGTAAGCAAGGTATTTTAGGCAGGAAAATTGGGTATAATACTATAAAAACTGCTGCTATTTATATAACAATAAAACCAATCCCTGTCTTCACAGTATGCAGTATAAAGCAGTTTACACCATACTAGATTTGTATCAGTTGGTATATCCATCACCATTCACATTTGCCTATATCTGCTGCTTCTGCTGGAATTTGTAATACTCTCAATTTCACGCTATAGCTTTGATTTCATTATTTTCTATTATTGCCTTGTTCTATTCACATCAAAGGTTAAGCCAGTAATAAGTTAATGACAGCTTGACATGTCTAAGTGATGATTCAATACCTCTTGAATGTTGTGTTTCTATGCTTAAGGTTTAAGCAATTATGTTGAATAAATTATACAAAAAAGAAGGTTGCAGCAGCAATCTTGGTCAAAAAATGGTGGCTCTTAACGCACTTTTTGATCAAAATGTGTCTCCAATCCACCACGCGGAGAAGGCTTCTTGTCGGATGGGACCCTAACATGCTTAAAGGGGTATTCCAGGAATAGTTTTTTATTTGACTATGCTACAGGGGCTGTAAAGTTAGTGTAGTTCATAATATAGTGTATGTACCTGTGTGTGACGGTTTTTTCACAATTCTTCTGTGATTTTCACCTCAATATTTATTTTTAGCAGCATACAAAATGACTGTTGTCTCAGATTTTTCCCAGCTTGCAATGCGGCCATGACCTGACTCACTACTCAGCTGATGACAGAGAGCCTGTCTGCTTCAATGGGTGGAGGGATCAATCTGCAACTAATGCAACAGCACCCTGATTGAAACCACAGGTCTTTTGTTTCAAAGGGTGGGGTGGCTGATGTGTGAGAGGGAGGAAAATGGAATTGTGGGATTTGTAGTAAAAAAAAGAAAAATCAAACAGAAAACACAAGTTCACAAAAAAGCTAGCCACAGTGTTATGGTAATCTCACAACATAGCCATTTAGCCCCAAGACAAGTGCAGATCCTTCCCAAGCATGTCCATGAATATCTGCCAGGCACGTACTAAAATTAATCCACTCACCTCTGCTGGGCATTTGGCCTCTGACTGGGTGACATGCAGGATCCACTATCAATTTAAAAACCTTCTGTGTAACAGGGAGGGGTGCACGGCTAGAGAGGTTGCCACTCCCCCTAATTTGCATAGCAAAAACACAAAAAGAAAAACAGCCAGCATAACTACCTAATACACCGGTGCATGCTGCTGTGGCAAATACAAAGTATACAAAAAGAAGGTTGCAGCAGCACTCTTGGTCAAAAAATTGAGGCTCTTAGCGCACTTTTTGATCAAAATGTGTCCCCCCATCCAACACGTGGAGTTGGCCTCATTTCGGATGGGACCCTAACACACATTCTGAGCCTAACACTATTTTTACTCACCTCTGCTGGGCATATGGCCTCTGACTGGGTGACATGCAGGATCCACTATCAATTTAAAAAACCTCTTGTGAAACAGGGAGGCGTGCACGGCTAGAGAGGGTGCCACTCCCCCTAAATTGCACAGCAAAATCAAAAAGAAAAATAGCCAGCACAACTACCTAATAGTGGATTCAGCATGTCACCCAGTCAGAGGCTATGGGGGAGATTTAACAAAACCTGTGCAGAGGAAAATGTGCCCAGTTGCCCATGGCAATCAATCAGATCTCTTCTTTAATTTTGCAGAGGCCTTGTTAAAAATGAAAGAAGCGAGCTGATTGGTTGCTATGGGCAACTGGACAACTTTTCCTCTGGACAGGTTCTAATAAATCTTCCCCTATATGCCCAGCAGAGGTGAGTGAAAAGAGTGTTAGGGTCCGAAATGAGGCCACCTCCATGTGGTGGATGGGGTACACGTCTTGATCAAAAATTGTGTTAAGAGCCTCCATTTTTTTAACAAGAGTGCTGCTGCAACCTTCTTTTTTGTATAATTTGTGTCTGCCACAGCAGCGTACACCCGTGTATTAGGTAATTGTGCTGGCTATTTTTCTTTTTTGTGTTTTTGCTATGTTGAATAAATTAAAGGTTTCCTTTCATTAAAGTTATGGGGATGTAAATAACTTAGTGGAAAAGTACATTTGCAGAAAACCAGAGACAATTCTGGGGTGTTTTTTTTTACACTTTTCTTTATACCCATACTGAGTTGGTTTACCAAGTATGGCTACATTATCGATTTATTTGATCTTTATAAAATCCTCCAGAAATTGTGTATTGCTGTATTTCCTATACCATATAAGTGATTACAGTTACAATTAGTGGTAAGTGATTACAATTACAATCAACTGTTTTTTTTTATCAGCATTGTCCTTTTTCATTTTCTTCTCCATCCGAATGATACCGCCAAACAACCTTTTTCTTATACAGGAAAACTCCTTTAAAGAAGCAATCTTTCCTTTTAATGCAGTATAGCCTATTATTAACAGGGTTTTTCTGGATTTTTTTAAAATACTCTATTGGCTTTAACCAACATGAAATAAAAAATAAACTCTACTTCTGCTCTATCATCACTGAGCCACCTAAATTAAACATAATCTACATTGCTCATCCCTCTAAAACATATATTAACTAAAATTCTTAGCCCACTATACATGAGAAAGATTGTTGCACAAAATCCAATATCTGTGCAGACTGACCAATGAAATGGTAGACATGAAGATAATGTCATGTCAGACAATAGAATCTAATATAATTATTGAAGGGAAGGAGTGAGGTATGGGAGGGGGTTGGGGAGAGGAACATAGGGACAGGGTAGGGCCTGATAGATGGGTGTTCCCTACCTATTATACCATCACTGGATGCTCTACAGACTACCCCTAATTCAATCCCTGAGTACTATAAGAAAGAAAGAAGGGGGGTGCTCTCTATCTCACTAATTGAATGCTGTCTACCTTAATTTGGAATCGGAGAAGGAAAAACAAGTGGCCTATTGCCATACATTTGGAAGTAAATGTCCCCTTCATGGTATAGATATAGTGGGAATTCTGTCTAACAAATTAGACATAAAGATGTCAGTAATCACAACATGTAATGTTCAAATAATCAAAATGCTCCAACAATTCATTTATAAAACTTAAAAAAAGGATAGTGCATGAACCATAATAAGGAGACTACAAATCAATGCAAAACGTTTTAATACCTAGGACGGTAACCTTCACAAGAGGGCATCCTCTACATCTAGAGGAAAGAAGGTTCACCCATAATCACAGACACAAATTCTTTACTGTAAGAGCAGTGAGACTATGGGACTCTCTGTTACATGATGTTGTGATGGCTGACCCCCTCAAGTTCAAGGGGGTGTCTGGATGTTTTTCTGGAAAAATATAATATTACAGGTTATGAATTCTAGACTTATGAGGATAGAATGTTGATCCAGGGATTTACTCTGATTGCCTTCCTCTGGATCAACACAGCAGGGTTTTAGGTTGAACTCAATGGACTCTGTCCAGAAAAACCCTAAAAAGAATGGCAACTCTCTAAGATGTGAGGGAAGTCACAGAGATGATACTGATACCAATCCAAACACTGCTCAAAAGCATAATTGTTTATCATTGAGCACGTGCACTAGTAAAAATGGTCTCATAAACAGACTAAAGAAATACTCAAAACTTGTAAAAATGGATTACTCATCTGCCTCCCTGTTGAGGAATGTGTCCCAAAACGTTTTAGCCCCTTGCACTTCGGGGGATAATGTAGGGGGGGTTACTTGACTATAAACCTTTCGGCAATGCAGTGTTGGATGATGGCGCACAGCAACCCGTATGATATAATGAAGACCATGGTACAGATGGCTAAATGCTCTGCTTTGTACCAGAGAAGTGCCACCCACCCTGATCCCAAAAGAATGATTGGTGTAACATGATAGTGCCGCACCACTCTATAGGGAGTACTTGGCATCCAGCCAATTGATCTCATTAGAGAGCATCCGGAAGTTGCCAATAATGGCCAATATTTATATTTCCCATAACAACCAATCACAGCTCAACTTTCACTCTACAAGAGCTTGTTAAGATGTGAAAGTTGAGCTGTGATTGTGGCTGTTGTGGGAAAAACCAGACAATTAGGGTTTCATGATGATTGATAAATCAGGGCCAGTATTTGTGGGTAAAGCGCCAGTCACCTGACCCTGTTGAAGTAGGTAGGTCATATCCTGTGACCACTAACCTCCTCAGATCACATGACAGAGCCTGATGCAGTACAGAACTTAATGACTGAGTGACCTAACCCCCGTAACATGTGTAGACCGTTTCACTTGATTGGTGGCCCCCACCTACATCTGCTCTAGAACCAAAACTGCTCTATTGTTTTTTTTAAGCAGCAGCCTATCACTGGCCTTAGTGGTCCCTGCTAGAATGTACAGAATGTGATGAATGAGGCTAGTGATTGGCTGCAGCATCAAATAAAAATGTTAATATGATGTCATGATAGCAAGTCCACTGAGGGACACTGGAGCCTCAGTGACGCCAGGGCAAAAAAAATAATTATGGGTGAGTTTTTTTAATGATATTTTATGCTGGTTTCTCATGTATGTCTTGGTATATTGGTTTTGGTTGCTGTGCCATATATCAGCCATCTCCCATTTTTACTTCTTCTTTTTCTATTATATGGTTAATCTAATGCAGACTACATCTCCAATGATGCCTCTAGCTTTTGTTTTACTCTTTGTTTTACTCTTACGCTTTTGTTTTTTTTACACAGCACTTGTTTTACTCTTGTCCTATCAAAAGGAAGTAAGTGAGGGGTTTAGTCAGGGAAGTTTTATAACTCTGCAGCTTATCATTGCCAAAAGTCATCTGCTAATTCAGTTGCACACATAAATGGGGATGGGAAGGGGTTGATGTAAAAAGAAGCAAGATAAGAAGCAAGGAGGGAGGAACTTGGTGGGGTAAAACTTGGTGGGGAGGGCAAGGGTCTGAAAGCTGCAAGGCTGAATTTACATAGGTGATCATGTAATCCTGTAGTTCACAGAAAGTCAGTCCGACCTTCAGTCTACACAGCAATGCATGTACTGGGATCATAGGATGTATGGGTCACATGACCAGCTGTCTTTAAGGGGTATTTCACTGGCCAGCAATCAGGACATTTAGTTCCAAATGCTGTGTGTGCCCTGCGAGGTTGGCCACGCCCCTCGTGACATCATGCCATGCCCCCTCAATGTAAGTCTATGGGAGGGGGTGTGATGACCACTACGCCCCCTCCCATAGACTTTCATTGAGGGGGCGTGGCCCGATGACATGAGGGGGCATGGTCGAACCCCCAAGTGCACACACAGCATACGGAACTAAACGTTCCAAACGCTGGCCAGTGGAGTACCCCTTAATGAAAGGAGTCAAAATGTATGACTACAACCCACCCAATAGACGGGCTGCAGATAACCAGCAATACTGTATGTTTATCTGAAGGACTTTAAACTGTGTCAAATATATATATATATATATATATATATATATATATATATTATAAAATAAATTAACACAGAAGTTTTGACCTAAAAACAACATGGTGCAATATAAACATTCAATTTATGGAAGCAGAAAAATATAGCTTGTAATAAGATACAATAATGCAAAGATACAATAGTAATAATAAAGAGGATAATAGCACACTGCTCACTTTTTCACATAATACCACTATTCGAGACTTACTATACACACAGGCAGTACTAAGTTTGAATAGCTTCTACCGGTCAGATCAGCCAGTGAGGAGGATGACTGAGGAAATATATGAGAATTATATGCTCCAGTAACAGAGCCATAATTACACTCTTGCACGACTGAATCTTGAGGCATTCAATGAGAATATAGAGAACAATGCTCCAAATGGGTCATAAACTATGTTCACTTTAACCTTCTAAATGCGCTATGGAACAATAGATCATTATGGCACAAAAGTTTGTAAACTTTCTCATGGCTGCTACAACACAGTGACTGTTTATAATTGAAATATATCTGCAGACTTTCTGACTCTGCTGAGCTATCACGGCTGTATATATTTTCTCACCTGTCATACAAAGATGCCTCTTTCCTTAGGCAATTCATGGCTCAAGAGGCCTACCTATAAATACTCTTAAATATTTTTGTCTCGTTTACACAACTATTGTTTCCTAAGAGATTTTACAATGACCTTTTACAATGACATTTTAACGTGATGTTTGGCTTTCTGTAGTCTCATCTAATTTGAAGGAAACCAGTTCTACTACAACCAGAACTAATCCAGTTCTGGTTCTGATTACTGTGACTATATTGTTCCCAAGCCGAATAAAATACATGTTATTTTATGTACATTTAGAAAAGCATTGGACAGTGACAAAAATATATGCCATTTCTGCCTTTAATACTAACACAGACTACGGGCAGGAAAAACAAACTTCCGTACAATAAAGTGAAATATAAATGTCAAATTAACTGCAAAACTGTAAGAGGAAATACTTGAAAGGAAATCTATGCTTTATCCACCAAAAAAGATTTCTAGATATAAATGGAGTATTTCCGCTTCAAGGTTATTGTTTCATTTTTAGAACTTCCTAAACGTTTTTCTAACTTCCTAAACCTTTTAAACTATGAGTCATTCAGGCCTTTTTCTCGTCACATGATCCTCTTCAAATTTGCTTATTGGCTGAAAGGTAATGTCATAGCGATAAGTTCTCTTTAACCCCTTAACGACGCAGGACATAAATGTACGTCCTGGTGAGCTGGTACTTAACGCACCAGGACGTACATTTATGTCCTATGCATAACCGCAAGCATCGGAGCAATGCTCGCGTCATGCGTGGCAGGTCCCGGCTGCTGATAGCAGCCAGGGACCCACCCGTAATGGCAGACATCCGCAATCACACAAATGTCCGCCATTAACCCCTCAGATGCCGTGATCTGAATTGATCACGGCATCTGCAGCATCGCGGTACTTTGAATGGATGATCGCAGTGCTGCCGCGGCAATCCAATCATCCAACATGGCAGCCGGAGGTCCCCTCACCTGCATCCGCTGCCTACCACAGGTCTTCTGCTCTAGTCTGCGATCGAGCAGACCAGAGCAGAAGATGACCGATAATACTGATCAGTGCTAGGTCCTATACATAGCACTGAACAGTATAAGCAATCGAATGATTGCTATAAATAGTCCCCTATGGGGACTATTAAAGTGTAAAAATAAAAGTAAAAAATAAAAGTAAAAAAATGTTAAAACCCCCTCCCATGATAAAAACGTAAATTGTCCCATTTTCCCTATTTCACCCACAAAAAGTGTAAAAAATACTTTATATACATATTTGGTATCGCCGCATGCGTAAATATCCCAACTATTAAAATAAAATGTTAATGATACCGTATGGTGAACGGCGTGAACATAAAAAAAAAAGTCCAAAATAGATGCTTTATTATAACATTTTATTCCCAAAAAAATTAATAAAAAAAGTATTAAAAGTTTTATATAAGCAAATATAGTATCAATAAAAGGTACAGATCACGTCGCAAAAGACGAGCCCTCATACCGCCACTTATATGGAAAAATGAAAAAGTTATAGGTCTTCAAAATAGGGGATTTTATACGTACTCATTTGGTTAAACAGTTTGCGATTTTCTTTAAGCGCAACAGTAATAGAAAAATATATTATCATGGGTATCATTTTAATTGTATTGACCCAAAGAATAAAGAACATATGTCACTTTTACCGTAAATTGTACGGCGTGAAAACGAAACCTTCCAAAATTTACAAAATTGCAGTTTTCTTTTTTATTTCCCCACACAAATAGTATTTTTTTGGTTGTGCCATACATTTTATGGTAAAGTTTGTGATGGCATTACAACGGACAACTGGTTGCACAAAAAACAAGCCCTCATACTAGTCTGTGGATGAAAATATAAAAGAGTTATGATTTTTTAAGGCTAGGAGGAAAAAACGAAAACGTAAAAATAAAAAGTCCTTATGGGGTTAAAGGGGTACTCCGGTGGGAAACTTTTTTTTTTTTTAATCAACTGGTGCCAGAAAGTTGAACATATTTGTAAATTATTTCTATTAAAAAATCTTTATCCTTCCAGTACTTATTAGCTGCTGAATACTACGGAGGAAATTATTTTCTTTTTGGAACAGAGTGCTCTCTGCTGACATCATGATCACAGTACTCTCTGCTGACATCTCTGTCCACTTTAGGAACTGTCCAGAGCAGCATATGTTTTCTATGGAGATTTTGTCCTACTCTGGATAGTTCATAAAATGGCCTGAGATGTTAGCAGAGAGTACTGTGGTCATGATGTAAGCAGAGAGCTCTGTGTTCCAAAAAAAAAAAGAATTTCCTCTGTAGTATTCACCAGCTAATAAGTACTGGAAGGATTATGATTTTTTATTAGAAGTAATTTACAATTCTGTTGAACTTTCTGGCACCAGTTGATTAAAAAAAAAAAAGTTTTCCACTGTAGTACCCTTTTAAATACTTGTGATTAATTGAATATCGGCTTAAAGGGGTTATCCAGGAATAGAAAAACAGGGCTAGTTTTTGCTGAAAACAGCACCAAACCTTTCCTCAGGTATGTGGTATTACAATTTGGTCTATTCACCTCAATAGAGCTGAGTTGCAATACCACAGACAACCTGCGGACAGGTGTGGTGCTGTTTTTAGAAGAAATTAGCTCTCCTTTTCTATTCCTGAATAACCCCTTTAAAGGGAATGTGTCATCAGAAAAATGACCTGTTGTTTTAATCATGTTTGTATGATAACTGTATTTTAATATTTTTTGGTGATTTTTTTGAGATTCCTCAGCAACATTTCCAATTCATGTGAATGGTACAGGTCCTGTCTATTATTGTCTACAGTCCATGGGGCCTGCTGTAAAGCATATCTCTAAATATTGTTAAAAACAGCTCAGGCATGATGGCTGCCCCTATAATAATGAGAATAGGCCATCAATCATTTTGCCTGGAAAATCTCCTCAGGAAAGACCCTGGATGGCTGAAAGACTCATTTTTTTTTATTCAATAAAGTCCTGGTGCCGTGTAATTCAAAATACTTCTCATTCACCGTGTCAGCACCTTTGGAATTACTAACATCTTATCCCATTACACATCAATACTAGCACTAAAAGATATTCACATTTCTCATCTCATTTCTATCTTGACAAATCTTAAGATATAGCCAGGAATAATTAGATAAACTGAATTAACTAGAAGGTGTGTCTGCATCGCTCAAGGTAGCGTTCAGTCATGGCTGTCTGCCAAATAGAGAAGGAAATGTTGCTTTCATTTGAATTTTTTAAAGTTTTTTTTTTTACATATACGTAAAAGCATACGTATGGAAACAAGGAGGAAGAAGGAAACAAGGAGGAAGAATATGAATTATCAAAATGTATGCAGAGGAACAGAGGAGGAGTGGTAGGTATGGAAATGGCTGACTACCAAAATGTTGCCCCTGTGCTAATGCCTAAATGTAACATGTGGGGGCAGAGAATAAGCAGGACACAAATGAAAAATGTATATAAAAAGCCACTATGCCCAAAGTGAAACGCTTAAAGGAGTAGTCTAGTGGTGAACCCAGTGGTGAACAACTTATCCCCTATCCTAAGGATAGGGGATAAGTTTGAGATCACGGGGGTCCAACCGCTGGGGCCCCCCGCGATCTCCTGTAAGGAGCCTCGGCAGCCCGCAGGAAGGGGGCGTGTCAACCTCCGCACGAAGCCGACACGCCCCGTCAATACAACTCTATGGCAGAGCCGAAGCGCTGCCTTCGGCAATCTCCGGCTCTGCCATAGAGATGTATTGAGGGGGCGTGTTGGCCGCCGCTTCGTGCGGAGGTCGACACCCGCTATCTGGCCGGAGAGCCTGGCCCCCGTACAGAGAGATCGCAGGGGGGCCCAGCGGTCAGACCCCCCGCGATCTCAAACTTATCCCCTATCCTTAGGATAGGGGATATATTTTTCACCACTGGACTACTCCTTTAAGGATGTCCCAATTCTGACAATCTCTGCAGCTCGGGAATAAAGGCAGATCAAGATACGTACCGGAAGTACCATGCAAATCTACTCTCAGGCTGCAGAGATTGCACGGGAGTTCTTAACATCCTGCTGCTGGACCAACATCATGGTAACCTATGGTTTAACTGTAAGCAGACAGGTTCACAGAATAGTTAATGCTTGGGCAGGGAGAAGGGACAGGGTGGTCGGGAAGAGAATATTTATTGCTGGCTGAGAGAAGTTTAAAGGGGTCCTTTGGTGGAATTTTTTTATTTTATTTTTATTAAATCAACTAGTGCCTGAAAGTTAAACAGATTTGTAAATTAATTCTATTTAAAAATCTTAATCCTTCCAGCGCTTATCAGCTACTGTATGCCCCACAGGAAGTTCTTTTCTTTTTGAAAGTATTTTCTGTCTGACCACAGTGCTCTTTGCTGACACATCTGTCCACATTAGAAACTGTCCAGAGCAGCATATGTTTGCTATGGGGATTTTTTCTACGGTTCTGGACAGTTCCCGACATGGACAGAGGTGTCAGCAGAGAACACTGTGGTCAGACAGAAAAGAAATTCAAAAAGAAAAGAACTTCCTCTGGAGCATACAGCAGCTGATAAGTACTGGAAGCATGTCACCCAATCAGAGGCTATATGCCCAACAGAGGTGAATGGTTATGAGTGTTAGGCTCAGAATTTGTGTTAGGGTTCAATCCTAAATGAGGCCACCTCCACGTGGTGGATGGGGGGGACACATTTTTATCAAAAAGTGCTCTAAGAGCCTCAATTTTTTGACCATGTGTGCTGCTGCAATCTTCTTCTTTTTGTATACTCTGTATTTGCCACAGCAACGTGCACCCGTGTATTAGGTAGTTGTGCTGGCTATTTTTCTTTTTGCTTGTATTTACTACACAGGGGGAATGGCACCCTCTTTAGCTGTGCACCCCTCCCCCTTTTTCACAGGTGGTGTTTTAAATTGATAATGGATCCAGCATGTCACCCTGTCAGAGGCTATATGCCCAGCAGAGGTGAGTGGTTATGAGTGTTAGGCTCAGAATTTGTGTTAGGGTCCCATCCTAAATGAGGCCACCTCCGCGTGGTGGATGGGAGACACCTTTTGATCAAAAAGTGCGCTAAGAGCCTCCATTTTTTTCACCATGTGTGCTGCTGCAATCCTCTTTTTTTTGTAATTTACAAATCTGTTTAACTTTCTGGCACCAGTTGATTTTTTTAAAATAGTTTTCCACTGGAGTGCCCCTTTAAGGGAGGAGAGAACAAATCAGTATGGGGGCTGGAAGAAGGCATGGCACCACTGGAGTGCAGGGAAGACGAGCAGCCTATCACTGCTTGGGCTTCAGGAGCTGGGAAAGCTGGGTAGCACTCAGTGTGTATACCACCAGCTTTCTCAGTCTCCTGAAGATCTCCAATATGGCTGCTTTGCAAAAATAAAATTCTCTTCAGAAGTTTGGGAAAGCTGGGGAAGTACTGTGAGACTTGCATTTTGTACTGTGTGCCATTGAGCTTTCCCATTCTCCTGAAGAGCTCCAACATGGCTGTTTTTCCAGACAAACATGAGTGGCACACAGAACACAGTGCAGGGATCACACAACTCTCCCAGCTTTCCAAGTCTCCTGAAGAGATAATCTGACAGGTAAAGCATACACATGTACCTCCAACCTCCAAAAGTATGTTGTCAGAGTAAGTGCAAGCAGGAAAATTCAGGCCCAGATCCAAACTGGATGCAGGATGCAATAAATATATATATATATATATATATATATATATATATATATAAATATATGCGCAGACAAAGCATGTAGTCAGATCTACCTTTTTAAAGACAATTCCCATTTATGTCTGAAGGAAATTGTATTTAGACCCATTCTTATGCAAAACTGAGGCTAGAACAGTATGTGAATACACACTGTCACGATGCCGGCTGGCAGGTAGTGGATCCTCTGTGCCAGAGAGGGATTGGCGTGGACCGTGCTAGAGGATCGGTTCTAAGTCACTACTGGTTTTCACCAGAGCCCGCCGCAAAGCGGGATGGTCTTGCTGCGGCGGTAGTGACCAGGTCGTATCCCCTAGCAACGGCTCAACCTCTCTGGCTGCTGAAGATAGGCGCGGTACAAGGGAGTAGACAGAAGCAAGGTCGGACGTAGCAGAAGGTCGGGGCAGGCAGCAAGGATCGTAGTCAGGGGCAACGGCAGAAGGTCTGGAATCACAGGCAAGGAACACACAAGGAACGCTTTCTCTGGCACTAGGGCAACAAGATCCGGCGAGGGAGTGAAGGGGAAGTGAGGTGATATAGGGAAGTGCACAGGTGTAAACACTAATTGGAACCACTGCACCAATCAGCGGTGCAGTGGCCCTTTAAATCGCAAAGACCCGGCGCGCGCGCGCCCTAGGGAGCGGGGCCGCGCGCGCCGGGACAGAACTGACGGGGAGCGAGTAAGGTACGGGAGCCGGGGTGCGCTTCGCGAGCGGGCGCTACCCGCATCGCGAATCGCATCCCGGCCGGAGGTGGTAACGCAGCGCCCCGGGTCCGTGGAACCGACCGGGGCGCTGCAGTGAGGGAAGTGTAGCGAGCGCTCCGGGGAGGAGCGGGGACCCGGAGCGCTCGGCGTAACAGTACCCCCCCCCTTGGGTCTCCCCCTCTTCTTGGGGCCTGAGAACCTGAGGATCAGACTTTTGTCCAGGATATTGTCCTCAGGTTCCCAGGACCTCTCTTCTGGACCACAACCCTCCCAATCCACTAAAAAAAAAGTTCTTCCCCTGACCTTTTTAGAGGCCAAAATCTCTTTGACAGAGAAGATGTCCGAGGAGCCGGAAACAGGAGTGGGAGGAACAGATTTAGGAGAAAAACGGTTGAGGATGAGAGGTTTAAGAAGAGAGACGTGAAAGGCATTAGGGATACGAAGAGAAGGAGGAAGAAGAAGTTTGTAAGAGACAGGATTAATTTGACACAAAACTTTAAAAGGACCAAGATAGCGTGGTCCCAACTTATAGCTCGGGACACGGAAACGGACATATTTAGCGGAGAGCCATACCTTGTCTCCAGGGGAAAAAATGGGAGGAGCTCTTCTTTTCTTATCTGCGAATCTCTTCATGCGAGAAGAAGCCTGTAAGAGAGAATTTTGGGTCTCTTTCCATATGGTGGAAAGATCACGAGAAATTTCATCCACAGCGGGCAGACCAGAGGGCAAGGGGGTAGGGAGGGGGGGAAGAGGGTGACGGCCGTACACCACGAAAAACGGAGATTTGGAGGAAGATTCAGAGATTCTGAAATTATACGAGAATTCGGCCCAAGGTAGAAGATCTGCCCAGTCATCCTGGCGGGAGGAAACAAAATGTCGTAAATAGTCACCCAAGATCTGGTTAATTCTCTCTACTTGTCCATTGGATTGAGGATGGTATGCAGAAGAAAAATTTAATTTAATCTTGAGTTGTTTACAGAGAGCCCTCCAGAATTTAGACACAAATTGGACGCCTCTATCCGAGACGATCTGTGTAGGCAACCCGTGAAGACGAAAAATGTGTACAAAAAATTGTTTAGCCAACTGAGGCGCTGAAGGAAGGCCAGGAAGAGGGATGAAATGTGCCATTTTGGAGAATCGATCAACGACCACCCAAATAACAGTGTTGCCATGGGATGGGGGTAAGTCAGTAATAAAATCCATACCAATCAGAGACCAAGGTTGTTCGGGGACAGGTAGAGGATGAAGAAAACCAGCGGGCTTCTGGCGAGGAGTCTTATCCCGGGCACAGATAGTGCAGGCTCGCACAAAGTCCACCACATCAGTCTCTAGAGTCGGCCACCAATAGAAGCGAGAGATGAGTTGCACAGATTTCTTGATGCCCGCATGACCTGCGAGATGGGAGGAGTGACCCCATTTGAGGATCCCAAGGCGTTGGCGTGGAGAAACAAAGGTCTTTCCTGGAGGAGTTTGCCTGATGGAGGCTGGAGAAGTGGAAATCAGGCAGTCAGGAGGAATGATGTGTTGAGGAGAGAGTTCAATTTCAGAGGCATCTGAGGAACGAGAGAGAGCATCGGCCCTAATGTTTTTATCAGCAGGCCGAAAGTGAATTTCAAAATTAAATCGGGCAAAGAACAGAGACCACCTGGCCTGACGAGGATTCAGCCGTTGGGCAGACTGGAGGTAGGAGAGGTTCTTGTGATCGGTGTAAATAATAACTGGAAATCTTGATCCCTCCAGCAGATGCCTCCATTCCTCAAGTGCTAATTTAATGGCTAGAAGCTCTCGATCCCCGATGGAGTAGTTCCTCTCCGCCGGAGAGAAGGTCCTGGAAAAAAAACCACAAGTAACAGCATGCCCGGAAGAGTTTTTTTGTAGAAGGACAGCTCCAGCTCCCACTGAGGAGGCATCAACCTCCAATAGGAAGGGTTTAGATGGGTCAGGTCTGGAGAGCACGGGAGCCGAAGAAAAGGCAGACTTGAGTCGTTTAAAGGCGTCTTCCGCTTGAGGAGGCCAGGACTTGGGATCGGCATTTTTTTTTGTTAAAGCCACAATAGGAGCCACAATGGTAGAAAAATGTGGAATAAATTGCCTGTAATAATTGGCGAACCCCAAAAAACGTTGGATGGCACGGAGTCCGGAGGGGCGTGGCCAATCTAAGACGGCAGAGAGTTTATCTGGGTCCATTTGTAGTCCCTGGCCAGAGACCAAGTATCCTAGAAAAGGAAGAGATTGGCATTCAAACAGACATTTCTCTATTTTGGCATAGAGTTGATTATCACGAAGTCTCTGAAGAACCATACGGACATGCTGGCGGTGTTCTTCTAGATTGGCAGAAAAAATCAGGATATCGTCCAGATATACAACAACACAGGAGTATAGTAGATCACGAAAAATTTCATTAACAAAGTCTTGGAAGACGGCAGGGGCGTTGCATAGACCAAAGGGCATGACCAGATACTCAAAGTGTCCATCTCTGGTGTTAAATGCCGTTTTCCATTCATCCCCCTCTCTGATGCGGATGAGATTATAAGCACCTCTTAAGTCCAGTTTGGTAAAAATATGGGCACCTTGGAGACGATCAAAGAGTTCAGAGATGAGGGGTAGGGGGTAGCGGTTCTTAACCGTGATTTTATTAAGACCGCGGTAGTCAATGCAAGGACGTAGAGAGCCATCTTTTTTGGACACAAAGAAAAATCCGGCTCCGGCAGGAGAGGAGGATTTACGGATAAAGCCCTTTTTTAAATTTTCTTGGACGTATTCAGACATGGCAAGAGTCTCTGGGACGGACAGAGGATAGATTCTGCCCCGGGGTGGAGTAGTGCCCGGGAGGAGGTCAATGGGACAATCATAAGGCCTGTGAGGAGGTAGAGTCTCAGCTTGTTTTTTGCAAAAAACGTCCGCAAAGTCCATATAGGCCTTAGGGAGACCGGTTACATGAGGAAGCACAGGGACACGGCAAGGTTTACTGGGAACCGGTTTTAAGCAGTCCTTGGAACAAGAGGGCCCCCAACTCTTGATCTCCCCAGTGGACCAATCCAGGATTGGGGAATGGAGTTGAAGCCAGGGAAGTCCAAGAAGGATTTCAGAAGTGCAATTGGGGAGGACCAACAGTTCAATCCTCTCGTGATGAGATCCGATGCACATTAGAAGGGGCTCCGTGCGAAAACGTATAGTACAGTCCAATCTTTCATTGTTTACACAATTGATGTAGAGGGGTCTGGCGAGACTGGTCACCGGGATGTTGAACTTGTTGACGAGAGAGGCTAAGATGAAATTTCCTGCAGATCCAGAGTCCAAGAAGGCCACAGCAGAGAAGGAGAAGGCAGAGGCAGACATCCGCACAGGCACAGTAAGACGTGGAGAAGCAGAGTAGACATCAAGGACTGTCTCACCTTTGTGCGGAGTCAGCGGACGTCTTTCCAGGCGGGGAGGACGGATAGGACAATCCTTCAGGAAGTGTTCGGTACTAGCACAGTACAGGCAGAGATTCTCCATGCGGCGTCGTGTCCTCTCTTGGGGTGTCAGGCGAGACCGGTCGACCTGCATAGCCTCCACGGCGGGAGGCACAGGAACAGATTGCAGGGGACCAGAGGAGAGAGGAGCCGGGGAGAAGAAACGCCTCGTGCGAACAGAGTCCATATCCTGGCGGAGCTCCTGACGCCGTTCGGAAAAACGCATGTCAATGCGAGTGGCAAGATGGATGAGCTCATGTAGGTTAGCAGGGATTTCTCGTGCGGCCAGAACATCTTTAATGTTGCTGGATAGGCCTTTTTTAAAGGTCGCGCAGAGTGCCTCATTATTCCAGGATAATTCTGAAGCAAGGGTACGGAACTGTACGGCATACTCGCCAACGGAAGAATTACCCTGGACCAGGTTCAACAGGGCAGTCTCAGCAGAAGAGGCTCGGGCAGGTTCCTCAAAGACACTTCGAATTTCCGAGAAGAAGGAGTGTACAGAGGCAGTGACGGGGTCATTGCGGTCCCAGAGCGGTGTGGCCCAAGCCAGGGCTTTTCCAGACAGCAGGCTGACTACGAAAGCCACCTTAGACCTTTCAGTGGGGAACTGGTCCGACATCATCTCCAAGTGTAATGAACATTGGGAAAGAAAGCCACGGCAAAACTTAGAGTCCCCATCAAATTTATCCGGCAAGGATAGTCGTATTCCAGAAGCGGCCACTCGCTGCGGAGGAGGTACAGGAGCTGGCGGAGGAGATGATTGCTGGAGCTGTGGTAGTAACTGTTGTAGCATAACAGTCAGTTGAGACAGCTGTTGGCCTTGTTGCGCAATCTGTTGTGACTGCTGGGCGACCACCGTGGTGAGGTCAGCGACAACTGGCAGAGGAACTTCAGCGGGATCCATGGCCGGATCTACTGTCACGATGCCGGCTGGCAGGTAGTGGATCCTCTGTGCCAGAGAGGGATTGGCGTGGACCGTGCTAGAGGATCGGTTCTAAGTCACTACTGGTTTTCACCAGAGCCCGCCGCAAAGCGGGATGGTCTTGCTGCGGCGGTAGTGACCAGGTCGTATCCCCTAGCAACGGCTCAACCTCTCTGGCTGCTGAAGATAGGCGCGGTACAAGGGAGTAGACAGAAGCAAGGTCGGACGTAGCAGAAGGTCGGGGCAGGCAGCAAGGATCGTAGTCAGGGGCAACGGCAGAAGGTCTGGAATCACAGGCAAGGAACACACAAGGAACGCTTTCTCTGGCACTAGGGCAACAAGATCCGGCGAGGGAGTGAAGGGGAAGTGAGGTGATATAGGGAAGTGCACAGGTGTAAACACTAATTGGAACCACTGCACCAATCAGCGGTGCAGTGGCCCTTTAAATCGCAAAGACCCGGCGCGCGCGCGCCCTAGGGAGCGGGGCCGCGCGCGCCGGGACAGAACTGACGGGGAGCGAGTAAGGTACGGGAGCCGGGGTGCGCTTCGCGAGCGGGCGCTACCCGCATCGCGAATCGCATCCCGGCCGGAGGTGGTAACGCAGCGCCCCGGGTCCGTGGAACCGACCGGGGCGCTGCAGTGAGGGAAGTGTAGCGAGCGCTCCGGGGAGGAGCGGGGACCCGGAGCGCTCGGCGTAACACACACTATTTCCCTACTTTATTACTTTGTGGTAATTGCGTACCTCCGGTGTGACTGTACCCTTACGCTCTTGTGACACATATTGAGAAGGCTTGCTAGTTTGGAATGAAAATGTTATTCCTCAAATTGCAGATGTGGCTAATAAAAAGGAACCTTAAGTAAATCCCAGTATGTTACCACAACAATGTAAGCATTGAAAGAAGACATCATTAAACACAATAAGCTGATAATTACGAGCTATTAAAAGCAGGTTATTATGGGAAATGAACGAGTGCGTAATATGAAATTAGATGTTCGCATTTTTAATCATTAGCATGCAATGTACGAAGGCCCTCGGATCTGAGCAGAACGCTTCTCCGAGTATTAATAATGATTGCTTGAGATTACTGGAAACCACTGTCATTATTATACATTCATATTCTATTCATACATGGGATCATTTTGTATGTGTTAGACACCTCATAGATTACTGACACGATTCCTTATTCGAGTAGGTCTCAATAATGATATTCACTATAATGATAGTCACTGTCTTCATTAACGCTTATCTGCTATTTATTTTCTTCAGTGTGGGATGCTTGACTGTATTTAACTCCACCCTATTAGGGATCCTGGGGCATAGCTATTGTCATATGCAATTTGAATCATCATCTTATTTCTTCATGGAAATATATGAATATGCCCACAACGGCTGTTTTCATTACTTCTATCAATTTATCACATCCCTAGACACTGACAGCATTGATCAGAAAGCATGAGAGGCACCCCCTATTACAAGAGGAAATGGCAACACCCACAAAGTGTTTCTGTATTTCCAGGAGGAATTCTAGAGGAATGTCATAATGCAGAGTTCTAAGAAGAAGAGTGGAGCACTAGTCTAAATGCCCTCTTTATGTTATAATCATATAATCCATAGAATAAAGGTTTAACTTTATTCCACTCTCAGCAGTATTCAGAAATTAAGTCTTAAATGGGCACTCTCTTTAAAACAAAAATTTGCTATTGCACTCCTTTTGGTAATTAAAAAATATTTCTATTGTACTATTAAAAAAAATGAAGTTTTCTATGTTTAATTTGTGCTTAAAAAACCTCAAGAGCACATTTTCCCCCCATCTTATACACAGACTTTGGACCGAAGCCCAAACACAGGAAGTGCAGCCTGGAGTGCTGAGTGTGGGGGGGGGGGGGGGGTGTCCAACCAACAACATAAGGCAGTTAAATGTGGAAGGAGCTATGATTGGATTAGGAAGGACACACCCCTCAGGCTGCACTTCCTGTGTTTGGACTTCGGTCCTAAGTCTGTGTACAAGATGGGGGAAAATGTGCTCTTGAGCTTTTTTAAGCACAAATAAAACATAGAAAACTTCATTTTTTTTAAAACAAAGTATATTAGAAATATTTTTTTTTTATTTACCATAAGGAGTGCGATAGCAAAAATTAGTTTTAATTAGAGTTACCCTTTAAGATTGATGTACTGAGAATTCTTCAAATCGGATCAGCAATGCCATTCCCTTTTTTATTCCAATCCTTTACTCACAAAAGTCCAAAGGAAGTACAATGAACAGATATAGCATATCCTTTTATATGCCATACAATCATTTTGTCATGTCTACACTCAATTACTTGCAAGGACATAATGATTGCAGCCTTACTACTATATAGGGGTACGGTGTGGTAGCCAATTACTTAAGTATATGGTACCAAGAATGAACTTCCAGAGTTGATGGGATTTAAAGACTCTGACCAGGAGTAGACACGTGGAGTAGTTGGGTAAAGAATTTATTTTAAAATAAATTCTTTACTTAACTACTCTACGTGTCTACTCCTGGTCAGCGCCTTTGAATCCCATCCACTCTGGAAGTTCGTTCTTGGTATTGTTCACCTGGCTGGGAAGGCTGCAGACTGGGCTTTCCACTCATATCACGCTGACCATTGTTGTGTGTGAGCTCACATAACCGACTTCGGTAAGAGTCAATCCTATATTTGCTGTTTGAACCCGAGACCAGCGGTATTATGCTATGGAGCGCTCTTCCTTTTCTTTTTATTACTACAGTATATGGGGCACAGAGGGGGCCCAACTCCTATATAGGACCTCCGTAAGGGTGGCCTACCATGTGGGGGCACAGTGAGCCTTAATACTATGTGAGGTTACAGGAGGTGCACATCTACTATATTGGGGCACAAAGGGGGCCTAACTGCTAGATGAGGGCACAGAGGAGGGCTAAGTACTTACTACTATGGAGGGGGAAGGGGAAGGGGCATAACTACTATTTAGGGGAACAGAGGTGCCTACAGATTCTACTGAGATAGGTTGTAACTGGTAACATTCTTCATAGACATCCTGGCTGGTTGCTGGAGAAAAAAAAAAAAGAACAATTCTGGTCAGAGAAGACATCACATGTAAGTAACTGGATTTAACTGCACCGTAATCACTTAAATGGTTATAGCAACTGTTTAGAGCTGTATGGTGGGAATATTGGTCTTAGTATGGTGTTTTATTTATTTGTAACAGTATAGTGGTATTATTCAGTCATTATGTGGCAATAATGGTAGTGGTCATGTTCTGGCAGTATTAGGTAACAGTCACTATGTGATGATAAAATTTGCTCATAGGACTGGTATAATTGGTAATGTTGGCCTTGGTACACTGGGATCTGATCAATAATGGCGTGTATTCAGTCTGAGTGCCTAGGGGAGCATAAGCTATAAATACAGCCCTGCTTGGACACTGTGTTTGAAGGAACGCGGCAGGGAGGTTGCTCAAACATCTCAGAGAACTAATCACAGATCTTCTCCAGATGTCGACTTCCTCAAATACTTCTGTCTCTTCATGAAATCCCAGACAGACTAGATAATGTTAAGATCAAGGACCTGTGGGGGCATATCATCACTTCCAGGATTCCTTGTTCTTCTTACCGCTGAAGATAGTTCTAAGGGACAATGGCTTTATGTTTGGACTTGCTGTCTAGCTGCAGAATTAAAATTTGGAGCCAGATGCCTTCCTGATTGAAGGGTGCAGATTCCAAATTTGCCTTGAGACCCACAGGACTCTGGTTACCCCACTGGTTTGTGGTATGATTTCAGTAGATTGTGGACAATCCTGGGCATTTTCCCATTAGTCTGCATGTGTCCTGTTGCCAAATCATGCATTTAGAGTACTGAGAAAATTGGTATGTAACTATCTTCCCTACCTTCATGGATTAAGAAGAATGATGAGGCAGCAGTTCTCAGACACTGTAGCAGCAGGCTGGTGAGAGGTCAAAGTATGGCCACAAGGCAGAAGCAAAGGGAAAATAGAATGGTCAGCAGTCTAGGTCACCAATGGCCAGACATGTGAGATGCAGAATCAGAAGTTTAAGAAGTCTTTGAGTTTTCTGATGATAAGTAATCAAATCAATCCAAGATCAAGGTATAAATTAGTGTAAAGTACTGGGCATTAGGGTGGTTAGGGTGATTTCACACACAGCGTTTTTAGAAAATGTTCCAGATTGTATATGACAACTTTCATTGTTCTTTAACCCCTTAGTCCCAATTCTGTGTCAGATTGGAGGGGGTCTGACCACTGGGACCCCCCGCAATCTCCCTCCCGGTGCCCTGGATCTGAATGTACGGTTGACCACGGCACAAAGTTGTGACCGACACGTCCCCTCCATGCATCTCTATGGGAGAGCCAGACAATGTATCTCTGGCTCTCTCATAGAGATGTATGAAGGAGATCCGGGGCAGCGTACGGGAGATCGCTGGGATCCGACCACTAGGACTGACACTTATCCCCTATATTGTGGATAGGGGATATGTTTTCTTATACTAACTACTCCTTTAAAGTGGTACTCCGGTGGGAAAAAAAATTCTTTTCAAAACAAGTAGTGCCAGAAAGTTATACAGATTTGTAAATTACTTCTATTTAAAATCTTAATCCTTCCAATACTTATCAGCTGCTATATGCTTCACAGGAAGTTGAGTTGTTCTCTTCTGTCTGACCACAGTGCTCTCTACTGACACCTCTGTCAATGTCAGGAACTGTCCGGAGCAGGAGAGGTTTGCTATGGGGATTTGCTTGTACTCTGGACAGTTCCTGACATAGACAGAGGTGTCAGCAGAGAGCAATGTGGTCAGACTGAAAAGAATTCCAGAAAGAAATACAACTTCCTCTAGTGCATACAGCAGCTGATAAGTACTGGAAGGATTAAAGGGGTACTCCAGTGGAAAACTATATATATATATATATATATATATATATATATATATATATATATTTATTTTTTTATTTTATTTTTTTAATCAACTGGTGCCAGAAAGTTAAACAGATCTGTAAATTACTTTGTTATAAAAATCTTAATCCTTCCAGTACTTATCAGTCTTTCCTGAGGTCAAGTCGAGTCCTAGACAGTGTCCAGAGTCATAGGAGGCCTCAAGTCCAGTCTTCAGCCAAAAGCAGCTACAAGTAAGCTACAGTCATCAAGTCAGCCACCTCAAGTCAATCACAGTCATCATTTGTCAAGTCAACGTGACCAGGTCTCTGAGTCACTGGTCAACCATCTATCTACCCTCAGTAAAGCTACCGCTAGCCGTAACTTGGCGTCGGAGTCATTATTACCCCCGTGCCTAGCCCAGGATCTAGTGGTATACCTTCGGGTGGTATTGAGGAGAAACCATGCCCTGGCATCACGAATACAAGGGGTTAATTCCATCTGCCCCTAGGGTAACAACACCTGCCCTCATCACTCTGTATAGAGTGGGATAGAGAATAAGATTTGTTATACTGCCTAACTCCTTTTAGGACACAGCCTTGTTTCATTTTTGTGTTTTAGTTTTTTCCTCCCCACCTTCTTAAAGCCATATAAGGGCTTGTTTTATGTGCAACCAATTGTACTTTGTAATTACATCTTTCATTTTACCATAAAATGTTCAGCGCAACAAAAAAAATATTATTTTTTGGGGAGATGGAAAAGAAAAGCACAATTTAGCAAATTTACACAGTACAGTGGTCCCTTATCATACGATGGTAATTCGTTCGAAACGAGCCATCGTTTGTCGAATCCATCGTATGTTCAGGGATTTGTGCAATGTGAAGTATAGGAAGCTGTACTCACCTGGCCCCGTCGCTCGCGATGGGGTCCCCGCCGCTCCCGATGGTCACCCCGGGCCTCCGCTGGGCTCTCCGCTGTCTAGTCCGGTCCTCCGCTGTCTTCTCCGGTCCTCTGCTGTCTTCTCCGGTCCTCTTCTCTCTTCTCCGGTCCTCTGCTGTCTTCTCCTTTCCTCTTCTCTCTTCTCCGGTCCTCTGCTGTCTTCTCCGGTCCTCTGCTGTCTTCCGCAAGGCCTTACTGGGCCTGCGCAGCGACGTCATTACGCCGCTGCATACGCCATTCCTATTGGATGACGTGCGCAGCAGCGTATTGACGTCATCGGAGAGGGCCGAGAAGACACCGGACGACCAGAGCAGGACCCGGAGAGCACCCCGGAGCATCGTGGAGGGGTAAGTAATACTTACCACACTACATGGGGAACATTAAGCTGCTATCCGGCAGCAGCTTAAGCATTTTGCGCTGCCGGATAGCACTTAATGCGATGGCCCCAACATAAAAAAGCATCGCATGTCGATGCTGACATCGACATGCGATGGCCTCTGAGAGGCCATTGTATGTCGATTTGATCATATGTCGGGGCCATCGTAGGTCGAGGGGTTACTGTGCACATTTGCGGTAAAACTTACATGTTCTATTTATTTTGTGGGTCAATATGATTCATACCATACACATGTTTACATGCTTTTCTATCATTGCACTGCTCAAACTTTTTTTTTTTTTAACAAAGTAAGTATGGTTCAAATTGCCAATGTTGACCCCTTAATTTTATATAACATTTTAATCATTTTTTGTAAAATGGAAAAAAGGGTAATTTAAATTTTACTGGGGAGTGGCTTATTCACATAAAAAAAAAAACATTTATAGCAATCTTTGGATTCCTATTAATGTTTACTGCTATCCATACGCATAGTACTGATTAGAATAATCGGCAATCTACTTGTACAGCCTGCCTTTTTGGACAGACTATACAAGTACTGTAGATACCCAGAATGTAGATACCCAGAATGGCGGGAGGTAGGTAGGAAGAAGGTCCCCCGTGATCATGCTGAGGGGGGTTCAATAAGGGCATAAATGTACATCCTCGTGCGTTAAGTACCGGGGAACCAGGAGGTACATTTACATCCATTGTAGTTAGGGGTAAGAGGGGGTGTGTATTATTTTGAACTACTGTTTCTTATCACCAATTACCCCATATAACTGTTATATTTGCATCACATTGTCATGTACCTGATGAGGGGGCATAATTAGCTTAGAAATGCATTGAATGACAGAGACTGGATAAAATCAGATTAATTATAAACTTTGGATCTACTGAGAGAACCTGATGTTATCCATTATCATTCTCTATATAACTATAAGGCCACCCATTTAATATTTCTTCCTTACTAGAAAATTACACATGATAAAATAGGCTTCTTCATTTTAGGATTTTCTATTCCATTGGGGACATATACAAATAAAAGTAGAACAGTTAAACATCTACACTGCTTATTGTTACAAACTAATAAAAGTCGGTTTTATGGGAGAGCAAGATGTACTACTGAAGCACATGGGGCGCTAGTCGGGCCATCTCCAAGTATGCTGCACAACATAGAAGAAAAAGGTTCCCTAGCACCAGATGATTCCAAAACTTCTCATTATATTTTCCCATGATTAAAATGCTGCACAGTTGTAATAGTTTAGTAAGCAACAGAACAGTTCAGATGTAACACTGTTAGCATTGGAGGTTTTACTTCTATGCTGAACTGTGTATTGTAGACAGTATACATCAAGCTTTGCTATGGATGATGAGTGTCGCCCCCATATAAAGAGTTAATGACGCAACTACACATGAGGAATTATCTTCTGTCAGTCTACAGACAATCTCAGACCAGTCTTCTCCGAATTGTCCTGCACTCAGAGACAACCTACACATAGAGCAAAAGGAAAACAAGAAATGCTTTTTAGCTACAATGTTGGTATTTGCTTTAAGCACAGACTGGAAAAAAGCAAAGATTAAATTAGGCATGTTTAATTGCCTTGTATGTACACAGAAAGAGGCGGATATTGAATTTCTTCAAACAGGACATTTATTTATATTTCAGATTGCTCATGCCATTAAAAGGGTGTTATGAGATATGCCATTTCAATTTAGCCATGGGTTTATACCAGTCATTTGTCAGCCCTTTGTCTTTGTCACGCTACGTTTGCAAAGCAATTGAAATTGGATATTTAAGACTTTATAAAACAGGAAGACTGTTGTGAGACCGTATCTCTTTAATAAAGGAAAACGTTTAACCATTTTATCATCACGGTGGTCCGGGCTAAAGCTGAGTTTAGGACAGAATCTGAGAGCCATGTGTAAAAATAAAGAGAAATAAAAGATGGAAATTAATTTATAGTAATCTTATATCTCACTATTTTATTAAGGTGGCTTTTGAACTGCTACAGAGATGATTTAGAATTCTGTGAGTTGATTTATTTTTATCTTAAAGGGAATGTCTGTGATAATGATAATCGGGATGCTATGTCTCCTCAGAAATACCACCACATGGGGCTATAGGCTTAGTCGGGTATTGTAAATTAACCCCATTTAACTCCCGCCCCCCACATCGTGAGGTAGGGCCTAAGAGAATATTGACAGGCATAATACTGCAGTGTTCTATCTGAGCAATCAAGCTTATAGGGGGAGATTTATCAAAAGCTCTGCAGAGGAAAAGTGGAGCAGTAGCCTCTAGCAACCAATCAAATTACTTCTTTTATTTTCCATAGGCATTCTTAAAAATAAAAGACTGATCCACTTTTCTTCTGCACAGGTTTTGATAAATCTCCCCAATAGATGTTCAGGACTTCAAAAGGGACTTTAATGAAATGTTTATAAAATATGAAATGTACAAAAAAAAATGTTTCATTTAAAATGGTTTATTGTATGAAACAAATTAGAAAAATTAGAAAATGTAAACATTGCCATGTCTGTAATGACCCATACTGTAATGATTCATGATTTAAAGGAAATCTGTTATCACACGCACTAACCTATTAGTATAGGCTTGTATTATGGATGGCATTGATGGCAGCAATACTTACCATTCCCTGATCTGCGGCTCCATTCCAGTGATTTTGTTCTTAATATGTTAATGATGTATCTTGGTGATGTTGGCCTAAATCTTAGAGGAAAATACTTTCTTCCCTGTACCTGATGCTCCTATGCTGCAGAATGGAGTTCCATTCAGCAACTAGACCCCTCTCCTCAGCTTACATAGAGAAAAATGTCCCTGATAATGAGAGGGGTTAAGCTGCAGCTCCATTCTGCAGCATTAGAGGATCAGGCACAGGAAAGTAAGTGTTAACTAAGAAGATTCAAGCATGCTAAATCTGTTACACTAAAAAAATTGTGCACAAAGGATGCGGTCTATCGCATGCCCTTCTCCTAAAGGAGAGAGGCCCCCCAACAAACCTTACCCTTTGCCTCTGGATCAAAAGGTACCTGCAAGGTTCAAGGTTTTATGTCCCTTTGTGTGAAGCTATTAAGGTACCACAATTGCTCCTGGAATCCCCTTTGGCATTAGCCAAGGTATCTGCCCACAGAGCCATAAACGGTTAGTACCCTGCCCATGCAGGAGTACCCGGATTTTTTTCAGGGAGGTGCAGAACCTAATGGCCACACACACCTCCCCTAGACTGCTAGGAGGGACATCTAGAAGGGCTACCACAAAATAACAATCCTGTGGACACACAACACGCACAAAGTGACACAGTGACAAAAAAGAAAGAAATAAGTGAATGTGTGCAGATATACTGCCTGGACATCCGGACGGATCTATAAAAATTTCTCTGATCCTAGACAGGAGGCCGGGAATCAAGAGGTGAGTGCTACAAGGTGAGGAGTTCATGGTGCTAGTGCTTCAACTCAGTGAGCCAGTACACCCAGTGAGTTTTGGCACCTGGGGGTCAACACTCCCCGAGGCACTAAAGTACCTTGGCTCTAGACCCTCCCAGCCTCATAGTGAGACCCGGAAAGTACAGGTCACATAGGGGCAGCCGTCGAGCTGATTCCTCAGAACCAGCCCCGGTATGCCCTGGTACACCTGACCCCTACCATGCAGCACCCAACCCCACCAGTCCAACACCGGCGTATCCTGACCACCGGGTCAAACTGATAAGAACAGATACTACACTTCATATAAACTTCAAAAGGCCGAAAAGCGAGAATACCTAATTAATATATGAAAAAAACCAGTAATATCACCGATAGGAGGTTCTCATCAGCATCACCCACACTACAAGCCTATAACAAAAGGTTAGTGCAGGTGATACTGATGACAGATTTCAAAAAAATTCCAGAATTGGTGTCTCTAAAGAAATAGAATATAAAGTTAACAAAAACAAAAATATATAGTTAACAAAAAAAAAGAGATAATGGCCCTCAGAATATAGTGCCATAAAAAGATATTTTTTTGTGTGTGTTTTTGTTTGTTCTACTTGCATTATTTAAAAATGTTCAGTGTTTTTAAAATTCTGTCCACAGCAGGTTTTAAAAGCCAATTCTGAGCTGGTGTAGATCTGCGACAAATTGAAGACTTTGCAACAAATACCTTTTTGCTGAAGGTATTTTAGTATAAAAAATATCAAAAGTACAAAAAAAAAGGCTCCAAACATGTTGATAAATCCCTCCTCTATATATACATCACAATATATATATATATATATTGTGATGTATAATGCAGCAGATCTCTCAATATTGTTTTAAGAATGATACTTTACTGGAAGCAACAAATGATTTGACATACATTTACTCAGATGCCATTCACATAATATATTTTGCACACATTTTTCATGCAGATGACAGACATTTTCTCACTTTTCATGTACAGTAATTTAATGAATAAGCTACCATGTCTATTTGAATTCCCACCTCAGTTGAATTTACCTCTGGTATAATTTACTTGGTATCCCCCTCCCCTTCACACTCTTGCCCCCAGACCTGGGAGGTCTACTAGGTGTGCATTAAACTAATCTTATTCAATACGTCTGCCTGTTGTCCCATTGCATGCTTAGCTGATATGGCTTAGCACAACATTACTGCAGGTGTCTACTGCCATCATTTAACTTTTTCAATGCCTAATTTAACTCACCACACCTCTGTTAGTGTTATTGCGCCTTGCATGGGTGATTAAAGGTCTAATTAAAAGGAGAAATTCCAGTTGAACTTTAATCAATTTGTAGACAACAGATCGAGGTATTTTCATTACATATTTGGAAACGCTATTAAGCTCATAAAGTCGTAACTGTCAAACAAGAAGCGACTAATTACATGTCCATGAATAATTACCGACAAGTGGATCCACATACCATCTCGTCTCCGAGCATTTCACTGGGGACATAGAAGATAAAAGAGGAAATTGCAAAGTCTCTGTTTTTACAGAGTCTACACTTCATTCTGGAATTCTGCGAAAAGGCTTGTAAGGTGGAAAGAAAGTCCCCAAACAAGTTAGATCACTTCAATGTTTTCATTCTTTGCCTTAAAATGAACTTTCCACCACCATGTGCCACATTATATTGGATATAGATATCACACTTCTGATTAGGATCCATTTTGCACTATTGCAGGTTTTTCACAAATATTTCAATTATTTTAGGGCCTTTGACCTTTTATATGTTTATAAATTTTAATTAATGTTCCTAGAATATTATATTTTTATACAATAATACATTTTTTGGCCACATTTTTCAGCCCTGTTATTGTAAGGGAGACTACCCAACATTAGAATAAATAGAACACAGGAGGCCACCTATACCTGTATTGGAAAACCTTAATAAAAACTTACTGTAAAAAATGTTTTTATTTTATTTAATTTTATTATGTCACCAAGAACAAAAGGGCCTGGTATTTGTCTCTCCCTCTGTATGCATTTCATAAGCCTTGGGTCAATTCCACATTGATTGTTTGATAAGAATGTTTTCCTCTGGGGAAATCTGTAGAGAAAAATGAAAAGACCAGAGATTGACGCTGTGTGCATTATCCAAGGTGTGGGGGCCCTGAGGGGATTTCACAGGTTCTATGAAATGGCAATATATGAAGTACACCTATCACTAGTGTTGAGCGGCATAGGCCATATTCGAATTTGCGATATTTCGCGAATATATGGACGAATATTTGTCATATATTCGCTAAATTCGCATATTCAGAAATTAACAAACGCGAAAATTCGTATATGTGAAAATTCGCACGCCAGTCTTACACAGTAGTATTAGAGCCTTTTTTACACCACACAAGCTGGAAGCAGAGAGGGATGATCACTGTGATGTGCACTGTGAAAAAAACAACAACAAAAAAATGAATATTCGTAATTGCAAATATATAGTGCTATATTCGCGAATAAAATTCAAATTGCCAATATTCACAACAACACTATCTATCACCCTATAAAAGAGTATGTAGTTGGCGGAGTTGATACGTTCAAGCCTGAAGGTCTAAGAAACAGCCGCTTGAAAACCCCAAGAAATATGCTGGAAGCACGGAAATATAGAATCAACTGAGCTTTTTTTCAATATACCAATGATGCTTTTTGGGGAAGTACCCCTTCCTCAGATTGGCAGGAGGAAGGGGTACTAACTCCAAAACGAGTCATTGGTGTATAGAAGAAAAGTTTAGTGATTTTACCCTTGCAGCTCTTGTTTTTAGATGCCAGTAGCCAAAGAGGTGGCTTTGACCAAAGTTGGGTCCCTGTAGCTGTTCCATAGTCTGCTTCCATGGTATGTACTGTATATCCTTGCCTCCCATCCCATTTATTAATCCAATCACTCCTTTTGAACCCTAATGTCTATTGCCTAAATTAATGGCATTAGTTTTGTGTTACACAGTATTACTCTGCGGTGCATAAAATAGCAAAAGCTGGTTATGTGTATGAGACCGGAGTCTATGACTACAGTACCTGCATAGATGACTACAACTGGATGTACAATCTGTAACAAGGACCCTCATCTTTACATTCATTTTACAGTGTTAGAATCTACCATAATGGCAGAATAATTCTTGAAGTGAATGAGGCACCTGTCCCCGGTTTAAATGCAAACCTCCACACTTCATGTAGTTATGTCACACTGTAGTAGCACTATACAGAAATATATTCTTATGGGGGGAGTTTTATCAAAACTTGTCCAGAGGAAAAGTTGCCCAGTTGCCCATAGCAACCAATCAGATTGCTTCTTTAATTTTTCACAGGCCTTCCTAAAAATGAAAGAAGCGATCTGATTGGTTGCTATGGGCAACTGGGCAGCTTTTCCTCTGGACAGGTTTTGATAAATCTCCCCCACGGTGTGCATATATATTAGACCAGTGTTTTCCAATAAGTGTGCAGGAGACACGCTGCTTGTAAAACACTGCATTAAATGAACGTTGGTCGAACCTGCCAGCCGTGTAATGATTAAGGAGGTATCCTGACTTTATCCACAAGCAGCAGATGTGGGGGGACATGTTGGATTGCATCAAGGAATATAAGCCTTTTCTAGAGGTGACAGCAGTTTATTTTCATCTCCACACTCAGAACACATGCATATTTGGTCAACTATGTAAGGGTAATGGTTGTTGGCCAAATAACTAATAGTTATTTGTTTAACAGCTGAGATATATGGCCAACTTAACAGTTATGTCACAGAACCTACAATACACACAATAATATCCCACTACAGGGATAAAGAACATAGGGAAGCCACAGACAGGGATAATGCACACAATGACATTACAGGGAAGGGATTATGAAACAGTGATATTACAATACAGAAATAATAAACATTGATATATCTGTATAGGAATAGAAATAGAGATGTCACAATGACCAAAGTAACAACACAAAAATAATAGTTATAGTAATGACAGCACACAAGGATCAGGGGGACAGTGAATTAATAGAAAGGAGAAATACACAATGTGGTGTCATAAAACAGGAATAACAAAAAAGTGAGATATCACAATACATGGATAATAAATACTAGTACGGTAGCTTCAAAACAGGAGAGCACTTGGTGAAATCACACGGTGATGTCAAAGCCCCATAATCCAAGGATAATGCACACAGTGATGTCACAGTGCCTAGATCATGCATGCATGTCAAAGTACATACTGTAGGAAATAAACAGAGATTATAAACACAGTATGACAGAACAAGAATAATGTACATAGTGATAACAGAGTGCAGGGATTATGAATGAAGTGATGTCACAGCACTGGGGTAATAAATAGAATAAAAAAGCTGAAAGATAACACACATTGTTATACTACTATAAAGGTATGATAAACAGTGAATTGAGCAGAACAGCCATTGAGCATATTTGGGAAACCATGTGGGTGCACTCCGCATAGATATGTGGTGACAGTTTTCACCCGCATTTACATTATTTCACTTAATGTTTTTTCTTCACTGCTTCTGAGTTGTATAAAATGCAAACGTACACTAGAAAAAAAACTTGCCCATTTAGGCATTTTTCACCTTGCATATTTTGCTCAATATTTACACTACTTTTTGTAAGCAAAAACTATAATAGGAAAGATCAGCTCATCTGTGTTATGTATTCACTCTTCATTTTGGGTTACAATTACTGACCCTGGTTTCTTGGTTTCTGTATGATATGTATTCCTTAAAGTTAGCCTTTTTATACTGTAGTCCAAAACAACAGTAAGTGTTCCTTAATTCCTTAATATATCTTAATAGCTTTTTTCTGAGACAAAACTTTAAATGTCAAGCATAAACAAAGATTATCAAAGCCAACATGCTGACGTCTCAGGCTATGTTTTGGCACATGTTATATGGAATGTAAAAGTTATATTGTTCTAGTTCTTTCTTTCTTCACATGGCTATTAAAGGAGTACTCCGGGTTAGGGAAATTTATCTCTGGCTCTCCCATTGAGAGGGGGGGGGGGGGGTGTCGGCCACTGCTTCGTGCGGAGTGCACTTCATGAGGAGTGCACGGACGCCGTAGGGGGTACATTTCTCTAACTTAGAGTACACCTTTAACAAAGATTCCATATAGAGATACAGCTTGGGACATAGATGGCTTGCAGCTCCTCTCCTTCATGTTTCAAGGTGTAACCCCAAAGTAGTGATTATATGCATGAACCCAAGGCCTAAATAAGGGGAGAGTTCTACCTTGTAGGCTACACTATTGATTTCTTCACAGAATTACACAAAGCGCTGTCCTACCCTTCTTTTGCTCTCTCTCGCCTATACATACTATACTGTACTGTACATTTTGACAGCAGTTAATGGCTGATCACTTAAAGACGTATCCCTACAATGGACTTGAATGCCTTGAAGGCATATCTAAGAGGACTATTGTCCAGACAAATTGGCAAACTAAGAGGAGAATTGGGTAGAGTTGAATTAGAAGTTAGGGATAAGTGGGCTGGATGGAGACAGATTACATCATACATCAAAATACAGTAAACAGATACAGGCCCAAATGCGTACAATCCTATTAGAGAAACAAATGGTAACATTTTAATGTTTATGATGTTTATGCCTACTTGGGGGGGGGGGATTTCCTACCTAAGAACATACCTGGCTACTGGGGTGAAGCTACCTACCTATGGACCTACCTACTGGGGTGGGGGCTACCTACCTTAAGCCCTACCATCCTACAGGGGGTAGGGCTAACTACCTAAGGACATACCTACCTAAGGACCTGGCTACCTACTAGGGGTGCTACCTACCTAAGGACATATCTTCCTACTGGGTGAAGTGGCTACTTAAGAGAAGACTTACCTACTGGAGGAAGGGTAGGGGACTACATACCTAAGGATGTACATACCTACATGGATTACCTATGTAAGAATGTATCTATCTATTTCGGGGGGAAGTACCTACCTACCTTAGGTTATACCTACCTATGAGGGAGGGGAAGACTAACTACCTAAGGATATACATGCCTACTTGGGGGGGGGGGGGGGGGAATTCTTATCTAAGGTCATACCTGTTCACTTGGGGAAGAAATACCTAAAATCTGTAGAAGACATACCAGCATAATAGGGGGACTGTTACGCCGAGCGCTCCGGGTCCCCGCTCCTCCCCGGAGCGCTAGCAGCATCCTCTCATTCGCAGCGCCCCGGTCAGACCTGCTGACCGGGTGCGCTGCGATATTACTCCCAGCCGGGATGCGATTCGCGACGCGGGACGCGCCCGCTCGCGATGCGCATCCCGGCTCCTGTACCTGACCCGTTCCCCGTCTGTGTTGTCCCGGTGCGCGCGGCCCCGCTCCTTAGGGCGCGCGCGCCGGGTCTCTGCGATTTAAAGGGCCACTGCGCCACTGATTGGCGCAGCAGGCCTAATCAGTATCTTCACCTGTGCACTCCCTACTTATACCTCACTTCCCCTGCACTCCCTCGCCGGATCTTGTTGCCATTGTGCCAGTGAAAGCGTTTCCTTGTGTGTTCCTAGCCTGTGTTCCAGACCTCCTGCCGTTGCCCCTGACTACGATCCTTGCTGCCTGCCCTGACCTTCTGCTACGTCCGACCTTGCTCTTGTCTACTCCCTTGTACCGCGCTTATCTCAGCAGTCAGAGAGGTTGAGCCGTTGCCGGTGGATACGACCTGGTTGCTACCGCCGCTGCAAGACCATCCCGCTTTGCGGCGGGCTCTGGTGAATACCAGTAGCAACTTAGAACCGGTCCACCGACACGTTCCACGCCAATCCCTCTCTGGCACAGAGGATCCACCTCCAGCCAGCCGAATCGTGACAGGGACCATCTAACTACTGTGGAGAACATACCTGCAAAATGGGGGAACTATCTAACTACTGTTGGGGACACAACTGCATAACTGGAGAACTACACAACCTACTGTTGAGGATATATCTACTTTATGGGGAAACTATGTTGCCCGACCCACCTTTACTGTGTGGGACACCAAGGGTTTACAGTTTGAGGGCCTGTAGATGCAGAGATTGTGTAAAGGTGGGGAGGGTGTAACAGTATGATGATACTATGTGGGCTGATAATATTTGCTCCTAGAGCTATTATTGGTGATTATATGACTATTATTAAAAATGATATAGTATTACCACATGTAGAAAAATTGTATTTCACTTATGCTGACTGATCCCTTAACTGATCTTATATGGAAAAGTGTATTACTACAGGGTTAATAAAATGCTAAAGTTGAAAAGTTATTGCCCAGGATTGGATAGACATTTCCATCAGTGGGATCCTCCATTGTCCTCTATACAGGATGTGTAACTTTCAGTAGAGCCGTGCCATTCTTACTGAATATGTAAATGTCACTACAAATATCTGGCACATTTACAGATTTGGCTGCAGATACTGATATGTTTTATGACAACACAATCAAGATCAGTTATTGTACACTGTACTTTTTTTGATTGAAAGTGTAACTTTCCACCAGGAGTATTCCATAAATGGGTTGTCCGGTAAAGTATTACCCAGCACTCCACTTTCACCCTGCTCTTATCTCAGAAGTATACCGACATGCTCCAGGGGAAAGCCTGGGTCCTGTGCAGGAGATTGTGGAGAGTCCCAGAGGTTGAACCCCCCCCCCCACGCGAACAAAAACGTAGGGGATCCATTTTACTCCGCGATACTACTCGTTTAATCTATGCTTTCGACCAAAACCTCTAAAGTATGCCACTACATAGGCATACAATAAGCATACCTTTGGCTCTATTGTAATTTATACAATGTACTCATCATGCATTTTTTTTAATTGTGTCCCTATTTATAGGAAAAACGAATCAGACTGTGTGGCTGACTGCATGGGAGCTTATGGAAATATTCTTCATGTGCGCTCAGAACTATCCTGGCAGATATGCCAACATAAAGTAAAAATGAATTGTGAACTGGCCCTAATATTACTTAAACATGACCTGCAAGCCCTGCCTAATTTCAGTGCTGTTCCTTGTTAGACTGTTTGGCTCCAGCAATGTGATTACCATCTTACAGATTACACAACAGTGTAAGGAATAGTCAGAGACCAGAATGCAACATGTCTATTTGTTACAAATTAGGAAAAAAAGAGGTTCAGAAGTGGCCCTGGAGACTATCCTGTAAGACATGGCTTTATCCACATTTGAGCACCTGAATGGCATGCCTTAAACTCTCCTTTGAGTAACAACTCATTTGTGACCTCTGGGGTGACCTCCAGGGATGTTATACATAATTTTTGTTTATTTAAAAGGAATGTTTGCTTATTTAGTATCTACTCGAGTAGAACCTCTGTTGATACAGGGCAGGGATTCCTTTTTATTCTTACACCCATTCCAATATATTGACCTGTGACTGAGCGGACATGATACACTTGGCTCTGATCCCTTTCATACGTCAGTCATTTTTTTTCTCCCGTACGCTTGCATTGTTGGTGAACAGTTTTTTTTATTTTGTTTTATAAGCTAATTGTCAGCTGGCAAACTAACTGTACTAGGTTTTAATTGTTTTATAAAGAAATATCCACCAATGTATAAAAGAATAAAATCTTACACTACATTTCCTAAAGGCAATATTCAGTTAATATTACACAGTAAAGAAGAAAAGCTAGAGCACCTAAAGGGGTAGTCCGAGGAACTGAACTTATCAGACACTTATCTCCTATCAACAGGATGAGGGGAAAGTATTCAATTGTGGGGATTCCGGCTGCTGAGATCCCTGCGATCTCCATTACGGGGCCCCCGTCCTCGGCATGCTCCAGCCTCCATCTTCCTGGATCATCCCAAATAATGCAGCCAGTGATTGGCTAAAGAGGCCATCGATTACACCCCTGTCCATGAAGGTGGGGGCAGAGCACAGTGGGACCATATGAAGCCCCCTACAGGAGATTGCAGGAGTCTCAGTAGTCAAAACCCCATGTAATCATACACTTACCCCCTATTCTGTAGATAGGGGTTAAGTGTCTCGTAAATTCAGTTGCCCAGACCACCAATTTAATCCCATTACCAGCTTCAATGGCCCATTAAATTAGCCAACTACATTACCCCATCGCATTTAACCCATTACATTTTGCTAGCCTTAGTGCCTCCTCACATTTGCAAGCCACCTGGCCCTTTCATTGTCCAGGACAGTCATGCAATAAGGCTCTGATGTACCAGCTAGGAAGGTATTGATGCCACCTTGTCTTAGCCACTGTCAACGGACTGTTTACACTGTCTGATAATTACAATACTTTTATGTATCCGCTTCATTGTGTTTCATAAACTTCGTAGCAATTTATGTTAAACATGTTAAACCCCAGTCTTACTTTGGCATTTTGCTTCAATACTTTTAAATCAAAACCAGGAGTTGACCATCCATACTGTTTGATTCTAAAATCAGGAGATGGTTTAGAACACAAATAAGGTACAAATCTTTCCATTATACTTATAATAGGGGCAGCACGGTGGCTCAGTGGTTAGCAATGTTCCCAAATTCCACCAAGGGTAACACCTGTATGGAGTTTGTATGTTCTCCCTATGTTTACATGGGTACTCATCATTCTGATAGATGAATTTGGAGTTTAGATTGTGAACCCTATTAGGGACAGGGACCAAATCAAGTGATGACAAGCTCTGTACAGCACTGTTGAATATGATGGCACTATAAAAATAAAGGTATTATTATTATTTGCATAGCTTCTATGCTGCCACGTGTTTTAGGTCAATCAATAGATTTCTACCCTTACGTAATATTGAAATATGTATCTAAGTATACAACTATATTTCCACTTACAAAATAGCACAGGCTGTGGCAAATTTTACAGTATTTTTTACTTCCTGCACTACAACTTCCTTATATAAACAGGGATTATGGCATTAGATTGTAAATTTGTTGTATCACCCATAAAACTAACTTCAGTCCCATCTCCACTGTACGATTACTAGAAGAATATATTGCTCAATAATTAGTTATATCTATTCACATTAATAATTGAGAAGGACAATGAGATTACACAGCAGCTCAAGACTACTTCTTGGGAAGCTTTTAGCGGCATTGTGTAAAGTTTAAAAGTTTAACCATTACCAATTTCAACTCCTGGTACCCCAAGCTCCCTTCTCCTAAGGGATAAGGGAGGAACACATGTAAACAGTGAAATGGAGATCACCTGGAAACCGTCTGCCACTCCATGTGGGGTGACTACGGTGTGGATACAAGGCTGTGGTGCCACTAATGGTGTGGGTGTAAGATGAAGTTTGTAATGCCAGGGCACCTTTAACCTACATGGTCCAAGGTTGAGATAGCTTCTTCTGGGCCAGGCGCGGGGTAATGAATACACTGAAGCAAAGGTTACAGATAACTATTTTAACTTTTCTGGAGGTAGCAGATCTCAAACAATACAGTCTCTGGTGCAGAGGGATAGGCAGAGTGGAACCCGGGGAGCGTGTCACCTTGCTGGGAGTTGTAGTTGCTGTTGAATGCAGCTTTAAAGGGGTAGTCCAGTGGTGAAAAACTTATCCCCTATCCTAAGGATAGGGGATAAGTTTGAGATAGCGGGGGGTCCGACCGCTGGGGCCCCGGCTCTCCGCCGAGATAGCGGGTGTCGACCCCCGCACGAGGCGGCAGCCGACACGCCCCCTCAATACATCTCAATGGCAGAGCCGGAGATTGCCGAAGGCAGCGCTTCGGCTCTGCCATAGAGTTGTATTGAGGGGGCATGTCGGCCGCCGCTTCGTGCGGAGGTCGACACGCCCCCTTCCCGCGGGCTGTCGGGGCTCCGTACAGGAGATCGCGGGGGGGCCCCAGGGGTCGGACCCCCCGCGATCTGCAACTTATCCCCTATCCTTAAGATAGGGGATAAGTTGTAAACCACTGAGTCACCACTGGACTACTCCTTTAAGATTATTAGCAGCACACGCTGACTTGAAAGACTTAACTTGACTGACGAAGAGATTTCCCCCAAGAACTTTGCTTACAACCAGGCTTTGACATTCACCTGTTCGCAGGAAGGTACAGGGGAGGTTCATTAAAACCTGTGTAGAGGAAGAGTGGCGATGTTGCCCATAGCAACCAATCAGATCACTTCTTTCATTTTTAAAGAGGCCTGTAAAAATGAAAGAATCAATCTGATTGGTTGCCATGGGCAACTGCACCACTCTTCCTCTATACAGGTCTAGTTAAATTTCCCCCACAGGGTATAAATTAATATATAATATACCATAACAATATACCACATTATAACAGGTCAGACAATGGAGCAGTGTGCCAACATATAGACAGCAGGGATGCAATCTTTAGCCCACAGGATATTCTTTTGTGCTGAGATACCGAGTACAGCACTCAGGTATGTTCAGTGTTTCCATTAAAAAGTGCATGGATCGTGCACCTGGGAAAGCTGTGGCCCTGCCATGGAGATTGTGGGGAGCCAGACAGCTGATCAGACACATCACCAATCCTGTTGATAGGGGATACTCTTTCTGACAAGATAACCCATTTAATGGCCCAAATGTAATCAACTAATGGTTATGTTTAGTCCATTTGCCACATGTATATGTTTAGATGATATGACTCAAAAGTGCAGTCTGCTGTTCTGCAAAATAAACAAATACATGCAGGAAATGGTTGAAACGCAGTCACTACTTGATTACATTTGGGATATAAAAGTTTATAGAGCCACTGCCACTACACCACAGTATTTGTTGGCATCCCTTTTTGACAGAATGTAAATGTTTACCCTGAGCATATGGTTAAATCTAGATGTGAACATCCCCCAAATAGGTTAGCCCAGAAGGATGTTCACCTAAGGGTTAACCTGTCATTTAAGAGGTTATCCACTAATAAAAAATTTCTTTCAAAAACAGCTCCACATCTGTCTCCAGGTTGGGTGTGGTATTACAACTTAGCTCCATTCACTTTAATGGAACTGAGCTGCAGAACCACCCCCAACCTGGAGACAGATGGGGAGCGGTCTTTGAAAGAAAGTAGCTGTTTTCCTATTCCTGGATAACCCTTTAAGGGTACGTTGAGACGAGTGGATATACAGCTCGTATTTCGCTGAGGATCCGGCGCTGAAGGACCTCTGTATGCTGCCTTTACATGTGCCTGCTCGTAGCGGCAATATGCCGATACGAGCAGACATACTGGGATGTGCGAGTCGCCGCACCCATGCACAGTATACTCGAACATCGCGGCAGCTCTCGGCCTAGCTCATAGAGCAGGGGGAGCGGCCGCAATGTGTGCGAGTACACCGTGGCGTTTTGCTGCTCAGAGCAGGCACATGTAAAGGCAGCATGCAGAGGTCCTTCAGCGGCGGATCCGCAGCATAAAATACGCTGTAAATCCGCTCGTCTGAACGTACCCTAAAGATGTGTATACAGTTGAAATCTGTGACAGAGCAATAATTCTTATCCCTTCACTAAACTGTTATAGATCATAGTCAGCTGTATGCCTGCAGCCTATAGGTAGCCATGAGCTGTGCAGGGCGTCAGGGTAAGTCTCAGCTGGGAGGTTATTTTTGTTTTGCACAAACAGGGTGCCATTGGAAATCTTGGGTGAGTTCCCACAATTTTTCCTTGCACACATCCCCTATGCATTGCAATGCTTTGCATACACTGTCATCTGAAAATCTCTGCAGTGTTTGAAGAAAGCCATGTAGCACATGACCACTGCACCATCCTTATACCATAGCTGTAAAAAAAAAAAAAAAAACACCTCTATGTACTGGGTTAAACAGCATATGCCAAGCATCGGTGTTGTGCAGAAAACTAAAAACTTTGGATATGGTGGAGATTTATCAAAACGTGTGTAGTGGAAAAGTTGCCCAGTTGCCCGTAGCAACCCCATAATTCCCAGGAAAACTATAACTCCCAGCATACCCTGGGAGCCATAGGCTGCCTGTGCATGATAGGAGTTATAATTTCACAACTGCTACAGAGAGCTTCAGACTAGAGGTTTATTGGAATCTAAACCAGCTGTGCACATACATGACTAAAAGGCTATGTTCACAACACAGAATGTCACTGTCCGGACATTCTGGAGACTGCAGGCACTGGCACAATATGCCGGCGCCAGGGCCGGCGTTAGGGCGGGGCAAACCAGGCAATAGTCTAGGGCCCCCATCCCCCAGGGGGCCCCCTGCCAGCTGCCCAGGGGGGATCCGCGGCCGCCACTGAGCAGCCCGCAGGGGGCCCCCTTCACATTCTGGGCATCCCTGTGTCCTGAAAGATCTTTTCGGGACACAAGAATGTCTCTGTTACCTTTCTGCAGCAGTCCCCACGTTAACTTTAAAAACGCAGGATGTCACTGACGTGCGTGTGTCCGTAGCAACGGAGGAGTGGAGCATCGAGGAGGACATGCGCCGGCCAGCATAGTAAGTCACCAGCACCAGTTGGCAGCACGTCATCTTCGGTGTTCCGACCACCGCTCCTGGGACCTACTGCTATGGTCTTTAGGCCATAGCGGTAGATCTTGCCCCAGGACCGGAGGAGCGGTGGTTGGAACAATGAAGTGGGGCAGTACACAGACATACAGCCTTCAGCCATACACTGTATATTGCTGAAGGCTGTATGTCTGTGGGGGAACTATACTGCACCTAATGTGGGGAACTATACTGCTCCTAATGTGGGGAGCTAATTGCTTCCCACATTAGGTGCAGAATATTTCCCCACATTAGGTGCAGTATAGTTCTCCACATTAGGTGCAGTATAGCTCCAAGCTATACTGCACCTAATGTGGAGAACTATACTGCACCTAATGTGGGGGAACTATACTGCACCTAATGTGGGAGAACTATACTGCACCTAATGTGGGGGAGCTATACTGCACCTAATGTGGGGGAACTCTACTGCAACTAATGTACGGAGAACTATACTGCACCTAATGTGGGGAACAATACTGCACCTAATGTGGGGGAACTATACTGCACCTAATGTGGGGGAACTATACTGCACCTAATGTGGGGGAACTATACTGCACCTAATGTGGGAGAACTATACTGCACCTAATGTCGGGGAGTTATACTGCACCTCATGTTGGGGAACTATATTTCAACTAATGTGGGGAGAACTATACTGCACCTAATGTGGGGAACAATACTGTACCTAATGTGGGGAACTATACTGCAGCTAATGTGGGGAGAACTATACTGCACCTAATGTGGGGAGCTATATTGCATCTAATGTGGAGAACTATACTGCACCTAATGTGGGGGAACTGTACTGCACCTAATGTGGGGGAACTGTACTGCACCTAATGTGGGGGAACTGTACTTCACCTAATGTGGGGGAACTGTACTGCACCTAATGTGAGGGAACTGTACTGCACCTAATATGGGGGAACTGTACTGCACCTAATGTGGGGGAACTGTACTGCACCTAATGTGGGGGAACTGCACTACACCTAATGTGGGTGGAACTGTACTGCACCTAATGTGTGGGGAACTGTACTGAACCTAATGTGGGGGGAACTGTACTGCAAATAATGTGGGGGAACTATACAGCCAACCTAATGTGGGGGGGGGGAAACTGTACTGCACCTAATGTGGGGGAACTATACAGCCAACCTAATGTGGGGGGGGGGGCGAAACTGTACTCCACCTAATGTGGGTGAACTGTACTGCCAACCTAATGTGGGGGAATTATACTGCCAACCTAATGTGGGGGAACTGTACTGCACCTAATGTGGGGGGGAACTATATAGCCAACCTAATGTGGGGGGAACTGTACTGCACCTAATGTGGGGGAACTGTACTGCCAACCTAATATGGGGGAACTATACTGCCAACCTAATGTGGGGGAACTACAACCTAATGTGGGGGAACTATACTGACAACCTAATGTGGGGGAACTATACTGACAACCTAATGAGGGGGAACTATACAAAAATATAAAATTGTACTATTCTGATCCCTATAACTCTTTTATTTTTCTGTATATGGGGATGTAAGTGGGACATTTTTTGCGCTTTGATTTGTAGTTTTTATCGGTACCATTTTTGTTTTGATGGGACGTTTCAATTGCTTTTTAGAAATTTTTTATGGTATTTGAAGTGGCCAAAAGTGTGCAAATCTGGTTAGTGCACTATTACGACTTTTGGGGCCCCTCTTATGATTTTGCCTAGGGCCACGCTAAGCCTAAAACTGTCCCTGGCCGGCGCTAGGACCGCACAGGAATACACCGCCTCATAGATGGCTATGCATTCCATGCAGAGTCTGCAGAAATAACCAGTTCATTCTTTCTGTGGACTCGGAAATCTGGCACGAAAATTCCGCCAAGTGCACAGTGCAGCAGAATCCTGTTGAATTGTTGCAGCAGAATCTCCGTGCCGGAACAAACTACGAAGGATCGTCGTTCTTATGTGTTGTGGAGCTTGATGTGTTAGCGTAGTGGTCTCAAATTGTGGCCCTCCAGATGTTGCAAAACTTCAACTCCCAGCATGCTGGGAGTTGAAGTTTTGCAACATCTGGAGGGTCCCAGTTTGAGACCACTGTGTTAGCATAACAATAAATTGCTGCTTTAATTTTTAGATTCAATACATGTTGAAATCTAATAGGCTGCTATCCATTAGTTGCCTCATACATAAAGCCCGACAACTTTCGGATTTCTAGAGAACACTAGAGACAGGCTGTCCACGTCCTCCGTAACCTTTGATTTGATTCATTGAAATAGAAAACAATGAAATAAAATAAATATATTTTGCAAAGCTCGTGCTAATAAGGAGTAATGGGGAACCTTAAATTAACTATATTAGCTTAAGCCTCTCAGATGAAATCTAATACTATCCACTTCTCTTTATTACATTGGAGAAGCTGTTCCTGCTGCGACATACACTGCACACAAACGTCTTGCTTTACCTTGTTGCTTAAAGTCATTTTGCAATAATTGCGAAGCAGAGTTCCAAGCAGGTACCTCCAAGTCCCAAATGTTAATTAAAGGTCTAGACTCTGTGTCTCTGAACCTGCCTCTGGATGTTTGTCCACACAGTTTCATACCTCAGCCACACAGACAGGAAAATTAGAAAAATGAGTAAATCCGCATGCGCCACAGCCAAGCCTTTTTCAATTAGCTTGGTTGGAGCTTGCACAGGAGGATCTGCCACAGAGGAAGAGACAGATTATTTGCTGCCGTCTTTCACTGAGGTTTTCGGCCCCGGGGCGATGACATGTAGCCATAATCAGAGCTCAGTTTTCCACTGCTTGAAGATTTCAATAAGGCTGTGCGCTCCTGCCATAGTTACTACTGACAGCACGCCATTATGTCGTTGGCAAAAGTGTTGAATAACAAAAAACAACTAGAAGATGGTAGAACTGTCACAAGCATTTAAGCAAAAACGAAACAATCACGATGCTAATTGACAGAGTAGGAGCTTGGTATTCCTAGCATTGAAGTATTAGCATTACAATAAGCATTGATGATGTGTATGGTTTATTAGAAATGATTTACATTAAAGAGTACCTCTCATGATCTTGTTATATTTTATAATCCTCCCAGGTCACTGCCCCATCATGATAAACCACCCTCTGACTTTATTTTTTATTAAATTTTAGTTTTCTACCTTGATATTGCTCAGTCTCAGTCAGATTCACATACTGGGAAAGGGGCGTTACCAAGCAGGCGTGACATCTTTTGAAGCCATACAAGGGAGAACTTCCTCCCTCACTCTGCTACACACAGCCCAGAGCAGTTCAATGTGTGAGATGAGCTTTGATTGGATAATACTGCACACACACAGTTCAATGTGTGAGATGAGCTATGATTGGATAATACTGCACACACACCCCTCAGCACTGCAGACTGCATGGTCTATGATAGGGGGAAATGTGCTCTGGACAAGTAGGGAGACACCTAGTGGCAGCTTTTTTAAACACAAATAAAGTATAGAAAACTTCATTTTTTTTAACAAAGTATATTAGAAAGATTTGTTTGCAAAAGCAAATTTTAGTTTTAATGATAGTGCCCATTTAATAATAATAATCATAATTTAAAAAGAAAATAATGAGAAATATAAATCCTAAAATCAGATCTGTCGGCAGCTTAACAGGAGTAAGAATAAACTGATGGCTAGATAGAGTTTTTTGCTTTTTTTTTCAGACTTCCAGGCACACCTTTTTTTTTATCTTCATGGTGCTTCTTAGTACTGAGATATAAACTTTTTTGTTAATATGTAAATAAGGTTCAAGTCCCCATGAGGGGGAATTTCTTAGCAGGGCAAGGGTACAGGGTTAGTCAGTCTATCTCCTCTAATTCATGGCCTCCTTACCGCCACCTGATTGACAGGTGGCCCAGCTCTACACAGCCACATCCATGGCAAACCTGGGGGACTTCATAAGACCCCTAGCTGCCATGGAAACACCTCAGAACCCACCGATCATGTTGCCGGGCTGCCAATGGGGTAAGAGAATTGCACAGTTCCATTACATGCCATGGCATATAACTGATTAAACTGCCAGAGGTTTTTCCGCTCCTAACAGGACTCTGGCTGTAATACTGACAGCTGAGTTTCCACAATACTGAACGTCGAGCAGCCTAGCCAAAACCCCCTTAGTGACCACTGTAAAAATACGTAGGGGCGATCACTGAGGGGTTAACACCTCTGTGACGCAGGAGTTCTAATTGATGTAACAATTAAAGCTGGTCATAAAAAATATATGTTATTTGGCAAACAGATAGAAGGCCTGTTGGACATCCAGAAACACTGTAGAACTATTTCATCACCAAAATTATAAATTCAAATAAAAAACTCACTTGGTTTTCGAGACCAAAATTTTAGTAGATTATCTATCAGGGATCAGTTGTATCTGCAAAGAAATAAGGCCAATTCATTTCCTGGATAATTTGCTGAAACAGTTACAAGCAACCAATTCTTATCTTCCTGTATATACTGTTCGTAGACAGCCTTAGACCTCATGTACACAACCATATTACAGATTTGTGTTATGGTCAGGGGTCAAGTCCTGGAAAAAAAAAGTGAGGGAACTCATCCAAGATTTCCACTCAAGGGTTTGTCCTGCAGGACTCCTGCTGTGGAAAAAGTGCAGAAACTCAGTTCCCATGCGTTTCTGCAGGACTTGAGCCCTGGTTATAGTGTTATATAATATAGCACCTGAAGGTCTACTTAAATCGTACTTAACCCCTTAAGGACTCAGCCCATTTGGGCCTTAAGGACTCAGACAATTTTATTTTTACGTTTTCTTTTTTCCTCCTCGCCTTCAAAAGATCATAACTCTTTTATATTTTCATCCACAGACTAGTATGAGGGCTTGTTTTTTGCGCGACTAGTTGTCCGTTGTAATGCCATCACTAAATTTACCATAAAATGTATGGCGCAACCAAAAAAACAAAAAAATACTATTTGTGTGGGGAAATTAAAAAGAAAACCGCAATTTAGCAAATTTGGGAATTTTTCATTTCCACGCCGTACAATTTACGGTCAAAATGACATATGTTCTTTATTCTTTGGGTCAATATGATTAAAATGATGCCCATGATAACACACTTTTCTATTACTGTTGCGCTTAAAAAAAATTGCAAACTGTTTAACCAAATTAGTACGTTTGAAATCCCCCTATTTTGAAGACCTATAACTTTTTCAATTTTCCATATAATCAGCGGTATGAGGGCTAATTTTTTGCACCATCTGTACATTTTATTGATACCATATTTGCTTATATACAACTTTTAATACAGTTTTTAAAAAAATTTTTGGAATAAAATGTTATTTAAAAAAAGCCGCTATTTTGGCATTGTTTTTCTTTTTTACGTTCACGCCGTTCACCCTACGGTATCAGTAACATTTTATTTTAATAGTTTGGATATGTATGCACGCGGCGATACCAAATATGCATATAAAATATTTTTTTTACCCTTTTTGGGGGTGAAATAGGAAAAATGGGACAAGTTACGTTTTTATTGGGGGAGGAAGGTTTTCAAATTTTATTTTTTCATAATTTTACTTTTATTTTTACACTTTAATAGTCCTTATAGGGGACTATTTATAGCAATCATTGCTAATACTGTTCAGTGCTATGTATAGGACATGGCACTGATCAACGTTATCAATCATCTTCTACTCTGGTCTGCTCGATCGCAGACAGAGGCAGGTGAGGCAGCGGAGGCAGGTGAGGGGACCTCCGTCTACCGTTCTGGATGATCGAATAGCCGAGGCAGCGATGCGGGCGATCCAATCATCCATTTTAGTGACCGCAATGCTGCAGATGCCGTGATCTGTATTGATCACGGCATCTGAGGAGTTAATGGCGGACATCCGTACGATCGTGGATGTCCGCCATTACCGGTGGGTCCCTGGCTGCTATCAGCTGCCGGGACCTGCCGCGCATGACCCGAGCATCGCTCCGATGCTCGCGGTTATGTATAGGGCGTAAATGTACATCCTGGTGTGTTAACTACCAGCTCACCAGGACGTACATTTATGTCCGGCATCATTAAGGGGTTAAACACTGTCGTATCAGGGGTTTTTTTCAGGATACGCTGACATATGTGTGTACATGAGAAAGCAGCACAGTTCGGGCCATATTATAATGTGCAAGTTGCAGATATCTGCTCTGCAAGACTTAATTTTCAGTTGTTCCAGAGCTAGTGGTGAGTGCTACTACACTGCTCAAAAAAAATAAAGGGAACACTAAGATAATACATCCTAGATCTGAATGAATGAATTAATCGTATGAAATACTTTCGTCTTTACATAGTTGTATGTGCTGACAACAAAATAACACAAAAATTATCAATGGAAATCAAATTAATCAACCCATGGAGGTCTGGATATGGAGTCACACTCCAAATCAAAGTGGAAAACCATACCAGGCTGATCCAACTTTGATGTAATGTCCTTAAAACAAGTCAAAATGAGGCTCAGTAGTGTTTGTGGCCTCCACGTGCCCGTATGACCTCCCTACAATGCCTGGACATGCTCCTGATGAGGTGGCAGATGGTCTCCTGAGGGATGTCCTCCCAGATCTGGACTAAAGCATCCTCCAACTACTGGCCAGTCTGTGGTGCAACGTTGGCGTTGGTGGATGGAGCGAGACATGATGTCCCAGATGTGCTCAATCATATTCAGGTCTGGGGAATGGGCGGGCCAGTCCATAGCATCAATGTCTTCCTCTTGCAGGAACTGCTGACACACTCCAGCCACATGAGGTCTAGCATTGTCTTGCATGAGGAGGAACCCAGGGCCAACCGCACCAGCATATGGTCTCACAAGGGATCTGAGGATCTCATCTCGGTTCCCTAATGTCAGTCAAGCTTCCTTATGGCAAGCACATGGAGATCTGTGCGGGCCCCCCAAAGAAATGCCCCCCCCCCACACACCATTACTGGCCCACCGCGAAACCCGTCATGCTGGAGGATATTGCAGGCAGCAGAAAGTTCTCCACGGTGTCTCCATACTCTGTCACGTCTGTCACATGTGCTCAGTGTGAACACATACACATTTGTGGCCTGCTGGAGGTCATTTTGCAGGGCACTGGCAATACTGCTCATGGCACAAAGGTTAAGGTAGCGGTTCTGCTTCTGGCTTGTTGGCCTCCTCCAAGTCTCCTGATGTACTGGTCTGTCTCCTGGTAATGCCTCCATGCTCTGGAAACTACGCTGACAGACACAGCAAACCTTCTTGCCACAGCTCGCATTGATGTGCCATCTTGGATGAGCTGCACTACCTGAGCCACTAGTGTGGGTTGTAGACTCCATATCATGCTACCATTAGAGTGAAAGCACTGCCAGCATTCAAAAGTGACCAAAACATCAGCCAGGAAGCCTAGGAACTGAGAAGTGGTCTGCAGTAACCACCTGCAAAACCCCTCCTTTATTGGAGATATCTTGCTAATTGCCTATAATTTTCACCTGTTTGCTGTTACATTTACACAACAGCATGTGAAATTGATTGTCAATCAGTGTTGCTTCCTGAGTGGACAGTGGGATTTCACAGAAGTGTGATTGACTTGGAGGAGTTACATTGTGTTGTTTAAGTGTTCCCTTTATTTTTTTGAGCAGTGTATTATGTCCACACTGCACACACACATACACACACACAGAAGAGGAAAATCTTCTCCCCTTTATCTCTATAGCATACCCTATTAAAGGAGTACTCCAGTGCAGAGCCGGTGTGAAATGCAGAACTGCCTGCTATGCAGTTCTGCGTTTGACCCTCCCCTCAGCTGTCCGGAGATTTCCGAACATACAGCGAGGGAAGGGGAAGGTAGAGCAGGGCAGGATGGAGCTCTGCACCTCCCTCAGCACCGTACACAGTTCCCTCCTCGCACCTCACTCAGGAGGAGAGAAGGGATGTAGATTTTCACAGCCCTTCTCCTGTCAGCAAGAGGAAAATAGATTTTCACAGCCCCTCTTAGAGACGTAGATTTTGACAGCCCCGTTCAGGTACAATTTTTACAGCCCCACTCCTGTCAGCAGGAGGGACATAGAGTTTCTATGTCAGGAGGTGACAGAAGCGGGGCTGTGAAAATCTACGTCCCTGAGTGAGGCTGAGGTGATAAGAGCGGGCCTGTGAAAATGTTTGTTCCTCCTGCTGCGGGAGGTGCGAGGAGGGAAATGTGTTACGGGGCTGAGGGAGGTGCAGAGCTGCGTCCTGCCCAGCTCTGCCTTCCCCTCCCCTGGCTGTATCTTCAGAAATCTCTGAACAGCTGTGGGGAGGAGTGAACGCGTCCTCCCACCGGAGATACAGCGTTTGGGTATCTTCGGCTCTCCCATAAAGATTTATGGAGGGGGATGTGCCGGTCGCCACTTCCTGCTGGGGTTGATACACCCCGTTCTTGTGGACTGCCGGGGTGCTGTGAAGGAGATTGAGGGGGGTCCCAGCGGTTGAACCCCCGAAATTAGACACTATCCTTTGAATAGGGGATAAGGGTTCTTGCATCGGAGTACTTCTTTAGGCAGAAAAATTATGGAGGACATTATAGAGCAGTGCTAAGTGTCACGATTCGGCAGGCTGGAGGTGGATCCTCTGTGTCAGCGAGGGATTGGCGTGGACCGTGTCGGTGGACCGGTTCTAAGTTGCTACTGGTATTCACCAGAGCCCGCCGCAAAGCGGGATGGTCTTGCTGCGGCGGTAGCAACCAGGTCGTATCCACCAGCAACGGCTCAACCTCGCTGACTTCTGAGAATGCGTGGGACAGAAGGACTAGGTAGAGGCAAGGTCAGACGTAGCAGAAGGTCGGGGCAGGCGGCAAGGTTCGTAGTCAAATAGGAATAGCAGAAGGTCTGGAACACAGGCTATGGACAACACTAAATGCTTTCACTGGCACAAGGCAACAAGATCCGGCAGGGAAGTGCAGGGGAAGTGAGGTGATATAGCCAGGGAGCCGGTGGAAGCTAATTAGGCTGATTGGGCCAGGCACCAATCATTGGTGCACTGGCCCTTTAAATCTTAGAGAGCTGGCGCACGCGCCCTAAGGAGCGGAGCCGCGCGCGTCAGGACATGACAGCCGGGGGCCGGAACAGGTGAGTGACTTGGGATGCGATCCGTGAGCGGGCGCGTCCCGCTATGCGAATTGCATCCCCTCCGGCAGTGTCAGTGCAGCGCTCCCGGTCAGCGTGTCTGACCTGGGCGCTCCAGAGAGAGAAACGCCGTGAGCGCTCCGGGGAGGAGCAGGGACCCGGAGCGCTCGGCGTAACAGTACCCTCCCCCTTAGGTCTCCCCCTTTTTTTCTCCGGCAATTGCTTCACGTGGGACGAGGACACTGGGAGCGATTGTAGGGTTTCCTCATCAAATGCAGGAGTGGGAATGGGGAGGGAGGGCAGAGGGTGAAGCTTGGCCCGGGGCAGAGTGTTACCAGGACAGGGGCTATGAGGAGGCAAAGCATAGTCCTGATAGGCTTTGAGGAGACCAGGTGTAGGAGGAGGCACCGAGGCTTGCCTGACGGGACTGAGAGGAGACGTGAGGCATTTCTTGCGGCAAGCAGGGCCCCAATTCTTGATCTCCCCGGTGGTCCAGTCAAGGGTGGGAGAATGATGCTGGAGCCATGGCAGACCCAGGAGGACTTCAGAGGTACAGTTGGAAAGGACGAACAATTCAATCTTTTCGTGATGGGGTCCAATGCACATTAAGAAGGGTTCTGTGCGGTAACGCACGGTGCAGTCCAATTTAACTCCGTTGACCGAGGAAATGTAGAGCGGCTTGACGAGACGGGTCACCGGGATGCAGAACTTATTCACCAAAGAGTCCAGAATAAAATTTCCAGAGGCACCAGAGTCCAAGCAGGCCACGGCTGAGAGGGAGGAGTTGGCAGAAGGAGAAATCCGCACGGGCACAGTGAGACGTGGAGAAGCAGACTTTGTACCAAGAGACGCCACACCCACGTGAGCTGGGTGCGTGCGTGCGTTTCCCAGACGTGGAGGGCGAATAGGGCAATCCACCAAGAAATGTTCGGTACTAGCGCAGTTCAGACAAAGATTTTTTTCCCTACGGCGAGTCCTCTCTTCCTGGGTCAGGCGAGACCTATCCACTTGCATAGCCTCCTCGGCGGGAGGCACAGGGGTAGATTGCAAAGGATACTGTGGGAGAGGTGCCCAGAGATCAAGGTCTTTTTCGTGGCGGAGCTCCTGGTGTCTTTAAGAAAAACGCATGTCAATGCGGGTGGCCAAATGGATAAGTTCTTGCAGGTTGGCAGGAATCTCTCGTGCGGCCAGCACATCCTTGATGTTACTGGATAGGCCTTTTTTAAAGGTCGCGCAGAGAGCCTCGTTATTCCAAGATAACGTAGATAACGTGGATGGCGTACTCGCCTACTGAAGAATTACCCTGGACCAGGTTCAGCAGGGCAGTCTCGGCAGAAGAAGCTCGGGCTGGTTCCTCGGAGACACTACGGACTTCAGCGAAGAAGGATTGGACTGTGGCTGTGGCAGGATCATTGCGGTCCGAGAGCGGTGTGGCCCAAGACAAGGCCTTTCCAGAAAGAAGACTCACTACGAACACCACCTTAGACCGTTCTGTGGGAAATTGGTCCGACAACATCTCCATATGTAGGGAACATTGAGACAGAAAGCCACGGCAGAGTCTAGAGTCCCCATCAAATTTGTCCGGCAGGGACAAGCAGAGGCTAGGAGCGGCCACTCGCTGCGGAGGAGGTGCAGGAGCTGGCGGAAGAGATGGTTGCTGCTGTAGCAGTGGCAGAAGTTGCTGTAACGTGGCGGTCAACTGCGACAGCGGCTGTCCTTGTTGGGCGATTTGCTGCGATTGCTGAGCGACCACCGTGGATAGGTCAGCGAGACTTGGCAGCGGCACCTCAGTGGGATCCATGGCCGGATCTACTGTCACGATTCGGCAGGCTGGAGGTGGATCCTCTGTGTCAGCGAGGGATTGGCGTGGACCGTGTCGGTGGACTGGTTCTAAGTTGCGACTGGTATGCACCAGAGCCCGCCGGAAAGCGGCATGGTCTTGCTGCGGCGGTAGCAACCAGGTCGTATCCACCGGCAACGGCTCAACCTCGCTGACTGCTGAGAAGGCGTGGGACAGAAGGACTAGGCAGAGGCAAGGTCAGACGTAGCAGAAGGTCGGAGCAGGCGGCAAGGTGCGTAGTCAAATAGGAATAGCAGAAGGTCTGGAACACAGGCTATGGACAACACTAAACGCTTTCACTGGCACAAGGCAACAAGATCCGGCAGGGAAGTGCAGGGGAAGTGAGGTGATATAGCCAGGGAGCCGGTGGAAGCTAATTAGGCTGATTGGGCCAGGCACCAATCATTGGTGCACTGGCCCTTTAAATCTCAGAGAGCTGGCGCGCGCGCGCCCTAAGGAGCAGAGCCGCGCGCGCCAGGACATGACAGCCAGGGGTCGGGACAGGTGAGTGACTTGAAATGCGATTCGCGAGCGGGCGCGTCCCGCTATGCGAATCGCATCCCCGCCGGCAGTGTCAGTGCAGCGCTCCCGGTCAGTGGGTCTGACCGGGGCGCTGCAGAGAGAGAAACGCCGCGAGCGCTCCGGGGAGGAGCAGGGACACGGAGCGCTCGGCGTAACACTAAGCAGTCAATGCTGTAAGTAAAGCCCTAGGGTGTGATCTAGTACTTATAGTTAACAGTCTGTCTATATCTTTGATCCCCCACAATCTCTGGAACCGGCCTCTTCTACCTCTGCCCTCAGTTCTAGCTCCCACCTTCTAAGATAAACTAGTCTCTGGAGTGTGCAGCTGAGGTGGAACACCACTGTGGAGATTGACAGAGCCAGCTATCAGTCCTGAGACCAGTTCATTTCATGTGATGGGGGCCGGGTTGTTCTGAAACAGGCTCGGTTCTCGAGATCACGGGGATCCCAGAAGTTAGCCCCCTTCCCCCTGTGTTTAAACTGTGTTTAATCCATAGGATAGGGGATAAGTTTTATTCCCCAGATAACTCCTTTAAGCCTCAGATTTAATACTCTGATGGCAACAGCATTTTCAGTTGAATTGCAGTGTCATACTGCTAGGAAAGAAGTAGGAATGCCAGGAGTCCCAGTTACACTTTTCATATTGATTGTCATCAAACTTTCCAAGGTTCCTGATTGGTAAACCTGGCAGATATGCAGTAGAACTTTTGCTTCCTTCACCTCGCTGTATAACTCTAGTGTTCGGAACTACTAAAATACAATCTTGAGGGAACTGTAATGTTTCCACAATCATTAGTGCCAAGTATTACAACAGGCGATCAATATCTACGGATATATTGTAGTGTACAAATATGGGTAACACTTACCAGTGCTGCTCATCGTAACTGCCAACAAACAGCAAATGGTAGGCATGGCACTCCTTTTACAAATGTAACATATCATGGTAGTGTACTGTGCAGAATATACACGTTGTACTCATTGGATCCATTCTAGTTACAGAATTTATGTATATCACTATTCTAAAAATATACTACTTAGTCATGAAATAGATTGAAAAAGGCCTCAGTATTGTTGATTTATATATTTATAGGTAATTAATGGGTCATTCTTCAGGCATCTTTTTGTTCTAATCTAAATAACTTTAATGTTGGTGATCTTTCTGGGTAGTGTAGTTCACCGATTCCATGTATTCCTTTGGCTTACTACACTGAAGCGCAACCATGTATTTCTTGTGTACAGCTGTCTTTCCTTTGTCATGTATATCTATGTCTTCTGCACCCCTTGATTTTATTTGCCTTGTCTGGTGCATTCATTAAAATTCTCAAGTCTATTTACATGTGCTTTATACCATATGTTTTCCTCTATAGTAGGTAGTCTTGGCATGGATTTTCCCTTCCCCTATGCATTTACCAGTCATTAAACCTCATTTGCCACATCAGCCTAAGCCTCTAACATATCCACACCGATTTGCAACAGAATGTTATAAATGAATACTGTCTTCTTCAAAAATGTATACTTTACTGTACAATCCCTCTACAAGATTATTAATAAATATATCAGAGAACAAGGACTTTTTAATATATTTAAATTAGTTCCTTTTAATTTCCCATATTATTTTGGGTTTTGCACCTACTTGACGTGGTTCAGTGCTGTCCAGTCACATGATAGGTAGGCATGTGATGTCAGGGTGTGAGGTGTAGGGTAGATGCAGGGCAGATGTTATGGCCCAAGGGGCAGATGTTATGGCCCAAGGGGCAGATGGTATTTACCCCTTCTTGTCTCGACACCAGGGTGTGGATTAGCCTTAACCACCCGAAGGTAATACCGCTGATCCTGGTTTAGGCAGGGGCAATGAAGACACTAACGCCAGATTAAGGATAACGACAGCTTTACTGAGGCAAGACAGGTGATATAGTCTTTGCAATACAGCCAAATATCCCAGGGAGGTGACCAGTGACACAGGGGGACCTCGCAGGCTTGCTGGGACTTGCAGTAGTTAGACTGACTTTCGTGCAGGCCACGGTGACTACAGATGGACTTGACTTGACAGAGATGGTGATTGACAGTTAGATGACTTGACTTACTGATGACTGACTTGTGGCTGCAGGACTTTAGGCTTGAGGCCTCCAATGCTCTGGACACAGACACTGGAACAACTTGCCTGCACTGGAACTCAGCAGTAGTAGCAATGTGCTAAGAGAGAGATTGCAGCACCTCCCCTGGTTATATAGGGGGCTGTGCAAGGAGCCCATAGGTCACTTTGGGGGGGTCACCTGGTCACTGGAGCCCTCTGGTTAACAATCATGTGGTACAAACATTAAAGCAACAGTACATTAAATGAGGCAAACCTATATACATAATTCGGGTATGCTGCAGGGGAGTCCTGGGGACATTGACATCACAGGGCAGGAGGACAGTACGGGGCCACATCATCCCGTACTGGGACATCACAGGCACATATTGTAAAAGCACATGTCAAGCAAGCAGTTACATTGATTTCCTTTAATCTTATGAGAGGTTGTCAGTTCTCACAAGATTTTCTATAGTGTACAGCACAGAACAATGGTATTTGACAGAAGATTATCGGTAATCATGCTTTGTAGAATTGTTATCACATTCTATGAGCTCCATTATTATGTATAATTACCTAATAGTAACTTCTATAAGAAGGAGATAAGTACATCTTGTCTGAACTATACTAATAATGTTACCAACTCCATTGCCTGAGGGGTGGGGTGGGGGGACTTTCGCATGCCCAGATGGACAGACAAGTCAACTATAACTTCAGCAGTTTAAAAGGTAAACCAGCAGTTCTGATCTCTGCTGATAGATACTAATGGCAAGGAAAACAGTGACATGTAAAATACTTAGATAATAAAAATATATTAAACACGTATTTCTTTAAATGTTGGGAAATTGTCAGAACTTGCCCATATGCTTATGAAATATCTCCTGACTTCAGCAAAGTACTGCATGGGTTAGAGATTATTGGACACTGAATGGGTCCTGGCAGCTGCTCCCCTCCTGGCAGGCTTGAGTGGTGCCTCTCCCCCAATACACTCAAAAGACGGGACACTCGGGGCTGTGCGAAAAGTCTCTTCTATTGGGTGTATAGGGAGAGATGCGTCACTGAACCCTGGAACTGCCTAATGGACTAATTACATAGGTCCTGGTGGCCTTTTTAAACTATTATTATTATTAATAAATCAGAGTAATATACAGCGCTTCGCCATCCAGCTGCCTGTACCAGTCTAATGCTGCCTGTGGTTTGGGCAACATAAAACGGATGACAGGTTCTCTTTAATTTGATGCCTTCAAAGGGATTATGGGCTAGTTTTCAAGCAGATCTGCCCAAAATATTTGCTAGTTTATGGGGTATTCCCATCTGGGTCATTAATGGCATATCCACCTCTAGGTCAAATGCTTATCTCAAGATCGATAGCCCCCTGGCCCCCTTCAGCCTCGTTGCAGCTTCTGGAGACTGTTGGAAAGCAATAAACAGTCAAGCTGGGAATGCCTAATAGGAATATCCATTTAAGGGCAGAATATTATCATAATAGATCTCACTAGCTGGTATCCTAAACAACACAAAAAATTTGCCATTTTGATAACAGTAAAGAATTTGTTATGTCTAATAATTGACAAAATTTTCCTGCTAAGTATATGCTTGTATAGGCTTAGAGGGATGGCATAACTACAGTTGACTATCAGTCTGCTGTAATATTTCTTGTCGCTATGTAAAACCCATAAGGTTTTTTTTGTGGTTTGGTATAACAGCTCTCCTGACCTGTCATGATGTTATGCTGCACTAATGCAGGATGAAAATAATAAATGTACTGTAAAAAAATTACAATGGTATACAAGATCTTGATAATATGCCATGTGGCTACATCCTAGCAATTGGAAAGGGTCATATTAGGCAATTCCCCACTACTGGAAATTCATGGCATGTCTTAGTAAATAAATTTGAGGTTTCTACCAGATATCCAAATAAGACATTTTCAAATCAATTTTTTTAATTTCTACAAAATATTTAGTTATTCTGCTCTACCAATATATAGGTAATTTCATACAATGACATATCCTTTACTTTTTTATGCCTGTTCTTAATTTACCTTTTTGTCATTTTGGTGTTATGTAATACTGTAGACAGCACAAAACGCTATTCATAGTATCACAGTGCTTTCTGTATAATGTGCTAAGTGTACCAAATGTCTCCTACTTTGACACTGTACACTGTGCTAGAGTTTTTAAGAATATGTTTGTTCGGGAGCCAAACTTTTGATCTTACTGAACTGTTGTATTATATAAACTGACAGTCTTTTTTGTTTTTAACCAAAAAAATGTATTTAGTTGCATTTTGCTTCAGAACCGTAGCTAAAGTTCTCCTACATAAATAATCTCAAAGCATGGATAACTAGCAAATTGCTTAAATTTGCTGATGATAGAAAGTTGGCTACAAATGTAAAAGAAGAGAAAAACTCTGCACTCCAAGATAACAGAGCGCACTGAAAGAAGTATATTATAATACGCTTTACTGTATAAAATCCTAAAATACTTTTTTGAAGTGAAACCACAAAATATTATGAAAGTTTTAATAATTTAAATGTGGCATCACACATAATATTTCCTAGTTCTTGCCCAAGTTAGTTAGGGTGGTGGAAAACCTTCAATTTACAAAGATGAACATGTGCCCTCTCATTACTCCATGTAAGGCTAGGTTGACATTGCCAACGTGTGCTGGTATATGGAGCTATGTCGGCGCGTCCCTCAGATGATGGGGGTTTAGCGGAAAAAAATATAGTGCATGCATTCAAGTCAATGGGATCCATCGGGACCTGGTGATGTTAGTTGTGCTCCGACCTGTTTTGAGTCAGAGCACAATCAAACAGACCAACAATAGGAAAGAGCACAAAAGCAATGTGAACCTAGCCTAAATTACCCAAACATTCAGTAGAGACTTAAAAAGTAAGTACTGAGTGCACTGGTTGTGAAGTGTTGTTTTTTTTTTTTTAAATTATTGTCTAAATGAAATCTCTGCAGATGTCGAGAGAATGATTGATCTCATTAATGGGGTTGTCTGGAAATTATTTTTTAATTGTTAATAGTGTAAAATAAAAATAAATAAAAAACAGTACTCCTCTGCCACGATCGCATGCCATTGTCATTCCATTGGATAGGAAATATATTCAACTGTGGAAATAACAATTTAAATAGGCCATTGAATAAAAAATCGTCCAATGAATGTTTGTTTTACAGATGCAACCATACACATTATTGTCCATATTGGGCATTAAAGTTGTCCACACTGGCCATCCATCAACAATTATACCTCCTTTAAAAGACTAATGATCTTTCTGGGAATATTCTTATAATATTCTGACAATGTTCTGAGAATGCTCTTTTATGAACGATTGTTTGTAAACAAAAACTTTTTTTGCCCATTTTTCCCCATGTAAATTTACAACATAGTTGACTTTTAGGACTTTTTGTTCAGCTAAATACAATAATTTCTGACGAAAAATTCTTTTGATTGAAATTGTCAACTTTTATCAACTCTAAGATGATGGGCACCTTGAGAAGTGTTACTTTATGTTTTCTGTATAATATTTAGTAGCTAGGAGTAGTGGAGCAATAAGGTCTAAATTCTGACCATGGATACATACTACTTGAGAGGGGGGGGGGTATGACTAATGTGAGTGATAACAATTTATGTAAAGTGTCATAAAATGTGTTGCCACTGAATAAGAATAGGAAACAGCACCAAAACGTATTAAAACAAATGTGAATTTACAACCTAATGTGCTTTGTTTTTATACACTGCAAATAAAAATGTGTATAAGCGCGAGAGAAAAAAAAGATAAATATTGAACAAAAATATTTATTATGCATTTATTTGTGTACAAAATCAGAAATTTTAATTCTGCTCATTTATGTTTTCATACTAGTGTCTCTGTCTGTGTAAAAAACTAGACCTATGTAATGCCTCCATAGAAGAATTCGCTAGGACCAAACACATCATCCCAAAACACATCCTATGACCTTTGATATTAACTTAATACTGTCTAGGTATATAATAGTAGTTTATTGAGAGTAAAATTAGTCAAATGGGCCAAAATGATTCTGAAAAAATGAACAATAAACATAAAAACGGAATTATCCCTTTAAGAAAAGCATTTGATGTCATGTAAGTGGAATTTCTGATTGTTGCAAGCAAGATTCCCATATTCTCATTTGATATTTGGAACATCTTGTAAATCAAAGGACAGAAAAGATTATTCAGCCGCAGGCATAAAACTTGCTCGATTACACTGAATAGCATAACATAGACTTACGAATGTTACCACAATAGCAGGAATTGTCCGTTTGTAATCTCAGCACAGACAGTGGAAACATATGTTTTTATTTACTAGCCATGTATGACAGTGCAATACATTTCCTTCAAGTGGACTAATAATTGGCATAGCAGTTGGAAGAAAAGGCTAACTGAACCCTAGGGTCTGTCTGTCTCTAATTTAATATGTTGTGATGTTTTAGTTAGCATTGTAACCAATGGGCTCCACCTTTTGAGGTCTCTCTGTAATATATCCTTATATTACCAGTGTAGTGCCCTGCAAGGTCATCTCAGCCTTTCAAATCTTAATTGGGTAATAGTACCTATATTCATGTATGAAATTATATCTTTAAAGTGGTTTAGGGCCTATTCTATGAAAGGAAACACAAAGGCTAAACTATTATTTCAAATGTTTTGCCTGTAGGGAAACATTGGCTCTTTTTTTCCCCTATTATTTCAAAAGAATAAAAAGCTTTTTTCTTACTGTGATCATTTACAATGCTGTTTTTTTTCTATCTATAAATATATTTTTAGATAATACAAGTAATATGGTTACAAAAATAAAAACAGTTAGTAATAAGTCTCGCCAGGACTTCTTCACCCATTGCTAGCATTAATTCAGTGACAATGCTTCCTTGCCCAGAAGATGTAAGAAATCAAATTTAATATACTTCTGGTCGAAGAGGTAAGTGCCCCCCAACATGTTTCACTGGACCTCCAGCGTCTTCAATAGCTACAGGGCTCTGATAACTACAAATGTTGAGGACACAATTTAAATAACCTCTGAAAGACATGATTGCCAACAATGATGTCAGCCAACAATTTTGCTCAATGCACTTCTCCATACAATCTTTACTGATAGGACCATTATACAAATGTTTAGCAGAGAATCAAGCAGGGGTCAAGTCCTGGGGAAAAGGTGTGGGAACTCACCCAAGATTTCCACTCAAGGGCTGGCCCTGCAGGACTTGTGCTAATGGGAACAACGGGGGGAATTTATCATGGGATTTATACAGAATTGTTTTGTGTATATTTGTTGCAAAAAAGGCGCATGTGCGACATTTTGTGGTACGCCGGGCTGCGCAATTTCTCACAATCCAGCTCTTTCACACGAGATCTGTTTTTTACTTAGCTCAGGCAGGGATTTACTAACTGCGACTTTTGATTAAAAGTCGCACAAAAAGTCGCAACTAAGTCACAAATCTGCACCATAAAAAAGTTGGCTGACGTAAAATCCTGTCTGCATCTAACATCCGCTGCCTGCCTGCATCTATGACTCGCTGCCCGCATCTATGACTGGCTGCCCGCATATACCACCCGCCACCAGCTGTTGCAAGGCTACCACTCCCAGCATGCCCTTACAGTGAGGACATGCTGGGAGTTGTAGTCTTGCAGTAGCTTGCTGGCGGGTGTTAAATGCGGACGGGCAGCGGGGGGTATATGCGGTGGTGGGTGGTATATGGGGGGGGTTGTGGTGGCATACTGCAGGCAGTGGGTGTATGCAGGGGCAGCGGGAGATAGAGGCGGCCAGTCGGTGGGGAGCCGAGCCGGACGGGAACCTTGAATATAATACTACGTCATTGTCGTTTCATATTCCCCGCTTGGAGCTGTGATTGGCCAAGGGGTCTCAGCCAATCACAGCTTCAGGAGGGAAAAATGAAACTACAGTGCCGTAGTTTTACATTCCTGTGAGCTGGCCGGCGGAGCACAGTTTGTCACCTGTGCACATGACTACAACTCCCAGCATGCCCTTACAGTAAGGACATGCTGGGAGTTGGTGCAGGTAGGTGCAGGCAGGTGCAGGCAGGTGACAAGCGCTCCGCTCCCCGGTCGGCTCACAGGAATATGAAACTACGGCACTGTAGTTTTATTCTTCCCTCCTGAAGCTGTGATTGGCTGACACCCCTTGGCCAATCCCAGCTCCAGGCGGGGTATATGAAATGACAATGCCGTAGTATTATATTAAAGGCTTCCAGCTGGCCGGCTCCGCTCCCCACCGCCTGCCTGCATCTATCACCCGCTGCCCCCTGTGTACACCCACCTATTGCAGTATGCCACCACCATGATAAATAACAGGCTGGCGTTATTTAGGCTGGGAAGGGCCAGTAACATTGGTCCTAACCCACCCTGGCAACATCAGGCTGTTGCTGCTTGGTTGGTATTGTGCTGAGAAGCAACAGCCTGACGTTACCAGGGTGGGTGAGGACCATTGTTACTGGTCCTCCCCAGCCTAAATAACGCCAGCCTGTTACCTCTTAGGCCCAGGAGCGCTGCTTTTCACGCTCGAGGCCTGTTGGTACCGACTCTTCCTGGTACCCCTGTTGTGATGGGTTCTGCGGTAATAATTGGGGGTTAGTGCTAGCTGTTTTTGTGGCTAACACTAAGCCCCAGCTTAGTAATGGATTCCATCTATTAGACAGCTTCCACTACTAATCCTGTTAAGAAAACTAACAAAAACACCACATGTTTAAGAAAATTTTATTCCAAAAAACATTCCCCCACAGCCCTCGTTAACCATTTTATTAATATTAACCCGATAATGACCACGGACGAGTATAGACGTCCAGGTTGGCGGGCGTTCCCGCACCTGGACGTCTATACTCGTCCATTATTCTCGTGGGTGCTGCCCAGTGCACCCACGAGATCGCGGCAGGGACTCAGCTGTATCACACAGCCGGGACCCTGCTGCACTTCCAGGACCGAAGTAAACTTCGGTCCCGGCAGTTTTAACCCTTACAGCCGCGGTCGGAAGTGACCGCGGGCTGTAAGTGTTATGCCCTCTGTCACTCCTGCAGCACCCCGCATCGCGATCGCGGGGTGCTGCGTGTAATACGTGGCTGGCCGGGACCTGCCGCACTGCCGGGAGTGAAGTTCACTTCACTCCCGGCAGTTTAACCCTTACAGCCGCGGTCAGAAGTGACCGCGCGCTGTAAGGAGTTCTGACAGAGGGAGGGGGCTCCCTCTGTCTCCTCTGCAGCACCCCGCAGCGCGATCGCGGGGTGCTGCTTCATACCTGGGCAGCCGGGGGTCCTATAAAGACCCTCAGGTCTGCCCTGGGTATTGCCTGAAAGGACGTGCCAGAGGCACGTCCTAATATGCTGCCTGCTAGTGAAAACTGGCAGGCAGCATATAACTATAATGCTTTGGAATACTAAAAAAAAATTAATAAATAAAATGAAAGTGTAAAAATAAATAAAAATGTAATAAAAGTGTAAATAAATAAATAAATAATAAAAAAAAAAAATATATATATATATATATATATATATATTAAAAATACATTTATTAAATTAATCTAATTTAAAAAAATGCATAATGTGTAGGATTGCATTTTCGGACATCCGCAGCATGTAATATGTTGCGGATGTCCACCATGTGATCCTACACATTATGCAGCTGTCACGGTAATGAGCTCCCTGCTGCGGCTGGGTAGCTTTGTGTGTCCACTCATAGCGGCGGATTTCCCGCCAGCAGTCATGAGCGGACACACTGAGCTACCCAGCCGCAGCAGTGATGGATATATTCGCCATGAGCGGGTGCTTATTCCCACAACATGGCGGATATATCCATCAGGAGCCTTAACTGTCACAGACAGACGCGTTATACCCCCAGCCGACCAAGGACTAATCAGAGTGGTCCCTGGTGCAGCCAATAACTTGTAGGAGTGCGGTATATAAATGGGGTCACTTGTGGGGGTGGGGGTACTGTTCTGCCCTGAAAGCCAAATGGCGCTCCTCTCCTTCTGAGTCCTACCACGCGGCCAAGGAACCATATATGGCCAAAGCGGGGGTATTTACGAACATGGGACAAGCGGCTAAATAAAATATAGGGTGCATTTCTTTCAATATCAGAAGTGATGTACAAAAAATATGCCCCCCCAAATGATGCATTTGTGAAAAATTGCAAATTTCGAATTTTTAACACTGACTTTGTAATAATTCCTGCCAAAAAACTATGGTGTTAAAATACTCACTGTACCCCCTAGCGAATACCTTAAGGGGTCTAGTTTTTAAAATGGGGTCATTTGGGGGGGTGTTCCTATGTTCTACTACCTTTTAATTTCTGCAAACCTTGCATAGCACACAAAAAAAGATGTACTTTTCAAATTTTCTAAATTTCAAGTTAAATTGTTAGGCTTCTAACTAATTTAAAATGTTAATTAAAAACAAAAAAAATGATGTCAAAATAAAGTAGACATCTGAAAGTATAAGTTTCATAAACTATTTGGTCAGTATGTATAAATATATGCACCCTATTAGTATTAAAATAGCAAAAAATCGTAATTTTTTGTAAAAATTTCATGATTTTTTGCATTATAAAAAAAAACTACAACTGATATCCGCTTACTTTTACTATGCACATGAAGGACAACTTGTGACAAAAAAACAATGTCAGAATTATCGTGATTGGCAAAACGTTACCAGAGTTATTCTCTAATAAAGACAGACATCCCCGATTTGAAAAAACAGGCCTGGTCTTTCAGGGGCGTACAGGTTTATTTGTATTGGTCCTTAAGGGGTTAAACAAAAAAAAATGCTGGTCACCATAGTCCGAAGTAGTCCTTTGCATACATGGTACTGAAATGAGAAAAAATAAAAACATTAAAAACATTGGTTAGTACATTTAGAGGAAAAAAAGTGGTAAAAAAATGAAATAAATACACATTGGCCCAGATTTAACAGTGTGACAGAAAAAAATAGAGGGATTTTCCCACAGCAACCAATCACAGCTCAGCTTTCACTTTACCAGAGATCGTTAGCTGAGCTGTGATTGGTTGCTGTGGGAAAATCTCTCTATTTTTTCTTCCACAGTTTGATAAATCTTGGCCATATATCGCACATTTTTGTCACAAATGAGGCTTTAGAGCAGAAAAGTCACAGAGGAGAAGAGGTGGTGTTACAAAGTGGTGTTCTGAAGTAATTTCTTGGTTTTTGTTTATGTATGCTGTCTCCGGCAGTGTGAAGCCCGTTATTTTAGGATCGAGAATCGCCAGAGAAAAAATTTAGCTTGTACCGTCTTTTTCTCCGGCTATTTTCTCTGAAAAAAATGGCACCCGGCAGACCCCATTGACTATAATGGGGTCCATCGGGACCCGTTATTGGCCATTATGACCCTCCAAAAAAAAGGGGGATTTTGATGGCCGTATTTGACTGGGCATACCAGCAGTGTGAAATGGGCCTAAAAGAGCTAAAATATGTACAGTCCACAGTCTTAATAATTGAATTCAGGTGTTTCATTCAGTACCATTGCCCATGTGTATAAAATCCAGCCCCTACCAATGTAGTCTGCCTTGACAAAGATCTGTGAAAGAACTGTCCATTCTGAAAAGCTCATTGAATTCCAGCATTGCCACCATTTCAACAAGTCTGTTTGTTAAATTCCTTTCCTCTTAGATCTTCCACAATCAGCTGTGAATGGTAATAATGAAAAGTGGAAGCATTTAGGGACCAAAACAGGTGTGGATTCAGCACAACCACACTTGGTGTCTGGTTCACATGGAAGTGTCAGGAAGCACATACACTGTAAAACATTACATTCTGGGCTTACTTATAAAATGAGTCAACTATTTACATCAACTTTTTGATTAACCAATTTTTGCTTGACTTACTAGACTTATTGAATTTGCAGACCTACTTTGTTCGACTAAATAGAGTTTATATGTTTTCAACATGTAGTTTTAAGTAAAGCCAACTCAATTTGTTTTCAATTTGCAGACCATAGTGGGTCCAAGAGGTAAGGTTTCTACTTAAGGAGTGCATCATCACGGTGTTTGGAAGTTTATAAGTCATTAGCACTTCAACGGGAACTCTGGGAAGAGAGAATATGCAAAGCAGCTCAATGATGCCTCCATTTCAGGACCCTGCCCTTGATATCAGTGTTTCATTCAAATCCAAAGACTTAGAAACTCACTTGGAATGTATGCCAATTCAGAAATCTCTCCAGAAGGATAGAATACTCTGAAGACAGCTGTTTCAGGGTGATTGCCCCTCATTAGTAAGGAACACGGTGCTGACTTAAGTCAAAGGGTTAATGTCTTCTTGAAAACAGCATCATAACGGTGTATGATGATTTATAGGCCATTAGTACTTCACTGAGAATTATGAAAGGACATGCAAAGAAGCTCAATTATGCCATAGTGTTAAATTCAGGAGTACTCTGGTGCAGGAGCACTTATCCCCTATACAATGGATAGGGGATAAGTGTCTGATAGCAGGGGGGTTTGACCACTGGGATCACCCCGATCTCCTGCATGCCACCGTGGCAGTCCCCAGGAACTAGGCATGTCGACCACCCAAAACAACATCACTTTAAAAAAAAAAATCAATAAAATGGGACAAAAAAGCAGCAATTTTGGATTTTTTTATTTTTACGTTTACGCCTTTCATCGTATGGGATCATTAACATTATATTTTGATATTTCGGACATTTGCACACGTGGAGATACCAAATATGTTTAAAAAAAAATTACGCTTTTTGGGGATAAAATGGGAAAAAGGAACAATTTACATTTTTATTGGGGAAGGGGATTCGTCACATTTTTTTTTTACATTTCTTAACTTATTTTTTCTTACACTTTTTATGTCCCCATAGGGAACTATCTATAGCAGTCATTTGTTTTCTAATACTCTTCAGTGCTATGCATAGGGCATAGCACTGATCAGTGTTATCGGTGATCTTCTGCGCTGGTCTGATTCATCTCAGACCAGAGCAGAAGACCCCTGGAGACGTCCAGAGACAGGTGAGGGGACCAGCAGTTTTAGATGATCGGATCCCCGCGGCAGCGCTGTGGACGATCCGATCATCCATCTACACATGCGCATTGCTGCAGATGCCGTGATCTGTATTCATCATGGCATCTGAGATCGCTGATGTCTGCCATTACCGGTGGGTCCCTGGCTGCTGATTGCTCCCATGCTCGCGGTCATGTACAGGACATAAATGTACGTCCTGGTGCACGAAGTACCTCCTCACCAGGACGTACTTTTACGTCTGTGGTCGTTCAGGGGTTAAGAATTAATTAATTTAAAATGACCAAACATTAGTTTCTTTGTTGACATTGATATATATTTTAAAAAATTACAATAAACCAACATCATTTTATCAGTGTAGAAAGTCACAATAGAGACCTAGAGACCAAGATTTCAGTTATCTAGTAAAAACATTTACTTTTATTGAAGCAATCCCATAAAATACAGCAGCATAGACAGAAAACTACATGATCTTTATTAATGGCTACCAGAAACCAATTCAACTTAGCCACAAAGTGTCAGACCATGTAAACTAACAGAGTGGGGTTGGCAAAAGTTGTAAAGCATAGTGCATAAAAGGTCTTAGTAACTGCAGAGTTTCAAACCTTGTCTACCATTAATATCAGCACAAAAACAACATTCTGTTAGGTACTTTATTGCATGGGTTTCCATGTCCAAACAGCTGAACCCAATACTTACATGAACAAGCTCAATGCCAGTTGTTGGATGGCGTGGTGTAAAGCATGCCACAAGTGGACGGTGGTGCAGTGGAAATGTGTTCTGTGGATCGATAAATTATGCTTCTCTCTCTGGCAATCTGATGGACCAGTCTGGGTTTGGCATATACCAGGATTACATTAGCTGCCTGACTGCATGGTATCAACTGTAGAGTTTGGTGGAGGAAGCATAATGTTATGGGGTGGTTTTCAAGAGATGGCTTTGGCCCCTAAGTTCCATTTAAGGGTAAAGTCTAATTCTTCAGCATACTAAAACATTTAAGATAATTGTATGCTTCCATCTTTGTTGGAACAGTTTGGGGAATGCCGCAGTGTAAGGTCAGAAGAACATGACTGGCCAAAACAGAGACCTAACCTCAACCCAGAAGGGATGAGAAACACATGGCCTTTTGGCACCTGAATGAGTGAAGAAAGTACTAGGAACACTGAAAGAACATCAGGGTAGCCAAGTATACCTTGCAGCTAGCATCAAGATCACATGACCACAGGCTATTCAATTATTGCTTGCATTTATGTGATATTCAGCTCCCAAGCCAATCAGAAGACAGCATAGAGATGAGTTTAAGAGGCTGAAAAAGCCATATGGTCTACATTGTATTCACCATCTTGGAGAAAGAAAGCGAGCACAGAGAGAAAGCACAGAAGAACTACTGATCCCAGAGAGCCTTCACACATCAAATAGAATTTGAAAGCAAGCTGAACAAAGTATTAAGCAGTGAGCTGACCTCAGACAGTGACTGTTACGCCTAGCGCTCCGGGTCCCCGCTCCTCCCCGGAGCGCTTACGGCGTCTCTCTCTCCGCAGCGCCCCGGTCGGTCCCGCTGACCGGGAGCGCTGCACTGTCATGGCCGTCGGGGATGCGATTCGCACAGCGGGACGCGCCCGCTCGCGAATCGCATCCCAGGTCACTTACCCGTTCCCGTCCCCTGCTGTCATGTGCTGGCGCGCGCGGCTCCGCTCTCTAGGGCGCGCGCGCGCCAGCTCCCTGAGACTTAAAGGGCCAGTGCACCAATGATTGGTGCCTGGCCCAATTAGCTTATTGGCTTCCACCTGCTCCCAGACTATATCTGATCTCTGCCCCTGCACTCCCCTGCCGGATCTTGTTGCCTTAGAGCCTAGTGAAAGCGTTACTGTGTTTGTCCATACTGTGTACTTGACCTCCTGCTATTACCTTATTGACTACGATCCTTGCTGCCTGCCCCGACCTTCTGCTACGTCCGACCTTGCTTCTGTCTACTCCCTTGTACCGCGCCTATCTTCAGCAGTCAGAGAGGTTGAGCCGTTGCTAGTGGATACGACCTGGTCACTACCGCCGCAGCAAGACCATCCCGCTTTGCGGCGGGCTCTGGTGAATACCAGTAGTGACTTAGAACCGGTCCACTAGCACGGTCCACGCCAATCCCTCTCTGGCACAGAGGATCCACCTCCTGCCAGCCGGCATCGTGACAGTAGATCCGGCCATGGATCCCGCTGAGGTTCCCCTGCCTTCTATCTCTGATCTCACCACGGTGGTCGCCCAGCAATCCCGACAGATCGCCCATCTAACCCACCAGCTGTCGGAAGTGTCCACCATGGTGCAGCAACTTCAGTCGCAACTTCTGCCTCTGCTACAGCAGCAACCATCTCCTCCGCCAGCTCCTGCACCCCTTCCGCAGCGAGTGGCCACTCCTAGCCTCCGCTTGTCCCTGCCGGACAAATTTGATGGGGACTCTAAGTTTTGCCGTGGCTTTCTTTCGCAATGTTCCCTGCACTTGGAGATGATGTCGGACCAGTTTCCTACTGAAAGGTCTAAGGTGGCTTTCGTAGTCAGCCTTCTGTCTGGAAAAGCACTGTCATGGGCCACACCGCTCTGGGACCGCGATGACCCCGTCACTGCCTCTGTACACTCCTTCTTCTCGGAAATTCGAAGTGTCTTTGAGGAACCTGCCCGAGCCTCTTCTGCTGAGACTGCCCTGCTGAACCTGGTCCAGGGTAATTCTTCCGTTGGCGAGTACGCCATACAATTCCGTACTCTTGCTTCTGAACTATCCTGGAATAATGAGGCCCTCTGCGCGACCTTTAAAAAAGGCCTATCCAGCAACATTAAAGATGTTCTGGCCGCACGAGAAATTCCTGCTAACCTGCATGAACTCATTCATCTAGCCACTCGCATTGACATGCGTTTTTCTGAGAGACATCAAGAGCTCCGCCAGGAAAAAGACTTAGATCTCTGGGCACCTCTCCCACAGTCTCCGTTGCAATCTACGCCTAGGCCTCCCGCCGAGGAGGCCATGCAAGTGGATCGGTCTCGCCTGACCCAGGAGGAGAGGAATCGCCGTAGGGAAGAAAATCTTTGTCTGTACTGTGCCAGTACCGAACATTTCCTGGTGGATTGCCCTATCCGTCCTCCACGTCTGGGAAACGCACGCTCGCACCCAGCTCTCGTGGGTGTGGCGTCTCTTGATTCAAAGTCGGCTTCTCCACGTCTCACGGTGCCCGTGCAGATTTCTCCTTCAGCCAACTCCTCCCTCTCAGCCGTGGCCTACCTGGACTCTGGTGCTTCTGGGAATTTTATTCGGGAGTCCTTGGTGAATAAATTCCGCATCCCGGTGACCTGTCTCGTCAAGCCACTCTACATTTCCGCGGTCAACGGAGTCAGGTTGGATTGCACCGTGCGTTACCGCACGGAGCCCCTCCTAATGTGCATCGGACCTCATCACGAAAAAATTGAGTTTTTGGTCCTCTCCAATTGCACTTCCGAAATTCTCCTTGGACTACCCTGGCTTCAACACCATTCCCCAACCCTGGATTGGTCCACAGGGGAGATCAAGAGCTGGGGTACCTCTTGTTTCAAGGACTGCCTTAAACCGGTTCCCAGTACTCCCTGCCGTGACCCTGTGGTTCCCCCTGTATCCGGTCTCCCTAAGGTCTTTATGGACTCTGCCTGCCATAAGAAGTGCCTCTCCCCCCCTCCCAGTCCAGTCAGGCAAGCCTCGGTGCCTCCTCATGGCCCCCGTCCTGGTGTCACACTGCCCCGTGCCAGGCCTCGCCCTCTGCCCTCCCTCCCCATTCCCACTCCTGCTGTACTCCCTGCCATTGAGGAATCCCTCCATTCTTTCCCGGTGTCCTCATCCCAGGGGAGGCAGTTACCGGACAAAGAGAAGGGGAGACCTAAGGGGGGGGGTACTGTTACGCCTAGCGCTCCGGGTCCCCGCTCCTCCCCGGAGCGCTTACGGCGTCTCTCTCTCCGCAGCGCCCCGGTCGGTCCCGCTGACCGGGAGCGCTGCACTGTCATGGCCGTCGGGGATGCGATTCGCACAGCGGGACGCGCCCGCTCGCGAATCGCATCCCAGGTCACTTACCCGTTCCCGTCCCCTGCTGTCATGTGCTGGCGCGCGCGGCTCCGCTCTCTAGGGCGCGCGCGCGCCAGCTCCCTGAGACTTAAAGGGCCAGTGCACCAATGATTGCTGCCTGGCCCAATTAGCTTATTGGCTTCCACCTGCTCCCAGACTATATCTGATCTCTGCCCCTGCACTCCCCTGCCGGATCTTGTTGCCTTAGAGCCTAGTGAAAGCGTTACTGTGTTTGTCCATACTGTGTACTTGACCTCCTGCTATTACCTTATTGACTACGATCCTTGCTGCCTGCCCCGACCTTCTGCTACGTCCGACCTTGCTTCTGTCTACTCCCTTGTACCGTGCCTATCTTCAGCAGCCAGAGAGGTTGAGCCGTTGCTAGTGGATACGACCTGGTCACTACCGCCGCAGCAAGACCATCCCGCTTTGCGGCGGGCTCTGGTGAATACCAGTAGTGACTTAGAACCGGTCCACTAGCACGGTCCACGCCAATCCCTCTCTGGCACAGAGGATCCACCTCCTGCCAGCCGGCATCGTGACAGTGACTTCCTGTTACCTGCATTACTGTGCCCAGTAGGTGCACTAAAAATCCCAGTTAGCTATGCCACTAAAGTACGAGCCCCTAAAAGCTTTTACATTACTACACCTAGCAAGCTCAGCAAAGCAGTGGGCTGACCTGTATTTCAACAAAAATATGCATTTAAAAGTGTTGAAAGTAAATGTGGAATCGCTATCTAAGTCCAAGTTACAGATATTTCTGGGTTAAATCAAACATATAGTATTTCTACCCAGGTTTAATATATATATATATATATATATATATATATATATATATATATATGCATTAAAAATGTTTGGGAGTAAACGTGAAACAGCCTTCTAAAGCTAAGTTATGTGTATTATATGGGTTTAATCAAACTTATTTGTAGCTTTCTTAGAGATAAATATGCATTTAAAAGTATTGAAAGGGAACATTGAATAGTTATTTAAATAGTTAACTCAGAGATCCAGATATTACAATATACAGTATTTGGAATCATAATACAGTGTATTTTTACATCTTATTTTATAGGCTTAGCTCATGCAGTACATTCCTTTTTTTCTTCTTTAGAAATGGTAAAAACTTTTTCATACTTTATAGCTTTTAACTACTGTAGGTAGTGCATGCTTCATAAACCGTCAGATGCTTTGATACATGTCTAGTCCATATTAAATAATCCGATGCCAAAACAAATTAGACAATTTTTCCAAATATTAGATCTGACAAGAAACAAGCCTGTAAAACCCAGGATCTTGTTATGCCATGAGTAATCTTACACATTTTAAGTCCTGGTATTTCACAGTAGTTTTATTATTCATTTTAAATATTGAGTTTCTGTCTCTATTTATCTTGTCTGGAATTGGTCTGGAAAGGGTTTGCATTGTGTGATAAATTCATAATATGCAAATTCTGAAGCATATGATTAGCTCTGGCAGACTTATTCTTGGCGCCAAAGACAGTCCACCACAAGTGGTATCTTCTTGTGAAACAGAATCTATAGAATTGAAAGTAAGCTGTTAGTAAAATGTTATATCTGGACAGCATGGGATGATCAGTTTTAGCTTCTTGTTATGCCAAGCATTATGAATGAAGATTTTCAGAGCTGCCCTGTGCATTTTGATGTCCATCTCTAAAACTTGTAAAATGTTGATGATTGTAAGGCAGCAGTTACTGCTACTGTAATGGACCCCCATGGTTTTTACTATAGTATTAATTTAATATAGTCTCTCTTCCCCTCTCCAAAATTTAAATACACTCACCTCTGCTCCCATGCCAAGGCTTTGTCAGGTTTCCTATCCTCTAACATGATCTAAGACAATGGCATCCCTAAATGAAATCTGTCTTCAATATCACTTGCATTAACCTGTCGGAACAGACAGGTAGTGCAGGTGACACTGATGACAACCTTACCTGGCCCCGTTCCTGCTCTGGTTCTCCCATTATCTCCCTCCATTGTTTTTGTTCTGGGGCTTACTTAAAGCATGGGCAGAGCTTCCTGATGTCATAGCTGCTGTTTACCAGTAGCAGGACCAAGCAGAGAAGCAGAAGCAGTGATGTCAGGAAGTTCCGCTGCTCCAAGTTGGCCCTGGAACAAAGACAACGGAGCAAGATAGCAGGAGAACCGGAGCATGGAACAGGACCAGGTAAGTATGGTTGTCATCAGTGTCACCTGTACTACTTGTCTATCCTGACAGGTTAGTGCAGATGACACTGATGACAGATTTTCTTTTATCTATAACTGCAAGACAATATAATATCATTTTACCTGAATAATTGTTGTTTAAAGGGAACTTGTAACTCCTTCAGAAAACATGCAGTTTCTTTATCCTTCTCCATCTGCTGTTCCGAGAATTCTGGCACTTTTTTCTTAGATGCCCATTTACTGCTAAGAGTTGCTGTTATCATTTGTGCCCAATGTATTTTTGAGGGTTAAAACGATCATCTGGGCAGTCAATCATTGCTCAGTTAGGTGGACCACCAGGTTCCTGACAATTGGGCACAGTGGTGACTGCTACTTTGACATGGGTTGTCTATGGGCATAGTTTCATTCTGCGGATTGTTAAGGGTGCATAGGGTGTTGAAGGGTAGCAGATACAAATGCCCTCTGTGCCTGAGGGGTTCCAAAGACCTTTCTGCCACATACTGTTTGGGGAGGGAACTTACACGGGGCACATCTTTTGGGCAGCAATTATATTTCTGCTATAGGCCACATATCACCCTCTGATATGATGCCAATAATGATGAATATAAAGGGCAGCACAAATGATCCAACGATCATTCATGTGGTCCAACCATGCGATTAATTGTGGTATGCACAGGCTCTGTAGTCGAACGCTGATAAAAGAGATAGGCACTCATTATTCTGCCCTTGTCTACCCATCTAAAGGGAACAACAAAGGATTCCAGTAATATAAATACCACATGGAAGAGGAAAGGGGTCTATTACAGTTTTAACATTAGGGCTCAGGAACTGTAAGTTATGTCTTTGAATATTAATCACAGATTCGGATGTACTTGCTTGAAATTAGTGAGCGCTTAACTCAGAGAAGCTGAGTTATTGTATGGATTATATTCATTGATACTTTTATACATCACCTAATCTGCTATGGATTTTCTCCTAATGATTTATAATGCTGGATGGATGTATTTGAAGTCATTTCCTGTTTCATTTACTCATAGGGGTTTTAATATAATGGGCCAGTATGTTAATTAATGGAATGTTTCCATTCTATTGTATGATTAATATATGAGAAGAGGAAGTCTGCTGCTTTAGGATACTTATGAAAGCGAAGCACATTGACTACAGATCCTTGTTAAATAAGAGAAAGTCAGCGTTATAATTATTTGCAGAGCAAACATGGACGTTGTAACAAATCTCCAATTTCTTCTGCAATCCTTTGACCTTGTTCATGTTTTCCTCTCATAACAATTTTATTTGGAGCAAGTGGATTGGATTGCCACAAAGCAATGACTTAACCCTAATTTATAATGGAAAATAACTAAAAGATGAGCACTTATTGATGCGGAACCTGACCTGAAGCCGACTGGGTAAATGGCAGGGCTTGACTTTAAAAGTTATTGAGAACATTTTATTTCTAAAGATATAGCAAGTAGACATGTGCAGAACCAAACATTTCGGTTTTTTTCGTTTTGTTCGTTTTAGTTTTTTTTTAATTTTCAGTTCTGTGAATATTCGGAATGCTGTGCATTCGTCATATTCGGTTTTCGGATGCATCCACGAAATTTTTTTTTTCGTTTTCGGATGCATTCCTTAATAATATCGAATGCATTCGTTAATTAGGATCTTTTGTTATATCTGTAAAATTCGTAAAATTTAGCATTCGTTACTAAACGAAATGCACATTAGTTTCACTTGTTGATCCTCTTTTGTAATAAGTAGCAGGTGTTACCTTAGGATTCTTGTTGTTTTCACCTTTTTTTGCAGTTTTCTCTGTGTAGGAAGGCAAGTTTTCCTCAGTTAAACCCAATGAAAAAAATCTAATTCATTCCTTGCATTCGGTTTACTGATAATGAATGCATTAGTTATTCGTTAACATGCATTATTCGTTATGCGTTACTTAACGAATGCATTCGTTAACTGTATGTTTTTTTTTTTTCATGCATTCGGATTGTAACGAACACCCGAAAACGGGAAAATTCGTTAAGTTTAGTATTCGTTCCGAAACTAATTGCACATGTCTAATAGCAAGTTTCTTTGGGATTGTAAATTATCAGCTGTAAAAGTATAGTGAAGAAATCATCATCTTCACCATAGTCTTTTTTTTTTTTTTTTTTTTTTTTTGCCATATTAGGATTTGGTTGCAAATATTTAGTCAAATATCAAAAAAACTATTGGTTACATTTCCTTGTCTTCTCTTTACCAGTGGTGTGGTTTACATTTTATAACAGCCTAAAGCTATCCCGACAATGAAATTCAGAAATTTAAGGAATCTTTAAATCAAAATGATCATCCTTATTGTAAACTACTAGTACTACAGTTTATTATATAATTCTGAAAACATAAATAGCATTCATACCATTCAAACATTATTCTTATCCCCTAGCATCTGAACACAATCCAGAGAAGTTCAACTTGAGCATGCATGGGGTACAGCTTAGAAAACGCTTCTCGACACTGTTTAAGTGAACATTTCTAATACACCGATAAACTTTGTAATATGCTTCATGTAGGTTTCTTTGGACTATACATGTCTGTGACAGCAAATAATATACATAGAGCAGTTTGAGCCCCAATATTAATATTAATGTGGAGATGACAAAATAATAATGGGTCAAACAAATATAAGGGATGGATGAAGTAAAGAGATGAAATTGGGTGTCAGAAGAATACCACTATGATTTTGGGCCCCAAACAAAAGTGTACTTTCAATGTAATGAATATTGCATGCATACTAAAGGCATTTAGTTGGTTGCCAAGGGGCCCATTTAGTAGACCAAACACCAACAACCTGTGGGCCAATGCCAGGGATCACAAAACCGCTAATGCAAAGCTTTTACTTAAAGGATTACTGTTGTGCAAAATAAGTGTCTGATCACGTGGGGTCCGACCTCTTGAACCCCCTGCAATGTCTTACATGGCACCAAGCTCTCCAAGTGCACACATTGATATGCGCTCTATGCAAGGAGACTATCGACCCCTGAATGAAGCAGTGGTCAACAAGTCCCCTCCATATATCTCGATGGGAGAGCCGGAGATGCACGAACACTGTATCTTTAGCTCTCCTTTAGAGATGTATGAAGGGGAAGTGTTGGCCACTGCTTCGTGCGGTGGTCGACACAGCACCATTCATGCAGTGAGTCGGGGTACCGTGCAGGAGATCGCAGGGGGTCTCAGAGGTCCCCCCCCCACAATACAACACTTACACACAATCCTTTGGATAAGGAATAAGTTGTTCTGCACCACAGTACTCCTATAAAGTTATCTTTTCGAATATATGTTAAATGGCTTTTTTAATTTGTTTAAATACCCACTGCTACATAAAGTCAATTGGGACAATGTACAGTATATTGCTGTGGAACTCTATCAACGGCACATTAGAAACACTGTCTTAGAACACTAAATTGCCTTACTCAACATGTTTCGCTGTTAGAACAGCATCTTTAGGAGGCTAAAAGGTGATGATTATAGCTTCCTTAGGACGCTGTTTTAACCAAACATTTCTTGAGGGAGGCTTGCTTTTCTCTAAAGGTGCCCATACACCTAACAACTTTCCACAGATTGATGATGATGGTGGAAAGATGAGTCGGGAATGTTAGATTTTTACTGCCCAACCCTACTGTTCTGGAAGGGGTAAGCCAGTGCCAGAGCTGTCTGCCTGAGCCTAACCCTTTCCTTCCAAATAGAGTAAACATGAACATTAGAATGTATATGAGGAGATTAGGAGAGATAACTGTTGGCTGACAGTTATTGAAAATGTATGCCCACCTTTATACTATAGCTAATGAATCTGTGACTGGCACATACCAATATAAAGTGCAGAAAAGGAAATAACCCCAGTAGACATTTAGACCTGAATAGTCCTGGTAGCCTGCAAGTGCTAATGGACAAAGTTCACATCTGCTTGAAAACCAGAACAGTTGAGGAAGCTTTGTCTTGAGAGACTCAGTCCCATAGCTTTAACCCGGAGGCTTGATTCAAATAAGTGTAATATGTGAGAAATTTTGCACCAGTATTGTGGCCACAAATGCTAGCCTGACTGCGGTTCTAAGGACTTGAACCAACAACATCATAGCTCCAAACCTGTGGTTTGGCCAGTATTTGCAGCCATAATATATATTTCACTTGTGTGAAAACCAGTTTCAGTGTCCATTTACACCCCATTAAACATAATTATCTTTTTGGCCAAGGTATTTGCTTTGGTAAATTCTTAGACCAGAGGTAAAGACCATGATGCTGTGGAACAAGGGGCCCAAAGTCTTTCTGTAAGGCCATAGTAGGATTTGTAGCTCGACAACTAAAGAGCCACAGATTCCTAAGCCTTGTCCAGTGAGCACACACGAAAAGTTAGCTTTATTTCCCAGAGAATATGAGACTGTTAAGGGTTCTATAAACAAGGGCTGAACAGGAAGAGAGGATTTAAGAAAGGATGTGAAAAAGTCACCACAAAGAAAATTTACAGCCTATAAATTTGCTTGTTAATTTCATGCTATCAGAACCAATTATCGTTCGCTTCTTTTCAAACAGTCTCTGATGCAATGGTGCTTAGGTACGACCGAGTCATCGGCATTGACCATGAACACAAGTAATGCCGGCCTCTGTGCTGTAATTGATGTTTACTGCATTCTCATCCTTAGGTCAAAGAAAAAAGGAAGATAAATAAAGACCATCCATTTTCACATCTCTGGATGATTTAAAATGTGCATATAAGAACAAGAATGTGACTAGTAAAATCTTCCATGTTCCTTAATGCTAAATAAATGCCAGCTTGTCGTGCGACCCATAATGTAGCATAGCCAGAGCTATGCTGTGTTATCAAAAACTTTATTTAAAGGATTACTGCACATGAGGGTTTTATTAGTTACCAAAAACTGGGATGTCTCCATTATCTTTATTTGCATTTTCAGTTCTTAGATGACCGTTTAGGTAGAATTAACTAGACCTTAAAATGTACCCGTCACTCTAAAAAAAACTTTTAACATGTCCCAGAGACAATTTAAAAGTTTTCATTGGTTGGTTTAACATGTCTCAGAGACAATTTTAAAGTTTTCATTGGTCAGGGTCTGAGTGACAATTCACTAGAAGGGGTAGGAAGAGAAATACACGCTGACTGAGATAATCCCATAGACTTACATCATATTTTGTCACCTTAGTGTGCTCTTCTCCACATTCTAGCGATCAGTCAGCATCTGAATACTCAGACCCCGACCAATCAAGACTTTTGACATGTTCCTACAACATGCAATTTTTTTTTTTTAAGTGGCAGTGTCCATTTAAACAAAAGTCTACATTTTTGTGGAGAAAAAGATTTATGCAAATGTTAGATATGAGACTATAGGGCAAAATGAAACACTATGGCCCAGATTTATCAAAGAATGTCTACGGTAGAGCTATTTTCCCACATTTATTTGGGTGGTGGTCTTGACTAGCGTGCCTCTTATTTATCAAGAAGGTGCAGCAGGATGATGAATTTTGCGCTGCTCTGCTGTGGTGGGAAAAGCTCTACCACATACACTTTTTCTAGACGCTTGTAAGGGAGGGAAGTAGACACTTTCCGAGTCCTGAATTTGGCAGGTTAGGTGTTTTTACTTACTTTCACAGAGCTGCCTGGACATTTTTTCTTGCATTTTAGACACTACAATCAAATTTGATTGCGGTGTCTAAGGGGTTAAAGCCGGGCATCACTGTGATCGGTGATGACTTGCATTAGAGATGGTTCCTGGTGGCAGACAGCCTCCAGGACCACCAAGCTATGACCCGCGCTCAGCTCCTTAGCACGTGTCATAGAAGAGGAGTGGGACGCTGTCGTCCACAAGGGGTTAAATGTTGAATTGTGGAAGGTAGAAGTGATTCTCACGCCTATTGGTAGGTGGTGTAGTGTTGTACCTTTGCGCACAAAATAGCAACTTTTGACAAAAGTCGCAAATGATAAATATGTGACCACTTCGTGGTCAAAAGGAAATAGTTCTACGGGTAGGCAAAAAAAGTGAAACTGTCGATATCAAAAGGTGCATAAAAGTCGCTAAATATGCTGCTTGCGCCTGAACTGTGCCAAGCAGATGAATAAATCTTCCCCTATATCTACAATGTTTATGGCTTTTTTTAATTTTTTTTACTTGAGGGGTGTTTATTGGTTCACTGGTAGTTTATTTTTAATTTTTTTTTCAAATGCAGCATACTCTGGTTTTGACTTTTTTCATCTAGTTTGTGATGTTTTTTTTTTTACCCCATAGTTCTTATAGTTCTTTATAGTTCTGTGCAGCAGCCCCGAGTGCAAGGACGTAGGTATTGCCATTTGTTGTGTTGGGACATCGAATTAAAGGGGTATTCCAGGATTATTTTTTATTTGACTATGCTACAGGGGCTGTAAAGTTAGTGTAGTTCATAATATAGTGTCTGTACCTGTGTGTGATGGTTTTCTCACAATTCTTCTGTGATTTTTGACTCCATTATTTATTTTTAACAGCATACATAATTACTCAGGTCTCGGGATTTCCCAGGTTGCAGTGCATTGAAACCTAACATCACTAGTCAGGTGATCAGAGGGGGCCTGTCCTGCTTCAATGGGTGCAGCTACCGCTGGGTGGGAGAGAGTTCATTTTGCAACAGCTGTAGGCACCCTGGATAAGAAACACTGGTGTATTGCATTGAAGGGATCACAGGTGTGTTTCAATGGGTGGGGTGGCTGATGTGTGGGAGGGAGGAAAGTGACCTCACACTTACAAACTATGGAACTATGGGATGTGTAGTTTAGAGAATGAAATTCAACAGTAAATACCCATTTCTGGCAGATATGTACTACTAAAATCACCTTATGGTGGATAACCTCTTTAAGTCAGGTATTACACTCTGACAGTGCCTGTGATCAGTGGCGTTGCGACCCGGGTGCGGGGGGTGCGGCCCGCACCGGGTGACACCAACCTAATGGGGTGACACCAAGACGCTCCGCAGCACCCCCCTCCCCAGCTACACAGACACACACCCCCATCTGTGCCCGACCGGCCTCCCATCCGTCAGCACCTCCCCCCCCCCCCCTGCGCTGTGTGTGCGGTGCGCCCGTCCGCCAGCAACCCCCCCCTCTTTCACCTTCACTGTGCGCCCGTCCGTCATCACCCCCCCCCCCCTCACCTTCACCAGCACTGTGCCCGTCCTCCGCTCCCACGTCTGCGCCGGCCTGACGTCACACCGCATGGCCGCGCAGGAGGACGTGAGTTACGTCACTCGCACGGCGCCCGATGAGAAGGATCGCTGCGCTGGATGGGTGAGTGTGTATGTCTGTCTCTCTGTCTGTATGTCTCCATCTATGCTTGTGTGTGTGTGACTGTGTGTGTGACTGTGTGTGTGTTTGTCTCTGTGTTGTATGTGTTTTTTTTGTGTGTGTGTGTGGGGGGGGGGGGGGTTTAACCAGCGATCTATTGTGGGGAGACTTTGACCCATTGTGGGGAACCTGCAAGGGAACCTGCGGCCTAATGTGGGGAAACTACTACCAGATGTGCGGAGTCTATGCTACCTAATGTGGGGAGTCTATGCTACCTAATATGGGGAATCTGTGCTACCTTATGTGGGGAAATTGCTACATAATGTGGGGAATCTGCGCTACCTTATGTGGGGAATCTGTGCTACCTGATGTGGGGAAATTGCTACCTAATGTGGGGAAACTGGTACATACCTAATGTGGGGGAACTGGTACCAAATGTGGGGAATCTATGCTGCCTAATGTGGGGAAACTGCGACCTACCTAATGTGGGGGCACTGCTGCCTACCTAATGCTCCCCCCTGGCAGTGGCAGTCTCATCATCCACCAGCAACACCCCCCCCCCCCAGCAGCACCTCCATCAGCAGATCCTGATGGTGGATGATGGAGGTGCTCCTGCCAGGAGGATGATCCTGCGAATGGATGATGGGGGTGATACTGCCAGGGGGGGATGGCCAGTAGCACCCTCATCATCCTCCAGCAACACCCCCCCAGTAGTAGCACCCCCATCATCCACTAGCAACACCACCAATACCCCCCTCTCGTGGTAATAGCATCAGCTAACGGATGTTGAGGGGTGTTACTGCGGTTGTGGTATTATATTCAGAGGGTGCACTGTATGGCAACGTTATATTCAGAGGGTACAGTTTGTGGTAGTGTTATATTCAGAGGGCACAGTGGGTTGTAGTATTATATTCAGAGGGCGCAGTTTGTGGTAGTATTATTAGAGATGAGTGAACTTACAGTAAATTCGATTCGTCACAAACTTCTCGGCTTGGCAGTTGATGACTTATCCTGCGTAAATTAGTTCAGCCTTCAGGTGCTCCGGTGGGCTGGAAAAGGTGGATACATTCATAGGAAAGAGTCTCCTAGGACTGTATCCACCTTTTCCAACCCACGGGAGCACCTGAAAGCTGAACTAATTTATGCAGGAAAAGACATCAACTGCCGAGCAGAGAAGTTTGTGATGAGTTGAATTTACTGTAAGTTCGCTCATCTCTAAGTATTATATTCAGAGGGTACAGTATGTGGCGGTATTATATTCAGGGGTACAGTATGTGGCAGATTTATATTCAGAGGGTACAGTATGTGGCAGATTTATATTCAGAGGGCGCAGTTTGTGGTAGTATTATATTCAGAGGGCGCAGTTTGTGGTAGTATTATATTCAGAGGGTACAGTATGTGGTAGTATTATATTCAGTGGGTACAGTATGTGGCAGATTTATATTCAGAGGGTACAGTATGTGTTGGTATTATATTCAGAATGTACAGTGTGTGGTAGTATTATATTCAGTGGGTATGGTGTATGGAAGGTTTATAATCAAAGAGTGTAGTGTATAGTAGTATTATATTTAGAGGATACAGTGTCTGTCAGGTTTATAATAATAATTGTTTTCATATAGAGGATAAGAATGCGCTGACATAGTGAGGAGACGTCTGGGCGTCACATTCTGCAGAGAAGTTTTAGCTGGAACAAGTCCCGGCGGTATGTACCATCTGAATTAGATAAGGGAAGACTATAGAGAAGATGTCACCTGTAATCACTGATATCATTGTGTATTCCCCTCACTATAGAGAAGACGTCACTGATATAATTGTACATTCTCCTCTCTATAGAGAAGACGTCACCTGTAGTCACTGATATCATTGTGTATTCTCCTCACTATAGAGAAGATGTCACCTGTAATCACTGATATCATTGTGTATTCTCCTCACTATAGAGAAGATGTCCCCTGTAATCACTGATATCATTGTGTATTCTCCTCACTATAGAGAAGACGTCACCTGTAGTCACTGATATCATTGTGTATTCTCCTCACTATAGAGAAGACGGAACCTGTAGTCACTGATATCATTGTACATTCTCCTCACTATAGAGAAGACGGAACCTGTAGTCACTGATATCCTTGTGTATTCTCCTCACTATAGAGAAGACGTCACCTATAATCACTGATATCATTGTGTATTCTCCTCACTATAGAGAAGATGTCACCTGTAGTCACTGATATCATTGTGTATTCTCCTCACTATAGAGAAGACGTCACCTGTAGTCACTGATATCATTGTGTATTCTCCTCACTATAGAGAAGACGTCACCTGTAGTCACTGATATCATTGTGTATTCTCCTCACTATAGAGAAGACGTCACCTGTAATCACTGATATCATTGTGTATTCTCCTCGCTATAGAGAAGACGTCACCTGTAGTCACTGATATCATAGTACATTCTCCTCTTTATGTCCTATCAGAGCTGTAGTCACTTGTCAGTTCTACAGTTAGGTCAGTGAAACTACAACTCCCAGCATAACCTCACCACTGCTCAAAGGGGTACTCTACTGGAAAACATTTTTTTAAATCAGCTGGTGCTACAAAGTTAAACAGATTTGTAAATTACTTCTATTTAAAAATCTTAATCCTTCCAGTACTTATTAGCTGCTGTATAAGCGATTCACAGGAAGTTATTTTCTTTTTTAATTTCTTTTCTGTCTGACCACAGTGCTCTGTGCTGACACCTCTGGACAGTTCCTGACATGGACAGTTCCTGACATGGACAGAGGTGTCAGCAAATAGCACTGTGGTCAGATTGGAAAGAACTACACAATTTCCTGTGGAGCATACACCAGCTTATAAGTACTGTAAGTATTAAGATTTTAAATAGAAGTAATTTAAAAATCTGTTTAACTTTCTGGCACCAGTTGATATAAAAGTAAATGTTTTCCAGTGGAGTACCCCTTTAAGTAATTCTGGGAGCTGTATATTTCAATGGTGAAAACTTCTTTAACACTTTCCTATTCTGTGGCAACTGGTATATCTGATTATTATACTGGAATTTCTCACAATGCGCTACAACAGTGGTGTCTGTCACAACAGGCTAAAAACTTACTGGGGGGAGGGGGTACGTATGGGGGTGACACCATTTTCTACCGCACCGGGTGACACCAACTCTAGCAACGCCACTGCCTGTGATTATTTTATGCTTCCTGGCTCCTACCTGTTGCTTTTACTTCTGCTTGGTATTTTATGAATGCTCTGGATTCTGACACTGTTTTGTACTCTGGTTAATCCTTTGCCTGTTTATTTTTGGGTTTTCCTTGCTCTCCTGGTTTTCTGAATTTCGACTGAATTCTGGTCCACCCATTGCCTGCTGATTTATCTGTGTCTTCTCGGTCCTGCCCTTTGATAGTTGACTCATTTTTTTACTATCCCAGACCGCAGGGTCCTAAGTAGCAATGCCTGTCCAGCCTTGCAGCAGGCTCTGTGGAATACCTAGGTGGTTCCTTAGGTACTGCCACACAGAATTGTGTTGGATTTTAATATACTTTTTAAGTTCTTTCGGTTAATATTTATTCAGAGACCCTAGGGTATCATAAAGATAGGATTCTTAACTAAGGAGCACCATATCATAAAGCAGCATAAACATAGCACTCAAATAATTTTGAAAAGAAACATGCAAAAGGGAAGCTACCACATTTGGGCCATTGTTGAACTATTGTTCTAGAAACTCATAAGAATGACTTCACAGTTGTTTATATGGGGCGGGATGAATGCTGGGAAATGTTGTATATTTACAGTATAATGCTAGAAGATGATGTATATTCACATAATTCATCCATATGGTTATGGATATTAATACTGAGCTAATGGTTGCTAAAGCCCATAATTTTTGCATATATTTTTGTAGCCCATTAAAATTAGTGTACTCTTAGGACATAATTCTTCTGTGCTCAAGCGTCAGTGTCAACATCAAGACTATTTCCTAAATACCTTAGAACAAATGCTAGCACTTTATTGCATTCACTTCACAAAAAGAAGTGTAACAGTGTGTGAAGAGTCAATGCTAATGGATTGCACTTGTCATGCTGTAGAACAGGTTTGATAAGTTGAGAGAGAGTTTAATCTTTGTTTTGCAGTTCTAAACTCTGAATACCAGCTACTGTGTTAAAATGGGAACCCAAAACATAAACTCAAGGGCGACTGGCTGCTTTGGGGCCCTTAGAGAAAGGTTGGTCCCTTTCTTTTTTTTATTGGTAAAACACTGTGCAAAACTCCTCTCTGTAGCTATCTACATTGTCAACAAATGAATAGATGGGGGAATTTACCAACAGGCCATTGCAATATTGCAAGCATGCATGGCTACATTTACAGGATGCCCTAAATGTCTACAGGTATTAGCCTGATGGTACATGTAAAAGAGACCTTATTTTGATTCAACTTTCTTAGGAGGAACAAGGGAGTATAAATCCACATATTCATCCTTCCAAATCCACTATTTCACTTCTTGCTTAAAGGGGTATTCTATTTTGTTTGTTTTTTGTTTTGTTTTTAATGTGCTTACCCCAGGGGACAAACATAATAAAACCATATACTTATCTCCCTCGCCCCCCACTACTATTCTTCCAGAGCCAGTCCTGTTGCACAGCGCTTGCTGTGTTAGGGGTTGGTGCATGCCCTGCATGCTTAGCCAATTAGCCACTGAAGTGGGGCATGACTGCAGCTGCTTGCAAGCATTGTGCAATAGGACTGGCTCTGGGAGATGTATATGCTTTTTAAATTTGTCTCCAAGGCTGAGCAGATTTAAAATTCCATCTACCTCCTTCTCCACAGAGACTAACACCTCCTCTCAGATACTGGACTGGATCTAGCTGGCAGAAGGGACAAAGATGAACTAACTGCCACCCATGTTTGACGTGACCATGCCTCTAGTGATTAGAGAACCTGCGCCCCTGGGGAGAACCCCCTATCTGAATGTCTTATGAATTCTCTCAGGCAACCCACAGAAACCTGAAAACTATCTGACCCTAACTTCAGCTGGAAAGCTGGTCCTGTCCCTTTCAAGGGGACTAAATAAGGGTGGGTTCACATCCCGTTTTCCTAGTACGGGGAACGGATCCGGCTGTGGGGAGTGAAAACCGGGCGTTCCTGCCCATTTATTTAAATGAGCTGACCAGAGTCAAACAAACCGTATCCGTGGTATGCTGCGGTTTTCAGTCCGCATATTAATCCCCATATTAAGAAAATGTGTTGTGAACCCACCCTTAGATACTTTCTGTCATTGTTAAAAATGGGAGGAAAAGCTAGTGAGGGTGAAATACACTCACCAAGCTATACAGGTGCTGTGATCAAATCAGCTGAACACAGCTATTCACATGGATGGTCCCGCAGGGGTTTGATTACATACTTATGTTGACTGCCATGTAAGGCTGAAACCGCACCCCAGGCTTTTGGTTAACCATTGAGCTGGCCATCATCTGGAGCTAAAGTTCTCCTGTGAAGAAGAGGGCTGCCCAACTTCCGCTTGCTAGGCCTCTGTTGCACCATGCGAATCCTTCTTTATCCATTGTGTGCCTCCCAACCTGACATGTCTACCACTGCATCAATTAACACCGCTAGGTGGTTCAGAAGAAAGTTAATCCTTATTTTTACATTAGAAGTATCATTATACAAGATATGGGCTTTTCAGGGTTAAAAAAAAAAAAAAAAAACTCTCCTTGGTTGTATGCGCTCCTTGGTCTCCAGTGTCAGGACCAAGCCTAACAAATTCCTAATTTTAACAAGATTTCAATAAAAACTGAACTGTTGTACAAACAACACTATTGATACGTAACCGCCATTCTAGCTGTTTCTTTGAAGGAAAGAAGCATGCAAGGTATTTTGCACAGTTTCTCTATTTTGGTCAGGTATAACTGGTATCCACATTACTGGAAAGATCACAGTTGTTTATAGTATAGTTTATGAACATCTTAAAACCCTTATAATTCTGCAGATGAACCCACAGCGTAGAAATATGTCACATTCTAACTTGTCATTTTCAGGCACATTTATCATCACTCACTATTAATGTATCACATGCGGCAGGTTTCAGAAAATTCTGAGAAAATTAAAGGAAAATTTCTGAAGAAAAGAAATGAACGTTCAGCGCCTCACATATTAACCAGGGGTTTATTTTCCGACGTAACCTTTGGGGCCTTTAGGTGCCAGGGCCTCTTCATTTCCTGATAATTCAGGTCACTGCATGAAATAAAGACTCTGGTAAGTGATGACAACACTGCAGGTTCACACTCTTGTGTGTCATTCACAATTCAGTAGCAGAATAAGCATTATATACTGATGCACAACAGCTATGCACCCAGCTGCCAAAATGGATGAAGGTGTTGGTGAAAGTCTATTGCTAGGTGGCTTTTAATATGGTACTTTATGGGGAATGAGCAGAAGAGAGTTTTTATATTTCACTTGCAGAGTTTCACATTGAGAAATCAATTTTTGGAATCCAAGGGCAACGCTGAGCTGTTTTGTTATTTTCTTGTCAATGTGTTATGAAATACTGGTGTGATATGAAATAAGGAGTCAAATCGTTTCCCTTCACTTATATACATGTTCTAGAATACAACATTCTGCTTTTTGAACGGAAACATTACTTGGAAAACACGTTTGCACAGTGTATGAAAGTTTAATTCTATGTTACTAAAAGTGTACTACTCTTTGGGGGAGATTTATCAAAACCTGTCCAGAGGAAAAGTTGCCCATAGCAACCAATCAGATCGCTTCTTTCATTTTTAGGAAGGCCTCTGCAAAATGAAAGAAGTCATCTGATTGGTTGCTATGGGCAACTGGGCAACTTTTCCTCTGCACAAGGTTTGATAAATCTCCCCCTTTATTTGTAAAAAGGCAAGATACTCCATACTGCTTTACAAAAATCACATTGGACCTTGTGCCCACTGTTCCTTACAGTACCATTTAAAGCATGTCTTTGGAGTACAGTAGGTAGTCAAGAGAACATTGGGAGGCATCTTAATACTGTGCGGACAAATCCCTGGTCACATTTAAGGGGTACTCCGGTGGAAAACACATTTTTTTAAATCAACTTCTATTTAAAAATCTTAATCCTTACAGTACTTATCAGCTGTTATATGCCCCAGAGTAATTTGTATTTCTTTCTGGAATTCTTTCCAGTCTGACCACAGTGCTTTCTGCTGACACCTCGGTCCATGTCAGGAACTGTCCAGAGTACAAGCAAATCCCCATAGCAAACCTCTCCTGCTCTGGACAGTTCCTAATAGGGACAGATGTGTCAGCAGAGAGCACTGTGGTCAGACTGAAAAGAACTCCAGAAAGAAATGCAACTTCCTTTGGAGCATACAGCAGCTAATAAGTACTGGAAGGATTAAGATTTTTTAATAGAAGTAATTTACAAATCTGTTTAACTTCCTGGTACCCCTTAAAGGCCTCTTCACTTAGTGCTTAGGCCTCTTCGCCTTAAACTCAAAAGGAAACTGTAGAACTGATCCCATTCATTAGAATGGGACAGTTCACCTTCATCAGATGTATCAAGTTGGATGCCCGTGAAGGTGGAACACGCAGTATGGGTGCGGGACAGGGGAAAACATTTTGTTGCTTTTCCCTGTCCTGCACTTTTGACATCAGTTGCAGCAAATTTAGGCTTGGTTCACTGAGCTGGATGCAGGACATATGTAAACCCAGCTCTAGACCTTGTTTGCCCATGCTTGCCCCTGATCTCTCATGCAAATCCCTATTGATCAGAATATTATTGATCCAAATCCGGTTCATCTAGTGTCCAGCACAAACATAAATCTAAAGCCATTTAGCAGATACAATTTCAGATGGATGCAAAAGCAAATAAAACAATTAGGTTGAAATAAAAAGGTGGCAAGTGCCAAGAGATGTTTTAGTAAACCTTAGAAATAAAAAAAATTCTTAAACACCCAATAATTTAGCAGGAAAACCAACAATTCTACACAGTATTGATTCCAAATATGCCATATTATCTGAATTTTGTTTTAGTTTCTGCAGTTTTGTTTAATTTTGGTTGTGGGTCAACTCCACCAAAATATGATAAATACCATGAGGGGTAATTTCATAATAAAATTTAACTACTGGAATTTCTTCCTATATAAGATGAATGATTTCCCATGAAATTAAATTCATATGACATCTGTTATTGTGTAAATACCTAAAAAAATCTATTTACATGTCATAGTCTTTAATACGCAAATACATGCCAAAAGTGTTTCTCTTGACGAAATACAGTATTTGGCTAGTATAGGTAGAGATCACAGGAACCCATCTCTTTTAAACAGCATAAAATGCTTTATGAAAGTAATCAAAGTATCCCATCAGGAAGTGTTGGGAAACTTTGGATACTAGGGTTGTTATTATTATTATTATTATTATTATTATTATTGCTTGTTTTACACAGGCCATAAAGTGCATTTAACTCTTTTTTTGCTGGCTTAGTACCCTTTTGCCCAACTGTTGTTAACTAGGAATAACTCACTATTCTTGACGCCAGTGCCCCTTTGTCCATTGTTGGTACCGTTGCCCAGTTGGGTGTGACATAAATTGGCAGCTGATCTTCCAAACTGTCAGAAGGAACAGACTGTTGATTGACAGTGTGTGCTGTAATATACACAGATGGCGTGTGCACACAAGAACTATACAGGGACGCCATGGACAGGCGAGCCCTGTGTGTCAATTAACAGCATGACATAAGTGGAGAGAGGCAGTGTAGCTCAAGCATAACAGACCTGGACCCCACCTCTCTGACTGTTCAGACGACTCCTGGCCAGTGTACGAAATCAACTTTCATGAGATAACACATCCTACAACATCAACAAAAGCATACCTGTAGTAAACTGGTCAAGCCCTAATGCACTGTGTCTATCTTATCTTGCGTGAAGGAAATCATCAAAAATTATCTATTGTTTAGATCAAGTTTTTATGTTAACCATATTTTTCTTATTATGATTTTATATATATATATATATATATATATATATATATATATATATACATATATATATATATATATATATAATTTTCCATTTTGCTATCCACATTTTAAAATAATCTTGAAATCATGCAGTTTTCATTCTGGCCACTAGGCCTGAAATTAAGCTGAGACGTCCTATTCTGTACAGATCCTTTTCCAGCAGTGTCCTCCAGATTTTCGTACACAGACAGAGAATGGTGACCAATATACAGATAACAGATTAGAAGATCATAGAACACAGATTAGCCTTCCCCTCCCTGTAGAATGATCTTTCAAAAGGTCACAGAGAGCACCCAGTAATGTTTCCAATTCATGTGAATGGGACAGGTCCTGTCTACTGCTGTCTATGGTCCATAGGACTTGCTGTACAGCATATCTATAAATGCTAGTAAAAAGAGGCAAGATGGCAGCCCATAAAGTAATGTGTTAAAATGTAAGAAAAAATTTCCTTCAGAAAATAGAATGTCTAAGTATCTGTCTCTAATTAGTATAAAAAATTATGAAATTATCCTAAGATGCACACCTCTTAAAGGGGCACTCCCGTGGAAAACTTTTTTTTTTTGAATCAACTGGTGCCAGAAAGTTAAACAGATTTGTAAATTCGGAAAATGTGTGTGCAGCTCACAACTAGGTATTCGAGGTCAATGTGGTTAAAAGATCCATCCCCACCGATCAAATTGGGTAAAAAAAAACTAAGACAAAAATACTTGCCTACTGAAGAAGGGGTCAATATTAGCACCCTGAAACGCGTCTAGGCCGTTATCCAGTCTTAACAGAGCGCTATTCATCTGCTCTACTTTGAATGAAGCCGGCACGGAACAACTTAATACAACCATTCAATTGCACCTGCTGCACCCACTAACCATCTCTTCTCACTGAGCGCACTGCAAATCTGTTGCTTCTACTACCAGAATCTAGCTACAACTAACACAACGAGGGTCTGATACCTGCACGGGTGTTTGCCGACACCATGAACCGTTCATATGGTTCATATAGGAGCCCTTTATCTGCCCAGGCTTGAACGCCGGAACCATTACAGCTAGCACAGGACTCGCTTACATCGACTCGTCGCAGTACGGGACCAGCGGCTACGGTGAGATTTAACCATTTATCCATCTAGAGACTGTGGACAGTTCACTTCACATTAGTTAAAAAAAAGTTACTTTTGTTATTACCATCATAAGTGCCGGACTATTAGTCCATTCCGGACTATCGACATTTGCTGCTTAACCCCTTAAGGACTCAGCCCATTTTGGCCTTAAGGACTCAGACAATTTAATTTTTACGTTTTCATTTTTTCCTCCTCGCCTTCTAAAAATCATAACTCTTTTATATTTTCATCCACAGACTAGTATGAGGGCTTGTTTTTTGCGTGACCAGTTGTCCTTTGTAATGACATCACTCATTATATCATAAAATGTATGGCGCAACCAAAAAACACTATTTTTGTGGGGAAATTAAAACGAAAAACGCAATTTTGCTAATTTTGGAAGGTTTTGTTTTCACGCCGTACAATTTATGGCAAAAATGATATGTGTTCTTTATTCTGAGGGTCAATACGATTAAAATGATACCCATTATTATATACTTTTATATTATTGTTGCGCTTAAAAAAAATCACAAACTTTTTAACCAAATTAGTACGTTTATAATCCCTTTATTTTGATGACCTCTAACTTTTTTATTTTTCCGTATAAGTGGCGGTATGGGGGCTCATTTTTTGCGCCATGATCTGTACTTTTTTTTGATACCACATTTGCATATAAAAAACTTTTAATATATTTTTTATAATTTTTTTTTAATAAAATGTATTAAAAAAGTAGGAATTTTGGACTTTTTTTTTTTTTTTTTCGTTCACGCCGTTCACCGTACGGGATTATTAACATTTTATTTTAATAGTTCGGACATTTACGCACGTGGCGATACCAAATATGTCTATAAAAAATGTTTTTTACGCTTTTTGGGGGTAAAATAGGAAAAAACAGACGTTTTACTTTTTTATTGGGGGAGGGGATTTTTCACTTTTTTTTTACTTTTACTTTTACATTTTTTTACATTTTTTTTTACACTTGAATAGTCCCCATAGGGGACTATTCATAGCAATACCATGATTGCTAATACTGATCTGTTCTATGTATAGGACATAGAACAGATCAGTATTATCGGTCATCTCCAGCTCTGGTCTGCTCGATCACAGACCAGAGCAGGAGACGCCGGGAGCCGCATGGAGGAAGGAGAGGGGACCTCCGTGCGGCGTTATGAATGATCGGATCCCCGCAGCAGCGCTGCGGGCGATCCGATCGTTCATTTAAATCGCGAACTGCCGCAGATGCCGGGATCTGTATTGATCCCGGCACCTGAGGGGTTAATGGCGGACGCCCGCGAGATCGCGGGCGTCGGCCATTGCCGGCGGGTCCCTGGCTGCGATCAGCAGCCGGGATCAGCCGCGCATGACACGGGCATCGCTCCGATGCCCGCGGTTATGCTTAGGACGTAAATGTACGTCCTGGTGCGTTAAATACCACCTCACCAGGACGTACATTTACGTCCTGCGTCCTTAAGGGGTTAAAATCTGCAGGTAATTTTACAATATTTTTCTAATGCTGTCATTAGGGCCCAATGACAGTTGATGTTAATATTACCATTGCTCTGATAATTTTATTCATAGTTTTATATTACTAGCAATTGTTGTTTTAATAAATCTTGCATTTTTTCTAAACTATCTGTCTCCAATAATCATTCATAGTGTAGCCAGAAGGGTGGTATTCTTGAGGTGTGGTTAATTTTTGTCTTAGATTTGTAAATTACTTCTATTAAAAAATCTTAATCCTTCCAGTACTTTTTAGGGGCTATATACTACAAAGGAAATGCTTATCTTTTTAGATTTCTCCGATGTCATGACCACAGTGCTCTCTCCTGACCTCTGCTGTCCATTTTAGGAACTGTCCAGAGCAGCATGTATTTGCTATGGGGATTTTCTCCTGCTTTGGACAGTTCCTAAAATGGACAGCAGAGGTCAGCAGAGTGCACTGTGGTCAGGACATCAGAGTAATCTAAAAAGATAAGCATTTCCTCTGTAGTATATAGCCCCTAAAAATTACTGGAAGGATTAAGAAGTAATTTACAAATCTGTTTAACTTTCTGGCACCAGTTGATTTAAAAAAAAAAAAAGTTTTTCACGGGAGTACCCCTTTAATGTAAATCTCTTAATGGAAATCTCAGATCCTCAGAAATCTAAGGCAACTCAGGGCTGGTGTAGATTACAACTAAGATTTACCCAACCCAGAAAGTGTAAACTGTCGTAAATACAGCGCTTGGCTGACCACATCCCCTTCACAAAAAACACACCCAACATCTTTGCCAAGTAAAAATTGTGCATAGAAATGCATGCAATTTGCAACTTTTTTGCAAATCTTTGTCAGAAAAAGACTTCTTGAAATACTCCTCCTTACTTGGTGCTCATCTGAACCTATGCACAGTGTATTGATACTAATGCTTATAGACCAGTAAAGTTCTATTGGTAGAATTTACCACAAAATTTGCACAAAAAAATTTGAGGGGTTTTCTTAAGGAGGCAGGTCAATACACATTGGGGGAGATTTATCACAACCTGTCCAGAGAAAATGTTGCTGAGTTGCCCATAGCAACCAATCAGATTGCTTCTTTCATTTTTGAAAAGGCCTCAGAGAAATGAAAAAGTGATCTGATTGGTTGCAATGGGCAACTCAGTAACTTTTCCTCAGAACAAGTTTTGATACATCTTCCCTATTGTGCAAGAAATAGTAGTAAATATACCCGAAATTTACTCCAGCTTCAAAGTGTGGCACACAAAGGGGGAGATTTATCAAAACTTGTGCAGAGGAAGAGTGGTGCAGTTGCCCATAGCAACCAATCAGATCGCTTCTTTCATTTTCCACAGGCCTCTAAAGAGGCCTGTGGAAAATGAAAGAAGCAATCTGATTGGTTGCTATGGGCAACTGCACCACTCTTCCTCTGCACAGGTTTTGATAAATCTCCCCCATAGTGTACAATGTGCTTGTGACTCCCTATTTATTTATTATAAGAGGCCGGTTTCTTCAATGAGACAGAAAACATTTGTGTTATTGGGGTGTTGACCATTCAAAAGCCTAAAATGTTTCATTTGCACTAGTTTTAATAACCACCCAACCCCATCCTTTACAGTTTAGAATGAATTTACCAACTCCATTCCCATGGCATTCTTTCCAGCCCACAAGACAGCTGTTTCCAGTGATCCCTTTAATATAAGAACATGTATTCTAAAGTCTGGAAGCTATTTCGCTTGTGTTTACTATACATTTAGTTTATGAATAAAAGATTTAAAACCATTCATTTTCTCTGAAAGCTAATATTATATTGAAACACTGAAAGCCGTTTGGTATAGTGCAATGAATGGCATGTTTTGAGACTTCTGGACTGCACATGATAAATTGAGTCTTATCTGGACTCCAGACCTGCACGTTGTCAATAATACATTTAATTCCATTCAATTTCCTAAGGGGAAGTACTGATGTACAAATAGTAACCAGTATTGGGAAGTCCCATTATAGATTTGTCCTAGTCATGTATTGCAGCCTAAATATTGTGCTATGTGATGCTCTTTTTGAGTGCTTACAGAATACAGTGGGGCAAAAGAGTATTTAGTCAGCCACCAATTGTGAAAATTCTCTCACTTAAAAAGATGTGGTATACCTCAGCTATGAGAGACATAATGAGAAAAAAAATCCATAAAATCACATTGTCTGCTCTTTAAAGAATTTATTTGCAAATTTTGGTGGAAAATAAGTATTTGGTCACTTACAAACAAGCAAGATTTCTGGCTTTCACAGACCTGTAACTTCTTCATTAATAGTCTCCTCTGTCCTCCACTCATTACCTGTATTAATGGCACCTATTTGAACTTGTCATCAGTATAAAAGACACCTGTCCACAACCTCAAACAGTCACACTCCAAACTTCACTATGGCCAAGACCAAAGAGCTGTCAAAGGACACCAGAAGCAAAATTGTAGACCTGCACCAGGCTGGGAAGACTGAATCTGCAATAGGCAAGCATCTTGGTTTGAAGAAATCAACTGTGGGAGCAATTATTAGAAAATGGAAGACATACAAGAACACTGATAATCTCCCTCGATCTGGGGCTCCACACAAGATCTCACACCGTGGTGTCAAAATGATCACAAGAACGGTGAGCAAATATCTCAGAACCACACGGGGGGGGGGGGGCTAGTGAATGATCTGCAGAGAGCTGCAGTTACCATCAGTAACACACAAATCATGCAGTGCCAGACTTGTCCCCTGCTTAAGCCAGTACATGTCCGGGCCCGTCTGAAGTTTGCTAGAGAGCATTTGGATGATCCAGAAGAGAATTGGGGGAATGTCATATGGTCAGATGAAACCAAAGTAAAACTTTTTGGTAAAAATTCAACTTGTCATGTTTGGAGGAGAAAGAATGCTGAGTAGCATCAAAAGAACACCATACCTACTGTGAAGCATGGGGATGGAAACATCATGCTTTGGGGCGGTTTTTCTGCAAAGGGACCAGGACAACAGATCCATGTAAAGGAAAGAATGAATGGGGCCATGTATTGTGAGATTTTGAGTGAAAACCTACATCCATCAGCAAGGGCATTGAAGATGACACGTGGCTGGGTCTTTTAGCATGACAATGATCCCAAACACACCGCCCGGGTAAGGAAGGAGTGGCTTCATATGAAGCATTTCAAGGTCCTGGAGTGGCCTGGCCAATCTCCAGCTCTCAACCCCATAGAAAACCTTTGGAGGGAGTTGAAAGTCCGTGTTGCCCAGCGACAGGTGTAAACATCACTGCTCTAGAGGAGATCTGCATGGAGGAATGGGCCAAAATACCAGCAACAGTGTGTAAAAACCTTGTGGAGACTTACAGAAAACATTTGACCTCTGTCATTGCCAACAAAGGGTATATAACAAAGTATTGAGATGAACTTTTATTATTGACCAAATACTTATTTTCCACCATAATTTGCAAATAAATTCTTTAAAAATTAGACAATGTGATTTTATGGATTTCTTTTCTCATTATGTCCCTCATAGTTGAGGTATAGAGGCCTCCCATCTTTTTAAGTGGGAGAACTTGCACAATTGGTGGTTGACTAAATACTTTTTTGCCCCACTGTATATGTTCTGTGTTACAGTTTTTTGCACGTGGGACACTGACATCTGGCAACTTCTATTAAATAAAATGTAAAAAATGGTATTAAAGGGGTACTCTGCCCCTAGACATCTTATCCCATATCCAAAGGATATGGCTGCGGCACCCCAGACATCCGGTGCATCTGATCTCAGCTGCGGCACACCAGACATCCAGTGCACAGAGTGAACTTCCACTTCTGATGACTGGTGATGCAGGGCGTGAAGACCTTCACACCCCCTCCCATAGACTTGCATTGAGGAGGTGTGACCGTTACTTCACAAGCCTCCAACGCTGAACCCGACGTTATAAATGAATGCCGGGTGCAGCACGGAGATTGCGGGGTCCCCAGCGGCGGGGGATAAGATGTCTAGGGGTGAAGTACTCCTTTAAGTAGAGATGTAGCTAAAACCACTTGACCTTCTCTTTAAAGGTAGTGTATCACCTAGATGTATTTATTTTGTACTGACTAGAGTCAGCTACTGAAACATCTTCTTTCTTTCTATTCTGTAATTTTCTTCTATTTTGTAATTTTTTTAATTTAATTGCTTGTACATTATTATGGGGCAACCACATTGGCTGGGCCTTTGTTAACAAATCAATATGTTATCCAAATAGAAAAGTGGAGGTGCACTATATTGCTGGAATACTTTGGCAGATTTTCTGTGGGATACTGTAAGTCATGTCCAGGTAGGAGTGGTCAGAAACAATATACACTGCAAAATATATCGAAACGGCAGTGGTATCGTGACTTTTGCCAATTGCGATATGTCGATTTGGCCATTGTTAAAAGGTGCGATTATTTTCCCACTCCCTGGCGGCGGCAGGGGCTCCTGTGGCGGCTAAGGGGCTTCTATGGTGACGGCAACTAGGGCTTCTGTGGCGGCGAGGATTGGCGGAGAAGACCACCTGACTGCGCTCCCCTACCTTCATTGGTGATGAGGATTGGTCCAGCAGTCCATGTGACTGCGCTTCCTTCCTGTGATTGGTGGCAGCGTACATCAGGTGAGGAGGTTAACCCCACCACCGCCGGCCGCCATAAATAAACGGAGCAGCCGTGTGGCAGGTGTATGAAGCGAGCTCAGGAGCTGAGCTCACTCCATACTGGCTAATGCCAGACATCACCGATCCGGGTGATGTCCGGCATTAACCCTTTAGATGCCGCGATCAAAGTTGATAGCAACGTCTAAAATGGCAAAATCAAGTGCCGGTAGCTCAGTGGAGCTGATGGTAAAACCTGCGGGGTCCAGATCAGCTGAGAGGATGGACAGAGGTTCCCTACCTGCCTCCGGCTTGTCCGATTAGCGCTCCAATAATGCTGGGAGCCTCAGCAGCCAGTAGTAATGGAGCGACGATAACACTGATCAATGCTGTGTTATAGGCTCCTATGGCACAACATTGTTCAATGTCTGCAATCACAAGATTGCATCTAATAGTCCCCAAGACAGTGTTTTCCAAACAGTGTGCCTCCAGCTGTGGCAAAGCTGAAACTCCCAGCATGCCTGCCCTGACCGGGCATGCTGGGGTTGTAGTTAAGCAACAACTGGAAACAAACTGTTTGGAAAACACTACCCTATCGGGACTAATAAAATAGTTTAAAAAAAAAAAGGTAATAAATGTTAATAAGCCCCTCCCCTAATAAAGATTTTAATCGCCCTCCTTTTTCCCAATTTTTAAATAAAATAATCTAAACAAATATAAACGCCCCTCCCATAGACTTGCATTAAGGGGGCAGAGGGTGATGTCACACGATACTCCGGCCCCGTGGTCGTCAGGCTACACACTCGGAGCCTGCAGTGTTGCTGGATTCCCCACAATCATACATCTTATCCCCTATCCTTTAGATAGGGGATAAGATGTATTAGGGCAGTAGTACCCCTTTAAAAACAATACTACAGAAACGTAAAGATAGATCCACTCACTCCCCTGCCTAAACTCTTTCTGGGAAAAATATATGTCTTATTCCACATGGATTGAGGTGAAGCTCCCTCCATAAGGAAAAGAAAATGGAATGCTTCTTTATTTCTTCTTTGCCTTCTTGCACACAGTTGGCCATTAAAGGGGTAGCCTGGTGAAAAACGATTTTTTTTTTTTTAAATCAACTGGTGCCAGAACATTAAACAGATTTGTAAATTACTTTTATTAAAAAATCTTAACCCTTCCTGTACTTATCAGTTTATGTATGCTCAACAGGAAGTTCTTTTCTTTTTACATTTCTTTTCTGTCGGACCATGCTGACACCTCCGTCCATTTCAGGCACTGTTCAGAGCAGGAGCATATCCCTATAGCAAACCTATCCCGTTCCTGACAGTTCCTGAGACAGGCAGAGGTGTCAACCGAGAGCACTGTGGTCAGACAGAAAATAAATCCAAAAATAAAAGAACTTCCTGTAGAGCATATAGCAGCTGATAAGTATTGGAAGGGTTAAGATTTTTAAATAGAAGCAATTTACAAATCTGTTTAACTTTTTGGCACCAGTTGATTATAAAAAAATTGTTTTTCACCAGAGTACCCCTTTAAGAGACACTTTCAATATATCATTTGGTACCTTGAGAAGAAGGTATGCGGCCAGCCTCTTAAGTAAATTTTTAGTAGTGCCCACTCCTGGAGCGCTGGTGGGACATCTTTCTTTCCCTCACCTCCTCTTTCCTATCACCCCCTATTTCCTTCCTCCCCTTTATTCCTTTCCCTTTCCTATATTGTATATTCCCAGGTCATGCCAATATATATATACTGTTGTCTCTGGATTGCACTCTAATTATTATGCACGGTATCAGGCTTTTGCTTTGTTTTACTGATTGTACTAAAAACGGACCCTTAGAATCCCTAAAGACATTTCAGGAATTTATCAGCCTAATTTACTAATTCCCTTTATTTACTGATGTTCCTTGGTCCTTCTTACATTGGGTGCAGCTCTTTTTAATGTGCTCAAAGAGGGTGGATGCTTATTTTTAAAGCTGAATATTCTACATATCATATTTTTTTAATTAGGGCCATTGGACCAGTCATTCTCTTGCACTTTAGATGGAGTCCCAGAACTGGAACATCAAGGCATCAAAGGCAGCGATGGCATGTAATTAATAAACCGAAGCATTCATTTGTTTCTGCCTTACAGGCAACTTGACTATTTATTGTCACTGACTAATTTACACTTTGTGAGTACTTGCTCTCACTAGCTATACTGGCTAGAAGGCAGGGTAAATTATGTTTTACACACAGTTACTAAGAAACAAATCCTATTAAAAGAGGATTAGAGGGATTGTAGTTTAAAAAGACAGTGTTCAACTTGCTTAGAAGTAGTTATTGCACGAAGAAAGACCTTTAGTCAGTGACGTAGATAGGTGAGAGGGAGGGCCAAAGCCAATGTTGTAATCCCTATTATGACGTATAATGTTTCCCCCCCAGGACAGAGAAGGCTGCTTTTTATTTTCCTTTGCTTTCCATGACCCATTGGTGAATTCATGCACCCATTAATATGTTGACAATATAAATAACTGTTGAGTTTTTTAAAAATAGAAAATTACTACATAGTTTTTTACCGATAAAGAAAAGAATGGGACCAACTGGGGCCCAATATTTGTAGCATGGTATGCCTCTATGGTATGTATGCCAATGCCTCTGATGTACCAAGTAAAACTGGGGGACTGACTGCAAACCCCATACAGTTTTATGTCTACTAAACATATAAAAATCATATGTCTCATTTTTGAATTGCAGGTGTTGGTCAGGACAAGAAAAACATACTAACCCCTCCACTCTTTCCCTATCCCATATGTGGAGTCAATATTTATTTATAAAGTCCGTACAAGCAGTCATAGTTTTAAAAGGGTTTTCCAACACTTAAAAAAAAACATACCAGGCTGTAGGGCACAACAAAAATAACATGCTTAGTGCTCCCTCCCAGTCCTGTTCACCACTGCACTACAGTGACATCACCAACCTTGCACAGGACACTGCAGCCAGTCTCTGACCCAAGCTGTCATGTTCAACAAGTCCAGTGCCACACAGTCACAGTGTACAGGGACATCACTATGTGTACTTTCACCTGGCAGTCTGAGCAGGCAGTGGTGTGGAAATAGATAGGAGGAAGTGGAGGGTGAGTATGTTGTTTTTTGTTTTGTTTTTTTGTCCCACCTTTACAGATGTAGTGCCATTGCATTGCTACATTACATACAGGTTAATGTGGTTTTCATTGCACTGTGGTTGATATATGAGGACTCTATCTTTAATAGCCATATGTAAATGAAAATAATGATAACTTGGACTATTGTTCTAACTTTTGATTTATTAGTACCTGGTAAGTTTTATGAAGTGAGTTGAGATGCTTTGATAATGTTAATCAGTCATTTCTGGTAGAGAATTACTGTAAATTATGAAGATGTATTCCTATCTGAAGAAGCTATTCCTATCTACTCGATGGCCCCATACAGAGTGAACTGAGCACTGGCCACACACACACAATGTGCACCATTCATTCCTGGGCCAATTTTGTCCTTGTTCTTGGGATCTGTGGGGTCCCAGTAGTTGGATCTCCCTTTTAAGGGATACTTCGCCCGAAAACATCTTATCCCTTTTCCCATTGGCTATACCCCCTGCGATCTCACCCAGGCGTTCCAAACATTATGTTTAAAACACTGGGTTTCGGGCATCCGTGGTTGTGACATCACACCATGCCCCCTTGTGATGTCATGCCAAGTCCCCTCTATTCATGTTGGACCCCCGCGATCAGACATCTTATCCCCTATCCTTTGGAAAGGGGAAAATATTTCTAGGAGCGGAGTACCCCTTTAACTTTTATTTTATCAAGGGAAATATTCTAAATTAGGTCTAACTGGTTATTTGAGAATCAACGTAGAAGGAAATACTGTAGACCTTTCTGTGAGAGCTTTGGTTTACTCTAGTCCTCAAATAGACTAGTCCAACCCTGAAAACTGTCTTATAGCGCTGTATATAAAAAAAAAGGTAAGGCCAGAAGAGCACCTGCATGAGCCTACTAACCTCACAAAAAAGATGTGCTAGGGTGGCCAGTTGGGGACCATGTATTGTAAGAAAAACATTAGAGCTTGAACCTCTGGAACTAAGGGTTTACAGTTTGGGGGGCATTATAAGACCCCTGTCTCAGACAGAAACAGAGCTTGTCTCCCCCTTGACCTTAAAGAATATGTTGGTGCACTTTTTACAATATTTTGAAAATCTCTTTCTACTTTGTGCTTTGTGGACCTTGGAGAGTTAGAAGAATAATTTGACATTTATTAATTGTTAAAATTTTGGCAGTGATGAAAAAAGTAGTATAAATAACTTACGTTTCCTTTAACCTGTCAGAATGTTTAAGGATGTTTTTACTTGTAGCACAAAATGACCTCTTGTAAAGGTATGAACCGAAAAGCAGCACAGCTAATTATTACAGAAAATATTATTATGTTATAATGTTGCCTTCATATAGAGTGCAATGAGAATTATGTCAGGACACGTCTCTTCAATGAAACTGTCAACTGTATTCTTTTGAAAAGGAAAAGGTTCCCTGAGGCCTGGTTCACACGGAAGACTTTTTTTTCATTGTGGGACTATACCTACAATAAAGATATTCAGTTTCTAATACAGCTTGTTTGTTTCTGAAATATTTCCCACAAAAGACTTCTATAGCTATAGGGGTTTTTATATTTACACCATAGTGCTTGTGTATAAAGCTACATGGGTTGCAGAAGCTTCAGATGCCAAGAAAAAATTATTATAGTATTTTTACTATAGAAATGAATGCAAGCAGATTCTAATGTGCGGTATATAGATTCTGTATTACATCACTTGATATGGTGGCATTTCAGATGGTTAGGTAGGGGGCTCAGATAAAGCACCTATCATAAATAATCACCTATCATCTCAGGGAAACTGGGACAGGAAGTGTTTGGTTATTTTACTGCATTGCTACAGGCGGTATGAAGCATTGCATAATTTTTATTAAATACACCAGCAGTTTTGAGGGGAGTGGAGTGCTTTCAGTCATGTAGGAAAACCCTTTTTAACCCCTTCATGACCCAGCCCATTTTCACCTTCATGACCTGGGCATTTTTTGAAAATCTGACCACTGTCACTTTAAACATTAATAACTTTGGAATGCTTTTACTTATCATTCTGATTCCGAGATTGTTTTTTCGTGACATATTCTACTTTATGTTATTGGTAAAATTTCACTGATATTTGTATCCTTTCTTGGTAAAAAATCAAAAAATTTCATGAAAATTTTGAAAATGTTGCATTTTTCTAACTTTGAAAGTCTCTGCTTGAAAGGAAAATGGATATTCCAAATAAATTACATATTGATTCACATATACAATATGTCAACTTTGTGTTTGCATAAAAAAATTGACAAGTTTTTACTTTTGGAAGACACCAGAGGGCTTCAAAGTTCCGCAGCAATTTTCCAATTTTTCTCAAGATTTTCAAAATCGTAATTTTTCAGGGCCCAGTTCAGGTTGGAAGTGGATTTTAAGGATCTTCATATTAGAAATACCCCATAAATGACCCCATTATAAAAACTGCACCCCCCAAAGTATTCAAAATGACATTCAGTAAGTGTTTTAACCCTTTAGGTGTTTCACAGGAATAGCAGCAAAGTGAAGGAGAAAATTCTAAATCTTCATTTTTTACACTCGCATTTTCTTGTAGACCCAATTTTTGAATTTTTACAAGGGGTAAAAGGAGAGAAATCACCCTAAAATTGGTAACCCAATTTCTCTTGAGTAAGGAAATACCTCATATGCGTATGTAAAGTGTTCGGCGGGCGCAGTAGAGGGCTCAGAAGGGAAGGAGCGACAATGGGATTTTGGAGAGTGAGTTTTTCTGAAAGGGTTTTTGGGGGGCATGTCCCATTTAGGAAGCCCCTATGGTGCCAGAACAGTGGACCCCCCCACATGTGACCCCATTTTGGAAACTACACCCCTCATGGAATTTAATAAGGGGTGCAGTGAGCATTTACACCCCACTGGCGTTTGACAGATATTTGAAACAGTGGACTGTGCAAATCAAAAATTTTATTTTTCATTTTCACAGACCACTGTTCCAAAAATCTGTCATACACCAGTGGGGTGTAAATGCTCACTGCACCCCTTATTACATTCCGTGAGGGGTGTAGTTTCCAAAATGGGGTCACATGTGGATATTTATTGTTTTGCGTTTGTCAGAACTGCTGTAACAATCAGCCACACCTGTGCAAATCGCCTCAAATGTACATGGTGCACTTTCCCTTCTGAGCCTTGTTGTGTGCCCCCAGAGCACTTTGCGCCCACATATGGGGTATCTCCGTACTCAGGAGAAATTGCCTTACAAATTTAGAGGGTCTTTTTTCCCTTTTACCTCTTGTGAAAATGAAAAGTATAGGGCAACACCAGCATGTCAGTGTAAAAAATTTATTTTTTTACACTAACATGCTGGTGTAGACCCCAACTTCACCTTTTCATAAGGGGTTAAAGAAGAAAAAGCCCCCCAAAATTTGTAAGGCAATTTCTCCCGAGTACAGCGATACCCCATATGTGTCCCAAAACTGTTGCCCTGAAATACGACAGGGCTCCAAAGTGAGAGAGCGCCATGCGCATTTGAGGCCTGAATTAGGGATTTGCATAGGGGTGGACATAGGGGTATTCTACGCCAGTGATTCCCAAACAGGGTGCCTCCAGCTGTTGCAAAACTCCCAGCATGCCTGGACAGTCAATAGCTGTCCGGCAATACTGGGAGTTATTATTTTGCAACAGCTGGAGGCTCCGTTTTGGAAACAGTAGCGTACCAGACGTTTTTCATTTTTGGGGGGGAGGGGGGCTGTGTAGGGGTATGTGTATATGTAGTGTTTTTTACTTTTTATTTTAGGTTAGTGTTAGTGTAGTGTAGTGTTTTTAGGGTACAGTCACATGGGCAGAGGTTCACAGCAAGTTTGCCACTGGAAGTTTGAGCTGCAGCGCAAAATTTGCGCCATCTCAAACTTGCAGCACTCACTGTAAACCTCCGCCCATGTGAGTGTACCCTGTACATTCACATTGGGTGGAGGGGGCAAACATCCAGCTGTTGCAAACTCCGAGCATGCCCTTTGGCTGTCCGTGCATGCTGGGAGTTGTAGTTTTGCAACAGCTGGAGGCACACTGGTTTGGAAACACTAAGTTAAGTAATAAACTTTCAAGTGTTTTGCAACCAAACTTAGTGTTTTCAAACCAGTGTGCCTCCAGCTGTTGCAAAACTACAACTCCCAGCATGCCCAGACTGCCAAGGCATGCTGGAAGTTGTAGTTCGGCAATATCTGAAGGATCAGATGTTGCCGAACTACAACTTCCAGCATGCTTGGGCAGTCTGGGCATGCTGGGAGTTGTAGTTTTGCAACATCTGGAGGTCCACAGTTTGGAGACCACTGTATAATGGTCTCCAATCTGTGCTCTTCCAGATGTTAGAGAACTACAACTCCCAGCATGCCTGGACAGACTGAGCATGCTGAGATTTGTAGTTTTGCAACATCTGGAAGAGCACAGATTGGAGACCATTATACAGTGGTCTCCAAACTGTGGACCTCCAGATGTTGCAAAACTACAACTCCCAGCATGCCCAGAAAGCCAAAGGCTGTCTGGGCATGCTGGGAGTTGCAGTTTTGAAACTCTCAGAGGCAGCAGTGAGATCGCTTTACGGCGATCTCACTGCTGCCAATGAAGATGCCGCACTGCTGCCGGAAACTCACCTCCAGGACGCAGCGCAGCCAGGACCGCATGGAGGACGCCGGGACCGCTCGGGACACCGCTCGGACGGGTAAGTGACGCCGGGTGACGGGTCAGGGACACTTAGCAGAGCGGTGTGTGTCCCGATCCCCGTGATCGGGACTCACACATCACGCTGCTAAGTATTCCTATAGCGAAACGCTGCTCACAGCTAGTCAGATTTGACTAGCTGATAGCAGCGATCGCTGGGGGGGGGTGGGGGACGAAACCCCCCGTGGTCGCACGGTAAGATGGCTGGCTATCAGTGATAGCCACCATCTTTCCGGGCGCTGCGGGATGCCGCGAGTAGCGGCAGTAATGTCCATGACGTACCTGTATGTCATGGGTCGGGAACACCTTGCCACCCATGACGTACAGGTATGTCATAGGTCGGGAAGGGGTTAAGAGGAACTGTGACCAACCCTAAAAAATTGGGATTTTACTGTCAATCAATTGGTTAGGGTGTCCTGATCACACACCTTTTACGATTTCTTGATATGCCCTCTCGTTCCCTAGATATGTTGGTTTATAGTTCACAGAATCAGTCAGATGGGCGTGAACTTAATTTTTAATGGGTGTGTATGCCTAATTCAAACCCCTAGAACTCCAAAGTGTGGACGGGATACACGGGTGCTCAACGACCAGGTAGCAGGATAAAATGTTTATTCACCCATAATGCAATGCGTTTCACAGCACAGCTGCTTCATCAGGCATGCCTGATGAAGCAGCTGTGTTGTGAAATGCGTTGCATTATGGGTGAATAAACATTTTATCCTGCTACCTGGTCATTGAGTGCCCGTGTATCCCGTCCATACTTTGGAGTTCTATTGTTATTTTTGCTTTATCTGATTAGACGAGGAGTGGCTACCTTATTCATATTCTACATCTTAATCCATTGTTGCACTTGGGGGAGTGTAACCCATTGGGGTAAGAGCAATTTCCATCTATTCCAAACCCTTTGTGCAACAACGGTGTCACACTATGGAGTGCTGTCTGTCTTTTGTTTTAATTTAAACCCCTGACTGTATGATCTTGCCCATTAGCTGATATTCGCTACCTTTATTAACATTAGGTTCACGCCCATTTGACTGATTCCCTGAATAGTCGGACAAACTTTAAACCCACATATCTCAGGAACAGGAGGGCGCATTCAGAAACTGTAAAAAAGATGTGTGATCAGGATACCCAAAGTTACTGAAAATAAAATGAAAATGTATTTTTTCGGGGTTGGTCACAGGTCCTCTTTACTGTCTTGCCCACTTGTCCCTGAAGTGTCAAAGAGTTTGCACCTTTTCCTTCCATGCACTGAGCTCCCTGTAATGACAGCCTCCAGACCCTGCCTCCTATTATCAATGTGTCAGTTGCTAATACAGGGAGCTTGGTGCAAGAAAAGAGAAGATCCCACGGCTTTGCTACCTCAGAAGTCAAGATGTCTGGACATTAAAAAAAGGAGTGTTTTCAGTCATGCACGTTGCATAAGAGATACAGAGCCTTTTACTTCTTGATGGCTATTTAGGGCTGTTGGCTAGTTTGATAGCACTGAGTGACATATAGTAACGTACACAACGTTATTCTGACTTTAAATATAGCAAATTTTGGTATTAAACATAGCTCCGCGCATAGACTTTACTATATCAGGCCAGTAGAAAGAGTTGCGCAGATACACGTTCAGACAACTGTCCCACATCCGTACATCTGCAGTTACTGAGAGCTCATAATAGTAGAATGCACCCTACAAAGCTAGGTCTCTTCTGGTGTTGAATAAAATGAAAGCTGTCTGTTATAGAGACACTTTCACTCCGTTTGGTCAGGAAGATGAAAAACTGAGTAAATTTTGCCTTTCTTTCATTTTTAGAACATTTCGTTTCTTGTACTAAGCATAACCACTTGTTATTATGGAAAAAGTTATGACAGTTTCTCTTTCATCATAGCACACCATCTCATATTTATGCAGCTACTGCTAGAATTACAACAATATTTGAAAAAATAACACTCGCTGTTTATATTCATGTGTCTTTTTCTGAAGGGATAGTGGGTGTTGTGGTAAGAACTTTCAAATAATTGACTCCAGTTATGAAGTTGAAGTTGTAGAAAACGCACAGACTTAAAACAAAATAGTTAATTTTCAATATATCATCTTATGTTACAAGTGCAAATTACGGTAAATTTGGAGAAAGGGGGTGACCCCGCCCCTTTGTGTGAAGCCGCACCTCTCAGCGGCAATCCCTGACCATTTGGCAAGCACAACACAGAATGGCCATACAGTTGCACAGTTTTTTTTTCCATACCAGGGTTTGCAAAAAAAAAAAAAAGCTTTTGGTCATTTTGGGCTTAGACCTTAATAAACCCCACATAATGTCAAAAGTTTACATTGCAACAGGTCTCACTCCTAAGACCATCTGCAATCTTGAGTCATAGACGGCTTTTTTGAGACCCACTAAGATTGTAAGCTATAGCTGGATATGCATATAGTAGTGTGCTTTACTTACCAGCCGGCCATCAGTTACGACTGATGCGTTCCATAGACCATAAAGGAGCGCATTAATCAGGTCAAGTGGAAGGCCGGAGTGAAGTGCACTACTAAATGCTTCACTCAGTTATCGGTTGCAATCTCAGTGTGTCTCAACGACATTTACAAAATGAAAGTAATGCTTTAAAGGATTCATGGAAAAGGAAAAGTAATACATTTTATCACTTCCGATACTCCATTGCCTCCTCCCTCTATTCTTAAAAGTATAACTTTTAATTATAACTTTGTATAATCATACCTACATACGATTATCAGTGGTCACATCATTGTGCAGCCATTGATCACCACACGTGAGCATGTTCATGCCTGCATGTGATAATTAAAGTACAGTACCGAGAACAGTACCGAGAAATAGTTATACTTCTGAAGTGAGAGGGAGGTGGAAGTAGAACACCATGAGCAAGGAGGAGCATTACTTTACTAATGGGGCCTCAACAGAGAGACTATTACACTGCTTGTCGATCACTGAAAATGAACCCCATTGTGACGTCTGCTCTTGGCAATGCAGCCAAGAACTACATGATTACAAAATTTTTCTTTTAATTGGATATACATTTATGTTAAAAAAAAAGGCTGTCCAGTTTTCTTTTTCCCCTGCCTTATAAAATAGCAAACACTTTAACTTACCTTCCTGCACTCTTTCGTAGCTCTGGTATTGGGGCGCTCCGTCCATGGCTGGTGACTCTGTTTTCCCTCGAGCTGCAGAGCATAGCATCTACAGCCTGGGGGAACTGAGAGTGCCATTGCCAATCACTGGCCACAGTGAGACACAGCTGAATGATGGAGCTGTGCTATGAAGTTACGTCTACAGCTCCGCTCGGTTCCGTAAAGCAGATTGTCAGCAAAGACTAGCCAGAGACAGGGCTTCAGCAAATCACTCACCACAGCCTCCATCATTGATCTGTTAACCAGGTATTTCAAAGGTATAACAACATGAAGAGAAACCCAAGCCCACCTCCAAGATTACCACTGCCTTACTAAAGAAGCTGAGAGTAAAGGTAATTGACTGGCCAAGCATGTCTCCTTTCCTAAACCCTATTGAGTATCTATGGGGCATCCTCAAACAGTGGGGGAAAGCAAGGTCTCTAACATCCACCAGCTCTGTGATGTTGTCATGGAGGAGTTGAAGAGGACTCCAGTGGTAACCTGTAAAGCTCTGGTGAACTCCATGCCCAAGAGGCTTAAGGCAGTGCTGGAAAATTATGGCGGCCACACAAGATATTGACACTTTGGGCCTAATTTGGACATTTTGGGGTGTACTCACTTTTGTTGTCAAGGTTTAGACATTATTGGCTGTGTGTTGAGTTATTTTGAGTGGACACAACATTAAACACTGTTATACAGACTGTGCACTCACTATTTTACATTGCAGTAGAGCATAATTTATTCAGCGTTGTCACATGAAAAGATATAATAAAATATAAAAAATGTATAAATGAGTGAAATACTGTATATATGAAGTGGACAGGGGTGATTGTAGTGCAGGCTAGCTAGGTGTAGTAGTCCCTTGGGGAAACATAGTGATAGCAAACTGATGTAGCTAACCTGATTGTCCCCTATAAGCCCAAACATTCTTTTGTCAAAGTAGCTGAATGGAGTGCAGGGAGGATAGCTCCAATACTTGTGTACCATGGGAAGTCTCTGATGTGCTTGTGTCACATGTAGGTGAGGTTAGTAGCGCAATTAAGTTGCAAACATGAAACAGTCCAATAAGTTCGAATGTGATTGGCCCACACAGGTTGGCTAACTGTGGTACAAATACTCAAACTTGTTACAGGTTTGAAACATGATCCCTTTATGCGGGGCTTACGTTGAGGAACTTATTTGACGTATTTAGCCACACAGCACTAACTCCGACTGTAGGTCATCGAAGAGATTAGTGTATGTAGAGGGAAAATGACCACTGTGCAAAATGTAGGTGGTCTAAAAATGTGTCACGCAAATCATCTGGTCTGGTGTGGTTCCTCAAAAAGGTGGTCTTTTGGAGAGCTTTATCTGTAGTTGTATCCTCAATGGTTTCTTAGGAGAAACAGTTGGCAAGCTCCACATATTTTCCTCTGTAATGGTCAGTGCACTGGTACTTCATGGATGAATCTTCATTTGCACCGAGGAAGGTGAAGGAGGTGGGGTGGGGGTGGGGGGGATGGGGTGGTTCAGGAATATATCATGTTGTTTTGTTGGTATATTAGAAAATATCACCATCCTAATGTCCCCTATTCTTGTGTTCTCAGAAATCACTGTCAGTTTTGAATTATTGTGTAACCTCTGTATTTCAATAGAGGACAGCCAAATAAATAAAATAAATAAATAATTATATGCAATGCAACACTATTAAATCCAAAATAATATGGTATTATCAGAATGATTTCTCTCAGGTAACAACCTACAGGGCTGCAAGACGTTGGCTCACTATTGCCCTGCAGCAGCCTCTAAATAGACTTCGGGTCTATTTACACAACAGAATTTCCGCCTGTGGAATTCTGCTTGCGGAATTCTGCCTCAAAATTAAAGCCCTTAGACTTCTATGGGATTCCGCACTCCCATTCACACTTCTGAATTTCCACTTGCCCATACACTTCTATGGGATTCCGCACTCCCATTCACATTTCGGAATTTCCACTTGCCCATAGACTTCTATGGGATTCCGCACTCCCATTCACATTTCTGAATTTCTCCTTGCCCATAGACTTCTATGGGATTCCGCTCTCCTATTCACACTTCTGAATTTCCGCTTGTGGAATTCCGCTAGCGGAATTCCACAAGTGGAAATTCAGAAGTGTAAATGGGAGTGCGGAATCCCATCGAAGTCTATGGGCAAGGATAAAAAGAAAATCATTGCAATATCTGCTCTTGTATATTTGTATATCAAAAGTTATACACCAGAAAGGTTGGTTGACAATCCCTGAGTTGTAACTTGAAGCCCTAATACAAAATCTATACCGTACCCTGTATCATTTATAGTTCTCAAGTCTTCTGATGTGGCATGAGGAGCCACATAAGAGCTACTTAGTTTCTAAAAGGGAAGGCTTAAAAACAATGGTGTTGATGTCTCTGATCTCTAGGATGTGTCAGATTTCTTTAAGTAGCTTGTGCAATATCCTTTATGGTTACCTCTATTTGGAAATATGGAACACAACTCCATTATTTAACACAATGACACCACAAAGCTAAAAAAAAAATGCATTATTATTTATTATAATTAATCCCTGTTTCATGTTAATGATGTCTTAACTATTACAACTTTTTTCGTTCATAGGCCATACTTTTCATGTCATTATTACACTTTCCTACCTGGGATTTTTGGAAAAACATAGCTTTTTTTCTGGTATTATTTCATCCATTCAAGAAAGTATACAGTTAAAGGGGTACTCCGCCCCTAGACAACTTATCCCCTATCCACAGAATAGGGGATAAGATGTCTGATAGTGGGGGTCCTGCCACTGGAGACCCCCACAATCTCCCTGCTGCATCCAGCATTCGTTTAGAGCATCGGGTGCAGCTTCGGAGGCTCGTAACATCATGACTACACCCCCTTAATGCAAGTCTATGGGAGGGGGCTTTGCGGTCATCAAGCCCCCTCCCATAGACTTGCATTGAGGGGGCGTGGCCTTTAATGCCACGAGCGGCCATCAAGCCCCCTCCCATAGACTTGCATTGAGGGGGCGTGGCCTTTAATGCCACGAGCAAGGCGTGGCCATGACGTCACGAACCTCCGCCCTGCATGGCCAGCCATCCGGCATGAAGCGAAGTTCCGGAGCTCTGTGCACTGGATGTCTAGGGTGCCACAGCCAATATCAGACATCTTATCCCCTATCCTTTGGATAGGGGATTAGATGCCTATTTGCTGAGTTCTCCTTTATGCATTTACCACATTATACAAATTGCATTTTTCTTGGACTATTTTTATGGTGTTTTTGGTCAGTGGCCCTTTTTTTTTTTTTTTTTTAATTTTTTTTTTTTATTCCAGCAAGGGAAAGGTGTTAATACTTGTGTTTTATCAAAAGGATTTAACATAGGACTCAAGAAAACAACAAAATAAACAGGTTAGTGTAAGAAACTGAAAAACATAAAAACAAAACAAATACAAAAATACATAAAAATGCAATCCAAGGTTTTTGTTTTTTTACAAGAAAAAAAAAATTCGGAATAGTGTACAAAGAGGGCCTAACACCAAGGAAGTGCCTACGTTCTACTTTCTTTGAGTAATAGAGCTTGGAAGAAGCTGAAACATTACCAGTAAAATGATGCCTTCCAAGGCTGATATTAAAGCAGATTCCATAACAGAGTGACACCATAGGAGGGGTCTCTGCTTTTTCATTACTGCCTCGGCCTGTCAGACAGTGGCTAAATGTTTGCTAAGCTCCTTAGCCTTGGGCTGTGAGCAGGGAAAGTAAATCTGAAGACCTAATCACATCTGGAATATATCAGCTCTTCTCCTGGCTAGTATTACAGTAACCAATTATCAGTAGATCAGCAGACAGCAGAGACTTTAAAGCCCAAATTACTGAACGAGGGAGAGGAGAAAAAAGAAGAGAATACAGGAGATGAAAAGGAAGGCTGTGAGTCTTATCGTGCTAATGAAATCAACCTGACAACCCTGCCAAGCTGCTGGGGTTTTGCAGCATCTAGTGAAGAAAGAGCACTCACAACAAAGGCTCTCGAGTCAAATAGTCAATAGGTGCGCAGATATGAAAACTGCAAGAGGTCTCCTGAATGGTGATTTATAGACGTGAAGGCTGCTGGTCACTGTTAACAAGAATTTCTTAGGCTTTCAGGATAATGACATGTTGAAGTGTTTTGATCGGCGTTTCATGATTTCCAGAATGCCCTTAGATGTGCGCACACGGAGCACCCCGAGTGCTCTCCAACATACAATTAACAAGACAAAAGTCAACCTTATTTATATCTCAGACAACTGTTCTTTCTTCGTTTTTCATCCTGTAGTACTTTTCTTGCCAAATAGTAGCGATAAAATATAAGCCAGAGCTGCATTGTTTAACATTACCAAACCCTGTGTCTGCTCAATATTGTTCCTTACTTAGAAGATCTGTGAGTGGCCTCTTGTTCTTCAGCAGTAATGCTAATAATACAAGCACAAGAAGAGGGATCATTTGTGGAGTAAAAAATGTCCAGGAGGAGAAGTTTTCATGTGTAGTCATGTCTTTTATCCACCCTGAATGTGTCCCCTGGTCTACATGTTTATGACCTGTCTGAATAAAACTATTACTATTATATTTAATGGAATTTGTACTGTGCCACAAAAAACAGGCAATATCCCTAAAGACCGACATATGTAAACACCTACTAACAAAGAGTCAGATTATCTTTAAAGTTTATCAGAAACAATGACTCAGATTAACTAAAACTGTCTCTTAAGCCCTGTTTACTTTATGGCCCTGTGTAATAGGGTCAGCCACCAACCAATAAACAAGAAAGCGCTTGTTCACCAGCTGACCAGGTCATTTTGAAAATAATTGCTCATTGGCTATACATCTCCCAGTGTATTCGGGGACATGTGGCCAATCACTCTGTGACCGTAGGCCTATTACAACATTGGTGTTTACACAGTGGCTCAGCCTGTCTGTGTCTAAGAAAGCTCTTAGACAGTTTAACCACTTAAGGACGAAAGGCATACCTGTCCGCCCTTGTCCCGCTCCCCTTCTAGCCGCCGGGACCTGTGGATAACCGATCTGGCAAAATGTAAAAAAAAACATCCTGGCAGCTCAGCGGAGCTGATCGGGCCCACAGCAGTGAAAACGCGGTGTCCCAATCAGCTGAGGGAGCAATGGAAGGGGCCCTTACCTGCCTCCTCACCGTCCGATCGGTAACTCCAGCCTCCAGAAAGCCTCAGCAGGCTGGATCAATCGACCACCCATAACATTGGTCAGTGCTATGCTATGGCATAGGATTTAACAGTGTATGCAATCTGAAGATTGCATGTAATAGTCCCCTATGGGGATTAAAAAATAGTGTTGAAAAAGGGGGGGAAAAAGGTAATAACTGTGATTTAACCCCTTCCCTAATAAAAGTTTGAATCACTCCCCTTTTCCCATTTAGAAAAAAGAAATATGTACACAAAAATAAACATATGTGGTGTTGCTGTGTGTCTAAATGTCCGAACTACAAAAATAGAAGATTAATTAAACTGCACAGTTAATGATGAACATGTAAAAAAATACCAAGCCCTCATATGGGTCTGTAGGCGGAAAATTGAAGGCTTTATGATTTTTAGAAAGTGAGGTGGAAAAACTAAAGTGCAAAAATAGAAGAAACCTAATGTCCTGTAGGGGTTAAAGGGGTACTCCACCCCTAGACATCTTATCCCCTATCCAAAGGATAAGGGATAAGATGTCTGATTGCAGGGGTCCCGCCTCTGGGGACCCCCACAATATAGCATGTGGCACCCACATGTTTCTTGTCAAGAAGCACTGGAGGGTCTGGGTCGCGACCACTTGAACGGAAGTCCGTCACGTCATGACTCTGTCAAGGAAACTATAATGACATCACAAGTGTCCGTCTTTCAGGTAATCGTGTGTGACATCACAATTGTGCTGTTGGATAAACTACTTTGACAACATGCCATATGTACTCAAATTATCATTAGGAAATAATAAAGTCCATATAGGATCCTTCCCATTAAAATTACCACACCATTATGAAGGGAGTAGGAAAAACCTTGCCCACCCATCCCAGTGAATACATCACACTGACAACCATAATTGTTTTGCTGGACTGGGGGTCAATCACAGCTTTTATTGAACCGTGTACTAATCGTTTACTAGACCTTAGATAACCAATATAACAGGTAAGGATCATATAAGCTCTAAAATGTTGGATAAGGCGTTATGCCTGCTGTTTGCAAGCCTGACTGTCACGTCCTCCTTCAGCCTCCTTTTTCTACATATCACTCTTTACTGCTAGGTGTGACCTAAAAGAATTTCAGACTTCTCTGGAACAAGAAAAACATATTAAAACCAACCCACCAAGAACCAAGATTAACACCAAGTGCCACCTAAACCACCTGAAATAAGAAAAGAACCAACTATGACACCAATCAGACCAGCCTACCCTGTTTGTTCCATACTCTAAAGTTATATGTCTTCTTTACATAGTCAGGTAATCTCCTGTGACATCACAGTTGGGTGTCTGTCAGGAAATTTCCTGTGATATCTTCATTGTGTTTCTGTTAGGAAATCTTCTGTGACATCACAATGTTGTTTCTATCAGGATCAGGTAATCTCCTGTGACATCATAATTGTGTATCTATCAGGTAATCTTATGTGACATCACAGTTATGTTTATGTCAGGTAATCTCCTGTGACACCACAATTGTGTTTCTGTCAGGTTACCTCCTGCAACATCTGAAATGACAAGAGCCCTCTCTTAATAGGGAGGACGCATGAAATTGCCCCCTCCCAATCATCACCTTATCTTAATACGTTTTGTGGACTTGATTTGGTCCATGTATCTGTTGCCTTTTTCCCCTTGTTTTTTCTTTCTCTGCTTACAAGTGGTCTTAGCTTAGACATCACAAGCCTAGATGCTCATCTTTTAGATGTTTCTGTATATGGACAGAAAAGTCCAGAGGTGGCAGCTAATTGGAACAGCTTGAAACAGCTTGAAAGAGTGGAAAGCCAATGGACCATACAAATAGCATCAGAAAGGGTCCCGATGTTAGTTAGTTGATGGTGCAAGAAGATTGAAGAAGCAGCTTCCCCCCTTCTTTATTGTTGGTTGTGATCCCTTTATTGTTAGTTGCGGTCCCTGTATTGTTAGTTGTGGTGGGGTTTAGTCTTTCAACGTATGCTGGAAGGACATGGACTCTTGGCAGTTGAAGCTGATTTATTTTAACTGGTTGATTATATTTAAAGTTTCCTTCAACAGCTGTATTATTTAAATGTTCAATTTTAAAGAGTTAAACACAAATTTCGCCTTGGTGGGGTCAGAGATCACAATTCAGTATAATCACAAAAACCCAGGGTCTAAGCCCGGGGCACAAAATCCCTTATAGGAAAAAAAAAAAAAAAAAAACTAATTAAAATGTAACTTTTATTGATTGGTACTAAAAAATCTATGTGGCCGGTGACTTTAAAAACTATGCAGTACAGCCCCAGATATTAAAATTAAATTAAGGATAAACCCACTCCTATACATGTGCCGGGGTCTGCAGTCCCCCTTCTTAGACTGGGTAGCTGTAGTGCAGATTTAAAATAAGTACTTTGCCCCCCTCTACTAGTTTCGGTGCAACAGCACCGTCCTCAGGAGGACAAACACCCTTCCTCGTGTCGTGTTTGGCCTTTTATGCCCTAGGTAGATTATCTGAGACCAGATAATTCCATGTCTAGTGCTCAACAATAACTCAACAATTCCATAAGAAGGCCTGATTTTTTTTCTTCATTTTAAAGATGCACCGATTCTGCTGACTAAAGAAGATAGTAATCCCATAATTGTTAAGTACACTCTTGGCACATAAGAAGCCTAGCACAGCAGAATGTTTTTCAACAAATTTTAAGAAAACATACAGACTACCTTTCTTTTAGTTACATGTTCTTAGTGCTTTAGATAAAGGAGAGTGACAACCCGTGGAAATGGTATACATTGGAAGAGACCAAGAAAATAGCTTCATCTGGGATATTTGCACAAATAGTTTACTAGTAAACAGCCTCTCAATGTATCACCAGCGTGATGGAAATTATCTGCAAAAAAACTGTTGAGTCAAATACAATTATTGAAAACAAGGCCAGATTAGCGCAAATGTTTAAAAAGGGACAACACCCATGAAAAAGTTAAGCTTAATTACCTTTACAATGCGTATGGTATATCCTGCCATCATTCTTTTTGATGTGTTTAGTTGCAGCCCTATGACAGGTTATTTCACAAATATAGCTATCGAGATGTAAAGTAGCTGAATTGGATGACTGGATGCCTCATCATAAGGCTTCATGACCATGACTTATACAATGTTCCCTCTGCCCTCATTCTACAAAGCCTAGGTGCTTCATGTACCCATGCATGGTGCTCAATGTATTCTCTTGAAGAAGAAATGCTTCCAAGAAAGTCTGTTTCAGTTGTAAAGCATCCAATGTAACATGGCACTATTTATTCCTTCCAGATTTATATGAAATCTGACATAAAACCCCAATGTAAATCAACTTAAAATCTGAGGTACAGTAAGGCCTCCGAAGAAGTCAAAGGCATTGTTCACCCTTGGATTGTTAGATTTCCATATGGGGTTCCGTATTTTCTTAAAACATACGTCAATGGGGTATGCAAGAATTAGTCAAGATCTGTTTGAAAAGGAAGCCAACATAGCTGCCATGGCTCTGTTATGACCAGAAGGAATGAGCCTAGTGTGAATAGAGGTAAACAATGTTGTCTAAAGTGAAGCTCTGGTTTCCATACACTGCAAATATTATTAGGAATTATTATCAGAAGCTTTTTCCTCATGTTGGAGCTATTCCAATAACAAGTTTGCAGTGACTAGTAAATGATTCATAATATTCACAATCACATACCTTTCTGACCTGCCGTAAACTCTCTAGATATATAATCAAAATGTAACCCTTAATTGGTAACTTCTTATTCAGCTTTATATGAGGCAAATATTAATTTAGTTGTTCATAGGTATAAAGCTTAACTTAAAGGAATACTCTGGTGGACAGTGCTTTTAAAATAAATAAAAAAAAAACATGCCCAGACTGCCTGAATCAAAAAAAGTAACCCAAACTTAGTTCCCGTGCTCCCCTGGTGGCTCCAGTAACATCCATGGTGCAATCCTCTTCTGGTGGTTGACGCATCACAGTGCAGTTCATAAAATTGCTGGTCGTCACGGTTTCCCACCTCAGCCAGTACTTCAGTGAGCGAAAAAGTGACAAATTGAGCATTCAGGGGAAGAATGGGCCTAAGTGCAGACAGAGAGTGCAGGCGCCACTTGCCTTAAGATCCTAATCTGGTTGAAATCGATTGGTCTCGTGATACCTATCTGCATGGGCCAGCAGGGATGTGTCTCAGCAAGGCCAATTCCATTGGTGTGAAATTCGGTGCTACAACAAGATGGGTAATGATATCTGACTAGATTGATTTCCTGATCTTTCTTTCTTAATTTTAGACAGACTGATAGATTGGTATTTATCGCATTATATACAGTTGTTTTGTTGTTGTGATTTTGTCTGCATTCAAATTATCATTGCGATCCGGATTGGATCTGCACTTCTTATTGTTGCAGCAAGTGACATTTCCACTGTTTTTGTGTTTCTTTCTACTGTTTATTGCACGATTGTTGTATAAGAAAATGTATTTAATAAAAATTTATTGAACCAGAAATGTGGTGCTACATACAGTCTTCTGAATTACCTCAGCTACACCACTGAGGAGACCCTGAATCAGTAAGTACAATGTTGATGTTGAGCTAGACAGTCCCCAAAAGTCATAGTCAAATATTCAGAGTCAAGGAACAAGTAAGCCTATCCCCTTAGGTACCTAGTAAAAGTCCAGGAACAGACCTGACCACTGAGTCCAGAACTCCTAACCAAGAATAGTGTAATACGTTTGGCTCCAGACTTCCCACTGCTGACACTATGCTGACACCTAACCATGCGACCACCTTGCTGGCTCAACTGCTGCCTCACAGGCAACCTGCCACCCTCTTCTCCTGATGATAATGAAACCCCTTCTGAACCCGGCTACCAAGTGTGATCGGCTTCATCATCATCGAGTTGTGTCTGCACGTCACTGATGTCCTCCTCAGGTTCCTCAACAATGTGTGCTTCAGGAGCCTGAATGCTCCCAACACCACCTACCACGCCACTCTCCTCATCACTACTTGCTCGCCTAGCGAAGGAAGCGGGGGATGTCTCCTCCACTTCTTGGCTGGTTGTAGCTGCTGACTGTCCTCTAGTAGATCGTCCTGACTAAAGGGTGGAGCTGAACCCACAGCATAGGATACTTCTATGGGGGAGGGAACAGCATAGGGTAGAGGAAATTGGAGAACACGGTCTGCTCCTGGACCATGCCAACTGAGGGTTGTTTCTGAGGAACCCACCGACTGTTTACTGGGGGTGTCAGATGTCACTTGTGATGAACTGGATGACCGAGTTAACCAGTCAATGAAGGCAGATGGGTTGCTGGTTGAGACATGACCACTAGCTGATACCGGGAGCTAAGGCCTCTCGCTGCGACTCCTGCTGCCACTTGCCCCTAGTCTGCTGCAACCTCTGCCTGATGAATTTAGGCCACTGCCACTCCTCTGTGCACGTCCTGGAACTTCTCAGCCTGACATACTTAGTGTGTATATGAGGGGAGGACAATATGCTTTAAAAACAGTATTTGCCTAGAATAGCAGCAGGTGTGTACTTATGGCTGGCCTTTCACAGTAACTAGGCCCTTAAGACTTTAACAGGAACAAAGTTGTACACCATGTAGATGTACGTACGTGGTATGCAATTATGAGGGGAGGACAATACATTTCACTACGCTTAAAACAGCATTTGTCTAGAACAACAGCAGGTGTGTACTTTTGGCTTGCCTTTCACAGTAACTAGGCCCCTAAGACTTTAACAGGAACAAAATGGTACACCACATAGATGTACGAACGTGGTATGCACTTATGAGAGGAGGACAATACGCTCCACTATGCTTAAAACAGTATTTTTCTAGAACAGCAAAGGGTGTGTACTTTTATCTGGCCTTTAACAGTAACTAGGCCCTTAAGACTTTAACAGGAACAAAATCGTACACCACCTATGTATGCACAGGTTACACTTAATAGAGGACAATATTCTCCTCTACACAACCTGTATTAGGCACTAATAGCAGGTGATTATGGCTTTTAGTGCTCTGCTTACCCTAACTGGCTGGCTACTACTAGCTTTTCAGTTGGTGTACACACCAGTGCTGCAGCACACAGTTGCTGTGTACTACACCCAAAATTTCACTTTCCCTCTCAATCCCTCTCCCTTCCCTATCAGTGCTTCTAGGCTGGATTTGGGCTTGAGGTGAATCGCTGCTGTAAAAATGCTTTTCTGTGCAACACACACTGCTCTCTCTCTTTCTCTCTCTGCAATAAAACACTAAAGTGACTGGCCGCAAGATGGCTGCTGATTATATAGGGCTGTGAGATCACAGGGATAGTGAAGGAGGAGGAAATCGGAAGCGGAGATCGCGCTGTTGCAGAGAAGATTCAAGGATACTGGTAGAAGTCTTAATTTCTTTTATTCTATTCACACAACGCGTTTCTGGATATTAATAATCCTTTCTTCAGGTGTGATCACGCCTGAAGAAAGGATTATTAATATCCAGAAACGCATTGTGTGAATAGAATAAAAGAAATTAAGACTTCTACCAGTATCCTTGAATCTTCTCTGCAACAGCGCGATCTCAGCTTCCGATTTCCTCCTCCTTCACTGTCTCTTACACGCCGGTGGATCCAGCGTGGGAAGCCGCAGCAGTTGTCACATTAAGCCCACATCAGCGTTGTGCCTGGAATATGCACAACCTGACCAGGTGAGTGCGTTCCTCACTCACCCACATTATCCCATTTGGTCTGGAAGATCGCACACAGAAGCGCTCTGTTGTTTTTTGTCTTATAGATCACAGGGATGGCTGGCTGCTGATAGCCTGCATGCTGCATGTGATTGAGGGTCATCCCGCCTACCCATCTTCCCGCCTTCCCAGACTTCCTTGCCCCATGCCCTGACATGTGGAGCCGCCATCTTAGATGTCCTGGAGCCTGGACCACACTAAATGGAGTTTAATGAATCGATCGAATCGCAGCGATATTCGGGTTCATTGCGAAGCAAATTTTTCCTGAAATTCGTAACGAATTCCGATTTGTCAGATTCAATTCGCTCATCCCTACAAGGCACCATAAAGGCACCGATTAGGCAGCCAAAAGGTATGGCTAAATTACACAACTAAACAACTTTCACATACAGGGCATAGATTTAGGAGGTCATTGCTAGTGACAATTGCTTTAAGGCTAAATATCTCTTTCCTGACCTTGCAATTGGTATAAATAGATGCAGTAAAATGAGTCTTTAAAATGAGGTCCAATCTACTAGCATGTTAAGACTCACATTGCCGGCAGGCTCCATTATAAGTTCTTCAGAATAACAGGAGTTCAGCGGGAAAAAAATAGTGCACGCATTCTCCGCTAAACTCGGGTAAATTAACGAAACCCCCGACAGACCCCATTGAAGTCAATGGCATCCATTGAGACCTGGGGGAGTCTGTTGTGCTCTGACCTGTTTTTGGGGCCATCTGGCACAAAAAAGAGCTGAAAGGGCCCTTAATGGAACAAAGCACAACGGCAATATGAACTTACAAAGCAGAAATATCTGCCTATGCTGGGCTTAGAAGTCCAGTGGGCAGTGTCACTCAATGTTTGCTCAAAGTAACAGGTACCCTTTAATAACGTAACATCCAGATAACAAAAAAAGAAAAATACCCAGGGTGAGAGTAATATGTAAAAAGAATTATTAAAATTAAAGGAGTTCTGTAGTGAAATATAACTTATCCCCTATCCAAAAGATAGGGGATAAGTTATAGATCGTGGGGGGTCCGACCACTGGGACCCCCCGCGATCTCCTGAACCGGGCCCCGGAAGCCTGTCGGAAGCGGGATACATGGAGGGGGTGTGTCGGCCACCGTTTCATGTGGGGTCGGCATTCCCCCTTCCAGCAAACTGCCAGGGCCCCATTCAGGAGATTGCGGGGGGTCCCAGCAGTTGGACCCCCCCCCCGTGATCTATAACTTATCCCCTATGCTTTGGATAGGAATAAGTGATATTTCACTACAGAACTCTGTTAATTTTAATAGTTCTTTTTACATATTACTATTACCCTGGGTTTTTTTTTTATCTGAATGTTACTTTATTAAATTAAATTAATCCTTTGGATAGGGAATAAGTTATATTTCACTGCACTACACCTTTAAACATAAAGCTTGACCTATGTTTAAAGCCCAGTTTTTACCACTGCTTTTTTACATATAAGGAAAACTGCCACACTTTTTCCAGTAGTGACCCCGTATTCCAGAGATGATCCGTATAGGCACAATGATATGTTTGAGCACTGCTTTTTTTTTTTTTCCTTTGGTTTGACCCTAATTTCTCAATGCATTATATTGCTATATAAGTATAAACACAGGGCTCTTTTCCTTCATAGTTAAGGTTTAACCAGGAGTTGCTGTTCTTTACCTACGCTACTAGATTATTTGTTCATTATTAAATACACAAACCAGAACCTGGGTGAGTTCATGCTGAAGAAACAAGAGTCTTTGATTCCACTAAAATTGCTTTTTCTCCCATAACACACGTTGTGGTAGCTTCCTAAATGAGTTTTACTGTATTTAATGGTGTACTTGACTGAAAACTGTTACTAATTGACTCCCATTAAGATCAGAGCTTGTCTAGAATGTCAAGAAGTAAAAAAATAATAATAATAAACTAATCACACACACCACAAATAGTAATAAAGTATAAATACAGTATAAATGAGGCTCTCGAAACCTAGTCTAAACTGTGATACGCATTCAGTGTTAGGTAAACTCAGGACATCTGTATGGACCGGAAAGTAAATAACTGGAGATTTAAATCGGAAGGTGATATGCTGCAATTTGCTCCCTGGCAGTGACCATTTGTTATTCCATGGAAAAAGCTTCACACATTAGCTGCAAGTAAAACTTAGTGTATACTGTAACCAATCACACATTTTTTTTTCTTCAGTTCCCCCCACACACACTTCTTGGGTTGGCAGCAAAATTGTACAAATATATCTTCTATATTAAGTACTTAATTCATCGATGTAGTATTTTAATGCATGCGAATATGAAAATATTTATAAATATTTTGAAACATTGACATTTATTAAAGGGGTATTTCGATATTAGAAAAGTATATTTAAATAAAACATCACCATAAGACATATAACTTACTAATATAGTGTTGTCACAATTTGTACTGGCTTCAGTATGATTTGCTTGAAATATCACTGATAGAGATGAGCTAACTTTTGAAAAATTCGATTTGGCCGGATTTTTCGAAAAAATTAGTTTTGATCCAAATTTAGTCGCGGCGAATCTATATTAAAAACGTCTATTTCTGGCCTACAGAGAGCCTCTATAGGAGTGTTGAACACTTTGCTGTGTTCTAACATGCATATGGAGTGTGTTGGGTAGTGAAATAATACTGTTATTCGGAATAACATGTAGATTACCGGCATCACTTTTAGAATCACTGCCGCAGAGCGGCACAATGACAGAGCCTGGAGGTGGCATCAGTATGAGGAGACCATATAGTCACTGAATGACACAGCGTGGAGGTGTTGGCAGCATGAGGAGACCATATAGTGGATGAATGACACAGCGTGGAGGTGTTGGCAGCATGAGGAGACCATATAGTGGCTGAATGACACAGTGTGGAGGTGTTGGCAGCATGAGGAGACCATATAGTGGCTAAATGACACAGCGTGGAGGTGTTGGCAGCATCAGTAAACCATATATTGCCTGCATGAAACAGCCTGGAGTTGGCTGAAGCATGAGGAGACCATATAGTGTCTGAATGGCACAGCCCGGGGATGGCAGCAGCATGAGGAGACAATAGGGCTTCACAATCCCTAAGAAAAAAAGAGGAAGTTTTAACTCCTTAAGGACATATGACGTACTGGAACGCTATGTGTCCGCTCCCGATCTATAAAGTGGGGCCGCGGCGTGGCCTCGCGTCATAGCGGGTCGGGACCGGCCTCTAACAACGGCCTGGACCCGTGGCTAATAGTGCGTGGCATTGATCGCGGTGCCGTGCTATTAACCCTTTACACCCGGCGTTCAAAGTTGAACGCCGCGTCTAAAGTGAAAGTATGCCAGTTAGCTCAGTGTTCTGTTTGGGATAGCTGCGGCGAAATCGCGGCATCCCGAACAGCTTACAGGACAACAGGAGGGTCCCTACCTGCCTCCTCGCTGTCCGATCACCGAATGACTGCTCAGTCCCTGAGATCCAGGCATGAGCAGTCAAGCGGCAGAATCATCGATCATTGGTTTCCTATGAGAAACCAGTGATCAATTTAATAGATCAGTGTGTACAGTGTTATAGGTCCCTATAAAAAAGTGAATAAAGATCATTTAACCCTTTCTCTATTAAAAGTTTGAATCACCCCCCTTTTCCCATAAAAAAAAAACACAGTGTAAATAAAAATGAAAATAAACATATATGGTATCGCCGCGTGCGGAAATGTCCGAATTATAAAAATATATTGTTAATTAAACCGCACGGTCAATGGCGTACGCGCAAAAAAATTCCAAAGTCCAAAATAGTGCATTTTTGGTCACTTTTTATATCATGAAAAATGAATAAAAAGTGATCAATAAGTCCTACCAATAAAAAAATGGTACCACTAAAAACTTCAGATCACTACACAAAAAAATGAGCCCTCATACCGCCCCATATGCACAAAAATAAAAAAGTTATAGGGGTCAGAAGATGACAATTTTAAACCTATTAATTTTCCGGCATGTAGTTATGATTTTTTCCAGAAGTACGACAAAATCAAACCTATATAAGTAGGGTATCATTTTAATCATATGGACCTACAGAATAAAGATAAGGTGTCATTTTTACCGAAAAATATACAGTGACCCCCCGACTTATGATGGCCCCGACATATGATCATTTCAACATATGATGGCCTCTCAGAGCCCATCGTATGTTGAAGGCAGCATCGACATATGATGCTGCTGTGTGTCGGGGCCATCGTACAAACAGCTATCTGACAGTGCTGACTACTTCAGCAACTGACAGATAGTTGTTTAATGTCCCCGTTCTGCCTCCTGTTACTCACATGCTGTCCTGCTAACTCACGCAGGCTTCCACTGTGAGCTCTGTGTAAACCCCGCCCCCCCAGTGCAGCTATAGCCAATAGCCTGCAGCATCTTGCTGCAGGCATCCAATGAGCTGCTGGCTGCCCTCCCCTTCCTTTCCTATAGAGTTGTAGTCGGCCGGATCGTAATGGAGGACATTCTGTCCCCCCTGAAGGTATTTAAAGAACTGTACAGTACTGAACGCGATGTCACACATCACATACAATACATATACTCACTATACACCCCATACATCAATGTTTCCCTATCAGTGTGCCTCCAGCTGTTGCAAAACTATAACTCCCAGCATGCCCAGACAGTCAATGGCTGTACATGCATGCTGGGAGTTGTAGTTGTGCAACAGCTGGAAGCACCCTGGTTTGTTAAACACTCCACAAACAATGGTCATCCCAGAACCAATTAGCAGTTTCCCATAGAGATATGTATTCAACATACAATGGTTCCGAGGCCCCAGAACCAATTACCATTTTTACATAGACATATGTACTCGACATATGATGGTTTCAACATATGATGGTCCTCCTGGAACCAATTAATATCATATGTTGAGGGACCACTGTACTACGTAAAAACGGAAGCCCCCAAAAGTTACAAAACAGCGCCATAGATTTTTGGGCAAAATGACTGATGTAATTGCAAAGTAGAATTGGTGGCGCAAAAAATAAGCCATCATATGGATTTTTAGGTGCAAAATTGAAAGAGTTATGATTTTTTAAAGGCAAGGAGGAAAAAACAAAAATGCAAAAATAGAAAAACCCTCGGTCCTTAAGGGGTTAAATTTAAACCGAAGCTTTTGGGTAGCTAGTGCTACAATAACAAACTTTTTATTACCAGACCCAGGCCCAGCAGCATCAGTAAACCATTTATTGCCTGAATGACACAGCCTGGAGTAGGCTGAAGCATGAGAAGACCATATAGTGTCTGAATGGCACAGCTAGGAGGTGGCAGCAGCTTGAGTATACAACCAGGGCTTCACAATCCCTAAGAAAAAAAAGAGGAAGTTTTAAATTTAAACTGAAGCGTTTGGGTAGCTAGTGCTACAATAACAAACTTTTATTTCCAGACCCAGGCCAAGCAGCATCAGTAAACCATATATTGGATGAATGACACAACCTGGAGTTGGCTGAAGCATGAGGAGACCACAGAGCTTCTCCTTCTCCTGAGAAAAAAAGACAATGTTTCAAATTTAAACTGAAGATTTTAGGTAGCTAGTGCGACCATAACAAAAGATTTTATACCCAGGCCCAGCAGCATCAGTAAACCATATAATGCCTGAATAACACAGCCTGGAGTTGGCAAAAGCATGAGGAAACCATTGAAATATAAGTATTTTAAATAGAAATTTAAGATTTTGAAATTGAACTTGAGGATTTTGAAATGGAACTTTTAACTCCCAAGTTTTAGTGTCCCGGGCCCCGGCGTGTTGGTACAAAGGACCAAATCTAACAAGGAGTCACATGTCACATGGCAGCACAATGACAGAGCCTGGAGGTGGCATAAGTAGGAGGAGACCATATAGTGGCTGAATGGCACAGCCTGGAGTTGGCTGAAGCATGAGGAGACCATATAGTGTCTGAATGGCACAGCCTGGAGTTGGCGGCAGATGAGGAGACAATAGGGCCTCACAATATCTAAGAATAAAAGATAAATTTTGACATTTATATTGAAGATGTATGGCACCTATTGCTACCATAAACATATATAGGTAATGTCCTAGGCCCAGCAGCATCACTAAACCATGTAGTTGCTGAATGACACAGACAGGAGAAGGCAGCAGCATGAGTACACAATAGGGGCTCACAACCCCTAACATTAAAAGGTGAATGTTGAAATCTCTATTGAAGATACATGTTAGCTAGTGCTACCATCCAGAAATTTAAGGCCCAAGCCCAGCAGCATCACTAAACCATGTAGTTGCTGAATAACACAGACAGGAGCAGTCAGTAGCAGTAGTACACAAGAGGGTTTCATAACCCCTAAGATTGAAAGATCAAAGTTGAAATCTCAATTAAGCATGTTTGTAAGCTAGTGCTGACATCCAAAAATGTAGGGCCCAAGCCCTGCAGCATCAGTAAGCCAAGTAGTTTCTGAAAGACAGTCAGGAGCAGGCAGCAGCAGTAATCAAAAGGGTTTCATAACCCCCTAAGATTGAAAGATCAATGTTGAAATTTCTATTAGAGAGGTATGTTACCTCGTGCAATTATCAAAGAATTTAAGGCCCAAGCCCAGCAGCATCACTAAGCACTAGTGTTGCTCGCGAATATTCGCAATGCGAATTTTATTCGCGAATATCGCATATTCGCGAATTCGCGAATATAGCACTATATATTTGCAATTACGAACATTCGTTTTTTTTATTTATTTTTTTTTTCTTCACAGTACACATCACAGTGATCATCCCTCTCTGCTCCCAGCTTGTATGGTGTAAAGAAAGCTCTAATACTACTGTGTGAGACTGGCGTACGATTTGCATATGCTAATTTTCGCATATGCGAATTGTCGCTTATGCTAATTTTCGCATATGCGAATTGCATATGCGAAAATAATACGCGAATATTACGAAAATGCGAATTTAGCGAATATATGATGAATATTCGTCCATATATTCGAGAAATATCGTGAATTCGAATATGGCCTATGCCGCTCAACACTACTAAGCACAGTAGTTCCTGAAACACACAGCCTGGAGCAGGCATCAGCATGAGTTTACAAGAGGGCTTTACAACCCCTAAAATAAAAATGTTAATGTTGAAATCTATATAGAAGATGTATGTTAGCTAGTGCTAACATCAAAAAATGTTAGGCACAGGCCCAGCAGCATCACTAAACCATATAGTTGCTGAAGCACACAGCCTGGATCAGGCAGCACCAGAAGTAAACAAGAGGGCTTAATAACCCCTAACATTAAAAGGTGAATATTGAAATCTGTATAGAAGATGTATGTTAGCTAGTGCTAAAATCAAAAAATTTAAGGCACATGCCCAGCAGCATCAGTAAGCCAAGTAGTTCCTCAAACACACAGCCTCTATCAGGCAGCAGGATGCATACATAAGAGGGCTTCACAACCCGTAACATTAAAAGATCAATGTTGAAATCTCTATTGAGCATGTATGTTTGCAAGTGATACCATAAAAAAATGGTAGGTAATATCCAAGACAGTCCCAGCAGTATCACAAAACAATGTATTGGCTGAATGACACAGCCTGGAGATGGGGAAAGCATAAGGAGCCCATATAGTGCCTGAATGGTACAGCCTGGAGGTGTCTGAAGCATGAAAAAACCATATAGTGGCTGAATGGCACAGCCTGGAGTTGGCAGAAGCATAAGGAGACAAAATAGTGGCTGAATGAAACAGCCTGGAGGTGGCAGCAGCAGCATCAGGAGTCCTGAAAGTGACCCGTGACAGAGTGGTGTGGTGGGTGGCAATAACAGTACCCAGTGATGAAGGTGGCTGGAATGTTTGTAACTTGGGAGCAGTGCCTTAAATCTGTTTGCCATATTTGTGAAGTATTGGTGTAGCACCATGGTCAGTCTACTTTGATGTATCTGGCATTTGTGGGTGGAAATCCTGGCTGATCCATGCCTCATTCATCTTCACAAAGATCAGTCTCTCCCTATTTTTCGTGGACAGACGAGTTCTCCTTGGGGTGACTATGGCCCCCGCTGCACTAAACACCCACTCTGTAAGCAGGACAGCTTTTCCAGGGCAAACTCTGCTAGTTGCGGCCATAAATCAAGTTTGGCTGCCCAGAAGTCCAGCGGATCTTCAAGATTTGCTGGCATGACCATGTCAAAGTATGCCATCACCTGCTGGTTCAGGTCCTGCTCCAGGTCGACCTGCTTCTGATTAGTTGCTTCACTATGCGGGTGAAGAAAGCTACTCATCAGGCACTGTAGATTCAGGCTGCTGCTGATGGAGCTGGTACTGCTCCTGCCACCCCACCCCTCCCCAGCAGCCATGGCAGTGGAAGTTGAGCACAGAGGGCCCCCCACGTAAGACCTGCAAGTGGATGGATGATGGCGCCAATAGGCATCAGCCAACTGACTACGTAGGATCTGTCTGCAATAGGTCAGTTTGTCCTCCCTCTCAGTGGGTGTAAAAAAAGGCCCCCATTTTGTGCCGGCAGCGAGGGTCCAATAAGGTGGAGAGCCAGAAGTCATCCCGCTGCCGAATGTTGACAATTCGGCGGTCACTACGCAAGCAACTGAGCATGCATCGTGCCATTTGTGCAAGTGACTCGGAGGGACTCCCTGCCTCCATCTCCCCTGCATACTGCCACGGTGTGTCTGGGTCCTCTGTCTCTACTTTCTCATAACCCTCTAGCTCCTCTAGTTGATCATGCTCCTCCTTTCCTGTCAGATGACTAGAAACACCGCCCATCTCATGAAACCTAAACTGTGCTCCACTGTGCCCCTCATCCTCCTCCTCCAGTTCAGCCCCACAGGGCTCATGTGGCCATGAGATGTAGGCACAACGTTTCCATTGCCCTGACCAGCCATTGTTTCCAAGACTTGTTGTAGGAAATGAAGCAGTGGAATGACGTCGTTCATCCCGTAATACTGGCGACTTACGTATAATGTGGCTTCCTCAAAGGGCCTTAGCAAACGGCAGGTGTCACGTATAAGCTGCTACTGGTTCACATTGAAGTTACAAAGGAGAGTACCCCTATCCGCTTGGATCATTAAGAAATCGGTGATGGCTTTTCTCTGTTCGTACAGTCGGTCCAACATATGGAGGGTGGAATTCCAACGTGTGGCAAATGTCACAAATCAGACTTTATTGGGGGAAACCATTCTGACGCTGCAGCTGAAGGAGGGTTTGCTTTACGGTGTACGAGTGGCTAAAGTGCATGCAAAGTTTCCTTCCCATTTTTAGGATGTCTTTCAAATGGGGGGAATACTTCAGGAACTGCTTGACAACCAGATTTAACACATGTGCCATGCAGGGCGCATGGTTCACCCCTCCTAATCGCAGTGAGGCAAAGATGTTCTTCCCGTTGTCGGTCACCATGGTTCCCATTTCCAGTTTTCGTGGAGTAAGCCATGCTCTGGTTTCTTTACGAATTACTTTTAGCAGTTCCTCCCCTGTGTGACTCTTTTCACCAAGGCAAACCATGTGAACAACAGCGTGACACCGCCGTGCCCTGCACACATGGTATACTGAAGGGCCACTGAGACTTATCCGGGCAGTGGAGGCTGAGGACACGGTGAAGGATGAGGAGGCCGAGTCGCACTCTGTCACAGGACCTATGGGCTGACAGAGTCGAGGAGGAAGAAGCGTGACCTGTCCAAGTTGGGGTTGTGGCTGTGCAGGAACCACATTCACCCAGTGAGCCGTAAAGGACATGTATTGTCCCTGACCGTAGTTACAGCTCCAGACGTCGGTGCTGCCATGCACTTTAGTACACATCGTTAGGCTCAAGGACTAGCCCACCTTCTCGTCCACAAAATTGTGCAGGGCTGTTACTGCCTTCTTCGCAAAAAAATGACGGCTTGGCACTCTCCACCTCGGCTCGGCACAAGTCATCAGTTCTCTGGAAGGTGCAGAGTCCACCACTTGAAAAGGGAGGGACTGCAGCACCAGCAACTTAGACAGGAGCACAGCAAGCTTCTGAAGCTTCTGCACCGTGGGATTAGTGTTGTCTCATGGACATGGCTTCGTAGATGGATTGCTGGCAGAATGGCTGACTAAAAGTGTGAGAAGCAGGAGCATCTGTAGCGACAAAAGGAGGGTATGACACACAGCTCCCTTCGGCTGAGGTGGTGGAGCCTTGGCTGGCTGAAAGAGGGAGCGGCGTGCCACTGGGTGATGCAGCAGGCTGGACCACTACATTGGAGCCAAGGTTCTCCCAGGCTACTTTATGGTTGCGAAGCATATGTTGACGCAGGGCTGTGGTGCCAACATTGGGACCCTGGCCACGCTTCACCTTCTGCCGACATATCTTGCATGTGGCTATGTGAACCTCCTCCGGATGCATGATGAAAAACTGCCTCACCGCCGAGTAGCTGATTTTCCCACTAACAGTCAGTACTAATTTACTGCTACTGCCGCTGTCTCCAGGAACCCCTGTTCCACTACCTCCTGGGAAGGTAGGCTGCCGCGAAGCAGGTGGTCTCCCCGGGCACGTTTGGCTCCAGAATTTCCACTTCTGCCACCACGCTGACTGCCAACCATGCTACCGCCTTGCTGGCTCAGCTGCTGCCTAACGGGCAAACCTGCAACTTTCTTCTCTTGATGATGATGAAGCCCCTTCTGTACCCGGCTCAAAATTGCAATCGGCTTAATCATCATCAACAAGTGTCTGCACGTCACTGATGTTCTCCTCAGGTTCCTCAATAGTGTCTGCTTCAGGGCCCTGAACCCTGGCAACACCACCTCCCACGTCACTCTCCTCAATGGGAGGACAGGGACTGCTCCCAGGCCATGCCAACTGAGGTTGGTGTCTAAGGAACCCACCGACTGTTAACTGAGGTGTCAGATGTCACTTGTGATGAAGTAGATGACCGTGTTAACCAATCGACAAAGGCAGATGGGTTGCTGGTCGAGACACAACCGCTAGCTGATAACGGTAGCTCAGGCTTCTCGCTGCTTCCACTTGCCCCTAGTCTGCTGCGACCTCTGCCTGAAGGATTTAGGCCTCTGCCACTCCTCTGTGCACGTCCTGCCACTTCTCTGCCTGACATACTTAGTGCGTATCTGAGGGGAGTACAATATGCTTCACTACACTTAAAACAATATTTGTCTAGAACAGCAGCAGGTGTGCAGTTTTGGCTTTCCTTTCACAATATCTAGGCCCTTGGCAGTTTAACAGGAACAAAATTGTACACTACTTAGATGTAGGCATGTGTTATGCACTGATGAGGGCAGACAAAATGCTCTACAGTACACTTAAAAAAGTATCTGAGTACAACAACAGCCAATGAATACTTTTGCATAGACTTTCACAGTATGTAAGCCCTTGACAGATTAACAGGTAAAAAATAGTACAGTACTTAGATGTAAATATGCGGTATGCACTTATGAGGGCAGAAAAATGCGCTACAATGTGCTTAAAAATTCTGTATTTTTGTAATACACCAGCCGGTCATTACTTTTGTCTGTTCTTTCACAGTATTTAGGCCCTTGACAGATTAACAGCTACAAAATTGTACACTACTTAGATGTAGGCATGTAGTATGCAGTGATGAGTAGTGTTGCTCGCGAATATTCGCAATTCGAATATTATTCGCGAATATCGCATATTCGCGAATTCGCGAATTTCGCGAATATAGCGCTATATATTCGTAATTACGAATATTCTTTTTTTTTTTTTCTTCACAGTACACATCACAGTGATCATCCCTCTCTGCTTCCAGCTTGTGTGGTGTAAAGAAGGCTGTAATACTACTGTGTGAGACTGGCATGCGAAAAATCGCATATGCGAAAATTAGCATATGCTAATATTCGCATATGCGAATTTTCGCACATGCTAATTTTGTATATACGAATTTTCGCATATGGTAATTTTCGCATACGCGAATTTTCGCGTATGCGAAAATAAAATGAGGATATAACGAATATGCGAATATTCGCGAATATATGACGAATATTCGTCCATATATTCGCGAATATTCGCGAATTCGAATATGGTCTATGCCGCTCAACACTAGTGATGAGGGCTGAAAAATGCTCTATAGTATACTTAAAAAAGTATGTGAGTACAACACCAGCTGAGGAGTACTTTTGCCTGGACTTTCACAGTATGTAGGCCCTTGACAGATTAACAGGTACAAAATAGTACACTACTTAGATGTTCGTATGCGGTATGCACTTATGAGGACAGAAAAATTCGCTCCAATGAGCCTAAAAATGCTGTAATTTTTTTAAAAACACCAGCCGGTGATGACTTTTGGCTGTCCTTTCACAGTATGTAGGTCCTTGATAGATTAAAAGGTACAAAATAGTACACTTCTTAGATGTACGTATGCAGTATGCACTGATGAGGGCAGAAAAATGCGCTACAGTACCCTTAAAAAATATATATTTTTGTAAAACACCAGCAGTACACAACAGTGCTGCAGCCAAAAAAAAGCTGTGTACTAAACACAAAATTGCATTCTGTCACAGACTATTAGGAATGGACTGCTGTGTTTTATACCGTCTACAGACTAGTATAACCAGCAGATGATTTTTTGTGGAACAAAGACACTGAATAACGCTGAAAAATTATTCCTGCCTCCTCTGCTAAGGTTTATGAAGTTAATGCAGCTTGTTGAAATGTATGAGGCAACACAAAGCTATCTGCCCCTGTCTGTAATACTATGCCGAAGAAAGTGACTGAGAGGTTAATGCCTGCAGTAAAAATCAGTTTCAGTGAAAAAAACAATGCTCTCCGTCCACGAGAACGCTGATGTGACTAGGAGGATGTTAAACACTGCTGGAATGCGCTTTTCTCTGCTGTAACAAACACACCGGCTATCCGTCATATCTCTCTGCAGTGTAATGGATGAAGTGGCTGGCCGCAAGATGGCTGCCGATTGTATAGGGCTGTGACATCACAGGGGTGGCTGGCTGCATCCTGCATGTGATTCAGGGTCATAACGCCTACCCACCTTCCCGCCTTGCCTTCCCGCCTTCCCAGCGTCCCTTGCCCCATGTACTGACATGTGGTTCCACCATTTTAGATGCCCTGTAGCCTGGAACGCTGTAAAATGGAGTTAAATGAAGCGATTCGTGCGATAGAATTGCAGCGATAATCGCATTCATTGCAAATCGAATATTTCCTGAAATTCATAACGAATTCGGGTTCGTCAGCTTCAATTCGCTCATCTCTAATCACTGACACAAAGTTGTGTAGTCCTTCCATTGTCAGTTTGCTGTCTCAGGAGGTGTGTCTGGAGCTCAAGCCCGCCCCTGAGTAATGTCAACTCCTTCGGATGAGTCTACATCACTATTTACGTGTCATATAAACATATACTGTACCTATACATATTTATTTGGGAATTTTTACAGCATGCTGCTGCAGAACAATACTCCAAGCAGAGTAGCAGACAGGGAATGACTGCAGCCTATGCAGAGCAATAGTCTGCTGAGCATTGAAGCAGCTCTGGGCAGGGAACTGGTGGGAGAAGGCAAGGTGAGAGGACTGTGGTGAAAGTCCATGAGAAAGGAATGAATTCTGTGAATTGTAGTACTGAGCAACTGCTCAACCAGGATGTACAGTGATTATCTGAATAGAAACTACAGAGCAATAAAACTAGTGGACTCTTGGTGGTTTCAGAACTGGGGCAGACAGGTTAGCACTGCTATATGCTTCTGCAGTATTATTATTTTTTTAACCTGACATCGGAATACCCCTGTAACTATTTTTTAATTTCTGTGGAAAGCTGCAAATGTTGTACCGCTCACTCGTACTGCAATACACCAATCCACCTGTGCACGGTCGCGCTGGTCCCCCCCTCGGCTTAATAGGCAAACATGAAGAAAGTATTGTGTCCTGTACCCAATGTTGCAGGTAAAACCTTGGGTGCTGGACGCAATACTTTCTTCTGTTGAAAGCTTAATAAAGAAAAGGTGTCAGTTGCGTAGAATCGAAAGCCCCCAAAAGTTTTTTCTGGTTTCGTTGTAGATTTTGTGGTGAAATTATTGATGTCATTACAAAGTAAAATTGTTAGCACAAAAAACAAGCCCTTATAGGAGTCTGTAGATGAAAAATTTAAAACATCATGATTTTTAGAAGGGGAGGAGGAAAAAACGAAAATGCAAAAAAAAAACTGTGGTACTTAAGGGGTTAAAAAATAGTCCAAGTAAAATTGACACACTAAAGGAGATCTCCTATGCCAAATTGGCCATACTTCTGGTTCAATTTGTGTTATAAAAAAATTAAAAACTAAGTATATGCCTTCCCCCAGATTAATCATGTGTTTTAGACACATGATATATCATTACAGTGTCTAGAAAAAGGGCATGGTTTAGAGAAAAGGGGCTATTTCTTAAATCGTACAAACATGCACCATATTTATGTCCAAATAATGTGCACCCCATTTAAGGGGTACTCCGATGAAAATCTTTTTTCTTTTAAATCAACTGGTGGCAGAAAGTTAAACATATTTGTAAATTACTTCTTTTAAAAAATCTTAATCCTTCCTGTACTTTTTAGCTGCTGAATACTACAGAGGAAATTCTTTTCTTTTTGGAATGCTCTCTGATGACATCACGAGCACAGTTCTCTCTGCTGATGCTATTATTACTTTAACATTAATAAAACTTTATTTATTGTTGACTTTAGTGGGATTTGAACCTAAGTCCCCAGCACTGCAAGGCAGCAGTGCTAACCACTGAGCCACCATGCTGCCCTTAGCATACATCTGACAGAGATGTCAGCAGAGAGCACTGTGCTCGTGATGTCATCAGTGTTCCAAAAAGAAAGGAATTTCCTCTGTAGCATTCAGCAGCTAATAAGTACTGGAAGGATTAAGATTTTTTTAATAGAAGTAATTTACAAATATGTTTAACTTTCTGCCACCAGTTGATTTAAAAGAAAAGGGGTTTTCACCGGAGTACCCCTTTAAGATGCAGTATAAGCCACAGTGATTAATCATTTGCATCTTATCAGGGGATAAGATGCCTGATCGCGGGGGTCCCGACGATGGGGACACCCGTGATCTTCCACGCCACACCCCGTTAGAATCAGCCCCAGGAGCGTGCTCGCTCCGGGTCTGATTACTGGCGATCACGGGGACGGAGCATAGTGACTTCATGGCTCCGCCCCATGTGTCATCACGCTCCGCCCCCTTAATGCAAGACTATGGGAGGGGGCGTAACAGCTGTCATGCCCCCTCCATAGGCTTGCATTGAGGGGGCGGGGTGTGACATCACACGGAGCGGAGCCGTGACATCACTATGCTCCGTCCAGCGGCGGGACCCCCGTGATCAGGCATCTTATCCCTATCCTTTGGATAGGGGATAAGATGTCTTAGCACCTGAGTACCCCTTTAAACCTAAGTTTGAGACACTGGACAGCATTAAAATGTTATCCCACACTTAAATAGCTGATTGGTGGGGGTCTGACTACTGGGGATCTGAACTCAGCCCTCTGCTATGTGCAGTGTTTGTATCCCATTTGACATTAGTTCTTATGATCGTGAAGGTCCCAGTGTACGGTGTCCATTTTAGAACATCGTCAGTCGTCAGTCGTCTGTGTAGCAGAGCCCAGTCAGTGTCGGCTCTCTGCTATACGGGTTCTGCTGTACATGCTATTCAGTGTCGGCTCTGCTATACAGATTTTGGCGTTTTGGACGAGGGAGTTTCAGATGATGGAAGAGGAAGTTGTGGCTGAAGGATGACGGCGATTGGTGTAAGGGAGGAGGCAGGACGATGTTTCGCCTGACGGGGGACGGAGTTGCGGCCGACGACTGACGATGTCCTAAAATGGACACCATACTAGTGGTTAGACTCCTAACAATCAGCTATTTGTTCCCTATTATATGAATAGGGGATAACTTTTAGTTGAGGTGCAACCCCTTAATTAAATCTGCCCCTCTGTATTAAGGGCTTGAATTTAGCCGAAACACGTTGTCGTGCTTGTTTTTACCTGAGAATTCCCAATGTTTTAAGAGATTTTATTAAAGCCTGAATTTTAACAGTTTTCCTTGCTGAGAAGCTGGACCTACCATTGTTTGTTCCATGATCCGTACGTTGAGGCAGCCCTCCTTGTCCGAGCTCCAGCGTTGCAGAACTTGAGCAAGTCCATTTATCACTGGTCTGATTGGTGAGTGAGATGAGTTGCATTATCTATCGTTTCTGTTTTCCCTCTGTATTATACCTAGTGCAGAGCCTAAGTAAGGAACATTCAACTTAGAAGTCATGTCCCGCCCCTTTAGGTCCTGTCCTAGGTTTCACTTTTTCTATCAAATCACTTTTTCTAGGAAAGATCCTTTTACACATCCCAAGAGAGTAGGTTGCATCTCTAATTGACATTCTAGAGATAACACATCAAAACTTATCACCGTGATAATCACTTTTTACAGATAAAACAAATAAATTTGGCATGTATGACTCAAAATGTAATGAATTGTGCTTTATAATAGTATAACAGCAAACAATTGAGTCAAATTTAACATTGAAAGGACAAGAAATAACAATGAACAAAATAAGTGTCAAACATAAGATAAAACATAATCCAAGTCAAAAATGCTAAGCCCAAGGGTCCCAGACAAGTTATGTGTGAATTTAAGCTGAAATCCTCTGGAAACAAAAGTAGTAGTAAAAAAAAATGTAAAGAGTCACTCTAGGCAAAAAAGTCAAGTTTAGCCTTTGGCTATATTTGAGCCCAAGTTTTATTTAGATGAATGCATCCTATCCATGCATCAGAAGTCATCTGGAAAATTTGAAAATTATGAATATTGGACCTCCTGCTCCTCTTTAACCCCTTAGGGCCTATTTTCACCTTAAGGACTCAGCACATTTTCGTTTTTGCATTTTCGTTTTTTCCTCCTTCCCTTCTAAAAATCCTCACACTTTCAATTTTGCACGTACAGACCCATATAAGGGCTTGTTGTTTGCGTCATCAATTGTACTTTGTAATGGCATCACTGATTTTATAATATAACCTGCAGCGAAACCCCCAAAAAATTTGAACATTTTGGGGGCTCCCGTTTCTACGCAGTGCACTTTTCGGTAAACATAACACCATATCTTTGTTCTGTAGATCCATACGGTTACAAGGATACCCAATTTATATAGGTTTTATTTTAATACATAAACATTTATAAATTAGTATGTTTCAAATTGGCATCTTATGACCCCTATAACTTTTTTATTTTTCCGTGTACGGGGCGGTATGAGGGCAAATTTTTTGCGCCGTCATCTGTAGTTTATATCAGTACCAATTTTGATTTGATGAGACTTTTTGATTGCTTTTTGCTAATATTTTTATGGACTATAAAGTGACCAAAAATGCACAATTTTGGATTTTTTTTTTTTTTTACGTGTATCGACCGTGTGGTTTAGCTAACCTCATCTTTTAATAGTTCGGACATTTATGAACGCGGCGGTACCACATATGATTATTTTTATTCTTTATTACATTATTTTATTTTAAAAAATGGAAAAAGGGGGGTGATTTAAACTTTTAATAGGGAAGAGGTTAATTAACTTTTATAACTTTTTTTTTTTTTACACTTTTTTTTATTTTTTAGCCCCCATAGGGGGTTACAACATGCAATCTTCTGATTGCACACACTGTTCAAGGCTATGCCATTGCAGGCATGGAGCAGTAGATCGCCGATCGGACAATGGAGAGGCAGGTGAGGACCCACCCATTGTCAGGTAAGCTGATCGGGACATCGCGATTTTGTCATGATAGTCCTGATCAGCTCCGCTGAGCTGCTGGGATTCTTTTACTTTCGCTTTAGACGCCATGATCAACTTTGATTGTGGTGTCTAAAGGGTTAATGCCAGGCATTGGCCCGATCGGCCGTGCCTGTCATTAGACGTGGGTTCTGGCTGCCAGTAGCAACCGGGACCCACCAGCTTTAACCCATTCTCTGCCGGTGAGAACGGTTTAAACCCGATAACCTGGACCAGGGCGTACAGGTACGCTTTGAGTCCTTGAGGATCAGGGAAACCATTAGTTTATATATGCATACATACAGTATACTGTATAGTGGCCTGTTGCAGCCGTATAGGGGCATATTTCTCTTCATAGCAATGTCTACTGTAAAGTTTAACATAGAGCACTTTCTACTGTAGAATCAAATTTATTAACTGCGTTTTTTTTTTACGCAAAAAAATGCACAAAAGCACTTTTCTTGCGCAAATATACACCACCTTGGAGGACACATACCAAAGTGTCAGAAAGCATCTGAGAAAGTGAAATTATTTTGGGACAGTTAGGACTACTACTTCCATCATGGACACACTCTGTCCATGATGGGAGTTATAGTCCAGGGGCTGAGGGGCAGACCCACTGCGATCCGCATTTATTAAGTTAACAAGCTGGCGGCACATGTGGCTCAATTGCGCTCCCCGCCGGCTCCAATATACAGCTCTCATAATTCATAATACCCACCAGGAGACGTGAGCTCTGATTGGTGAATAGCTATTAACCAATCAGAGCTCCCGGCGGGGAGCACAGTGTAGCCGCATGTGCCGCCGGCATGTTAACTTAATAAATGCGGATCGCAGCAGGTCTCTGGAAAATGACCTGTTGTGATCTGCACCTCAGCCCCTAGACCATAACTCCCATCATGGAGTATGTCCATGATGGGAGTAGTAGACCTAAAAGTCCCACAGCCAGGGGATGTCCAAGTGCCATCCCTCAGCACTGTGGTACTACAACTACTCCCATCATGGGACAGACTCTGTCCCATGATGGGAGTAGTAATCCAAGGGCAGAGGGACAGATCGAAAGGGGTCTCAATCCTGAGACCCCCCGTGACCTTTACAGCTCCGGCCTGTAGTGATGACATCATTAGGGGGTGGAGCTACACAGTCCAGGCCTGGCTATCTTATAGACGGAATCCATTACTAAGACGGGTTTAGCGCTAGCCCCAAAATCAGCTAGCACTAACCTCCAATTATTACCCTGGTACCCACCACCACAGGGGTGACCGGAAGAGCGGGTACCAACAGGCCCGGAGCATCAAGAATGGCGCTCTTGGGTCTAGGCGGTAACAGGCTGGCGTTATTTAGGATGGGAAGGGCCAGTAACAATGGTCCTCGCCCACCCTGGTCACATTAGGCTGTTGCTGCTTGGTTTGTGTCTGGCTGATACTGAAAATAGGTGGAAGCCTATGCATTTTTTTTTCATAAATAAATAAATGAAATAAAATGTGTAGTTCCCCCATTTTTTCAGTATCAGCCAGATACCAACCAAGCAGCAACAGCCTGACGTTACCAGGGTGGCCGAGGAACATTGTTACTAGCCCTCCCCAGCCTAAATAACGCCAGCCTGTTACCGCCTAGTCCCAGGAGCGCCATTTTTGATGTTCCGAGCCTATTGGTACAAGTTCTTCCCAGAACCCCTGTGGTGGTGGGTACTGGGGTAATAATTGCGGAATAGTGCTAACTGATTTAGGGGCTAATGCTAAGCCCCAGCTTAGTAATGGATTCTGTCTACAAGACAGTTTCCACTACTAAGCCTGAAAACTCAATTATAAAAAACACAACACATTGAAAAAAATGTTTATTTAAAAAAACACTCCCCCACAGCCCTTGTTAACCCTTTTATTGACATTTAAAAAAAAACGCTGTTCATCATCGCAATCCACCAAATCTGACATAGTCTTATGCATTCACGTATCTAAAATGAGAAGAAAAAAAATACAAAAACAATAAAACTACAACCATTTCTGTGGTTTCTACAAAAAGCTGGTGTGGAATTTTTTTATGTAAACTGGACTCTCACCCCTTTCAAAATATACGTGGATACGCCCACTTTTACAAAACTGACGCGAACAGTGTAAACCACGGCACAAAGCTCTTTGAAAATGTAGTCAATACTTTTCGCGCCAAAATTTTTTTTTTGGGGGGGCGCAAAATTTGAGAATCTCCCCCTCTGTATTTCTCCAGCACTTCTAACTATGTGAGCAGTGTAACACGAGAAAATGCCACAGCTCTGTGAAGTGTGAAAAAGAGAAGGAGTGCACGGTAGAGCAAGGGGGAGGGTTCTATATTTGCGCAAAATGTATCGAAAGATTGCAGAACTTTTGTAAATCTTGAGCAAGAGTGTAAATTAGACAAGCAGTGTAAAGGGGTAGATCTGTGTCTACAATAGACACCAAATGATAAATCTCCCCCATTGAGTGTTCCAAGTTTCTGTTGCAGCCATATAGGGGCGAATTTCTCTATAAAATGTAAAATATAGACACACTCTGCTGTTGTATGTACTTTCTATTTCAAGCGTATAGTGGCCTGTTAGTGTAAAAGCAGGGATATACACACACTCGTTAAGTGTTCCACAAGTTTCTGTTGAAACCATATAGGGGCAATTTTTTCTATCAAAATTAAAACAGACGCAATCCTCTGTTGAACGTGTTTTCTATTTCAACCGTATAGGGGCCTGTTAGTGTAAAAGCAGGGATATTTAAACACACATTGGGGGGGATTCATCAATCTATATAGATAAATTTTAGGTGTATTTTCTTGCGCAAAATCTTTTCTTGCTCAAAATATTTCCTGCGTTCTTTTTGTGCGTCTTTTTTGGTGGAATTTTTTCTAAAGATGCCACCGTTCAGGTGTACCGTAGAGCTGTTTTTCCTGTAGACATGAATTTACTAAATGCATCTTTTTTTTTGCGCACAAAAAGAGCGCAAGTGTCTTTTTTTGCGCAAATATACACCAGCTCCGAGCACACGTACAAGTCTGCCTTATATTTTTTTCAAGTGCTGAGATGGGCTGGATTCTATTACTGCACATGATTCACAGAGACCCGTAGGCAAGTTCAGTAAATTTTGCGCAGCTAAATGACAAATACACGCAGCAGAAAGGGGTAAAAAATGCTCTACCATACACTGATGTTGATGAATCCCCCCCCCCATTGAGTGTTCTGCAAGTTTCTGTTTCAGCTATATAGGGGCGTATTGCTCTCTAAAAAGTAATATATATACGCATACCACTGTTCTACAAGTATGTCAGGCAGAGAAGTGCCAGGCCATGCACAAAGGAGTGACAGAGGCCTAAATTTATCGGGTGCAGGCAGAGGTTACAGAAGAGTAGGGGCGAGTGGCAGCAGGAGTTGCAGCGAGAGACCTGAACTCCCGGTATCAGCTAGTGGGCGTGTCTCGACCAGCAACCCAGCAGCCATCATTGATTGGTTAACTTGGTCATCCACTTCATTATAAGTGACATCTGACACCCCCAGTCAACAGTCAGTGGGTTCCTCAGACACAACCCTCAGTTGGCATGGCCTCCGAGCAGCCCCTGTCCTCCAATTGCCTCTGTCCTATGCTGTTCCCTCCCCCAAAGAAGTATCGTATGCTGTGGGCTCAGCTCCACTATACAGCAAGGACAATCAACTACGGAGGCTGCCACCACCTCCATGCTCTGTCATTGTGCCAACATATGATTTCCTCATGCTGCTGCCACCTCCAGGCTCTGTCATTGTGCAGCCATGTGATCTCCTCTTGCTGCTGGCACATTAAACTTGTTAATCTCTTCAAAATCTTCAAATGACATTTAAAAATTCTCTTTAATCTCTTCAATTGTGACGCCATATGGTCTCCTGACCTTGCTGCCACATCCAGACTCTGTCATTGTGCCGCTCTGTGGCAGTGATTCTTATAGCGACATCTGTAATCTGCATGTCATACTGAATAACAGCATTATTTCACTACCCCAGCACACTCCCTATGCGTGTTACAGAAAGGCAAAGTGTTCTGTCCCCTATTGAGGCTCTCTGTAGCCCGGAAATAGCAGTTTTTAATAGCAGATCAGCCGAATCAAATTTTTTTTAAAAATTCACCCATCTCTAGTGGTGAGTACGGGTATAAGTGTGTCTATGTAAGTGGTAAAGGTGTATAAGAGTGCATTGGTGAAGTAGTGAAGTGTTGAGTGTGTCTGTAAGTGGTAAGCATGTGTGTGAATGCATCTGTGTAAGTGGGGAAAGTATGAGTGCAACTATATAAGCTATATAAGTGGTAATTGTGTATGAGTGTGTCTACGTGTGTCACTGAGACATGGCTGGACTCCTCGCATGAATGGGCTGTCAATGTGCAGGGGTTTACATTGTTTCGCAAAGATAGAATGAACAGAAAAGGTGGTGGAGTCTGTCTGTATGTTAGAAGTGGTATGAAAGTCAGTGTGAACGATGCCATAGTGTGTGATGATTCTGAGGAGGTGGAATCACTGTGGGTAGAATTACAAGAGGGAAATACTGAAAAAATAATACTTGGTGTAATCTACAGACCCCCTAATATCACTGAAGAGATAGAAGGTCGGCTGCATAAACAAATAGAGAGGGCCGCCCGGGCAGGTACAGTGGTAATAATGGGAGATTTTAACTATCCTGATATAGATTGGGGTCCGAGGTTGGCTAAAACTTCAAAGGGGCGACAATTCCTAAATTTATTGCAGGATAATTTTATGAGCCAGTTTGTGGAGGACCCAACAAGAAGTGATGCCTTGTTGGATCTGATCATTTCCAACAACGCAGAGCTGGTTGGTAATGTAACTGTGCGGGAAAACCTTGGTAATAGCAACCACAATATAGTTACTTTTGACTTAAAATGTAGAAAACAAAGACAGGCGGGGAAGGCAAAAACATATAACTTTAAAAAGGCAAACTTCCCTGGGCTGAGGGCTGCACTACAGGACATAGACTGGGGGGAGGTGTTCTCAAATACTGATACAGAAGGTAAATGGGACATCTTTAAATCAACTCTAAATAACTATACATCTAAATATATACCAAAGGGGAACAAATATAAACGATTAAAACTAAATCCTACATGGCTGACAAATGAGGTTAAAAGAGCAATAAACAACAAAAAAATTGCCTTCAAAAAATTCAAATCTGATGGGTCAGCTATAACATTTAAACAGTACAAAGAGCTTAATAAAATCTGTAAAAATGTAATAAAAACTGCAAAAATTCTAAATGAGAGACAGGTGGCCAAAGAAAGCAAAACTAATCCTAAATATTTTTTTAGATGTATAAATGCAAAAAAAACAAGGACAGAGCATGTAGGACCCCTTAATAATGATAATGGGGAGGTTGTCACAGGCGATAAAGAGAAGGCGGAGCTACTGAATGGGTTCTTTAGTTCTGTAAATACTAGGGAAGAAGGAGGAGCTGACATTGGCCAGGTCAGTGCTGGTAACACATCATGCAATGTACTGAACTGGCTTAATGTAGAGATGGTAAAAGGTAAGTTAAGTAATATAAATGTAAGCAAATCTCCAGGGCCAGATGGATTGCACCCAAGAGTTCTTAGAGAGGCAAGTTCAGTAATATCCGTACCCCTGTTCATGATATTTAGAGATTCTCTGGTGTCTGGTATTGTGCCAAGGGACTGGCGCAAGGCGAATGTGGTACCAATCTTCAAGAAGGGCACTAGGTCTTCTCCAGGAAACTATAGACCGGTAAGTTTAACGTGCATTGTGGGTAAATTGTTTGAAGGACTTATAAGGGATTACATACAGGAATACATAGGGGATAATTGTATTATAAGTGATAGCTAGCATGGGTTAACTAAGGATAGAAGTTGTCAAACCAATCTAATTTGCTTTTATGAAGATGTGAGTAGAAGCCTTGACAGAGGAATGGCTGTGGATATAGTGTTTCTGGATTTTGCTAAAGCATTTGATACTGTCCCTCATAGTCGTCTGACAGGTAAGTTAAGGTCTTTGGGTTTGGAAATTTTAGTTTGTAACTGGATTGAACACTGGCTCATGGATCGTACCCAGAGAGTGGTGGTCAATGATTCGTACTCTGATTGGTCCCCGGTAATTAGTGGTGTACCCCAAGGTTCTGCACTGGGACCACTGTTGTTTAATTTATTTATCAATGATATAGAGGATGGTATTAACAGCTCTGTTTCTATCTTTGCAGATGACACCAGGCTTTGTAGCACGGTACAGTCTATAGAGGATGTGCATAAGTTACAAGATGACTTGGATAGACTAAGTGTCTGGGCATCCACTTGGCAAATGAGGTTCAATGTGGATAAATGTAAAGTTATGCATCTGGGTACTAATAACCTGCATGCGTCGTATGTCTTAGGGGAGATTAAACTGGAAGAGTCACTGGTAGAGAAGGATCTGGGTGTACTTGTAGATCACAGACTACAAAATAGCATGCAATGTCAGGCTGCTGCTTCCAAAGCCGGCAGGATATTGTCATGTATAAAAAGAGGCATGGACTCGAGGGGCAGGGACATAATACTCCCCCTTTATAAAGCATTGGTACGGCCTCACCTGGAATATGCTGTTCAGTTTTGGTCGCCTGTTCATAAAAGGGACACTGCGGAGTTGGAAAGGGTGCAGAGACGCGCGACTAAACTAATATGGGGCATGGAACATCTTAGCTATGAGGAGCGATTAAAGGAGTTACAATTGTTTAGTCTTGAGAAGAGACGTTTAAGGGGGGATATGATAAATGTATATAAGTATATTAATGGCCCATACAAAAAATATGGAGAAAACTGTTCCAGGTTAAACCCCCCCAAAGGACGAGGGGGCACTCCCTCCGTCTGGAGAAGAAAAAGTTTAGTCTCAAGAGGCGACATGCCTTCTTTACCATGAGAACTGTGAACTTATGGAACAGTCTACCTCAGGAACCGGTCACAGCAGGAAAAATTAACAGCTTTAAAACAGGATTAGATACATTCCTGGAACAAAATAACATTAATGTTGATGAAGAAATATAAAATCCCATCCCTTCCCCAATATCGCGCCACACCCCTACAGTTCAATTCCCTGATTGAACTTGATGGACATATGTCTTTTTTCGACCGTACTAACTATGTAACTACGTAAGTGGTGAAGGTGTGTAAGTGGTGCGAGTGTGTAAGTGGTGAGCATGTGTGTCTATTAACATGGTGGACCTGTAACTATATTTATGTAATCTGTTTGATATGGATGCGGTGTTTGTTCAAATCCCAACAAGGACATCATCTGCAGCGAGTTTGTGTATTTCCCTATGTTTGCATGGGTTTCCTTCCACACTCCAAAAACATATGTGAATTTAGATTGTGAGCCCCAATGGGCACGGGCAACCAAGTTGAGTGTACACTGCTTCAAAATCTGTGTGCTCTATATTGTAATAAAGAAATATTATATAAATGCATTGATGGTGGGAGGGAGGCATGGGCACAATTTTCCTTTTGAAGAAATGTATATAGAGGGGGCAGAAATTGCTTGCACATTTGAAGTGGATTTGAAGGGTCTTCATATTAGAAATACCCCATAAAAGACCCCATTATAAAAACTGCACCCCCCAAAGTATTCAAAATGACATTCAGTCAGCGTTTTAACCCTTTAGGTGTTTCACAGGAATAGCAGCAAAGTGAAGGAGAATATTCACAATCTTCATTTTTTACACTCGCATGTTTTTGTAGACCCAATTTTTGAATTTTTGCAAGGGGTAAAAAGAAGAAATTTTTTACTTGTATTTGAAACCCAATTTCTCTCTAGTAAGCACATACCTCATATGTCTATGTTAATTGTTCGGCGGGCGCAGTAGAGGGCTCAGAAGGGAAGGAGCGACAAATGGTTTGTGGGGGGCATGTCACATTTAGGAAACCCCTATGGTGCCAGAACAGCAAAAAAAAACACATGGCATAGCATTTTGGAAACTAGACCCCTCGGGGAACATAACAAGGGGTAAAGTGAACCTTAATACCCCACAGGTGATTCACGACTTTTGCATATGTAAAAAAAAATAAAAAATTTTCCCTAAAATGCTTGGTTTCCCAAAAGTTTTACATTTTTAAAAAGGGTAATAGCAGAAAATACCCCCCAAAATTTGAAGCCAAATTTCTCCCGATTCAGAAAACACCCCATATGGGGGTGAAAAGTGCTCTGCTGGCGCACTACAGGTCTCAGAAGAGAAGGAGTCACATTTGGCTTTTTTGAAGGAAATTTTGCTCTGGGGGCATGCCGCATTTAGGAAGCCCCTATGGTGCCAGGACAGCAAAAAAAAACACATGGCATACCATTTTGGAAACTAGACCCCTTGGGATACGTAACAAGGGGTAATGTGAACCTTAATACCCCTCAGGGGTTTCACAACTTTTGCATATGTAAAAAAAAAAAAAATTACCTAAAATGCTTGGTTTCCCAAAAAATTTATATTTTTACAAAGGGTTAAAGCAGAAAATACCCCCCAAAATTTGAAGCCTAATTTCTCCCGATTCAGAAAACACCCCATATGGGGGTGAAAAGTGCTCTGCTGGCGCACTACAGGTCTCAGAAGAGAAGGAGTCACATTTGGCTTTCTGAAAACAAATTTTGCTCTGGGGGCATGCCGCATTTAGGAAGCCCCTATGGTGCCAGGACAGCAAAAAAAAACACATGGCATACCATTTTGTAAACTAGACCCCTCGGGGAATGTAACAAGGGGTTAAGTGATCCTTAATACCCCACAGGTGTTTCACGACTTTTGCATATGTAAAAAAAAAAAAATTTTTTTTTACCTAAAATGCCTCTTTTCCCAAAAATTTTACATTTTTAAAAAGGGTAAAAGCAGAAAATACCCCCCAAAATTTGTAACACAATTTCTCCCGAGTACGGCGATACCCCATATGTGACCCTAAACTGTTGCCTTGAAATACGACAGGGCTCCAAAGTGAGAGCGCCATGCGCATTTGAGGCCTAAATTAGGGACTTGCATAGGGGTGGACATAGGGGTATTCTACACCAGTGATTCCCAAACAGGGTGCCTCCAGCTGTTGTAAAACTCCCAGCATGCCTAGACAGTCCGTGGCTATCTGGCAATACTGGGAGTAGTTGTTTTGCAACAGCTGGAGGCTCCGTTTTGGAAAAAGTGGCGTACCAGACGTTTTTCATTTTTATTGTTGAGGGGGGCTGTGTAGAGGTATGTGTATACGTAGTGTTTTTTACTTTTTATTTTGTGTTAGTGTAGTGTTTTTAGGGTACAGTCGCACGGGCAGGGGTTCACAGTAGTTTCTCGCTGGCAGTTTGAGCTGCAGCAGAAAATTTGCTGCAGCTCAAACTTGCAGCCGGATACTTACTGTAATCCTCCGCTCATGTGAGTGTACCCTGTTCGTTCACATTGGGGGGGTGGAACATCCAGCTGTTGCAAAACTACAACTCCCAGCATGTACGGTCTATCAGTGCATGCTGGAAGTTGTAGTTTTGCAACCGCTGGAGGCTCCGTTTTGGAAACAGTGGCGTACCAGACGTTTTTCATTTTTATTGGGGAGGGGGGTTGTATAGGGGTATGTGTATACATAGTGTTTTTTACTTTTTATTGTGTGTTAGTGTAGTGTTTTTAGGGTACAGTCGCACGGGCGGGGGTTCACAGTAGTTTCTCGCTGGCAGTTTGAGCTGCGGCAGAAAATTTGCTGCAGCTCAAACTTGCAGCCGGATACTTACTGTAATCCTCCGCCCATGTGAGTGTACCCTGTACGTTCACATTGGGGGGGGGGGGGGGAAACATCCAGCTGTTGCATAACTACAAGACCCAGCATGCCCTTCCGCTGTCCGTCCATGCTGGGAGTTGTAGTTTTGCAACAGCTGGAGGCACAATGGTTGTGAAACAACGAGTTTGGTAACAAACTCAGTGTTTTGCAACCAGTGTGCCTTCAGCTGTTGCAAAAGCTACAACCCCCAGCATGTACGGACAGCGGAAGGGCATGCTGGGTCTTGTAGTTATGCAACAGCTGGAGGCATACTACTTTGGCTGGGGATGTTGGGGACTGTAGTTATGCAACAGCTGGAGACACACTGGTTTGCTACATAACTCAGTGTGCCTTCAGCTGTTGCAAAACTACAACTCCCAGCAGTCACCGACAGCCAACGGGCATGCTGGGATTTGTAGTTATGCAACCAGCAGATGCACTACTACAACTCCCAGCATGCACTTTAGCTGTTTGTGCAAGCTGGGAGTTGTAGTTACACAACAGCTGAAGGTACACTTTTCCATAGAAAAAATGTGCCTCCAGCTGTTGCAAAACTACAAGTCCCAGCATGCCCATAAGGGCATGCTGGGAGTTGTGGTGGTCTGCCTCCTGCTGTTGCATAACTACAGGTCCCAGCATGCCCTTTTTGCATCCTGGGAGCTGTTGCTAAGCAACAGCAGGAGGCTGTCACTCACCTCCAACGATCCAGCCGCATGAGGTCAGTCCCTCGTCGTCGCCGCCGCGGCCGTCACTCCTGGGGCCCCGATCCCAACATTGACGCCGGGGATCGGGGTCCCCAGCACCTGGGGTGCACATCCCGCACCCGCTCACCTCCTCCGGAAGAGGGGCGGAGCGGGTTGCGGGAGTGACACCCGCAGCAGGCGCCCTGATTGGTCGGCCGACAAATCAGGGCGATCGAGAGGTGGCACCAGTGCCACCTCACCCCTGCAGGCTCTGGCTGTTCGGGGCCGTCGGAGACAGCCCCGAACAGCCTGTAATTCCGGGTCACCGGGTCACTGGAGACCCGATTGACCCGGAGTCTGCCGCAGATCGCTGGACTGAATTGTCCAGCGATCTGCGGCCATCGCCGACATGGGGGGGCATAATGACCCCCCTGGGTGATATGCCCCGATGCCTGCTGAATGATTTCAGCAGGCATCGGGCACCGGCTCCCCTCCAGCTAGCGGCGGGGGGCCGGGATTTAACAGGACGTACTCAAACGTCCTGAGTCCTTAAGGACTCAGAAAAGGGGCCGTTTGAGTACGTCCTGCGTCCTTAAGGGGTTAAGCAGAGCACAATAATACAAGTCCATCACAAGGCCTCAACTTCATATTTTAATATTTTTATTTTTATACTCTTGCATTTTTCTGTCTCATTCTAGAAGCATCTTAGTGTGAATTTCCAATGATAAAATGAATGTCTCCCTCGGGCACTGCTGGTTTATATGTTATACTAAAGTGAAAAATAAAGCAATCCTAGATGATGGAACATACTACACAGGAGGTTATTGCCCACCGTGGTGTTGTATACAGAAGGCGTCTAAGCTTCCTATAATATCAGAAAAAAAAGGAGTTCAAACTAATATCAGCCAAAAAATATATGATAATAGAAAGTGGAGATTTGGACATAATGCTGAAATAAAATTAAAAAATATGTGGATAATGTTTGTAAAAGTACCTAACCATGTAATGTTTAAAGATGGTTAACATAATAGTAACATAGTAACATTGTTCATAAGGTTGAAAAAAGATCAGAGTCCATCAAGTTCATCCTATAACCCTAATGAGTCCCTACTGAGTTGATCCAGAGGAAGGCAAAAAACCCTCACACTAGAGGTAAAAATTCCAAAACTCCAAATATGGCATCAGAATAATGTAATTGAATGTGAGGTTAGGTATATGATACTGTGTAATACAGTGATCCCTCAACATACGATGGTAATCCGTTCCAAATGGACCATCGTTTGTTGAAACCATCATATGTTGAGGGATCCGTGCAATGTAAAGTATAGGACAGTGGTCTACAACCTGCGGACCTCCAGATGTTGGAAAACTACAACACCCAGCATGCCCGGACAGCCAATGGCTGTCCGGGCATGCTGGAAGTTGTAGTTTTGCAACATCTGGTGGTCCGCAAGTTGAAGACCACTGGTATTGGAGGTTATACTCACATGTCCCCGCCGCTCCGGACCGTCACCGCTGCCCTGGATGTCACCTTCCATCGCTGTCGCCGCGTCCCCGTGGTGTTCCCGATGCTCCGGCAAGGCCTCTGCTTCCCCAGCATCCTCGCTCTCCGTCGCCGCCATCATGTCACTACGCACGCCGCTCCTATTGAATGACGGGACGGCGTGCGCAGTGACGTGATGACGACGATGGAGAGCGCCGACAATGCAGGGGATCCCGAAGAGGACGCGCCGGAGCCCCGAGGACAGGTAAGTGATCGTCAGCGGACCACACGGGGCACCGTAAACGGCTATCCGGTGGCAGCTGAAGCAGTCTGCGCTGCCAGATAGCCGTTTATGCGATGGCCCCGACATAAAAAAGCATCGTATGTTGATGCTGCCTTCAACATGCGATGGCCTCTGAGAGGCTATCGTATGTTGAAATTATCGTATGTTGGGGCCATCGTAGGTCGGGGGGGGGTCACTGTATATGAATGGGAATCCAACTAAAAGACTATGGGGGACATTTATTATTGTTGCTTTGGTAAGCAAGTTCTGAAGACTTTTTTTTTTTTGCTGTAGTTTTGCTTATGTGCTACATATTTATCGTACATTCACAAGGGGTTGATAAATTTGGAACACATAAGCAAAACAAACATTTGTGAGACTTTTGAGAGACTTTTTGCCACTTTTTAAATTTGCTTACGTACAGAAGTTTTGTACTCCAGGTCAGACCTGGAGCAGACTTGCAACTTTTTGTAAGGGGTTTGTGACTTTTTTTTTTGCCTACGTGCGACTTTCGCTCATGATAAATTCTTGACCACTGCAAAGAGAAAACTGAAATTTGCTTAGGTAAGGCTGTAACTTTTTGCTTACCCACAAAAGTCACACACAAAAAAGTCCTTAGGCGCATGTGCAACTTTTTGTGTGCCCGGAGTAAGCAAAAAAAATGGCTTTAAATACTTTGATAAATGTCCCCCTATGTCAGCAATTTCTTTTTGTTCAATGTACCTCAAAAGGTGGAGCTAAAAGAAAGAAAATGTCAGTGTTCATACGTAGGGGACAGACCTAACCAGGGTGTCTATAACAGGGAGATGTAAATTCTGTGTTTACATAATACTTTACAGTTAATTAAATTCATGTAAATGAATATCTTAGGGCAGCAATCCAAATTAATAAGCAATTAGTATGTATATGAGCTTAGCAGGGATGAATGCTTGATATCATTTCGGACATGCCTTTTAATGCCTTTGAAATGAATGGAATTACCACATAGTTAATATGGGCAGGGTTAGAACAGGATTTATTATAGAGAGCAGACTGGTCACGCAGCTTTGAACTTTAATAAGATTTGTTCTGTTAAAAAAATATATTAATAACTTAAAAGGGAAATAAATAATAGTAAATCATTTATATAGATACACTTCATGAAGTTACATTGGAGTTACATATTCTCATGTCAATGATAAATGATGAACATTGTGCAATAATAAAGCTGCAAAAGAAATAATATTTATGGTATATTCAGCAAATAAGATTCCAATTGGACAGTCAACAACATTATTATCTGAGGTATGTATATATACTGACTGACAAAAAGCTGTTGGTATCGAATTAAATGACATTTTATATGTGTGAGTGTAATGATAATATATGTATTAGGCTGCATTCACCCCTCGTTTTTACGTTACGGGTGCCGGATCCGGCCGGTGGTGCCGCTAGGGATTCTGGTCTTCTTGAAATCTGTTGGGCCTATGTGTTAGCTCACACATCCCCTGGGTGTCCATGATAACTAACACAACATGGTAATCTGCAGTTTACACCTAGCCATAGCAGTGGCAAACGGGGACTCCGGTTGGCTCATTTTTGACCCTTATGCAATTTCCTGAACGGACCTAAAACCGTAGTATACTACGGTTTTAGGTCCGGTTACAAAACCGGATATGGGTAAAAAATTTGCCAACCGGAGTCACCATTTGACTCCGGTCGGCTCATTAAATTAAATGGATTTCAGGGCTGGTCCGGCTGGGGTACGGGAGCGCCCAGTTTGCCCCTCTCCCAGCCGGATCCGGCACCTATAATGTAAAAACGAGGTGTGAATGCAGCCTTAGAATCAAAGGATGTTTATTGGGGAAAACTGTACAAGAGAAAGAAAGCTTTAGTACTCTGTTGGGCCACATCTAGCCTGCATACAAGGGGAGATATGTTTGGGCATAGAGGCATACAGGTTCCATATGGCATCCTGTGTGTGGGTGAGCATTATCCTGCATATAAATGCCAATTAAAAGACCAGCACATTTCACTGAACTGTTAGTGTTCCTTGTACTACTACTTGAGGTGACTGACTGTCATATACAATTACTGATCATTACACCACCAAACCACCAGTTTGGGCAATGTTGCTCCACAACATAAGTAGGATTGAAGCGCTCACAATTTCACCCCCATACTTGAAGGAAATGCCCAGCCGGTGCTTATGCTCTGTGTGATTTATTCATGCAGAAAGAATTACAGCTGTTTCTCAAAGACGTGTCTTTGATAAACAGCTGTAACCCTTTCTGCATGAATAAATTAAACAAAGGATAAGCGTGTGCTGGGCATCCCCTTCCAAGCTGCCTACACCGCCATGACACTGCATTAATCTTGAACAGTGTGCCGACTATTTTGTTTCATATACCTCCATACTTGAAATCGATCTTCATCAGATCCCAAAAATAACCTTGATTCAGTGCTTTTCAGGACACATTATGGGCACTGTGACACCCTTTTATTCTGCTAAACCACAGAAGGCCGGGGCAGAGGTGTGTAATAGGAAGATGCCACTTGTATTTGGATGGGAAACAAGGAAACTGTGGGAGATTAAACTTTCACCCCTACCATTGATCTGTCTTGGCCTGTGTGCGGGCCCTCGCAAATCTTATAGTCTGCTTTATTCTGCTGGTTCTGATTTAGCCTTGCTCACACTTGTTTTTTTGCCTGAGTCCTAGTATCCACCTGTTTGTGTTAGTGTAGGGTCACACATGCCATATTTTGCTACATATTTACTGCTGCGCATTTTCCTAAACATTAAAGTCAATGGGAAGCAAAATGAGCTGCAGAAAACACACAGCAAATGTGTGGCATGTGTGACCCTACCCTTAGGCTCAATGTGCAGGGATAGTAAAGGACAGGTTTAGGGTCAGTGTTCAGGGAATGGTCTAGGGAAGTTCTGCCGTCTTGAGATCAGCTGGTACAATATTTTAACAATAACAGTTGCATGAATGTTCATGGGGAAGCACTATTGCCTTTTTTTTTTTTTTCTTAAATTTCAGCCAGACTTTATTTAAATAATACATTCAAGAAAAACTAGGCCATGATACTGGCAAGCCAGTATAATTTATGCAAGGGATAATAAAAGGACGCATCAATTCCTGGCATCAAGATTAATCGAAATTTAAGGCTTGGTACAGTTTGTACTGAAGTGCACAATGTGTGTCCAACAGAAACAAAAAGGGACATTTAAAACACATGGACAAAAACTAAATTGGTTCTTTGGGACTTTAACATTGATGGTTTTAAACGGGTACTCCAGTAGACAGCTATTTTTTTTAAGCAACTGGTGCAAGAAAGTTATAAATTACTTCTATTAATATTTTTTAATCCTTCCAGTACTTATGAGCTGATGCATGCTCCAGAGGAAGTTGAGCTGTTCTTTTCTGTCTGAGCACAGTGCTCTCTACTGTCACCTCTGTCCATGTCAGGAACTGTCCAGAGCACATGCTATGGGGATTTTCTCCTACTCTGGACAATTCCTGACACAGACAGAGGTGTCAGCAGAAAGCACTGTGGTCAGACGGAAAAACACAACTCAACTTCCTATGGAGCATACAACAGCTGCTAAATACTGGAAGGATTAAGATTTTTAAATAGAAGTCATTTAAAAATAAAAACTTTCTGGCACCGGTTGATTTAAAAAAAAATTGTTTTCCACCGGAGTATGCCTTTAATAACGAGTATAAGCAGGCCAAATTAGATCAATGGGGATCTATATTTTCTAGGATCTCTACCGATTAGTAGTATGAAGGTGAATAAGACGAACTGCAGAAATAGACAAAGGATCAACAAACTTCCTATGGTAGATCAGAAGTCTATTGTAAAGTGTACATATCCAAGAATGAAAGAATGAAATCACCATAACAAGCTCTGTGCAAACACTGAACCGGCAAGGAATGCCGGGAGACTTCTGCTCTGAATGAACATTATTGTCACTACAGATCTCAGCTGTAAATATAGTAACTCAGTATCTGTATTTATCTGCAATGTATAAAATGGTTTCCTGATCAAAGAGGTTCCCTGATGAAGCTTTTTCCAACCAATCCCATCATTTTCTTTTTTTGGAAGCAGCAACAGTGAGTTTTATTTTTTTCTTTTTCTTTTTTGCATATCATGTAAAAAAAATTATTGTAAAAATGCAGATTGGAAAGGTTAACCCCTTAAGGACCAGGCCATTTTACACCTTAGGACCAGAGCATTTTTTGAACATCTGACCACTGTCACTTTAAACATTAATAACTCTGGGATGCTTTTAGTTATCATTCTGAGATTGTTTTTTTCGTGACATATTCTACTTTATTTTGGTGGTAAATATTCGGCGTTACTTGCAGGATGCCAAAATTTCATGAAAATTTTGAAAATTTTGCATATTTCTAACTTTGAAGCTCTCTACTTGTAAGGAAAATGGATATTCCAAATACATTTTATTTTTATTCACAAATACAATATGTCTACTTTATGTTGGCATCATAAAATGGACACATTTTTGCTTTTTGAAAAAATTAGAGGGCTTCAAATAAAGCAGCAATTTTCAAAAATGTCATGAAAATTGCTACATCTGAAGGGACAGATGTTACGGAACTACAACTCCCAGCATGCCTGGGCAGTCTAGGCATGCTGAGAGTTGTAGTTTGGCAACATCTGGAGGGCTACCGTTTGGGCACCACTGTAACAGTGGTCTCCAAACTGTGACCCTCCAGATGTTGCAAAACTACAACTCCCAGCATGCCCAGACAGCCTTTGGCTGTCTGGGCATGCTGGGAGTTGCAGTTTGGCCTTCCTAGTGGTTGCCACAGTAAAGATCACTTTACTTTCACTTTCAATTCCCCCCTCCCCCACAGTAGTTTCCCTACCTGACCCAGGCTCCAGCAGTCACCAGCAACGATCGGGGTCTCCAGGCATCTTCTCCTGCAGGTACCAACCTCCATCTTCTTCCCATGATCCCCTCGACATCCAGGGGTGGCCAGAATGGGGGGTTGCCATGGCAACCCACTGTCCTGCTCTGCCATTGGTCAGAATAAATTCTGACCAATGGCAGGGGATAGGAGGAAATCGCAGCATTGCGACTTCACTCCTACCCTTCAGGATGATCTGGGCTGTCACTGACAGGTCAGATCATCACAATTTTCCCATTTAGCCTGTGCTAGCATTTCTCCTGCGGTGTTGCTATCTGTGTGTGAAGAGTGGGAGAAGAGGGTTGCATTGACAATCCAACACAATGGGCAGCACATTGAACACATTTTATAAGTGGTCAGAAACTTGTAAATAACTCATGAAAGAATAAAGTTACATTAAAACCAAGCACATCATTGTTTTTCTTGTGAAATTCCCAATAAGTTTGATGTGTCATATGACCCTCTTCCTATTGAATAAACAAAAGTTGGATTTAAAATCAACCCCCTATAATCAACCCCCTATAACTGTTTTTTTTTTTTTTATGTATACAGGGAAGTATAAGAGCTCGTTTTTTTTTTTTTTTTTTTGCGTCATGGTCTCTAGTTTTTTTCGGTACTATATTTGTTTTTTATGGGACTTTTCAATCACTTTGTACTATTTGTTTCTGATATATGAGTCAGCGATCGGCAGCAGGAGGCATATTAGCTTATGAGACACCCTCTGAGCTACCGCATTTCTTTCACTTTCACTTTAGACACCATGATTGGCGTTTATCACGGCATCTAAAGGGTTAATGACAGGCAGCGGCAGGATCACATCGACACACACCGCAATGAGGCTGCACTCGCTTCAAAGTTACTTGATCCTCCAGGGCGTACATTTACGCTCTGGTGCGTTAAAACCCAGGCGGCAAGGGTGTAAGTTTATGTCGTGCGTCTCCAGGGGGTTATATGTAAGACACGGGCAGCAAAGTTATTTTAGTTACTAATATACTCACTTACTTGAGTTTCTTTACATGTGTTGGCATTTTTATTGTCTTTGTTTTCCCTGGAAGTTTATTTTCTGTAGCCTAAAAAATAAAAGTTGCCTCGGACCTTTCTTAGCTTGTGTTACGCCGAGCGCTCCGGGTCCCCGCTCCTCCCCGGAGCGCTCGCTACACTCTCCCCGCTGCAGCGCTCCGGTCAGATCCACTGACCCGGGGCGCTGCGATTCCGCTTCCAGCCGGGATGCGATTCGCGATGCGGGTAGCGCCCGCTCGCGATGCGCACCCCGGCTCCCGTACCTGACTCGCTCTCCCTCGGTCCTGTCCCGGCGCGCGCGGCCCCGCTCCCTAGGGCGCGCGCGCGCCGGGTCTTTGCGATTTAAAGGGCCACTGCGCCGCTGATTGGCGCAGTGATTCCAATTAGTGTCTTCACCTGTGCACTTCCCTATATCACCTCACTTCCCCTGCACTTCCTTGCCGGATCTTGTTGCCATCGTGCCAGTGAAAGCGTTTCCTTGTGTGTTCCTAGCCTGTGTTCCAGACCTCCTGCCGTTGCCCCTGACTACGATCCTTGCTGCCTGCCCCGACCTTCTGCTACGTCCGACCTTGCTTCTGTCTACTCCCTTGTACCGCGCCTATCTTCAGCAGCCAGAGAGGTGAGCCGTTGCTAGTGGATACGACCTGGTCACTACCGCCGCAGCAAGACCATCCCGCTTTGCGGCGGGCTCTGGTGAAAACCAGTAGTGACTTAGAACCGATCCACTAGCACGGTCCACGCCAATCCCTCTCTGGCACAGAGGATCCACTACCTGCCAGCCGGCATCGTGACAGTAGATTCGGCCATGGATCCCGCTGAAGTTCCTCTGCCAGTTGTCGCTGACCTTACCACGGTGGTCGCCCAGCAGTCACAACAGATAGCGCAACAAGGCCAACAGCTGTCTCAACTGACCGTTATGCTACAGCAGTTACTACCACAGCTTCAGCAGTCATCTCCTCCGCCAGCTCCTGCACCTCCTCCGCAGCGAGTGGCCGCTCCTGGTCTACGCCTATCCTTGCCGGATAAATTTGATGGGCACTCTAAGTTTTGCCGTGGCTTTCTTTCCCAATGTTCCCTGCATCTGGAGATGATGTCGGACCTGTTTCCCACTGAAAGGTCTAAGGTGGCTTTCGTAGTCAGCCTTCTGTCTGGAAAAGCCCTGTCTTGGGCCACACCGCTCTGGGACCGCAATGACCCCGTCACTGCCTCTGTACACTCCTTCTTCTCGGAAATCCGAAGTGTCTTTGAGGAACCTGCCCGAGCCTCTTCTGCTGAGACTGCCCTGTTGAACCTGGTCCAGGGTAATTCTTCCGTTGGCGAGTATGCCGTACAATTCCGTACTCTTGCTTCAGAATTATCCTGGAATAATGAGGCCCTCTGCGCGACCTTTAAAAAAGGCCTATCCAGCAACATTAAAGATGTTCTGGCCGCACGAGAAATTCCTGCTAATCTACATGAACTCATTCACCTAGCCACTCGCATTGACATGCGTTTTTCCGAAAGGCGTCAGGAGCTCCGCCAAGATATGGACAAGATATGGCGTTTCTTCTCCTCGGCTCCTCTCTCCTCTGGTCCCCTGCAATCCGTTCCTGTGCCTCCCGCCGTGGAGGCTATGCAGGTCGACCGGTCTCGCCTGACACCTCAAGAGAGGACACGACGCCGCATGGAGAACCTCTGCCTGTACTGTGCTAGTACCGAACACTTCCTGAGGGATTGTCCTATCCGTCCTCCCCGCCTGGAAAGACGTACGCTGACTCCGCACAAAGGTGAGACAGTCCTTGATGTCTACTCTGCTTCTCCACGTCTTACTGTGCCTGTGCGGATGTCTGCCTCTGCCTTCTCCTTCTCTACTGTGGCCTTCTTGGACTCTGGATCTGCAGGAAATTTTATTTTGGCCTCTCTCGTCAACAGGTTCAACATCCCAGTGACCAGTCTCGCCAGACCCCTTTACATCAATTGTGTAAACAATGAAAGATTGGACTGTACCATACGTTTCCGCACGGAGCCCCTTCTAATGAGCATCGGATCTCATCACGAGAGGATTGAACTTTTGGTCCTCCCCAATTGCACCTCGGAAATTCTCCTTGGACTTCCCTGGCTTCAACTTCATTCCCCAACCCTGGATTGGTCCACTGGGGAGATCAAGAGTTGGGGGCCCTCTTGTTCCAAGGACTGTCTAAAACCGGTTCCCAGTAACCCTTGCCGTGACTCTGTGGTTCCTCCAGTAACCGGTCTCCCTAAGGCCTATATGGACTTCGCGGATGTTTTCTGCAAAAAACAAGCTGAGACTCTACCTCCTCACAGGCCTTATGATTGTCCTATCGACCTCCTCCCGGGCACTACTCCACCCCGGGGCAGAATTTATCCTCTCTCTGCCCCAGAGACTCTTGCCATGTCTGAATACGTCCAGGAAAATTTAAAAAAGGGCTTTATCCGTAAATCCTCCTCTCCTGCCGGAGCCGGATTTTTCTTTGTGTCCAAAAAAGATGGCTCCCTACGTCCTTGCATTGACTACCGCGGTCTTAATAAAATCACGGTTAAGAACCGCTACCCCCTACCCCTCATCTCTGAACTCTTTGATCGCCTCCAAGGTGCCCACATCTTTACTAAACTGGACTTAAGAGGTGCCTATAACCTCATCCGCATCAGAGAGGGGGATGAGTGGAAAACGGCATTTAACACCAGAGATGGACACTTTGAGTATCTGGTCATGCCCTTTGGCCTGTGCAACGCCCCTGCTGTCTTCCAAGACTTTGTTAATGAAATTTTTCGTGATCTGTTATACTCCTGTGTTGTTGTATATCTGGACGATATCCTAATTTTTTCTGCCAATCTAGAAGAACACCGCCAGCATGTCCGTATGGTTCTTCAGAGACTTCGTGACAATCAACTCTATGCCAAAATTGAGAAATGTCTGTTTGAATGCCAATCTCTTCCTTTTCTAGGATATTTGGTCTCTGGCCAGGGACTACAAATGGATCCAGACAAACTCTCTGCCGTCTTAGATTGGCCACGCCCCTCCGGACTCCGTGCTATCCAACGCTTTTTGGGGTTCGCCAATTATTACAGGCAATTTATTCCACATTTTTCTACCGTTGTGGCTCCTATCGTGGCTTTAACCCAAAAAAATGCCGATCCCAAGTCTTGGCCTCCTCAAGCGGAAGACGCCTTTAAACGACTCAAGTCTGCCTTTTCTTCGGCTCCCGTGCTCTCCAGACCTGACCCTTCCAAACCCTTCCTATTGGAGGTTGATGCCTCCTCAGTGGGAGCTGGAGCTGTTCTTCTACAAAAAAAAAATTCTTCCGGGCATGCTGTCACTTGTGGGTTTTTTTCTAGGACCTTCTCTCCGGCGGAGAGGAACTACTCCATCGGGGATCGAGAGCTTCTAGCCATTAAATTAGCACTTGAGGAATGGAGGCATCTGCTGGAGGGATCAAGATTTCCAGTTATTATTTACACCGACCACAAGAACCTCTCCTACCTCCAGTCTGCCCAACGGCTGAATCCTCGCCAGGCCCGGTGGTCTCTGTTCTTTGCCCGATTTAATTTTGAGATTCACTTTCGTCCTGCCGATAAGAACATTAGGGCCGATGCTCTCTCTCGTTCCTCGGATGCCTCAGAAGTTGAACTCTCTCCGCAACACATCATTCCACCTGACTGCCTGATCTCCACTTCTCCAGCCTCCATCAGGCAAACTCCTCCAGGAAAGACCTTTGTTTCTCCACGCCAACGCCTCGGAATCCTCAAATGGGGTCACTCCTCCCATCTCGCAGGTCATGTGGGCATCAAGAAATCTGTGCAACTCATCTCCCGCTTCTATTGGTGGCCGACTCTGGAGACGGATGTTGTGGACTTTGTGCGAGCCTGCACTATCTGTGCCCGGGATAAGACTCCTCGCCAGAAGCCCGCTGGTTTTCTTCATCCCCTGCCTGTCCCCGAACAGCCTTGGTCTCTGATTGGTATGGATTTTATTACTGATTTACCCCCTTCCCGTGGCAACACTGTTATTTGGGTGGTCGTTGATCGATTCTCCAAAATGGCACATTTCATCCCTCTTCCTGGTCTTCCTTCAGCGCCTCAGTTGGCTAAACAATTTTTTGTACACATTTTTCGTCTTCACGGGTTGCCTACGCAGATCGTCTCGGATAGAGGCGTCCAATTCGTGTCTAAATTCTGGAGGGCTCTCTGTAAACAACTCAAGATTAAATTAAATTTTTCTTCCGCATATCATCCCCAGTCCAATGGACAAGTAGAAAGAATTAACCTGGTCTTGGGTGATTATTTGCGACATTTTGTTTCCTCCCGCCAGGATGACTGGGCAGATCTCCTTCCATGGGCCGAATTCTCGTATAACTTCAGAGTCTCTGAATCTTTCTCCAAATCCCCATTTTTCGTGGTGTACGGCCGTCACCCTCTTCCCCCCCTCCCTACCCCCTTGCCCTCTGGTCTGCCCGCTGTGGATGAAATTTCTCGTGACCTTTCCATCATATGGAGAGAGACCCAAAATTCTCTCTTACAGGCTTCATCACGCATGAAGAAGTTCGCGGATAAGAAAAGAAGAGCTCCTCCCGTTTTTTCCCCTGGAGACAAGGTATGGCTCTCCGCTAAATATGTCCGCTTCCGTGTCCCTAGCTACAAGTTGGGACCACGCTATCTTGGTCCTTTCAAAATTTTGTGTCAAATTAATCCTGTCTCTTACAAACTTCTTCTTCCTCCTTCTCTTCGTATCCCTAATGCCTTTCACGTTTCTCTTCTTAAACCACTCATCCTCAACCGTTTTTCTCCCAAATCTGTTCCTCCCACTCCTGTTTCCGGCTCCTCGGACATCTTCTCTGTCAAAGAGATCTTAGCTTCTAAAAAGGTCAGAGGGAAAACTTTTTTTTTAGTGGACTGGGAGGGTTGTGGTCCTGAAGAGAGATCCTGGGAACCTGAGGACAACATCCTAGACAAAAGTCTGCTCCTCAGGTTCTCAGGCTCTAAGAAGAGGGGGAGACCCAAGGGGGGGGGTACTGTTACGCCGAGCGCTCCGGGTCCCCGCTCCTCCCCGGAGCGCTCGCTACACTCTCCCCGCTGCAGCGCTCCGGTCAGATCCACTGACCCGGGGCGCTGCGATTCCGCTTCCAGCCGGGATGCGATTCGCGATGCGGGTAGCGCCCGCTCGCGATGCGCACCCCGGCTCCCGTACCTGACTCGCTCTCCCTCGGTCCTGTCCCGGCGCGCGCGGCCCCGCTCCCTAGGGCGCGCGCGCGCCGGGTCTTTGCGATTTAAAGGGCCACTGCGCCGCTGATTGGCGCAGTGATTCCAATTAGTGTCTTCACCTGTGCACTTCCCTATATCACCTCACTTCCCCTGCACTTCCTTGCCGGATCTTGTTGCCATCGTGCCAGTGAAAGCGTTTCCTTGTGTGTTCCTAGCCTGTGTTCCAGACCTCCTGCCGTTGCCCCTGACTACGATCCTTGCTGCCTGCCCCGACCTTCTGCTACGTCCGACCTTGCTTCTGTCTACTCCCTTGTACCGCGCCTATCTTCAGCAGCCAGAGAGGTGAGCCGTTGCTAGTGGATACGACCTGGTCACTACCGCCGCAGCAAGACCATCCCGCTTTGCGGCGGGCTCTGGTGAAAACCAGTAGTGACTTAGAACCGATCCACTAGCACGGTCCACGCCAATCCCTCTCTGGCACAGAGGATCCACTACCTGCCAGCCGGCATCGTGACAGCTTGCTGTGTGACCTTAGATAATACATCACAAGTCAGGTGCTGAAAGGGGGCTTGTCTGCTTCGTCTACTGCATGTAAAGCCAGCCCTCTGATGACGTTACTGGCGCACATGTGTATGCATTCATCATCACACAGATCCACAGCTTGTGTGTTAGGTTGTGCTGTGCTGCAATGGAGGGAGCAACCAATGTGTGGGAGGAGAATATGTCACCTCCCACCTTAAAACAAAGGATCCTGGGGATTGCAATCTGAGGGAGGCCACAGACACAGGAAGTAGCCAGTTCCCAATAACAAGTCAGCAGTGTGATGGGGACACAGGACCCGGCCATTTATCACCAACACAAGTACAGATCCATAGTAAGCATCTCCATTATTGTACCACACTTAATTACTAAAGTCACCTTATGTTTGATAACCCCTTTACTATCCTTTTAATATACTTAAATTCAAAAGGAATGGGGAATATAAAGGAAAGATGTTAAATTATCCTTCCAGCTGGATCCACTTCTGGCTATGCCTCAAAAACTGTAGTGGCAGTACTCCAAAAAAGAAACTTCCATGTATGACACCAACCTAAAGCTGTTCTCATATAAATATAACAAGTTATAAAACTTGGTAGTGTATGTTGTACATTGATGCAGTTCAAGAGCCTAAAACTTTGGGTCTGTTGCTTTGAAATGGAGCTGTGTATGTTTTCAAGTGTGTGCATGGACACTGCATGGAACACGGAAGTCTATGAATTCCTCTGACCTGTGAATTGTAAATATATATATATATATATATATATATATATCAACCATTCATCTGTGGTTCCCTAACTTTTAGCCTTACAACCATATCAGCATACAATGTTCATTACAGTAGCTAAATTCAGATAACATTTGGAAGTTATATGAGAAGAGTATCACTAAACATATGCCACAGACATATGAAACTGTAAAAATATACTGTACACATGCAAGCATTTACCATGCGGGATTGTATTTCTTGCGCACAGTTGTATTTAACAGCATACTTGACTATGCTTTTCATGCAGTTAAACAGATGCTTGAGCTAGCACTGCGCTTAAAATCTACTTCATTTGAAATCCATGAGTAAGGATCAATAGGATCCGAAACACGTCAGAGTTGGTGTGCGTTCTCCTGTACTGGCCCATGCATCTGTTTATCTGTTATTAGAGGATTACTGTGCACTGCAAGTTCCCATGGGAGCCAAAAACCTTAAAACCTTTTTTAGTGGACTTCATTTGTTTAATGCAGTCGCATCAAAACTATACCAGGCATATGCCAAATGGATACTCTTATTGCAACCATTTAGCTTCTAAAAGTCTAGGGGCACCCTGGATGTACAGTATACACTGGAATTTGGAAAAATTGTCAAACATATTGATCAAACTTACTGCCTTTGCACGGGGGGTGGGGTCCAAAAAGCATGCAGAAAACCCAAACTGTCTTGATTTACCCATAACAACCGATTACAGCTCAGCTTTCATATTCCAGTAAAGTGAAAGCTGAGCTGTTATTGGTTGTTATTGGCAAAATCAAATAGTTTTGATTTTTACAGTTTTTACTTATTTCTACTATTTTGGTCCCTATTTTGAGGTAAAAAATTGTCTGTTTACAGGCAGAAGAACACAGAAGACACTTTTTCAGCTTTTTTTTCCCTTTGGACAAATTTTTTTTTTCCTTTTTGGATTATTTTATTTAAAAGAAAAGCTATAGCCCAAGAAAATAGTTTTTTGAAAAGGAAACATTCCAAAATATGTGCCAGTATGAAAGTATGGATTTATACATTTCGCTGTTGAATTACAGATGGTGAGTAGAAGTACACAGGGCTTCCATGGGCAGGCAAGACCTGTATGTCAATCAAGAGTGACATAGCCAGAGAGAGGTGATGCAGCTCCTGGGCCTAACTGACCCTGGGCCCTGCCCCTCCAAAGGTTCAACCGACTCCAGAAGGACTCCACATTTTACATAATTTGCTATTCAAGCTGGCGTCACACATGGTACTTTATTTTTAAAACTACGACTGCAATTTTTGAACCAAAGCCAGAAGTGGATCCAGCAGAAAAGAGAAGTAGAAGAACTTCCGTTATATTACCCATTCCTTTTGAATCCATTTTTGGCTTGCAGCGGTACTCTGTCGCTAGACATCTTATCCACTATCCTAAGGATTGGGGATAAGATGTCTGATCACGGGGGGGGGGGGGGGTCTGAATGCTGAGACCCACTGTGATCTCTAGCTTCTGAACACCATCTTTAGGCTGTTGTGTTGGTGGCATCATGCCACGGCCCCTCTATTCATGTCTATGGGAGGGGGCGTGATGGCTGTGGCACAATGTTGCGACCACGGCCACCCAAAGCCAGTGTTCTGAACATAAATGTTCAGAATGTAGGTTGCAGACCGCCCCACCCCCACCCCCCGCAATCAAACATTTTACCTCCTATCTTTAGGATAGGGAATAAGATGTCTAGGGCGGAGTACCTCTTTAAAAACTGCAGTAGCAGCTTTAAAAAAAGCTGGTCTCCTACTACCAGCCACACTAACCTTTCACAGCCAGAAGACTTTCCCAATGTCCTAGTAGTGACAGCCACAATTTGGTAGCCCCCTTTGTTAAAAAAAATGTTTAATCGTATTAAGAAATTTAGCATTTTATTGTCAGCCATCTACCCTAGTAGTATCATGCAGGTTCCTCCATGTAACAATAGTGCAAGCTACAATTAGCACCACCACCCCAAAGTGCACAGTTGGCTCCTCATAGTGCCAGCCACTTCACACATAGTATATTGAACAGTATTTCGTCCTTATTTTTAGTTCATTTCGCCCTGTTCCCTCCTGACCTGTGGGCCCCAGAACAGCTATATATTCATTAGAGGCATGCCACTGGATTCTTTAATTGTATATTTACAAATAAGTAACCGAGAATAAAGAAAGGTAACATCCTTCAAATGTACAACAGTGGAGTAAAATCTGTGTTCAAGAGCCTAAGCAGCAATTCAAACCTATTATTTCAATAAAGGTTTAAAAAAAATGCTCTTAAAGGTTGCATTACGCTGAAACGTTCCGCAAAATATATGGGCGAATTACAACGTTTCTGCTTGAAGAAGCCTTTACGCTTTACAATCTCACTACAAGATAATTGCTTTAAAGTTTTACAGCGTTTGTTTTTTTACGAGTTTTTTTTTACTTGATCTGCAGAGTTGACTCACATGGCTGGAAGGGGAGGCTGAGATGCATTAAAGGCCGGTCTTAAATCACTGAGCTGTTAGAAAGTTGCAGCAATCAAAGCTCATTTGGTTTTACTTAATCTATGACATGGCAGCTACTGTTTCTTTATTGATGCTGTCTCAAGCTGATTTCCATGCCAAGAATTTAACCATTTCGTAAGCTGGCTGCAATGTACTATACCGGTTCAAATGTCCTACGGTAAGACATATTAAAGGTGAATAAATAAAAACTTTATGAGCTGTTACTGAAATAATTATTTGCTCTTGAACAGTCATAAAGAGAGGGGACTAAAATGTCAAGTAAATGTAAACAGGTAATACTAAGTATAAAGTGACTCAGGGACAAAAGTGCTTGCACAATATACCTCAGTTTGAAACTTTTGCAAGCTAGTTTTTTCCCCCAATGCATAAGTATTTTTTTACACTTTTCATGATTTTATGATCTGTGTTTATATTGTCTGAGAATAAAAATAAATAAAAAAATCTTCCCTATGTGAACAAGACCTTAGATGGAAATATAGCTAGGCAAGTGTCTATGGTGCTGGGTGCCAAGAAGAATTCAGGAACCCAAGTTGTCTTTTATATTTATGGCCCATCCTTTGATCAGCTGATTGAAGGGTCCCGCTGAAACCTCTTCATTTCCTACCAGGCTGCCAGTGGCACTGCCATACATTCGGTAGCAACTGTACCTGGTATTGCAGCTTGTGACTTTTACTTCCGTGAGAAGAGCTGCAATATCAGGTACAACCATAATGGAATGTATGGCAGCATACCTGGTAGGAAGTAAGGATAGCTTATATGAGTGCGGAGGCTCCTTCAATCAGCTGACCTCAGTCAGACTCTCACCGATATGATATAGATGACGCAGTCTAGGGGTATGAAACTATTTTTTGTCAGGACATCTGCTACTGACAATAATAGAAGTGAAAAGCCACTCAGTGAAGCAATCGCTTATGCCACCTTTCACTCTCACCAACTGAGCTGTCAAAATGTTCCCTTCCATGAGTGTTGATCAATTTGTACATAGTCTATAAGTGCTCTTAAAGGGATACTCCACTAGCCAGCGTTCGGAAGTAAATCTTCAAACGCTGTTTTCACGCCCACTCCCCCTTAATGCAAATCTATGGGAGGCGTGGAGTTCCGCATTAATGGCCAACAATCTGCCGATGTAAAAGGGCTCTTAGTCAAAGGAGAGAACCCTTCCTATGAAAGACACAGACCAAGATTTATTAATCTGCCTGAAACCAAAACTGTCTGGTTTTGCCGATAACAACCAATCACAGCTCAGCTTTCATATCTTAATGAGCTGTGGTAAAATGAAAGCTGAGCTGTGATTGTTTGTGGTCAAAACTAGACAGTTTGGGTTTCAGACAGATTGACATTGTGTGCATTGGATAGTGGTTTAACCTTGTGCTGTGGAATCCTTGACACTTGCCTTGGCAATAAAAACTGATCACTTGAGACCTCACCCACCAGAATAAACACTTTGTCAGGGATCATTCAAATGAAAAATGGTTGGCCAAACAAGGCAGCCATTGTAACTTAGGGGCACAGCTATTTGGGCCTTTAGAACACAGGCAATTTTCATTTTTGCATTTTTGTTTCCTCCTCAACCTTAAAGGGGTATTCCGGGCAAAATTATTTTATCCCATATCCAAAGGATAGGGATAAGGTGTGTGATTGTGGGAGGCCTGCTGCTGAGACCCCCACAATCTCCCTGCATCACCCACATTCTATGTGACATCACGCCATGCCCCCTCCATTCATGTCTATGGGAGGGGGCGTAACATCATGTCCCCAGTCCCGGAAACCCGGAGGTTTCCAAAACTAGAGAGGCAGTCCCCGCATAGAATGCGGGTGCTGTAGGGAGATCGCGGGGGTCTCAACAGCAGGCCTCCCGCTAACAGACATCTTATCCCCTATCCTTTGCCTGGAATACCCCTTTAAAGAGACATAACTCTTTTATTTTATCATTCACAGACTCATATGAGGGATTGTTTATTGTGGGGCCAATTGTACTTCACAATGACTCCTTTAATTTTATCATACAATGGTAAAGATCAGCCATCCTTTGTTCCAGGGGAAGGTAAGAGACCTCCGGCCACCATGTGTTCTCATCGGACCCCCACTGATAGCAGCTAACACTCACCCACCATAAGGCAAGCACAGCCTAAAGATTCAACACTCTTGGCTAAGAAAGGCTTTAATATAATTGACCCTATGAACTTTAACCTCTTCAGGACATACAGCACTGTGTACGACATACCTTGCTGCAGTGTCGTACAATTACTCCATATGTTCTTAAGGGGTTAAAGTTCAAAGGGTCCAAAAAATGTATGTTGGAGTCTTGCTTGGCCAAGAGTGTTGAATCTTTAGGCCAGAATCACACAGTATAGTTTGGTGCAACCAGGAATGGATTCTAAATGGAAATAAAGTAAAAATAAGATCGGTTTTTACATATCTCATTATCTACTGCCTATAGCAGTGTTTCCAAACCAGGGAGCCTCCAGCTGTTGTAAAACCACAACTCCCAACCTTTGGCTGTCCAGACTCGGTGGGCGTTGTAGTTTTGCAACAGCTAGCGGCATTCTGGTTTGGAAACACTGCAATAGACAAGCATATACCATTACCTCACCATCAAAGGGATTACATACTTTAAATAGTAGGTATACTCTACTACTACATGTGTGCATTTATAGCAGATAAATCATGTAACATTTTATAAAGTCTCAGTTATTTACAGCTACAACAAAGATAATATAAAAAAAAAAAACACTGGCATATTTCATTTTTATCACCCTATTCATTTTATATAATAAACCATATTACCTTGTGTGCATTCTTGTTTTAGCTGTCACTTCATCATAATTTGCAACTTGTTTTGACTTGACTGTGTGTCTGTGTTTTAGGCATGAAGTGAATCCCGGTAGTTACTCGCACAATTAATTAAGGATTTTCTGATCTTATCCAAAATCTGGGTATAATTAAAATGTACAGCAAAAGAGGATTGACCTGTTCCCTATAAATTATAATTTATATTACTTCTAAATAATATGCACAGGGCAAGACCCATCAACTGCTCCAGTACGTAGGAAAGGCAGAATATATTAAGGTTTCTACATGGCCTCTAACACCTAAAATATTTTATAACCCACTGATGTGGTTTGGCCAAAAGCTAAAAAGGATATATGTGGAGTTGAAGAGGCACGCAGACCTATCATGCAGTAATAAATTAAAGGGTTCATAGTAAGAAATGGGGCACCACAGCCAAATGAAACCAAGGTCTTCTCCTTGTGCTGTTCCTCTCTCTCACAAGACCAGAGACTTCATCCTGGAGAGACTGGAGAAGTAATCTGTGCTTGAGTATTGTGTCAGGGTACGGACTGGTATCATAATTCTTCCCCTATGGACCCATTTTCGGTTAAGCCACTGAGATAGTGAACCTACTATGAAATTGTAAACAATGAGAGCAGTCCAGATTACTTCTGAGAAAAAGGAACCCTATATGGGGTGGCTTCACACTTGAATAACAGATGGCCCCAATTCAGTAATATGTAATATATCCTAAGTTCTTCCTAATTAAATTAAAATATGTGCAACTCATCCCATCCATTTCTAATAGATTCATAATGGGTCCGTCAAATTGCCAGTGATTTCGATTTGGAAAACTAGTGCCTTAAAACTATGCTATTTTTTCCGTCCATACAATAGACCCCCAATTTAAAAAAAATAATACACATGTGAACAGAGTCTTAGGAAGATGATAGGAAAAATTCCCTTGCCTCTTTCTGCTCCATACTGAAATGAGGTAGAAAATGAGTAGAATTGGTGCCTAAAAGGCATGGAACTTGGTTTGAAATGTGGCAGATGTAAATCAGAAATACAAAGCATCATTGATCAGTATCATTGATCCCTTATTCATATCAGCACAAGAAATTAGAAAAGTGAGATTAGGATATGTTTCATGGTAGTTTGGTAGATTAGTATATGTTTCATGGTAGTGAGGTAGATTAGTATATGTTTCAAGGTAGTGAGGTAGATTAGTGTATGTTTTATGATAGTTTAGGATAGCTTTTATGATAGCATGTGTTACGCCGAGCGCTCCGGGTCCCCGTTCCTCCCCGGAGCGCCCGCCTCATCTTCGTTGTTGCAGCGCCCCGGTCAGATCCACTGACCGGGTGCGCTGCGGTCCCGCCTTCAGCCGGGATGCGATTCGCGATAGCGCCTGCTCGCGATGCGCACCCCGGTCCCCGTACCTGACTCGCTCTCCCTCGGTCCTGTCCCGGCGCGCGCGGCCCCGCTCCCTAGGGCGCGCGCGCGCCGGGTCTCTGCGATTTAAAGGGCCAGTGCACCAATGATGGTGCCTGGCCCAATCTTCCCAATTAGCTTAATTGGTAATCACCTGTGCACTTCCCTATATTACCTCACTTCCCTTGCACTCCCTTGCCGGATCTTGTTGCCTTAGTGCCTAGTGAAAGCGTTCCCTTGTCTGTTCCTAGCCCGTGTTCCTGACCTCCTGCCGTTGCCCCTGACTACGATCCTTGCTGCCTGCCTCGACCTTCTGCTACGTCCGACCTTGCTTCTGCCTACTCCCTTGTACCTCGCCTATCTTCAGCATCTTCAGCAGCCAGAGAGGTGAGCCGTTGCTAGTGGATACGACCTGGTCACTACCGCCGCAGCAAGACCATCCCGCTTTGCGGCGGGCTCTGGTGAAAACCTGTAGTGGCTTAGAACCGGTCCACTAGCGCGGTCCTCGCTATCCCTCTCTGGCACAGAGGATCCACTACCTGCCAGCCGGCATCGTGACAGTAGATCCGGCCATGGATCCCGCTGAAGTTCCTCTGCCAGTTGTCGCTGACCTCCCTACGCTGGTCGCCCAGCAAGCTCGTCAGATCGCCCAGCAGTCGCAACAGATAGCGCAACGAGATCAACAGCTGGCATACTTGACCTCCGAGGCACTGCGTATTCAGTCACAGATACAGCAGCTGCAGCCGCAGATACAGCAACAGCTCCAGCTGCAACTACCATCTCCTCCGCCGGCTCCTGCAACTCCTCCGCAGCAACCGGTCCTTCCTAACCCCTGCTTGTCCCTGCCGGACAAATTTGGCGTAAAGATCGCCCAACGAGATCAACAGCTGGCATACTTGATCTCCGAGACACAGCGTCTTCAGTCACAGTTACAGCAGCTGCTGCCGCAGATACAGCAACTTCAGTCACAGCAGCTGCTGCCGCAGATACAGCAACTTCAGTCACAGCTACAGCTGCAACAACCATCTCCTCCGCCGGCTCCTGCAACTCCTCCGCAGCAACCAGCCGTTCTTAACCCCTGCTTGTCCCTGCCGGACAAGTTTGATGGGGACCGCAATGATTCTGCCACAGCCACAGTCCAGTCCTTCTTCGCTGAGGTCCGTGGTGTCTTCGAGGAGCCTGCCCGAGCTTCTTCAGCCGAGATTGCCCTGCTGAACCTGGAACAGGGTGTTTCTTCCGTTGGCGAGTACGCCATTCAGTTCCGTGCTCTTGCTTACGAGTTGTCCTGGAATAGTGAGGTTCTCTGCGCGACCTTTAAAAAAGGCCTATCCAGCAACATTAAAGATGTTCTGGCCGCACGAGAGATTCCTGCTGACCTACATGAACTCATTCATCTTGCCACTCGCATTGACATGCGTTCTTCCGGATGGCGTCTGGAGCTCCGCCTGGATATGGACTTTGTTCGCACGAGGCGTTTTTTCTCCCCGGCTCCTCTCTCCTCTGGTCCTCTGCAATCCGTTCCTGTGCTTCCCGCCGCGGAGGCTATGCAAGTTGACCGGTCTCGCTTGACACCTCTAGAGAGGACACGACGCCGCATGGAGAATCTTTGCCTGTACTATGCCGGTACCGAACACTTCCTGAAGGATTGTCCTATCCGTCCTCCCTGCCTGGAAAGACGTACGCTGACTCCGCACAAAGGTGACACAGTTCTTGATGTCAACTCTGCTTCTCCACGCCTTACTGTGCCTGTGCGGATATCTGCCTCTACCTTCTCCTTCTCTACTATGCTCTTCTTGGACTCCGGATCTGCAGGAAAATTTTTTTTGGCCTCTCTCATCAACAGGTTCTACGTTCCTGTGACCAGTCTCGCCAGACCCCTCTACATCTATTGTTTTTACAATAAAAGATTGGACTGTCTCGTACGTTTCCACACAGAACCCCTCCTAATTTGCATCGGACCTCATCACGGAAAAATTGAGTTTGTTTTCCTCAGGTTCTTTGGCCCCAAGAAGAGGGGGAGACCCAAGGGGGGGGGTACTGTTACGCCGAGCGCTCCGGGTCCCCGTTCCTCCCCGGAGCGCCCGCCTCATCTTCGTTGTTGCAGCGCCCCGGTCAGATCCACTGACCGGGTGCGCTGCGGTCCCGCCTTCAGCCGGGATGCGATTCGCGATAGCGCCTGCTCGCGATGCGCACCCCGGTCCCCGTACCTGACTCGCTCTCCCTCGGTCCTGTCCCGGCGCGCGCGGCCCCGCTCCCTAGGGCGCGCGCGCGCCGGGTCTCTGCGATTTAAAGGGCCAGTGCACCAATGATGGTGCCTGGCCCAATCTTCCCAATTAGCTTAATTGGTAATCACCTGTGCACTTCCCTATATTACCTCACTTCCCTTGCACTCCCTTGCCGGATCTTGTTGCCTTAGTGCCTAGTGAAAGCGTTCCCTTGTCTGTTCCTAGCCCGTGTTCCTGACCTCCTGCCGTTGCCCCTGACTACGATCCTTGCTGCCTGCCTCGACCTTCTGCTACGTCCGACCTTGCTTCTGCCTACTCCCTTGTACCTCGCCTATCTTCAGCATCTTCAGCAGCCAGAGAGGTGAGCCGTTGCTAGTGGATACGACCTGGTCACTACCGCCGCAGCAAGACCATCCCGCTTTGCGGCGGGCTCTGGTGAAAACCTGTAGTGGCTTAGAACCGGTCCACTAGCGCGGTCCTCGCTATCCCTCTCTGGCACAGAGGATCCACTACCTGCCAGCCGGCATCGTGACAGCATGGTTGATTAGGATACTTTTCATGGTAGTGCAGTAGATTAGGATATGCTTCATGGTAGTTTGGTAAATTAGGATATGTTTCATGGTAGTGCGGTAGATTAGGATATGTTTTATGGTTGTTTGGTAGATTATGTTATGTTTCATGGTAGTTTGGTGGATTAGTATATGTTTTATGATAATTTAGGATATGTTTTATGATAGCTTGGTTGATTAGGATATATTTCATGGTGGTTGGTAGATTAGAATATGTTTCATGGTAGTTCGGTAGATTAGGATATGTTTCATGGTAGCTCGGTAGATTAGGATATGTTTCATGGTAGTGCGGTAGATTAGGATATGTTTCATGGTAGTGCGGTAGATTAGGATATGTTTCATGGTAGTGCGGTAGATTAGGATATGTTTCATGGTAGTGCAGTAGATTAGGATATGTTTCATGTTACCATAGTAGAAGGATAACACGGCACCTGGAATACTGTTGCAAAACCTTGCTGCTTCATTGCTTGAGCGGAGTGTACAAAAGAGGGTGCACTACAGAGTAGTGCATCCTCTTTTCTACGCTCCGCTCAAGCAATAAAGCAGCACATTTTTTCAATAGTATTCCTGGTGCCGTGTTATCCTTCTATGGTGAAATACTTCTTATTATACTTTGCAAGACACGGGCAACGGAAGGATTGCAATGATTTGAACCTGCATGAGAGGCTGAATTGTGCATAGGTGTTGTGGTGCCTACTACATATCCCTGGACTAGTATTGCTATTTTTATGTTAGCTTGGTTGATTGGGATATGTTTAATGGTAGCGCGGTAGATTAGGATATTTTTCATGGTAGTGTGGTAAATTAGGATATGTTTCATGGTTGCTTGGTTGATTGGAATATATATGTTTCATGGTAATTTCAAAAATTTGGATGTTTTATGGTAGTTTGCCCAAATTCCCACACCTATAATATTTGGCATAGTCATGTGAATTTAACCTATTTGCAGTCAAAACCAGGAGTATTTCTACATTTTTTAAGCATAGCTCTGTGTCACAAAATCTAGTTTTTATGTTGCTTAACTCAAGAGAATATTAGTTAATAATTATGTTACACATATATACATCATAAAGACCCTATTCTGTACTATTGAGGGAAGAGTGGAGGAACACATCACTGCTTAATATCTCATTTTAAACAGATTAATCAAAATCCGCATAACTTGGCATCCTGATCCACATACATGCTAATATCATCTGAAGATTAAGATTGTACACACCCAAAAATAAATTATCTGTGACTAATTTTGCACAAACTCATTATTCTAAGCAATTTGTCTGGTGACAACACCTCGTGTCTTTCTGGAAGACAGATATGGAAACCTTCTTTATGACTCACGGAACTACCTCACGTAGCAATGACTGGAAAACAGATGGACGAATTCCTCTTATAAAACTCCTTCATGTCCTAATTTGTAGTGTATAACACAATTCTACTTATTTCAAGGTCACTATGACACGTTCATCATCAGAATCATCTGCTCATAAGAACCTTTAAATAAGATGACAAATTCAGTTGTATTGGGGAGATTTATCAAAACCTGTACAGAGGAACAGTTGCTGAGTTGCCCAATCAGATCGTTCTTTCATTTTGCAGAGGCCTTTTCAGAAATGAAAGAAGCGATCTGATTGGTTGGGCAACTCAGCAACTTTTCCTCGGGACAGGTTTTGATAAATCTCCCCCATTGTCTCTACATGTCTGCACCATTCATAGACACCTTTATACGTTTATTAGTACATATATAGTTGACGCTATTTTTCATAATGTTCAAGGACACTTTTCTGCTGAATAGTGTCACATGTAGCAATACCACCTCTATTAACAGATATTCGTAGACTTTTTGGCAGACAGTGGATCAATGCAAAGAGAGAAGAGCCATACAAATAGTGAATTTAGATTGCTATTAAGGAGGGTTTAGGTCCTTTGCTGCCAACTGTTGGCATCTTTTTATGACATAGTATGGCATACAGTGACCAAAGGAAATGATCTTGTTGAGTTAATTCTGCATATTTATTTATTTATTTATTAGGTTATTACTCAGTACAATTTTTGGCACAATTGGAAAGTCATTCATGAAAATTGATAGAATTGCTCCAGGTCCAATTGTTGTGGCCTTATTAACATTCATGAGTCCAACTGAGGCCACAGAAAAAAGTCAGAGATTGATCTATGATGATTTCACAATATGATAAATAGATCTGAAATCCAAGAAGACGATCCAAAAGTGGCAGCGATAGATTATTCATCATAATCTTTAATGACTAGTAAGTGTATGACCAACAAAGCATTTTTTTGTGAAAACTCTCTGGGACAAATATTTAAAAGTAAAACAATATTTCATGTTAGCATAAACCTTAACCCCTTAAGGACCAAGCATGTATGAGTACATCCCTGCACCCTGGGTCTTAAGGACCAGGCACGTACTCATACGTCCCGCCGGGCGGGGACCGGACCGGGGTGACTGCTGATATCGATCAGCAGTCACCCTACGAAAATGCCCAGGGGCGTCATCAGCCCCCCCCCCCATGTCGGCGATCGGCGCAAATCGCAAGTGAATTCACACTTGAAATTTGCGCGATTCCGGGTCATTCCGGGTCTATGGTGACCCGGTGACTCGGAATGTAAGGGGGATCGTGGGTGTCTAAGACACCCACAATCCCCCTGAAGAGATAGGAGTGAGGTGGCAGAGTTGCCACCGCTCCTATCCCTGCTATTGGTGGTCTAGACGTGACCACCAATAGCAGATCGGGGGACGGGGGGGGTTAACTTTCGTTTTCCCCGTCCTGCCCACCCACAATAGGTGGGGCAGAATGGGTAAAATGACAGAGGACCGGCGCCGGAGTCCACTTACCGATCTGCGGAGGCTGCGGGCGACGATCGGCGTCGGAAATCTGCGGGTGGTGATGTCGTGCAGCAGGCTCCCTGGATCCGACAGAAGCCGGTAAGTTGCCTAGCAACATCTGGAGAGCTGCAGTCTGAGACCACTATATAGTGGTCTCTATACTGTAGCACTCCAGTTTTTGCAAAACTACAACTCCCAGCATGCCCAGACAGCTGTTTGGGCATGCTGGGAGTTGTAGTTTTGCAACAGCTGGAGGGCTACAGTTTGAGACCACTATATGGTAGTCTCAGAACTATAGCCCTCCAAATCTTGCAAAACTACAACTTCTAGCATGCCCACACAACTGTTTGTGGTCTGGGCATGCTGGGATTTGCAGTTTTGCAGCATCTGGAGGGCCACAGTTTGAAGTAGTCTCTATACTGTAGCTCCCCAGATGTTGCAAAACTGCAACTTCCAGCATGCTGGGAGTTGTAGTTGCGATCCCTCCAGCTGTTGCATAACTACATCTCCCAGCATGCCCTTCGGTGATCAGTACATGCTGGGAGTTGTAGTTTTGCAACAGCTGGAGGCACACTGGTTGGAAAATATTTAGTGAGATAACAGAACCTAACTGAAGGTTTTCCAACCAGTGTGCCTCCAGCTGTTGCAAAAGTACAACTCCCAGCCTGCGTGGTCTGTCAGTACATGCTGGGAGTTGTAGTTTTGAAACAGCTGGAGGTTTGCCCCCCATATGAACGTACAGGGTACATTCACACAGGCAGGCTTACAGTAAGTTTTCTGCTTCAAGTATGAGCTGCGGCAAATTTTTCGCCGCAGCGCAAACTCCTAGCAGGGAACTCACTGTAAACCTCCGCCAGTGTGAATGTACCCTAAAATGTCCCCCCCCCCAATAAAAATTAAAAACGTATTGTACGGCAGTGCTTCCAAAACGGAGCCTCCAGCTGTTGCAAAACAACAACTCCCAGCATTTCTGGACAGCCACTGACTGTCCAGGAATGCTGGGAGTTTAGCAACAGCTGGAGGCACCCTGTTTGGAATCACTGGCGTAGAATACCCCTATGTCCACCCCTATGCAATCCCTAATTTATTCCTCAAATGCGCATGGCGCTCTCTCACTTCGGAGCCCTGTTGTATTTCAAGGAAACAGTTTAGGGCCACATATGGGATATCTCCGTACTCGGAAGAAATTACACTACAAATTTTGGGGGGCTTTTTCTCCTTTTACCCCTTATGAAAAGGAAAAGTTGGGGTTTACACTAGCCTGTTAGTGTAAAAAAAATAAAAAAAAATTTACACTAACATGCTGGTGTTGCCCTTTACTTTTTCTTTTCACAAGAGGTAAAAGGAAAAAAAAAGACCCCCAAAATTTGTAACGCAATTTCTCCTGAGTACGGAAATACCCCAGATGTGGGCGCAAAATGATCTGCGGGCGCATAACAAGGCTCAAGAGTGAGAGCGCACTATGTACATTTGAAGCCTAAATTGGTGATTTGCACAGGGGTGGCTAATTTTACAGCGGTTCTGACATAAACGCAAAAAAAGAAATACCGACATGTGACCCCATTTGGGAAACTATACCCCTCACGGAATGTAACAAGGGGTATAGTCAGCCATAACACCCCACAGGTGTTTGACAAATTTTCGTTAAAGTTGGATGGGAAAATGAAAAAAAAAATTTTTTTTCACTAAAATGCATGTTACCCAAAATTTTTCATTTTCACATGGGAAAATAGGAAAAAAAGCCCCCCAAAATAGTAAGAAAATACCCCAAATGTGGATGTAAAGTGCTCGGCGGGCGAACTACAATGCTCAGAAGAGAGGGAGCGCCATTGGGATTTTGAAGATAAAATGTGTTCGGAATTGAAGGCCACGTGTGTTTACAAAGCCCCCATAGTGCCAGAACAATGGACCCCCCAACATGTGACCCCATTTTGGAAAATAAACCTCTCACGTAATGTAATAAGGGGTACAGTGAGCATTTACACCCCACAGGTGTCTGACAGATTTTTGGAACAGTGGTCCGTGAAAATGAAAAATTTTATTTTTCATTTGCTCAGCCCACTGTTCCAAAGATCTGTCAAATGCCAGTGGGGTGTAAATACTCACTGCACCCCTTATTAAATTCTGTGAGGGGTATAGTTTCCAAAATGGGGTCACATGTGAGGGGGTCCACTGTTCTGGCACCACAGGGGGCTTTTTAAACGCACATGGCCCCTGACTACCATTCCAAACAAATTCACTCTTCAAAAGCTCAATGGCGCTCCTTCTCTTCTGAGCATTGTAGTTCGACCGCAGGGCACTTGACGTCCACACATGGGGTATTTCTATACTCAGAAAAGATGGGGTTACAAATTTTGGGGGGTATTTTCTGCTATTAACCCTTGCAAAAATGTGACATTTGGGGGGAAACACACATTTTAGTGATTTTTTTTTTTTTTTTTACATATGCAAAAGTCGTGAAACCCTTGTTTTAAGGCTCACTTTATTCCTTGTTATGTTCCTCAACGGGTCTAGTTTCCGAAATGGTATGCCATGTGGGGTTTTTTTGCTGTTCTGGCACCATAGGGGCTTCCTAAATGCGACATGCCCCCTAACCAAAATTTGCTCTCAAAAAGCCAAATATGACTCCTTCTCTTCTGAGCATTGTAGTTCGCCCGTAGTGCACTTCAGGTCAACTTATGGGGTACCTCCATACTCAGAAGAGATGGGGTTACAAATTTTGGGGGGTATTTTCTGCTATTAACCCTTGCAAAAATGTGAGATTTGGGGGGAAACACACATTTCAGGGATTTTTTATTTTTTTTTACATATGCAAAAGACGTGAAACACCTGTGGGGTATTAAGGCTCACTTAATTCCTTGTTACGTTCCTCAAGGGGTCTAGTTTCATAAATGGTATGCCATGTGTTTTTTTTTTTTTTTGCTGTTCTGGCACCATAGGGACTTCCTAAATGCAACATGCTCCCCAAAAACCATTTCAGAAAAACATACTCTCCAAAATCCCCTTGTCACTCCTTCGCTTCTGAGCCCTCTACTGTGCCCGCCAAACACTTTACTTAGACATATGAGGTATGTGCTTACTCGAGAGAAATTGGGCTACAAATACAAGTATAAATTTTCTCCTTTTACCCCTTCCTGTGAAACACCCTTCCCTACCTATTCCTGTGAAACACCTAAAAGGTTAAAACACTTACTTAATGTCATTTTGAATACTTTGGGGGGTGTAATTTTTATAATGGGGTTTTTTATGGGGTATTTCTAATATGAAGACCCTTCAAATCCACGTCAAACCTGAACTGGTCCCTGAAAAATAGTGAGCTTGAAATGTTTGTGAAAAATTGGAAAATTGCTGCTGAACTTTGAAGCCCTCTGGTGTCTTCCAAAAGTAAAAACTCGTCAGTTTTATAATGCAAACATAAAGTAGACATATTGTATATGTGAATAAAAAAAATGTATTTGGAATATCCATTTTCCTTACAAGCAGAGAGCTTCAAAGTTACAAAAATGCTACATTTTCTATTTTTTCATCAAATTTGGGGATTTTTCACTAAGAAAGGATGCAAGTTACCACAAAAATTTACCACCATGTTAAAGTAGAATATGTCACAAAAAAACTATCTCGGAATCAGAATGATAACTAAAAGCATTCCAGAGTTATTAATGTTTAAAGTGACAGTGGTCAGGTGTTCAAAAAACGCTCTGGTCCTAAGGTGTAAAATGGCCTGGTCCTTAACCCCTTAAGGACGCAGGACGTAAATGTACGTCCTGGTGCGGTGGTACTTAACGCACCAGGACGTACATTTACGTCCTGTGCATAACCGCGGACATTGGAGCGATGCCCATGTCATGCGCGGCTGATCCCGGCTGCTGATCACAGCCAGGGACCCGCCGGCAATGGCCGACGCCCGCGATCTCCGGGGGATCCAATCATTCAGAATGCAGCACGGAGGTCCCCTCACCTTCCTCCTTCCGGCTCCCGGCGTCTTCTGCTCTGGTCTGAAATCGAGCAGAACAGAAGATGACCGATAACACTGATCTGTTCTATGTCCTATACATAGAACAGATCAGTATTATAAATCATGGTATTGCTATGAATAGTCCCCTATGGGGACTATTCAAGTGTAAAAAAAATGTAAATAAATGTAAAAGGAAAAGGAAAAAAAAAAGTGAAAAATCCCCTCCCCCAATAAAAAGTAAAACGTCTGTTTTTTTCCTATTTTACCCCCAAAAAGCGTAAAAAAATAAATTTTATAGACATATTTGGTATAGTCATGTGCGTAAATGACCAAACTATTAAAATAAAATGTTAATGATCCCGTACGGTGAACGGCGTGAACGTAAAAAAAAAAGTCCAAAATTGCTACTTTTTTAATACATTTTATTTTTAAAAAAATGATAAAAAATGTATTAAAAGTTTTTTATATGCAAATGTGGTGTCAAAAAAAAGTACAGATCATGGCGCAAAAAATGAGCCCTCATACCGCCGCTTATACGGAAAAATAAAAAAGTTAGAGGTCATCAAAATAAAGGGATTATAAACGTACTAATTTGGTTAAAAAGTTTGTGATTTTTTTTAAGCGCAACAATAATAGAAAAACATGTAATAATGGGTATCATTTTAATCGTATTGACCCTCAGACTAAAGAACACACGTCATTTTTACCGTAAATTGTACGGCGTGAAAACGAAACCTTCCAAAATTAGCAAAATTGCGTTTTTCTTTTTAATTTCCCCACAAAAATAGTGTTTTTTGGTTGCGCCATACATTTTATGATATAATGAGTTATGTCATTACAAAGGACAACTGGTCGCGCAAAAAAAAAACCCTCATACTAGTCTGTGGATGAAAATATAAAAGAGTTATGATTTTTAGAAGGCGAGGAGGAAAAAATGAAAACGTAAAAATTAAATTGTCTGAGTCCTAAAGGCCAAAATGGGGTTAAGGGGTTAAAGGAGTACTCCGGTGGAAAACTTTTTTTTTTTTTATGAACTGGTGCCAGAAAGTTAGACAGATTTGTAAATAACTTCTATTAAAAAATCTTCATCCTTTCAGTACTTATTAGCAGCTGTATGCTACGGAGGAAATTCTTTGCTTTTTCAATTTATTTTTTGTCTGGTCCACATTGCTCTCTTCTGACACCTCTGTCTGTGTCAGGAACTGTCCAGAGTAGCATAGGTTTGCTATGAAGATTTTCTCCTGCTCTGGACAGTTCCTGATACGGACATCAGGTGTCAGCAGAGAGCACTGTGGACAAGACAAAAAGAAATTTAAAAAGCAAAAAATTTCCTCTGTAGAATACAGCTGCTAAAAAAGTACTGGAAGGATGAAGATTTTTTAATAGAAGTCATTTACAAATGTGTTTAACTTTCTGTCACCGGTTGATTTAAAAAAAATGTTTTCCACTGGAGTACTCCTTTAAAGGGGTTGTCAAGGCAAAAGCAAAACTTGTTCACAGGCTGGGGGTTGTATAAAAATAAAAAGCATACTGTACTCACCTTTGTAATCTTTGATTCTTTCAGGTTGTGTCCTGTCCATCCCAACATAACCTGCCTGCTAAGCCAATCAGTGGCTGCAGGGGTGTTTTTCCTCAGTCACTAATTGGCTGATTGGGCAGTTTCTGTGGGGTTGGCACGTAACCCAGTAGTGAAGGCCAGCTGAGGACTGGAGGCATCAGCGCTGCAGTTATAGGGGACCAGAGGAGGGAAATGTAGTATGTTAATTATTTTTATGCAACTCCCAGCTCAGGAGCAAATGTTGCTTTTACCCAGACATCCACTTTAACACCTGCTGGGTGCTGCTGCATTTTATATATATATACATATATATATATATATATATATATATATATATATATATATATATATATATATATATATATATATATATATCTACAGTGAGGCAAAAAAGTATTTAGTCAGCCACCAATTGTGCAAGTTCTCCCACTTAAAGAGATGAGAGAGGCCTGTCATTTTCATCATAGGTATACCACAACTATGAGAGACATAATGAGAGAAAAAATCCATGAAATCACGTTGTCTGATTTTTAAAGAATGTATTTGCAAATTATGGTGGAAAATAAGTATTTGGTCAATAACAAAAGTTTATCTCAATACTTTGTTATGTACACTTTGTTGGCAATGACAGAGGGCAAACATTTTCTGTAAGTCTTCACAAGGTTTTCACACGCTGTTGCTGGTATTTTGGCCCATTCCTCCATGCAGATCTCCTCTAGAGCAGTGATGTTTTGGGGCTGGCGCTGGGCAACACGGACTTTCAACTCCCTCCAAAGGTTTTCTATGGGGTTGACATCTGGAGACTGGCTCGACGCCTCCAGGACCTTGAAATGCTTCTTATGAAGCCACTCCTTCGTTACCCCGGCAGTGTGTTTGGGATCATTGTCATGCTGAAAGACCCAGCCACATTTCATCTTCAATGCCCTTGCTGATGGAAGAAGGTTTTCACTCAAAATCTCACGATACATGGCCCCATTCATTCTTTCCTTTACACCAGGGGTCCTCAAACTATGGCCCGCAGGCCACATGCGGCCCGCCGAGGACATTTATCCGGCCCGCCGCTGCCTGGGACATCCCTGTGTCCCGAAAGATGTTTTCAGGACACAGGGATGCGCTCTCGGAGACCCCGCGTTTACTTTAAAAATGCAGGGGCTGCCGGGAAGGTGGCGCACACAGGGACGTCACTGACGCCGTGCGTGCACCCATAGCAACGGAGCGTGGAGGAGCGGGGCAGTGATGAGGACGTGCACTGGCCAGCTAGGTAAGTGTTACCAGCGGCACGTCAGCTTCCGTGCTCCGACCACCCCGCTCCTTCAGTCCCGGAACTTACTGCTATGTCCGGACCGGAGGAGCAGTGGTCGGTGCACTGAAGTGGGGCAGAAGACAGGCATACAGCCTCCAGCCATACACTGGCTGGAGGCTGTATGTCTGTGGGGGGAACATACTGCACCTAATGTGGGGGAAAATACTGCACCTAATGTGGGGGTACTATACTGCACCTAATTTGGGGGATCTATACTACACCCAGGGCCGGTTCTGCCATTAGGCAAACCAAGCGTCTGCTTGGGGGTGCAAGGACTCCGCAGCCGATGGGGGGGCGGAAAAAATCAAGATTTTTCAAGACCAGTGCTTTAAGAGGGTTGGAACGCAACAGCACCTCTCCCTGCGCCCAGAATGCGCTTTTAGTGTACCGGAACGCTAATTTGCACTTTTTAAAAAAAAAATTCCCGCCCCGGCCTGTGACTCACGGCGCGCAGGGGGGAAGGAAAGTATCTGTGCGCTTTGCTGTGCGTGCGCACACAGCGTCCCCCTGCATATGCCTTCGTGTCCACCCCCCCTGCGGCCCTGTCACCTGTGCCGCTGTATTGATGAGTCCCCCTCCCCCAGCGGCGCAGTGAGTGCCCTGCCGGAGCCCTGACTTGGTGCCCTGCCGAGAGGGGAGGAAAGAGGAAGCTCTGCCGGATTCCTGTGCCGGAGTAGTGAAGATAAATGGCTTATGGTATGTACCCTTTCCACCCCCTGTTACCCCTTCTTAACTCTCTCCACCCCCCCCCCACTTCTGTCATCCATATCCACCCCCTGTTACCCCTTCTTAACCCTCTCCACCCCCCACTCCTGTTATCCATGTCCACCCCTCTGTTACCCCTTCTTAACCCTCTCCACTCCTACTTCTGTCATCCATGTCCACCCCTCTGTTACCCCTTCTTAACCCTCTCCACTCCCACTGCTGTCATCAATGTCCACCCCCTGTTACCCCTTCTTAACCCTCTCCACCCGCCACTCCTGTTATCCATGTCCACCCTCTGTTACCCCTTCTTAACCCTCTCCACCCCCCACTCCTGTCATCCATGTCCACCCTCTGTTACCCCTTCTTAACCCTCTCCACCCCCCACTCCTGTCATTCATGTCCACCCTCTGTTACCCCTTCTTAACCCTCTCCACTCCCACTGCTGTCATCCATGTCCACCCCCTGTTACCCCTTCTTAACCCTCTCCACCCGCCACTCCTGTTATCCATGTCCACCCTCTGTTACCCCTTCTTAACCCTCTCCACTCCCACTCCTGTCATTCATGTCCACCCTCTGTTACCCTTTCTTAACCCTCTCCACCCGCCACTCCTGCCATCCATGTCCACCCTCTGTTACCCCTTCTTAACCCTCTCCACTCCCACTCCTGTCATCCATGTCCACCCTCTGTTACCCCTTCTTAACACTCTCCACCCGCCACTCCTGTCATCCATGTCCACCCTCTGTTACCCCTTCTTAACCCTCTCCACCCCCACTGCTGTCATCCATGTCCACCCTCTGTTACCCCTTCTTAACCCTCTCCACCCCCACTCCTGTTATCCATGTCCACCCCTCTGTTACCCCTTCTTAACCCTCTCCACCCCCACTGCTGTCATCCATGTCCACCCCTCTGTTACCCCTTCTTAACCCTCTCCACCCCCTGTGCTGTCATCATGTCCACCCCCTGTCCATCCCTGTCACCCATGTTCACCCCCCAGTCTACCCCCTGTCACACATATCTACCCCCCCCAGTCTACCCCGTCACCCATGTCCACCCCCTATTCACCCCTCTGTCACCCCTGTCACCTCTTTTAACCGCTTGTCCCCCCTACTGTCATTCATGTCCACCTTGGCCACCCGTCTGTCACCCCTGTCCATTCCCCAGTCACACAAGTCCACCCCCCCCCAGTCTACACCTGTCACCCATGTCCACCCCCCTATTCACCCCTCGGTCACCCCCGTCCATTCCTATGTTACACATGTTCACCTCTCTGACCACCCCCCAGTCTACACCTGTCACCCATGTACACCCCCCTATGCCCTCTGTCACCCATGTACACCCCTCTGTCACCCATGTACACCCCCTATGCCCCCTGTCACCCATGTACACTCTTCTACACCCCTCTGTCACCCATGTACACTCCTCTACACCCCTCTGTCAGCCATGTACACCTTTCTGTCATCCATGTACACTCCTCTACACCCCTCTGCCACCCATGTACTCTCCTCTACACACCTGTCACCCATATACACTCCTTTACACCCCTCTATCACCCATGTACACTCCTTTACACCCCTCTGTCACCCATGTACACTCCTCTACACACCTGTCATCCATGTACACTCCTCTACACCCCTCTGCCACCCATGTACACTCCTCTACACCCACTGTCACCCATGTACACTCCTCTATACCCCTCTGTCACCCATGTACACTCCTCTACACCCCTCTGTCACCCATGTACACTCCTCTACACCCACTGTCACCCATGTACACTCCTCTACACCCCTCTGCCACCCATGTACACTCCTCTACACCCACTGTCACCCATGTACACTCCTCTGCACCCCTCTGTCACCCATGTACACTCCTCTACACCCCTCTGTCACCCATGTACACTCCTCTACACCCCTCTGTCACCCATGTACACTCCTCTACACCCCTCTGTCACCCATGTACACTCCTCTACACCCCTCTTTCACCCATGTACACTTCTCTACACCCCTCTGTCACCCATGTATACTCCTCTACACCCCTCTGTCACACATATACACTCCTCTACACCCCTCTGTCACCCATGTACACTCCTCTTCACCCCTCTGTCACCCATGTACACTCCTCTACACCTCTTTGTCACCCATGTACACTCCTCTATACCCCTCTGTCACCCATGTACACTCCTCTACACCCCTTTGTCACCCATGTACACTTCTCTACACCCCCTGTCACCCATGTACACTTTTCTACACCCCTTTACACCTATGCGCCCCTGTATTCCTCTCCACTAAAAGGGGAATCTGGAGAATGATGCTAATAAAGTGCTGAGCCTAATAGATTTGTTTTGCAGGTTAAACGGTGAAGAATTGTGGCTGGAAGAAACTGTGATGATGGCCCGGACCAGATGGAGAAGAGAAGAGAACGACACTGATTAGAGAAGACGTCATTTGTGAGTTGCTGCATAAAGCAGCACTGTAAACTACATAACTACATACCCACAGATAAATAGATATTGGAGGAGATATATCAAAACCTGTCCAGAGGAAAAGTAGCCCACTTGCCCATAGCAACCAATCAGATCGCTTCTTTCATTTTTAACAAGACCTCTGAAAAATGAAAGAAGCGATCTGATTGGTTGCTGTGGGCAACTCAGAAACTTTTCCTCCTGACAGATTTTGATAAATCTCCCCCGTTGTGCATTGCGTAATCCTTCTTTTTTTTTTTTCTTGTCAACTTCGGTAGGGGTGCCCAGCGAAAATGTTTTTCCCGCGGTGTGCCTCGAACCGAAAGTATAGAGATATCACTGTGTTATCTGTGGTGTTACATAGGACTGCAGGTCACATCTATACATTATCTGTACTCAGAGAGTTATCACGGTGTTATCTGTGGTGTTACATAAGACTGCAGGTCACTTCTACTACATTATCTGTACTCAGAGATATCACTGTTATCTGTGGTGTTACATAGGACTGCAGGTCACTTCTACTACATTATCTGTACTCAGAGAGTTATCACTGTTATCTGTGGTGTTACATAGGACAGCAGGTCACATCTACTACATTATCTGTACTCAGAGAGTTATCACTGTGTTATCTTTGGTGTTACATAGGACTGCAGGTCACATCTGCTACATTATCTGTACTCAGAGAGATATCACTGTTATCTGTGGTGTTGCATAGGAAATAATTTAAAGAAACATATATGCAAAGGATGTGGGGCGCAGGGTGGACTGCAGGTTTAGGGGGGGGGACCAAAATGGAGCTTCGCTTGTGTAGGCAGAAATCCTTGCACCGGCCCTGACTACACCTAATGGGGGGGAACATGCTGCACCTAATGTGGGGAGCTATACTGCACCTAATTTGGGGGATCTATACTGCACCTAATGTGGGGGAACATGCTGCACCTAATGTGGGGAGCTTTACTGCACCTAATGTGGGGGAACATGCTGCACCTAATGTGGGGGAACATTATACTACACCTAATGTGGGGGAACATTATACTGCACCTAATATGGGGAAACATTATACTGCACCTAATGTGGGGAAACATACTGCACCTAATGTGGGGAAACATTATACTGCACCTAATGTGGGGGAACATTATACTGCACCTAATGTGGGGGAACATTATACTGCACCTAATGTGGGGGAACATTATACTGCACCTAATGTGGGGGAACATTATACTGCACCTAATGTGGGGGAACTATACTGCACCTAATGTGGGGGAACTATACTGCACCTAATGTGGGGGAACTGTACTGCACCTAATGTGGGGGAACTGTACAATCTTCCCATCTAACTAACTGTTATAATGCCCTCCTTTGTGTCCTGCACAGTAAAAGGGCATGTACATAGGTAGCCAGGAAGGCAGGTAACTAGGTAGTTACATCAGGAAGCCATATATGTAGGAAGGTGACTAGCCAAGTAGGTAGGTAGGTAGCCAGGCATGTAGGTAGGTGCTATCTAGGTAGTAAGGCAGCCATGTATGAAGGCCAGTTATGTACATAGTTAGGTAGCCAGGTATGTAGGTAGGTGGTAAGACAGCCAGATATGTAGGTAGTTAAATAGCCAGGTATGTAGGTAAGTAGTTAGGCATCCAGGTATAAAGTTAGGTAGCCAGGTATTTAGTCAAGTATGTAGCCAGCACCCCCCTCACCCAGTGGCGGATCCAGAGTCTTGTCTCGGGAGGGGCACTATTTTGTATTTTGTGTTAGCAGATAAAAGGTGTTGCTTATGGAAGTTATAGGTAGGTAATGTCCCCAGGTAGGTAATGGCCCCAAGAGGTAGTGGCCCCTAGTAGATCATGCCCCAAGGTAGTTAACATCCCCCAGGTAGGTATTCATGCCCCCTGTAGGTAAATCCCCCAGATAGCTTCCCCCTGTATGAAAACCTATGTAGGTACTACATATACCCTATGTAGGTATTAGGTAGCCCCTTTATTTATTTGGTAGTTAGTCCCCATATTAGCTTGGCAGAAGCATAGCAGCTAGTCCCCCATTATCCAAGGAAATTCAGCAGCACACTAATTTAGATGAATAGTGTCAGGCTATAAAGCCTGACACTATTCATCTAAATCAGTGTGTTGCTGAAGTTCCTTGGATTCTTTGGGAGCCTTACCCATGCTATAACAGCTTGCACCTGTTAACACCAGAGTGGAGTCCAGTTCTCCTTCAAGAAATAGTCCCCTACATTAGCTAGGCAGCAGAAGTCCCCCACATTAGGTGTAGACAGCAGAGTTCCCCCACATTAGGTGTAGGCAGCAGTTCCCCCACATTAGGTGTAAGCAGCAGAGTACCCCCACATTAGGTGTAAGCAGCAGAGTTCCCCCACATTAGGTGTAAGCAGCAGAGTTCCCTCACAGTAGGTGTAGGCAGCACAGTTTCCCCACATTAGGTGTTGGCAGCAGAGTTCCCCCACAGTAGATACAGGCAGCAGAGTTCTCCCCGGGGGTTTGAGCACTGTTACATAAGTAAGTCTATTTTTTCTCATAAACTTATTGATTAATCAATCTGTGACATTATATAATAGTGATTTATACAGACTTTCAAATACCTTGCCCAATATGACTTTGCTGCAATGGTTCTACGGAATAAATTTTAACACATATTTACTATAATATCTTCGCACATACACATTTTGCCTAACATTTGTTTAACATAAAAGGCCATATGTTATTTTTAGCATCATTATTGTTGTTGATTTTATGGTATTTTTTACTCGCACAGATAATGCCACCTAAAATACCACAACCAAGAAACATATTTCATTTGTCAAGCTGCTAGATTAATCTTTTTCATAACATAAGTTATCATGACAATATAATGCACTAGCACCTATTAAACATATTATACACCAGAACTCAATAGGCCATAGTTGCAGCTGGGTCTGTGCTTCTATCACCATTGGTTAGACATTTGGTCTTACTTACCACTTCCTGACTTCTTTAATGATTCCACAATTAAATCCTTCCCTCCTTGTCATCATGCACTTCCCATCCATTTCCTCATTCTCCTGTATCTGTTCCCTATCTGCCTTGTCTCTTTCTAATGACTTCCACAATAGTCTTGCTTTTATTAGGCTTTAAATTTTATGATAAATTTAACAAAAGAAGGATATTAGTCTTACATATATCCTGACTATAACTGTATATGCTCTGCGAAAAAATATGAAAGTTTTATGGTGAACTTAAACATAGTGTACCATTAAATATAGGGTGTATTGTCATGGAGTATAATGCAAATAAACCACAACTTGTGAATGGTAGAGTCCAATAAAGCTTTTAGCTTTGTCCTATGCTATGCTATGCCCCCCTCATCCAGAAATATATGAATTTTACTTTTTGGTTTATCTGTACATTTCAATAAACAGTTAGATGGATGGAAAATCCCGACCAGCCCCACTTCCCACCAGAACATGATTAACCCCCTCTCGACCTCCTAATAACACCTCCGAGTCTATAATTCACACAATTTTTTACAATGCATTTCCCTCCCATCTGATGATTCAGTGAAAAGTACAGATAGTCAACCAGATATTGAATCCTCTTTATCTTGGGAACTGGGAGGAACAAGAAAGTAAAAAAAACTAATGGAATCAGGGAACTCAATGCTACAAAATAATACAAATAGTCATTTTTGTTGGATGAATAGAAAAGACTATTAACCCCTTAACGACGCAGGACGTAAATGTACGTCCTGGTGAGGTGGTACTTAACGCACCAGGACGTACATTTACGTCTTAAGCATAACCGCGAGCATTGGAGCGATGCCCGGATCATGTGCAGCAGGTCCCGGCTGCTGATCGCAGCCAGGGACCCGCCCGTAATGGCAGATATCCGCGATCCTGTGGATGTCCGCCATTAACCGCGCAGATGCCGTGATAAATACAGATCACGGCATCTGCAGCATCGCGGTCACTAAAATGGATAATCGAATCGCCCGCAGCGCTGCCGCGGCGATCCAATCATCCAGCACAGCAGACGGAGGTCCCCTCACCTGGCTCCGCTGCCTTCCCAGCGTCTTCTGCTCTGATCTGCCTTCCCGCAGACCAGAGCAGAAGATGACCCATAATGCTGATCAGTTCTATGTCCTATACATAGAACTGAACAGTATTAGCAATCGAGTGATTGCTATAAATAGTCCCCTATGGGGACTATTAAAGTGTAAAAATAAAAGTAAAAAAAGCAAAATAAATTAAGTAAAAAAATCTTGAAAAACCCCCTCCCCCAATAAAAACATAAATTGTCCCATTTTCCCTATTTCACCCCCAAAAAGTGTTAAAAAAATATTTTATGTACATATTTGGTATCGCCGCATGCGTAAATATCTGAACTATGAAAATAAAATGTTAATGATACTGTACGGTGAACGGTGCGAACGTAAAAATAAAAAAAAGTCCAAAATTGATGCTTTTTTATAACATTTTTCAAAAAAAATAATAAAAAATGGATTAAAATGTCTATGTAAGCAAATATGGTATCAATAAAAAGTACAGATCACGGCAAAAAAATTAGCCCTCATACTGCCGTTTATACGGAAAAATTTAAAAGTTATAGATCTTCAAAATAGGGGGATTTTAAATGTACTAATTTGGTTAAAAAGTTTGCGATTTTTTTTAAGCACAACAGTAATAGAAAAGTATGTTATCATGGGTATCATTTTAATCATATTGACCCAAAGAATAAAGAACACGTGTCATTTTTACCGTAAATTGTATGGCGTGAAAACAAAACCTTCCAAAATTAGCAAAATTGTGGTTTTCTTTTTAATTTCCCCACACAAATAGTATACTTTTGGTTACGCCATACATTTTATGGTAAAGAGTGATGGCATTACAACGGACAACTGGTCATGCAAAAAACAAGCCCTCATACTAGTCTATGGATGAAAATATAAAAGAGTTATGATTTTTTGAAGGCGAGGAGGAAAAAACTAAAACGGAAAGATTAAATTGCCTGCGTCCTTAAGGCCCAAATGGGCTGCGTCCTTAAGGGGTTAAAGATTAATAAAACTCAAAAACAATGGTATATCATATATTTGTAAATTTAAGGAATATTCCATTATTTGCTAAATAAATAAAACACATGCTGCTGGGGTAGGAGGAGGCTTAGAAAAAAAGAACACACTTACCTAGCCCCAGCCCCTCACTGATCCCTCAAAACTCCTGTTTGGCTCCACCAGGTTCAGCAATTTTCTCTCTTCTTCTTGTTTTTGAGACGAGTTCTCTGTGCAGGATCTGTCTGCTTAGCCATTCACTAACCACAGCTCCCTCGTCCAACCAGTATAGATGGCACTGCCTTTAAGAATTTAAAATTTCAGAGTGAAGACCAGACTTCAAATCCTGGGAACATTCTGTGGTCAACCCTCTTACCATTTACTTGTTTTGTTACACTTGTCACCGACTCCTGAGGAAGTCATTGAAAGTGACAGAATGCATGGGGTCAAAAGTTCTTTTTTTGGGCGCAAAGCTACACCACCTACCAGTAGGTGTAAGTATCCCTTGTACCTTCCACAATTCAACCTTTAACTTCTTGTGGACAACAGCCTCCCACTCCCCTTCTATGACATGCGCTCAGCGTGTCATAGATGGGTGGTCCTAGCTGGGTGGTCCTGGCGGCTATCTGCCACCAGGATCCATCTCTAATGCCAGACATCACCGATCACGGTGATTCTTGGCTTTAACCCCTTAGACACCGCAATCAAATTTGATTGTAGCGTCTAAAATGCAAGTAAAAATGTCTCGGCAGCTCTGTGAAAGTAAGTAAAAACACCTAACCTGCCAAATTCAGGACCCGGGAAAGTGTCTAATACAACATTTTGCATTATGTGCATGTAGAGGTTTGGTCATTAAGAGTAGCCCATATATTCATTATTTTTCTCATGTATAGCCTTTTTAAGTGTTTTTAACACATTGGCCCTGATTTACTAAGAGAGTTGTGTAGTTTACTTTGTGGCTTTTATTTCCCTACAATTTTTTCCCACGGTATTTATTAAGGTTTCCATACATTTTGCACTTTTCCCTATGTTTTGCTTTTTTACACATGCTCTGATCTCAGCTCAAATCCACTAATTTTCTGTGGAAACCTTGGTAAATATGTGGGTTTTTTTTGGTAAAAATGTCGGGGACATGCCCCCTTTTTGGCGACCACGCCTACTTTCCCCAATGGTCACGCCCCCCTTTTCAGGTTTTCTCAGTAAAATGGAGAGTTAGTCAGGGTTTTTTTTTTAATTCTGGCGCACATTCTGGCGCAGACAGAATTTCTGGTGCACAACCCGACAAAACATGTCGGGTTTACAATAGTAGATCAGGGCCATTGACTGTAGTTGCTTAATGAAAATTGTAATTATCCTATGTACTTGGGTGTGCATGATTGTAGTGTTTTTTCTTGGTTTATAGTATTCAATCTTTACACTCGGTAGCCCCCCACCCCCCACCCCTTTGCTTTTTTGTACACTTGTCACTGAAATACAAGTTACAGGCATTATCTACATCTGGACTCTCTGTCAGAAGCTGGCAGTATACCTTGGCCCATGTTAAGAGTTCATCCTATGAAGGAAGCTTGTCTGACCAATGAAACCTGTATACCGGAGTACTGAAAGAACATCATTTATTTTGTTAATACTATCTTTCTTTTTCTTTGGTTGAATTAGATTATGAAGGAGAACTCATCTCAACATTTAGCATGTGCAGAATAATAGATACTGCATAAAAAGTACATATGTGCTGCAGTTTTTGCGAAAACACAAATACCACATTCAAGATAGCTACGGGGCTTCATTGTATTTATGACTATCCTTCGATTTATGAAACGTCTTGGCATCTTTACAGTTTGCTCCAGGTAAAGGTGTTTGCTAAGGCTGGGTTCACATATGTGCGACGTCCTGCACAGTTTCTCTCCAGTGTGCAGAGGAGGAAAACTGCTGCTAGAACTGATCCCATTCATTTGAATGGGAAAGTTCACAATCATCCAGCATCTCAATTTTGACTCTGGATGGTTAGCTTGCTGTGTTCCCCTGTCCGTTGCCCAGAATCAATGGATGCCTGATGCCATGCAACTGATGACAAGTTGTCTTCAGTTGTGGCATCAGTTGCGTTGAGACATATGTGAACCCAGACGTATGTGAACCCAGCCTAACAAGATGAAAGTACCATTTGAATCCACTTATCTGTCTAACCCATCTGTAATGTTAATCTTTTCAAGGACAATATTAAAATGACTCTTTTAGTAATAAAACATGAAATGCAGACAACCTTACAAAGACTCATATAAAAGTACAAATATTAGGTGTGAATATAAAAAGAGCCAATTTCATAATGCATTCTGGATCAACTGGGATTACGAAAGGCCTGTTTATGAATGCTATTCCATTTCTTCCAGTCGGAAAGCTAACATCAGGATCTCATACTCTTTCCTTTTGTTTCTAAACAGAACAGTATGTGTAATGCATCAATGCATATGCCTGGTAGAGCTGTTAAGAATAATTCAGTCGAAGAAAGAAGAGGGCAGAAGCATTTACTTTAGAAAATAAATTACCAAAAGGTATAAAACCAATAGGGAAATATAATTGAATAAATACAATATATTATTATTATTATGACTGTCTTCCAGGTTTATCAATTGTATTTCCTCTATTCATTCCCAGTGTCTAAGTCAACACTATCTTAACACATGGATTGTATAGACAGTATAAAAACTGATGAATCTGTTTATGCCACATAGGTTCTGGTGTCACTTTAAGATCAAAATCTGGAGTGCATCCTGTGTAATTATTTCCATATTGTCACGATGCCGGCTGGCAGGAGGTGGATCCTCTGTGCCAGAGAGGGATTGGCGTGGACCGTGCTAGTGGACCGGTTCTAAGTCACTACTGGTTTTCACCAGAGCCCGCCGCAAAGCGGGATGGTCTTGCTGCGGCGGTAGTGACCAGGTCGTATCCACTAGCAACGGCTCAACCTCTCTGATTGCTGAAGATAGGCGCGGTACAAGGGAGTAGACAGAAGCAAGGTCGGACGTAGCAGAAGGTCGGGGCAGGCAGCAAGGATCGTAGTCAGGGGCAACGGCAGGAGGTCTGGAACACAGGCTAGGAACACACAAGGAAACGCTTTCACTGGCACAATGGCAACAAGATCCGGCGAGGGAGTGCAGGGGAAGTGAGGTATACATAGGGAGTGCACAGGTGAACACACTAATTAGAACCACTTGCGCCAATCAGCGGCGCAGTGGCCCTTTAAATCGCAGAGACCCGGCGCGCGCGCGCCCTAGGGAGCGGGGCCGCGCGCGCCGGGACAGGACCGACGGAGAGCGAGTCAGGTACGGGAGCCGGGGTGCGCATCGCGAGCGGGCGCCACCCGCATCGCGAATCGCATCCCGGCTGGAGGCGGTATCGCAGCGCACCCGGTCAGTGGATCTGACCGGGGCGCTGCGGGAGCGAGAGTGTAGCGAGCGCTCCGGGGAGGAGCGGGGACCCGGAGCGCTCGGCGTAACACATATCAACTTGTCTTCACTTGTCTAACATGCCAAAACCATGGGGCCAGTAGTGTCTGTAGTGAATAAAGTAAGGAAGCATGCAGGTAAATTATTGTCTTCCAATGACTGTAACTTTAAAGGGTAAAATAAAGGGGTTTTCCGGAACCAAAACATTGATGCCTGGCATTATTATAGGTCATCATTGTTAGATTCTGATCCCAGGTACCCCTATTAATGATCATTATATAGGGGTCACAACATTAAAAAGGGCTAAGCTGCAGTTGAAGACACAGCTGTACACTTGGACTTTCTTTGTTAGGGTATGTTTACATGGCAGAATGAATTGATTTCAATGGGATTCTAGTGCACTGTTCACACAGTTTACACATAAATCCCTATTCCAGTATCTGCAGAAAGAATACGCACGCTTATTCTTTCTGTAGATTTCTTTCTGAAATGTGCGGAATGTGTTTTCAGGCGAACATTCCGCACAGTTTCCTTATGTGTGAACATACCCTTATTATTTGGTATTGCCAAATTAATTCAGGCAATGTACCATTTTGTTTTTCAAAAACATCTTTTTTCCTATTCAGATATTTATGCTTAATACTATCCTAATTTTTGTTATTGTGCCCATATATTTTGGGTCCGTCCTCTTTTGCTTTCCTCAATGCATTTTTTTGAATAACTGTGGTTTCCAGTGGGCAATTGTTACATCACATGCAAATCAAACAATATCCATTTTAAACAATATAATTAGAATGAGATGGACTAGACTAGAGAGAGACACTGCATCTGTAAACAATCTACCAAACAATATGGCCAACCTTGAAAACCAGCAAATGCTTCCATTTTACTGAAGAATCAACTTAGGCACATCACAACAAAAAACTGGCATGGACCTATTACTCCATCAAGAAAAAAACTGCTGCCGGCAAGAATAAACAAAAATGTAGAAGAAAATTAAATGGAAAAAAATTGCTGGCATGGTTACAATAAAATGTCTAAAATAACATGGGTTCAGTCTAAAGTCTCGATTTGGCTAAAGGGGTAGGCTCATCATAGCAATTTATGGGATATTTTCCTAGAACTTGAACCGATTTCTAATATTTGGTTCCAAAAATCCCCTCCTTGTAAAGCCTACACATCTTTGAAGGGGAATGAAAGAAAGTCATTCTAATTTCCATAGTATTAAAGGAGTACTGCAGCCTAATACGATATATCCCCTATCCACAGGATAGATCGCGTAGGGTCCCAGTGGTCCAACCCCCTGCGATCAGACACTTATCCCGTAACTGAAGTGTCTATGGCTGCAGTACTCCTTTAAATCACCAGAGCTTTGCATATGTACAGTCACCTTTCCACCATTCTTCCTCTAAACGTGGAACCCTTTACCTATCCGACATTTATAGTTAATATTATTTTTTTTTTTATAAATAACTATAATGGTGCTAACACCATAATGTGCTAACACCATAATGAAAAAGTATGACTCATTTTCCTATCTCCAAGGGAAAAAAAAGCTAAGGTGAGTTATAAAAGAGTTCAACAATATCCTTATAATGATTACTCCTCCTTATTATGTTCCAGGAAAACTCGGAAACCTATCTAAATGTCACATCACTGATAAATTGTTTATGGAGATTTACAGAAGAGTCACCAGCATCTCATTTAATAATATATTACTGAGTTATGTGATCCTTAAATCTGTGCAACAGCAAGTGTTAAGGTTAGCTGCTGGTTAGGCCTTAAAATGTGAGTGACTGTGAGTGTCGACACAAGAAATAAACACCCGACAAAATGTTGGTATATATCTCCTTCTCAGCATACTGGCTAAGGAGCTGTCCCAAGGAGTTCTGTTTATTATACGGAAGTACATTGTTTTTTACAGTTGACAAAAAGGTTCGTTATGACGTCAAAATCATCATGTTATATCTTGATTGGTTATTTGAGTATTGCGTCTGTATATATTAGCATTTTTAGCATTCATTTGTTTCTTAACCATAGGTCAGTTATGTGGCCATTTCCCTATTCAACCAGAAAATTCCAGATGTATCCGTCCTACTGCACAGTCTATATTTCTTCAGATGTTATGTCTCTAAATTCTAACTTCTTCTTTATCTTGCGTCTTTTGGCCTCGTCCCAAGGTCTTCATCTTAGTTATAGGCAAATAGCAAGCTGATATATAGGTTAAGGGTAACAAATATCTTTCTGCAGCATTGGCAATGGCAAGTATTAACCCCTTGGGGACCGAGCCCATTTTGACCCTAAGGACCAGAGCATTTTTTTCAATTCTGACCACTGTCACTGTAAGCATTAATAACTCTGGGATGCTTGTACTTATGAATTTGATTCAAAGATAGTTTTTTCATGACATATTCTACTTTATGTAAGTGGTAAATTTGCGTTTATACTTGCATAATTTCTTGGTGAAAAATTCCAAAATTTCATGAAAAAGTTGAAAATGTTGCATTTTTATAACTTTGAAGCTCTCTGCTTGTAAGGAAAATAGATATACCAAATAAATGATATATTAATTCAAATATACAATATTTCTACTTTATGTTTGCATCATAAAAATGACATGTTTTTCCTTTTTGAAGACATTAGAGGGCTTCAAAGTTCAGCAGCAATTTTCCAATTTTTCAAATAAATTTCAAAATCTGAATTTTTCAGGGACCAGTTCAGTTTTGAAGTGAATTTGAGAGTCTTTATGTTAGAAATACCCCATAAATGACCTCATTATGAAAACTGCACCCCTCGTCCTATTCAAAATGACATTCAGAAAGTTTGTTAACCCTTTAGGTGTTTCACAGGAATAGCAGCAAAGTGGCGGCAAAAATTCAAAATCTTCATTTTTTACACTAACATGTTCTTGTAGACCCATATTTTTTAATTTTTCAAGGGGTAAAAGGAGAAAAAGCCCCGAAAAATATGTAATCCAATTTCTCTCGAGTAAGGAAATACCTCATATGTGGATATAAAGTGCTTTGTGGGTGCACTAGAGGGCTTAGAAGAGAAGGAGCAACAATGGGATTTTGGAGAGCAAATTTTGCTGAAATGTTTTTTGGGGGGCATGTCGCATTTAGGAAACCCCTATGGTGCCATATCAGGGAAACACACCCCACATGGCATACTATTTGGGAAACTACACCCTTCAAGGAACGTAACAAGTGGTACAGTGAGCCTTAACACCCCACAGGTGTTTGACGAATTTTCAATAAAGTTGGACGGGAATATGCTAAATTTTATTTTTTTCACTAAAATGCTGATGTTACCCCAAATTTTTCATTATCACAAGGGGTAATAGGTGAAAATGTCCCCCAAAATTTGAAACACCATTTCTCTCGAGTAAGGAAATACCTCATATGTGGATGTAAAGTGATCTGTGGATGCACTAGAGGGCTCAAAAGGGAAGGAGCGACATTGGACTTTTGGATAGCGAATTTTGCTAAAATGTTTTTTGTGGGGCATGTCTCATTTAGGAAGCCCCCATGGTGCCACAACAGCGAAAAACACCACACATGGTATACTATTTGGGAAACTACACCCCTCAAGGAATGTAACAAGGGGTGCAGTGAACATTTACACCCCACTGGCGTTTGAAAGATCTTTGTAACAGTGAGCTGTGCAAATAAAAAATTACATTCTTCATTTTCACGGACCACTGTTTCAAAAATCTCTCAGTCATCTGTGGGGTTTTACGGCTCACTATACCCCTTGTTACGTTCTGTGAGGGGTGAAGTTTCCAAAATGGGGTCACATGTGGGTATTTATTTATTTTGCGTTTATGTCAGAACCGCTTTAACCGGCAACCACCCCTGTGCAAATCACCAGTTTAGGCCTCAAATGTACATGGTACTCTCTCACTCCTGAACCTTGTTGTGCGCCCGCAGAGCATTTTTTGCCCACATTTGGGGTATTTCCATACTTGCGAGAAATTGTGTTACAAATGTTGGTGGTCTTTATTTCCTTTTACCTCTTATGAAAATGAAAAGAATGGGGCAACACCTTTTCATAAGGGGTAAAAGGAAAAAAAGCCCCCCAAAATTTGTAGCGCAATTTCTCCCGAGTACGGATATACCCCATGTGTGGCCCTAAACTGTTGCCTTGAAATACAACAGGGCTCAGAAGTGAGAGAGCACCATGCGCATTTGAGGCCTAAATAAGGAATTTTCATAGGGGTGTACCCGGATGCAAGCGTTACACTTGCCTCCTGCACCAAAATACTGTACGTCAGTTTTCCCCAAACAGGCATGTTAGGAATTTTGCAACAACTGGAGGCACCCTGCCTCCAGCTGTTGCAAAACTTCCAACATGCCTAGACAGTCAATGGCTGTCCGGCAATACTGGGAGTTGTTATTTTGCAACAGCTGGAGGCTCCGTCTGTTTTGGAAAAACTGACGTACAAGAAGTTTTTTATTTTTATTGGGGGGGCGGCGACAGTTTAAGGGTGTAGTATATATGTAGTGTTTTACTCTTTATTTAGGGTTAGTGTAGTGTAGTGTTTTTTGGGTACATTCGCACCAGTGAGTTTCCCGCTGCAGCGGAAAGTTTGCCGCATCTCAAACTTGAAGCGGGAAACTTGCTGTAAACCCCCGCCCGTGTGAATGTACCCTGTACATTCACCTGGGTTAGTGGATGAGGGGGCAAAACTACAACTGGTAGTTGCATGCTGTCAGTGCATGCTGGGAGTTGTAGTTATGCAACAGCTAGAGGCACACTGGTTGGGATTGGGAAACACTGAGTTAGGTAACAGTCAGTGTTTCCGCACCACTGTCTGTTTCTTAACTCAGTGTTTCCCAACCCATGTGCCTCCAACTGTTGCAAAACTACAACTCCCAGCATGCATGGTTTGTCAGTGCATGCTGGGAGTTATAGTTTTGCAACAGCAGGAGGCACATAGGTTGGGAAACACTGAGTTAGGAAACAGACAATGGCCCTTATTTACTAAGAGTGGAGTGTAGGCTTCTTTGTGGGTTTTAATTCCCTACAATTTATTTTCCACGGTATTTACTAAGGTTTCCCTACATTTTCCACTTTTCCTACATTTTGCTTTTTTTTTTACACATGCTCTGATCTGCCTGGTTTTCCTCAGCTGAAATCCACCACATTTTATGTGGAAACCTTAGTAAATAAGTTGGATTTTTGGGAAAATGTTGGGGACGCTCCCCTTTTCGGAGACCACGCCCCTTTCCCCAATGGCCATGCCCCTTTTTTGGCTTTTCTTAGCAAAATGGAGAGTTAGTCTGGGTTTTCTCAATTCTGACGCCACTTCTGGCGCAAAATCTGGCGCAGACAGAATTTCTGGCGCAATGCGACAGAATCTGGCGCACAACCCGATAAAACATGTTGGGTTTGCAATAGTAAATGAGGGCCATTGTTTCCAAACCAGTGCACCTCCAGTTGTTGCAATACTACAACTCCCAGCATGCCCAGACAGCAAAAGGTCATGTTGGGAGTTGTAGTTATGCAACAACTGGATGAGAACAGTTTGGAGACCACTGTGTAGTGGTCTCCAAACTGTAGCCCTCCGGATGTTGCAAGACTTCAACTCCAAGCATGCCCAGACTGCCCAGGCATGCTGGGAGTTGTAGTTCGGCAACATATGAAGGGCCAGATGTTGCCGAACTACAACTCCCAGCATGCCTGGACAGTCTCGGCATGCTTTGAATTGACATCTGGAGCGCTACAGTTTGGACACCACTGTATAGTGGTCTCCAAACAGTGCCCTTCCAGATGTTGCAAAACTACAACTCCCAGCATGCTGAAACTGTCCAAGCATACTGGGAGTTGTAGTTCTGCAACATCTGAAGGGCCAGATGTTACAGAACTACAACTCCCAGCATGCCTGGAAAGTGGTATCTCTCCTGGAGACTTATGATCATTTATAGGTAAATGAAACCGTGCATGGGGCTCACTTTGTGCTGGAGGATTTTTTAGATTGGGCAGAGGTGTCTGAGTTGTTGGTGAGGCCCAGCAATTTTTAGCAGAATCAAAGACAGGGCTTTCTGGTGGGGACTGGTGTGGATATAAGCTGGTGACTTAGTCAGCAGGTACAAAGTAACCCACATCCAGAGTCATAACTGGAAAAAGGTGAAGTTCCGTTTGGAAACCTTCTGGCAGCTGGCAAGGCCTGTTTGGGTGTACTGGGTGAGGGCCCATTACAGGGAGTAGGTAGTTTGGGTGAGCCAAGATGGCAGACAGGAGAGGAAGTAGGTGGGGCAGTACTTCCAGGAAGTAGGTGGGGCAGTACTTGACAGGAGAAGTGGGTGTGGCATTACTTCCGGGTATACCAAGATGGCTGGCAGCCACTTCTGACACCAAATGTTAAGTTTGGCTGCTGCTTGGGCCTTAAAATGTGAGTGACTGCCGCTGTATACTGCTGAGTGTTGACACAAGAAATAAACACCAGACAGAATGTTGGTATATATCTCCTTCTCAACATACTGGCTAAGGAGCTGTCCCAAGGAGTTCTGTTTATTATGTGGAAGTACATTGTTTTTTACAGTTGACAAAAAGGGGAGGTTCGTTATCACGTCAAAATCATCATGTTACATTTTGATTGGTTATTTGAGTATTGGGTCTGTATATATAAGCATTTTAAAGGGGTATTCCAGGAATTTTTTTATTTGACTATGCTACAGGGGCTGTAAAGTTAGTGTAGTTAGTGTAGTTCATGACTGTTGTCTCTGATTTTTCCCAGGTTGCAATGCGGCCGAGACCTGACTCACTAGTCAGCTGATGACAGGGAGCCAGTCTGCTTCAATGGGTGGAGTGATCGCTTGGTGGGAGAAAGATCAATCTGCAACTAATGCAACAGCTGTAGGCACCCTGATTGAAAACCACAGGTCTTTGAATGGATGCAGCTCATTTATGTTTCAATGGGTAGGGTGGCTGATGTGTGGGAGGGAGGAAAATGGAATTGTGGGATTTGTAGTCAAAAAAGAAAAGTCAAACAGGAAATACCAGTTCACACAAAGCTAGCCACAGTGTTATGGTAATCTCACAACATATCCATTTAGCCCCAAGACAAGTGCAGATTCTATATTTCTTAAGATGTTTTGCCTATGACTTCCAACTTCTTTATCTTGCATCTTTTGGCCTCGTCCCAAGGTCTTCATCTTAGTTACAAGCAAATATCAAGCTGATATATAGGTTAAGGGTAACAAATATCTTTCTGCAGCTTTGCAATGGCATATAAGTATTAACATATTGATCATTATAATCAATTTCAACAATTCCCCCCTAAAGATATTTGTTAAACGACATTGACAGAAAGGAGATGAAAGGCCCCTCTTACCTTCAAATCAAATAAAAAACCTGATAGCAGGACTAAATTTAATAGTAATCTAAGTCTCACCAGGGAATTAACCATTTCTGGATTCTTGGGAGTTGGCTTCAGGTCGACAGTTTTACAGTTATTTATAAGTTGCCCATTTTGCCTTTTGGTTGAAAATGCCCATAATCTGTGCACAGTGTGTATGTAATATATAGTAAGTGTATTGGAGCTTAGCAAAGTGTTCTAATTGCATGAACTATCATGAAATCTGTCGTCTGTTTTGATGCACAAGACTTCCCAGAATGACAAAATGTGTAAAACTCCAAATCCCTTGTCTGACAATGAAAAGATTCTTATTCTTATTATTCCAGCAAGTGACTTTAGTCTTACACATAAGTAAAGTACACACAATACTGCATGTATGTCATTATTAATTCCAAGACCTGTGCAGTGAACTACGGGATGTTATTTTTTGTGAAGAATGCTAAGGGGTCTGTGATGCACAACTCATATTAATCCCATTACATTATGTTTGCTACAGGCTCAGCTGTAGGCTTCCAGTCACCTCCTGTGGCCACAATAGGGCTGGAGGGTGTCAGGAGGGGGAAGGGGGTGGCTTAGTTGGTCGAAACATTTATGGCATATCCTATTAATTTGTCACATGGGAATACCCCTTTAATCCCTTAAAGACAATAGACATAAATGTACGTCCTGGTGCGGTGGTACCTAAAGCACCAGGACATACATTTACGTCCTGCACATGACGCAAGCACCGGACCGCAGGCACTGCCGCAGGGATCCGATCATCCACCATGGTGGCTGGAGGTCCCCTTACCTGCTCCAGCTGTCATCCCAGGGTCTTCTTCTCTGGTCTGACATCGAGCAGACCAGAGAAGAAGATCGCCAATTAAATCTACTGATTTTGTTAAAAAGTTTGAGATTTTATTAAAGCAGTACAATAATAGAAAACCATGGGTATTATTTTAATCGTATTGACCCACAGAACAAAAAAACATGTCATTTTTACCATAGGGTGTACAGCGTGAAAACGAAACCTTCCAAAAATTGCTGCATTTTTCCCCACACAAATAATATTTTTTTGGGTTTTGCCATACATTTTATGGTAAAATGAGTGATGTCATTACAAAGGACAACTGGTCATGCAAAACACAAGCCCTCATATGGGTCTGTGGATGGAAATATAAAAGGATGGAAAAAACGAAAAAGTCTATGGATGGGAAGAAAACGAAAATGGTCCTGGTCCTTAAGGGGTTAAAGCAGTTTTCTTAACCGGTCAAACTTTTCTCTTCAGAAAAGAATGAAAGGGGTATTCCAGGAAAAAAATGTTTTTATATCAACTGGCTCCAGAAAGTTAAACAGATTTGTAAATTACATTCTCTTATATGTATCGAATTTGGTCTCTTTCAACATACGCAGGTTATGACATCACTGTTTTTTGAAATACTGTTTCTTGAAAAAAAAATTCTAAATATTGAATCTGTTTGATGTCCTATTTATATGTACCTGTGGTGTCCAGCAGACGGGAATTTGCAAGTTTGGAACCTATAGGGTTAATCCCAAGTTGGTGGTTTCCACTCACCTGTTCCATTAGCTCTTTGGGATATATTCCTTTCCCCTCTGCTTCCCACTATGCATCTGATGAAAGGTCCCATGACCTGAAACGCATCATGCTTGGCGCTCACTCCAAGGATTTTAATCGTTTGTTCTACTGAAGTCTCTCCATGTCCATGCTTTTAATGTGATGGAAATAAAGGTGAATTTTCTTATCCGCTGGCATCTACCTGCTTTCTTCTAAACTTGGAGGACTATTCTGCCGTGCAGTGACCGGTTGAGCTGACTATCCACTACTTTTGCTTTTTTGCTCTGAGTGTTCCTCACACCTGTAGTGCTCCTGGATCACATGTCCTCACAAGCGGAGACCGGTGCCCCGGTCCCGGCTATGGATGACGGGTTACTTATCCTAAAAGATGTTGAAAACCGCATTGAACGCTGTGATGCAGCATTGGAAATTTTTGACATGGATCGACCTTCACACGACATACAACTTAAAATGCACCTTAATTGCTTGGAAATGCTTCTGGTTAAAGAGACCAAATTATGGTGGGAGATTACCTCAATGGAAACATACCTATCTAAGGGTCTCATCCCACGAGGTTTACGTCTGAAAAAAATTCCCACCATTGATATTAAAGAAGAACATCAAAAAATGTGGAATGATGCTCTAAGTGAATGTTCTGCAAAATTAATAAACGTCCTGGTTCTGTCTGAAAAAGAAGCATTAGTCCAGGTCAAATCGGACATAAAGAAAACGCAGGACTTTTTATCTCCTCACGCTGGTACCACTTTACTGTGTGAACATGATCTAAAATTAAAACAAAATATATCAAATCTAGAGCAAATCATTAAAGAAACCAAGAAAAGTAAATTCCAAAGAGATCTACATGATTACCAATCCAATAAAGTTTATGCCTGGTGAGCCTGGGATAGATTTTTACCATCCCGCTCCATTCTGAAAAGAGGAGACAGATCTGGCCATAATTCCAGAAAGCATTATTCTAAGAATCAACAGGTTACTTTTTGCTCAGCTGAATCCGATGTCTCCGACACTCAATCTGATGCTTGGGATCTTTCTGTTCCAGAGGATCGCATAACCAATAATACGACAAGTTCTATCAATGATACAAGGCGTCCAAAAAATGCAGGCGGAGGGGTGGCCGCAAACACAAACCCAAGAAGATCAACCAGGGAGAGGCGTCACAAGTAAGCAAGAATTTGGATGATATTGTTTTGTCCCCATTGACTTTAAGTTCTTCGCATATTTCTGTTTTGGCCAAGGGATTAGGTTTTTCACCATCTACTCATTTCAATGTGTTTAATGCAATTTTGGACATTAACAAGTTTATTAGGTCTTTAACCTTAAAAAAGCACTTTGATGTTGTGGACTCTGTGGAGTTATGCACCGCTCCTTTGTCTAATGAGGTTTCTACGGTTTCACATGTGCCTCTTAATAATTTTTCTTCGATTCATGAACAAAATGTCTTTTGTGATTTATTGTCTCTCGATTTTGAAACACGGCGATGTGTGACCTCTGTGTCCACTTCTCCGTCTTTCAAAACTAAAAACCCGGATTTTTATCCTGTCAACTCTAGGAGTCCTTATATGGACACTTTTTAAGATATGGTTATGAAAGAGTTAATTGAACTCAAACGCACCGATACAGGACGTAGAGTTGACAACTTAACTAAATCCGAGAGAACAGCTCTCAAGGAATTAAGGGAAAATAAAAATTGGATTATTCGATCAGCTGATAAGGGGGGGGGCTGTTATATGCATGGATGTAGATCTCTATTGTATGCTCAATAATCTCATTTTAAGTGACGAGGTTACATACACTCCCATTGCATACAATCCTACCACTCTCTTTTCCACCAAATTGGAAGCTTTACTAAGAGACGGCCTTTCCTTAGGGGATCTTTCACAAAAAGAATTTGATTATATGTGGATTTCCAACCCCATTACACCCATTTTCCATTCATTGCCTAAAATTCATAAGGACCGATTCCCGTCTCCTATGGGACCCATAGTAGCGGGAATCGGTTCCCTTAATGAACCCTTTTGTGAATGGGTCGACTCCCTCCTTCAACCCCTTGTTTCTATGTGCCCAAGCCATATCAAAGATTCTCAACATCTACTATCAGTAATGGATAAAATTAAATGGCATACGTCCTATTCTTGGCTTACTATGGACATCGAATCCCTTTATTCCTCCCTTCCACATTCACTTTCCCTTCGAGCTGTGTCGGACATTATACACAATTTTTCTACATACAGTGAGGACTTGTGCCAGTTTATTTTGGATGCATTAAATTATATTTTGACTCACAATTTCTTTAGTTTTCAGGAACAGTTTTATGTTCATAGGACGGGTGTCTCAATGGGGGCTAAATCCTCCCCTTCGGTGGCTAACATTTTTGTCCACTGGTGGGAGATGCAGTATATATTTTGTGACAATAATCCATTTTTCTCCAATATTGTTTGGTATGGGAGGTATGTGGATGATGTCATCATCATTTGGTCGTCCTCTGAGCATAATGCATCCTGCTTCGTCGATTATGTTAATAATAATCCCCATAATTTATTTTTTACATCCACCTGGCACAAGTCCACCACTCCCTTTTTGGAATTACTTGAAATTAAACAGGAGCGTGTTCACACCTCCACATATAGAAAGTCCACAGCAGGCAACACCATTCTGCGAGCGGGGTCATGTCACCCCAAGCACACGGTACTGGCAGTCCCTGTGGGGGAATTAACTCGCGATCGCAGAAATTGTTCCACAGAGGAAGATTTTCAGATTGAGTCGAAAAACATTTTTCAACATTTGAGACACAGGGGTTATCAACCCTGGTGTCACAATAGAGCCAAACACAAAGTTCAATTGAAAACCAGGGACAGTCTTCTTACCCCTAAATCCAAACAAACGTCCCCCAATTCTCTATCTAAAACTACTTTCACAACAACTTATAGTCTGGAATTTAAGTACATTAAATCTATTATTAACAAATTTTTACCAATGTTGTGCCAAGAAACGATTCTCAATAAATATTTAAAAAATGACATTAATTTTTACAGCAGACGGGTAATTTGGGTAATCTTCTATCTCCCAGTGCTTTACCCCCCTACCACTGCCTGCTCTCGTCCATCATGGCTTAAACTAAAGGGATTTTTTAAATGCGGTTTGTCTAGATGCGTTGTATGTGAATATGCTGCCAAGAACTCTACAATACAAATTCATGATTCAAAACTTGCGTCTATAAAACAATTTATTAATTGTGAATCCACTTACGTGGTATACAAAATAGATTGCAAAAACTGCAATGTTTCTTACATTGGCAGCACTAAGAGACCGTTAAAAAAACAAATTCAGGAGCATTTAAGAGGTATTGGCAGCGGCACATACACTAACGCATCCAATGTCTCAAAACACTTCAAGAATGTACATGGTGGCAGGGTCCCCGATTTCTCGTTTTCAGGCATTGAAGCTGTACATTCACCTGACAGAGGTGGGGACCGCATCAAGCTATTACATAACAGAGATTTTTTTGGGATTTATTCTCTATGTACTTTTCAGCCCCATGGTCTGAATTTAAAATCAGAAATTATTTTACACTATTGATGTTCCATGTAACCTCGGCAAGTTAAAATAGTTACTCTCAATGATAATGTTAAAATGCAGCTGTTTGAATTACATTCTCTTATATGTATTGAATTTGGTCTCTTTCAACATACACAGGTTATGACATCACTGTTTTTTTTAAATACTGTTTCTTGAAATAATTTTTCTAAATATTGAATCTGTTTGATGTCCTATTTATATGTACCTGTGGTGTCCAGCAGAAGGGAATTTGCAAGTTTGGAACCTATAGGGTTAATCCCAAGTTGGTGGTTTCCACTCACCAGTTCCATTAGCTCTTTGGAATATATTCCTTTCCCCTCTGCTTCCCACCATGCATCTGATGAAAGGTCACATGACCTGAATCGCGTCATGCTTGGCGCTCACTCCAAGGATTTTAATCTACTGAAGTCTCTCCATGTCCATGCTTTTAATGTGATGAAAATAAAGGTGAAGTTTCTTATCCGCTGGTATCTACCTGCTTTCTTCTAGATTTGTAAATTACTTCTATTAAAAAATCTTAATCCTTTCAATAATTATCAGCTGCTGAATTTGAATTGTTGTTTTCTGTCTGCCAACAGTGCTCTCTGCAGACATCTCTGCTTGTCTCGGGAATTGCACAGAGTAGAAGAGGTTTGCTATGGGGATTTGCTTCTAAACTGGGCAGTTCCCGAGACATGTGTCATCAGAGAGCACTTAGACAGAAAAGAACAACTCAACTTCAGCAGCTCATAAGTACTGAAAGGATTAAGATTTTTTATGGAAGTAATTTACAAATCTGTTTAGCTTTCTGGAGCCAGTTGATGTATAAAAAAAAGTTTTTTCCTGGATAACCCCTTTAAGCTTCAAGGGTTTTAGCAATTTGACCTGTAAGGATCAGTTGTTTTTCCCAGGGAAAGCTGTGGCTTTCTACTTTGGTTACTAGGGTGCCCTGGGAAGTAGACCCATTTTTGAGACCTTCATAAAGCACATGGAAAGGGGTTTATTCAGAATGACAAGTAGCATAGTATGTGTGAGGGCTATACCAATCACCAATAGTATGTTAACTTTTGTTGCAGTAAGACCTCTTCGTACAGTCATTCTATTAAGCAAGTCCTCTAAAAGGTCTAAAGAAAATATTTCAGAAATGTAATTCTACAACATCAGTAATCTCCCTATTCCTAATGAACACATTCTGTACATTATTACTGAATTATGATTTCTTAATCTTGAAAACTATTTCAATTTCTTTCAAGTCTCAGGGGTAGGCTCTTGCATTGTCATATTAACCTGACTCAGGGAATGAATAATCTAATCTATCGGCTGTATTAATATATTATAGTTAGATCATTTTGTTACATCGGCATCATTTCAATTTCAAAGCAACACTTAAATCCTCATCAAAGAATTATCATTGGAAGTAATCTCTGAGGCTCACCGAAATGATAGTAATTATGGATGATGATATTTAGGAATCCATTAACCTTTCTGCTGTAGTTACAAGTAGTTACAATCTTTTTGATCCTCTCCGGGGTGACCCTGATTCTGAACTGACTGAAGGATGCCCCTTATGAAAGGAGACGTGTCGCCCCATAAATTGAAAGTATTTGCAACTGTTTTTAAAATTATTGGTCTTGTATTTAGCATTAAGCAGAGCAGGCGCCATGCACATACAAAGGTAGCAATTTACTTTCATTAAATGCGAATCAGGATAGAGAACCTCAGGATTCCTCTGGGCTAATTACAAGGTGTTAATAATAGCAATATAATGGCAGCAATTTTCCTACTTTGCCCACACATATAATCTGTTTGAGTGCCTCGTAGGATTGCCTCAGAGTTTATATAAAGCCAAGATAGTCTTTGAATATGTTCAGCAATTTTAATTTTACATCATGTCTCCATTTAGTGTCTGTTTTCTGTAATATGTGATTGTTAGCTAAATAGGAATGGCCAACGGCAAGTCATGACAAGACACGTCAAGCCTCTTCTATCTTTTTTTCCCTTGGTAACTTGCATTCCAAAAATGTCTCGCTGCAGACGGCTCTGGTCAAGAAGCAGGGATTCTTATTCAATTATACTATAAATGCATCCATACTTTTCTATTTAGCTGGTCAATTCTTTAGAAATTTGGAAAATTCCAATTGCCAAGTAGACTAAGGGTCTATTCATGGTAGAACATTACTTTTATACCTATATATAATAGAATGCTTTAGTAGGTAATGTATAAAGTTATATTCTAGAAAATTTTAATGAGCACCAATATTTACCTATGGTTAGGCAGGGGTGTAGCGATATGGAGCTTGCATATGTCTTGGGTGATGAGTGTGAAGACTAGCTATGAATCTATATTAGGACTTGTCCTTTACAAGCATCTAAGAGTAATTCTAATAATAGAAAGTGGGAGCCGCAGTTATTATCTCTTTACCTTTCATGTTTATATAAATTCACCAAACCCAAAAGGAGAACTTCCTATCATCAACTCATAGAAAAATGTTGTAAAAATGCCATAAAAGCTTTGTTTTCTAAATGTACAAAGTCCTTGAGAACCAAAAAAAATATAGAAAAGCCCATTTTAGTTTAGTTTATCTAGCATTGTAGAGTAAGGAAAAAAGTCAAAGTAGTTGTTTAGAATTGTAGTCAATAAAAATGCTCTACAGAATTGCAGCATTCTGCTAAGACTCATTTGGGTGTTTAGACTTCTGTAGACCTGCACTAATGATAAGCTGCAGAGACTAAAGTGTTCTTAATTCTATGGCTCCACAATTAGAGAAAAGCTCACACAGTTCAGACTGGGCATCTGGATTGAAGATAACAAAGCCCTGAGCTTGAAGCGGTAGCTACTAAGTCTGAGTATGTGTTGCTTGGGTGTTTCACCAAGTGACCTAGAAGCTAAGTAAAATAACTCAAGCATTGACCAAAGTGCTTGACCTGTGCTTGACCTGTCTGCCACAGTGCTACAGATACCCATTTGTTTCCTTTAGAACTATATGAGAGCTTAGAACGTAACATGCAGTATGCAGAAAGTAATCTCTAAAGAACGTAATGTACAATAGTTTGGGAGAATTTTTTAATAGATAAATAGGTATGAAACAAAAATCTGCACCATTCAAAACAACAAATGGGTGCATGCCTTCAGACACTGACAGGTATCGTAAATATTTGAAAAAGCAACCATGGAAGCAAAATAGGTCTGATTAATTATTAGGGGGAATTATTAATACTTACACCAGAAAACTGGTGTACAGAAAACCGGTGTACAGAAAACTGGCATACAATTTTTTAATAAATCACCCACCATCTCCCACCCCCACTGTCTTTATTCACCCATAGTTACATGCAGTGTTCTAGTCCTGTTTAATGGTGCCTGTCTCAAGCAATACATCTGAACACAGTATATATATATATATATATATATATATATGTAATATTCAATAGCCATTTTAACTATCATAAGCAATTAAGTAGGGTGTCTTTCCCTCCTGCTACAGTGTCCAATAGCCCCTTGTGTTCTACTGCCCCCGCAGTTTTCCAAACACTTCTCTGATGCATGGAGGGAACTCCCCCACAAATCATGACTTCACTGACTTCTCTAGCCCTCATTGCCTTTACACTAATATAGACTAAGTCCCACCAACTTTCCTTCACCTAGTTTAACCAGCATCTATTTTCCTTGTCCCATGGTCCAACCACAGCCTACTCAATTGAATCTGTTGCCATCTAAGGACAAGCCAGCCTGTCCTAAGATGACAATCTGTGTATGGAGCGGGCTCCTGACTCGAGCCTGCGCCATAGCCGGCACGTTCAGCTGATTCCTGTAGCTGGGGGCCACTGTTCATAGCCGACATGCGTTGATCGCTGCGGGCGGCTATTAACCCTTTAGAGCGCCGTTGACAAAGCTGAAAGTGGTGTCTAAAGGGACCTTTAACCAGTGCCCGGTGGTCCAGTGGGTTGGATTGCCCCTCCGCAGGGTGATCGCAGGGAGGCGATCCACTGTGGAGGTAGCCGGAGAGCTTACCTCTCCTCCTGTGCTGGCTGTGGCTCTGTGATTGATAAAGCCTGGCTGGAGCGCAGAGCTCGATGGAACTACATTGATCTATATGAGGAATCTAATGATTCCTCCTAAAAGTCCCCTAAGGGGACAAATAAAGAGTAAAAAGAAAAAAAAAAGTTGAATAAAACTTCTACCATATTGAAAGTTTGACTCATCCCTTTCTTTTTCCAAATTCCATATAAAAAATATGTAACCATAATAAAAATAAACATATGTGGTATCGTCACGTGCACAAATGTCCGAACTATGGAAATGTGATGTTAATTAAACCGCATGGTCAGTGGGATTTACATAAAAAAAAATACCAGATTTCAAAATTGCATATCAAAAAGACCCATAAAAAAAAAGTTTAAAAAAGTTAATTTTGGTGCATGTAGTTATAATTTTTTTAGGTATTAAATAAAATAAAACCTATATAAATTAGGTATCCTTGTAACTATATGGCCCTACAGAATAAAGATAAGGTATCGAAAAGTGCACTGAGTAGAATCGGAAGCCCTGAAAAGTTACAAAAGTTACAAAAGTTTTTTTGTTTGTTTTTTTCAATTTAGTCCCACAAACATTTTTTTTCTGGTTCCGTTGTAGATTTTGTGGTGAAATTATTGATGTTGTTACAAAGTAAACAAAAAACAAGCCCTCAAATGGGTCTGTAGGTGGAAAATTGAAAGTGTTATGATATTTAAAAGGTGAGGAGGAAAAAACGGAAGTGCAAAAATGAAAAATGGCCTGGTCCTTAAGGGGTTAACCTGCACCTTGTTGGTTAACCAGCCCACCTCACAATCATGGCTGCTAAATGACTCCATTCTGAAATATAAAGGGGTGTCCTCCTGCCTTGGCAGCTCCATTAAAGAATTACGGTACTTCCTCTGCTTCAAATCCTGGGTCTCTATGAGACTTTTGCACAGTATCTGTATTCAAGAAGCTTTACACAAAAAATGGAATTGATAAATAAACAGAGGTGTCCAATCACCTTAATTTACCACAGGTGAATCCAATCAAGATTATAAATGGAAAGAGCTAACTTGTAACTATCATAAAATGATACAAAATGATTGCAAAAATGTCACATTCCGATCATGGGGTATTAAGTACTGAATCAAGGGAGGGAAACCTTTTATATTATTTATTTTAGTACCCTCCATATGCATTGTATTTGTTCTGTGTATTTCCAGTTATCTAGGAAGATAATAATTAAGTATTAAAAGAAAAAAGAGCTCTAAAACCGCAATGGTCTACTAAGAACACTTAAAAGAAAAAATGTCTATGTCTATCTCTATAGTAATAATTATAGCATGGTAACACATCTGTTTCTCATAGTGTATCCTCTTGTACAATTGTACATATTGCTTGACCTTTCACTTCTTTTTCTATCCTATTTAGATCCAGTTTGTTCTCCAAAGACTTTAGTGTACCTCATTGTGTAAAAGGAATAAATGTTATTCCTCTTTCCCCATGGCAGCCATAACTTAGTGCTGGCACAACCCAAAATGCATTGAAGTTTGAATCACTGGGGCCTTCTTTTTAACCTCTTATGAGTGCTTTTTTTAATATTTCCAGGATAAAATAAGGCGGTGCAGGTCTCCCATGAAGAAATGTGGGAGCTCAGCTGTAACAAGCAGGAGTATAGAAGATTAACCCATTGCATGCTGCATTCAAAACAAGCTCAGACATGGCTTTTCCACCGGGAAAGGAAAAAAAAAAATTGGCATTGGAAGGTGACAATAGAAAAACAAAATAAAATGGATTGGATATTAAAGGAGATTTTGGGAATAGAAAAATATATTGTCGAGTGTCAGATAGCGGGGGTTTCGACACCTGGGACCCCTCCGCGATCTCCCGTACGGCACCTTGGCTCTACTCCTGAATGGGGCATGTTGACCACCGCAAGAAGCTGTGGCCGATCACATCCCCTCAATCCATTCCTATGGGAAAGCCTGACTGCTGCTGACTGACTGTTATCTCCGCTTTTCCCATAGAGCTGCACGTAGGAGGCATGTCGGACACAGCTCCATGTTATGGTTGAAACGGCTCTTTTAATGCAGAGAGCCAGGGGCCGGGGCACGAGAGACCGTTCGGACCCCCTGCAATCTGACATTTATTTCCTATTCTTAGGATAGGGGAAACATTTTTCTATCCCGGAGTACCGCTTAAAAGGGGTTCTCCGGTGAACTGGTGCCAGAAAATTAAACCGATTTGTAAATGACTTCTATTTAAAAATCTTAACCCTTTCAGTACTTATCAGCTGCTGTATGCTCCACAGGAAGTTCTTTTCATTTAAAATGTATTTTCTGTCTGACCACAGTGCTCTCGACTGACAACTCTGTCTGTCTCAGGAACTGTCAAGAGCATGAGAGGTTTTCTATGGGGATTTGCGCCTGCTCTTAACATTTCCTCAGACAGACAGAGATGTCAGCAGAGAGCCCTGTGGTCAGAGAGAAAGGAATTTAACAAAGAAAAGAACTTCCTGTGGAACATACAGCAGCTGATAAGTACTGGTGCTCTCGACTGACACCTCTGTCTGTCTCAAGAACTGTCAAGAGCATGAGAGGTTTGCTACGGGGATTTGCTCCTGCTCTTAACATTTCCTCAGACAGACAGAGATGTCAGCAGAGAGCCCTGTGGTCAGAAAGAAAGGAAATTAAAAAAGAAAAGAACTTCCTGTGGAGCATACAGCAGCTGATAAGTGTTACGCCAAGCGCTCCGGGTCCCCGCTCCTCCCCGGAGCGCTCGCTACACTCTCCTCACTGCAGCGCTCCGGTCAGATCCACTGACCCGGGGCGCTGCGATACCGCCTCCAGCCGGGATGCGATTCGCGATGCGGGTAGCGCCCGCTCGCGATGCGCACCCCGGCTCCCGTACCTGACTCGCTCTCCGTCAGTCCTGTCCCGGCGCGCGCGGCCCCGCTCCCTAGGGCGCGCGCGCGCCGGGTCTTTGCGATTTAAAGGGCCACTGCGCCGCTGATTGGCGCAGTGGTTCCAATTAGTGTTATCACCTGTGCACTTCCCTATATCACCTCACTTCCCCTGCACTTCCTTGCCGGATCTTGTTGCCATCGTGCCAGTGAAAGCGTTTCCTTGTATGTTCCTAGCCTGTGTTCCAGACCTCCTGCCGTTGCCCCTGACTACGATCCTTGCTGCCTGCCCCGACCTTCTGCTACGTCCGACCTTGCTTCTGTCTACTCCCTTGTACCGCGCCTATCTTCAGCAGCCAGAGAGGTTGAGCCGTTGCTAGTGGATACGACCTGGTCACTACCGCCGCAGCAAGACCATCCCGCTTTGCGGCGGGCTCTGGTGAAAACCAGTAGTGACTTAGAACCGATCCACTAGCACGGTCCACGCCAATCCCTCTCTGGCACAGAGGATCCACTACCTGCCAGCCGGCATCGTGACAGTAGATCCGGCCATGGATCCCGCTGAAGTTCCTCTGCCAGTTGTCGCTGACCTCACCACGGTGGTCGCCCAGCAGTCGCAACAGATAGCGCAACAAGGCCAACAGCTGTCTCAACTGACCGTTATGCTTCAGCAGTTACTACCACAGCTTCAGCAATCATCTCCTCCGCCAGCTCCTGCATCTCCTCCGCAGCGAGTGGCCGCTTCTGGTCTACGACTATCCTTGCCGGATAAATTTGATGGGGACTCTAAGTTTTGCCGTGGCTTTCTTTCCCAATGTTCCCTGCACCTGGAGATGATGTCGGACCAGTTTCCCACTGAAAGGTCTAAGGTGGCTTTCGTAGTCAGCCTTCTGTCTGGAAAAGCCCTGTCTTGGGCCACACCGCTCTGGGACCGCAATGACCCCGTCACTGCCTCTGTACACTCCTTCTTCTCGGAAATTCGAAGTGTCTTTGAGGAACCTGCCCGAGCCTCTTCTGCTGAGACTGCCCTGTTGAACCTGGTCCAGGGTAATTCTTCCGTTGGCGAGTATGCCGTACAATTCCGTACTCTTGCTTCAGAATTATCCTGGAATAATGAGGCCCTCTGCGCGACCTTTAAAAAAGGCCTATCCAGCAACATTAAAGATGTTCTGGCCGCACGAGAAATCCCTGCTAATCTACATGAACTCATTCACCTAGCCACTCGCATTGACATGCGTTTTTCCGAAAGGCGTCAGGAGCTCCGCATGGATATGGACTCTGTTCGCACGAGGCGTTTCTTCTCCCCGGCTCCTCTCTCCTCTGGTCCCCTGCAATCTGTTCCTGTGCCTCCCGCCGTGGAGGCTATGCAGGTCGACCGGTCTCGCCTGACACCTCAAGAGAGGACACGACGCCGCATGGAGAATCTCTGCCTGTACTGTGCTAGTACCGAACACTTCCTGAAGGATTGTCCTATCCGTCCTCCCCGCCTGGAAAGACGTACGCTGACTCCGCACAAAGGTGAGACAGTCCTTGATGTCTACTCTGCTTCTCCACGTCTTACTGTGCCTGTGCGGATGTCTGCATCTGCCTTCTCCTTCTCTGCTGTGGCCTTCTTGGACTCCGGATCTGCAGGAAATTTTATTTTGGCCTCTCTCGTCAACAGGTTCAACATCCCGGTGACCAGTCTCGCCAGACCCCTCTACATCAATTGTGTAAACAATGAAAGATTGGACTGTACCATACGTTTCCGCACGGAGCCCCTTCTAATGCACATCGGACCTCATCACGAGAGGATTGAACTTTTGGTCCTTCCCAATTGCACTTCTGAAATTCTCCTTGGACTTCCCTGGCTTCAACTTCACTCCCCAACCCTGGATTGGTCCACTGGGGAGATCAAGAGTTGGGGGCCCTCTTGTTCCAAGGACTGCCTAAAACCGGTTCCCAGTAACCCTTGCCGTGACTCTGTGGTTCCTCCCGTAACCGGTCTCCCTAAGGCCTATATGGACTTTGCGGATGTTTTTTGCAAAAAACAAGCTGAGACTCTACCTCCTCACAGGCCTTATGATTGTCCTATCGACCTCCTCCCGGGCACTACTCCACCCCGGGGCAGAATTTATCCTCTGTCCGCCCCAGAGACTCTTGCCATGTCTGAATACGTCCAGGAAAATTTAAAAAAGGGCTTTATCCGTAAATCCTCCTCTCCTGCCGGAGCCGGATTTTTCTTTGTGTCCAAAAAAGATGGCTCTCTACGCCCTTGCATTGACTACCGCGGTCTTAATAAAATCACGGTTAAGAACCGCTACCCCCTACCTCTCATCTCTGAACTCTTTGATCGCCTCCAAGGTGCCCACATCTTTACCAAACTGGACTTAAGAGGTGCTTATAATCTCATCCGCATCAGAGAGGGGGATGAATGGAAAACGGCATTTAACACCAGAGATGGACACTTTGAGTATCTGGTCATGCCCTTTGGCCTGTGCAACGCCCCTGCCGTCTTCCAAGACTTTGTTAATGAAATTTTTCGTGATCTTTTATACTCCTGTGTTGTTGTATATCTGGACGATATCCTGATTTTTTCTGCCAATCTAGAAGAACACCACCAGCATGTCCGTATGGTTCTTCAGAGACTTCGTGACAATCAACTCTATGCCAAAATAGAGAAATGTCTGTTTGAATGCCAATCTCTTCCTTTCCTAGGATACTTGGTCTCTGGCCAGGGACTACAAATGGATCCAGACAAACTCTCTGCCGTCTTAGATTGGCCACGCCCCTCCGGACTCCGTGCTATCCAACGTTTTTTGGGGTTCGCCAATTATTACAGACAATTTATTCCACATTTTTCTACCGTTGTGGCTCCTATCGTGGCTTTAACCAAAAAAAATGCCGATCCCAAGTCTTGGCCTCCTCAAGCGGAAGACGCCTTTAAACGGCTCAAGTCTGCCTTTTCTTCGGCTCCCGTGCTCTCCAGACCTGACCCATCTAAACCCTTCCTATTGGAGGTTGATGCCTCCTCTGTGGGAGCTGGAGCTGTCCTTCTACAAAAAAATTCTTCCGGGCATGCTGTTTCTTGTGGTTTTTTTTCTAGGACCTTCTCTCCGGCGGAGAGAAACTACTCCATCGGGGATCGAGAGCTTCTAGCCATTAAATTAGCACTTGAGGAATGGAGGCATCTGCTGGAGGGATCAAGATTTCCAGTTATTATTTACACCGATCACAAGAACCTCTCCTACCTCCAGTCTGCCCAACGGCTGAATCCTCGCCAGGCCAGGTGGTCTCTGTTCTTTGCCCGATTTAATTTTGAAATTCACTTTCGGCCTGCCGATAAGAACATTAGGGCCGATGCTCTCTCTCGTTCCTCGGATGCTTCTGAAGTTGAACTCTCTCCGCAACACATCATTCCTCCTGACTGCCTGATTTCCACTTCTCCAGCCTCCATCAGGCAAACTCCTCCAGGAAAGACCTTTGTTTCTCCACGCCAACGCCTCGGAATCCTCAAATGGGGCCACTCTTCCCATCTCGCAGGTCATGCGGGCATCAAGAAATCTGTGCAACTCATCTCTCGCTACTATTGGTGGCCGACTCTGGAGACGGATGTTGTGGACTTTGTGCGAGCCTGCACTATCTGTGCCCGGGATAAGACTCCTCGCCAGAAGCCCGCTGGTTTTCTTCATCCTCTGCCTGTCCCCGAACAGCCTTGGTCTCTGATTGGTATGGATTTTATTACTGACTTACCCCCATCCCATGGCAACACTGTTATTTGGGTGGTCGTTGATCGATTCTCCAAAATGGCACATTTCATCCCTCTTCCTGGTCTTCCTTCAGCGCCTCAGTTGGCTAAACAATTTTTTGTACACATTTTTCGTCTTCACGGGTTGCCCACGCAGATCGTCTCGGATAGAGGCGTCCAATTCGTCTCTAAATTCTGGAGGGCTCTCTGTAAACAACTCAAGATTAAATTAAATTTTTCTTCTGCATATCATCCTCAATCCAATGGACAAGTAGAAAGAATTAACCAGGTCTTGGGTGATTATTTACGACATTTTGTTTCCTCCCGCCAGGATGACTGGGCAGATCTTCTACCATGGGCCGAATTCTCGTATAACTTCAGAGTCTCTGAATCTTCCTCCAAATCCCCATTTTTCGTGGTGTACGGCCGTCACCCTCTTCCCCCCCTCCCTACCCCCTTGCCCTCTGGTCTGCCCGCTGTGGATGAAATTTCTCGTGATCTTTCCATCATATGGAGAGAGACCCAAAATTCTCTCTTACAGGCTTCATCACGCATGAAGAAGTTCGCGGATAAGAAAAGAAGAGCTCCTCCCATTTTTTCCCCTGGAGACAAGGTATGGCTCTCCGCTAAATATGTCCGCTTCCGTGTCCCTAGCTATAAGTTGGGACCACGCTATCTTGGTCCTTTCAAAATTTTGTGCCAGATTAATCCTGTCTCTTACAAACTTCTTCTTCCTCCTTCTCTTCGTATTCCTAATGCCTTTCACGTTTCTCTTCTTAAACCACTTATCATTAACCGTTTCTCTCCCAAATCTGTTCCTCCCACTCCTGTTTCCGGCTCCTCGGACATCTTCTCCGTCAAAGAGATTCTGGCATCTAAAAAGGTCAGAGGGAAAACCTTTTTTTTAGTGGATTGGGAGGGTTGTGGTCCAGAAGAGAGATCCTGGGAACCTGAGGACAACATCCTAGACAAAAGTCTGCTCCTCAGGTTCTCAGGCTCTAAGAAGAGGGGGAGACCCAAGGGGGGGGGTACTGTTACGCCAAGCGCTCCGGGTCCCCGCTCCTCCCCGGAGCGCTCGCTACACTCTCCTCACTGCAGCGCTCCGGTCAGATCCACTGACCCGGGGCGCTGCGATACCGCCTCCAGCCGGGATGCGATTCGCGATGCGGGTAGCGCCCGCTCGCGATGCGCACCCCAGCTCCCGTACCTGACTCGCTCTCCGTCAGTCCTGTCCCGGCGCGCGCGGCCCCGCTCCCTAGGGCGCGCGCGCGCCGGGTCTTTGCGATTTAAAGGGCCACTGCGCCGCTGATTGGCGCAGTGGTTCCAATTAGTGTTATCACCTGTGCACTTCCCTATATCACCTCACTTCCCCTGCACTTCCTTGCCGGATCTTGTTGCCATCGTGCCAGTGAAAGCGTTTCCTTGTATGTTCCTAGCCTGTGTTCCAGACCTCCTGCCGTTGCCCCTGACTACGATCCTTGCTGCCTGCCCCGACCTTCTGCTACGTCCGACCTTGCTTCTGCCTACTCCCTTGTACCGCGCCTATCTTCAGCAGCCAGAGAGGTTGAGCCGTTGCTAGTGGATACGACCTGGTCACTACCGCCGCAGCAAGACCATCCCGCTTTGCGGCGGGCTCTGGTGAAAACCAGTAGTGACTTAGAACCGATCCACTAGCACGGTCCACGCCAATCCCTCTCTGGCACAGAGGATCCACTACCTGCCAGCCGGCATCGTGACAATAAGTACTGGAAGAGTTAAGATTTTTAAATAGAAGTAATTTACAAAATTTGTTTAACGTTCTGGCACCAGTTAATTAAAAAAAAAAAATTTCAATGGAGTACCCCTATAAGGCCTGGAAGGCATGCCAGGGGAGGGTGTTAATAAATAAATCTGAGCCTCCCTCAAATGGTTAACTGATGGTTGGCAGATGGATTTTACATACATTTTTTTGTGCAACTCTGACACTCAAGCTTTCAGTGCTCTCTTGTGAAAAAATAAAAACCACTGTTATTCACCATTTTTTGCCACTATTCTTGAACAAAATCCTTTAACCCCTTAATGACCAAGCCCATTTTCACCTTAAGGACCAGGCCAATTTTATTTTTGTGGTTTTGTTTTTTCCTCCTCGCCTTCTAAAATCCATATCTCTTTTAGATTTCCATCTACAGACCCATATAAGAGCTTGTTTTTTGTGTGACTAATTGTACTTTGTAATGAAACCTCTCATTTTACCATAAAATGTACGGTGAACGCCCAAAAAATATTTTTTAGGGAGGAGATTTAAATGAAAACCCAAATTTTGCACATTTTGCAGGGGTTCGTTTTCACACTGTGCAATTTACGGTAAAAATGACACATGTTCTTTATTCTGTGGGTCAATATGATTAAAATGATACCCATGGCTAGATACTTTTATATTTTTGTACCGCTTAAAAAAAATCTAAAACTTTTTGTACAAAATCAGTAATCTAAAATCGCCCTATTTTGACCACCTATAACTTTTTCATTTTTCTGTATATATGGCAGTATGAGGGCTCATTTTTTGCGCCGTCATCTGTACTTTTTTTTAGATACCACATTTACATATATAAAACTTTTAGATAATTTTTTATTATTTTTTTTTTTTTTTTAAATAAAATGTGACAAAAAAAAGCTGAATTTTTGACTATTTTTTACATTTACGCCATTCACCGTACGGGATCATTAACATTATATTTTGATAGTTTGGACATTTACGCACGCGATGATACCAAATATGCTTATTTAAAAAAATTACACTTTTTGGGGGTAAAATGGGAAAAACTTACAATTTTCATTTTTATTGGGGGAGTGGATTTTTCACTTTTTTTTTACTTTTTATTTTTAAATTTTTAAATTTTTTTTTACACTTTTTATGTCCCCATAGGGGACTATCTATAGCAATCCTTTGATTGCTAATACTGTGCAGTGGTATGCATAGGACACAGCACTGCTCAGTATTATCGGTGATCTTCTGCTCTGGTCTGCTCAATCTCAGACCAGAGCAGGAGACGCCGGGAGACGGCCGGAGCCAGGTGAAGGGACCTCCGGCTGCCATGCTGAAAGATCCGATGGCCGCGGCAGCACTGCGGGCGATCCGATCATCCAATCAAAGTACCGCAATGCCGCACATGCCGTGATCTGTATTGATCACTGCATCTGAGGGGTTAATGGCGGCCATTACGGGCGGGTCCCCGGCTGCTGCTAGCAGCCGGAACCTGCCGTGTATGACACGAGCACTCTTCCGATGCTCACGGTCATACACAGAACGTAAATGTACATCCTGGTGCGGGAAGTCCCGCCAAACCAGGACGTACATTTATGTCTGTGGTCGTTAAGGGGTTAAAGGGGTACTCCTTCCCAATACATGTCATCCCCTATCCAAAGGATTGGGGATAACATGTCTGATAACATGTCTGATCACAGGAGGGCACTGCGGCGTCCGTGTTTGTGGCATCACGCCACACCCCCTTCCATAAACATGAAGGGAGGGAACACAGAATTCACGAACACAAAAGCCCCAGGCTTCCGTGTTTGTGAACACCATAGTGCCGGCCCAGAGATCGCGGGGGGGTCCCAGTGGCTGGATCCCCTGCGATCAGACATGTTATCCTGTATCCTTTGGATAAGGGATAACATGTATAGGGGCAAAGTACCCCTTTAAGCACTCAATTCTATGAATTTGGAGCTTCGAAATACTATGCTAGAGCACAACAAAGTCATTTTAAAGGAAAGCGGTCACCCGTTCACCCGCACTATATTCCGATACACCGGGTTATAGTACGGGTGAACAGGAGACCAATGCAGGGTCTCAGACTGCTATACCTACCTGCAGTCCAGAGCCCCGATACTCCAAAGGTCTCCCTCTTTCAGCGCTGACTTGCACTCTGGAGGCAGGCCCGCCAGCTGGAATTAAATATTCATGAGCGCTGGTCACATGAGCGCTCAGTAGGCATAAGCGCTAACATGACCAGCACTTATATTTAAATTTAGCCGGCAGGCCCGCCTCCAGAGTGCAAGTCAACGCTGAAAGAGGGGGATCTACCTGCAGTCCGGAACCCCGATCCTCCGGTCCATCGGTTTCCTGTTCACCCACACTATAACCCAGTGTATCGGGTTATAGTGCGGGTGAACGGGTGACCGTTTTCCTTTATTGTTTATTGAATACATTTATTGTTTATAGAATCAAATATTAGTAAAAATAAATAGCTTGTGATCATTTATACTGTGTAATACATGCATTTATTTTGTGTTTGTAATTTAAAAATGCAGTTAAAGGCTGGTCTGAATTTTCAGTCTTTTAAAGGGGTTATCCACCATAAGGTGATTTTAATATTTGCCTGCCAGACATGCTTAGGAAGGATCCGTGCTTGTCTTGGGGCTAAATTGCTATGTTATGAGATTACCATAACGCCGTAGCTATATTTTTGTGAATTGGCTATTTCTTGTTGAAGTTTGGTCTCTTAAACTACACATTCCACAGTTCCTTGTTTGAAATTTTGAGGTCACTTTCCTCCCTCCCACGCATCAGCCACCCCACCCATTGAAACACAAATGAGCTGCATTCCATTCAAAAGACCAGTGTTTTTTAACCAGGGTGCTATAATTGTTGCAAAATGGTCTCTCTCCCACCTAGCGGTCGCTCCACCCATTGAGGCAGGACAGGCTCCCTTTGCTAGTGGTGTCACGTTTTGGTTCACTGCAATCTGGAAAAAACAGAGTCATGAGTAATTTTGTATGCTTTTAAAAATAAATATTAGGGTGAAAATCACAGAAGAATGTCAAGACCACCATCACACACAGGTACAGACCCTACAGTATGAACTACACAGCCCCTGTAGCATATACAAATGGAAAAAAAATTCCTGTAATACCCCTTTAACCCCTTAAGGACATAGGGCGTATCCATACGCCCCGTTTCCAAGTCCTTAAGGACCGAGGGCGTATGGATACGCCCTGAGCATTTCCGGCCCCCACCGCTAGCCGGAGGGGAGCCGGGGCCGGATGCCTGCTGAAATCGTTCAGCAGGTATCCCGGCATATCGCCCAGGGGGGTCATTATGTCCCCCCATGTCGGCGATTGCCGCAGATCGCTGGACAATTCAGTCCAGCGATATGCGGCGGATTCCGGGTCAATCAGGTCTCCAGTGACCCGATGACCCGGAATTACTGGCTGATCGGGGCCGTCAGAGACGGCCCCGAACAGCCAGAGCCTGCAGGAGTGAGTTGGCACTGGTGCCACCTCACGATCGCCCTGATTCGTCGGCCGGATTACCGGCCGACCAACCAGGGCGCCTGCTGCGGGTGTCACTCCCGCAACCCGCTCCGCCCCTCTTCCGGAGGACGTGAGCGGGTGCGGGTAGACGACCCCGGGTGCTGGGGACCCCGATCCCCGGCGCCCCTGTTGGGATCGGGGCCCCAGGAGCGACGGCGGCGGCGAGGGACTGACCTGCAGTGTGGATCGTTGGAGGTGAGTGACAGCCTCCTGCTGTTGCTTAGCAACAGCTCCCAGCATGCAAAAAGGGCATGCTGGGAGCTGTAGTTATGCAACAGCAGGAGGCAGACCACCACAACTCCCAGCATGCCCTTATGGGCATGCTGGGACTTGTAGTTTTGCAACAGCTGGAGGCACATTCTTTCTATGGAAAAGTGTACCTTCAGCTGTTGTGTAACTACAACTCCCAGCTTGCACAATCAGCTAAAGTGCATGCTGGGAGTTGTAGTGGTGCATCTGGTGGTTGCATAACTACAACTCCCAGCATGCCCATTGGCTGTCGGTGACTGCTAAGAGTTGTAGTTTTGCAACAGCTGAAGGCACACTGAGTTAAGTAGTAAACCAGTGTGTCTCCAGCTGTTGCATAACTACAATCCCCAGCATCCCCAGCCAATGTAGTATGCCTCCGGCTGTTGCATAACTACAAGACCCAGCATGCCCTTCCGCTGTCCGTACATGCTGGGGGTTGTAGCTTTTGCAACAGCTGAAGGCACACTGGTTGCAAAACACTGAGTTTGTTACCAAACTCGGTGTTTCACAACCTGTGTGTCTCCAGCTGTTGCAAAACTACAACTCCCAGCATGCACTGATAGACCGTCCATGCTGGGAGTTGTAGTTTTGCAACAGCTGGATGTTCCCCCCCCCCCAATGTGAACGTACAGGGTACACTCACATGGGCGGAGGATTACAGTAAGTATCCGGCTGCAAGTTTGAGCTGCGGCAGATTTTCTGCTGCAGCTCAAGCTGCCAGCGAGAAACTACTGTGAACCCCCGCCCGTGCGACTGTACCCTAAAAACACTACACTACCACAAAATAAAATAAAAAGTAAAAAAAACACAACATATATACACATACCCCTACACAGCCCCCCTCCCCAATAAAAATGAAAAACGTCTGGTACGCCACTGTTTCCAGAACGGAGCCTCCAGCTGTTGCAAAACAACTACTCCCAGTATTGCCAGATAGCCACTGACTGTCCAGGCATGCTGGGAGTTTTACAACAGCTGGAGGCACCCTGTTTGGGAATCACTGGCGTAGAATTCCCCTATGTCCACCCCTATGCAATCCCTAATTTAGGCCGCAAATGCGCATGGCGCTCTCACTTTGGAGCCCTGTCGTATTTCAAGGCAACAGTTTAGGGACACATATGGGGTATCGCCGTACTCGGGAGAAATTGGGCTTCAAATTTTGGGGGGTATTTTCTGCTATTACCCTTTTTAAAAATGTAAAATTTTTGGGAAAACAAGCATTTTAGGTAAAAAAAAATTTTTTTTTTACATATACAAAAGTCATGAAACACCTGTGGGGTATAAAGGTTCACTTAACCCCTTGTTACGTTCCCAAGGGGTCTAGTTTCCAAAATGGTATGCCATGTGTTTTTTTTTTTTTGCTGTCCTGGCACCATAGGGGCTTCCTAATTGCGGCATGCCCCCAGAGCAAAATTTGCTTTCAAAAAGCCAAATGTGACTCCTTCTCTTCTGAGACCTGTAGTGCGCCAGCAGAGCACTTTTCACCCCCATATGGGGTGTTTTCTGAATCTGGAGAAATTGGGCTTCAAATTTTGGGGGGTATTTTCTGCTATTACCCTTTTTAAAAATGTAAAATTTTTGGGAAACCAAGCATTTTAGGTAGAAAAAAAATAATTTTTTTTACATATGCAAAAGTCGTGAAACACCTGTGGGGTATTAAGGTTCACTTTACCCCTTGTTACGTTCCCTGAGGGGTCTAGTTTCCAAAATGGTATGCCATGTGTGTTTTTTTGCTGTCCTGGCACCATAGGGGCTTCCTAAATGCGGCATGCCCCCAGAGCAAAATTTGCTTTCAAAAAGCCAAATGTGACTCCTTCTCTTCTGAGACCTGTAGTGCGCCAACAGAGCAATTTTCACCCCCATATGGGGTGTTTTCTGAATCGGGAGAAATTGGGCTTCAAATTTTGGGGGGTATTTTCTGCTATTACACTTTTTAAAAATGTAAAATTTTTGGGAAATCAAGCATTTTAGGTAAAAAAAAAATATTTTTATTACATATGCAAAAGTCGTGAAACACCTGTGGGGTATTAAGGTTCACTTTACCCCTTGTTACGTTCCCTGAGGGGTCTAGTTTCCAAAATGGTATGCCATATGTGTTTTTTTGCTGTCCTGGCACCATAGGGGCTTCCTGAAGGTGACATGCCCCCCAAAAACCATTTGTCGCTCCTTCCCTTCTGAGCCCTCTACTGCGCCCGCCGAACAATTAACATAGGTATGTGAGGTATGTGCTTACTCGAGAGAAATTGGGTTTCAAATACAAGTAAAAATTTTCTCCTTTTTACCCCTTGCAAAAATTAAAAAATTGGGTCTACAAGAACATGCAAGTGTAAAAAATGAAGATTTTGAATTTTCTCCTTCACTTTGCTGCTATTCCTGTGAAACACCTAAAGGGTTAATACACTTACTGAATGTCATTTTGAATACTTTGGGGGGTGCAATTTTTATAATGGGGTTTTTTATGGGGTATTTCTAATATGAAGACCCTTCAAATCCACGTCAAACCTGAACTGGTCCCTGAAAAATAGTGAGTTTGAAATGTTTGTGAAAAATTGGAAAATTGCTGCTGAACTTTGAAGCCCTCTGGTGTCTTCCAAAAGTAAAAACTCGTCAGTTTTATGATGCAAACATAAAGTAGACATATTTTATATGTGAACCCCAAAAAAATTATTTTGAATATCCATTTTACTTACAAGCAGAGAGCTTCAAAGTTAGAAAAATTTTCATTTTTTTCATCAAATTTGGGGATTTTTCACCAAGAAAGGATGCAAGTTACCATAAAATTTTACCACTAAGTTAAAGTAGAATATGTCACGAAAAAACAATCTCGGAATCAGAATGATAGCTAAAAGCATTCCAGAGTTATAAATGTTTAAAGTGACAGCGGTCAGAATTGCAAAAAACGCTCCGATCCTTAAGGTGAAAAAGGGCTCGGTCCTTAAGGGGTTAAGGCTTTAAATGGGTACTCCAGAGGAAGAAAATGTTTTCAGGTCAGCTAGCAACAAAAAAGATATAGATTAGCAAATGACTTCTATTTAAAAAATCTCAAATCTTCCAGCACTTACCAGCTGCTGTATGTCCTGTCCAAAGCAGAAGTGGTTTGCTATGAAGATATGGTGGCCCAGTACAGGAGATGTTGCCCCGTACCCTTGTTGCTCTGTCAGGCAGCCTCCTTCAGTGTCTCAAGGGCCCCTTGCACCTGTTTCCCCCCTGTACATATGTTCTGCAGTGTATTGTATAGTAAAATGTGTTGTATCTTCAAGAGTTATGTCATGTGATTGTTACCCAGGAGGTACAAATGACCAGGTCATCCCAAGAGTGACCTATGGGCTCCTTGCTAATCTCCCCATATAAGCCATGGGTGGATCAAGCTTCTCTCTCTTGGAGCTTAGAGCTCTTGCTTCCTGCTGAGGTCCAGTGCAGTCATGCCTAGTGTGTGTGTCCAGAGTGTTGGAGAACTCAAAGTCAAGTCCTACAGCCACCGTCATTTCAAGTAAGCTAAAGTCACAGCTTCAATTGTCCAGTCCTACTAAAAGTCCCAGCAAGTCCTCAAGGTCTCTGCGTCACTGGTCACCTCCTTGGGCCCTGGCTGAACTGTGTAGACTTTACCAACTGTCTACCCTCAGTAAAGCTACCGTTGTACGAAACTTGGCGTCAGAGTCTTTATTGCCCCCGTGCCTAGCCCAGGATCAAGCGGTATACCTTCGGGTGGTTTTAGGCTAAACCACGCCCTGGCATCACGAATACAAGGGGTTAATGCCATCTGCCCTTAGGGTAAGAACGTCTGCCCTCATCACCACCACAACTTTTGGCATCACAAACAGGATACGGGTATGCGCATTATGCCACAAGTCCTCCCCTAGTCTGAACTGTGTCCACTATTGTCTGCAAAAACCACATGCCAATGCGATTTAAGTCTGCGCCAGAAAGTGTATGGGTCTTTGCAAATGAAAAGTGGTTTACTCGTGGCTCTTCTGAAATACAGGGGGGGGGTGAAGAAAAGACTGTCATCTGCTACTGTGAACTGTACAGAGGTAGTACCTGAAAGGGTTAAGTTGGTCCTGTGTTTCCCACGCGTGCGAGAGGTCGCAACTCCACCCCATTAGTCCCCAGCGGTGACGCCTCTTCAATCAAGCGAGGGGGAACCAAAGAGCTGCCCTGTGTTGCACAGGGGAAGATTTTGCCAACCTGACCAAAACAGGAAGTTCCCTGGGCGATGCCATATTGGATGTTTCGGCTGCTGCGTCCGGCTCTGCCGAGCACCTACTGTCAATCACCTACTGCAGCGCAGACTCTGCAAACACCAACGACTGTCAGTACCTGCTAGCATTAACCCATTAGTATCTGCAAGTCTGGTCGCAAGACGGATTACAACCGGGTGCCTGCAAAATAGAGGGGGGAGCATCCATTACAGTACCCCCATCTATCAAGTCCGCAGCACTTCAGCAATCATCATAAGGGGAAAGCACCTTATTCTTCTTAAAGCGACAGCGCACTCAAAACTCAACAAGATGTCAGAATCTCTCCAGATCAACAAGGCGACAGTGCCCCTTCATCTCCAGCAGCGAGATCATCACCTGCCCCAGCAGCCAGGATCTTGCCAGCTCTACCTGCAGTCAGCATCAACAGTCCTGGTGTTCCAGCGTCTGCACAAGGGAGACCCCTTCACCCTGAGGGATTTCATAGAGAGGATCAAGAGTTTGCCATTTACCATTTCCCTCCTAATCAACAGGTGCAATTGCTCACAGGACAACTCGAGGGACCAGCGCTAGAGGAAGTCTGCACCTGGCCAGCCTCCGAGAAGGCAACTGTAGAGCAGATCTTTGAAGGACTGTACCCGGTATTTGAGTCACATTCTCCATCAGAGGTACGTCTACGGCTGTATGAAAGGTGACAAAAGCCAGGTGAGACCTTGACAGCATATGCCGTAGCCCTACAGAATGCCCTAGAGAATGTACAAAAACTAGATGGTATAACTCCCAAGCAGGGCAATAAGGTGTTAATGGACAGATTTATTGATGGGACAAAGCCCATCTGAGAATGTTAGTGGTCCAAAACCCCAACCTGTCCTTCCCCGCTTTCAAAAGACTGGCTATCCAAGTGATTGAGTCTGGGACTGAGTTAGAGGAAGCTTGTGCGCCCCCTACACCTTTTCCCCTTACACCTTACACCTAGGGGCGGTAGCCAGATCTCTACCACCTTCCGTCACCAGTCCCTGCCCCAGTATCCTCTGCTTTGTGAGTCACTGTAGCCTCAGATTTACAGAGTGTTAGGAAGGACATTAAACAACTGACTAAAGCTGTGAAGGAGCTTGCAACCCAGGCCGCTCCACCTGATTGTGAACCGCCCCTGCCTAGAAAATCTGTCCCTGCTTCTGCTCCCCGCAATTTCAATTACCGCAATCCTTCATCCAATAGACCCTTGGGGACTCAAAGACCCTTTTGTGACAGATAAGGGGTCTGCTGAGTTTATATTGGGGATGAACATTATGAAGAATTGTTTCACTGAGGTGTTAGATGCCTTGCATGCCTCTTCCCCATATGTTCCCTTCAGGCGAAGCAGAACTTTGCCAACAAGAAAGGTGAAATCTGCAGAGTTAAAGTTCAAGACATCAGGTTGGTGACCTTACAATCCAACACAGAGACCATGATCTGGTGTTGTGCATGTCCCAGAGTCAAGAATAAGAACTACTATGCCCTGCTGGAACCTATGCAGCTGGAAGATCATCCTCTTGTTCAAGCTGCGAGAAGTCTTGTCATTGTCACCAACAGGAGAGTCCCGGTCCGGATAGTAAACCTGTCTTGCTGTACCTCCTAGAGTCAAAAGACATTGTGACAATGAAAATATGTATATACCATTAGAGTAATATATTTTTGCTCATACTCTTTGCACAAGCAAATACTTATGTTGGTGTACTATAATGGTTATTGTGTATTGTAATATAATGTCCCTGTCATCTGTCAAGTCAGCGTGGTCTGCATTAAATTGTCCAGTCCTACTAAAAGTCCCAGCAAGCTCTTAAGGTCTCTGCGTCACTGGTCACCTCCTTGGGCCCTGGCTGAACTGTATAGACTTTACCAACTGTCTACCCTCAGTGAAGCTACTGTTGTCCGTAACTTGGCGTCGGAATCTTTATTGCCCCCGTGCCTAGCCCAGGATCCAGAGGTATACCTTAGGGTGGTTTTAGGCTAAACCATGCCCTGGTGTCACAAATACAAGGGGTTAATGCCATCTGCCCCTAGGGTAACAACATCTGCCCTCATCACACCCCACTACCACAAAGATTTGCACCTGCTCTGGACAGTTTCTGACACAAAGAGAGATGGCAGCAGAGAGCACCGTGTCTGACTGAAAAAACTACATGACTTCCTCCAGAACATACAGCAGCTGATAAGTACTAGAAGACTTGGGATTTTTAAACAGAAATAATTTACAAATCTGTATAACTTTCTATTACCACTTGCTTTTCAAAATAAATAAATGAATGAATAAATTATCCAGAGTACCCTTTTAACCTGTTAAGGACATAGGGCGTATGGGTACGCCCTGGTCCCATTGTCGGGGTTTGAAGCGTGCTCACGAGCTAAGCACGCTTAATTCTCGGTGGGTCATGGTTGCTATAAGCAGACAGGACCCAGGGTTAATGCCAGGCATCGTCGATTGGGCCAATGCCCGGCATTAACCCTTTAGATGCTGTGATCAAATTTGATAGCAACGTCTCAAATGTAAAAAAAAAAAAAAACATTCCTGGCAGTTCATTGACCCTTACTTGCCTCATCGGCTTCCGATCAGTGATCTGATGCTCCCAGCCAGCTATGGCAGGCTGGTGCAGCAGAGCATCGATAACACTGATCAATGCTTAGCCAAAGCTCAAAGCTCAGCACTGAACAGAGTATGCAATTGCAAGATTGCATGTTATAGACCCCTATGGGCACAAAAAAAAAAAAAAGAGGAAAAAGTGTAAAAGAAAAAAGGTTAATAAAACTGAATTCCTTTTCCCATTTTTTTAAATAAACTTATGTAATCAAAAATAAACATAATCATATGTGGTACCGCCGTGTGCGTAAATGTCCAAACTATTAAAATATAAGGTAAGTTAAATCGCACAGTAGATGTTGTACACATGGAAAAAAATACAAAATTCCAAAAATGCACATTTTTGGTCACTTCATGTACCATAAAAAATAAATAAAAAGCGATCAAAAAGTACCATCAAAACAAATATTATACCAATAAAAACTTCAGATCACAGTGCAAAAAAAGGAATGCTTACATAGCCCTGTATGCAGAAAAATAAAAAAGTTATAGGGGTCAGAATAAGAAATTTTTAAGCATACAGTACTAATATTAGTAGTAAAAGTAGTAAAATAAAATAAAACATGTATATATATATATATATATATATATATATATATATATATATATATTGGGTATCCTTGTAACCGTATGGACCTACAGAATAAAGATAAGTTGAAATTTTTACTTGCATTGCGTAGAAACGGAAGCCCCAAAAGTTACAAAATGACAGGTTTGTTTTTTTCAATTTCACCCCACAAATATGTTTTATTTTATTTTATATACACCCTCCTTCTGCTCCTGAGCTCCCTGCACAGGAAAATGTGCATTGGGTGGCTGTTGGCAGTACCACAAGTCTGAAAGAAGCTCAGAAGATCCCACCAGAGCAGTAGTGATGCAGAAAGCTACTGACACACATTTTGCCTTAAAATATGTTGGGTGACTGTTTGTAGTACCACTTCTCTGAAGGGAGTTCATAAGGAGTACAGGGAAGAACCTTAGGAAGCTGTGGTAACAGTGTCCACAAATGGACAGTGATGTTACTGGAGCTTAAATGTCTCCCTGAATCATTCACAAAAGGCAAATATAGCATCAGTTTAATGGTGTTTTTTTATTTTATTTTTTTCAAAGCATCTGTTTGATAGAATATTGCAGTCTATTAATAATACATCCTATAGTTTTGCAATATAATAATGTATACTGGCCAAGTGGAGGCCAAAAAGACACTCTTTTGACCCCTTTCTGGCAATAAAATCCCTATAGACACATTTAAGTCTGGAGCTTCGACCTTTTCAGGGCCATTGGCTCATTTTTTTGACAAGCAGACCCTGGACACAACTGACACCAGCATGTCCCCACAGATTTAATTGACTTGAATGGGGTCCTTTGGAGTCCAGTATTTTACAGGAGTTGAGCAGAGGGAAAAAATAGGCACTATTTTTTACTCCACTCAACTCCTGTCCTTCCAACGGACTGACCAACAGAGCCCCCTTTAACCCCTTAATGACATCTGATGCAAATGTACGTCATGGGGCGGTGGGACTCAACACACCATGACCTACATTTACGTCATGTACATGACCGCGAGTACCGGACTGGTGCTTGCATCATGCACGGCAGGTCCCAGCTGCTGTCAGCAGCCAGGGTACTGCCAGTAATGGCAGAAATCAGCAATCACGCTGATGTCCGCCATTAACCCCTCAGATGCCGTGATCAATACATATCATGGCATCTGCGGCAGTGCAGCACTTAAAATTGATAATCGGATTACCCACGGCGCTGCCACGGTGATCTAGTTACCTATAATGGCGGACGGAGTTCCCTTCACCTGCCTATGGACGTCTTCTGGGGTCTTCTGCTCTAGTCTGAGATCAAGCAGACCAGAGCAGAAGATCACCGATAACACTGATTAGTGCTATGCCCTATACATAGAACTGAACAGTATTAGCAATCAACTGATTGCAGTAAATAGTCCCCTATGGGAACATAAAAAGTGTAAAAAAAAGAAATAAAAGGAAAAAAAATTCAAAAATCCCCTCCCCCAATAAAATTGTAAATCATCCCTTTGTCCCATTTTACTCCCAAAAAGCATAAAAAAATATTAATAAACATATTTGGTATGGCCGCATGCTTAAATGTCCAAACTATCAAAATACAATGTTAATTATGCCGTATAGTGAACAGCATAAACGTTGAAAAAACAAAAATGCTAAATTGCTGATTTTTGTCACATTTTATTCAAACATTTTTTATAAAAAATAATTAAAAAGTTAAATATAAGCAAAAGTGGTACTGATAAAAATTAAAGATCACGGTGCAAAAAATTAGCCCTCATACCGCCCCATATATGATCAATAGAGATGAGCGAACTTACAGTAAATTCGATTCGTCACAAACTTCTCGGTTCGGCGGTTGCTGACTTTTCCTGCATAAATTAGTTCAGCTTTCCGGTGCTCCGGTGGGCTGGAAAAGGTGGATACAGTCCTAGGAAAGAGTCTCCTAGGACTGTATCCCCCTTTTCCAGCCCACGGGAGCACCTGAAAGCTGAACTAATTTATGCAGGAAAAGTCATCAACTGCCGAACCGAGAAGTTCGTGACGAATCGAATTTACTGTAAGTTCGCTCATCTCTAATGGTCAAAATAGGGCAATTCAAACATACTAATTTTGTTGAAATAGTTTAAGATTTTTTTTTTAAGCGGTATAAAGAAAACATGTCATTTTTACCGTAAAGTGTACAGTGTGAAAACAAAACCTTCCAAAATTAGCTAAATTGCGGTTTTCTTTTTAATCTCCCCATATAAATCATATTTTTTTTTGTTTCACCGTACATTTTATGGTAAAATGAGTGATGTCATACAAAGTAAAATTGGTCATGCAAAAAACAAGCCTCATATGGGTCTGTGGATGGAAATATAAAAGAGTTATGATTTTTAAAAAGCGAGGAGCAAAAAACTAAAATGCAAAAATAAAATTGACCAATTTTATTTTTGTGTTTTTGTTTTTTCCTCCTCGCCTTCTAAAATCCATAACTCTTTTATATTTCCATCTACAGACCCATATAAGGGGTTGTTTTTTGCATGACCAATTGCGCTTTGTAATGAATCCTCTCATTTTACCAAACAATGTATGGCGAACCCAAATAATTATTTTTTTAGGGAGGAAATTTAAATGAAAACCACAATTTTGCACATTTTGGAGGATTCCGTTTTCACGCTGTACACTTTACAGTAAAAATGACATGTGTTCTTTATTCTGTGGGTCAATATGATTAAAATGATGTCCATGGCTAGATACTTTTTTATTTTTGTACCGCTTAAAAAAAAAAAACGTTTTGTACAATGTCAGTAATCTAAAATCGCCCTATTTTGACCACCTATAACTTTTTCATTTTTTTATATATAGGGCGGCATGAGGGCTCCTTTTTTGCTCCATCATCTGTACTTTTTATTAATACCACATTTACATATATAAAACTTTTAGATCACTTTTTATTATTTATTTTTTTTTTATAAAATGTGACAAAAAAGCATAATTTTTGGCCTTTTTTTTATTTTTTACGTTTGCACCGTTCACCACACAGGATCATTAACATTATATTTTAATAGTTCAGACATTTACGCATATACCAAATATGTTTATTAAAAAAATTACGCTTTGGGGGTAAAATGGGAGTGAAAATGACAATATTCATTTTTTATTTTATTTCTATTTTTACGTTTTTCAATTTTTTTTTTACACTTTTTATGTTCCCATAGGGGAATCAGTTAATCGCTCATACAGTTCAGTGCTATGCATAGGGCATAGCACAGATCAGTATTATCGGTGATCTTCTGCTCTGGTCTGCTCGATCTCGGACCAGAACAGAAGACCCGAGGAGATGGCCGGAGGCAGTTGAGGGGACCTCCGGCCACCATTACAGAGGATCGGATCCCCGCGGCAGCGCTGCAGGCAATCCGATCATCTATTTTAACATGTGCATTGCCGCAGATGCTGTGATCTGTATTGATAATGGCACCTGAAGGGTTAATGGCATCGCGCGATGTTCCTAAAATGGACAGAGGTGTCAGCAGAGAGCATGGTAGTCAGACAGAAAGGAAATTCAAAAAGAAAAGAACTTTCTCTGTAGTATACAGCAGCTGATAAGTACTGGAGGGATTAAGATTTTTAAATAGAAGGAATTTACAAATCTGTTTAACTTTCTGGCACCAGTTGATTTAAAAGAAATGTTTTCCAGTGGAGTACCCCTTTAAGGCCAAAATGGGCTTGGTCCATAACGGGTTAACAGAGCACAATGGCCGTGTGAACAAGCCTTTAAACGCGAGGCACAAATGCAGCCTAACAATCACTAAGACATATTTTGGTATATTTATTTGTATTGGAAGTGCTAAAAAATATACTTATATTATTTTTTCAAATTACAAAGGCAGAGACCTGTTCCAAATAGTATGTATTATATAGTTATGTATTATAAAAAAAAAGTAAACAAAAACAATTAGCAATTAAAAATTTAAATATATAAAATAATATAAAAAATATTTAGAACTGAAAATACTATACCGTCTGCATAAAAGTAAAAATATATCACTTTTATTTGAACTACAAAGGGGTGAAGAGATGGGATACGGGGAGGTAGTTTTCTTGATTTAATTTGTGTGATAACAGGAAATCCCAAAGTTTTGCTCATTTAATTTGTATGAGAAAGGAAGTTCACAGTCTTTAAAGAAAATCATATGGGGCACATTAACAATATGAGTTAATAGAAAAAAAATCAACTCAACCCAAGAACGCTCTGGGCAATTCTATATTCATTTGGCACTCTGGTTTTCATTTTTTTTTTCTCTTGTGTCATTTTGCAACATAGTTATTGACAAAACTTCTCTTTCCTCAGTTGTATGATGAACTAGTCTTTACATCTAGACAGAACGACTCCACAATATGAGCCGAAATGTAATTACAATAATGACTTCATTGAATGTCTTTGTTTATGTTGATTTTGAATATTTAGGTTCTGTGGTTTTAACTCAGGAAAGAATAAAAGCAGTTCTAATTGGACCTAAGCCATTGGTAAACAGCCACCTTCTTGTCTACAATAAGCATGAGAGGTGTGCCATTAACATTTCATTTTTATTTTAATGTTACTTATTTGATAACTATCAACAATAAGCAGTTTAATATGCATAAGACTACTGCAAATCGAAGAATTAATACAGAAAAAATAACACTTGATAAAGTACTATACGTAACATATATTACTGGAGCCTCCATCTTTTATAAGGGGTTTTCCAGGAAAAAATAATTAATGATTGAGCCACAGACTAGGCCATCAGTAGCCGATAGGTGGGGACCCGACACCCAACATGCCCACCAATCAGCTGTTCTAATGTACAGAGGCAGAAGCCTTGGCTTCATACATTGTGTAGTAATTGTGCCGACTTACAACGACTCTTCATTTCATTGTAGTGTTCTAGCGCCATCACTACGCAATATATGGAACAGAGGCTTTCGGCTCCTTACACTACTTACATCTGGTGCTGTTCCCAGCAGAAAAACTGATTGGCAGGGGTGCTTAATAATCGTGCCTTGATTTCTTAACCCTTTAATGATGCAGCCTTGTTTTGGCATTTTTTCCGTTTCTGGGTCTTGTTTTTTTTTTCCTCCTCGTCTTTTAAAATCCAAAACTATTTCCATTTGTCACCTACAGAACCATATAAAGGCTTGTTTTATGCAGAACCAAGCGTACTTTGTAATGGCGTTGCTTATTTTTCAACAAACAGGCTGAAATTCTGCACTGTGAACAGGTGAACTTAATACCCATTCCCACCAATGTTAAACTAGGAAATTCCGTTGTGTGAATGCACCCTTAAAATGCTGAAACAGGGCTGCAGTACCCTGAAAATGAAAGGTCTTACTGCTGCTATTTTCAGAATAGGAAATACTGCTCTAAGCTTATTTAAAGGGGTATTCTGGTGGATTATTTTATTTTTTTAATCAACTGGTTAAACAGATTTGTAAATGACTTCTATTTAAAAATCTTAATCCTTCCAGTACTAATCAGCTGCTGTATGCTCCAGATGAAGTTCTTTTCTTTTTGAATTAATTTTCTGTCTGACCATGGTGCTCTCTACTGACACCTCTTTCCATGTCAGGAACTGTCCAGAACAAGAGCAAATCCCCATAGGAAATCTCTCCTGCTCTGGATAGTTCCTGAAATGGGCAGAGGTGTCAGCAGAGAGCACTGTGGTCAGACAGAAAAGAAATTCATAAAGAAAAGAACCTCCTTTTTAGCATACAGTAGCTGATGAGTACTTTAAGCATTAAGATTATTAAATAGAAGTAATTTACAAATCTATGTAACTTTCTGGCCCCAGTTGATTTAAAGAAATGTGTTTTCCACCAGAGAACCCCTTTAAGAAGAGATAGTGGATGCCCTTTTGGCCCAATAAGAGTACTGGCAATGCTTACAAACGTTCATCTCCCCATTCTACCAGCAAAAAGGGCATTGTACAGAAAAACAAAATACGATTGTTGCAATAATAGGCAATCCCAGCTTCTGTTCTATTTATTAGTATCTTCTGCCTCTAAGAGTAAACCAATTAAGGGCAGATACCTAACCACTTAAGGACCCAGGGTGTTCCTGTATGTCCTGAGTCCGCTCCTGTTCTATAACGTGGGGCCCCGCATCATAGCAGCATAGTGCGCGGCACTGTCAAAGTTGATTGCAGCGTATAACGTGAAACTAAACTAATGCCGTTAGCTCAGGGGACTGTTCGGGGCCGAATTATAAAAAGATATTGTTAATTAAACTGCACGTTCAATGGCGTACGCGCAAAAAAATTCCAAAGTCCAAAATAGCGTGCCATTAGCCACGGGTCCCGGCCATTGTTAGAGGCGGGGCCCGACACGCTGTGGCCCCGCGTTATAGAACGGGAGCGGAATCATGATGTACCGGTGCATCATGGGTCCTGTAGGGGTTAAAGGGGTACTCCGGGGAAAACCTTTTTTTTTTTTTTTTTTTTTTAAATCAACTGGTGCCAGAAAGTTAAACAAGTTATTTGTAAATTACTTCTATTAAAAAATCTTAATCCTTCTAGTACTTATTAGCTGATGAATACTACAGAGGAAATTATTTTCTTTTTGGAACACAGCTCTCTGCTGACATCACGAGCACAGTGCTCTCTGCTGACATCTCTGTCCATTTTAAGAACTGTCCAGAGTAGGAGAAAATCCCCATAGCAAACATATGCTGCTCTGGTCAGTTGCTAAAATGGACAGAGATGTCAGCAGAGAGCACTGTGCTCGTGATTCAGCAGAGAGCACTGTGTTCCAAAAAGAAAGGAATTCTGTCTGTAGTATTCAGCAGCTAATAAGTACTGGAAGGATTAAGATTTTTTTATAGAAGTAATTTACAAATCTCGGCTTGACTAACGGCTTGAATAACGACCTGGAACTGTTTGGCTTTTTGGAATAAAGATGAGTGAGGTCCCTTTGGATGGCCCGTCGAGGTCTGGCTGGCCCTTACCTTAATCTACATAGCATTATCTATATCCATCTATATATATCCAGGTGATGTTTTTTGTAAAGTTCCCTCTTAATATAATATATCAGATGTACTGACTATATGTTTCATTCATTTTAGTATTTATTCAATAGGTACACAGAATTTGTATTCATATATTCATTAATATATATTACACATCCATTTCCCTATCTGTCTCCGCCACCACAAACATTATACATCCATAGTACACACTATACAGCTTAAACCATTATATTGTACATTTTTACAATTTTATATTTTTTTATATTTTGCTAGTTATAATTTGTATACAATTAGTTAAACTTTAGCATATACCATATCATTTTATCTATACAAAAATGAACTCCACATATTAATTCATTCACTTTTAGTAAGACTGTTATCTACAATGTACGTCACAGCCGAATATTTATTGGTATAATTTTATGCGAAGAGATAGATGTATGTATTTTTATCTATATTTCATTTTATTGACATTATTATCCCATATAGCGCATATAAATTAGAAGTGTTTAACTGAGTTTTACTACTTCCATTCATAAATGTATTACCACTATTTTGTTTACCCATGATCTGATGTCACTAATTGACAGAGGAGTTAAATGTATAAATAACAATACAGTGACCCCTTAATACCCATATTCTTAGCTGCTGAAGAAAGGACTGAGACAGTCCTGAAACGCGTCCAGCTTCCCCCTAATAACCATTGAGACCACCAGTTTATTTGCCCAGCTCAGCAACCAGCAGTCCGATACTGGGAAACATAACTGTCAATCACCCGGCACCCGGTAAAGGAGATATACGTGCCTCATTGCCACGAGGACGCCACTGGCTTAACAACATACTCACCTGCAGAACCGCTGCAGTACCACCACCCAGAACCCACTGTCATCCAGCATTACCACCGTGGGAGACGGCCAAGTCCCCGTTGATGCTGTCTCACGCCACGAGAGCCACCCAGTGATAACACACTGTGGGATTTCATAGCGCAACTGGAGGAGATCGCAGCATCCCCGCGAAGTCCAGCGCATCAGTTCCCCGGGAGCGGTGAGATACAAAGTATCTAAAGATATGAATGCATATTAACCTCTTAAGGACTCAGGGTTTTTCCGTTTTTGCACTTTCGTTTTTTCCTCCTTACCTTTTAAAAATCATAACCCTTTCAATTTTCCACCTAAAAATCCATATTATGGCTTATTTTTTGCATCGCCAATTCTACTTTGCAGTGACATTAGTCATTTTACCCAAAAATGCACGGCGAATGCACAAAATCGAAGAAAATATGCCATTTTGTAACTTTTGGGGGCTTCCGGTTCTACGCAGTGCATATTTCGGTAAAAATTACACCTTATCATTATTCTGTAGGTCCATACGGTTAAAATGATACCCTACTTATATAGATTTGATTTTGTCGCACTTCTGGAAAAAAAATCATAACTACATGCAGGAAAATTTATACGTTGAAAATGTCACCTTCTGACCCCTATAACTTGTTTATTTTTCCACGTACAGAGCAGTATGAGGACTCAGAGCGGTATGAGGATTTTTTGCGCCCTGATCTGAAGTTTTATCGGTATGACTTTTGTTTTGATCGGACTTTTTGATCACTTTTTTTTACTTTGGAATTTTTTTCCGCGTACGCCATTGACCGTACGGTTTAATTAATGATATATTTTTATAGTTCGGACATTTACGCACGCGGCGATACCACATATGTTTATATATTTTTTTTTTACACTGTTTTATCTTTTTATGGGAAAAGGGGGGTGATTCAAACTTTTATTAGGGAAGGGGTTAAATCACCTTTATTAACATTTTTTTTGCAGTGTTATAGGTCCCATAGGGACCTATAACACTGCACACACTGATCTTTTACACAGATCACAGGCGTGTATTAACACGCCTGTGATCAGTGTTATCGGCGCTTGACTGCTCCTGCCTGGATCTCAGGCACGGAGCAGTCATTCGCCGAACAGACACCGAGGAGGCAGGTAGGGGCCCTCCCGGTGTCCTGCCAGCTGTTCGGGACACCGCGATTTCACCGCAGCGGTCCCGAACAGCCCGACTGAGCAGCCGGGTCACTTTCACTTTTGCTTTAGAAGCGGCGGTCAGCTTTGACCGCCGCTTCTAAAGGGTTAATACCACACATCGCCGCGATCGGCGATGTGTGGTATTAGCCGCGGGTCCCTGCCATTGATGAGCGCCGGGACTGACGCGATATGATGTGGGATCGCGGCGCGATCCCGCTTCATATCGCGGGAGCCGGCGCAGGACGTAAATATACGTCCTGCGTCGTTAAGGGGTTAACAGTGACTGCACACAAGCATATCTATTGACCATTATCTGCTAACACCAAGTGTATGAACATTATTTGCAAAGGAGACTCTTTCCTAGGACTGTATCCATCTTTTCCAGCCCACAGGAGAACCTGAAAGTTGAACTAATTTATGCAGGATAAGTCATCAACTGCCGAGCCGAGAAATTTGTGACGAATCAAATTTACTGTAAGTTCACTCATCTCTAATTACAATATTGCCGCCTTTATCTGCCTTTTTAAAGATGACATTTTTAAGTGATCTAAGCCATGTTAAAGCTTCTTTTTCTTCCCTACTAAGATTACTGGCCTATGTGGAGTATCTTAGAGCCTTCATTTCCTCCATTACTTTATAGTAGAATAAATCCAAGCTACTGCCCGAAGCAATGGGGGGGGGGCAGATCTGGGACTTAATACCACCCAAAAAACACCTCATATTTATTAATTGCAGAATTGGTATCATGAATATTACCTCCAAATAATTCAGTGAGGTCGGTCAGGCACTGAAGCTCAGCGTCCTCGGCCTCACTGAAAGGAAGAAATCCTAAGGGACCTATAGAGATCTCAGCCCCCTTTTTTGCTGCACCATCCATAAGTTAAGTTTTCTTAAAGATCTAAATAAATATATCTCAAATTGTACAATATCAAACTCTTCTGGGAAACAAAAATTCAACCCTCTTGCCAGAATAAGCGGCATTGCTCAAGATAACTGGATTGAGATTCACTACAGCTGTGTTGGGAATCATGTCCGAAATTAGGGGAGTGTTCACACATTACTCGGACAGTTCTATTGCTGCCAGGCTACTTGTTTTTTCCGGTTGTAGTTTTGTTTTGCGAAGCTTTTACCTGCACGCTGAGGTCCTCGACGTTCCTGCCACGATACCTGCTTGACACCGCTATCATGTCTGCACAATAAAGAAATCTGAAGCAACTACCCTGGTGAGGTTTGTAAATTACTTCTATTAAAAATTCTTAATCCTTCCAGTACTTATTAGCGGCTGTATACTACAGAGGAAATTCTTTTATTTTTGGATTTCTTTTCTGTCATGACCACAGTGCTCATTGCTGACTTCTCTGTCCATTTTAGGAACTGTCCAGAGCAGCATATGTTTGCTATGGGGACTTTCTCTTGAAATAAAAAGTATACAAATGTACTGGCATATGAGTGTGAGAAAAAAAAAATTGATTATTGGTGTTACAACTGTGATATTGATGTACAGTTAGTGTAAACTGTATGCTGTATAGCTATCATGATACCTGTGATGCCTATAACAGGGGCTGCAACATCGAAATGTGCAATGCAGCTAAATACAAATGAATTTAGTCAAACAATAATATGTAATTATTATATGTGAGCATGCCTTAATAATAATGAATTTTGGAATTTGGAATTTTTTTGTGCGTACGCCATTAACTTTGCATTTTAATTAATGATATATTTTTATAACATTTCCGCACGCAGTGATACCACATATGTTTATTTTTATTTTTATTTATACTGGGTTTTATTTTTTTTATGGGAAAAGGAGGGTGATTCAAACTTTTATTAGGGGAGGGGTTAAATGATCTTTATTCACTTTTTTTTTGCAATGTTGTAGCTCCCATAGGGACCTATAACACTGCACAGACTGATCTTTTACATTGATCACTGGTTTCTCATAGGAAACCAGTGATCAATGATTCTGCCACTGGACTGCTCGTGCCTGGATCTCAGGCACTGAGCAGTCATTCGGCGATCGGACACCAAGAGGCAAGGTAGGAGACCCTCCTCATGTCCTACAGCTGTTCGGGATGCTGCGATTTCGCTGCAGACATCCCAAACAGCCCCCTGAGCTAACCGGCAGTGATTTACTTTCACTTTAGCCGCGGCATTCAACTTTGAAGCCGCGTCTAAAGGGTTAATAGCACGCGAGACAGCGATCAGTGCTGCGCGCTATTAGCCACAGGTCCTGGCCGTTGTTAGAGGCCGGGTCCGACCCACTATGACGCGGTGCCACGTCGTGGCCCCGCATTATAGAAAGGGAAAGGACTCAGGATGTACCGGTACGTCCTTGGACCTTAACAGGCTAAATAGGTAGGTGGACCATCCTATAAAAGGTAAATAGAGGCAGGCCCCCCATGTTAAATAGTTAAGTCCTCATATTTGGTAGGTAGGTACCTTTGTATGTAGGCCATCCTATATTAAATAGTTAGATCCCACCATAATAGGTAAGACGGTAAGCAGATCCCCATATCATGTGAGTAGGTAGGTAGGCCCCCATATTAGGTAAATAGATAGTTAGGTCATCCCATGTTAGGTGAATAGTTACGCTAATAACACTGAAAGTTACCTTCTCCCACATTAAGCAGCTTGTCCAGTTTGGTGTGGGTGGCGAGGTTAAAGGGGTATTCCAGAATATTTTTTGATTTGACTATGCTACATGCTACAGGAGCTGTAAAGTTAGTGTAGTTCATAATATAGTGTCTGTACCTGTGTGTGACGGTTTTCTCACAATTCTTCTGTGATTTTTCCCAGCTTGCAATGTGGCCGAAACCTGACTCTCTAGTCAGCTGATGACAGGGAGCCTGTCTGCTTCAATTTGTGGAGGGATCGCTTGGTGGGAGAGAGATCCATCTGCAACTAATGCAACAGCTGTAGGCACCCTGATTGAAAACCACAGGTCTGCAACTAATTTGTTTCAATGGGTGGGATGGCTGATGTGTGGGAGGGAGAAAAATGGAATTGTGGAATTTGTAGTCAAAAAAAGAAAAGTCAAACAGGAAATACAATTCAGAAAAAGCTAGCCACAGTGTTATGGTAATCTCATGACATAGCCATTTAGCCCCAAGACAAGTGCAGATTCTTCCTAAGCATGTCCATTACTGCCTGCCAGGTACGTCCTAAAATCACCTTATGGTGGATAACTTCTTTAAATGACATGATTCTGTCTGTACTGGTGTGCATACATCCTAAGCTGATTCTTGTACGCAGCAGGCTTAAGAAAGCCTGCTGCCTATGAGAATAAGTGCAGAAGCAAAAGAGTTATTTGGAACTGGCATGCAACGCGTTTCACTGCGTATGGGCAGCTTCGTCAGGCATGATGCCTGACAAAGCTGCCCATGCGCAGTGAAACACGTTGCATGTTGGTTCCAAATAAATCTTTTGCTTCTCCACCTGCTGGATGTCCTGTGTAGTGCTGTGTATACCCTGCTAATTGCTTTGGAGAAATTGTCTACATTTGTGTTTACCAGTTTGAGCAGGAGAGCTGTCACTGGGACAAATTTCATACATTCATACGATTTTCCTTGTTGTGTGTGGGTTTGCAAAACCCATCTTCAGCTTCGTATTTTTTCATCTGATGGTTCTTCACCTTTTTTTCTACTTTCTAGAACGAGAGTAAGTGGCAGGTAATGGAGACTATAGCTCTCTACTCCACCACACTACAGATGGAGAGCACGGTACACACAGAACGACTAATGTTTGTGCTCCATGGCCATTGTACACAGAGTCCAGATCCTACTGGCAGGACATTCTGTGCTAATCTGGATGGACCCCTGGAACCCAGATGGGAAACCCCCTGGGTGCCTAGAGAGACCAGCCAACCTGCTGGCAGATGGTTAGTCCAGGCCTACTGAAAGGGGTACTTGGACAACATGGGATACTCAATATCTTTTCAGTGTAATGCTTAAAAGTCTCACAACATTATAAAAATCAATGGTAAAATGAATGCAAAACTTAATAACATAGATTTTCTAAGGAGACAAGTGCTGGTAAGTTGCATTTTATTTCCCATAAGTGTAGACTGTATTGCTTCCGAGGAAGGAACTTTTTATTTAAAAAATATTGGCAAGTGAAGACATGGCAAATATAAGTCAATATTTGAAATATTTACAACTGTACTCATGAAACCAGTCAATTTACTTTTCCCTTTACCCCATAAAGATGTATTTAACAGAAACCGATGACAGTTTTCCCCTTAATATTAGAGCTGATGTGTGTTCACAGCATCAAAGTTCTTTAACAGGAAGCAAATTATTTATGATAATTAAACTATACGTGTTAAAGATCCTGCCAAGTAGAATAAACACATTTGTTAGATTGTTTCAAGGAATACCAATGAGACATGTTTGCTCTCCTGGCTGACAGGGGATTCGATTGAACTTGGATCCAAGTATACAAGGAACCACCATGACAAGTCAAAAGTAAGAACAATCTCATCTGTAATGTATGACTTGAAAGTACCATTTTAATTAAGGTCACAGCAGGCAATAATATAATTGTTTTAATTTGGTATAACCCCTTAAATAAGAAATTATTTCACTTTATTTGCTTTCTTTCCCATACAATAAAGCCCCATTTCACTTCCTGTTTATAATGTAAAAATCGTGTTTGACTAGACCAATAAATGTAGCTATTTCTCATTATAATCGGCTTAGTTAATACAGAATTACTGAAATACAATGAAAGGAACAATGTCAAATTCAAGTCGAAGCAAAATGGGGGCCCTATTATACAGAGAGAGTTTGGGCGAACAGCCCACCCTATGTAATAGGGCCATTGATCAGCTGGTGAACTGGTGCCAATCTATGAGATCAGCTGTTTTTTACAGCGGGCATCAACCCATGTAATAAGGCCCTAAGCTAGTCCCTTCATCGAATATCTAGAGCAGAGGGCACCTACAGAGAGCATGTCTGCTGTAGAGGACCTTGCCCATTAATACATTGCTAAAACAGACCATTAATGCCAATTGGAAACATGCAATGCTTCATTTTCTCTGAAGAGGTGCTGCATGGGAATTGAGCACTTGGTTATGTGTGTATCATTACATATTAAACTGATCAATGAGGGTTCCAGCAAGAAAATAACTGGGAATCACTTTAATGGGCACCGTCAGACCGAAGAAGAGCGCATGTGCTCAAAACGCATCTGATGGTATGGTCAGTTTTACTTGTGTCCAGTGATCTTCAATAAAGCTTTTCGTAATTTCAAGTGCTGGATCATTGCTGCTTTGCACTGTCAGACTGCAGCATGAAATCACAGAGGAGGGGATACAGAGCAAATTGCAGTGATTGGATGAAGAGACCCAGCACAGCAAAGAAGACTCAGGGAGAGAGTAAAAGCATGGTGAGTGAGGGGGGGCTCAGTGTTTGCTTTGGACATGCCTCTTCCTGAGCAGTGGATGTCAGGATATGTGAGCAGCCAAACAGAGAGATTTGTGAGTCAAATACAGAAGCTAGACACATAAAAAGACATGTAAAGCATTTGCCTGACCTAGAGAGTAACATATAGAAGCATTATTTTTTTTCTGTGATATGACAGGTATGTTTTAAAGTACTAACAAAAATTGACTGTTAAATGCAGATCCCTCCATAGTAAAGACAGGTGTATGGACCTATAATCTATTAACAAAATGGTAAATATTTACTATATTTCAAGCTCTTATCCTAAAGCAATTACTTCAACGGTTTGTAGTAGTTGTATAACATGTTTGTGAGGTTTTTATTTCATCCATGAATTTGTATAATAAGAAAGAACAATAGATTAGACTAACGCATTCAGTCTCCTTAACCTTAGTTACAACAGTGATGCCTTCCAGACCCAATATTACCCAAAACAGAGAACACTGGAGTCCTTTGTTACATTTCTCAAAAAATTTGCCTGTTAATCATTGTTGCTCTGAGATGTATCAACTTCTAAATCAGTAGATAGCTTTATACAGATACACTAAATATTCACTATGATGGTTTATCCAGAATCCATATTGTGTTCATATTGTACCCATATTTACATTTGTGTTTAGCATTTTCTATTACTAATGATGGATGTGTGGAAATTAGTGATTTTCAATAAGATTTATTTATTTTTTTATTCAAGTTCTTCTTTTTCAGATCCTTACAACAGATACCACATGGAAAGAATGTTGATAACATACACATTTGTATTTCAACATTCTCCAAGGATTTTCTAGGCATTTTGTGATTTAAAAAAAAAAAAAGGTAAAAATTGGCCTAATAGCTTTTTTAGCCTTATTTTCATATGACAAGAGGATCCTTAAAGTGGGAAAAAGAATATTATTTTTTAAATCAACTGGTGCCAAAAAGTTAAACAGATTTTTAAATTACTTCTATTTAAAAATCTTAATCTTACCAGTACTTATCAGCTGATGTATAATACAGAGGAAGTTCATTCATTTTTGAATTTCTTTTCTGTCTGCCCACAGTGCTCTCTGTTGACACCTCTGTCCATATCAGGAACAATTCCCCATAGCAAACCTCTCCTGTTCTGTACAGTTCCTGACATGAACAGAGGTTTAAGCAGAGAGCACTCTGGTCAGACAGAAAATAAATTAAAAAAGAAAAGAAGTTTCTCTGTATTATACAGCAGCTATACAGCAGCTGATAAGTACTGGAAGGATGAAGATTTTTCGATAGAAGTGATTTACAAATCTGTTTAACTTTCTGGCACCAGTTGATTTAAAAAAAAAACTGTTTTCCACCAGAGTACCCCTTTAAAGCATAAACGTCAACAGGTTTAAAATAATGGCATGGCTGTATAGGGCTTTTGACCCTATATTCATACATACCTCTCATAAGCTAAATGACCCCTTTCAAGTCAACTGGGTGTGCCCCTCAGATAGTAAAGCTCAGCACAGTTTGGCCCCATTACCAGTGTGCACTTCCCTGTGTGCACTGTTCAGCCCCTCTACCCAACTGATGACTGTAATCTACACCTCTCCTCTTGAGGGGAATGCATAGTGGGCACCAAAGCCTAATTTGCATATATTTGCATATATGTCCATCTGCTTACTTTCAGCTTTATGAGCTCCTCCGGCCTGTTTGCAGCAGCCAGAGGTGATCGGGAAAGCCGAAAGCAGCCGAAGCAGGGAAGTTTCTCAATTGCATAATTTTCATTGACTGTAATGTGAGTTACACAAATGGTGTAGCCGTGGAGGTTACTCTGTTTATGTATTTCCAAGAGTTTGGTAAACAGCGTGGCTCGTGGGGCTATGCCATTAGAGTAACATCTATTACTTATTATTATATTAGCATATAAGTCAATGGGAGTTATGCAAATTGTCTTTGGCTACTTTTCTGACCACCTATGGTGCTGCAAACAGGCCAGAGGAGCCAGAAAAGCCAGAAGTAAGAAGGTAGACAGATGAACAGATTCATAGTCAAAAGCGCTATACAGCCATGTCATTTCCTTATACCCTAAAAATTGCCACTTCCTTTAGTGCTTAGGTACAGTTTAAGGAATTTGTTCTTAACCCCAGCATGGTAATATTCCCTTTCCTAGTACCCAGGTTGCGATCCTCATAGTAGTCACCAGTTGGTGTTAGGTACACTCCAAGGTTGACTGAAGCAAAAGCAGAGGCAAAGTCAGAGGTCATCACAGTGATCAGTGGAAGAATGGTCAGAATGTGTCAAACTAGAACCTGATATGAAGACAGGCCAAGGGTCATAACTAGGAAGCCAAACTTGAAGCACCAGGCAACAATCTGAAGAAGCAAGACAATGCAGAACCTAAAAGCAAAGATAAGGTCAGGGTCAAAGTCACAATTTAAAAAAGTCACTGGGACCAATGTTACCACAACAAGTGGATGGGGACAAAAAATATATGGTTGTTGGAAGTATTTAGCATTGTCACTTTGTGCCAATCAAATCAAACTAAGAAAAGAATCTGCATGAAGTTTGTATGTTCTCTCTGTGTTTTTTGGGTTTCCTCTTATTGACATTATTGAACTTTGCACAAATGGTGTTGCACCAGGTGCTGCGCTATTTACCAATCCCCAGGAGTTACAGAAATGGCATAGCTCGTGGGACTACACCATTTCTGCAGCTCAAATTAATGTCAATAGGACTTACACAAATTGGGCCTCATTTACTAAGAGTGTGAAATGCTTTTTACTAGTGCGAAATGTTGTTTCAGACTTGCAGGATTCCACCTTATTTACTATGGGGATCACAGATTTACAAGTCGGGAAAATTTTCTGACCAGCTTTTTCTAGGTGGAAATTTCCAGCTATTTATCCAAAGGATTTTCTTTGAATTCAATAGCAAATTGGTCAGGTTGTGAAACCACGCCCATTTTTGGGCCGGCCACGACCCCTTTGCAACAGACCATGCCCCTTTTTTGGTTTTTCACAGTGCAATGTCGGGTTTGTCAGATTTTCCTGGCGCAAACTGTCGCACCCTGTCTCACACTGGCACAGACATGTTGCAGGCACTCTGCGACAAAATAACCCAACAAAAACTGGTCGGTTTCAGCTTAGTAAATGAGGCCCATTGTGTGAGAGGGACTTGACTGTTTTCTTCAGGAACACCTCTGGAAGCATCAAACAGGCTGGAGATGGCCGGGGAGCAATCTTTTTGTGGGTTTGCTAATAGGGATTTCTGGTACATGAGTACTTATCCCCAATTCAAAGACTCCTGTGGATAGGGGATAAGTGTCTGATCGCAGGGGGTACATATGTAACTGAGTTCCCCTTTAAAGCTGGCTATAAGATTGGCCCTTGTTTGTGTTTTAGTTAGTGAGTCCCATTTGGGACAGGGACGGATGTGCATGATCTCTGTATAGTGGTATGCTTACTCGCCAATAACCCTGTTTTTTCTAGGACAATTTCTCAAGTCCAGCAACTAAAGGGCTTGAATTTATTTAAATCTCATTCAAAGTAAGTATTTAGGGACGTCCCCAGTCTTTTGAGGGGCATTCAAGAGTGCCTTAAAAGGTGCTTAAAAATGTCCCAATTTTGACTTTTAAGATTTTGGAGTGATATATATTACCATTCCAAAAGAATTCTAAATAAATAGGAAAGGGCAGAGAAGTAAGATGTAACAAAGGCATGGGCATAGGTTTTCCTGGATATAACCTCATACGAGTAAAGAAAAGGAGAAAAAATAGAGAAGAAGAAAAAAACAGAAATTCATTACTCACGTTTCTCTCATATTTGTGTATCTAAGGCTTCACGTGCCACTGTACAGATCAATAAGGCAGTGAAGAATGTTGTAGTCTGCTCACTAAAATGAATGCTTTTAACCTGCTTACTAGTTCCAGATGTGCTTGGGTGCCATGCTGTGACTTGATGAGCCTTGTTATCTAAAGGGCCTTTATGTCAAAGGAGACAACAAATTTTCTTTTGCCCTAGTCTCTACTCGGTGAAACTGAATAAAGCAACCCAATGAGCACTCTCAATATTATTTTATCCGGAATTCGCCAGCTTTCCTGTTGTGAGGAATTTTAAGTGGGATCTTCAGAAGCTTCTTCTTTCCCATAGACTACTGATTCATAGGACATGTTAGTTGTGTACTGCAGGCAACAATGAGGTGAGATATACAGTATATCATGGAATGTAGATATTCTGAGTTTAGTACTGTTTCTATTGTGAACACATTAAAACAACAAGTTTTACACCAAAAACCATGTTGCCAATTTGGAAAAGGAAGTGGATTTGCAGTTCTATACGTAGTTTCAAACACGGAAACCACGTTGGAATAAGTGTGAAAAATCCTTCATGTAAACACACCCTTAGGCTGGGTTCCCATATATCCGGTGTTCCAGCTCAGTGAACCTACCCTAACATTTGCAAAAGTTCATCCATTGACAAAGCATATCAGTTGGCATCAATCATTTATCCAGGCTGGATGGGGGAACACTGCAAGATGTGTCGTGTGGCATTTCCGGCATCTCAGCATCCAAATTGAGGCGACAAGTAAATGTGAACTGTCTCTTGAAATTAATACGATCAGTACTACCATCAGTTTCCCTTTGGTGCTTTTCTACAGTGCCGGAGGGAAATGCCTTTGGATCAACATACATACATGAACGGAGCCTTAAAGAATACTTCCATTTTTATAAACTTTTGAAGTGTCAAGTTTCAACTGATGGGAGCCCAGGTGTTAAGACCCTCACCATTTGCTAAAATGAAGGTGGTGGGGTAATGTATGATGCAAATTGTATGTTTTTTTACCAAATAATATAAAATGGACTGTGTAATATAAAAATATAATGAAATATATTTCCACAAGTTATAATTTAAACAGAACATGCACAGCCCCCTGAAATCGAGAACTGTATTATTTTTTTTTTTTTTTTTTTTTTGAGGGGGGGGGACCTTTTGGCTCTGTTATACTCACATGGCAGATTTGCAACAAATCTGCTTCATATGAACACACCTTTATACTGGTTGACTATCCTTAGGATTATCCATTAATATCTGATTGATGGAGTCTGACTCCTGGCATCCCCACAAATCAGCTGAAGAAAAATGCCCCATAGCTTATCCACATATATGTTAGTGGCTATGTCTGATACTGCAACCCAGTTCCATTTGGGCTTTACCTGCCATACATGTGTGTCAAAATGTCAGGTGTGGAATATGGAGCTTTCTCAGGAGCGGAGCCCGCTACATACACCATGAATGCCAGCTGTTATCAACAATAGTTATCTCTGATTCCAGAACAGTATCAAAGTCATTAGATTGGAGGCCCCTCTGTCATTTGATTGACTGTCCTGGCAGACAGAAACTTAATGTGGGCACCCAGATCTGCCAACTTAGTACTGATAGTATATCCTTGGATGTACTAGGATCATGTAACAGCAGAATGCACCGCAATGCAGAGGTTTTGTATAAACAATCAAGTGATCACATGTTCAAGTCCCCTAGGAGAACAAAAAAATGTTATATAAACTCACCTGTCTAATTATGTCTCATTATGTTTATATTGTATAATTAACCCCTTAAGGACACATGACGTACTGGAACATCATGTGTCCGCTCCCGATCTATAACACGGGGCCACGCCTCTAACAACGGCTGGGACAAGTGGCTAATAGCGCGCGGCATTGATCGCTGTGCCGCGTGCTATTAACCCTTTAGATGCGGCGTTCAAAGTTGAACACCGCGTCTAAAGTGAAACTGAAACCATGCCGGTTAGCTCAGTGGGCGGTTCGGGATAGCCGCGGTGAATTCGCGGCATCCCAAACAGCTTACAGGACAGCAGGAGGGTCCCTACCTGCCTCCTCACTGTCCGATCGCCGAATGACTGCTCAGTGCCTGAGATCCAGGCATGAGCAGTCAAGCAGCAGAATCATCAATCACTGGTTTCTTATGAGAAGCCAGTGATCAATGATAAAGATCAGTGTGTGCAGTGTTATAGGTCCCTATGGGAGCTATAACACTGCAAAAAAAAAGTGAAAAAAAAAGGGAATAAATATCATTTAACCCCTTCCCTATTAAAAGTTTGAATCACTTAAATAAAAATAAAAATAAACATATATGGTATCGCCGCGTGTGGAAATGTCCGAATTATAAAAATATATCGTTAATTAAACCGCATGGTCAAAGCCGTGCGCGCAAAAAAATTCCAAAATAGTGCATTTTTGGTCACTTTTTATATCATGAAAAAATAAGTCCTATAATGCAAAAATGGTACCGTTAACCCCTTAAGGACCAAGGACGTACCGGTACGTCCTTGGTCCTGCTCTTCTGATATAACGCGGGGTTACACAGTAACCCCGCGTCATATCATGGCGGGCCCGGCGTCATAGTGAAGCCGGGACCCGCCTCTAATAGCGTGCAGCGCCGATCGCGGCGCCGCGCGCTATTAACCCTTTAGCCGCGCGCTCAAAGCTGAGCCGCGCGGCTAAAAGTGAAAGTGAAAGTTCCCGGCTAGCTCAGTCGGGCTGTTCGGGATAGCCGCGGTTAATCGCGGCATCCCGAACAGCTGACAGGACAGCGGGAGGGCCCCTTCCTGCCTCCTCGCTGTCCAATCGCCGAATGACTGCTCAGTGCCTGAGATCCAGGCATGAGCAGTCATGCGGCAGAATCGTTGATCACTGGTTTCTTATGAGAAACCAGTGATCAACATAGAAGATCAGTGTGTGCAGTGTTATAGGTCCCTATGGGACCTATAACACTGCAAAAAAAAAGTGAAAAAAAAAAGTGAATAAAGATCATTTAACTCCTCCCCTATTAAAAGTTTGAATCACCCCCCTTTTCCAATAAAAAAAAAAAACACAGTGTAAATAAAAATAAAAATAAACATATGTGGTATCACCGCGTGCGGAAATGTCCGAATTATAAAAATATATCATTAATTAAACCGCTCGGTCAATGGTGTGCGCGCAAAAAAATTCCAAAGTCCAAAATAGTGCATTTTTGGTCACTTTTTATATCATTTAAAAATGAATAAAAAGATCAGTAAAAATGATCAATAAGTCCTATCAATGCAAAAATGGTACTGTTAAAAACTTCAGATCACGGCGCAAAAAATGAGCGCTCATACCGCCCCATACACGGAAAAATAAAAAAGTTATAGGGGTCAGAAGATGACAATTTTAAACGTATTAATTTTCCTGCATGTAGCTATGATTTTTTCCAGAAGTCCGACAAAATCAAACCTATATAAGTAGGGTATCATTTTAATCGAATGGACCTACAGAATACATATCAGGTGTCATTTTTACCGAAAAATGTACTACGTAGAAACGGAAGCCCCCAAAAGTTACAAAACAGCGTTTTTTTTTCAATTTTGTCGCACAATGATTTTTTTTCCCGCTTCACCATAGATTTTTGGGCAAAATGACTGACGTCATTACAAAGTAGAATTGGTGGCGCAAACAATAAGCCATCATATGGATTTTTAGGTGTAAATTTGAAAGAGTTATGATTTTTTAAAGGCAAGGAGCAAAAAACGAAAATGCAAAAACGGAAAAACCTCCGGTCCTTAAGGGGTTAAAAACTTCAGATCACGGCGCAAAAAATGAGCCCTCATACCGCCCCATACATGGAAAAATAAAAAAGTTATAGGGGTCAGAAATAACAATTTTAAACATATTAATTTTCCTGCATGAAGTTATGATTTTTTCCAGAAGTATGACAAAATCAAACCTATATAAGTAGGATATAATTTTAACCGTATGGACCTACAGAATAAATATCAGGTGTCATTTTTACAGAAAAATGTACTACGTAGAGACAGAAGCCCCCAAAAGTTACAAAACGGCGTTTTTTTTTTTATTTTGTCCCACAATGATTTTTTTTCCGTTTCACCGTAGACTTTTGGGCACAATGACTGATGTCATTACAAAGTAGAATTGGTGGCGCAAAAAATAAGCCATCATATGGATTTTTAGGTGCAAAATTGAAAGAGTTATGATTTTTTAAAGGCAAGGAGCAAAAAAACAAAATTCAAAAACGGAAAAAACCCCGGTCCTTAAGGGGTTAAAGGGGTACTCCGGTGGAAAACTTTTTTTTTTTAATCAACTGGTGCCAGAAAGTTAAACAGATTTGTAAATTACTTCTATTAAAAAATCTTAATCCTTCCAGTACTTACTAGGTGCTGAAGACTACAGAGGAAATTCCTTTCTTTTTGGAACACAGTGCTCTCTGCTGACATCATGACCACAGTGCTCTCTGCTTACATCTCTTTCCATTTTAGGAACTATCCAGAGCAGCATATGTTTTCAATGGGGATTTTCTCTTACTCTGAACAGAGGTGTCAGCAGAGAGCACTGTGGACATGATGTCAGCACAGAGCTCTGTGTTCCAAAAAGAAAAGAATTTCCTCTGTCATATTTAGCAGCTAATAAGTACTGGAAGGATTAAGATTTTTTATAGAAGTAGATTTACAAATCTGTTTAACTTTCTGGCACCGGTTGATAAAAAAAAAAAGTTTTCCACCGGAGTACCCCTTTAAAGTATAAAGATATGACTAGTCACATTACAGATAAATAATGCTTAGACCTGCATGGTAACTAGTGCTGGTAATTAAGATTCTATCCTAAGAAATCTGGCTTTAATAATTCGTTGCCCTCAGTTGTGAGCAGATCATGTTGATTTTTGCAGGCTTTAGCTTTTAACACAGCATTATAGATAACGCTTCTTTCCCTTCATTTCTAGTCTCCCACCCTCTTGACCTTTAGATATTTTTTATCTGAATTCAGAATTCAAAGAGAGGATGCCATCACTATGTAACCAAAGCAGAAGATATTCATAATTGCGGAGGCCAGTAGTTCAGCCCGAGAGTGTGCAGCACGGCTAGATAAACAATTTAGATAGAACTGTAAGCCATTTTAAACATACCAAGCCGGACTGTATGATTTTAAGTCATTTCACAAATACTGTAAAAGTTCACAGATAGGTTGAGTCTATCCCTTTCATAATGTTTTTATTTGACACATATATATGATTTCCAAAGCATTTTTTAATTTTAACATCAACAATTAGATCATTATTTAAGTAAAATATCTGAAAATACATAAAAGTACTATACTGTGCATATAGATTTTTACTTTCTCAAAATGTACATTCCCTATTGAATACAAAAGTAAAGATTACATTTACTTCTGCATACAACATTTTGGAAATGCATCACTCTACTTACTTTGCATTTACAGAATGTCCTTGCAGGGCAATGAGCTCAAATGTCTCAGCATGCCCTGCTTGTTCAATGTATCAAAATATACAAGTATAGGGAGTAAATGCCACAGTAGCTGGTAGGATACAAGAATAATACCTGCCAAAAGTAAACAGTAAAGGGTGCCAAACCTGAACCCCAACGATCGTTTCGCTATTATGCCGCTTCTTCAGGGGGCGTGACTAACCTGAGAGAGTCTGTAACCTTTATATCCTGCCCTAACCAATGGGATACTCCATATTATGATCGGCATCTATATACACCAATTGTAGCATAGCCCATAGTTTGCAGACAGGTGCTTCCTCTAACCTCAATTCCTATTGTACCTGAGGGCACATACCTCAGTGGCGTGCTCTCCAGCATGAAACGCAGGGATCCCTGTAATGCGCAGGCGCAACCGGAAGTCTCCAGTGCGTCCGCGATAGTGACATGTCACATGATCGCAATGTGCGGTCACATGACCTGTCTACACAAGATCGCTGGAGGCACACGCCATGCGCAGGCGCAGCCTGAAATCTCCAGCGCGGCTGCATTAACAAAATGTCACGTGACCGCTGAGTGTGGTCACATGATGGGGTCTCAGCCGAAAAAATAGCTTTATTGATAACAGACAGTAATCGCAAGCGCAGAAACCTGACACCAACAATACAGCAAACCACCAAGTGAGTAACCAAACGAATTAGTGAATAAGTGGAGGTGACTAAAAGTGACAAGTGATGGTGATACAAAGGTGAATAAATAATTATAACATACATATATAATATATAATGGCCAACACTCAGAAAAAATTAAACGAGGTGAATAGAAGAAAATAAAATGAAGCAATAAATATACCTGAAAACAATAATTAGAATAAAATAATAATAAACATAATAATAATTAATAATAATAATTAGTAATTAAATAAATATAAAAATATATTATATATATATATATATATATATATATATATATATATATAAATATATAATGAAAGAAAACCTATGATGAACTCAATAGAAAATAAGGAACAATAGAACCCTATCATATGTGCAAATTGTGTGTTGGAGTGCATATGAATGTATGAGATAAACAGATGCATAAATATCATTAACCAAATTCATGACTCAGAAAAAGCGTGAAGGGGTGTAATTAATACATATAAATTAAAATTAATATTAAAACAGGGGGGAAATGGAAAAAGAGTCAAATCAATAGTTAGAAGATGTATAATTAATTATGTGAGTATACAACTAATATTGTACAGAGAGGGACAGACAGCGGTGTGTGTTGCACAGAAAAGCATTTTTACAGCAGCGATTCACCTCCCAGACACTTCACTGTTATATTGCAGAGAGAGAGAGGGACAGAGAGCAGTGTGTTGCGCAGAAAAGCTTTTTTCAGCAGCGATTCACCTCAAGCCCAAATCCAGCCTAGAAGCACTGATAGGAAATGGAGTGAGATTGAGAGAGAAACAGCAATTTTGAGTGTAGTACACAGCGACTGTGTGCTGCAGCACTAGTGTGTACAACAACTGAAAAGCTAATAGTAGCCAGCCAGTTAGGATGAGCAGAGCACTAAAAGCGTATTGTCCTCTATTAAGTGTTACCTGTGTGTACATCTAAGTGGTGTACCATTTTGTTCCTGTTAAAGTCTTAAGGGTCTAGATATTGTGAAAGGCCAGCCAAAAGTACACACCTGCTGGTGTTGTAGACAAATACTGTTTTAAGTGTACTGGAGCGCATTGTACTCCCCTCATAAGTGCATATCACATACGTACATCTAAGTGGTGTCTCATTTTGTTCCTGTTAAAGTCTTAAGGGCCTAGATACTGTGAAAGGCCAGGTAAAAGTAAACACCTGCTGGTGTTGTAGACAAATACTGTTTCAAGCGTAGGGAAGTGTATTGTACTCCCCTCATAAACCCACCAAGTATGTCAGGCAGAGAAGTGCCAGGACATGCACAGAGGAGTGGCAGAGGCCTAAATTCATCAGGCAGAGGTCGCAGCAGACTAGGGGCGAGTGTCAGCAGGAGTCGCAGCAAGAGGCCTGAGCTCCCGGTATCAGCTAGCGGTCGTGTCTTGACCAGCAAACCATCTGCCATCATCGATTGGTTAACACGGTGATCCATTTCATCAAAAGTGACATCTGACACCCCCAGTCAACAGTCAGTGGGTTCCTCAGACACAACCCTCAGTTGGCATGGCCCGGGAGCAGTCCCTGTCCTCCCATTGCCTCTGTCCTATGCTGTTGAAAAGCGATAAAATAGCTTAAAAGTACAGCAAAAGAATATTCCTGAACACCAGCAATAAAGGGACTAAACCAGTACAACACTAAAACATAGGTAAAGGCTCACTAAAAATCAAGATAATATTGGTTTATATAATACCAGTGCAAGTGCACACAATAGTTACATACATAGTGATAAAACAACATAATATTGCACATAAATTCCCAGTGGTTACAGGAGTAATAAATCGTGGGCCCTTACTACCCGACGTTTCACCAAGAGGACTGGCTTCTTCCGGGGCATCACGATTTATTACTCCTGTAACCACTGGGTATTTATGTGCAATATTATGTTGTTTTTTCACTATGTATGTAACTATTGTGTGCACTTGCACTGGTATTATGTAAACCAATATTATCTTGATTTTTTGTGAGCCTTTACCTATGTTCCAGTGTTATACCGGTTTAGTCTCTTTATTCCTCGTTTTCAGGAATATTCTTTTGCTGTATTTTTAAGCTATTTTATCGCTTTTCAGTAAAGTTTAATATTTTGATCATCCTATTAACGCTTTTTTCTTGCTTTGATTAACCTGGCCACATGCAAGATGTGTCGGCAGAAGGTGAAGCATGGCAAGGGTCTCAATGTTGGCACCACTGCTGTTACGCCGAGCGCTCCGGGTCCCTGCTCCTCCCCGGAGCGCTCGCGGCGTTCCTCTCTCTGCAGCGCCCCGGTCAGACCCGCTGACCGGGAGCGCTGCACTGACTCTGCCGGCGGGGATGCGATTCGCATAGCGGGACGCGCCCGCTCGCGAATCGCATCCCAAGTCACTCACCTGTCCCGGTCCCCGGCTGTCACATCCTGGCGCGCACGGCTCCGCTCCTTAGGGCGCGCGCGCGCCAGCTCTCTGAGATTTAAAGGGCCAGTGCACCAATGATTGGTGCCTGGCTCAATCAGCCTCATTAGCTTCCACCTGCCCCCTGTCCATATAACCTCACTTCCCCTGCACTTCCTTGCTGGATCTTGTTGCCATTGTGCCAGTGAAAGCCTTTCCTTGTGTGTTCCTAGCCTGTGTTCCAGACCTCCTGCCGTTGCCCCTGACTACGATCATTGCTGCCTGCCCTGACCTTCTGCTACGTCCGACCTTGCTCTTGCCTTATCCCTTGTACCATGCCTATCTCAGCAGTCAGAGAGGTTGAGCCGTTGCCGGTGGATATGACCTGGTTGCTACCGCCGCTGCAAGACCATCCCGCTTTGCGGCGGGCTCTGGTGAATACCAGTAGCAACTTAGAACCGGTCCGCCGGCACGGTCCATCCACCTCCTGCCTGCCGAATCCTAACAGTAGATCCGGCCATGGATTCCGCTGAGGTGCCGCTGTCAAGTCTCCCTGACTTTTCCACGTGGTTCGCCCAGCAATCCCTACTGATCGCCCAACAAGATCACCAGCTGTCGCTCTTGACCACCATGATACAGCAACTTCAGTCACAGCCACAGCAGCTGCAACAGCAACAACCATCTCCTCCACCGGCTCCTGCACCTCCTCCGCAGCGAGCGGCCGCTCCTAACCCCCGCTTGTCCCTGCCGGACAAATTTGATGGGAACTCTAGACTCTGTCGTGGTCTCCTGTCTGGGAAGGCCCTGTCATGGGCCACACCGCTCGGAGCACCTCTCTCACAGTATCCTTTGCAATCTACCCCTGTGCCTCCCGCCGAGGAGGCTATGCAAGTGGATCGGTCTCGCCTGACCCCTGAAGAGAGGACTCGCCGCAGAAATAAAAATTTACGTCTGTACTGCACTGTGCGTTACCGCACAGAACCCCTGCTCATGAGCATTGAACTGCATCTCGAAAAAATTTAACTTTTTGTTTTGCCCAACTGCACCTCTGAAGTCCTCCTCGGTCTGCCATGGCTCCAACGCCACTCTCCTACCCTTGACTGGGCCACCGAGGAGATCAAGAGCTGGGGTGCTTCTTGCCACAAAAAATGCCTCACGTCTGCTCCCAGTCCCGTCAGTCAAACCTCAGTGTCTCCTCCTTTACCTGGTCTCCCCAAGTATATTCGCTTCCGTGTCCCCAGTTTTAATCTGGGACCACGTTATCTTGGACCTTTTGAAGTCAAGGGCCTAGAGAAAGCTACTCCTGTCTCCGGGTCCTCAGATGTCTTCTCGATTAAAGAATTTTCAGGTCCCAAAAAGAGGGGGAGACCCAAGGGGGGGGTACTGTTACGCCGAGCGCTCCGGGTCCCTGCTCCTCCCGGAGCGCTCGCGGCGTTCCTCTCTCTGCAGCACCCCGGTCAGACCCGCTGACCGGGAGCGCTGCACTGACTCTGCCGGCGGGGATGCGATTCGCATAGCGGGGCGTGCCTGCCCGCGAATCGCATTCCAAGTCACTCACCTGTCCCGGTCCCCGGCTGTCACGTCCTGGGGTGCGCGGCTCCGCTCCTTAGGGCGCGCGCGCGCCAGCTCTCTAACATTTGAAGGGCCAGTGCACCAATGATTGGTGCCTGGCCCAATCAGCCTGATTAGCTTCCACCTGCCCCCTGTCCATATAACCTCACTTCCCCTGCACTTCCTTGCCGGATCTTGTTGCCATTGTGCCAGTGAAAGCCTTTCCTTGTGTGTTCCTAGCCTGTGTTCCAGACCTCCTGCCGTTGCCCCTGACTACGATCCTTGCTGCCTGCCCTGACCTTCTGCTACGTTCGACCTTGCTCTTGCCTTATCCCTTGTACCACGCCTATCTCAGCAGTCAGAGAGGTTGAGCCGTTGCCGGTGGATACGACCTGGTTGCTACCGCCGCTGCAATACCATCCCACTTTGTGGCGGGCTCTGGTGAATACCAGTAGCAACTTAGAACCGGTCCGCCGGCACGGTCCACGCCAATCCTTCTCTGACACAGAGGATCCACCTCCTGCCTGCCGAATCCTAACAACTGCCCTGCGTCAACATATGCAGCGTCACCATAATAGACCTGGCAGAACTGTGGCTCTGATGTGGTGGTCCAGCCAGCTGCATCACCCAGTGGCACGCCACTCCCTGTTTCAGCCAGCCAAGGCTCCACCACCTCAGCCGAAGGGAGCTGTGTGTCATACCCATCTTCTGTTGCTCCAGATGCTCCTGCTCCTACAGGTCATGCCGCTTCCGTCTCCACACTTTCAGGCCGTTGGTCCTTTGATAGTGTGCGACTCCGTCTCCTCATCCTCCACCATGTCCTCCACCATGTGTGCAGGGCACGGCAGTATCATGCTGTTCTTCGCATGGTTTGCCTTGGCAAACTGAGTCACACAGGTAACGAACTGCTAAAAGTTATTCATCAAGAAATCAAATCATGGCTTACTCCATGAAAACTGGCAATCGGAACCATGGTGACCGACAACAGCAAGAACATCTTGTCAAGGAAGCCTGCGGCGTGCGCCCTGCATGGTACACATTTTCAATGTGGTTGACAAGCGGTTCCTGAAGTGTTCCCCCCATCTGCAAGACATGCCAGCAATGGGAAGGAAACTTTGCATGCACTTCAGCCACTCGTACACCGCAAAGCACATCCTCCTTGAGTCGCAGCGTCAGAACGGTGTCCCCCAACATAGTCTGATTTGCGACGTTTCCACACGTTGGAATTCCACCCTCCCTATGTTGGACCAACTATACAAACAGAGAAAAGCCATCACCGATTTTTTCATGGTCCAAGCGGGTAGAAGGACTCCCCTGTGTAACTTCAATGTCAACCAGTGGCAGCTCATACGTGACACCTGCCGTTTGCTCACGCCTTTTGAGGAAGCCACCTTATTAGCAAGGATTGTGCCAGGATTACGGGATGAACAATGTCATTCCGCTGCTTCATTTACTACAACACGTGTTGGAAACAGTGGCTGGTCAGGGCACTGGTGACATGGCGCCTACATCTCAAGGCCACATGAGCCCTGTGGAGGCTGAAGTGGAGGAGGAGTGGAAGGGGCACAGTGGAGCACAGTTTAGGTTTCACCAGATGTGAGGTTTTTCTAGTCATCTGACAGGAAAGGAGGAGCAGCCAGAGGAGCTAAAGTGTTTTGAGGAAGGCGAGACAGAGGACACAGACACACCGTGGCAGTATGCAGTGGAGATGGAGGCAGCGAGTCCCTCCGAGTCACTTGCACAAATGGTACAATGCATGCTCACTTGCTTGCATAGTTACCACTGAATTGTCACCATTCGGCAACGGGATGACTTCTGGCTCTCCACCTTATTGGACCCTTGCAACCAGCACAAAATGGGGGCCTTTTTTACACCCACTGAGAGGGAGAACAAACTGACCTAATACAGAGACATCCTAGGTAGTCAGTTGGCTGATGCCTATCTGCGCCATCGTCCATCGTCTCACAGGTCTGCTGACTCGGTGGGGGGGGGCCCTCTGCGCTCCCCTTCCACTGGGGAGAGGTGGGGAGGCGGAAGCAGTACCAGCTCCATCAGCAGCAGCCTGAGTCTACAGTTGCTGATGAGTAGCTTTCTTCACCTACATAGTGAAGCAACTTATCAGCAGCAGGTAGACCTGGAGCAGGACCTGAACCAGCAGGTTGTGGCATACCTTGACAGGACCATGCCAACACACCTTAAAGATCTGCTGGACTTCTGGGAAGCCAAACTTGATTTGTGGCCGCAACTAGCGGAGTTTGCCCTGGAAAAGCTGTCCTGCCTGGCCAGTAGTGTGCCATCAGAGCGGGTGTTTAGTGCGGCAGGGGCCATAATAACCCCAAGGAGAACTCGTCTGTCCAAGAAAAATGTGGAGAGACTGACCTTTGTGAAGATGAATAAGGCATGGATCAGCCAGGATTTCCACCCACCAATGCCTGGTGCATCAGAGTAGATTGACCATGATGCCACACCAATACTTCACAAATATGGATAGTTCCAAACATATTTAAGGTGCTGCTCCCCAGTTACAGACATTCCTCCGCATCAGACCACAAGTAAGTATTGAGGATATGCATTAGCTAAAACTTAACTTTTCTTAGGATAAAATATATGTACCCAAAAATTTATTGAAATCAAACAAAAGTAAAGGTGTGCAAAAAAACATCATGTGGCACCTACACAACCAAGTATTGATGTGATGCAAAGACCTCTAAAAGGTGGAAAGGAACAACGTATGGTCCATTGTAGCAGGTGGGGGTAAAAACATCCCCTGTAAGGCCCTACTCTTGCATTAATAATTCCCTTCTTGGCAAGTGTTACTCGCCCTAAAAAGGGTGGCCACACACAGGAACCTCTCCTTATTTCCACCTAAAAACACTGCCATTTCACAGGGTTTTTAGCTGGAAATAGGTCCTGTGTGGGGTCACCCTTTTTTAGGGTGAGAAACACTTGCCATGAAGGGAATTAATAATGCTAGAGTAGGGCCTTACAGGGGAAGTTTTTACCCCCATTGGTTACAATGAACCATACGTTGAGGTCTTTGCATCACATCAATACTTGGTGGTGTAGGTGGCACATGGTGTTTTTTTGCACCCCTTTGGGGTACATATATTTTCTCCTAAGAATATTATTAAAAGTTAAGTTTTACGTAATGCATATCCTCAATACTTACTTGAGCACACTAACACTTTTACAAAAGAGACCATTTTCTTCTGCCTATCTGCCTCAGCTTTATTCTGATCCTGCCACCCACCTAATACCACACATCTGATGCCAAGTTCTCCTTTTTTTCAGCCACTTTTGTCACCGGGTACTGGTATTGCCACCAACCACCCCACTATGTCACCGGATCACTTTAAGGACTCCTGGTGCTGCTGATACCACCTCCAGGCTGTCTCATACTTCTACCATATGTACTCCTCATGCTGCTGCCAGCTCCAGGCTGTCTCATTCTGCCACTATATGTTCTCCTCATGCTGCTGCCACCTCCAGTCTGTCTCATTCTGCAACTATATGGTCTCCTCATGCTTCCGCCACCTCCAGGCTGTGTCACTGTACCACCATGTAGTCTCCTCATGCTTCTGGCACATGAAATAAAACTATCTAGGTTCATCTATTTGAAATCTTCAATTTAAATGTAAAAAATATCTTTTCAGTTGTGAGGCCCTATGGTCTTGTCAGGTTGTTGCCACCTCCAGGCTGGGTCATTCAACCACTATATGATTTCCTCATGCTGCCGCCACCTCCACGCTGAGTCAATCAGCCACTAAATGGTCTCCTCATGCTGTCGCCAACTCCAGGCTGTGTCATTCAGCCACTAAATGGTATCCTCCTGCTGCCGCCAACTCCAGGCTGTGTCATTCAGCCACTATATGGTCTCCTCATGCTGCCACCAACTCCATGCTGCGTCATTCAGCCACTAAATGGTCTCCTCATGCTGCCGCCACCTCCATGCTGTGTCATTCAGCCACTATATGGTCTCCTCATGCTGCTGCCACCTCCACACTGTGTCATTAAGCCACTATATGGTCTCCTCATACTGATGCCATCTCCAGGCTCTGTCATTGTGCCGCTCTGCGACAGTGATTCTAATAGTGATGCCTCTAATCTGCATGTCATACTGAATACCAGTATTATTTCACTAACCCAGCACAAACCCTATGAGTGTTACAGCAAGGCAAAGTGTTCTACACCCTGATTGAGGCTCTCTGCCTGAAATAGCCATTTTTAATACAGATTCACCGCAAAATAAATTCAGACTGAACCGAATTTTTGGGGAAAATTCGGCCAATCGGACAAATCGAATTTTTCTAAAATTCGCTCATTTCTATATGTCACTTTGCCTATTGACTGTATCTGGTATTGCATGTAATGTAAAGGGGTATTCCAGGGGTCATTTCTTTATCAATAATTAGGCTGATTCAAAATAACAGAAAAAGTATCTATATATGTAAATAAATAAACATATATATATATATATATATATATATACAGTATGTACATATATATTTTCTCACTTTTCGCTCCTTCTCTTTGCTCATGGAGTCTCTTCCTCTTGAGCAGCACTTCTCGGGGTTGAGGTCAGCATGAGAAATTTCTTGTGCTGACCCTGATCCCAGGACATGATGTGAGTAGGTCATCAATATTTTCGTGCTTGTTTTAAAGTATATATGACTTTATTAAATAAATACTCTACCGGAAAATATTAAATATGTACATATAATGCTGACTCAACACAGTATAATTAGGGGAGCAGATGTTCTATGGTCATTCACCAACCATTGCTGCACATTAAGGACTCAGACCCATCTAACCTGATTCAGCTTGAGAGGATCAGCAAAGGAGAATGGCAAAAAAAATTCTAAAGTACTAATTAAAGGGTCTGAATACTTATGCCAATGCAATATTTATTTAATTATTATTTTCAATAAATTAGAAAAGATTTCTAACATTCTGTTTTCACATTGTCATCATGGGATATTAAGTGCAAACTTTTTTTTTTTTTTTTTTATTTCAGCACAATGTCGCAACATAACAAAGTCTAAAAAAGGGAAAAGGCTAGATAGGACTAGTCATCAAGATCCAAGGCATTTTTTTATCTCCTTAGTCTTTTCCAGTGCCAAGCTATAAACCTTTTAGTTTTATGCAAATAAGGGTTTAAAAGTCATGGGGATGTTCCCAGCATGGCAAGAGCCCAGGTAGATCCAGCCCTATATGTGACTTTCAAGCATTAAGATCTGGTTTTTAAGGTAACCAATTTTTAAATATTTAAAGTTCATGCATATCTAGCTATTGATAAAATACACCAAATACAGTGCCAAATCGGTTCTCCAATGTTTCCCTTATACATTTGGCTATAGTATTTATCCATATTCTTATCATATTCATTTGATTATATGCTTTATTTAGTGCTCAACAATACCATAAGTAAGTATCATTCTGTACCACAAATAGTATAATATTGTAAGAGTGTTTTCCAGCCAGAAACACTTATTGTAAACAATACCTTATTGACTAGTCAATTCAATAAAAGCAGCATTATGGAAACATCAATGTTACTATGGAAAATGCATCACAACAGTCACTGGCAATATATTAACATAAAACTGTGGACTCATGAAAATGGAAACATGAGGTTAGTCAGTTCGAAAACAACAAAGAAAGTCAAAGATCTTGTGGACTTTAATTATCCTATAAGACGTAGAAGATCTGAATGATGATAGGTCGCTACTCCAGATGAAACCAATTATGGTATTAGAAATAGCTTCTTATAGAATTTATTACTAACCTTTGGAAAGCAATGAGATAAGGTTGAAAGTTTCTCTTTATGTAACATTGTTAATTTATTATCTGAGATGCAAATGTATACTAACATTTAATATATCTGATAGCCCCAAAGGAGAAACCACATGATGTATTTTAAGATTTTCAAGAGTAGAGTATGAGAAATACTTTTATGCATGGAAAATGTTTGCTAAGCTTTATGATAAAATAAAGAAAAAAAGCACAGGGTTGAAATAATGGAAAGCATAGTTATTATACCAGAATGCCTATATGCTACTGAAACCTAAACCACAGAAAAAAAGCTTCACATCAGCAATTCACCACGAGCCTAAATCACTGCAGAAAAGCACTGACAGGGAATGGAGAGAGAGAGAGAAAGTACACTCCTGGGTGTACTACACAGCGACTCTGTACTGCTGCAGTGTGGTGTACAGCAACTCTAAAGCTTATAGTGCCAGTTAGGCTGAGCTCTAAAAGCCATTGACACCTGCTATTAGTGCATAATAATAATGTACTGGGCTGTATTACACAGCAACTCTGTGCTGCAGCACTATTGTGTACTACAACTCTAAAGCTAACAGGGGCCAGTTAGGGTGAGCACGAAAAGCCATAGTCACCTGATTTCAGTGCCTAATACAGATTGCGTACATAGGTCCTGTCAAATTTAGGCCTACTTACTGTGAAAGGCCAACCAAAGCTAAACCCTTGTTTTTGTAGCTTAATAAAGTTTAAAGCAGAGCGTATTGTCCACCTTTCATAAGTGTAAACTGTACGTACACCTACATGGTGTACGTTTTTTTTTTCCTGTTAAACTAATTTGGGCCTAGTTACTGTAAAAGGCCAGCAAAAGCTACACACTTGTTTCTGTAGTCTAATACACTTTTAAGCATAGTCCTCCTCTCATAAGTGTAAACTGTATGTACACCTACGTGGTGTCCTTTACATTTATTCTGTTAAAATAATTTGGGCCTAGTTAGTGTGAAAGACCAGCCAAAGCTACACATTTGTTTTTGCAGCAGAGCGTACAGTCCTCCTTTCATAAGTGTATACTGTACGTACACCTACGTGGTGTACAATTTTGTTCCTGTTAAAGTCATAAGGGCCTAGTTACTCTGAAAGGCCAGCCAAAACTACACACCTGCTTTTGTAGCCGACTACAGCTTTAAGCGTGTTTTTAAGAGTGGAGAGTATTGTCCTCCTCTCATAAGTGTAACATATACGCACTCAGCTGGTGTATAAGTATGTCAGGCAGAGAAGTGCCAGGACATGCACATAGGAGTGGCAGAGGCATAAATTCATCAGGCACAGGCAGAGGTTGCAGCACAGTAGGGGTGTTTGGCAGCAGGAGTCTCAGCAAAAGGTCTGAGCTCCCTGTGTCAGCTAGCAGTCGTGTTGCTACCAGCAACCCATCAGCCGTGATTGATTGTTTCACTCGGTCATCCACATCATCCCAAGTGACATCCGACACCGCCAGTCAACAGACTGGGTTACTCAGACTCAACCCTCAGTTGGCATGGCCCTCATACTGCTGCTGCCACCTACAGGCTATGTCATTGTGCCACCATATGGTCTCCTTATGCTGCTGCTGCCAACTCCAGGCTCTGTCATTGTGCCGCCATATGGTCTCCTCATACTGTTGCTGCCACCTCCAGGCTCTCATCGTGCTGCCATATGGTCTCCTCATGCTGATGCTGCCACCTCCAGGCTCTGTCATTGTGCTGCCATATGGTCTCCTCATGCTGATGCTGCCACCTCCAGGCTCTATCATTGTGCCACCATATAGTCTCCTCATGCTAATGCTGCCACCTCCAGGCTCTGTCATTGTGTCTCCATATGATCTCCTCATGCTAATCAGACCACAAATATGTATTGAGCATATGCATTAGCTAAAACTTAACTTTTCTTTGGATAAAATATGTAGATCCAAAAATGTTTTGAAATCTAACAAAAGGAAAGGTGTGCAAAAACACCATGTGCCACCTACACCACCAAGTATTGATGCGATGAAAAGACCTCTAAAAGGTGGAAGGGAACAACCTATAGTCCATTGTAACAGGTGGGGGTAATAACTTCCGCTGTAAGGCCCTACTCTCGCACTATTCATTCCCTTCTTTGTAAGTGTTACTCGCCCAAAATAGTGCGGCCCCACACAGGAACCTCTCCCAGGGTTTTCAGGTGGAAATAGGGAGAGGTTCCTGTGTGGGGCCGCCCTTTTTAGGCATGTAACACTTGCCAAAAAGGGAATTAATAAGGCGAGAATAGGGCCTTACAGGTGAAATTTTTACCCCCACCTGCTACAATGGACAATACTTTGTTCCCTTCCCCCTTTTGGAGGCAAGTGTTACTCATCCTAAAAAGTACGGCCCCACACAGGAACCTTTCCCTATTTCCATCTTAACCTCTTCAGGACCAAGCCCATTTTAACCTTAAGGACCAAGCAAATTTTATTTTTGCGTTTTTGTTTTTTCCCCCTCACCTTCTAAAATCCATAACTATTTTATATTTCCATCTACAGACCCATATAGGGCTTGTTTTTTGCATGACCAATTGTACTTTGTAATAAAACCTCTCATTTTACCATAAAATGTACGGCGAACCCAAAATATAATTTTTTTAGGGAGGAAATTTAAATGAAAACCACAATTTTGCACATTTTTAAGGGTTTCGTTTTCACACTGTACACTTTAAGGTAAAAATGACATGTGTTCTTTATTCCATGGGTCAATACAATTAAAATGATATCCATGGCTAGATACTTTTATATATTATACCTTTATACCGCTTAAGGGGTATGAGGGCTCATTTTTTGCACTGTCATCTGTACTTTTTTATCAATACTACATTTGCATATATAAAACTTTTAAATCATTCTTTATTAATTTTTTGGGGAATAAAATGTGACTCAAAGGCAGCATTTTTGTACTTTTTTTTATTTTTTACGTTTACGCCGTTCACTGTACGGGATCATTAGCACACTATTTTGATAGTTCGGACATGTACGCATGCGGCACCGACATCTGGAGATGTAACTATGGTCAAGGACAATACATGTCCTTTATTGCCCACTGGGTGAATGTGGTTCCTGCACAGCCACATCAGCAACTTGGACAGGTCACGCCGCTTCGGCCTCCACACTCTCTGGCCGTTGGTCCAGCAACAGTGTGCGACTCCGCCTCCTCATCCTCCACCGTGTTCTCAGCCTCCATTGCATGGACAAGTCTCAGTGCCCCTCCAACATATCATGTTTGCGGTGTCACGCTGTTCTTGACATAGTTTGCCTTGGTGATTGGAGTCACACAGGGGTGGAACTGCTAAAAGTCATTCATCAAGAATTTGAGAAGCAGTTGCTGATGTGTTCACCCCATCTGCAAGACATCTTAACAATGGGAAGGAAACTTTGCATGCACTTCAGCCACTCGTACACCTCAAAGCACACCCTCCTTGAGCTGCAGCATCAGAACGACATCCCCCAACATAGTCTGATTTGCGTCGTTTCCACATGTTGGAATTCCACCCTCCATATTTTGGACCGACTATACTAACAGAGAAGAGCCATCACTGATTCCTTGATGATCCAAGCGGATAGGGGGACTACCCTGTGTAACTTCAATGTCAACCAGTGGCAGCTCATACGTGACACCTGCCGTCTGCTTAGGCCTTTTAAAGAAGCCACATTATTACTCAGTAGACAGGATTATGGGATGAACTACGTCATTCCACTGCTTCATTTCCTACATGTGTTGGAAACTATAGCTGGTCAAGGCACTGGAGACATGGTGCCTACATCTCACAGGTACATGAGCCTTGTGGTGGCTGTACTGGAAGAGGAGGGGGAGGGGGGACAGTTGAGCACAGGTGAGATTTTGCAAAATGGGTGGTTTTTATAGTCATCTGACAGAAGGGGAGGAGCAGGAGCAGCCTATGGAGCTACAGGGTGATGAGGAAGACGAGACAGAGGACCCAGACATACCGTGGCCATGTGGTCTCCTCATGCTGCTGGCACATAAAATGAAACTTTTTAGGTTCATCTATTTGAAATCTTCAACTTAAATTAAAAAAAAACATCTTTAATCTTTTCAATTGTGAGGTCCTATGGTCTCATCAGGCTGTTGCCACCTCCATGCTGGAGCATCGAGCTGGCGGTCTACCGTGAGGCGAGCTACCGCCTGTCCCAGCTCCTGCCTCTCAGTGCACACCCATGCTCTGAGTATCCATTTTAAAAGGGAGGGAGTGGAGTACCAGGAACTTGGACAGGAGCACATTTAGCTTCTGCGCCGTTGGATAAGTGGGCGCATACTTCTAGAAGTTGCTGCAGAGAAAAAGCTCGAACTTGTATCTTAAAACCGAGCTGGCGGTCCACTGTGAGTTATGGTTCATTGTTACCACTCCAACCTGTTTTATTGGATTTTTGTGGTAATTCCACTGTCTTTGAAAGAAAAAAGGCCTGTATTTTGATTCCTGGAATACCCCTTTAACCCCCAGACCTGAATTTGGGTGTGATATTACAACTTGGCCCCATTCAATGGAACTGAGCTGCAAAACCAGTCCCAAACTAACAAAGAAAAGAAAAAAGGCCTGTTTTTTGATTCCTGGAATACCCCTTTAAGTGCATACATTTAAACATCAGAGCTGAAATTACATTGAACTGGCATGCATGGGGCTTTATGTAACAGGGGTATAGGAAATACCACTCCTAGCATATAGCCCCCCATAGTGTGCACATAGCCTAAGGCTCCTTGCACACTACGGAATTTCCACTCAGAGAAATAACAATAGCTGCCTCACATTTTCTGCCAAATTTTAAACTCTGTACTCTGCCGAAAGAATGAATATGTTTCGGTGGAATACTGCGCAGATATGCATTGCCGATGTCCAAGCAGTCATATTCTTGATCAATTACGGCGCTTCCTGCTGCACATGGAATGTCCATCTGCAATTGCTTTGGGCGGATATTTCATAGTGTGTAAAGGGCCTAACTCTAATTTTACAAATTTTACAAGAAACATGCAGAATAATTTTTAGTATGAATCCAACAAAAAGGAAACCAGGCTTTGCTTCTAGAGGAAAATAGCTAGCATGGAGGCCTTATACGGCAGAACATGGAGTCCCTATAACTTCTTAGTACAGAGAGAGCCCCAGGGACTCCATATGCCTCCCTACAGTCTCCAGCACATAGCTCACCCGTGAGGATGAGGCCTTAAAATAACTTTACAGTAGTTTTCAAAGTTGACTATAAAGTTTGTACTAAAAGAACTGAAATGTTTGCACAACGCGGCCTTCCTGCATATCTTTTCAATTATAGGGCTGGAGATTCATTGCAGCCAGCTCGTATTATTGATCGGCCTGGAACAGATAAAAGGAAGTTAACATACTTGTAAGCGTGCAATGATTTCACTTTACACGCTCCTTCACTTAAGTCATGTTACAACATGATACATAACTGCATCATCCCAGGCTTGTGAAATATGTATTTTTTATTTAATACGCATCTAATTTAAATTTAATAGAACAATACGGCTTGTCTAACTAGTGAGTAAACTGGATGAGAAATCCCAAAAGCAATGATTCTTCCCATAATTTATTTATTTTTTTATGGTTCATTGTTCAAGTTACATTACAAAGCAATTATCGTCCCGTTTTATAGCTTATGGTGTTGTAAACTCTGTTTTATTGAACATATGAACAATAGTTTATTTTACTGTTACCTTTATTTAATGCAGCGTACAATCATTTATGCTTTGTGCAGGCTGACATTTCTTAATGCTTTTTAAAGAAGTTACATTTTGTTATGAAATTTTCTTCACCATAAATTCTGGATTATTTTAGGGTTTGGTCAAATTGAGATGAGGTTCCTATTCTGGTTTGGGCATAATGCAACACTGGCCACGTGCAGATGTTTGTTATTTGTCTTGAAATGAGGGATTATTGGAAAACATATTTTGATTTTAATAAATGTTGAAAGGAATATTCCAGAGAATTTTTTTCCATTTAAGTGTGCTCAGGGTGCAACTATACTTACCCTCCTCAATGCCCCACCGCTGTCTCGTAGCTGGTTCCCCTGCTGTATCTACATGTGTCTTGTCACTCGTTCAGCCAATCAGCAGCTGCAGAAGTGTCCCACCTCAGTCACTGATTGGCTAAGGACATAGACACAAGGAAGTGCAGTGGGGGACCGACACAGAGACAGTGGACAAGACAGCAAGGGAGTGACGAAGATAAGTATAGTTTTTTTTTTGTTTCGTTTTTTTGTTTTTCAACTGCACGCTAAGAACAGTTAAATAAATAGAAAAAAATCTGCAGAACACTTCTTTAAGTTAGGGTCACATGTGCCATATTTTTCTGCTTATTTGCTGCTGCATTTTCCTACCCATTGAAGTCAATGGGGTTTATTTACTAACGTGATCCTGACTCTTTTTTTCTCAGGTTTTGCGCCCAAATTGTGTTGCACGTTCCATGCGACACAATTTGCAATTTAAAAAAACCAAAACCCTCCATTTTACAAAAAAAAAAGGAAAAGGGGACATGACAGATCAGAACAGTTGTAAAAAAAAGCAAAACGTAGGGAAAAGTGCAAAATGTAGGGAAACCTTCCTAAATACCTTGGGAAAATTACATTTCGGAAATCAAAACCCACAAATAAAACTACACTCCACTCTTAGTAAATAAACTCCAATAAGTAGCAAAATCAGTTGCATAAAAAATATGCTGCAAAATATGGCATGTGTAACCCAACCCTTAAAACGTATTATTTGGCATATTAACATACTGCATTAAAGGGGTACTCTGCTGAAAACATCTTATCCCCTATCCAATAGATAGAGGATAAGATGTCTAATCTATTCATTGCTCAGGCCCCCACAATCTCCGCTGGAGCACCCCCTCATTCAGTGCACGGAGCGAACTCCTCTGCATGCCCGATGACTGGCGATGCCAGCCGCCACAACCCCCTCCGTTCAGGTCTATGAGAGGAGGCATGACAGCTATGTACTAAAAACGGGCTATAAGGGGATAAGATGTTTTCAGTGGAGTACCCCTTTAAGTGCAAAGGAAAAATCTTCAGAGGAAATGAAGTAGTGAAAAAGAAATGAATACAATTTGCTAACACTTTTTAAATGATATGGTTAGTAGAATGACTATAACAAGGGGTACTCCAATTAAAAACATTATTTTTTTTTTTCAAATCACTGGTGCCAGAAAGTTAAAAAGATTTGTAAATTGCTTCTATTAAAAAATCTTTACCCTTCCAGTACCTATTAGCAGCAGTATGCTCCACAGGAAATTCTTTTCCTTTTTAATTAATTTTTTGTCTCGTACACAGTGCTCTCTGCTGACACCTCTGTCCATATCAGGAACTGTCCAGAGCAGGGGGAAATCCCCATAGCAAACCTATGCTACTCTGGACAGTTTCTGACACAGACAGAGGTCTCAGCAGACAGCACTGTGGACAAGACAAAAAAGAAATCCAAACATTTCCCCTCTAGCATACAGCTGCTAATAAGTACTGAAAGGATTAAGATTTTTAAATAAAAGTAATTTACAGATCTGTTTAACTTTCTTTCACCAGCTAATTTTAAAAAATAAAAAAGTTTTCCACTGGAGTACCCCTTTAAGGACAAAGCTCATTTTGGCCTTGAGGACACAGGAAATGTTCATTTTTTCCTCCCCACCTTCTAAGAGCCATTACACTTTGATTTTTTTCAGCTACAGACCTATATGAGGCATGTTTTTTGCGCCACCAATTGTTCTTTGTATTGACACATTTCATTTTACCATAAAATCTATAGCGCAACCAAAAAAAGACCAGAAAATGTATAAGAAACCCACAATTTTGCAACTTTTTTATTTTATTTTATGCAGTGCACTTTAAGGTAAAATAGGACATGATACCCATCTTTACATGTTTTTCTATTATTTTACTGCTTTAAAAAAATCTAACTTTTTTAACAAATTTTTTATGTTTAACCCGTCCAGGACCCAGGGCGCACCTGTATGCCCTGGACATTTCCGTTCACCACCGGTAACCTAGCGGTGAATGGAACGGGATGCCTGCTGAATCCTGAGACCCCCCATGTCGGCGATCGCCGCAAATCGCCAGTCAATTCAGACAGGCGATTTCGGGTCAGTCGGGTCCCCGGTGACCCAGAAAAAAAAGAGTGATAGGTGTTGTCCGAGACAGCACCTATCACACTTTACCAGCAGGTGTGAGTTGGCACTGGTGACTCCTACTGGGGATGTCACTAATGGCACCCGTGCTGCCCCTATTCCGGAGGGCGAGAAAGGATTCTGGGAGTGGACACGGGCACCTGGAGCCCTCGATGCGGCTGGAGCGGGGCCGCAGGACAAGCAGTAGCGGCGATGAGCTTGGGAGCGCAGCAGCAAGAGGTAAGGCTGTGCCTCCTGCTATTGCTTAGGGCATGATGGACAACTGTTGTTATATAACTAAAATCAGTCGCTTCCTATAACCATCAATAAGCTTCTTACACCTCTCAGCCGGAATGTTGGACCACTCTTCCTTTGCAAACTGCTCCAGGTCTCTCCTATTGGAAGGGCGCCTTTTCCAAACAGCAATATTAAGATCTCTCCACAGGTGTTCAATGGGATTTAGATCTGGACTCATTGCTGGCCTCTTCAGAACTTTCCAGCGCTTTGTTGCCATCTATTTCTGGGTGCTTTTTGACATATGTTTGGGGTAATTGTCCTACTGGAAGACCCAATATCTCAGATGCAAACTCAGCTTTCTGACACTGGGCTGTACAGTGTGACCCAAAATCCGTTGGTAATCCTCAGATTTCATGATGCCTTACACACATTCAAGGCACCCAGTGCAAGAGGCAGCAAAACAACCCCAAAACATCATTGAACCTCCACCATATTTCACTGTAGGTACTGTGTTCTTTTCTTTATAGGCCTCATTCTGTTTTCAGTAAATAGGAGAATGATGTGCTTTACCAAAAAGCTCTATCTTGGTCTCATCTGTCCACAGGACGTTTTACCAGAAGGATTTTGGCTTACTCAAGTTCATTTTGGCAAAATGTAGTCTTGCTTTTTTATATATCTGTGTCAGCAGTGGGGTCCTCCTGGGTCTCCTGCCATAGCTTTTCATTTCATTTAAATGTCGACGTATAGCTTGCACTGACACTGATGTTCCCAGAGCCTGCAGGACAGCTTGAATATGTTTGGGACTTGTTTGGGGCTGCTTATCCACCATCCGGACTATCCTGCGTTGACACCTTTCAGCAATTTTTCTCTTCCGTCCACGCCCAGGGAAATTAGCTACAGTGCCATGGGTTGCAAACTTCTTGATAATGTTGCACACTGTGGACAAAGGTAAATCTAGATCTCTGGAGATGGACTTTGAGATTGTTCATATTTTTCCACAATTTTGGTTATCAAGTCCTCAGACACTTCTCTTCTCCTCTTTCTGTTGTCCATGCTTAGTGTGGCACACACAGACACACAATGCAAAGACTAAGCCAACTTCTCTCCTTTTTATTTGTTTATCTGCTTTCAGGTGTGATTTTTATATTGCCCACACCTGTTGCTTAAGATTGTTTCAAGCATGTGATGCTCCTTTAAACTCACCTGGGGGTGAGTTTAAAGGAGCATCACATGCTTAAAACAATCTTCTTTTTCCACAATTTTGAAAGGGTGCCAATAATTTTGTCCAGACCATTTTTGGAGTTTGGTGTGACATTATGTCCAATTTGCTTTTTTTCCTCCCTCTTTTGGTTTAGTTCCAATACACACAAAGGGAACAAACATGTGTATAGCAAAACATGTGTTAGAAATACTTCATTTAAACAAAAAAAAATGTCAGGGGTGCCAACATTTACGGCCATGACTGGACATTTGAGGGGATTTGCACAGGGGTGGCTGTTCTAACCTAAACACAAAAAACTAAAACACCCACATGTGTCCCCCATTTTGGAAACTACACCCCTCATGGAACATAACAAGGGTATAGTGAGCCTTAACACCCAACAGGTGTTTGACGAATTTTCGTTAAAGTTGGACGATGTTTTTTTTTTCACAAAAATGCTGGTGTCACCCCAAATTTTTCCTTTTCACAAAAGGTAATAGGAAAAAAGCCCCCCAAAATTTGTAACACCATTTCTTCTGAGTATGGAAATACCCCATATGTGGATGTAAAGTGCTCTTCGGGCTAACTACAATGCTATGAAGAGAAGGAGCACCAGTGGGCTTTTGGAGAAAGAATTTGGCTGGAATTGAAGGCCATGTGAATTTACAAAGCCCCCATGGTGCCGGAACAGTGTACCCCCCACATGTGACCCCATTTTGGAAACTACACCCCTCACAGAATGTAATAAGGTGAGCATTTACATCCCACAGGTGTCTGACAGATTTTTTGACCAGTGGTCCATGAAAATGAAAAATGTTATTTTCATTTACACAGCCCACTGTTCCAAAGATTTGTCAAACACCAGTGGGGTATAAATGCTCACTGCACCCCTTATTACATTCCGGGAGGGGAGTAGTTTCTGAAATAGGCTCACATATGGGGGGGGAGTTCACACTGTTCATGCATTATGGGGGCTTTGTAAACGCACATGGCCCCCGACTTCCCTTCTAACCAAATTCTCTCTCCAAAAACCCAATGGCGCTCCTTCTCTTCTGAGCCCTGTAGTGCGCCCGCAGAGCCCTTTACATCCACATATGGGGTATTTCCATACTCAGAAGAAATGGGATTACACATTTTGGTAGGGCTTTTTCTCCAATTACCCCTTTTGAAAATGAAAAATTTGGGGTAACATCAGCATTTTTGTGGAAAAAAAAATCACATTTTTCATTTTCCTGTCCAACTTTAGCGGAAATTTGTCAAACACCTGTGGGGTGTTAAGGCTCATTGTACCCCTTGTGAAAATAAATAATTTTGGGTAACACCAGAATTTCAGTGAAGAAAACTTTGAAAATGTGTCACACACCTATGGGATGTAAAGGCTCACTGTACCCCTTGTTACGTTCCTTGAGGGGTGTTGTTTCCCAAATAGTGTGCCATGTGGTATTTTTTTTTGCTGTCCTGGCATCCATATGGGCTTCCTAAATGCAACATGCACCCCAAAAAACATTTCCAAAAGCCAAATGTGGCTTCTTCTCTTCTGAGCATACTCAGAAGAAATGGGGTTACAAAGTTTGGGGGACATTTTTCCCTATTACCTCTTGTAAAAATTGTAAATTTGTGAAAAAACTGCATTTTAGTGATTTTAAAAAAAATTTTATTTACACATCCAGCTTTAACGAAAAGTCATCAAACACCTGTGGGGTATTAAGGCTCACTGCACCGCTTGTTACATTCCTTGAGGCGTTTAGTTTCCAAAATAGTATGCCATGTGGGTTTTTGTTTTCTGTTCTGGCAACATTTGGGTTTCCTAAATGCGACATGCCCCCAAAAACCATTTCAGCTGAAATTTACTCTCCAAATTTCCATTGTCGCTCCTTCCCTTCGGAGCCCTCTACTGCACCCGCAGAGCACTTTACATCCACATATGAGGTTGGATTCCAAATTTTGAGGGCTGTTTCTCCTTTTAACCCATGTAAAAAAAAAAAATTAAAATGGGTCTACAAGAACATGTGAGTATAAAAAAATGAAGATTTTGAATTTTTTCCTTCACTTGCTGCTATTCCTGTGAACCACCTAAAGGGTTAACAAACTTTCTGAATGTCATTTTGAACACTTTGATGGGTGCAGTTTTTACATTGGGGTCATTTATGGGGTATTTCTAATATGAAGGCCCCCAAATCCACTTCAAACTGAACTGATCCCTGAAAAATTCAGATTTTTAAAATTTTGTCAAAATTTGGAAAATTGCTGCTTAACTTTGAAGCCCTCTGATGTCTTCAAAAAGTAGAAAACATGTCAACTTTATGATGCTAGCATAAAGTAGACATATTGTATATGTGAATTGTCACGATGCCGGCTGGCAGGTAGTGGACCCTCTGTGCCAGAGAGGGATTGGCGTGGACCGTGCTAGTGGACCGGTTCTAAGCCACTACTGGTTTTCACCAGAGCCCGCCGCAAAGCGGGATGGTCTTGCTGCGGCGGTAGTGACCAGGTCGTATCCACTAGCAACGGCTCACCTCTCTGGCTGCTGAAGATAGGCGCGGTACAAGGGAGTAGGCAGAAGCAAGGTCGGACGTAGCAGAAGGTCGGGGCAGGCAGCAAGGATCGTAGTCAGGGGCAACGGCAGAAGGTCTGGAAACACAGGCAAGGAACACACAAGGAACGCTTTCACTGGCACTAAGGCAACAAGATCCGGCAAGGGAGTGCAAGGGAAGTGAGGTAATATAGGAAAGTGCACAGGTGAAAACCCTAATTGGAACCACTGCGCCAATCAGCGGCGCAGTGGCCCTTTAAATCGCAGAGACCCGGCGCGCGCGCGCCCTAGGGAGCGGGGCCGCGCGCGCCGGGACAGAACAGACGGGGAGCGAGTCAGGTAGGGGAGCCGGGGTGCGCATCGCGAGCGGGCGCTACCCGCATCGCGAATCGCATCCCGGCTGGCAGCAGGATCGCAGCGCCCCGGGTCAGAGGACGTGACCGGAGCGCTGCAGCGGAGGGAGTGAAGCGAGCGCTCCGGGGAGGAGCGGGGACCCGGAGCGCTCGGCGTAACAGTACCCCCCCCCCTTGGGTCTCCCCCTCTTCTTGGAGCCTGAGAACCTGAGGAGCAGACTTTTGTCAAGGATGTTGTCCTCAGGTTCCCAGGATCTCTCTTCAGGACCACAACCCTCCCAGTCTACTAAAAAAAAATTTTTCCCTCTGACCTTTTTGGCAGCCAAAATTTCCTTGACCGAGAAGACGTCCGAGGAGCCGGAAACAGGAGTGGGAGGAACAGATTTGGGAGAAAAACGGTTGAGGATGAGTGGTTTGAGAAGAGAGACGTGAAAGGCATTAGGGATACGAAGAGAAGGAGGAAGAAGAAGTTTATAAGAGACAGGATTAATTTGACACAAAATTTTGAAAGGACCCAGATAGCGTGGTCCCAACTTGTAGCTAGGGACACGGAAGCGGACATATTTAGCGGAGAGCCATACCTTGTCTCCAGGGGAAAAAACGGGGGGAGCTCTTCTTTTCTTATCCGCGAACCTCTTCATGCGTGAAGAAGCCTGTAAGAGAGAATTTTGGGTCTCTCTCCATATAATGGAAAGGTCACGAGAAATTTCATCCACAGCGGGCAGACCAGAGGGCAAGGGGGTAGGGAGGGGGGGAAGAGGGTGACGGCCGTACACCACGAAAAATGGGGATTTGGAGGAAGATTCAGAGACCCTGAAGTTATACGAAAATTCGGCCCATGGAAGGAGATCTGCCCAGTCATCCTGGCGGGAGGAAACAAAATGTCGCAAATAATCACCCAGGATCTGGTTAATTCTTTCTACTTGTCCATTGGACTGGGGATGATATGCAGAGGAAAAATTTAATTTAATCTTGAGTTGTTTACAGAGAGCCCTCCAGAATTTAGACACGAATTGGACCCCTCTATCCGAGACAATCTGCGTAGGCAACCCGTGAAGACGAAAAATGTGTACAAAAAATTGTTTAGCCAACTGAGGCGCAGAAGGAAGACCAGGAAGAGGGATGAAATGTGCCATTTTGGAGAATCGATCAACGACCACCCAAATAACGGTGTTGCCACGGGAAGGGGGTAAATCAGTAATAAAATCCATACCAATCAGAGACCAAGGCTGTTCGGGGACAGGCAGAGGATGAAGAAAACCAGCGGGCTTCTGGCGAGGAGTCTTATCCCGGGCACAGATAGTGCAGGCTCGCACAAAGTCCCCAACATCCGTCTCCAGAGTCGGCCACCAATAGAAGCGGGAGATGAGTTGCACAGATTTCTTGATGCCCGCATGACCTGCGAGATGGGAGGAGTGACCCCATTTGAGGATTCCGAGGCGTTGGCGTGGAGAAACAAAGGTCTTTCCTGGAGGAGTCTGCCTGATGGAGGCAGGAGAAGTGGAGATCAGGCAGTCAGGTGGAATGATGTGTTGCGGAGGGAGATCAACTTCTGAGGCATCCGAGGAACGAGAGAGAGCATCGGCCCTAATGTTCTTATCGGCAGGACGAAAGTGAATCTCAAAATTAAATCGGGCAAAGAACAGAGACCACCGGGCCTGGCGAGGATTCAGCCGTTGGGCCGACTGGAGGTAGGAGAGGTTCTTGTGGTCGGTGTAGATAATAACAGGAAATCTTGATCCCTCCAGCAGATGCCTCCATTCCTCAAGTGCTAATTTAATGGCTAGAAGCTCTCGATCCCCGATGGAGTAGTTCCTCTCCGCTGGAGAGAAGGTCCTAGAGAAAAAACCACAAGTGACAGCATGCCCGGAAGGATTTTTTTGTAGAAGAACAGCTCCAGCTCCTACTGAGGAGGCATCAACCTCCAATAGGAAGGGTTTGGAAGGGTCAGGTCTGGAGAGCACGGGAGCCGAAGAAAAGGCAGACTTGAGTCGTTTAAAGGAGTCTTCTGCTTGAGGAGGCCAGGACTTGGGATCAGCATTTTTCTTGGTTAAAGCCACGATAGGAGCCACAATGGTAGAAAAATGTGGAATAAATTGCCTGTAATAATTGGCGAACCCCAAAAAGCGTTGGATAGCACGGAGTCCGGAGGGGCGTGGCCAATTTAAGACGGCAGAGAGTTTGTCTGGATCCATCTGTAGTCCCTGGCCAGAGACCAAATATCCTAGAAAAGGAAGAGATTGGCATTCAAACAGACATTTCTCAATTTTGGCATAGAGTTGGTTGTCACGAAGTCTCTGAAGAACCATACGGACATGCTGGCGGTGTTCTTCTAGATTGGCAGAAAAAATTAGGATATCGTCCAGATATACCACAACACAGGAGTATAACAGATCACGAAAAATTTCATTGACAAAGTCTTGGAAGACGGCAGGGGCATTGCACAGTCCAAAGGGCATGACCAGATACTCAAAGTGTCCATCTCTGGTGTTAAATGCCGTTTTCCACTCGTCCCCCTCTCTGATGCGGATGAGGTTATAGGCGCCTCTTAAGTCCAATTTAGTGAAGATGTGGGCACCTTGGAGGCGATCAAAGAGTTCAGAGATGAGGGGTAAGGGGTAGCGGTTCTTAACCGTGATTTTATTAAGACCGCGGTAGTCAATGCAAGGACGTAGGGAGCCATCTTTTTTGGACACAAAGAAAAATCCGGCTCCGGCAGGAGAGGAGGATTTACGGATAAAGCCCTTTTTTAGATTCTCCTGGACGTATTCGGACATGGCAAGAGTCTCTGGGGCAGAGAGAGGATAAATTCTGCCCCGGGGTGGAGTAGTACCCGGGAGGAGGTCGATAGGGCAATCATAAGGCCTGTGAGGAGGTAGAGTCTCAGCTTGTTTTTTGCAGAAAACATCCGCGAAGTCCATATAGGCCTTAGGGAGACCGGTTACTGGAGGAACCACAGAGTTACGGCAAGGGTTACTGGGAACCGGTTTTAGACAGTTCTTGGAACAAGAGGACCCCCAACTCTTGATCTCCCCAGTGGACCAATCCAGGGTTGGGGAATGAAGTTGAAGCCAGGGAAGTCCAAGGAGAATCTCCGAGGTGCAATTGGGGAGGACCAAAAGTTCAATCCTCTCATGATGAGATCCGATGCTCATAAGAAGGGGCTCCGTGCGGAAACGTATGGTACAGTCCAATCTTTCATTATTTACACAATTGATGTAGAGGGGTCTGGCGAGACTGGTCACTGGGATGTTGAACCTGTTGACGAGAGAGGCCAAAATAAAATTTCCTGCAGATCCAGAGTCCAAGAAGGCCACTGTAGAGAAGGAGAAGGCAGAGGCAGACATCCGCACAGGCACAGTAAGACGTGGAGAAGCAGAGTAGACATCAAGGACTGTCTCACCTTTGTGCGGAGTCAGCGTACGTCTTTCCAGGCGGGGAGGACGGATAGGACAATCCCTCAGGAAGTGTTCGGTACTAGCACAGTACAGGCAGAGGTTCTCCATACGGCGTCGTGTCCTCTCTTGAGGTGTCAGGCGAGACCGGTCGACCTGCATAGCCTCCACGGCGGGAGGCACAGGAACAGATTGCAGGGGACCAGAGGAGAGAGGAGCCGAGGAGACGAAACGCCTCGTGCGAACAGAGTCCATATCTTGGCGGAGTTCCTGACGCCTTTCAGAAAAACGCATGTCAATGCGAGTGGCTAGGTGAATAAGTTCATGTAGATTAGCAGGAATTTCTCGTGCGGCCAGAACATCTTTAATGTTGCTGGATAGGCCTTTTTTGAAGGTCGCGCAGAGGGCCTCATTATTCCAGGACAATTCTGAAGCAAGTGTACGGAATTGTACGGCATACTCGCCAACGGAAGAATTACCCTGGACCAGGTTCAACAGGGCAGTCTCAGCAGAAGAGGCTCGGGCAGGTTCCTCAAAGACACTTCGGATTTCCGAGAAGAAGGAGTGTACAGAGGCAGTGACGGGGTCATTGCGGTCCCAGAGCGGTGTGGCCCATGACAGGGCTTTTCCGGACAGAAGACTGACTACGAAAGCCACCTTAGACCTTTCAGTGGGAAACAGGTCCGACATCATCTCCAGATGCAGGGAACATTGGGAAAGAAAGCCACGGCAAAACTTAGAGTCCCCATCAAATTTATCCGGCAAGGATAAGCGTATCCCAGGAGCGGCCACTCGCTGCGGAGGAGGTGCAGGAGCTGGCGGAGGAGATGACTGCTGAAGCTGTGGTAGCAACTGTTGTAGCATAACGGTCAGTTGAGACAGCTGTTGGCCTTGTTGCGCTATCTGTTGTGACTGCTGGGCGACCACCGTGGTGAGGTCAGCGACAACTGGCAGAGGAACTTCAGCGGGATCCATGGCCGGATCTACTGTCACGATGCCGGCTGGCAGGTAGTGGACCCTCTGTGCCAGAGAGGGATTGGCGTGGACCGTGCTAGTGGACCGGTTCTAAGCCACTACTGGTTTTCACCAGAGCCCGCCGCAAAGCGGGATGGTCTTGCTGCGGCGGTAGTGACCAGGTCGTATCCACTAGCAACGGCTCACCTCTCTGGCTGCTGAAGATAGGCGCGGTACAAGGGAGTAGGCAGAAGCAAGGTCGGACGTAGCAGAAGGTCGGGGCAGGCAGCAAGGATCGTAGTCAGGGGCAACGGCAGAAGGTCTGGAAACACAGGCAAGGAACACACAAGGAACGCTTTCACTGGCACTAAGGCAACAAGATCCGGCAAGGGAGTGCAAGGGAAGTGAGGTAATATAGGAAAGTGCACAGGTGAAAACCCTAATTGGAACCACTGCGCCAATCAGCGGCGCAGTGGCCCTTTAAATCGCAGAGACCCGGCGCGCGCGCGCCCTAGGGAGCGGGGCCGCGCGCGCCGGGACAGAACAGACGGGGAGCGAGTCAGGTAGGGGAGCCGGGGTGCGCATCGCGAGCGGGCGCTACCCGCATCGCGAATCGCATCCCGGCTGGCAGCAGGATCGCAGCGCCCCGGGTCAGAGGACGTGACCGGAGCGCTGCAGCGGAGGGAGTGAAGCGAGCGCTCCGGGGAGGAGCGGGGACCCGGAGCGCTCGGCGTAACATGAATCAATATATAATTTATTTGGTATGTCTATTTTCCTTACAAGGGCTTCAGAATTAGAAAAATGCTAAATTTTCAAATTTTTCATGAAACTTTGGAAATTTTCACCAGGAAATTATGCAAGTATTGAGGAAAATGTACCACCATGGTAAAGTAGAATATGTCATGAAAAAACAATCTCGGAATCAAATTCATAAGTAAAAGCATCCCAGAGGTATTAATGCTTAAAGTGACAGTCATTAGATGTGCAAAAAAATGCTCTAGTCCTTAAAGGGGTTCTCCACCATTAGGTGATTTTAGTACGTACCTGGCAGACAGTAATGGACATGCTTAGGAAGTATCTGCACTTGTCCTGGGGATAAATGGCTATGTTGTGAGATTGCCATAACATTGTGGCTAGCTTTTTATTTACAGTTTTTTTACCTGTTTGACTTTTCTTTTTTTGACTACAAATCCAGGAATTCCATTTTCCTCCCTCCCACATATCAGCCACCCCACCCATTGAAACATAAATGAGCTGCAGATCTGTGGTTTTCAATCAGGGTGCCTACAGCTGTTGCATTAGTTGCAGATTGATCTCTCTCCCACTGAGCGATCCCTCCACCCATTGAACCAGACAGGTTCCCTGTCATCAGCTGACTAGTGAGTCAGGTCTCGGCTGCATTGCAACCTGGGAAAAATCTGAGACAACAGTCATTTTGTATGCTTTTAAAAATAAATAGTGGGGTGAAAATCGCAGAAGAATTGTGAGAAAACCGTCACACACAGGTACAGACACTATATTATGAACAACATTAACTTTACAGCCACTGTAGCATAGCAAAATAAAAAAAAATCTTCAATACCCCTTTAAGGTCATAATGGGCTTGGTCCTGAAGGGGATAAAACTGTCCTCTTCTGACCCCCATCATGTTTGCATATATTTGACTTTTTGATTTTTTTTCTGGCATGTGATGTGACCTCAAATCCGAAAATTTGTATATTTTTTTTGTTTTTGTTTTTTTGTTTACACTGTTCACCATATCGGATCGCTAACATAATATTTTAATAGATCGGCTAAATACCAGGCATACCTGTACGCCCTGCATGCCTTCACAGCAAATGTCCAGGAATTGGCCACATCACACACAAAACAGATAGGGGTTCAATCACGCTACGTAGTTTACAAGAAAAATTTCACTCAGGAAATCCGGTAAAAATTATGGCACAGCAGACTCCTATTGTTTTTAACGGGATTCTGCTGCGTAATTCACACTGCAAAATGTCCACAGCAAATATTCCGCCTCTGAAAAATTACCTACCTCAGACATTTTCATTCTTTTGGTGGAATCTAAAAAACATTAATAAATGTTATGAAGAAAACATGATTAAATATATAATATAAATTGTAATGTTATATTCTGTATGTTAAAAGTTACTCCACCTTTTGTGCAGATACATTGCAAAGAAAAAAAGTATAAAACAGTGTGTAGAAGGGAGTCTACTTTTAAGGGATGAAAAAAAGTGATATGGAATAAAACTGAGTAATGTAAACCAAAAGCCAAAACTATAAAATTATGTCTTTGATGTATTATTGATATATATATTCTAGGGGCATTCCCAACTGGCACTCTACCAGGTTACCATTCTAATATTCTGTGCAATCGTCTTTATTTGCCAGATGGGTGTATAACCTGTAGTGTATAGAATTCTCTGGCTGTAGGATCCAAAACTCAATAGCACTGACATGTAGCTGTTTTACTCTTGCTGAGTACCGCCATCTGTGTTGATGTTTCATGCCCATATAGATTGCTCTGAGATACAGAGAAATCTGCCATTTGTCAGGTGAAACCAGTTCCACACATTTGTAACATTGTTCTTTGAAACAAATATCACCAGTAACTGGATAAAGATCACACTATATAAATTAAAATATGCTATACATTCATGAGATCATGTTTAGTAGTATTATGTCACATTACTTTACCATATACTGTTTTATTTAGAAGGAATATATCTTTGCTGAAATATTCCCTAAGGCTGGGTTCACACTACAGAATATCTCAGGATGGACATTCCATACACAGCAGGAGCCGATTGAATCAGTCACAGCTAGGACATGTGCTGTTTCTATAGACTGCAGGGCAATGTTGAGTTTCAATGTTGAGATCATTGTTTCAGTGAAGTCAGGAATTTGAATTTCCACCGCAAAAATTCTGAGTGGTGCAGCAAAATCCCACTAAAGACAATGGGAGGCTGCTGCACCGGAATTTCTGTGCGTAATTTCTCTGTTCGGGCATTCCTTAGTCTGAGTGTAACACAAGGCTCTATCACAAACAAGTTTACAATAGGTTTGTATCACATACCATCGTCCCGTTGAACTGGCCATATGCTGAATGATTCTAGGGTCTGTTCCAATATTTTGCCTATATTTACAAAATAAAGAAAGAGGTTTACAATCTCTTTAGACAGTTGTTATAATGTTTATTTTTACTTGCTGCTTCAGTCACTGTAAGAGGCCAAACCATATTTCAGATTTTTTACAATACATTTGACTCCTTTATAAAAAAAAATGTGATCTACTGTAAACAGTCATATTTTCATGTCACATTTTCTCTATCCTCTAACCTGTCCAGTCAAAAATGGACGGGAATGAGAAGTGGGCCTGATCAATATCTTTGAGAAGAAAAAAATGTATGTCTCATAGCAACATCTTCATGACAGCGATAACACGTCTCATATATGTCATGTATTATGCAGTACTAGGTTACTGAGATAAGATGGACAGAATGGGTGATGATTTGTATGAAAATTGAAAAATGGGATATAAGGCCTGCCTAGTTTGAATGTATTATCAGACACAGCATTTTATTTAATAGAGGGGACTAGGTTGCTGCATAGACTTCAAGGGGTACTCTGCCCCTAGACATTTTATCCCCTATCCCCCCTACCTTATCCCCTATTCTGCAGCACCCGGCATTCATTTCGAATGCCAGCTGCGGCACTGGAGGCTTGTGACATCACAGCCACGCCCCTCTCGTGACATCACACCATGCCCCCTCAATACAAGTCTATAGGAGGGGGCAGATGACTAGCAATGCAGCGCCGTAGGCCTGTGACTTCATGGCCATGCCCCCTCCTGATGTCATGCCGGGAAGTCAAGGGCCTACGGCGCTGCATTGCTCATCATCCGGCAAGGAGCGAGGTTTGCTCCGTGCACCGGATGACTAGGGTGCCGCAGCAGAGATTGCAGGGAGTTCCTGCGGTGAAACGGTCATTGACCTGTCCCTCTTGTCTCCCCTCCCGATGTTTGTGAATCCTTTGGTTTGAAATAAAGAAGCACCTTTTATGCGAGTGCATCGAGTGCCTGAGCATTTCTTCTTTCAATTGTTTGATAATTCATATTACATTGTCTTCTTAAAGGCAAACATGATTTGTAATTCATTTTAGTATACTAAAGAATTATATTGTACACGTGACTAAATCTGAGTAAATTGTTTCATAATGATACAGAGTATCTTATTATTCCATACTATTTACCTAGATAGCATCTCTATATTACTAAGCTAGGTACATGATTAGGGTCAGTAGGAGTCCTGTGTTTAAATAGACTTTTTTAGGGCTTTAACCCAGATAATGCTAGGTAGTAATTTACTTATTTTATGGTATTTTAACTGTCATATGTTGATTCTTTTAAATGATTAATAAAGGTTAAGTCTTAGTGGGTGAAAGGGTTAAATTTTCTCTGTTATTGAAATCACCTTTTTGGTCATATCTGTCCCTAGTAACGGAACTATCAGTTACGCCTGATAATTCCAGGCTCTCGGATTGCTTTTAATGCAGTATCTCTGCAGGGAACTTCCTTCATACTGTATGGCTATGTTCTAAAGTCAGAAATAGTTATCTTTATGTATGCATATTTGGATTTTCCCCAGATCCTCTCAAGTTTGCTTACTGGGAATTATAGATGAAATGATTCAAGGAATACACAAGATATTGTTCTTTTTCATTTCCCTTTTTATTGTGAAAAAAAAGTAATTATCACGAGATTAAACTCTATTGATGTTCCTGCACTCCGGATTAGTTTAGTAAATAAGTATGTCTTCTTCCATAAAAAATTATATATGTCTAGGAATTGCCCCCAAAAGTTTAACAATATATGGGCTCTCTGAAATGAAAAAACTGATTTCACTTTTTTTATAACATATTTTTTTATTAAAAAAAATGTTTCCAAAAAATGACAACAAAGCATCACATTTAAGTAAATGACCTTATGTTGCAAAACAGTGTCACAGGCCAATGTAGTGATGCTGAAAGAAAAAATAACCGCAAGGCCTCATCTGAGTCCAGAAGATAAGAAACAATAAAAGAAATAACATGGAACTTAAATGAACAGATAACAAGTTAAAATAACCAGAAATCTCTTGATATGGAGCTAGATTTTCTAATAAAATACACTCTGCTTTGTTTATAAATATCCTGTAGAAATGCATTTAAAAGTCCATTATGGAAGGTAAGTTGCAGTATCCACTAAATTGTCAAAGACCTCAAATGTATGGAAGACCTCAATATAATGCAATATTTTCGCAACTAAATATTCAGAAAAGGTGAAATATTTGATGTGCAGCACACCTCTTGTTGTCCATTTAGCTGGGCTCCACTCAGTCTGTTCTCTATGCGTGTCCTCCCTTGATTACAGATGGGTTTACTGAAATTACTCACATGCATGGTATGGAGGAACTTCACTCAGACATACATAAGAGCTCAGTTTAACATGAGCTGCTGTGGCAACCATGGACAGAATTCATTAGCTGATATAGGAGTATATATTCTTCCTAGGCCGTAGGTCTCTCTTGTTACTCCCTCTGTATACTCTCCCTTTCCAGGAGTTTTTCACTTCCTCCAATCCCTCCTTCTCGTCCATTTCATTCTTTCTTTTTTTCTTATTCATGCTCTGACCATTCATTGGATATGGGACCTTTGTCCTACCTTTTGACATGTCACTTGATACAGGGGTCAAGTCCTGGGAAAAAAGTGTGGGTACTCACCCAAGATTTCCAGTTAAGAGCTGGTCCTGCAGGACTCCTGCTAATGGAAACAGTGTTCCTGCTGTGGAAAAGTGTAGGAACTCAATTCCCATGCGTTCCTGCAGGACTTAAGCCCTGCCTTGATGCCTCTTTTCTTATGTAGAAAATACTTAAAGGGGTACTCCGGTGGAAAACTTTTTTTTTTTTTTTTTTTTTTAAATGAACTGGTGCCAGAAAGTTAAACAGATTTGTAAATCACCTCTATTTAAAAATATTAATCCTTTCAGTACTTATTAGCAGCTGTATTCTACAGAGGAAATTCTATTCTTTTTTAATTTCTTTTTTGTCTTGTCCACAGTGCTCTCTACTGACACCTCTGTCCGTGTCAGGAACTGTCCAGAGCAGCATAGGTTTGCAATGGGGAATTTCTCCTGCTCTGGACAGTTCCTGACACAGACCGAGGTGTCAGCAGAGAGCACTGTGGACAAGACAAAAAAGAAATTCAAAAAGAAAAGAATTTCCTCTGTAGCAAACAGCTGCTAATAAGTACTGAAAGGGTAAATATTTTTAATAGAAGTAATTTACAACTCTGTTTAACTTTCGGGCACCAGTTAATTTAAAAAAAAAAATTCCACCGGAGTACCCCTTTAATGCTCCTTTCTTTAATTGGTTTATTATTAATGCTTGCTCTATTGCAGGAGATTTAACTTGCTTTGAAGTTTATTTCTCTTTTCTCAGTTTATTTATGATGTAGTCACCGAGATGTTTTTATTTTTACTACATGTGATGTATGTTCTTATACAGTGACCCCCCGACCTACGATGGCCCCGACATAGGATAATTTCAACAAACGATGGCCTCTCAGAGGCCATCGCATGTTGAAGGCAGCATCAACATACGATGCTTTTGTATGTCGGGCCATCGCATAAACGGCTATCTGGCAGCACAGACTGTTTCAGCTGCCGCCAGATAGCTATTTACGGTGCATCGTGTGCTCCGGTGATGGTCTCTTACCTGTCCTCGGGGCTCCGGAGCATCCTCTTCGGGATCCCCTGCATCGCCAGCGCTCTCCTTCATTGTCATCACGTCGCCGCGCACGCCGTCCCGTCATCCAATAGGAGCGGCGTGCGTAGTGACGTGATGGCGGCGAGGGTGAGCGAGGATCCCGGGGAAGCCGAAACGTCCGGAGAATCGGGGACACCCCGGGGACGCGGCGACAGCAATGAAAAGTGACATCCAGGGCAGCGGTGACGAGCGTTGACAGGGACAGGTGAGTATAACTGCCTATACTTTACATTGCACAGATCCCTCAACATACGATGGTTTCAACAAACAATGGTTCATTTGGAATGGATTACCATCGTATGTTGAGGGACCACTGTATTGGAATCCTTGTTAGTTTTTGCACCTCCCTTATTCTTTACCCTTACCCAGGTTCTAATTTTTGTGTCTATTCCCTCTCCTTTTTCCTTTTGCTGAAAATGAAAAAAAAAATTGAATGAGAAATATTTCATATGATATTTAGGAGGCTTCTATAGGTGGGGGGAATAGAGGTGGGGCATGTGTGTCAGTGTGTATGAGTTATCCTGGGAGTTGTAGTTTTGCACCAGCTGAAGGCACCCTGGTTGGGAAACACTGCTCTAGATATAGAGAGAGATTCAAAGAAGTAATCTTGATTTATGATGCTCCGCTGTGCTAGCATTTTAGATGTAAATAAGAAAGCAATTTGCAAGGCAAGTAAAGTGTGTTTCAATAGTTACCTACTGCCTGTTATAATATAAAAGACAACTGTGGAAACAAACTTTGCTAGGAGACCATAATTGTAACAAGAATGTTAAAGTGGCAGTATGGTGCACAGTAGACATGAAAATGTAATATTGACATCCTTAGTGTTGCAGGCTTTAACTGTCTGTATACTGTATGTATCATATAATGGACACCATTCATGTGAATTGCAAGACAAATAAGCAACTGAATGCAATGTCCTCTGGCACATCAGCTGTCTGCCAGAAGTCTGAGAAGCTGAACCTGTGGTGATCAGATGATCGCCGCATCATTTCATGTAAAGACGCTGGATGTGATGAGAAAGCCTGAGATCCATTTTGAGGTGAATGAAATGAAAGGCTGGTTTCTGAGTAATGTACATACAATATCTGACATAAGCGAGTCCACCGCTCACATTTTTTGTAAATATTTTACTTTATCTTTTCATGTGTCAAGAAATGACACTCTGCTACAATGTAAAGGGAGTGCACATCCTGCAGTGTTTAATGTTGTGTGCCCTCAAAATAACTCAACACACAGCCATTATTGTCTAAATCTTGGCAACAAAAGTGAGTACACCCTGAAGTGGAAATATCAAATTTGGGCCCAAAGTGTGGCAATCATTATTTTCCAGCACTGTCTTAAAGGGGTTATCCCCATTATTACCATAAGGTCATTTTAGTACGTACCTGGCAGACAGTAATGGACATGCTTAGGAAGGATCTGCGCTTGTCTTGGGTCTAAAAGGCTATGTTGTGAGATTACCATAATGCTGTGGCTAGCTTTTTGTGAACTGGTATTTCCTGTTTGAGTTTTTCTTTTTTTACTACAAATCCCATAATTCCATTTTCCTCCTTCCCACACATCAGCTACCCCACCCATTGAAAAATAAAGCTGCATCCATACAAAAGGTTTTCAATCAGGGTGCCTACAGCTGTTGCATTAGTTGCAGATTGATCTCTCTCCCACCAAGTGATCGCTCCACCCATTGAAGCAGACAGGCTCCCTGTCATCAGCTGACTAGTGAGTCAGGTCTCGGCAGCATTGCAACCTGGGAAAAATCTGAGACAACAGTCATTTTGTATGCTGTTAAAAATAAATATTGGTGTTAAAATCACATAAGAATTGTGAGAAAACCATCAAACACAGGTACAGACACTATATTATGAACTACACTAACTTTACAGCCCCTGTAGCATAGTCAAATAAAAAAAATCCTGGAATACCCCTTTAATCCTCTTGGGCATGGAGTTCCCCAGAACTTCACAGGTTGCCGCTGGAGTCATCCTTTTACTCTTTCATAATGACATTACAGAGCTAGTGGATGTTAGAGACCTTACATTCCTCCACCTTCTGTTTAAAAATGCCCCACAGATGCTCAATAGGGTTTAGGTCTGAAGACATGCTTGGTCCGTCCATCACCATCACCCTCAGCTTCTTTAGCAAGGCAATGTGTGTCTGTTTGGGGTTGTTATCCTGTTGGGATACTGCCCTCCAGCCCAGTCTTCGAAGGGAAGGGATCATGCTGTCCTTCAGTATATTACAGTACATTTGGGAATTCATGGTTCCCTCAATGAACTGTAGCTCCCCAGTGCCAGCAGCACTCATGTAGGCCCAGACATTAACACTACCACCACAATGCTTGACTGTAGGTCACTTTATACATTGTATAAACAATTTTTAAAGATTCTTTTTTTATTTATAAAAATTTTTAAGAAAACAATGCATTGTGTTACAGTTGGACATACTGACAACTCTGAACAGTATTTAGTGCATGCTGCCATAATACACCTGCATTTTGAAGTCCATATTGCAGTTACAACAAGCAGATCACTGAGGTTGTAATTCATTTCTGTAGAACTCTGAGAATTTTTATGCTGTGGCCATAATATAGGGGGAGATTCATTAACACCTGTGATGAGGAAAAGTTGACCAGTTGCCCATAGCAACCAATCAGATTGCTTTTATATTTCAGAGGCCTTTTCAAAAATGAAAGAAGCGATCTGATTGGTTGCTATGGACAAATGGTCAACTTTTCCCTTCACACAGGTTTTGATGAATCTCCCCTATAAGCAGGCATATTGTAACCAACTTTATTCAGTAAATTTTAATAGATTGGGCAGCCATCAAAATCATTGCTAGCCGGATACACGTCTCCTTGTGTGATGTTCAACAACTATGATGTCAGTGAAGGACCACAGGAATCACCAAGCGATGTGGCCCTGGCTACACAATCATTGAGCGGTATGAAAGGCTTATTAAATGAATGTGAATCTGGCAGATCATATTGTCAAGGGTATGTCCTTGTCAAAGTCCCCCTAGAAATACAACTAGCGATTCCCAAATACAAAGGGGGAGATTTATCAAAATCTGTGCAGAGAAAGTTGACCAGTTGCCCATGTCAACCAATCAGACCGCTTCTTTTATTTTTCACAGGCCTTGCTAGGAATTTAAGAAGCAATTTGATGGTGATCTTTTTCCTCTGAACAGGTTTTGATAAATCTCCCCCAATGTTCTTATCAGCATTGCTTCCCCAAGTTTAACAGCTTTGTAATAATGCACGAAAGAGGTCAGAGCTGTTTGAAGCAATGGACTAAAACTTTTCTTTTGTTAGCTTGTGCTTGTCAAAAATTGTAGCATGTGAATGGCATTACTCTGGAAAAAGTCCAGCCACATGGTCTCTTTTTGTTTCTGGATGCTTTACTAAACAAATACATTTCTTAACTCTTCATTGACGGAGGATTTATGTCTAAATACATCATATTGGTATATTATTAAAATATTTTACATCTTTTTATTCTTGAATTTTTTTGCATGTTGAATGATTATTCGCCAGGCTAGTGGGTCTTGTTCTAAACTATCGGCTGAGTGAGCGTTCCTAGAAAAATTTGTGCCTGATAACTGGCCTGTGTAAAAAGGGTCAGCGATCAACCGGTAAAGGATAGTTCTTGTGACTGGCTGCATGATTGATTGGGCCTTGTGAAGTTAAATGAGCACTGTTAAATGAGCACCGATATCGGCACTTGTTATCAGGAGTCCATTGTCCTAAAATGGTCACTGTCATTACGCAAAACTTTTGACATGTCCTAGAGATCAAAACTTTAGACATGTCGCTAGGATATGTCAAAAGTTTTGCATAATGACAGGTACTCTTTAAGACTAACTACTATCTGCAAAACTGATTTTGACTATGTGAAACATTACTACCTTTTGTTCTAATCACTTATAGGGTAAACTATTAAGGTGTCAATATTATTTGAATAAACTTTTGACTTGTTTCCCAGGTATGTCAAAAGTTTAGATCACACTGGGTTTCGCTACTTAGACCCAAGTTGATTGTGAGTTATAACCCTGTGAAGTGCGTGGCTTCCTTCTTCACTGCTTAGCTGGTCACTCTATCCAACTTTTCTGTTCATACCTGCAATGAAAGAGTCAGGTTTAAAGGAGTACTCTAGTGCAGAGTATTCCTGCTCCGTCCTGCCCGGGCTGCAAAATAAATGAAAATTAACCATCACACACCTCCCTGGGTTCCCACGTAGCGCCATTACAGCTGATCGGTCCTCCGGTCCATCTCCTTCATACTTACGGGTGTAACGAAGCGTCACATGGCGCTCAGCCTATCGCCGGCCGCCGCGATGTTCTGCCTCGGCCGGCGATAGGCTGAGCGCCATGTGGCGCTTCGTTACACCCGGAAGTATGAAGGAGATGGACCGGAGGACTGATCAGCTGTAGTGGCGCTCCGCAGGAACCCAGGGAGGGATGATTCATTTTCATTTATTTTGCAGCCCAGGCAGGACGGAGCAGGAATACTCTGCACTAGAGTAGTCCTTTAAGTGACAGCTGCTGCACACTTCATCTGAGTGTAACTTGTGATGGCAGCGAGTCTCAGGTCTCACACTCGGTGCGATGTGAACTTTTGACATGTCTGGACAATATGTTAAAAGTTTATTCAAATGACAGTTATACTTTAAGCTCTTAAAGGAGAAGTATTGTGAACAAAAACGTATCCCTTTAGATTGCGGGGGTCCGAGCTCTGGGGCCCCCTGCGATGTCCTGTATGGAGCCCCTACTCTCTTCCACAGTGGCGCATCATGACCCCCGCCCGAAGCATGGGCCGCCATGCCCCCTCCATTTGGCTCTATGGGAGAGTCGTTCAGCCGGCTCTCCCATAGAGCTATATGGAGGGGGTGTGGTGGCCACAGCTTCGGGCGGGGGTCATGACGCGCCGCTGTGAAGAAGAGCCGGGGCTCCATACAAGAGATCTGCACTGCGGATAGGGAATACGTTTTTGTCCATGATACTTCTTTGAAGCATATCTCTGTAGTTTTGTCAATTAAAGAAAAAAAACACAACAACTTGAAATAACATGAATTATAGCAATGTTGCATATAGGAGAAGCTAGCTACAAATTGTCACTGTCAAATTTCCTTGATTTGCCACTTGCCAAAAAGCTTATACCTAATAGGCAAAGTGTCAGGGGCCAACCAGGGGGACAGGGAGAGTGAGCCCTAGACTGACCCTAAAACCACTCTCCCTGCCTATTTGCCCATCCACCCTAAATGGTGGATCGGCAACTGGGCACCAGCCCCTCCCTGAACTAAAGTGCAGGGGCCTAATAAAACACATACTAATAAATAGTCGGTCACAAACCAGAAACATAACAGGAACATAGAACTCAAGTATAAAGTTCAGAGGACACAGATCTTCATATAAATGAATACAAGAGAAAACACAGTGTGAACAGACACATAGCAAAAAGAACATACAAATCCTAAAATCGACTATACAAACACAGATTAAAATCTACTATAAGCATGCCACCAAACCATGGCTAAAACCAGAAAATACAAAGTGCATGCTAAGACAGAGATAGTAGATTAAAAGCTCAAATAAAGAGTGTTTCGCCAAGAGCTCCAAAGCAGCACGTCTAGCATGTTAGCAAGTCAGAATGTAATGATCTCAATCACCAGCCCAGAGGCTAGACTGGGCTGACTTTAATAGACACACCCTAGGAGCTATTGGCTAGCAAGCAAAAGGCTATTAACTTTTCATAAAACTGTTCATACCCAACCAAACCAATAGCTGTGTGTGAACACAGGCCAATACAGACATGACACAAAGGTTCTGTCCATTACATTCCTATTATTCAAGTGAACATCTGATCACTGATCAGATCATGTTAAACACTCTACAGGAATGTATTCAATGTCTCTGTACAGCAAAGTGAATAGCAAAGAAAGTCTTTTTTTTTTTTTTTCACTGTAACTGACAGCCAGTGACATGACAACGCAATGCTGACTTTTACCGAGTGACAGAAAAAAAAGTAATGTCATGGAAGCTAATATAGGACAGTGTTTTTTATCCCACTGCCTCACAATGGGAATCATCTAAGAAGAATATACAGTTACTGTGTGTGTGAATGCAGGGGCACAGAAGAGTTTTTTGCTTTTGACTCAAGGCAGTCTGAATTGTTTGTTTGATTTTTTTTATCCTTTCTCTTTCCATTTTTTCTTTTTTCAGAACTGTGTTCTATTTGCTTCTTGTAAAGTGAGCATTTGTCAATCCATACCTTGTCTTCCCAATTTGGGTTCTTTCCTTTTTCTCTTTTTTTCCTTTTATTAAATACAAGCAGCCGATGCAATGCTGAGATTTAACATGTTACTAACGATATTCTGCTGTAAGTAAAAAAAAAAAATCATATTAAATATAAAGGGATTGTTTGAGATTAACTAGCCCATTTTTTTCCCACAAACTGTGTCACACTGCAAATACAAAACACAGGCTATGAATATTAATGGTATAGTTTCGATAAAATCTGACTTTTCTATGGTGCAGTAAAAATATGAATATAATGTAGGATGCATTCCAATTATGTAATTGTAATGGGAATCGTAATTGAAAGAATTCATCAACTACTCACTGGAACAACACGTGTCGCGGGGTGGGATGAATTAGGCAGCAAGAAAACCATCAGTAGTAGAAGTTCATGTGTTTTAAGCAGGAAAATGACCAAGGGCAAGGGTCTAAGTAAATCTGACAAGGGTTAAATTGTGATCTCTAGGCACTTGAGGCTAGAACATCTCCAAAACAGCAGGTCTTTTGGGGTGTTCTCAAAATGCAACAATCCAAACCAACAAAAAAAAATCTCCAAAGGAGGAACAACTGGTGAATTGATAACGGGGTCATTGATGTTGAAGGTTCATTGATGTATGAGAAGTGTAAAGGCTAGCCCAGTTGGTCTGATCGCAAAGAAGAGCTAATGTATTAGATATTGCTGAAAAACTTACTACTCTCATAGAAAGGTGTTAAAACACAAAATGCATTGCAGCTTTCTGCATATGTGGCTGCATGCCACAGACAGATCAGAGTGCCTGTACTTACTCACCAGTAAAAGTGCCTACAATGGGCATGGGAGCATCAGAACCGGACCATGAAGAAGTGAAAAAAGATGGCCTTGGCTACAAAAAAGGAGATTTTTTAACACTTACCGTAAAATCTCTTTCTCGAAGGATCCATTGGGGGACACAGACCGTGGGCGTATGCTGCTGTCTCTAGGAGGTATGACACTATGGCAACAAAGAAGTTGGCTCCTCCCAGCAGGATACACCCGCCTCCAGGCCCTGAGGTAATCAGTTTTAGTACCAGAGCAATAGGAGAGGACCGACAGGTCAAGGAAAAAAAACGAACTGTCCGAGAACCAGAAGAAAAGATATAACTGAACACATCCTCGGACAGAGAACCAAAGAGAAACCCAAAAGGGCGGGAGCTGTGTCCCCCAATGGATCCTTCAAGAAAGAGATTTTACGGTAAGTGTTAAAAAATCTCCTTTTCTCAATCGGCTCCATTGGGGGACACAGACCGTGGGATGTACCAAAGCCGACCCTTGGGTGGGCAGATAATCAGTCAGGCAGACGGCTGTTCCACTGTCGCCTGCAGCAGTTTATGGCCCAAACTAGCATCAGCAGATGGAAAGGTATGAACCCGGTAAAACCTCAAGAAAGTGTGCAAAGACGACCAAGTAGCCGCCTTGCAAATCTACGAGGCCGAGGCTTTGTTCTGGAGAGCCCAGAATGCCCCAACAGAAACGGGTAGAATAAGCCACAACCCTGAAGGGAGGAATCTTCCCCCTACAGTGATAGGCTTCCGAAATGGCAGACCGGATCCACCGAGAATTGGTAGCCTTTGAAGCAGGTTGTCCTTTACGACGACCTTCCATAAGGACGAAAAAGGAATCGCACTGACGAAACAAAGAAGAGATAGAGAGGTAATACCTAACAGCCCAACCACATCCAGTTTGTGGAGTAAATGCTCCCTAGAATGAGAAGGAGCGGGACAAAAGGACGGAAGAACAATGTCCTCATTGAGATGAAAGGCCGAAAGAACCTTAGGCAAAAAGGAAGGATCTGGCCGGAAGACAACCTTGTCCTGGTGAAGCACCAGAAACAGAGAACGGCAGGAGAGAGCTGCCAATTCAGACACTCTCCGAATGGAGGAGTTAACAACAAGAAAACGCCACTTTCCAAGAAAGGAGGCGCAGGGACACCTCCCCAAGGGGTTCAAAAGGTTCACCTTGGAGTACCCCCAGAACCAGATTCAAGTCCCAAGGAGGAGAAGGTGACCGTGAAGGAAGGTCCGGACATGAGAAATAGAAGCCAGAGGATGCTGGAAAAGAATAGAAAGGGCCGAAACCTGACCCTTAAGGGAAATGAGAGACAACCCCAGTTCCAATCCCGACTGCAAGAAAGAGAGAAGATGGGAAACTGAAAAGGTAACAGGACACAAGACCTGAGCTTCACACCAACTAAAATAAGACCGCCAGGTACAGTGGTACATTTTTGCCGAGGAGGACTTACGAGCCTTGAGCATGTTGAGAATGACTTGGGAAGAGAAATCGCGGCTCTCAAAACCGCGGTCTCGACCGCCACGCCGTCAAAGCAGAGATGGTAATAGGGGTGGCACAGGAGACCTGAGATAGGAGGTCTGGACGATAGGGAAGGCACAACGTTAAGTCGTTCAGGAGCCTGACCATGACGACGTACCACGCCCGCCGGGCCCTAAATCTAGGAAAATAATAAAATATAAGACCTGGTCTGGAGAGAACTCCAGACCGTGTCTACCTCCTTAGACACTAAGCTTAAAACTGATTACCTCAGGGCCTGGAGGCGGGTGTATCCTGCTGGGAGGAGCCGACTTCTTTGTTGCCATAGTGTCATACCTCGTAGAGACAGCAGCATACGCCCACAGTCTGTGTCCCCCAATGGAGCTGATAGAGAAATCATATTTTCTTTTACATTGTGTGGACAATTGCCATACTGTGCATAACTTATCTGGAGAAGGGATAGTACCAGGATTCATAGTTACATAGTTAGTATGGTTGAAAAAAGACATATGTCCATCAAGTTCAACCAGGGAATTGAAGGGAAGGGTGTAAGGGGATAAGGGGAAGGGATTCCATGGATTCCATGAAAGGAAGAGCAGCCAGTTGAGGCAATGGGATGCTGTGAGCAATTTTCTATTGGGAAACCTTGGGTGCTATCAATTTTCGGCATGTCAGGTCAGAGGAGGCCGCTCTTCCTTCATCTCTCCGCCTTTTTTTGTGTGCAGGGTGGTGAGCTAGGAGGCATTCCCATCTCAATTTGGCTTATTCAGTCTCTCAGCAGGAAAATTCAGCCACACTGCAAAAAATGTTTATGATTGTTTGGATGTCATAAAAGTTTTGGATGTTGGGCTCCAAATTCAACATATATCAGTTCAATCATGTGTCTGTAGAATGTGCTGGACAAACAAGTCTAACTATAGAGGCCCAATATTATACAGGGTGGGCCATTTATATGGATACACCTTAATAAAATGGGAATGGTTGGTGATATTAACTTTCTGTTTGTGGCACATTAGTATATGTGAGGGGGGGAAATTTTCAAGATGGGTAGTGACCATGGCGGCCATTTTGAATCCAACTTTAGTTTTTTCAATAGGAAGAGGGTCATGTGACTCATCAAACTTATTGGGAATTTCACAAGAAAAGCAATGATGTGCTTGGTTTTAACATAACTTTATTCTTTCATGAGTTATTTACAAGTTTCTGACCACTTATAAAATGTGTTCAATGTGCTGCCCATTGTGTTGGATTGTCAATGCAACCCTCTTCTCCCACTCTTCACACACTGATAGCAACACCGCAGGAGCAATGCTAGCACAGGCTTCCAGTATCCGTAGTTTCAGGTGCTGCAGAATGGGCAAAACAAAAATTGGAACAGGACCCTCAGTTTACGCAGAAGATTTTGTTCAGTGATGAGGCAAACTTTTATGTGAATGGTGAAGTTAACAAACAAAACCACTGCTATTGGACTGACACTAACCCACATTGGATAGATCCCTCCAAGACTGTTGGAACACAAAAATTGATGGTATGGTGTGGTATATGGGGTACAAAGATAGTGGGGCCATTCTTCATCAATGGAAACCTCAAGGCCACTGGATATGCAAAATTGCTACATGATGATGTGTTTCCCTATTTATGCACTGAAGCTGGCGTGTTCCCTGAGTTTTTCCAGCAAGATGGTGCACCACCACATTATGGGTGTCAGGTCCCTACAGGGTGGGCCATTTATATGGATACACCTTAATAAAATGGGAATGGTTGGTGATATTAACTTCCTGTTTGTGGCACATTAGTATATGTGAGGGGGGAAACTTTTCAAGATAGGTGGTGACCATGGTGGCCATTTTGAAGTTGGCCATTTTGAATCCAACTTTTGTTTTTTCAATAGGAAGAGGGTCATGTGACACATCAAACTTATTTGGAATTTCACAAGAAAAACAATGATGGTTTTAATGTAACTTTATTCTTTCATGAGTTATTTACAAGTTTCTGACCACTTATAAAATGTGTTCAATGTGCTGCCCATTGTGTTGGATTGTCAATGCAACCCTCTTCTCCCACTCTTCACACACTGATAGCAACACCGCAACATCATTGTTTTTCTAGTGAAATTCCCAATAAGATTGATGTGTCACATGACCCTCTTCCTATTGAAAAAACAAAAGTTGGATTCAAACTGGCTGACTTCAAAATGGCCGCCATGGTCACCACCCATCTTGAAAAGTTTCCCCCCTCACATATACTAATGTGCCACAAACAGGAAGTTAATATCACCAACCATTCCCATTTTATTAAGGTGTATCCATATAAATGGCCCACTCTGTATATTTAGCTTTTACTGAACAAATCTGAATTGCTACCAAGCCAGTGACTTTAAAGGGATTATCTAGCATTAGAAAAACAGAGCTGGTTTCTTCAAAATAACTGAACCACATTTGTCTGCAGATTGTATGTGGTTTTGCAGCTCAGCTCCCTTGAAGCGAATGGAACCAATTGCAATACCACACACAACCTGCAGACAGGAGTGGTGCTGTTATTTTAAGAAATTAGATATGCTTTTTCTTTTACTGGATAACCCCTTTAAATTAAGGAAACAAAAGAGATGTCAATGACATTTAACCTGTATGGCAACGCAATCATTATTATTTTATCAAGTATGATAGCTTTTGTTCTGCAAAATCATTACAAATTCAAAGAGAACCAAATCTGGTTTTGCATCCTCCCTGCACAATACCATTAAAGCATGAAAAAGGATGTAATTGTAAAGAAACGTAACCAGTTTAATGAGTACGAGAGCTCCTTTAATAATTTTCTCAGTAACTAAGGATTATCTCTGTCCCAACATTTATTAAAGCGATGCACATTTTTCATAAATAGCAAAGTTGCTTAGATATAGACAAGTTTTAATATATTGTGTGGAACAGGCTGGTGAGAGATGGTAAAAAAATGTAATGACACTTTTAGAATAAAGTTTCAATTAATAAATCTCTAAATAAGTCTAAATGAGTTGTGCAAAAAGTTTACCTCTTTTCACACATTGAACAAAAATTTGTGACAATTTAACAACAGAAAAACAGGGTAAAATCATTGATAAATTCCTCACTATATTCAGTCTATTTACCAAAAGTATATACACATTTCCTGATACACTCCAGAAATAGACCATAAACCAGCAGTCTCCAAACTGTGGACCACTAGCCTTGGCTTTCCGAGCATTCTGGAAATTGTAGTTTTGCAACAGCTGGAGGTCCACAGTTTGGAGATCACTGGCATAGACTATATTTGGTGCAGTGGGTATACTCAGTATACAGCATCTCACATTTGTGAGTCCACCTGTCAGGCCCAAGGCCTGATAATGGAAACATACATGTGTTTTATAAGACATGGGTGAGGGGTCATTCAGACGGTGTATCCTTTGTTTTTTGTGTATTGCATTTTATTGGGGGGTCTGGCTGTTTGTTTGTATCTCCTTTGAAGTCATGCACTCTGGTCTCATCATATAATCAAAGAGATAAGGGGTCAGGAAGAGAGATGCCCCACCTGGTGGGATCAGAGGGGAGGGGGGGAATGGAGTTTCCCTCCAAAGAAGCAGATAAGACTTAAAATGCTGGACTCAACTGGTGTTCAATGCTGTGCAACAAGCTGACAAGACCATCCTAAGAACAGCTGGAACTCACTGAAGGACTGCTATATCATCATGCTGTAAGAACTTCATCTTTTGTTTTCTGAACTTGCCTTGCTAAACTCTTTCATATTTTTGTAACTGTATGTCATTTGTTTATTTTTATGCATAGCACTGTGATACCTTTTATCAGATTAAATGTTTAATTAATCAGCTCTGGTCTTTGATCTCTAAATATAGGAGCTCACCTTTCTGAAGGCAGCTCTGGTGGAAACACGTTTATCTAAGGGTTAATTTGGTGACTTCCTGGGACTAGTAGTGGATACCCAGAGGTCTGGCGGCTTTAACCCTTGCACCATCACACTCTCTCTAATGTCTTGGCTGGACCGATAGGGTGTGATCGTGACACCACCCCTCACATTTTTGTAAATATTTCATTATATCTTTTCACTTGACAGCACTATAAAAATAGCACTCTGCTTTTGGGATGACAGCCATGCAGACCAATTTGATGCAGTGTGCAGCATATGGTCTGAGCACTGACAGGCTAATCACCCACCCCATTCAACCTCTGCAGCAATGCTGGCAGCAGTCATATGTCTGTTTTGCAAAGACAATCTCTGGATATGACAAGGAGCATGTGCACTCAGCTTTGGTCGAGGCCTGTTCTAAGTGGAACCTGTCTTGTGTAACTGCTGTATGGTCTTGCCTTCCATGCTGCAGCTCAGATTGAGGGTCTTGGCAATCTTCTTATAGCCTAGTCCATCTTTCTGTAAAGCAATGATAATTTTTTTCAGATTTTTAGAGAATTATTTTCCATGAGGTGCAATGTAGAACTTCTAGTGACCAATATTAAAGAATGTGTGAGCAATATCACCAAATTTAAGACACCTGCTCCCCTTTCACGCCTGAGCCCTTGTAACACTAAGGCTAAGTTTGCACGCTGGAATGTCCGCAAGGAGAATCTCTGTGAGAACATTCTGGACACTGTGGGGTACCGGCATCTATGGGCGCTAGGACCATAGGCGGCTATGCATTCTGTGCAGTCTTCACCCAAAGAATGAACGTGTTCAATCTGTGTGCGGACACGGAAATCAGAATTTCTGCAGGAGAAACATCTGACACAGAAATGTTGCCATGTGCACAGAGCAGCAGCGACTCTGCTGCAGAGGAATCTCTGCCGTGAAATTCTGCAGTGTGAACCTAGCCTAACTAGTCACATGACACCAGAGAGGAAAAATGGCTGATTGGGCCCAATTTGGACATTTCTACATAGGGGTGTACTCACTTTTTTTTTTTTACCAAGGTTTAGACATTAGTGGCTGTGTGTTGAGTTATTTTGAGAGGACTCAACATTACACACTGTTATACAGGCTGTGCACTTACATTGTAGTAGAGTGTAATTGCTTGTCGGTGTTGTCACATGAAATGATAAGTCACATGAACTAAAATATTTACAAAAATGTGAGGGGTGGACTCACTTATATGATATACTGTATATCAGTTTGCCTTTTTCCAGGTACCCTGATGCATAACAGTGACATAAGCCCAAAAGCAATGTCAACCCAGCCTAAGAATTTAGTACATGAACCTTTCCAGACGACATGATGTGCCCGCACACAACAATTTGCCACTTAGCTCATTTCACTATTGTTTTATGTCATTATGTAATGTTCCCTCTATCGCTGTGAGCCAAGGCTTCATTGTGAATTATTAACAGACATGAAAATTAGGCACAATGAAATGGGAATCATCGCTTTTTAGCAGCCCAGCTGACTTGTTCAGTTACACTATGATATTGTCTGCCAAGATATTCACCACAAAACAAATCACTTAGAGTGAAAACAGACTTGGTGTATGTGTTTCCAAAGATCTAAATGGGCTTGATAAATAGTCCAGAAAGTCTGGTAATAATATGATACCAACAACAATGATAATTATGATGCTATAACTAGATCTTAACTTATAGGACGATGGGGTGCATTAATGGGTTCAGGTAGGAAATAGGTGGCAGATTAAAGTTGAATTTTGGTGAGTTGGGGTAGGGTCACACGTAACAGATCTGCAGTTTTTTTTGCTGCGATCTGCCAATGACCGACCATAGAAAGAGCCCCCTGCCTGTGCCTGCTCGTAGCAGCAATCTGTGAGCCCACACACAGGAATACTGCACAGTTAACTATAGTCCCGCAGATCACTGTGTGTGCTCATAGCAGCTGAGTGCTGCTACAAGCAGTCACAGGCAGGGGCTCACTCTAGGGTCGGTCATCGGTTGACCTGCAGCATAAAATACGCTGCAGATCTGTTACATGTGACCCTACCCCTAATGGGATTTTACCACGAAGATAAATATGTCTGAACTGATGCACAATGCACAAGCATTTTTGAAAATGTACTGTTTAAGATATACATATGTACATAGTTTCTCAAAATCAATGCAGCACTACTTCACCATGAGTTGCCGGTGCCAGCACCCCGACCAGATCACAGTCCATGCAATAGAAGAAGAATGGCGCAGCACTCAAAAAATGCAAAAAATAATGGTGAATTTATTCCCTCATGTCCAACAAAACAGCAACATTTCAGCTCCTCAATTAAGCTATTTTCAAGCATGCTTGAATGAAGCTCCATTGAGGAGCTGAAACGTCGCTGTTTTGTTGGACATGAAGGAATAAATTCACAGTTATTTTTGGCATTTTTTGAGTGCTGTGCCATTCTTCTTCTATATGTATGTATGTGTATATATATATATATATATATATATACATATATATATACTCATCCCCCATGTGCCTTCTTTGTTTTGCCCTATTGCCCTTAGTTATGAAGATCTTAGGGCATTGACGGAGACGGTTGAGCATGCTTAGTTTAATTACATGTTGTTAGTCTCTACTATGTATGCAAGCAAGGGGGATTGTGGGAAATTATGTGCTCTGCTGCAAGGGTCACAGTTTAGACAGGAAACCAGGAAATGACCAGATCCATGGGAGAGAAGAACAGTACGATCCTGTTCTCTTTTACATATATGTATATGGTGTGCATGGGAAAACCCCTTTAAGCAAAGGGACACACTGAGATCATGTTATTTTTTAGATGGCTTTCTAACTACCCAAAAAAAAGAAGTCTTCCTTAAAGTGTTACTGACATTAAAAACAATACGTCAAGGACTTATTGTAAAGTAAATCTCCTTTCTTTGGAATATGCTGTTATCCACAGCTCCTACAACAGGGCCCCTGAGAAAATTTCTGCAACTTTTTTCCCTGCCCCATAATATCCAAACTGACTGCTAAGAGACAGCCAACTGGCCGGCACTGACTATTAGTCGGCACTCACTTGCCCTTTGCTATTTACCATTGTGAATATGGGAGAGAAGCAATCAGCCAATAGATAGTTGTTGTTGTTGTTTTTGTTTTTTTTAAGCTGTTGCTTACAAGTTTGCAGTCACAACAAAGCCCTGGAGCAAGAGGGGACCCTAAAGTCTCTTTGTCAGTACTACAGTATTGACAGTAATCAAAGTTAGGCACCCTGTTAAAGATTTTGCAATCACGACACTTTTACAGATTTTGCATTGGGATCCTTTGGAGGATTAACAGTTTATTATGATCTACTGGAGTACAGATAGACCTAAGGGTAAGGTCTAGACAAGATTATAATGATAGGATAAAATTACAGACTACTTTTCTGTCTTTTAAACAGCAGCAAAAGTTCATCCTCCACTGGTTTGTGTTTCAATGTGTTGTTCAGTAAAACTGACCAAACACTGAGTACATGTGCATGTTATAGGCAAGAGGTCTGACCGCACCACAAGACCACACCATGATGCAGCAACGAGAGGAGAGAGATGCAAGGGCAATTCTATTTAACAATTACTGTAAGTGAAGCAATAAGATTAGAGGCTCTCAAGTTGATGCACGGTCAGAATGAAATACAGGCAGTCTGGCTGTTGGGCTGCCCACAAGTCTTGTAGTCCTTCTGCTGCTGTTTTTCATGCTGTCTCTTCAATGCATGTCACACTTTTTCACTCTTGGCAACAGGAGCCTTTCAGTAACTCTAACCCTGCAATATCTCTCTCTAGCAGGGACGACCCTTGACAATGGTTCAGGGCTCCACTTTGATTGTACTTTTCAGAATGACCAAAAGCTGAGTCAGAGTCTTATAGATCACATTTATTGGCACAACATGCCTGTGGAAGATGTCAGGCTACAGAGACAAACAAGAATTGCATGGATTCTGCTAATTGTTCTATATGAATCTTCTACTGCTGACTCCATTTTTGGTCATCCTGACAAGTAGAATCCATACAGGACCCTGAGCTTAACCAAATTGTCCACTGTCAAGAGGTTCTTATATTTAGATACTGGCATGACGGGTTAAACCAACCAATTACCTCAGGTTTGCGAATCCCCTAAATAGTGTCATGTCTATCGTTTTGCACAACACAGAAAGATTGGTGATTTTACTTTCACATGTCTGTGCTGCATATCCCATTGGGAAAGGCAATATTACACCAAGGAGCACCCATTCCTGTTAGGATTCGGCTAGCTGGATGTGGATCCTCTGTGTCAGCGAGGGATTGGCGTGGACCGTGTCGGTGGACCGGTTCTAGGGTTGCTACTGGTTTTAACCAGAGCCCGCCGCAAAGCGGGATGGTCTTGCTGTGGCGGTAGCAACCAGGTCGTATCCACCGACAACGGCTCAACCTCGCTGACTGCTGAGAAGGCGTGGGACAGAAGGACTAGGCAGAGGCAAGGTCAGACGTAGCAGAAGGTCGGGGCAGGCGGCAAGGTTCGTAGTCAAAGAGGATAGCAGGAGATCTGGAACACAGGCTTTGGACAACACTAAACGCTTTCACTGGCACAAGGCAACAAGATCCGGCAAGGAATTGCAGGGGAAGTGAGGTAATATGGACAGGGAGCAGGTGGAAGCTAATTAGGCTGATTGGGCCAGGCACCAATCACTGGTGCACTGGCCCTTTAAATCTTAGAGAGCTGGCGCGCGCGCGCCCTAAGGGGCGAAGCCGCTCGCGCCAGGATGTGACAGCCGGGGACCGGGACAGGTGAGTGACTTGGGACGCGATTCGCGAGCGGGCGCGTCCCGCTATGCGAATCGCATCCCCACCGGCAATGTCAGTGCAGCGCTCCCGGTCAGCGGGTCTGACTGGTGCGCTGCAGAGAGAGGAACGCTGCGAGCGCTCCGGGGAGGAGCAGGGACCCGGAGCGCTCGGCGTAACAGTACCCCCCCCCCCCTTAGGTCTCCCCCTCTTTTTGTTGGGATGTTTCTTCATCCGGGATGAGGCCTGTATGAGGGATTTTTGAGTCTCTTTCCAGATGGTGGAGAAGTCCCGGGAAACCTCATCAACAGCGGGCAAACCAGAAGGCGTGGGAGGGGGGGAAGAGGGTGAAGCTGAGCATGGGGCAAAGTGTTACCAGGACTGGGGCTATGAGGAGGAGACACAGCATAGTCCTGATAGGCCTTGGGAAGACCAGGTAAAGGAGGAGACACTGAGGTTTGACTGACGGGACTGGGAGCAGATGTGAGGCATTTTTTATGGCAAGAAGCACCCCAGCTCTTGATCTCCCCGGTGGTCCAATCAAGGGTAGGAGAGTGGCGTTGGAGCCATGGCAGACCAAGGAGGACTTCAGAGGTGCAGTTGGGCAAAACAAAAAGTTCAATTTTTTTGAGATGCCGTCCAATGCTCATGAGCAGGGGTTCTGTGCGGTAACGCACAGTGCAGTCCAATTTCACTCCGTTGACCGAGGAAAAGTAGAGCGGCTTGACGGGACGGGTCACTGGGATGCAGAACTTATTCACCAAAGAGGCCAGAATAAAATTTCCAGAAGAACCAGAGTCCAAGAAGGCCGCGGCTGAGAAGGAGGAGTTGGCAGAAGGAGAAATCCGCACGGGCACGGTGAGACGTGGAGAAGCAGACTTCGTACCAAGAGATGCCACACCCACGTGAGCTGGGTGCGTGCGTGCGTTTCCCAGACGTGGAGGGCGAATAGGGCAATCCACCAAGAAGTGTTCGGTACTAGCGCAGTACAGACATAAATTTTTATCCCTACGGCGAGTCCTCTCTTCATGGATCAGGCGAGACCGATCCACTTGCATAGCCTCCCCGGCGGGAGGCACAGGGGTAGATTGCAAAGGATACTGTGAGAGAGGTGCCCAGAGATCAAGGTCTTTTTCCTGGAGGAGCTCCTGGTATCTCTCAGAAAAACGCATGTCAATGCGGGTGGCCAAATGGATAAGTTCTTGCAGGTTGGCAGGAATCTCTTGTGCGGCCAGCACATCCTTGATGTTACTGGATAGGCCTTTTTTAAAGGTCGCGCAGAGAGCCTCGTTATTCCAAGATAATTCGGAAGCGAGAGTACGAAATTGGATGGCGTACTCGCCTACTGAAGAATTACCCTGGACCAGGTTCAGCAGGGCAGTCTCGGCAGAAGAAGCTCGGGCTGGTTCCTCGAAGACACTACGGACTTCAGCGAAGAAGGACTGGACAGTGGCTGTGGCAGGATCATTGCGGTCCCAGAGCGGTGTGTCCCAAGACAAGGCCTTTCCAGACAGAAGACTCACTACGAATGCCACCTTAGACCGTTCTGTAGGAAATTGGTCCGACAACATCTCCATATGTAGGGAACATTGAGACAAGAAGCCACGGCAGAGTCTAGAGTCCCCATCAAATTTGTCCGGCAGGGACAAGCGGAGGCTAGGAGCGGCCACTCGCTGCGGAGGAGGTGCAGGAGCTGGCGGAGGAGATGGTTGCTGCTGTAGCAGTGGCAGAAGTTGCTGTAACGTGGCGGTCAACTGCGACAGCTGCTGTCCTTGTTGGGCAATTTGCTGCGATTGCTGGGCGACCACCGTGGGTAGGTCAGCGAGACTTGGCAGCGGCACCTCAGCGGGATCCATGGCCGGATCTACTGTTAGGATTCGGCTAGCTGGATGTGGATCCTCTGTGTCAGTGAGGGATTGCCGTGGACCGTGTTGGTGGACCGGTTCTAGGGTTGCTACTGGTTTTCACCAGAGCCTGCCGCAAAGCGGGATGGTCTTGCTGCGGCGGTATTAACCAGGTCGTATCCACCGGCAACGGCTCAACCTCGCTGACTGCTGAGAAGGCGTGGGACAGAAGGACTAGGCAGAGGCAAGGTCAGACGTAGCAGAAGGTCGGGGCAGGCGGCAAGGTTCGTAGTCAAAGAGGATAGCAGGAGATCTGGAACACAGGCTTTGGACAACACTAAACGCTTTCACTGGCACAAGGCAACAAGATCCGGCAAGGAAGTGCAGGGGAAGTGAGGTAATATGGAAAGGGAGCAGGTGGAAGCTAATTAGGCTGATTGGGCCAGGCACCAACCACTGGTGCACTGGCCCTTTAAATCTTAGAGAGCTGGCGCGTGCGCCCTAAGGAGCGGAGCCGCACGCGCCAGGACGTGCAGCCGGGGACCGGGACAGGTGAGTGACTTGGGACGCGATTCGCGAGCGGGCGCGTCCCGCTATGCGAATCGCATCCCCGCCGGCAATGTCAGTGCAGCGCTCCCGGTCAGCGGGTCTGACCGGGGCGCTGCAGAGAGAGGAACGCCGCGAGCGCTCCGGGGAGGAGCAGGGACCCGGAGCGCTCGGCGTAACAATTCCCTTTTATCTTTTCCACCTAAGCAATGGTGACATCTTAGCATTCTCAGTTCCCAGTCTTTAAAGGGGTTATCCACATAAGGTTATTTTAGTACATACATGCCAGACAGTAATGGACATGCTTAGGAAGGACCTGCACTTGTCTTGTGGCTAAATGGCTAAATTGTGAGATTACCAAAACACTGTGGCTAGCTTTTTGTGAACTGGTATTTCCTGTTTGAGTTTTCTTTTTTTGCCTACAAATCCCAGAATTCAATTTTTCTCCCTCCCACACATCAGCCACCTCACCCATTGAAACATAAATGAGCTGCATCCATTCAAAAGACCTGTGGTTTTCAATCAGGGTGCCTACAGCTGTTGCATTAGTTGCAGATTGATCTCACTCCCACAAAGCGATCGGTCCACCCATTGAAGCAGACAGGCTCCCTGTAATCAGCTGACTAGTGAGTCAGGTCTTAGCCGTATTGCAACTTGGGAAAAATCTGAGACAACAGTCACTTTGTATGCTGTTAAAAATAAATATTGGGGTGAAAATCACATAAGAATTGTGAGAAAACCGTCACACACAGGTACAGACACTATATTATGAACTACACTAACTTTACAGCCCCTGTAGCATAGTCAAATAAAAAAAATCCTGGAATACCCCTTTAAAATCCAGGAGAGCAATTTCTCAATGTCACACAGCTCTACAATATCTGACTGCACAGACTTACTCAGTCCATAATTTTCCCACATTCCAACACCAAAGTCACTCTGTATTCCTCCCCATATTGGGACTGTGGTGTACCCACTGCCTCTAGTACTATAAGGTTTACAGTTAAGCCCCTATATGTATAATAGCAGCATGGTAAAAAGGCATTATATTTCATATATATGATTACATATCTGCAGTAGTCAAATTCACACAACTTTGAATGAACAAATGAACACAAAGTGTAGCACTCATTATGGCATAAATGGATGTCATAACTAAAGTAAAAGTGAACACGTAATACAAAACATGCCTTGGTCACACCTTATAGGTTACCACTATTGACAGACTCATTGGCATAAGGGACTAATAAGGCCAAGTAGTGTTCTAGCTCTGACATACCTAAACACCATGAAGCCCTAGTAAAGAGTGGTCTAAAAGAATAGAAGAGAAGCTGCAGAAATTTACACAAAGCCCTGTACATCAAATTGAAGCTGTTAAAGGGATACTTCAGTGGGAAACTATTTTTTTTAATCATCTGGTGCCAGAAAGTTAAACAGATTGGTAAATTACTTTTATAAAAAAAATCTTAATCCTTCCAGTACTTATCAGCTGCTGTATTTTCTATAGGAAGTTGTATTTCTATTTGAATTTCCTTTCTGTCTGACCACAGTGCTCTCTGCTGACATCTCTGTCCATGTCAGGAACTGTCCAGAGCAGGATAGGTTTTCTATGTGAATTTGCTACTACTCTGGACAGTTCCTGACACGGACAGAGGTGTCAGCAGCAGAGAGCACTGTGGTCAGACAGAAAATAAATTAAAAAAGAAAAGAACTTCCTGTGTAGTATACAGCAGCTGATAAGTACTGGAAGGTTTAAGAATTTTTAATAGACGCAATTTACACATCTAGTATATAGTGATAATACGAGCGCAATGTATGGGATCTATTGTAGAGGAGCTGCCTTGCACAATATAGGGTCCTGTATACCTATATGATAAGTGGTCTAACCCACCTGTATAAATAATTGGTTATAAAGTGCTGGCGCTTATTAAAGTGACAGATACTGGTTAAAAACAATTGATATTTATTAGCTGTAAAAAATATATTTGGTACAAATATAAAGTGCAGAGTGTCTCGTAGAATATTTCCTGTCTGTTGTAGTCTCTATTCCACAGTTGATCTGTAAAAAGATGCAAATGCAGGGTTACTGTGATTGGATTTACATGTATTAATGATCAAGGGTGAATTGAGTTGTACATTAGAGATGAGCGCACTTACAGTAAATTCGATTCGTCACAAACTTCTCGGCTCGGCAGTTGATGACTTATCCTGCATGAATTAGTTCAGCTTTCAGGTGCTCCCGTGGGCTGGAAAAGGTGGATACAGTCCTAGGAGACTCTTTCCTAGGACTGTATCCACCTTTTCCAGCCCACCGGAGCACCTGAAAGCTGAACTAATTTATGCAGGATAAGTAATCAACTGCCGAGAAGTTCGTGACAAATCGAATTTACTGTAAGTTCGCTCATCTCTATTGTACATCACCCACCTGTAGAGTACTAGGTGCTGTGAATGTTATCTGTGGATTTAGGTTGGAATTATCAACAAGCTGAGGGAGTTGAATGGTATCAATTCGGGTTGCTGTGTCCAATTATCCAATTGACTATTGAACTGGAGTGTTGGGAAGGAGATATACTTAGTCACTAAAAAGATACAGCAATGTAGTGATATTTTTTAGTAAAAGTGTTCGGTATGATTATTAAATATTAACACTGTGATATCAATGCGTGTCATTGATGCCTACCTGCTGTTGCAGAAAGAAAAAATGTCTATGTATAATCCACTTGAGGCGGATATTTGATGGTGGTGCATGAATCTTTCAGCAGAAAGAGAAAAAAGGGGGGGGGGGGGATTTATTTCCTATATTGAAAAAGGTTGCCCTACTTAGGCCCAAAAAAAAAATATACATATATTCCACTAATATGCATGTGAAATGATGTTTTTGATTTACCGCATTCTGTAATGGTTTTCAGGGGTTCCGTTCGGTATTTCCTTGGTGTCCTCGCTGTGCTGCAGTCCGGTTTAATTCAGGGGTGCAGGCCGGGATAGGAGAAAGCCCTGGCCGGTGGCGTCTCTACCTTCCTCGCTGCCTGAGAGAGTCGATCAACTGTTTTTTCCCGCGTGACGTCACTACGGATAGTTTTGGAATCCAATGGAGGAGCTTCCGACTAGTTTCGGGGACGTACTGTCTCCTTCCTCTGGGATAGCTTCCTGCCTGGATTCTCCGCTTCTTATGATCGTCTCCCATTAACCACTTCTATGCCGGTGAGTACTTTCTGATTCTTCCAAGAACCCGAACATTTCGAAATCTATGTTTAAACCATGCAGTGCTCCTGTGTTTAATTCAAAGATCCATTTGGCCTCCATTCTAGACATTTGGGCAATGTCGAGAATGGAGACTACAACAGACAGGAAATATTCTACGAGACACTCTGCACTTTATATTTATACCAAATATATTTTTTACAGCTAATAAATATCAATTGTTTTTAACCAGTATCTGTCACTTTAATAAGCGCCAGCACTTTATAATTAATAATTTACACATCTGTTTAACTTTCTGACTCCAGTTGATTTAAAAAAAAATGTTTTCCACCAGAGTGGGTTGCTGTGGCTGCTATCGCTATTATGAGGACCTGTCAGCAATAAGGTACTAGTATTATAATAATGGTCCCTGGTAGACAGAGGGCTTTGTTAAAGCTTTTGGGTGGGTCCCAGAAGTAGCAAATAGATTTAGTATGACATAGATTCGGTCTATGTCATGATTTGTTAGGATACAAACTTTGTGTGGTTTTTTTTTCCAGACAATTCACTCATACAAGATCTAGGACTCCTGTAACAGGCTGGAGTCCCTTCTCCTCTACACTGATCATCACAGAGGTAAGCAGTAATTATGTATGCAATTTAGGTACATTCACTACATTTACTGGGAGGGGCCCTCTGCACTGGGCAGAGCAAATGTGTACTGCCACTCAGTGTCCTGTACATGAGCAAGGACTGCTGCCGTTGACAGGAGTCCCTGCTCCTGTACCTATGTCGTATGAGCAATCACATTGCAATTATGGCACTTCTGAATGTCAATTGGGATCCAAATCTAAAGCTAATCAGACAGTCAGCCTTGCCAAAATGGATCTGAAATGAATCTTTGCTTTTTCTACCCAGGAGTTTCAGAAGTTTGTGGTCATGGGACATTATGCCTGATATGCTTTTAAAAGTTGCTGTGACTTTTGGCTGTTATGAAAATAATGCCCTTTCTATGAGTTATGGAAGTACTATGGAATCTAAATATAAGCATTAAGGAACATTTGCAGGATTGCCCAGTGTGTACACATTCTCTCTACAAAAAAAGGGCTCTCCATATTTAGTTGTTTAGCACCAAATACTTTTTACATTTTTTATTTGTCTCAGTAGTTACTCTCCAAATTGCCCTGCCTTCTTTTAAATACATTTAGAGGACACAACAGATTTCCCTAAATGTACTGATTTGATTAGGCTTAATGCACTAGTAGTTATATTACATCCCCCAGACCCCACAAAAGGTAGATTCTATACCAAAAAAAAAAAAAATCTGGCCACCACTGTGTAGTCAACACTGAATTGCTTGGTTAAATGTTTTTGAACAAATGTAAAATAAGGGGCCCTCCCCAATTGAGGTTTGTAATTCCATTCTCTGCAGCCCCCCCGTCTTCAGGACACATTTCAGACGGCTTGGACAATGACAAGCTGCCATTCAGGTACAAGCTAAAAAAAAAATAAAGTGATGAGCGTGATGGATCTAGAACATCAAACAATCATGTCTGTGTATTATTGGCTTGTGGTTTGTGATCCTGCTGCTGAAATCAGGCCACTCAGCCCCGCACGTCTGCACTCATTAGAACTGATGACATTGAACATGAACGTGCCCTGTGTTTGTGGAAATGTGATCTTTATTGGCATGTAGCGGAGACTTTTTGCATTGATTAGAAGCCAACGTGGCTTCTCCATACATGATGATTAGCTCATTAAATATCAATGTTGATTATCATTTTTTATTTAGTATTTTCTTCTATTGCCTTTTACAGACTTTATATTTGAAGTCTGTCTGCCAATGTTTATTTCCTGTGCAGTTTAGGATAATATTGGCTTGGATTTCCCATCAAGACAAGTACATAATTTTCACAGCAGTGATAGAAAGCACGACAACCTATAAAAAAACATAGCAAATTTACTGGCTGGTCAATTTTGTTGCTCATGTTGCCATTTGACCTACCAAACCACGCAGCCATTTATATGATGGTTAAAGACTCTGCAATGGGAAAACCAAAGTAAAAACAAGAGTGCTAAAGTCATGGAGCCAAATGACTCTGTATTTGAAAAACCCTACTTACCACATGTGGTCATGGTCTCAGGCAAAATCCAACCATATTGTCCCTTGTTATTTACCATTTAAGGTCAAATCAAAGTAAATAATAATGTTCTTCAGTTTAGCTCACATAGCTGCACCTCTGAGTACATCCAGAAATATGTATGAAATAGATAGTTACATTGTTAGTACAGATTTAAAAAAAAGACCCATGTCCATCAAGCTCAAACACGGGAGGGCTATGGGTAACTTTTACCTTAATACATATATGAAATAAAATTAGCCAATGTAACTTATACAAGGTGCAGACCAGGTTTGGGGTCAACATTGAACATCAACCAACGCATCCGCCTTATGTGAGTAATAAATTTACATTTTTTTAAAGAGTGTTCTGATTTCTATATCATCATAACTTTGCTTTAAAGGGGTTATCCAGGGGGAAAAAATTATATATCAACTGGCTCCAGAAATGTAAACAGATTTGTAAATTAAAATTTGAAATTTACTTCTATTAAAAAATCTTAATCCTTTCAGTATTTAAGAGCTGCTGAAGTTGAGTTGTTCTTTTCTGTCTAAGTGCTCTCTGATGACACCTGTCTCTGGAACTGTCCAGAGTAGAAGCAAATCCACATAGCAAACCTCTCCTACTCTGTGCAGTTCCCGAGACAAGCAGAGATGTCAGCAGAGAGCACTTTTGCCAGACAGAAAATAACAACTCAACTTCAGCAGCTGATAATTATTAGAAGGATTAAGATTTTTAATAGAAGTAATTTACAAATCTGTTTAACTTCTGGAGCCAGTTGATATATTAAAATATTTTTTTTCCTGGAATACCCCTTTAACTGTATTGAGTGAATGTGAAAACCTTCATTAATAACAGTTAAAATGCATTCTGTTTTACATGCATTTTAAAATGCATAAAATGTAATATTAAAGGAGCTCTTAAAGTAAAAAGAGACAAATGTAACCTATAGGAATCAAGCCCTGAAAACTGCATTGTGTGTATTGGATGTCTTGTTTGACTGTGAATTGGATCCCATACATTACAGTATAACAGCTGTCACTGTGGTAATATACAAAGCGCAGTCTTGGCCCTGCACCAATACCTTGCAAATTTTCAATTCCTCCTGACCAACATGGTGGACATTGTCAGTGGCCAGGGTCTGTCCTTCTCCTTCTCCTGTTACCTAAAAAAAAATGTAGAGGCTGTAGAGAAGAGACATAGGTGCAGAGGTAGAATGCAGCATAATGCACCATAATTAAGTGCACTACATAAATACAGCTTCAGAACCAAACATATAACATAAATACAGCAGTAGAACTGAACTCATAACATAAATATGGCACCAGGACTATGCTTATTACATAATTACAGCACCAGAACTGATCTCAGTAAATAAATACAGCTCTAGAACCAAGCTCATAACATAAATAAAGAGCAAAAATCAGTTTATTAACATCTATAGAGAACCTAAACTAACCCCAGTGGATAAATATAGTACTAAAGTTGAGCTTATAACATGAACACAGAACCAGAACTGTCACGTACCTGGATGCGGATGTCACAGAGCAGGTTGTGGATCCTACACCTGTGTGGCTGATGACACGGACCGTATCGAGGAGCGGAGTCTAAGGTGCTGCTGGTCTTCACCAGAGCCCGCCACAAGGGAGGATGGATTTGCTGCGGCATGCGGCACCCAGGTCGCTACCCCCGATACGGCTCGACCACACAGGTACTGGGCAAGGTGAGGTACAGGAGGGTGAGAAAGAGGCGTAGTCAACGTAGCAGAAGGTCAAGGCAGGCGGCAAGGTTCGTGGTCAAAAAACGTAGCAAGGAAGTTGGGTAACATGGGTAGGCAGAACAGGCAATGGGAACGCTTTCTCTTAGGCAAAAAGCACTGAAGATCCGTCAGGGTTATGTGGGAGGTGCAGTAATTTATAATATAGTGTTCAGGTGCCATTACTAATTATGGGCGCACTGGCCCTTTAAATTTCAAAGCACCGCGCGCGCGCACCCTGAGGGACGAGGACGCACGCGCCGAGGCTGAGACGGAGCAGCAGCAGCAGTGGACGTGGGTAAGTGATGGGCCGGGATTCGCATGTGGGCGCGTCCCGCAATGCGAATCCCGAACCCACTGGTAAGCGGATACACGGGACTACTGCGCTCCTGGCCGGTGAGCGGGGACACGGAACTACTGTGCTCCCGGCTGGCGAGTGGGGACACAGGGCTACTGCGCTCACGGCCGGTGCTAACCACCGGAGCGCAGTATGTAACAAGAACTTAACTCATAACATAAATAAAGCACTGAAACCAAGCTCATTGCATAAATACCACACCAGAACTAATCACAGTATATAAATACAGTACCAGAACTATGCTGATAACATAAATACGGCATCAACATTAAGCCATAACATTAATAAAGCACAAAAACCAAGCTCATTACATAAATACAACAGTAGAGCTAAATCATAACATAAATATAGCACCAGAACCAAGCTCATAACCTAAATACAGCACCTGAACTAACCTCTGTATATAAACACAACATTAGAACCAAGCTCAATACATAAATATAGCACCAGAATAAAAAAAATATTCCAGGATAGAAAAATGTATCCCCTATCCCAAGGATAGTGGATAAGTGTAAGATTTCAGGGGTTCCAACCACTGTGGCCAACACCCCCCCCCCCCTTTATTCATCTCCAGCTCTCCCCTAGAGCTGCATGGAGGGGGCGTGTTGGCCACAGCTTCATGTGGTGGTTGACACAGCTCTTTTTATGCATGGAGTCGGGGCATCATACGGGAGATGTCCGGGTGTCCAAGTGGTCTAACCTCCCTCAATCTGACACTTATCCCTTATCCTTAGGATAGGAGATACATTTTTTCTATCCTGGAGTACTCCTTTAAGCTTGGTTTATTAGTATAGTAAGAGAAAAAATCTCATAACATTCATATAGAGCCAAGCTGAGTACAGAGATCGGTTGCAAAGTCAGATTAACCTACTGTCATGTAATTACTGTTTAAGACTTCTTTCACACTGCCGTTGCACCCCATCAAGAACGGCCGTTAAACTCTTTTTTTTTTTCAAGTTTTTCTTTCACTGACATTCCGTGCGTGCACCCATAGAAACAGAGCAGAGCGGAAGGAGCAGCTAGGAGGAGGACAAACGCATAGTAAGTTACCAGCGACACATCATCTTTGGTGCTCCGACCACCACTCCTCTGGTACCGGGACCTGCTGCTATGGCCTATAGACGATAGCAGTAGATCCTGACCCCTGACCAGAAGAGCAGTGGTAGGAGCACTGAAGTGGGGCAGTACACAGACATACAGCCTCAAGCCATACACTGTATATGGCTGAAGGCTGTATGTCTGTGGGGGCCACTGCCTACCTAATGGGGGGGAACTACAAAATAATGTGGGGGGAACTATACTGCCTACCAAATGTGGGGGGAACTATACTGCCTAACAAAGGTTGGGGAACTATACTGCCTACCAAATGTGGGGGGAACTATACTGCCACCCAATGTGGGGGGAACTATACTGCCAACCTAATATGGGGGGAACTATACAGCCAGCCTAATGCGGGGGGAACTATACAGCCAACCTAATGTGGGTGGGAACTATTCTGCCAGCCCAATGTGAGGGGAGCTATGCTGCCTACCTAGTGTGGGGGAACTATGCTACCTACCTAGTGTGGAGGAACTATGCTGCCTACCTAGTTTGGGGGAACTATGCTGCCTACCTAGTGTGGGGGAACTATGCTGCCTACCTAGTGTGGGGCAACTATGCTGCTCACCTAGTGTGGGGGAACTATGCTGCATACTTAAAGGGGTACTCCACTGCCTCAGCTTTCAGAACATTTTGTTCCGAACTCTGGGTGTGGGCTGCGAGGGTTGTGATCTCACAGCCACACTACTTGTGACGTTGCGCCACGCCCCCCTCAATGCAAGTCTATGGGAGGGGGTGTATCGACCACCGCACGATACTCTGATAGTGCCCCTCCCGAGACTAGACACTGGAACTGCCCCTGTCCGTCGGGCACCGCAGTTTTTCAGCGGGAGTATTGGGAGAAAAAGACTGCGCAAGCTGTATTTTTTCTCCCACTATTTTCCCCTGCAGCCCCGACGGCCGTCATTCTACCATGTCCTAACGATAGTGTAAATGAGGCCTGAGACTACCCTTCTTCTTGCTTTTGTAGTACATCTCCATACTGTGCCCCTGAAAATTTGAATATCATATATAGTGCCTCTAAACAAAAAAAAAGTCCCACTCTTTACTCCTGAATACAAATACGCCCCTTTATGTGACCCTGAACAAAAACACCACACACTGAATCATAGAATAAAAAAAAATGCTATAACATTAAAATACTGCTTACACAATCTATATATACAAAACTCATTGGCCCTGATTTACTATTGTAAACCCGACATGTTTTGTCGGGTTGTGCGCCAGAAATGAAATTATCCCAACTGACTCTCCATTTTACTGAGAAAACCCCAAAAAAGGGGTGTGGTAGTTTGGAAAAGGGGCATGGTCACAGAAAAGGGGCGTGTCCCTGACCTTTTCACAAAAACCCATCATAATTACTAAGGTTTGCACAGAAAATGTGGTGGATATCAGCTGAGGAAAACCCTACAGATCAGAGCATGTGTAAAAAAAAAAGCAAAATGTAGGGAAAAGTGCAAAATGTAGGGAAACCTTAGTAAATATTGTGGGAAAAAATTGTATGGAATTAAAACCCACAAAGAAAACTACACAACATTCTTAGTAAATCAGGGATTAGATATTTCGATAAAACTTGGTACACATGTTACTTATATGTCAACTACCAACCAATAACCCTAAGGAGGTTAAGAGGTCCTCAATATACAATATACCAAAATCCAGCATTGTCAAGAGGCTGGAATATGGCAAATCGACCATTTGCCATATACCAGCCTCTTGACATCGCCGTTGTTACGGCGAAACATGTTTAGGGTAGCAAACAAATAATGTTTTAAATTGCACTCTGTGATCGTGCAACAATTAGGTGTCTGCAGCACCATAAAAAGCAAGGAGATATCCAGTTATCTATATTTGATACGCATATAGTACGATTTTAATCACTTTTCATAGGGTTTTATTTGATATCTAATAAATGGTAAATTATAGAGGTGGGCATCACAAATAGGGGTGTTAGTTACTCTGGGCTTTGGCCAAGGGGTTTTGGTGTATTATATGTCAGCTACAAACATAGGATAGGTAAATTAACCCTAACCTACCCTCATTTGCGAGGGTCGGGGTTTTTGTTTAAAGACCCATGCAAGTCTATGGGAAATGTATGTTCCCACATAACTTTCAAATTGCTGGAGATATTTTGATGAAACTTAGTACACACGTTACTTTTATGTCAAATAAAAATATATGATAGTAAATTAACCCTAACCTACCACCTTACATGAAGGATGGATTTTATTGTCTTAAGTCCCATGCAAGTACCGTATTTATCGAAGTATACCACGCACCGGCCTATAACACGCACCCTCATTTTACCAAGGATATTTGGGTAAAAAAAGTTTTTTACCCAAATATCCTTGGTAAAATAAGGGTGCGTGTGTGTGCATGCGTATACCCCGATACACCCCCAGGAAAGGCAGGGGGAGAGGGGCCATCGCCGCTGCCCCGTTGCCTCCCCCATCCCCGGTTGTATAATTACCTGTTGCCGGGGTCGGGTCCGCGCTGCTTCAGGCCTCCGGTGTGCGTCCCCTGCATCGTTGCTATGCGCTGCGAGACGCAATGACGTCACTCCCCCTGTCTGTCGGCACCGCTGCGCCATTGCCGGCGCCGCTTCTCTCCCCCTGGCTATCGGCGCCGGCAATGGGGCGCCGGCAACGATAGCCAGGGGGAGAGGACGGGCAGTGGCGCCGATAGCCAGGGGGAGAGAAGGGCCGGCAGCAGGGCTCTAGATGCCAGGACAGGCAGGGGCAGAGAAGCCGGCAGCGGTGGCGGTCTCTGCACCTGCAAAGCCGCTGCAGTTCATTGATTTAAAGCGCCCGCTTTAAATCATTGAACTGCAGCGGCTTATCGTCGTAAAAATTTTAGCCTAAAAAGTGCGTGTTATACGCCGATAAATACGGTATATAGGATTTCCAGTGCCTTAATCCACAAGCTCTGCATCTCCTGGTTAGTGCGTCAGTCCGGCCACACCCCTCCCGCATGACACAACGCATCTTGCAAAACCACACCCACCATTTAAGCCACACCTCTTTTATTTTCTACCATTTTTGTGCATTGGAAGTCATGTCCACTTTCACAAAACTACATCTCCTTCTATTTTGGCCTACAATCTCTTCATCACAACTCATCCCCACCTGAGGATGGGATATGAGGATGAGATATGAGGTCAAGAGATGAAGACAGGATATGAGAATAAGATATGAGGAGAGGATATGAGGTCGGGATATGAGGACGGGATATGAGAACGGATATGTGGTCGGGATATGTGGTCGGGATGTGAGGACAATTACTTCCTCCTATTTTGCTTTTCCTCCCCCACAGGGATTAGGTAGGAAAATCCGGAAACGCCGGGTACTCAGCTAGTAAGCACATGAGCATCAAAATACATTGGTCCCTCAACATACGATGGTAATCCGTTTCAAATGAACCAACGTTTGTTGAAACCATCGTATGTTGAGGGATCCGTGCAATGTAAAGTATAGGACAGTGGTCTACAACCTGCGGACCTCCAGATGTTGCAAAACTACAACACCCAGCATGCCCGGACAGCCAACGGCTCTCCGGGCATGCTGGGAGTTGTAATTTTGCAACATCTGGAGGTCCGCAGGTTGAAGACCACTGGTATTGGAGGTTATACTCACGTGTCCCCGCCACTCCGGACCATCACCGCTGCCCTGGATGTCGCCTTCCATCACTGTCGCCGTGTCCCCGGGGTGTCCCCGATGCTCCGTCAAGGCCTCTGCTTCCCCAGCATCCTCGCTCTCACGTCGCCACCATCACGTCGCTACGCACGCTGCTCCTATTGGATGACGGGATGGCGTGCGCAGCAACTTGATGACGACGATGGAGAGCGCCGACGATGCAGGGGATCCCGAAGAGGACGCGCCGGAGCCCCGGGGACAGGTAAGTGATCGTCAGCGGAACCACGCGGGGCACCGTAAACGGCTATCCGGTGGTATCTGAAGCAGTCTGCGCTGCTGGATAGCCGTTTATGCGATGGCCTTGACATACAAAAGCATTGATGCTGCCTTAAACATGCGATGGCCTCTGAGAGGCCATCGTATGTTGAAATGATCGTATGTCGGGGGCATCGTAGGTCGGGGGCGTCACTGTAGGACCACAGTGCAATGAAAGAATGTGGCTTGGTCTGATGTGGATGGACAGTGCAAGTGCAATACTTATCTAGGGAGGAGATGGCACTAGGACTCAATAGTTGAAGCCAATAGAAGCATTGTGATTCTGTGGGCAATGTGGAAGTTATTTTTACATGTACAACCACCTACACATTACTGCTTGTCTTCTGTGGACTGTTAGATACAGTCTATTCATTTGTTAGTACTTCTAGAACAGTGATCTCCAGACTGTGGACTTTTAGAGGTTTGCAAAATTACAATTCCCAGAATGCCTGGACAACCAACCAGCCAGCCTGTCCAGGCATGCTGAAAGTTGTAGTTTTGAAAACCTCTTAAACTCCAGAATCTGGAGATCACTGTTCTAGAGAAATGCACATTATGTATATGAGAATTTAGATCATATACTTGTGCGTACACAAGGGGAACCAATAGTATAATTTACCTGCAATTGCACCATTTTTTTATCCTTAGATTCCCCATCAATCAAAAATGTATTCCTAATAACTTTATAGTAATATCTTATCTTAATAACGTTTATATTATACTCTTAACATCTTTGTGTCTACAACAGGAGTAGCCTATCACACAAACTCTCCTTCTGTTACACTATTGGGGTTTTCTAGGCTCGTTGCCTTTCAAAGAATAAATAGAAACTATAGTGAAGCTGTTGTCAACTAATAATAGTTTTCTTGTACATACATAGTTCAGCGCATGCTTCCTTCTCACCGTCTTCAGTACTTCTTCTGTCTTGGTGTGTCCTAATTCACACAGACCTGTGTTTGTTGTCGGTGATTTAAATGACAAAGGTGCTTATTGCTACGTGGTCAAATATTTTGGCAGCATTTCAACATCTGTCCCCCTTCATTACATTTAACAACAACAACACCCCGGTGATCCAGCCATACAAAGGGAGACACAAGACATGAAGAGGCTGTAATTGTGGGAAAATGGGCTGAACTTTCACAGAGTGCATGAATTTCATTACGGCAATTCCCAAGAGCAGATTGATTGTTGGCAGATAGCTAATACAATGTTACACAGATGGCAACATATCACTCACATACTGAAATATTACGTGTGCTGAGGTTAGTTAGTGCTGCTTATTACACTGACACACTGCCAAGTGCTGGGGAGCGCTAATAAAAAATGCTAACTGTTGATGTACATTTACAGTTCCAGGGTTTAGTATGTAGTAAAAGAAAAATCCTTATAAATATATATCTCATAACGAACATAACAATCTGAAATATTTCTTTGGCTAAATTTCCACTTGGATTTTATTTATTATTATTTTATTTTTATTAATTTTTTTGCAAAAAAAAATGGCAAAGAAAGCCATTCACATTTTAAAGGGGTACTCCACTGGAAAAAATTTTTTATTTTGTTTATTTATTTTTAATCCACTGGTGTCAGAAAGTTAAACAGATTTGTATATCACTTCTATTTAAAAATCTGTTTCTGCTGCCTGTTTCTGCACCCCTGTTTCAGCTGCCGCTGCGGTTTGCATCCTGCGATGCGAACGCATGTGACCGCCGGGTCATCCCTCCCCTCCTCGCTGCTCTGTCCCCTTCCGCTCTCTGTGTCTGCCGGCGTGTGCGTCCCCACCTCCTAGGGTGCGCACCCGCTGGCTCTTTAAGATTTAAAGGGCCATCGCACCATTAATTGATGCTAACCTGTTCTGACCCTATTTAACTCCGCACTTCCTTAAATCTTTGCCAGAACTTTGTGCCTTTACTGCCTTAGAGAAAGCGCTCGCTTGTGTCTTGATTTACCATGAATTCTGACCCCATTGCTACGTATCCTGACCTTGCTCCTGTGCCGCCTGCCTTTTGACCTCTTGTTACATGACCTGACTTTGCTACAGTGCCGCCAGCCCTGACCTCCTGCCAGGCTTGACTTCGTGTTTGCCTCATTCTCTTGTGCCACGTTATACATAAGCTGCCTGTGGGGATGAGTCGTATCAGGGGTAGTGACCTGGGGGCCGCCTACCGCAGCAAGTCTATCCCACTTTACGGCAGACTCTGAATACTAGCAGCCCCTTAGACTCCGCTCCCTGGTATGGCCCATGCCATCATCCTCACAGGTTCAGTGCATCCACTTCACCACAGCCGTAACAATGGCTTTACCAAGCTGAAGCACAGACATGGACAAAGTCCAATAAGGCACCCTTTACATATGTCCGTCGTCAGTTTTCTTTTCCCTCTGGCGTGCAAAAAATGCGCCAGAAGCAAAATGAAGCCAGAACTGATCCCATTTATTGGAATGGGACCGTTCAAAATCACCCAGCATCTCAGTTTAGACACCAGATGATTGGACTCGGCGTACCATCACAGACAGGGAAATGCATCTTGCTGCATTCCACTGTCCATGCCGCATATATCTGTCAGGCTACTGATGGCAACTGATTGTTTTGACTGATGACAATTTGTGCACTTTTTGAGCATCAGTTGTGAACAGTTTATGTAAAATAAAACTGAGTACTATCCGACAGGAGAGAGTACAGAGGAATCGTATCAGACAGGAGAGCACAAAGGAGTACTATCAGACAGGAAGGGCTGAGAGGAGTACTATCAGACAGGAGAGAGCACAGAGGAATCCTATCAGACAGGAGAACACAGAAGAGTACTATCAGAAAGGAGAGAGCACAGAGGAGTTTCACCAGAAAGGAGAGAGCACAGAGGAATACTATCAGGCAGGAGAGAACACAGAGGAGTCCTATCAGACAGGAGAGAGAACAGAAGAACACTATCAGACAGGAGAGAGAACAGAGAAGTAATATCAGAAAGGAGAGAACACAGAAGAGTCCTATCAGACAGGAGAGAGTACAGAGGAGTACTATCTGACTGGAGAGAGCACAGAGGAGTACTATCAGAAAGCAGAGAGCACAGAAGAGTACTATCAGACAGTAGAGAGCACAGAGAAGTCCTATCAGACAGGAGAGAGCACAGAGGAGTACTATCAGATAGGAGAGAGCAAAGAGGAGTACTATCAGACAGGAGAGAACACAGAGAAGTCCTATCAGACAGGAGAGAGCACAGAGGAGTACTATCAGACAGGAGAGAGAACAGAGGAGTACTATCAGAAAGAAGAGAACACAGAGAAGTCCTTTAAGAAAGGAGAGAGCACAGAGGAGTGCTTTAAGAGAGGAGAGAGCACAGAGGAGTACTATCAGACAGGAGAGAGCACAGAGGAGTCATAGCAGACAGGAGAGAGCACAGAAGAGTCCTATCAGACAGGAGAGAGCACAGAGGAAAACTATCAGACAGAAGAGAGCACAGAGGAGTATTATCAGACAGGAGAGAGCAACGAGGAGTCCTATCAGACAGGAGAGAGAACAGAAGAGTCCTATCAGACAGGAGAGAGCACAGTGGAGTGCTATCAAACAGGAGAGAGCACAGAGGAGTACTATCAGACAGGAGGGAGCACAGAGAAGTACTATCAGACCGGAGAAGCACAGAGGAGTACTATCAGACAGGAGAGAGCACAGAGGAGTACTATCAGACAGGAGAGAGCACAGAGGAGTACTGTCAGACAGGAGAGAGCACAGAGGAGTACTATCAGACAGGAGAGAGCAAAGAGGAGTACTATCAGACAGGAGAGAGCACAGAGGAGTACTATCAGACAGGAGAGAGCACAGAGGAGTACTATCAGACAGGAGAGAGAACAGAGGAGTCCTATCAGACAGGAGAGAGCACAGTGGAGTGCTATCAGACAGGGGAGAGCACAGAGGAGTGCTATCAGACAGGAGGGATCACAGAGGAGTACTAACAGACTGGAGAGAGCACAGAGGAGTACTATCAGACAGGAGAGAGCACAGAGGAGTACTATCAGAAAGGAGAGAGCACAGAGGAGTACTATCAGACAGGAGAGAGCACAGAGGAGTACTATCAGACAGGAGAGAGAACAGAGTAGTACTATCAGACAGGAGAGAGCACAGAGGAGTGCTATCAGACAGGAGAGAGAACAGAGGAGTACTATCAAACAGGAGAGAACATAGAGAAGTGCTATCTGACAGGAGAGAGCACAGAGGAGTCATAACAGACAGGAGAGAGCACAGAGGAGTCCTATCAGACAGGAGTGAGCATAGAGGAGTACTATCAGACAGGAGAGAGCACAGAGGAGTACTAACAGACAGGAGAGAGCAAAGAGGAGTACTATCAGACAGGAGAGAGAACAGAGGAGTACTATCAGACAGGAGAGAACACAGAGAAGTCCTATCAGACCGAAGAGAGCACAGAGGAGTACTATCAGACAGGAGAGAGCACAGAGGAGTACTATCAGACAGGAGAGAGAACAGAGGAGTACTATCAAACAGGAGAGAACATAGAGAAGTGCTATCTGACAGGAGAGAGTACAGAGGAGTACTATCAGACAGGAGAGAGCACAGAGGAGTCCTATCAGACAGGAGAGTGCACAGAGGAGTCATAGCAGACAGGAGAGAGCACAGAGGAGTCCTATCAGACAGGAGAGAGCACAGAGGAGTACTATAAGACAGGAGAGAGCACAGAGGAGTACTATCAGACAGGAGAGAACAAAGAGGAGTACTATCAGACAGGAGAGAGAACAGAGGAGTACTATCAGATAGGAGAGAACACAGAGAAGTCCTATCAGACAGGAGAGAGCACAGAGGAGTACTATCAGACAAGAGAGAGCACAGAGGAGTCCTATCAGACAGGAGAGAGCACAGTGGAGTGCTATCAGACAGGAGAGAGCACAGAGGAGTACTATAAGACAGGAGAGAGCACAGAGGAGTACTATCAGACAGGAGAGAGCAAAGAGGAGTACTATCAGACAGGAGAGAGCACAGAGGAGTACTATCAGACAGGAGAGAGCACAGAGGATTACTATCAGACAGGAGAGAGCAACAAGGAGTACTATCAGACAGGAGAGAGAACAGAGGAGTACTATCAGACAGGAGAGAGCACAGAGGAGTACTATCAGACAGGAGAGAGAACAGAGGAGTACTATCAGACAGGAGAGAACATAGAGAAGTGCTATCTGACAGGAGAGAGCACAGAGGAGTACTATCAGACAGGAGAGAGCACAGAGGAGTCCTATCAGACAGGAGAGTGCACAGAGGAGTCATAGCAGACAGGAGAGAGCACAGAGGAGTCCTATCAGACAGGAGAGAGCACAGAGGAGTACTATAAGACAGGAGAGAGCACAGAGGAGTACTATCAGACAGGAGAGAGCAAAGAGGAGTACTATCAGACAGGAGAGAGAACAGAGTAGTACTATCAGACAGGAGAGAACACAGAGAAGTCCTATCAGACAGGAGAGAGCGCAGAGGAGTACTATCAGACAGGAGAGAGCACAGTGGAGTGCTATCAGACAGGAGAGAGCACAGAGGAGTACTATCAGACAGGAGAGAGCACAGAGGAGTACTATCAGACAGGAGAGAGCAAAGAGGAGTACTATCAGACAGGAGAGAGCACAGAGGAGTACTATCAGACAGGAGAGAGCACAGAGGATTACTATCAGACAGGAGAGAGCAACAAGGAGTACTATCAGACAGGAGAGAGAACAGAGGAGTCCTATCAGACAGGAGAGAGCACAGTGGAGTGCTATCAGACAGGAGAGAGCACAGAGGAGTACTATCAGACAGAAGGGATCACAGAGGAGTACTATCAGACCGGAGAGAGCACAGAGGAGTACTATCAGACAGGAGAGAGCACAGAGGAGTACTATCAGAACGGAGAGAGCACAGAGGAGTACTATCAGACAGGAGAGAGCACATAGAAGTACTATAAGACAGGAGAGAGCACAGAGGAGTACTATCAGATAGGAGAGAGCACAGAGGAGTCCTACCAAATCTGTTTAACATCCTGGCACCAGTTGGCACCGGAGTACCCCTTTAACTACTTAAGGACGCAGGGCGTACCTGTACGCTCTGCCCCCCGGTCCCGCTATATAACGCAGGGTCACGCGGGGTAGCTAATGATAGCCGGGACCCTGGGCTAATAGCTTGCTGCACCGATTGTTGTGCTGCGCGCTATTAACCCTTTAGACGCGGAGATCAAATTTAATCGCCGCGTCTAAAATGAAAGTGAAAGCTTCCCGGCAGCTGAGTCGGGCTGATCGGGACCATCACGATAAAATCGCGATGTCCCGATCAGCTAGGTAGCGGAGGTACCCTTACCTGCCTCTGTCGCGTCCGATCGGCGGTTGATTGCTCCAAGCCTGAGATCCAGGCTAGAACAATCGACCGCCTACAACACTGATAAATGCAAAGCTATGGCTTTGCAGGGATCAGTGTAAAAGATCAGTGTGTACAGTGTTATAGCCCCCTATGGGAGCTATAACACTGATAAAAAAAAGTGGGAAAAAAAAGGTCATTTAACCCCTTCCCTAATAAAAGTTTGAATCACCCCCCTTTTCCCATAAAAAAAAAAACTGTGTAAATAAAAATTAAAATAAACATATATGGTATCGTCGCATGCGGTTAAACCGCACGGTCAATGGCGTACTCGCAAAAAAATTCCAAAGTCCAAAATAGCGTATTTTTGGTCACTTTTTATATCATGAAAAGATTAATAAAAAGCCTGATCAATACAAAAAATTGTACCAATAAAAACTTCAGATCACGGCGCAAAAAATTAGCCCTCATATTGGCCCGTACGCAGAAAAATAAAAAAAGTTATAGGGGTCAGGAGATGACAATTTTTTAACATATACATTTTCCTGCATGTAGTTATGATTTTTTTTTCAGAAGTGCGACAAAATCAAACCTTCATAAGTAGAGTATCATTTTAACCGTATGGACTTACAGAATAAAAATAAGGTGTCATTTTTACCGAAATATGCACTGCGTAGAAACGGATGCCCCCAAAAGTTACAAAATTGCATTTTTTTCTTCAATTTGGTCGCACAATGATTTTTTTTTCCGTTTCGCCGCTGTTTTTTTTTTGTGAAATGACTAATGTCACAGCAAAGTAGAATAAGTGGCGCAAAAAATAGGCCATCATATGGAATTTTATGTGCAAAATTGAAAGCATTATGATTTTTAGAAGGTGATGAGGAAAAAATGAAAATGCAGAACGGAAAAACCCTGCGTCCTTAAGCACTGGTGGGGGGGGGGGGAACAACAGAAAAAAAAACGAACGCTAAACCCACATGGTGTTTTTGATAGCATTATCAGCTCCTATAAGAAAAACGCCATAGTGTCAACATGCTGCAATTTTGATAAAATGCCGGGATACAGGAAAAAACTAACTCAAGTAGGTTTGGCGTTTCATAATTCATTATTGACTTTCAGCTAACATCTGGCCACAATGGGTTTTTTTATCAAAGATTTGTGTTTTTTTGGGTATGTTTGAAAAGAAAAAAAAACTAACCTGTGAGAACCTATTGGGAACATGTTGTAATTTATCTATCTCTCTGTGTAGCTATCTAATATCTATCTATGTAGCTATCTGTGTATGTATCTCATATCTCTCTATCAGTCTGTGTATCTATCTCATATCTATTTATCTTACTATATGTCTGTGTATTTATCTAATATCTCTCTATCTGTGCATCTATATATCTCATATATATCTATCTATGTATCTATCTGGGTATTTATCTCATATCTATCTTTCTCTCATATTTATCTGTGTAGTTATCTAATATCCAGTGGCGTTGCGACCCGGGTGCGGGGGGTGCGGCCCGCACCGGGTGACACCAACCTTATGGGGTGACACCAAGACGCTCCGCAGCACCCCCCCCCCCCCCATCTGTGCCCGACCGGCCTCCCATCCGTCAGCACCCCCCCCACCCCCCCCCCCGCGCTGTGTGTGCGGTGCGCCCGTCCGTCAGCAACCCCCCTCTTTCTCCGTCCATCATCACACCCCCCCCTCACCTTCACCAGCACTGTGCCCGGCCTCCGCTCCCACGTCTGCGCCGGCCTGACGTCACTCCGCATGGGCGCGCAGGAGGACGTCAGTTACGTCACTCGCACGGCGCCCGGTGAGAAGGAGCGCTGCGCTGGATGGGTGAGTGTGTGTGTCTGTCTCTATCTATGTGTGTGTATGAGACTCTGTGTGTGTGACTCTGTGTGTGTGACTGTGTATGTGTGTGTCTGTGAGTGTGTGTGTCTCTCTGACTGTGTGTGTTTGTGTGTGTCTCTCTCTCTGTGTTGTATGTGTTTTGTGTGTGTGTGTGTGGGGGGGGGGGTGGTGGTGGTATAACCAGCAATCTATTGTGGGGAGACTTTGACCCATTGTGGGGAACCTGCGGCCTAATGTGGGGAAACTACTACCAAGTGTGGGGAGTCTATGCTACCTTATGTGGGGAATCTGTGCTACCTTATGTGGGGAGTCTATGCTACCTTATGTGGGGAATCTGTGCTACCTAATGTGGGGAAATTGCTACCTAATGTGGGCTGTGCTACCTAATGTGGGGAAATTGCTACCTAATGTGGGGTAACTGGTACCTACCTAATGTGGGGGAACTGGTACCAAATGTGGGGAATCTATGCTGCCTAATGTGGGGAATAGATGCTACCTAATGTGGGGAAACTGCGACCTACCTAATGTGGGGGAACTGCTGCCTACCTAATGCTCCCCCCTGGCAGTAGCACCCTCATCATCCACCAGAAACACCCCCCCCCCCCAGCAGCACCTCCATCAGCAGATCCTGATGGTGGATGATGGCGGTGCTCCTGCCAGGAGGATGATCCTGCGGATGGATGATGGGGATGATACTGCCAGGGGGGATGGCCAGAGTAGCACCCTCATCATCCTCCGGCAACACCCCCCGAGTAGTAGCACCCCCATCATCCACTAGCAACACCACCAATACCCCCCTCCCGTCGTAATAGCATCAGCTAACGGATGTTGAGGGGTGTTACTGAGGTTGTGGTATTATATTCAGAGGGTGCACTGTATGGCAACGTTATATTCAGAGGGCGCAGTTTGTGGTAGTATTATATTCAGAGGGCACAGTGGGTGGTAGTATTATATTCAGAGGGCGCAGTTTGTGGTAGTATTATTAGAGATGAGCGAACTTACAGTAAATTCGATTCGTCACAAACTTCTCGGCTCGGCAGTTGATGACTTATTCTGCATAAATTAGTTCAGCCTTCAGGTGCTCCGGTGGGCTGGAAAAGGTGGATACAATCCTAGGAAAGAGTCTCCTAGGACTGTATCCACCTTTTCCAGCCCACGGGAGCACCTGAAAGCTGAACTAATTTATGCAGGAAAAGTTATCAACTGCTGAGCAGAGAAGTTTGTGACGAGTTGAATTTACTGTAGTTTGCTCATCTCTAAGTATTATATTCAGAGGGCGCAGTGGGTGGTACTATTATATTCAGAGGGTACAGTATGTGGCAGATTTATATTCAGGGGTACAGTAAGTGGCAGATTTATATTCACGGGTACAGTATGTGGCAGATTTATATTCAGAGGGTACAGTATGTGGCAGATTTATATTCAGAGGGTACAGTATGTAGCAGATTTATATTCAGAGGGCGCAGTTTGTGGTAGTATGATATTCAGAGGGTACAGTATGTGGTAGTATTATATTCAGTGGGTACAGTGTGTGGCGGTATTATATTCAGGGGTACAGTATGTGGCAGATTTATATTCAGAGGGTACAGTATGTGTTGGTATTATATTCAGAATGTACAGTGTGTGGTAGTATTATATTCAGTGGGTATGGTGTATGGAAGGTTTATAACCAAAGAGTATAGTGTATAGTAGTATTATATTTAGAGGATACAGTGTCTGGCAGGTTTATAATAATAATTGTTTTCATATAGAGGATGAGAATGCGCTGACATAGTGAGGAGACGTCTGGGCATCACATTCTGCAGAGAGAAGTTTTAGCTGGATCAAGTCCTTGCGGTATGTACCATCTGAATTAGATAAGGAAAGACTATAGAGAAGACGTCACCTGTAGTCACTGATATCATTGTGTATTCTCCTCACTATAGAGAAGACGTCACCTGTAGTCACTGATATCATTCTGTATTCTCCTCACTATAGAGAAGACGTCACCTGTAGTCACTGATATCATTGTGTATTCTCCTCACTATAGAGAAGACGTCACCTGTAGTCACTGATATCATTGTGTATTCTCCTCACTATAGAGAAGACGTCACCTGTAGTCACTGATATCATTGTACATTCTCCTCACTATAGAGAAGACGTCACCTGTAGTCACTGATATCATTGTGTATTCTCCTCACTATAGAGAAGACGTCACCTGTAGTCACTGATACCATTGTGTATTCTCCTCACTATAAAGAAGACGTCCCCTGTAGTCACTGATGTCATTGTGTATTCTCCTCACTATAGAGAAGACGTCCCCTGTAGTCAGATATCATTGTGTATTCTCCTCACTATAGAGAAGATATCACCTGTAGTCACTGATACCATTGTACATTCTCCTCTCTACATCAGAGCTGTAGTCACTTGTCATTTCTACAGTTAGGTCAGTGAAACTACAACTCCCAGCATAACCTCACCACTGCTCAAAGGGGTACTCTACTGGAAAACATTTTTTTTAATCAGCTGGTGCTACAAAGTTAAACAGATTTGTAAATTACTTCTATTTAAAAATCTTAATCCTTCCAGTACTTATTAGCTGCTGTATAAGCGATTCACAGGAAGTTATTTTCCTTTTTAATTTATTTTCTGTCTGACCACAGTGCTCTGTGCTGACACCTCTGTCCATGTCAAGAACTGTCCATAGTAGGAGCAAATCCCCATAGCAAACCTCTCCTGCTCTGGACAGTTCCTGACATGGACAGAGGTGTCAGCAAATAGCACTGTGGTCAGACTGGAAAGAACTACACAACTTCCTGTGGAGCATACACCAGCTTATAAGTACTGTAAGTATTAAGATTTTAAATAGAAGTAATTTAAAAATCTGTTTAACTTTCTGGCACCAGTTGATATAAAAGTAAATGTTTTCCAGTGGAGTACCCCTTTAAGTAATTCTGGGAGCTGTACATTTAAATGGTGAAAACTTCTTTAACACTTTCCTATTCTGTGGAAACTGGTATATCTGATTATTATACTGGAATTTCTCACAATGCGCTACAACAGTGGTGTCTGTCACAACAGGCTAAAAACTTACTGAGGGGGGGGGGGTAGGTATGGGGGTGACACCATTTTCTACCGCACCGGGTGACACCAACCCTAGCAACGCCACTGCTAATATCTATCTATCTATATATCTATCTATACTATCTATTTCATATCTATCTATACTATCTGTGTAACTATCTATACTATCTATCTATTTGTGCATCTATCTATGTGTACCAATCTTTAATAGTCTGAAAGCAAGTCACAGGATCAGGAGCAGCTGTGATGTTTTTGCACATATCCTGCTGCCGGAACGATGACTGGGGGGGGGGGGGGGATTGAACCCACTGCAGTTCAATCCCACAATGGGAAATCCAGCAAAGTGAACGTGTCAAGTAGGTTTACATTTGTACCACAAATGGATACCACAAATGGATGTACCAAAACAAGACCGGTTTAGCTCACTGTTGCATACATTTTTGTTTGTGGTATATCTTTGTATCCATTTGCATATGTTTTAAAATACACTTCTTTTTGCTAACATGTTAAGGCTGCATTCATGTCCGGTGGGAGAATTTGAAAAACAGCTGCTGCCATATCCCCTCCAAACCCACGCAGTACCCCATTCATTTCAACGAGCCAGAAGGAGTCAGCGGGTGACTCCGGTCGGATCATTTTAAGGGGATCCGGCTGGGGGAGGGGAAAATCCATTGACTTTAATGAGCCAACCGGAGTCACCGTTTGACTCCAGTCGACTCATTTCTGCCCCGTATCCGGACCTAAACCAGTTTGACTCCGGTCGGCTCATTAAAGTCAATGGATTTCAGCACCGGTCCGGCTGGGGTACGGGAGTGCACAGTTTTCCCCTCCCCCAGCTGGATCCGACAGCCATAGGCTGAAAACATGGTGTGAAAGCACCCTTAGGCTGGGTTCACACCACGTTTTTGCAATACAGTTCCCGTATACATTTTCAATTTGAAAACCATACAGAACCGTATTGAAAACCGCATACATTGACTCTCCATTTAACGGTATGCCAAAAGATGCATCTGGTTGCATCCGTTTTGCGTCTTGTACAGTTTTGTCAGCTGTTTTCCCATACCCAAAACAGTAGCCTACCACGGTTTTTGGTCCGGGTGAAAAACTGTATTGAAACGTATACCTTTTTTTTTTTAACATGGAAGTCAATGGGAGCCGCACAAAATCGTATGTGCGTACGGTTCCATACGGTTTGCACCTTGCGGTTTTTGACTTTGCAGTTTTTTTTCTTGGAATTTCAACCAAACAAGTGAAACGTTATTCATAATGGAGTGAAAAGTTAAAAACGTATACGACATCATTTTTCAAACCGTATACGGAATAAAATTTGTACACACGTTTTGATACAGTTTAGTCCGGCTTTGAGGAATCAGTTTTTCATCAAAAACCTGATATGGGAACTGTATTGCAAAAACATGGTGTGAATGCACCCTTAGATCGTATCCGCTGAGGTTGCCGGACTAAAAAACGTAGCAAACCACAGTTTCATTTTGAAAAAATAAAAAGGATACGAACCAAAAATGACCAGACTCTGTCCGACTCATTGAAATGAATGGGGTCCAACAGGAATACAGCAGCAATTGGTTTTTAAATTCTCCCGTCTTCCGCATGCCCCAATTGTGAAGTGAATGCAGCCTAAACTATGTAAAGACTGTAAGGGTGCGTTCACATGCTATTACTAGCGGCGGGAATCCTGCTGCGAGTTACGCTACCATTGATTTAAATGGGTCCACAAACACTCCGCAATAGTGTCAGATTTGCGGACTGTCAACGGACCCATTCAAATGAATGGTAGCGTAACTCGCAGTGGGTTTCCCGTAGTGGGGAACCCGCTGCTAGTAATAGCGTGTGAACGCACCCTACACGCGAAAAGAAAAAACGTATACCACACCTTATGTCACTAAAATACTTATGTGGGGGGGGGGGAACATGAACAGTACCAAATTATTATTATTATTTTTATTTTTTTTGGTACAGAATAGTGCATGCATAACTTTTCCATCCCACAAAAAGATTTTACACAAACGTACAGACAAAAACAGGTCCA